>NC_083874.1:29476504-30726504 GCF_032452875.1 Bos javanicus | reverse complement strand
TTTCTCCCCAACAAATTCATCAAAAGAACATTTAAACGCCAAGTAAATTCCACAAAACAACTTCTGAATGCTGGCAGAGGATATCAGGCACCCATGTCTTCGAAAGGAGGTAGGAAAAAATATATAAGACAAAAAAAGAGACAAAAGAGGGAGGGACGGAGCTCCATCCTGGGAAGGGAGTCTTAAAAAGAGAGAAGTTTCCAAACACCAGGAAACCTTCTCACTGCTGAATCTGTGCCGAGCCTTGGAAGCACAGAGGGCAACATGACAGGGAAGGAAAATAAATAAACAATTAAAACCCGCAGATTACGAGCCCTTCAGTAACTCCCCCAGCAGAGAAGCAGGGCAGATGCCTGCACACACCACTAGCAAGTGGGGGCTGGGCAGGGAGGCGCGGCGCGGGCTGCATCACTTAGAATAAGGATCTGGCCTGAATACCCCGAGCGCTATCTGAGCGAAATAATTTGGGCTAGCAAACCAGACTGTGGGATATCTACCACGCGAAAAGCCAGCCCTAACCTAAGACACCGCCCGGCCCGCTCATGGAACAAAGGACTGTACAGAGATAGCCGACTGCAGACCGATCCCCTCTGGTGACAGGCAGCCAGAGCCGGAAGGGGGCAATCACAGCCCCAGAGAGACATTATCTACAAAACTGTAAGCAGGCTTCTTTGCTAACTAAAACTTCTTGGGGGTCTGGACAGGCAACATCCGCCTGAGAAGGTGTGCCAGTTGTACACCTAGATAACCGAGCAGTGGGGAGGCGGTAAGTCGCAGCAATCGGGCTCACCAAACACCTCATCACCTGAGCTGCTCGGACCGGGAAGGGCACAAAACGCTGGCCCAACCGAGTCTGCGCCTCTGAGGACTACCCAAGTGCCTGAACCTGAGCGGCTTAGACCTGGGAGGTGCGAGCAGTCCAGGGCCAGCCACGGATGGTTCCTGGCAGAGCAGCCTAGAGCCTGAGCAGTGTGGGCAGGGAGGCTACATGCGCCGTGAGCGGAGGCAGGCCCAGTGTGGCTGAGGCACTGAGAGCACACACCAATGTTATTTGTTTGCAGCGTCCCTCCCTCCCCACAGCGCGACTGAACAAGTGAGCCTAAAAAAAAAAAAAAAAGTGTCCACCACTGTCCCCTTTGTGTCAGGGCGGAAACCAGACACTGAAGAGACCAGCAAACAGAAGAAGCTATAACAGAGGGAACCGCCTTGGAAGCTACAGGCAATAGATTAAAACCCTGTGGTTAGAACTGAATACATAGGAAGGGGCCTATAGATCATGAGAAATATAAGTCGGACCAAGGAACTAGACGAAAATGAACTGACCCCACAATACCCAAAACAAAACCAGAGAAAGTCCTAGATATATTTTTACTATTTTAATGATCATTCTTACTTTTTTTTTAAATTTTTAAAAAAATTTTAAGTCCTCTATTATTCCTTTAATTTTCACTTTTATAACCTACTATTACTTTGCAAAAAAAAAAAAAAAGACCCTATTTTTTTTTAAAGCAAACTTCATATATATATTTTTTATAATTTTTGTGACCTTGTTTTTTTTCTTTTCTTTAACATTGTATTTTTGAAATTTACTCTAGATTTTTAATTTTAGCTTTTTGATATTTGTTATCAATTTTATACCTATATATATATATTTTTTTATAATTTTGTGACTTTTTTTCTCTCTCTCTTTCTTTCTCTTCTTCTTTTATATAACATTGTATATCTGAAATTCCAAACTCTACTCTAGATTTTTAATTTATGCTTTTTGGTATTTGTTATCAATTTTGTACCTATATTTTCTTTATAATTTTTGCGACTTGGTTTGTTTTTGTTTGTTTATTTTTTCTCTTTCTTTTTCTTCTTTTTTTTAACATTTTATTTTTGAAATTCCAGGCTCTACTCTAGATTTTTAATTTTTGCTTTTATGTATTTGTTACCAATTTTGTACCTTTAAGAACCCAATTTTCAGTACCCATTTTTCACTAGGGAGCGAGATTACTGGCTTGACTGCTCTCTCCCTCTTTGGACTCTCCTTTTCTCCACCAGGTCGCCTGTGTCTCCTCCCTAACCCCTCTCTACTCTACGCAACTCTACGAATTTCTGTGTGTTCCAGACAGTGGAGAACACTTAGGGAACTGATTACTGGCTGGATCTGTCTCCCTCCTTTTCATTCCCCCTTTTATCCTCCTGGCCACCTCTGTCTCCTTCCTCCTTCTTCTCTTCTCTGTATAATTCTGTGAACATCCTGAGCGGTCCATTTGTGGAATGCACATAAGGAAGTGATTACTGGCTAGCCTGCTCTCTCCTCTATTGATTCCACCTCCTCTCATTTGGGTCAGCTCTAACACCCTCCTCCCTCTTCTCTTCTCCATGTAACGCTGTGAACCTCTCTGGGTGGCCCTCACGGTGGAGAAACTTTTCATCTTTAACGTAGATGTTTTATCAATGGTGCTGTATAGAAGGAGAAGTTTTGAAACTACTGTAAAAATAAGATCAATAACTGGAAGCAGGAGGCTTAAGTCCAAACCCTAACTCCAGGGAACTCCTGACTCCAGGGAACATTAATTGACAGAAACTCATCAAACGCCTCCATACCTACACTGAAACCAAGCACCACACAAGGGCCAACAAATTCCAGGGCAAGACATACCAAGAAAATTCTCCACCAACACAGGAACACAGCCCTGAGCTCCAAGATACAGGCTGCCCAAAGTCACCCCCAAACCACAGACATCTCATAACTCACTACTGGACACTTCATTGCACTCCAGAGAGAAGAAATACAGCTCCACCCACCAGAACACCGACACAAGCTTCCCTAACCAAGAAACCTTGACAAGCCACCTGTACAAACCCACACACAGTGAGGAAACACCACAATAAAGAGAACTCCACAAACTGCCAGAATACAGAAAGGACACCCCAAACTCAGCAATTTAAACAAGATGAAGAGACAGAGGAATACCCAGCAGGTAAAGGAACAGGATAAATGCCCACCAAATCAAACAAAAGAGGAAGAGATACGGAATCTACCTGATAAAGAATTCCGAATAATGATAGTGAAATTGATCCAAAACCTTGAAATCAAAATGGAATCACAGATTAATAGCCTGGAGACAAGGATTGAGAAGATGCAAGAAAGGTTTAACAAGGACCTAGAAGAAATAAAAAAGAGTCAATATATAATGAATAATGCAATAAATGAAATTAAAAACACTCTGGAGGCAACAAATAGTAGAATAACAGAGGCAGAAGATAAGATTAGTGATATGAAGATAGAATGGTAGAAATAAATGAATCAGAGAGGAAAACAGAAAAATGAATTAAAAGAAATGAGGACAATCTCAGAGACCTCCAGGACAATATTAAAATGCTACAACATTTGAATCATAGGGGTCCCAGAAGAACAAGACAAAAAGAAAGACCATGAGAAAATACTTGAGGAGATAATAGTTGAAAACTTCCCTAAAATGGGGAAGGAAATAATCACTCAAGTCCAAGAAACTCAGAGAGTCCCAAACAGGATAAACCCAAGGCGAAACACCCCAAGACACATATTAATCAAATTAACAAAGATCAAACACAAAGAACAAATATTAAAAGCAGCAAGGGAAAAACAACAAATAACACACAAGGGAATTCCCATAAGGATAACAGCTGATCTTTCAATAGAAACTCTCCAAGCCAGGAGGGAATGGCAAGACATACTTAAAGTGATGAAGGAAAATAACCTACAGCCCAGATTATTGTTCCCAGCAAGGATCTCATTCAAGTATGAAGGAGAAATCAAAAGCTTTAGATTCAGCAAAAGCTGAGAGAATTCAGCACCACCAAACCAGCTCTCCAACAAATACTAAAGGATATTCTCTAGACAGGAAACACAAAACGGTGTATAAATTCGAACCCAAAACAATAAAGTAAATGGCAATGGGATCATACTTATCAATAATTACCTTAAACATAAATGGGTTGAATGCCCCAACCAAAAGACAAAGACTGGCTGAATGGATACAAAAACAAGACCCCTACATATGCTGTCTACAAGAGACCCACCTCAAAACAGGGGACACATACAGACTGAAAGTGAAGGGCTGGAAAAATATTTTCCATGCAAATAGGAACCAAAAGAAAGCAGGAGTAGCAATACTCATATCAGACAAAATAGACTTTAAAACAAAGGCTGTGAAAAGAGACAAAGATGGTCACTACATAATGATCAAAGGATCAATCCAAGAAGAAGATATAACAATTATAAATATATATGCACCCAACACGGGAGCACCGCAATATGTAAGGCAAATGCTAACAAGTATGAAAGGAGAAATTAACAATAACACAATAATAGTGGGAGACTTTAATACCCCACTCACACCTATGAATAGATCAATTAAACAGAAAATTAACTAGGAAACACAAACTTTAAACGATACAATAGACCAGTTAGACCTAATTGATATCTATAGGACATTTCACCCCCAAACAATGAATTTCACCTTTTTCTCAAGTGCACATGGAACCTTCTCCAGGATAGATCACATCCTGGGCCATAAATCTAGCCTTGGTAAATTCAAAAAAATTGAAACCATTCCAAGCATCTTTTCTGACCACAATGCAGTAAGATTAGATCTCAATAACAGGAAAAAAAAACTATTAAAAAATTCCAACATATGGAGGCTGAACAACACGCTGCTGAATAACCAACAAATCACAGAAGAAATCAAAAAAGAAATCAAAATTTGCATAGAAACGAATGAAAATGAAAACACAACAACCCAAAACCTGTGGGACACTGTAAAAGCAGTCCTAAGGGGAAAGTTCATAGCAATACAGGCATACCTCGAGAAACAAGAAAAAAGTCAAACAAATAACCTAACTCTACACCTAAAGCAACTAGAAAAGGAAGAAATGAAGAACCCCAGGGTTAGTAGAAGGAAAGAAATCTTAAAAATTAGGGCAGAAATAAATGCAAAAGAAACAAAAGAGACCATAGCAAAAATCAACAAAGCCAAAAGCTGGTTCTTTGAAAGGATAAATAAAATTGACAAACCATTAGCCAGACTCATCAAGAAACAAAGGGAGAAAAATCAAATCAATAAAATTAGAAACGAAAATGGAGAGATCACAACAGACAACACAGAAATACAAAGGATCATAAGAGACTACTATCAGCAATTATATGCCAACAAAATGGACAACGTGGAAGAAATGGACAAATTCTTAGAGAAGTACAACTTTCCAAAACTGAACCAGGAAGAAATAGAAAATCTTAACAGACCCATCACAAGCACAGACATTGAAACTGTAATCAAAAATCTTCCAGCAAACAAAAGCCCAGGTCCAGACGGCTTCACAGCTGAATTCTACCAAAAATTTAGAGAAGAGCTAACACCTATCCTACTCAAACTCTTCCAGAAAATTGCAGAGGAAGGTAAACTTCCAAACTCATTCTAATACGACCATCACCCTAATACCAAAACCTGACAAAGATGCCACAAAAAAAGAAAACTACAGGCCAATATCACTGATGAACATAGATGCAAAAATCCTTAACAAAATTCTAGCAATCAGAATCCAACAACACATTAAAAAGATCATACACCATGACCAAGTGGGCTTTATCACAGGGATGCAAGGATTCTTCAATATCCACTAATCAATCAATGTAATACACCACATTAACAAATTGAAAAATAAAAACCATACTATTATCTCAATAGATGCAGAGAAAGCCTTTGACAAAATTCAACATCCATTTATGATAAAAACTCTCCAGAAAGCAGGAATAGAAGGAACATACTTCAACATAATAAAAGCTATATATGACAAACCCACAGCAAACATTATCCTCAATGGTGAAAAATTGAAAGCATTTCCTCTAAAGTCAGGAACAAGACAAGGGTGCCCACTTTCACCATTACTATTCAACATAGTTTTGGAAGTTTTGGCCACAGCAATCAGAGCAGAAAAAGAAATAAAAGGAATCCAAATTGGAAAAGAAGAAGTAAAACTCTCACTGTTTGCAGATGACATGATCCTCTACATAGAAAACCCTAAAGACTCCACCAGAAAATTACTAGAACTAATCAATGATCATAGTAAAGTTGCAGGATGTAAAATCAACACACAGAAATCCCTTACATTCCTATACACTAATAATGAGAAAACAGAAAGAGAAATTAAGGAAACAATTCCATTCACCATTGCAATGGAAAGAATAAAATACTTAGGAATATATCTACCTAAAGAAACTAAAGACCTATACATAGAAAACTATAAAACACTGGTGAAAGAAATCAAAAAGGACACTAATAGATGGAGAAATATACCATGTTCATGGATTGGAAGAATCAATATAGTGAAAATGAGTATATTACCCAAAGCAATTTATAGATTCAATGCAATCCCTATCAAGCTACCAACGGTATTCTTCACAGAGCTAGAACAAATAATTTCACAATTTGTATGGAAATACAAAAAACCTCGAATAGCCAAAGCGATCTTGAGAAAAAAGAATGGAACTGGAGGAATCAACCTGCCTGACTTCAGGTTCTACTACAAAGCCACAGTCATCAAGACAATACGGTACTGGCACAAAGACAGAAATATAGATCAATGGAACAAAATAGAAAGCCCAGAGATAAATCCACGCACATATGGACACCTTGTCTTTGACAAAGGAGGCAAGAATATACAATGAATTAAAGACAATCTCTTTAACAAGTGGTGATGGGAAAACTGGTCAACCACTTGTTAAAAAATGAAACTAGACCACTTTCTAACACCATACACAAAAATAAACTCAAAATGGATTAAAGATCTAAACATAAGACCAGAAACTATAAAACTCCTAGAAGAGAACATAGGCAAAACACTCTCTGACATACATCACAGCAGGATCCTCTATGACCCACCTCCCAGAATATTGGAAATAAAAGCAAAAATAAACAAATGGGACCTAATTAAACTTAAAAGCTTCTGCACAACAAAGGAAACTATTAGCAAGATGAAAAGACAGCCTTCAGAATGGGAGAAAATAATAGCAAATGAAGCAACTGATAAACAACTAATCTCAAAAACATATAAGCAACTCCTACAGCTCAATTCCAGAAAAATAAATGACCCAATCAAAAAATGGGCCAAAGAATTAAATAGACATTTCTTCAAAGAAGACTTACAGATGGCTAACAAACACATGAAAAGATGCTCAACATCACTCATTATCAGAGAAATGCAAATCAAAACCACTATGAGGTACCATTTCATGCCAGTCAGAATGGCTGCGATCCAAAAGTCTACAAGCAATAAATGCTGGAGAGGGTGTGGAGAAAAGGGAACCCTCTTACACTGTTGGTGGGAATGCAAACTAGTACAGCCACTATGGAGAAGAGTGTGGAGATTCCTTAAAAAACTGGAAATAGAACTGCCTTATGATCCAGCAATCCCACTGCTGGGCATACACACTGAGAAAACCAGAACTGAAAGAGACACGTGTACCCCAATGTCCATTGCAGCACTGTTTATAATAGCCAGGACATGGAAGCAACCTAGATGTCCATCAGCAGATGAATGGATAAGAAAGCTGTGGTACATATACACAATGGAGTATTACTCAGCCATTAAAAAGAATACATTTGAATCAGTTCTAATGAGGTGGATGAAACTGGAGCCTATTATTCAGAGTGAAGTAAGCCAGAAAGAAAAACACCAATACAGTATACTAACACATATATATGGAATTTAGAAAGATGGTAACAATAACCCTGTATACGAGACAGCAAAAGAGACACTGATGTATAGAACAGTCTTTTGGACTCTGTGGGAGAGGGAGAGGGTGGGATGATTTGGGAGAATGGCATTGAAATGTGTATAATATCATATATGAAACGAGTCTCCAGTCCAGGTTCGATGCATGATACTGGATGCTTGGGGCTGGTGCACTGGGACGACCCAAAGGGATAGTATGGGGAGGGAGGAAGGAGGAGGGTTCAGGACGGGGAACACGTGTATGCCTATGGCAGATTCATTTCGATATATGGCAGAACCAATACAATATTGTAAAGTTTAAAAATAAAATAAAATAAATAAATAAAAACAATATAAAAAAAGAAAAATATACTAATAATATGGATTATCTACTTCATCACTTGCATATTTAATTCCAATTTCTTCCAGAGATAGAAATACATCTGCCCACTAAAAAAAAAGTTGTAATATAATTTGTGATTTGCTCTTGTAGAGCAAGTTTGAAGAAATATTTTTTTCTGCTAGGTGAAGTCGCTTATCAACAAAAGATTCTGGCCAGGGTTTGAGAGCTAGAATAAGAGACACTCAAAACAACTTTTCTCATAACCTTGAGCAACAAGCTAAGCCTACTTTTACAGACCCTGTATCAAGAGACTTGGGTATTGGTGTCTTCGTAGCAGCTGAAGGAAGGAAGGTTGGGATAACCTGAAAGAAAGAGGGATCCAAGCTGTATGGTGGCAGGCAGAGGTGGGAGAGAAAGTTATTTGATAAGACATTTTATGTAGGGAAAGCAGCTGACAAATTTTAGGACAGGAATATCTAATACCCTGAGTTGCAATTACCCTCTGTTGCCTCCCAGCTTCAGCAGAAATCTAATTGTCTTATATTTGAAACATATACATATGACAGCAAACAGCCAAGAGTAATGTAAGGATGCAGTTGGCTCTGTAGGGAGAGACAGGAGTGGTAGTGAAAGCAGAAGTAGCCTGGGCATTCCTCTCTTCAGGAGGGTGTATTAGGGCATCTTTAGGATACCAGGCTACAGGGATGAGATGGTGGCTTGGGCATGTTATTTGATTATTAAAGAAAAGGGTGATTCCAGAAAGACTAAAGGTTAGGGAATTACCAGGCAGCAGAGGCTTAGGTTAAAGAAGGATGTAGTCACATGTTTTTTTAAGGAAAACTCTTCTCCAGAGAAGAGATGATGAGTTATTTCCTGTCATTGTTCCTAGGATCAAATAATAGACTATCTCATTTGTGCAGAGTGACAAAATTCTACATTTACATTTAGCTACTCAGCACCTCTGCAGCTAGAGAGGACTTCCCCGATCCTCTTTTTCAACCAATGCTAATGGAAGAAAATGTCAGCCTCTCATATTCTCATATCATGAGGAAGGAAGTGAATCATGAGTGCTATGGCTCCAAGTGTTCTTGAACTGTCTCAGTAACTCCAAGAATTCTGAATCTTGATTTTTCTAAGTAAGGAGAATATTTTGCTAATATTTTCTTTGGGGTTGTTTGTTTATCTTCATAACCCTCCGATTTGACATTAGAAATTTTATTTTTTTAACTTTTTATTATTATATTGAGTATAAGCTGATTAGCAAAGTTGTGATAGTTTCAGGTGGACAGCAGGGCAACACAGCCATACGTAAACACATACCCACTCTACCCCAAAGTCTCATCCCATTCAGATTGCTATGTAACATTAAACAGAGTTCCATGTGCTCTAAAGTAGGTCCTTGTTGGTTATCCATTTTAAATGTAGCAGTGTGTGCATGTCCACCCCAAACTCCCTAACTATCCCTAAAGGTTTTTAAATAGCCTTTTATGTGGGACTGTGCTTATGTGTGGAGAAGGCAATGGCACCCCACTCCAGTACTCTTGCTTGGAAAATCCCATGGATGGAGGAGCCTGGTAGGCTGCAGTCCACAGGGTCACTAAGAGTCGGACACAACTGAGCAACTTCCCTTTCACTTTTCACTTTTATGCATTGGAGAAGGAAATGGCAACCCACTCCAGTGTTCTTGCCTGGAGAATCCCAGGGACAGGGGAGCCTGGTGGGCTTCCGTCTATGGGGTTGCACAGAGTCAGACACGACTGAAGCGACTTAGCAGCAGCAGTAGCAGCAGCAGTAGCAGCAGCAGTGCTTATGTGTCTCCAAACAGCTGATCTGTTTGAAGTGAGTCAAGTCATTGGCTAACATAAAAACAAAAAATTCAAACACACACACAGTTAAGCAAACTACTTGCCTTCTTGAAAACTCAAACATTGGGCATTTTCCCCACTTTTAATGATGATTCAGTAGCCCTTTATATCAGTTCACTTGGGTTTGGCTCTTTGACTTCCCAAGTGTATCACCAACAGAGTTTTGAGAACTCAGAGCTACTATACTTCCTTTCTGGGAAAGATGGAAGGTAAAAGGAGAAGAGGGTGGCAGAGGATGAGATGGCTGTGTGGCATCACCGACTTGACGGACACGAACTTGAGCAAACTCTGGGAGATGGTGGTGGACAAGGAAACCAGGCATGCTGCAGTTCATGGGGTCGCAGAGAGTCAGATCCTAGTTAGTGATGGAACAACAACATACTTCCCTTCACTGTTTTATTAGCAAAGGGTGCTGTGCTTTATGCTGTGGCACTCAGCTGCTGGGAATTTTTTCATTCAAGCCACCATAGCCTGTCCTGGCTGTCCCAGGCAGCTACCTCCCCAACAAAGGCCCCCACACCCCCTCAGAGAAGTCAGTGAATGCTTTGGTGAAAGAAGTTGAAAGAATGCGAGTGGCAGTTAGGAACTCTTCCTCTGCACCTCAGTAAACAGTTTGATTTACCACAGCTGAACTTTGGTGACATTTCATAGCTTGCTCTGTGGGGAGGCTTTCTGTTACTGAAAGACTTGTCAGCCCGCTGGATCTGTGTGGTAACTTCACAACTGCTTTGCAGATAGCAGATGTGGGTGGACAATTACATGAAAAGGAACATACTTTTCTGCCTGGGAGAGAAGAAAGTTCATGCAAGATTGAGCAGAGCTATTCTTTTGTCAAGGAACATGGTGTCAACTGAAAAAAAATGCACAACCTAAAAGTTAAGAATTATGTTTTACTTGGCAGACTTTCTGAGGATTCAAGCCCAGAAGGCAGCCTCTCAGATAGCTCTGAGGGATTTCTCTGAAGAGGTAAGGGAGTTTTTGCAACAAAACCAGGTAGTCAGAACATCAAAAGATTGTACTGAAGTTGCTTCAGTTGTGTCCAA
Organism: Bos javanicus; assembly: GCF_032452875.1. Lineage (NCBI taxonomy): Eukaryota > Metazoa > Chordata > Mammalia > Artiodactyla > Bovidae > Bos > Bos javanicus. Next base: position 30,715,510 of record NC_083874.1, on the reverse strand, counting down.
CTCTACAATCCAGTCTACCAGGCTCCTCTGTCCATAGGATTTTCCAAGCAAGAATACTGGAGTGGGTTGCCATTCCCTTCTCCAGGGGATCTTCCCAATGCAGGGATCGAATCTGCATCTCTTATGAACCCTCCTGCATTGATAGGAGGGTTCTTTACCACTAATACCACCTGGGAAGCCCCATCAAAAGATTACTATTAATTAAAGAAAACCAGACATCTCAAGTTAACATGTTTTAGTGATTTTCTGTACATAGGGAGATGCAAGAATCGGGGCTCACTGAAGTCATTCCTTTAATATGCATCTTAATGGTCTAGGGTCAGTATTCTGCTTTCCTCACCCTGAATCCCCGGTGCATAGTTGGGGGTGGCTTCCAGGGCTGCTGGCTTAGTGGCTGCAACATCCTTTGTTTACTGATATGGCCAGCAACCTTTTTAATTCACAACAGCAGCCTTTGTACTGCCCCCTTCCCATGAGAAAAAGCCTTTCCCCATGGGATGGAAGGATTCTTCTGGGCTTCAGAACAGACCATGTCAGCTGCACAGTGAAAACCAATTATGTGATATTCTTGGCAAAGAATAGAGATTACTTTTGATATTGCATCTCAACTCTTCTGTAAAATATGCCCTTTTTTTTTTCAACACAGTGGTATAACATGATCAGTTTTCTGGCTGAGATTATTTTGAGAATTTTTTTCCTCTTTTTTAAAAAAGTTAATTCATTTGGCTGCATCAGGTCTGGGTCTTGGTTGCAGTACGTGGAATCTGCGTGTCGCGCAGGACCTATCATCGTGGTGCACAGACTCTCTAGTTGTGATGCACAGGCCCAGTAGTTGCAGCACACAGGCTTAGTTGCTCCTCGGCAGTGGGATCTTAGTTCCCCGACCAGGCCTCGAACCTGTGTCCCCTGATTTCAAGGTGGATTCTTAATCACTGGACCACCAGGAAAGAAGTCCCTTTCCTTTCTTTATGTAATCATGAAACGCACATGAAGCCAGGTGAGTGAATACAGTATTACGAGTTGAATTGTGTGCTGTCCAAACTCATATGTTGAAGTGCGTACTCCCAGTTCCTCAGAATGTGACCTTGTGTGAAGACAGGATCCTTGCAGAGGTAATCAAGTTAAAGTGAGCTCATTAAGGTAGGCAGGCCCTAATTCCATATGATTGATGTCTTCATAAGAAGAGGAAATTTGGACCCAGGGATCCACGTACAGAGAAAGTGCCATGTGAAAATGAAGATGGCTATCTACAAGGCAGGGACATAGGCCTAGAACAGTATTTTCCCTCATAGCCCAGAAAGAAAAAACCCTGCCAACACCTTGATATGAAACCTCCAGCCTCCAGAACTGAGATATTGAATCTCTGTTGTTTAAGTCATCCAGTTTTTGGTGCTTTGCTATAATAGTGCCAGCAAACTACTACATATAGCAAAACAAGACGCTCTCCTCCACCTCCGGCCCAACCACAACATAATTTGTGTTTCTGCTCCAGAAACACAAGTTCAAATGCCAGCAGTGCCAAGGCAAGTAATCCAAAGCAGTGGAACTACCTGGAAGGGCTAAATGGAATTGTTAAAGGGGACGGAAGCAAACTGGAAAGCAGACAGGATCTAGCTCTAGTCATGTTACCATGCGTAACTGTAGGCCTAGCTTCGCCAGAGGATCTGACTCTTTAAAGAGAAACCCAAGATGTAGACTTTTTAATATAGAAAGCTTCCTATTTTAAAATATTGATAACTAACTGAAAGGTCTCTATATAGTCCTGAAAGTGAAAATGTTACTCAGTTGTGTCCGACTCTTTGCGACCCCACGGACTATAGCCTACCAGGCTACTCTGTCCATGGAATTCTCCAGGCAAGGATACTGAATGGGTTGCCTTCCCTTCTCCAGGGGATCTTCCCAACTCAGGGATCCAACCTGGGTCTCCTGCATTGCAGGCACATTCTTTACCGTCTGAGCCACCTCCTCTGGCTCTGTATTTTCCTAACCAATGCTATATGGGCCACATAAAATTTGTGTGAGGCCCAGTTCAGCCAACAACCTGATGAATTTTTTTTTTTTTTAATGAAAACTTTTTTTAAAATTTTATTTATATCTGGCTGTGCTGGGTCTTCATTGCTGCACAGGCTCTTCTCTAGTTGCGGTGAGCAGGGGCTACTCTTAAGTTGCCACACGTGTGCTTCTCATTGTGGTGGCTTCTCCGTAACATGCTCATGTTAGGGAGCATGGGCTCTATGGCATGCGGGCTTCAGTAGTTGCAGTGTGTGGGCTCAGTAGTTGCGGCGCCCAGGCTCTAGAGCCCAGGCTCAACATTGTAGCACAGAGACTTAGTTGCTCCGAGGCATGTGGGAATCTTCCTGGATCAAGGATCAAACACGCATCTCCTGCATTGGCAGGTGGGTTCTTTACCACTGAGCCACCAGGGAAGCCCAATCTAATGGAATTTTAAGGAGAGATTACCCAGGATGCTCCCAGGGTCTGAGAGGAAGGAGTCAGAGACTTCATTTCAACCAAGGATCTCATCTCAAAGCCCCTTCACATGTAATTTGGGACATGTAATTAGTTCTGACCAATGGAATGTGATCAGTGGAAATGAAGTATATTGCTACTATGCTGTTACCAATTCAGATCCTTGGACTCTTTAATCAACAGAAATTGATAAAAGGCCAGACAAGGAATTTAAGCAAGGCTTTATTAGTATTTTATTGCTGCACCATGAGATCAAAAATAAGAAAGAGATGCTCTTGCTCACTCTCTGAGGAGGGCAGGCTGGTTCCTTAAATGGAGTGAGGTTGGGAGGAGGCGGTGGCTTCAGTGGTCTCTGCACCCCCTTGGTGGTGCTGTGTGCAAAGATCATTCGCAGTACCCTCCATTCACTGCAAGAATGGCATTTGCTTTGTAGCCTGTTTGTATCTCATTATTTGTAATTGCACTATCTATGTGTGCAAGTAGTTGATTTTAGTCCTTTATGCTGTGCTGTGGGCATCCCTGGTGGCTCAGATAGTAAAGAATCCACCTGCAATGCAGGAGACCTGGGTTCGATCCCCGGCTTGGGAATATCCCCTGGAGGAGGGCATGGCAACCCACTCCAGCATTCTTGCCTGGAGAACCCCCAAGGACAGAGGAACCTGGCGGGCTACAGTCCATGGGGTCACAAAGAGTCGGACACGACTAAGCAACTGAGCACACGTTCACATGTAAGATACTTCTCCCTGACCCTGACCATCAAAGGGAATCGGAAAAGACACAAGGAGGGAAAATTGCCTTGTATTAAGATAACAGGGTGCACAGTTCCAACCTCCTCTGCACATTCTGGAGGAACAGGAAAAACATGACTTAGGGTCAGATTCCCAGTTTGATCTATCAAGGTCTCACAGTAAGAAATGAGTGGGAGGTGAAATTATCCCTTACCTGAGAACATCCAGGAAGAATTTGCTACCCTTTTCTTCATTCTTTGCCTGTAAGAGGTCCACTGAGACCCACACGGTACACATATTGATGGCTATGTTGTCCACTTGCCTCTTGCCCACTCTTTCTTATTAGAAATGGTGTGGGACGATGGGTACTAAGTGAAATTTGTGCTTCCTTTTTTAACCCCAAAATCACACCATCAACACAATCATTATAAAATTTTCCTTGAACAGTCTTATCAGCCATAGTCATACTGCCAACATTGACTTGGTTACTGAACTTAATGAAGTAGTGACATTCGGAGAAATGTAACGTGTTTTCTGGATACTAGAGAACGCCAGAGAAGGGCTGTGATCCTTCTTTGGTCTTGCCACTTGACCTTTGGGCTCTTTTAAAATTCTCATTCTCACTCAGATATAAACCCAACCCCTGGGTCCTGTGACTCAGGTCTTGTGACTCAGATAAATACATATTAACTTGCTTTTGCCTACTTAGCTAGTGTCCTTACTGCTAATGTGAGTTTATGAATATCATTTTTCCCTCTGTCACCCTTAAGGCTTTTGCTGACTCCTTCCCCCATCCCTCTCCTATCATTTTTTCTCCCCAAACCTTCCTGGACAAGCCTTTATCTCATTAAGCTGATGAGCTTTCTACACATTTCTACATATCAAAAATAAACCTTTTGTAAGGAAATAAACTCATTTAGTTAAGGACTGGCACATACAAACATAGAAACATTGACTTTTTGCATCAATATCTATCTGTTAGTTGATTTTGATTTTTTTTTTATTGTAACATTTAACAAACCTATTGGCATTAGAGGATTAAATTGTTCAGATCTCTTAACCATGTGACTGTTTATCTCACATGTTTACACTTGAGAGCTGGTAATTGTAAACTCAAATAAGCAAATAATGTAGATGTTATCTGCAGAAAGAATTTACCCAGAGCACAGGCTGTTACAGAAACAGAAGGTGACTACATGTTTTTATTGTAGATTTCAGTCACTCAGCTAGAAATATTTTTGTTGTTTAAATATTAACCTGAATAAACTGTATTTTGCATAAATGTAAACAGTTTCATCTTCATCTCTGAATTGACTCAACAACATTGTGTTTCATACATCACTGCACTGTGTTCAGTGCTTCCGAATAGATTTTCCTGGTGAAAAGTGATCATAGTGGCTTCTGTTTGTTGTGTGAACTTCACTAATCTGATATGTATCATGTTTTCTTCTTTGTACTGATGAGTTTCTAGGTTTATGCTCCAGGGATTATTTCCTACTTCATATTTGTGCCAGCCCAGCTGCTTCATTCTTATTGGAGCTATGAGTAATTACCCTCCACTCTTCGCTAGTAGCGTATTGGACACCTTCCGACTTAGGGGGCTCCTTTTCTGGCATTCTATCTTTTTGCCTTTTCATACTGCTCATGGGGTTTGCCAGGCAAGAATACTGGAGTGGGTTGCCATTTCCTTCTCCAGTGGACCACATTTTGTCAGAACTCTTCACCATGTATGACCTGTCTTTCTTGGGTGGCCCCTTACATCATGGCTCCTGGCTTCACTGAGTTATGCAAGCCCCTTGGCCACGACAAGGCTGTGATCCATGAACAGGTTAGATAGCATCGCTGACTCAATGGACATGAATTTGAGCAGACTCCGGGAGATAGTGAAGGGTCCCGGCATGATGCAGTCCATGGGGTCACAAAGAGGGGGACACAATTTAGCAACTAAACAACAACAACAGTTTTTGCTAGCAAGTTAGACAGAGTCTCATGATCTTTTAGGAAAATGTCCTGTCGTGGTGTGGGAGTGGCTGGAGAGACCTCAAGGTAGGCAGATAATTGGGAAGCTAATGAAAAGGTAGGGAGCAAAGGGTCTGATCTAGGATTAGATAAAAGGCATGCCTTCAAGGGTTTGCAGTGAGGATACTGGAAGGTCACAGAGAGCCAGAGAAGTCAGTGCAAAAATATACCATGTGAAACAGGTAGATCAGGGCCCAGTTCCCAGGAAATGGATGACAAGAATAACACAGAAAGCTGGGTAGCAGGTGTTTAAGGTGAATTTCCCCTGTGGGGAATAGTAAGGGACAAACATGAGCCCTGAAGATCTGGGCATAAGGAGGCCAAGCAGTTCTCTGGCCACAAAATTCTGTTCAAGTTGCTGCCATTTTTTTTCTTTGAACTCTGGCAGTAGAGATTTTATTGCCTTCTGCTTTCAGTTCACCATATCCATGCTTCTTCTTACTATATGGTCTAAGGGGGAAAACTATATATATATATATAAAATTAAGATCAGTCACTCAGTCGTGTCCGACTCTTTGTAACCCTGTGGACTGCAGCACACCAGGCCTCCCTGTCCATCACCAACTCCCAGAGCTTACTCAAACTCATGTCCATTGAGTCAGTGATGCCATCCAACTATCTCATCATCTGTCGTCCCCTTCTCCTCCCACCTTCAAGCCTTCCCAGCCATCAGGGTCTTTTCCAATAAGTCAGTTCTTCACATCAGGTGGCCAAAGTATTGGAGTTTCAGCTTCAGCATCAGTCCTTCCAAAGAGTATTCAGGGCTGATTTCCTTTAGGATGGACTGGTTTGATCACCTTGAAGCCCAAGGGACTTCAAGAGTCTTCTCCAACACCAGAGTTCAAAAGCATCAATTCTTTGGCACGCAGCTTTCTTTATAGTCCAACTCTCACACATCCATACATGACTACTGGAAAAACCATAGCGTTGACTAGATAGACCTATTTATATATATTATATACTGTATATTTTCAGGCTCCTCTGTCCATGGGAGTCTCCAGACAAGAATACTGGAGTGGGTTGCTGTTCCCTTCTCCAGGGGATCTTTCTGACCCCAGGATTAAATTCAGGTCTCCCCCATTGCAGACAGATTCTTTACCATGTGGGCCACAAGGGAAGCCCATATAATATAAATTGTATATTTATATAATCTACCTTTATCTGCATATGCCCTTTCTTCCCATTAAAATGGGAGGAATGTTTCTTCTCTGTGTTGGGTTCCACCTGCTCAAATTTTAAGTAATCATGGTGGAGGCCTAGGGTGGAAGACTCCATAAGTAATAAATATTCATGTGAATATTTACATTTGCCACTGAGGTGTGAAAATGTTCACAATATATTCCTAAAACTAAAAAATCAGTCTATACAACAATATGCATGTCACTCAGTCATGTCTGACTCTTTGTGACCCCATGGACTGCAGCATACCCGACTTACCTGTCCTTTACTATCCCCCAGAGTTCGCTCAAACTCATGTCCATTGAGTCGATGATGCCATCCAGCCATCTCATCCCCTATTAACCCTTCTCCTCCTGCCCTCAATCTTTCCCAGCATTAGAGTCTATTCCAATGAGTCAGTTCTTTGCATTCTATGCATAGTATTCACATTCTATGCATAGTAGAATATCATTTTAAACTGGTACAGATAGGCAGATGATAGATGGATATGAATGAAACTGTGTATATTAGAAGTTATTATTCCTCAATGAGTGGAGGTGGAGACGCTATATCTTCTAATTTGTATGCGCAGAGTTGAATTACCTTTGTAAATTAGTTTTTAAGTTATTATTTTCAGGAAAGTCTAAAGGAAAATGGTACAAAGTAGTAGTACAGAGACAAAATGCCAGTCTCTATACTACTACTAATGAGATCCAGGACATTTCCTAGAGAGGGCTTGCCAATTAATCCCTGAGCTTTCTAGAAGACAATACAGAGAACACTCAATTAATTACTGATTCATAAATTCATAAGATAAAAACAGGCCAGTATACTAATATTGGGGTGCATATACTAGAATTGTGGTGCTGGAGAAGACTCTTGAGAGTCAACCCTAAAGGAAATCAACTCTGAATACTCATAGGAAGGACTGATGCTGAGGCTGAAGCTCCAATATTGTGACCACCTGATGCTAAAGCCAACTCATTGGAAAAGACCCTGATGTTGCGAAAGACTGTAGGTAAAGGAAAAGAGGGCGGCAGAGGATGAGATGGTTAGATAGCATCATCGACTCAATGGACATGAATTTGAGCAAACTCCAGGAGATTGTGAAGGACAGGGGAGCCTAGTGTGCTGCAGTCCATGAGGTCACAAAGAGCTGGACACGGCTTAACGACTGGACAACAACAACAACATACTAGCATATTATTCATCCCACTTTTCAAGCAGAGAAACAGCGATATTAATTGCCCAAAATTCCAAAGCTAATATGTGGCAAAAATAAAAGTGAACACCTGCTATTTCATATCCAAATACATTCACCTCTTCATTAATATGTGTTTGTTCAAAAGAAAATGAAGTGAGAACAGAGAACACAGAGGAGGTGTCGCTTGAATTTGACCAGGAGAGTGGGCAGAATTTCAGCTCTGGGGGAAAGGAATGGAAAAGGTGTTCAAAGCAGGAGTGGAAACACTGCAAGAGAAAATCAAGACCAGGAAACAAGCTATTTGTTTAGTGTTATGGTTCTGGGTATTCAGCTTATATGAAATGTAAACATTCCTTACCCTGTGATTTAATGCATTAAATTTTTTTCATTAAAATCTGGTTCTAAATGTGATTCAACATCACTTAAAACATTTTCAATGGAGATAGCCTTCATGGGACTTTTGTAAAATGAAATGATACAACGTATAAAGTAGTAGTTACCTCTCATGAGTACGCACTGGATACAAATTTTAGTTGCCATTATTATTTTAATTATTATTAAGTCAATATAGTTCCTTCCACACATTCTCTAAAAGTATCATCTTAAAAACCTGTTTTAACACATGGACACCCATGGCTGATTCATGTGAATGTATGGCAAAAACCACCACAATATTATAAACTAATTAGCCTCCAATTAAAATAAATTTTTTAAAAAGTAAGTAAAAAAAAAAAAACAAGAAACAAAAAAAAATTGAAGCTTTCTTTCTTCCCTTCTTGCCTCCCTTGCCCCCTCCTTCCTTCTTTGCTTTCCTCCTGTCATCCATCCTTTTCTTTTTTCTAGCTTCCTTTCTTTTTAACCATATCATTCCGGAGACACTGTTCTGACATTCATTATTAAAACTAGAAAGTGACTGTAGAAATTTCAGGTCACATTGGCTGAAGAACCAAATGAGAACAAAGTGAAAAAGGAGGCAAATCATGAAGGAGGCTGTTTGCTCCCCTTCTATGTAAACTCGGGTTTCTATCCACAGCCTTAGGTTTTGAACATCATCAAAGACCACTTATTTGAATAACACAATAAGAATCCCTAAGATGTATATGTAAAGAACCTGCCTGCAAATGCAGGAGACGTAGGAGATGAGGATTCGATCCCTGGGTCAGGAAAATCCCCTGGAGGAGGGCATGGTAACCCACTCCAGTATTCTTGCCTGGAGAATCCCATGGACAGAGGGGCCTGGCAGGCTACAGTCCATGGGGTTACAAAAAAACCAGACACGACTGAAGTGACTTAGCATGTACGCAGGATGTATATGACAACACACTTAAATACTGAAAGATCTGATAGACATAAAGCTACATATCAGTTGATTAAAGAACTAACTTTCTTGTTCCAGAGCCAGAACCACAGGGTTTTATCCTCTAGATCAGTGATTCTCAAAGTCTGATATTCCAACCAATGGTACCCCACTCCAGTACTCTTGCCTGGAAAATCCCATGGACAGAGGGGCCTGGTAGGCTGCAGTCCATGCGGTCACTAAGAGTCGGACACGACTGAGTGACTTCACTTTCACTTTTCACTTTCATGCATTGGAGAAGGAAATGGCAACCCACTCCAGTGTTCTTGCCTGGAGAATCCCAGAGGCGGGGGAGCCTGGTGGGCTGCCATCTATGGAGTCGCACAGAGTCAGACACAACTGAAGCGACTTAGCAGCAGCAACAGCAGCAGCAGCATTAGCTTTATGGAGTACTGTTTAGAAAAGCAAATTCTTGGTCCCACCTCAGACCCTTTGATTCAGAGATGCTTAGGGGGAAGCCCAGAAATCTGTTTTCTCAAGCCTTCCAGAGGATTCTGAGGCACACTAGAACTTGAGAATCACTGCTTTCTATAAGTCAACTTTAACAGAAGGGCATAGTCCCACAGAGTATGAAAAAAGCATAAACAGATTGTCATCTCACCATGGTCTCATGACCAGATGGGGGAGAAAGGAAATGAGCTTTCGTGGTTTGTAGCCAAGAGTTAGTTTCTCTAGCCATTTAGGCAGGTGGAAGAGATGGGTGGATGGAGGCATTGAGATAGCCAACAAGTCTTCAAGGCAATTGAGTCTGCCTTTGCCCCAGTAAACAAGGTCAAGTTAAATTAGCAAGTAGCTGTGACACTGGCAGCATGATCTGGGTGTGTGCTCTGTTGCATTATACTGTCCAGAGAGATGTTATCATTCCCTCCCTCCCACTGGGCTGGCTGGATGTGTCCTCTTATTGACAGAAACAGGGACAGGATGGTTCAGTTACATCAAGGGAAGCCAGGCATCTAGGGATGGGGCTGCCAGGCGAAAGGGACACTCCAAGCCTTTGAAAACATATATTCCAAAGCCAATTACACACTAAAATTCAGATAGAACTTTAGTACCTCAACTTAAACTGCGGTATTTAATTGTATTACATCAGTCTATTTTAAATCTAAAGCCTATCTAGATTTAAATCTTAAGATTTAATTTAACTTTAGATTTAAATCTAAAGATTAATCTAGAGGCTTCAAATATTTTGAGAATCTGACATCAAAAATAGAAAGCCTCATTTATAATTGGTGCTGACCTGGAGGGTCCTTGGCCCCATCCTAAAGGATTATCCTAGGGAATTCTCACAAAATCCAACTGACAACTATAATTTTTTTTAAATGTCCCCACAATTGCATCTTCATAGAGGTTTTAAAAATCATTGGAAAAAATTATTAGTATAATCTCTCCCAGTTACAATATGGTTTCTCAGATCCTTTTTAGGGCTATCTTGTATAACTAATTCATTAATCATTATATCACAATTAAATACAAAGAAGATTTAGGATTTTTAAATTAGAATATACCTTTAAACATAGAGGACTGCTTTTTCACTGGTAAAATGACAACTTTAATATAAAATACACTGAAGAATAAGATGTTTTCACTGTGGACACTTTTATGAGTAATGAATAAAAATGTCATAGTCCAACTCTATGTAAATAACATATTGACTCTATGAATAGTATTCTTTTTCTATCTATGCAAATATTTTCCATTTATACTCTATGTGCCAAGATAAAACCACTTTTAAATTACTTCCTTAAAATGGCACCACCTTCTTTATTTCTTCTAAGCTGTATGTTTACTTTTAACTCAAGATATTTTTGAAGTCTCAGCCTTCACTGGATATTGTTTAAGAAGAGAGTTAGATACTAAAATAAGAAAAAATTTAATTTAATAAAAACTCCCAAATGGATGGAATTTCTTCTGATTCTAGTTTACTGGTTTGGTTTCCAAAAATACATAGATATTATGCAAATATATAAAAATAGCTCTGTTGATACAAGAAGAGTTGTCTGTGTGTTCTGTATGTACATTGTTCTGAGTTCCTGAGAAGTATTCTGACCAGCAGCTCACTCCAACAGCAGGAATTAAGTTTCTTGGTAAACTCAGGACTCTTTTAAGAGTTTATTAATACTTGTCTAATAATGGTGCTTTGATTAAGAAAATATAATTCCCACTCAAATATCATCAGATTCCCCACTGTTAGGGATGATTTAAGTGTGATATAACAATATTAGTATCTGAGATTTCCTCATTAGTCTTAACTTTAAATAGATCATATATATGCTGGCTTGAAGTAACAATACACTGAGCTCTTTCATGGTCAGATGAAAACTTTTCACTATCAGTCCCAAGATCCCACCATCTTTAATACTCCTTAATGTCAGAAGAGTAGAGTGAACAGGAAGTAAAATGTGCCTCTCTTTAGCCCCATATGCCCTGCCACCCCCAGGCCATCATTCTGTCATCTGCCTAGAATTTAAGGAATGAGACTTTTCCATTTGATTATGTGCTTTATCTCATCTAATCTTTCCAAAAAGTCATTAAGTAATGGCTCAGATGGTAAAGAATCTGCCTGTAATGCTGGAGACACAAGTTCAATCCCTGGGTTGGGAAGATCCCCTTCAGAAGGGAATGGCTACCCACTCCAGTATTCTTGCCTGGCGAATTCCATGGACAGAGGAGCCTGGCGGGCTACAGTCCATGGGGTCACAAAGAGTCAGACACAACTGAGTGACTAACACTACACACTAAGTGCTTTATCTCATCTGATCTTTGTAAAAAGCCATTAAGGAAGTTCCTATTTTTACTCAGAAACTCCAAAGCCTGCACGCTTCACTACCACACAATATTAGCAGAGACAGAGGTGCCTCAACCAGTTTGTATTCATGAAATGTACAAGTATCGCTCCCAAATTATGGAATCTACTGCACAGATCCTTCTTTCCAAAGACTATGATTTTTCATAATACTTGCCTTACAGTAATAGTAGTCATGATAAAGAAGAAAAATCCTGTTATCTGAGATGATTTTGTAGTTGTATTATTTAGGATTAGGTTGGCTATGTGTGACAAAAATTCCCAAACAATGATGGCTTAAACAAAACAGGAGTTCGTTTCTGTGTGATGTAAAAGCCTGGAGCTGATACAGCAGATTCTGAATCAGGGACTCAGGCCCCCTCTACTTGATTGCTCTACTGGTCCCAAGTTTACTTATGGTCCCAAATGGCTGTTGGAGTGCCAGCGATTATATGTGATTACATACAACTTCTACAGCCAGCAGAAATAGTGGGTGGGGAAAGGGCATATCTCCTTTTTTTTTTTTTTTTTTTTTAAATAAAGAAGTTTGTACATAAAACTGTTTACATTATATGAGTCTCCCGCATTGTAGGCAGACGCTTTACCGTCTGAGCCACCAGGGAAGTCTTACATTATATAAGATGGCCAGAACTTAGTTACATGGGCACCCCTGCCTATAAGGGAGGAGGAAAAGTTCTCTTTATTCTGAATTATCACGATGCTTGCTGAAGTCTGATGCTTATTATGAAGGAAGAATAGGGTATGATTAGATTTGGATTTAGGGGATCAGCACACAGTCTCTGCTCAGAGGGGGTCCGGGGCGGGGGGTGGTTCATCCATGCTGAGAGGACAGCAGGGTGAACTCAGGACTATGAAGGAAAGGATAGCATATGTCCATAAAGGTCTGGGCTGAATGTAGCCAGATCTTTTAATTTTTTAAAGAGAAGCCAGGACACTGGATTTTTATGTGAAATTTCTTGATTTTTAATTACCAGTTGATTAAAATATTTTTTAAAAATGGTGTGGGCCAAATAAAACCCATCTGTGCCAAGGCCTCAGACTGACAGTTTGCTTCCTTTGATCTAAAAGAACTGGTTTTGTTTCTTTTTTAGCTTTATTTTCAATTAAACAACATACTGACTGAGGAGTACAATGTGTATGGTACCATGTTAAGGCCAATGAAAGACAAAAAGATGTAATCTTTCATTGGAACAAGGCAGTCTCTGATGTAGGAGACAGGGTTCATGACTAGAATTTTTTAAACAAGAAGTTGCAGTAACTCATTTTTAGTTTTATTTCCTTCTGGTTTTGACCCAGTTTCTTTACCTGACCCCCAACACCGTATCTTATTTCCTTTGATCTTTTCCCCAGTTTTAATAGTTTCCATTCCCACTTCAGTTCAACCAAGCAAATAATTCCGTCCCTCAAAGTATGTATTTATAAATGCATCTCTTAGAAATATCAAATAGTCTCTTCCTTATTTTGTTGGCAGTGTTCTATTCTACTGAAAAATTGCTTTAAGCCTTTCTTTACATGCTCTCATCCTTGTAAGTTTAACCATATACACTTGTATGATATAATTTATATCTGAACTTTTTATCCTCAGAAGAATGTGTGATAGGACAAAACTTATTAATATGACTAATATGTAAGTGTCTACAACATTCGCTACTGCTCCTCCCAGTAGGTGAGAGACATGGAAAAGCCACCAGTACCACTCAGGCAGTTCTCTTGACCTGCCCTGGAAGACCCAGGATGCCCAATCCTCCCACTGTCCTCTGGTGCTGTCATAACTGGCAGACTGGAGTCAGGACCTGCTATATAATTTGCAGGGACCAGAGTTTAGACTTGTAAAGAATTTCAAGACATTGATGTCAAAGCATTAAACTAAGCATGAGGTGCTTCTGAGTGCAGGGTGCTACGTTGGCTACAAAGCTCTCAGGGCCATGAAGTTGGCCACGACTGTGGTTGTGGACCTGTGGACATGTGGAGCCAGAAAAGTTTGCTGGAATGCTGGTAGCAGGAAAACATGGCCCAGAGACATGGGATGAGGTATTTTTTTCAGGGGCATATTGGGGTGAGAGAAGTACAGAGGTCGTTTATAGTATGAGCAAAGGGAGGGAATGGAAAGGTTAAAGACTTCTTGTTTGGAGTGTTATAGTCTTCATGTCTCCCTTTAGGGTGTTCAAGAAATAGAACTGAAAAAAAAAAAAAAGGAAAAAGAAAATAGAAGTGAAGAGGATAGATCTAGAGATAATCATACTAAGTGAAGCTAAGTGATACAGAGAAAGACAAATATCATATTGTATCACTTACATGTGAAATTGAAAATAATGATACAAATGAACTTATTTACAGGACAGAAATAGACTCACAGACAGAGAAAAATTTATGGTCACCAAAGGGGAAACAAGGGGAGGGATAAATCTGGAATTTGGGATTGACATGTACATCAATTCAGTTCAGTTCAGTCACTCAGCTGTGTCCAGCTGTTTGTGACCCCATGGACTGAAACACGCCAGGCCTCCCTGTCTATCACCAACTCCTGGAGTTTACTCAAACTCATGTCCATTGAGTCGGTGATGCCATCCAACCATCTCATTCTCTCTGGTCCCCTTCTCCTCCCACCTTCAATCCTTCCCAGCATCAGGGTCTTTTCCAGTGAGTCAGTTCTTTGCAGCAGGTGGCCAAAGTTTTGGAGTTTCAGCTTCAGCATCAGTCCTTCCAATGAATATTCACGACTGATTTCCTTTAGGATTGACTGGTTTGATCTCCTTGCAGTCCAAGGGACTCTCAGGAGTCTCCTCCAACACCACAGTCCAAAAGCATCAATTCTTTGGTGCTCAGCTTTCTTTATAGTCCAACTCTTACACCCATACATGACTACTGGAAAAACCATAGCTTTGACTAGACGGACCTTTGTTGGAAAAGTAATGTCTCTGCTTTTTTAATATGCTGTCTATGCTGACATGTATGTACATGCACTGTACATAAAAAATAATAAGAACCTATCATATAGCACAGGGAAATATATTTAATATCATATAATAGCCTATAATGAGAAAGAATCTGAAAAAAATACATATACATGTATATATGTGTAACTTTGCTGCATACCTAAAACATTATAAATCAACTATACTTGAATTAAAATTTTAAATTAATTATTTTTAAAAAGAAGAAATGGAAATGAAGAAACAGTTATTTTGAAAGGTTGTTTTATTCTGTAAGAGTCTGTGCCATTCAGGGAGTGAAAGATATCGGGGTCATAACTATATATCATTTTAGAGTTAGTAGCAATCTCACTATTTAGGGGATTGCTGAAATTTTCAGAGTCATGGCAGTTTGTTGGCACTGATGACCTGTGATAAAGAAAACATGATGCTTCACTGACTTCCTTCCTTCCTTTAACAAATGTGAAGTCTTTCATTATCTTCCAGTAAGAAGCTTAAATATTTTCACTTAATTATCATTAAAGTTAAGCAACCAAATGATTACTTTCCCGATACAATTGGAAAGAAGATCATAATGAATCTTGTTTCTTCATAACTGCTACCCTGTATGCCACTTCACTCACCAGAAGCTATGTTCAAGGACAAGATCTGCTTAGGTCTTCTCAACTTGTTCCCCATTACCTCCTACACACTTGTCTGTCCGTGGCTGCCTACCATCTTCACTCTTTTCTCTATGCCTCCAGACTCCCAATTCCCATCCAAATGCTCTTACATCATCATTCTCTGCCCAGAAAGTTCCTTCAGCCTCCTTGCCTGGAGTAATATGTCACTTTTCACCAAAAATATAGTTCATATAGGTTCTAAATATGACTTTACCGCTACTACTAAGTCGCTTCAGTCGTGTCCGATTCTGTGGGACCCCATAGATGGCAGCCCACCAGGCTCCATCCCTGGGATTCTTCAGGCAAGAACACTAGAGTGGGTTGCCATTTCCTTCCCCAATGCATGAAAGTGAAAAGTGAAAGTGAAGTCGCTCAGTCGTGTCCCACTCTTAGTGACCCCATGGACTGCAGCCTACCAGGCTCCTCTGCCCATGGGATTTTCCAGGCAGGAGTACTGGAGTGGGGTGCCATTGCCTTCTCCGAAATATCACTTTATGTATGTGCTAAGTCACTTCAGTCGTGTCGTGTCCAACTCTTTGCGACCCTAAGGACTGTAGCCCGCTAGGCTTCTCTGTCCACGGGATTCTCCATGCAGGAATACTAGAGTGGGCTGCCATGCCCTCCTGCAGGGGATCTTCCCATTGCAGGGATTGAACCCAGGTCTCCTGTGGCTCCTGCATTGCAGGCAGATTCTTTACTGCTGAACCACCAGTGAAGACCTAAATATCACTTTAATACTATCAATTTTTAATCCCCTCTGGAAAAAGTCTCTTCTTCTTGGAGATTCATGCAACTTGCTGTCCCTCCTTGTCATTGGAAACCATCTGATTCTGGTCACTCCTCCCTGTTGAGGGAACCTCAAAATTCTTAGCTGCCTTTTCTCCCCACCAAGCTCATCCCCAAAATATCTAGCCTTGAATCAGCCTTATCATCCACCTCACTCCTTCACCTCCAGGGCCAGACTATAGGAGAAAATCACATAAGTGTTGGGATTATTGCTGCCAGAAACATACAGCCTCCATAGGCTTCCAGTAGTATTCGCCACTTCCCCATATGTCCCTAGTGAATGGTCTCATCAAATCTTCACAAGATCTACTGAAAATATTTGGAATTGCCATCTATGCTGGTACTGACTTCTTTTTGCTTATATATTAACCTTTCCTATCCCAATAAATAAATATATTTTATACGTGGGCTTCCCTCATAGCTCAGTTGGTAAAGAATCCACCTGCAATGCAGGAGATCTCAGTTCAATTCCTGGGTCAGAAAGAATTGCTGGAGAAGGGATAGACTACCCACTCCAGTATTCTTGGGCTTCCCTTGTGGCTCAGCTGGTAAAGAATCTGCCTGCAGTGCAGGAGACCTGGGTTCAATCCCTGATTTGGAAAGATACCCTAGAGAAGGGAAAGGTTACCCACTCCAGTATTCTGGTCTGGAGAACTATACAGTCCATGGAGTCACAAAGAGTAAGACACGACTGAGCAACTTTAACTTTCATCAGTTCAGTTCAGTCGCTCTGTCGTGTCCAACTTTGTGACCCCATGGACTGCAGCATGCCAGGCCTCCCTGTCCATCACCAACTCCTAGAGCTTACTCAAACTCAAGTCCATCAAGTTGGTGATGCCATCCAACCATCTCATCCTCTGTTGTCCCCTTCTCCTCCCACCTTCAATCTTTCCCAGCATCAGGGTCTTTTCAAATGAGTCAGTTCTTCGCATCAGATGGCCAAAGTATTGGAGTTTCATCTTCAGCATCAGTCCTTCCAATGAATATTCAGGACTGATTTCCTTTAGGATGGATTGGTTGGATCTCCTTGCTGTCCAAGGGACTCTCAAGAAGTCTCCTCCAACACCACAGTTCAAAAGCATCAATTCTTCGGCACTCAGTTTTGTTTATAGTCCGACTCTCACATCCATACGTGAAGTGAAGTGAAGTGAAGTCACTCAGTTGTGTCTGACTCTTTGCAACCCCGTGGACTGTAGCCTACCAGGCTCCTCCGTCCATGGGATTCTCCAGGCAAGAATACTATTGGAAAAACCATAGCTTTGACTACACGGACCTTTGTCCATCATTACCAAAGTAATGTCTCTGCTTTTTAATATGCTGTCTAGGTTGGCCATGACTTTTCTTCCAAGGAGCAAGTGTCTTTTAATTTCATGGTTGCAGTCACCAAACCCCAGTGATTTTGGAGCCCCCCAAAAGAAAGTCAGTCACTATTTCCACTGTTTCCCCATCTATTTGCCATGAAGTGATGGGACCAGATGCCATGGTCTTCGTTTTCTGAATGTTGAGTTTTAAGCCAACTTTTTCACTCTCCTCTTTCACTTTCATCAAGAGGCTCTTTAGTTCTTCGCTTTCTGCCATAAGGATGGTGTCATCTTCATATCTGAGGTTATTGATATTTCTCCCAGCAATCCTGATTCCAGCTTGTGCTTCTTCCAGCCCCACATTTCTCATGATGTACTCTGCATATAAGTTAAATAAGCAGGGTGACAATATACAGCCTTGATGTACTCCTTTCTGATTTGGAACCAGTCTGTTGTTCCATGTTCAGTTCTAACTGTTGCTTCTTTACCTGCATACAAATTTCTCAGGAAGCAGGTCAGGTGATCTGGTATTCTCATCTCTTTCAGAATTTTCCACAGTTTGTTGTGATCCACACAGTCAAAGGCTTTGGCATAGTCAATAAAGCAGAAATCAATATTTTTGTGGAACTCTCTTGCTTTTTCGATGATCCAACAGATGCTGGCAATTTTATCTCTGGTTCCTCTGCCTTTTCTAAATCAGTTTAAACATCTGGAAGTTCATGGTTCACATACTGCTGAAGCCTGGCTTGGAGAATTTTGAGCATTACTTTGCTAGCATGTGAGATGTGTGTAACTGTGCAATAGTTTGAACATTCCTTAGCATTGCCTAACTTTGGGCTTGGAATTAAAACCGACCTTTTCCAGTCCTGTGGCCACTGATGAGTTTTGCAAATTTGCTGGCATATGGAGTGCAGCACTTTCACAGCATCATCTTTTAGAATTTGAAATAGCTCAACAGGAATTCCACCAACTCCACTAGCTTTGTTCATAGTGATGCTTCCTAAGACCCATTTGACTTCACATTCCAGGATGTCTGGCTCTAGGTGAGTGATCACACCATCATGGTTAGCTGGGTCATGAAGATCTTTTCTGTATAGTTCTTCTGTGTATTTTTGCCACCTCTTCTTAATATCTTCTGCCTCTGTTAGATCCATACCCTTTCTGTCCTTTATTGTGCCCATCTTTGCATGAAATGTTCCCTTGGTATCTCTAATTTTCTTGAAGAGATCTCTAGTCTTATAAATAAAGTTGGGTGTGGACTTTTTCATTTCCTGCCCCTCTATTTTGGAGAAGGCAATGGCACCCCACCCAGTACTCTTGCCTGGAAAATCCCATGGACGGGGGAGCCTGGTGGGCTGCCATCTATGGGGTCGCACAGAGTCGGACACGACTGAAGCAACTTAGCAGCAGCAGCAGCAGCCCCTCTACTTATTAACAAGTCTGTAACTGCATCCACCCTGTGGTAAACTGATTGCATTAATGAACCAAATTAATGACTTCCTTTTTCCACACCCTTTGCCCTATAATTTTGTAGTCACTTCTCATTCTGATCCTAGGCTTGGCTATGTGACTTTCTATTGTGAAGGATTACAAAGTACCTGTATGTCTCTACCTTCTTTTTTGAAATCCTATCATAGCCTTGCAAAGAAGCCAGACTAAAAATACAAAACAAAACAAAAAAAAAGAGAGAGAGAGAGTGAGAGAAATAAAAGAGAAAAGAAGCCCAGTCTAAGAGTATGAGAGCACATAGAGCAGAGCTAAAATGTCCTATCCCAAAGCAGCCTTGTTAGCCAGCCCCTAGACTTATCCCTCAGCTGACCACAGATAAATGAACAAACCTTATGATAAGATTCGCCACATCTGATCCAGCAGAGCTAAGTTGTAGACCTACAGACTCATGAGAAGTAAGAAATGATTGTTGTTTTCAGTGACTAAGATTTGGAATGATTTGTTATGCACAAAAGCTAATACAGGCTCTAAATGTCTCTTTCTCCATACAAAAGGATGAAGTAAACCTTCTCTTTCTTAAGGCACAGTCTTCTACTTGCTTTTATCCTATTCCTGCCTGTATGCTTTCAGATCTCAACCATTCCAATTATTTCTCTATTCTTATATTCTCATCTAATTGTTGTCTTTTCACCTCTTTCCATAATATATAAACATGTTTAAATCTAATTAAAATAAAACATACACACATAAAAGTAAGCCTGTATCTTCAGCAAGTTACTGACCTATTCTATTATTGCTTCCATTTATATATTTTAAAAGAATAGTCTATACATGTGCATTTGTCTGGATTTGCCATAGAAACAGAACCAACAGGATGTGTTACATATATAGAGAGATTTATTTTAAGGAACTGACTTATGCAATTATAGAGGCTGGCATACATGCATGCTAAGTTGCTTCAGTCATGTCTGACTCTTTGCAACCCATGAACTGTAGCCTGCCAGGCTCCTGTCCTTGGGATTCTCCAGGCAAGAAAACTAGAGTGGGTTGCCACACCCTCCTCCAGGGAATCTTTCCAACACAAGGATGGAACCCAGGTCTCTTATGTCTCCTGCACTGGCAGGTGGGTTCTTTACTACTAGCGCCACCTGGGAAGCCCTTTGATGTTGTTCAGTTGCCCAGTCACGAGAACTCTTTGTGACCCCATGGACTGCAGCACGCCAGGCCTTCCTGTCCCTCACCATCTCCTGGAGTTTGCCCAAGCTCATGTTCACTGCATCAGTGATGTCCTCTAGCCATCTCATCACTAAGGAAAGCCTTTAGTGAGTCTAAAATCTGATAAGGTAGGTCAGTGGGCTGGAGACTCAGCGAAGAGTTGCAGTTCAACCCCAAAGGCAGAGGTGTGTTGGCAAAATTGCTTCTTACTTGGGGGGAGGTCAGTCTTTGGTCTATTAAGGCCTTTACCTGATTGGATGAGGCCCAGCCACATAATGGTGAGTAATCTGTTACTAAAAGGCCACTGATTTACATGTTCATCTCATCCCAAAAACACTTTCACAGAAACATCCGTGTAATACTTCACCAAATATTTGGGCACCGTGGTCCAGCCAAAGGAACACATAAAATTAGCCATTATAACTTGCTGTCTTCATTTTTTGTACTCATTAATCATTCGCCTTTTCAGTTACCACCTTATTAATGTACCCAAGGCAATGGATACTGCCAAACACTCTCTTTTCTTTTGTTCCTTTACTTCCTTTTGCCTCCTCCCTACCTTGCTTTCTATCTATTTGCTGCTCTTTAGTTTTCTTTATGCCACTCTTCCTTTACCTGCTTCTTTCATGATCCTGAGGGTTGTGCTTCCCAGACTACCTGGGTCACATCATATACTAGTGGTATTAACTACCAAATTTATATCTTCCATTTAGCCCTCTCTTCTGAGTTTCATATATTCATTCATTTATTCACAGAAGGTATTAACAGCATGCTATATATTTTATTGAGTACTTAAACACTATTGGGGTGTGTGACAACCTCTAAAATGACCCCCAAGATCCCTGCCTCCTGTTAGTCATATCCCCCATTTAATCCCTTCCCTGTAATGTGAGCTTCTAAAGAACAGAACACAGCAAAAGTGATGAGATGCCACTTCTGAGATTAGGTTACAAAAAGACTCTGGCTTCTGTCTTGTTCACCTCTCCTGTCCTTTCCTGGCTCACTCTGTCTTCTTAGAGTCCTCATGTAGGGGAAGCAAGCTGACATGCTGTTTGAAAAACCTTGTGGTTTATAGATAGTCAGTGGGAATTTGTTGTATGAGGCAGGGAGCTCAAATCTGGTGCTCTGTGACAACCCAGAGAGGTGGGATGGGGTGGAAAGTGGGAGGGAGGTTCAAGAGGGAGGGGACGTATGTATACCTATGGCTGATTCATGTTGATGTATGGCAGAAACCAACATAATATTGTAAAACAATTATCCTCCAATTAAAAATAAATAAAAACAAAACAAAAGCTTTATGTAGAGGCTTGTATGCAAAGGAACTCGGTCTCCAGACAACAGCCAGCAGGGACCTGAGACCTGCCACCAGTCACATGAGTGAGCCTAGAAGCAGGTCCTCTCCCAGTTGAGTCTTGCTTGAATTGATTGCCACTCTGCTAGATACCTTTACTGCAGTCCTGTGAGAAACCCTGAGTCAGAGGCACTCAGCTAAGTTGCACCTAGATTTTTGACCCACAGAAATTATGAGAAAATAAATATTTGTGATTTTAGGCTGCTAAGTTTGGTATAATTTGGTTTACAGGGCTTGATGACTAGTAGAGGACTACCCTGTCCTCTAGGTCAGGGTCACACTGCTTATTCTACTTATATGCAGAGTACATCACGAGAAATGCCAGGCTAGACAAAGCAAGCTGGAATCAAGATTGCCAGGAGAAATATCAGTAACCTCAGATATGCAGATGACACCATCCTAATGGCAGAAAGCAAAGAGGAACTAAAGCGCTCTTGATGAAGGTGAAAGAGGAGAGTGAAAAAAGGTGGCTTAAAACTCAACATTCAAAAAGCGACGATCATGGTATCCAGTCATTACTTCATGGCAAATAGATGGGGAAACATTGGAAACAGTGATAGACTGTTGGGCTCTGAATCACTGTGGATGGTGACTACCCCCATGAAATTAAAAGACACTTGCTCCTTGGAAGAAAAGTAATGACAGACCTAGAGCATATTAAAAAGCAGAGACATTACTTTGCCAACAAAGGTCTGTCTAGTCAAAGCTATGGTATTTTCAGTAGGCATGTATGGATGTGAGAGTTGGACAATAAAGAAGGCTGAGTGCCAAAAAATTGATGCTTTTGAACTTAGGTGCTGGAGAAGACTCCTGAGAATCCCTTGGACAGCAGGGACATCAAACCAGTCAATCCTAAAGGAAATCAACCCTAAGGAAAGGAATATTCATTGGAAGGACTGAAGCTGAAGCTCCAATACTTTGGCTACATGACACGAAGAGCTGACTCACTGGAAAAGACCCTGATGCTGGGAAAGACTGAAGGCAGGAGGAGAAGGAGACAACAGAGGATGAGATGACTGGATGGTATCACTGACTCAATGGACATGCGTTTAAGCAAACTCCAGGAGATGGTAAAGGACAGGGAAGCCTCATGTGCTACAGTCCATGGGGTTCCAGAGTCAGACACAACTGAGTGACTCAACAAGAGGACTACCCAGGATTCAAAGTCAAATAAGGAAGAGCCCTGACATGCAACAATCCTGTAGACTATCAAGGGTGATAGAAAAGTGGCTATGATCACACTATAGTATAATAGGTGTTATAGAAACATACACAGTGAGTGATGGGAGCACAGAGAGAAGAGAATTTCCATCCTGCTTGAAGATGGAAGGTTTTAACTGGCAGATTTTATTTTTGTCATTGAATGAGCAGGCTAAGTCATTTGATCAAAATGAGGAGAAATGGTGATGGGATACCTGATGAGAAAATGAATTTCTAGAACCTCTACTGGAAAGAATAGTTGAAAGATTTATGAAAGAAGCCAGTGATGATATCTAGGCAGTGAGGAGTTGGGTTAAGAATCATGGACTTGCAGAATCTCCAGTTGAGACTAGGGTTTACTTTTTTTAAAATGTTCTTGGCAATATGTATATAAGATTACAGAAGTTGATGATTGGATTTGGGATCTCAGAGAAGATAAAACAGAAAAGCAAAGGACTGAGGAAGAAAAAGAGCAAGACAATTCTTATAGTCCCAGTGTAGTTTAGATTGGATAGAGAAAGTAAGACAATCAAAGCGGCCAAGAGTTTGGGGAAATGTCACCAAACCTGACCTCCTACCAATCACTAGGGCCAAGGGAGTCAGTGCTAGGTTTGACTTAAGCCTAGGTCATATACTCCAGTCCTGAGTTGGAGGAGACTTCTAGCTGAGAGTGGGAAAGAATGATTATGCAGAAGGAAATTCAGGTTTTCTACCATGAGAAGAGTGAATGGATGCTTTATAGCAGAGACCTCTGGTTTCCTACAGTAGTGTTCATTTCTTCCAGAGTAAGAGAACCCCTAGTTTTTAGGGGTGGGGGAAGCACATAATGATAGTATTTCCTAGTCTCCTGCAGCTAGGAATGGCCATGCAAGTAATAAGCTGATCAAAGGGATATGGACAGAAGTGGTGTGTGTGCCATTTCTGGACCATGTTCTTAAAGGGAATGGGATGTCATTCCATTTCCCTTTATTCCTTTTCTGTCTGCTCGAATATGGTTGTGGTGGTGAGCCAACTTGAACCATAAGGAAGACATTCTATTCCTAGGGAGGGCAGAACAACAGGAGGAGTTTGTAATCCCTGGATGATGTCATGGATCCTTTGTCATCCTACATGAGGAATAATTAAACTACAGTTTTTAAAAAGCCTCTTTTAATGTGGTTCTCTGTTACAAGTGACTGGACCTACCTTTCAACTAATTCAGATGTCCAGTAAAAAAAGATATGCTGGGAATATAAATGACCATAGCATAAGACAGAAAGTAGCAAGCAATAAACAGAGGCACAGATAAACAGGATACAGAGAAAAATCACTTCGAGCCAGACTGTGAACTTTCAAAAGAGATTAAAGTTTCTGATCAGTGACAGACCACAGACTGTCTATAAGTGGTGGAATGCAGGCAGGGAAATGTGCCTCAACAGCTGATTATTCCAGACAGGCCGGCGGCAGTGGTGATGGTGATGTGGCATGATAGTGACAACTGGCTCATGCATCCAGCTCACCCAAGCAACATTTGGACCTTGATATACTTATTTAAATTAGTTGTGGTTTGGGTTGATGCTTCTTGACAATGATCTTAAAAATTAAGAAATAGGGGTGGAAGAAATCCTAGCGACTAGGAAAACATTCTGCTCAATGCACTTCAAAAGACAATAATAATTACAGTGATGCTAAGTAAGTCTTGTACATAGCCAGTAAAACCCAGGACTTCTAACTCCCCGGCCATTGAGGGCTAAAGGCTTCTATATACTTAATTTGTAAAGAATCCCTGTGAAGGTTTCTTCTCCAGCAAAATACTAACCTCAAGTTGCTATCTGCAAAGCCCATCGGTTACTCTAGTAGACAATGGTGGTAGTGGTTTAGTCGCTAAGTTGTGTCCAACTCTCGCAACCACATGGACTGTAGCCCGCCAGGCTCCTTCGTCCATGGGATTTCCCAGGCAAGAATATTGGAATGGGTTGCCGTTTTTCTCCAGGGAATCTTCTCAACCCAGGCATGGAACCTACACCTGCATTGCAAGAGGATTCTTTTACCGCTGAGCCACGAGGGAAGCCCTGGTGGACAGTACTGAGACAGAACATTACCATCATGTCAGAAAGTTCTACAGGATAGCCCACAGATCTAAGAGAGATGTCTCTCTCTCCTGCCAATCCTCAATCTTGGCCTCAGTCTGTGCATAACCCAAACCCAAAGATTGGTCCCCAAGCTCTTCCACTTCCTAAAGAAGATTTAAAACTGGTAACGACAACAAAAGTCGTTTGGCCTAGTCCCGCTAAGAAGGGGACACGGCAACAGAACACCAAGATTCTTCCACAACAGTCAGTAGAGCAAGTGGGCGGTAAAAAACTAGCCGGGACCAGACGTGGGGGTGGAAGAAGAGGCAAAGGGGCGGGGATGAGAGCCGCGCGCTCGGACTGACGCCTGCATGAGGCCGGGGGCGGGGCCGCGCGCCGCTGGGCGGGGCCGCGCGCGGCGGGCCAGGGAGGAGGGGGAGCCCGGCGGCCGGCGCGCTAGCCTAGCCGTGCGTGCTCACGTGACAGGTCCGCGAGGTCCCGCTCGCGCAGTCGTCTGGGCGAGCGAAGATGGCGGCCGAGAGGGAGCCTCCTCCGCTAGGGGACGGGAAGCCCACCGACTTTGAAGAGCTGGAGGACGGAGAGGACCTGTTCACCAGCACTGTCTCCACCCTGGAGGTGAGACTGCGTCGCCGTGGGTGCTTCGCTCCGTTGCTGCCGCGCATCTCACCTTTTGGTGCTTGCCCTGCCTCGACTTGACCCTCCGCGTCACCCCCCAACCCCCAGGTTTGCAAGGACCTGGTTGGGGCGACACCTGTGACGCGGGCCCCACCTCGCGTACCTGTCATTGGGCTGGAGTTGGCCTGGGCGGCCAGGCCTGCTTAGGAGAGCGAACTGTGGGGCCGGGGGCCGACCTGATCCCCTGAGGGCCAGGACCGGACAGAGCATCGAGTGTCCTTTCCCCGCTCAGCTGGCCCTCCGCGGTGTCACTTGCGCCTTTCCTTCCAGAGCTCTGAAGGTCTTGCCTTGGGTCTCAGCACACCTCCTGGCGCTGCGGGGCAAGCCCCGCAGCCTCTTTGAAGAGGTGCTTGCTTTTCCCTTCCCAAGGGAGGGTGTGCCTCTGAAACGGGAGAGCAGTGAAGAGAGCGCTCTGAGTGGCCGGGGCGCTGGAGGGACCGTGTGGGTGCACTTTTCCCGGTCCTGGACCTTCAAGGACTGCTAGTTCCCCTTGAGGGACGTACCTCTGTTTTAGACTGTTAAATAGGTAAATGAATTTGGCCGGTTTTGTTTGTCTTTAGTTTCTAAGCCTTTTAAGGATCATAGTGTTGATAAAATACAAAGTTGAAGGCAGGGAGTAGTCCAGGAAACTGCTAGGCACTGGGGGAAGTTTTTTTTTTTTTTTTTTTTTTTTAAGTTACCAGGGGAGAAATAACAGATCCTCACTCCTTTTTCCTCTTTTCTCGCATGATCAGCGATCTCTGAAGCTACGTGTTCCTGTTTTTGTCAAAGGAAACGCCCTCTATGAACTTAACTGTATTGGGCCTCCTGAATCTAGTTCATGTTTCAGTTGCTTTGCCTTTGATGAGAGCACACACACACCTGATAGCCGAACTTTAAGTGTGTGTATGTGTATTAAAATACAAGCAAATTTCCCAAAGAGTTGTTTACCTTAGACTGTGAAAGTGAAGTCGCTCAGTCGTGTCCGACTCTCTGCGACCCCATGGACTGTAGCCTACCAGGCTCCTCTGTCCATGGGATTTTCCAAGCAGTAGTACTGGAGTGGATTGCCATTTCCTTCTCCAGGGGATCTTCGCGACCCAGGGATTGAACCCGGGTCTCCCACATTGTAGACAGACGCTTAACTGTCTGACCTTAGACTGTACTTGCTTATAAAGTGCTTTTTTAATAAGCTTCCCTAGCATGATCCACTCTGCACCAAATTAATTGAAAATTATTGTAGTATATCCTTTATTTAGCTTTCAGTTACGTGGAACTGGTAACTTCCCTGACCGTTTTCAGTACTGATCATATTCTGCTAATTGTATATGCGTGTTCCTGGCCAAACCTCACCTCTCCTCAAGATTATAGGCTTTTGGGGGCTAGGGGTAGTACCTTTTTCATCTTTGTGTTCCTCACAAAATCTCGAACATTTGCATTTTGCAAATATTTGTTGAATGAATTGTCAAAACCAGCATCTCCTAAGATTTAATAAAAATTGTCTTGCACAGCAAATTACCTTTTGGGGGTAGTATCCTTGTAGTCCTTTATACTTTACAGCTACTTAACATGTTTTGAAAGGTAATGTCTATGCAGGATTGTAAGACCTGGATTCCCTGTGGGGCTACAAAGATTTTCCACCAACAAGGATCAGAATAAACTTAACATAGTGTAAACTAGAATATTGTGAACACTAAGCATTCTGTTTAATTGAGATCTTTGTAAAGTTGAGTAAAAGGAACTACAGTTTCTATTTCCCATTTGGATGGGCCTGTTTAATAAGGTTGTGTGTGTAAGTGTGTGTGTGTGTGTGTTTTTTCCCCCCAGTTAAAGTCTATAGAGTTCTGAGTATGAATACATGTATTGTGGTTAGTGCATTATGAAAGCTTTCTAAAATGTTGGTTTTGATTAGTCATCTAAACCCTTTATTTCATGAGACTCAGGATATTTTCAAGTAGTGTAACTGTGAAGCTTATAAATTCAGAATTATTATTTTTTGCTTTTCAAGCTATTTTTGGGAAGGGTACATAGCAGTACTTATTAGTATACCAAAGCTGCTGTAAAGGAATATTTTTTCAGCATGTCACTTTTCTTTTGAATAGAATAGTGCTTCTCAAACTTCAGTGTGGAGGAGAAACTACAGGATTCTTGTTTAAAATGCAGGTACCTTTGCCTCACTAGAATCTGCATGTTTCCTGAGTGTTCTCTATCATTGCTTTTCAAACTTCATATGTCAGTTACCTGGAGATCTTGTTAAAGTGCAAATTTTGATTCTGTTGGGCTGGGATAAGCCAGTGTTCCGCATTTTTAACAAACTCTCATTGTGACATTGCTGCTAGTCCATAGACACGGATGAGTTGCAAAGCTCCAGGTGATTCTGATGCAGGTCATCTGCTTTGAATAGTTATTACCTAAGCTATAAAGTATAATAGACATAAAAATTAACATCTATTTTAAAAAAAGAGTTTTAAAAATGTTCATGTAGGAACTTTCTCCTTTGAGGGCATTGGGAGTAAAAAAGTCAATTGAAATCCATATAAGTAAAGAATTATACACAGCTTCAATATCATAATTGTTAACCTTGTAGTGACTGTACAACTTAGTGTATATGTATGCTGTGAGTATATTTTAATCCCAGTATTAAAATCCTTTCTTTTCAAAATGAAGAACAGTCACATAAAGCCATGTTCAGTAGTTAAAGCATATTTGAAACATCTAGTTG
This sequence comes from Bos javanicus, assembly GCF_032452875.1. Classification (NCBI taxonomy): domain Eukaryota; kingdom Metazoa; phylum Chordata; class Mammalia; order Artiodactyla; family Bovidae; genus Bos; species Bos javanicus. The sequence goes on along the minus strand of NC_083874.1, from coordinate 30,687,427 downwards.
TGTTTCTGTTGTGACTGTGAAACAAAGTGGTGAAGGGCTGGCATAGGGGACATGGAAAGAAATGAGAAGGGAAAAAAATCTGGCAAAAGCTTGTTTTGTTTTGTTTTGTTTTTGGTAACTGAGAGGCTTTAGATGGTTTTGCAATGCTGCCTTAAAACAAACAAAAAAAGATGATACAGCTCTAAGGTTAAGAGGTGCTTGCCCTAAAGTAGCATGAAGTAGTAAGACAGGAAATTTATGTGTTACATGCCTGTTCTTTTCTTTTTTTCAGTTGCCCTGGGTCTTTGTTGCTATGCGAGGGCGTTCTCTAGTTGTGAGGAGTGGGGGCTCCTCTCCAGGTAGTAATCTCTAGATGCGGGCTTCAGTGTTTGCGGCTCCCAGGCTCTAGAGCACAGGTCTATAACCACTAGGTTATGGCACACAGGCTTAGTTGCTCCACAGCACGTGGAATCTTCCTGGATCAGGGATTGAACCCATGTCTCCTGCACTGGCAGGTGATTCGTATCCACTGAGCCACCAGGGAAGCCCTGTTCCTTTTTTTTTTTTTTAATTTTTGTTGGAGTGAATTAATAGTTGATTTGCAACGTTGTTCATTTTTTAGTTCATAGACCATGCAGTTACCCATGTAATACGTACAATTTTGTGGGCTTTGGTATATTCACAGATATTGCAACATTTTTATCACCTCAGAAAGAAACCCTGTACCCTTTAACTATCACCCCCATCCCCATTCCCTAAACCCCTCTGCCCTCAACCTTAGGCAACTACTAATTCACTTTCTATCTATATATTCCCTATTCTGGACCTCATATGAATGAAATCATGTAATATGTGGTCTTTTGTGACTGACTTTTTTCACTTAACCTGATGTTTTCAGAGTCTGTGTATGTATTCCTTTCTATCCCTGAAAAACATTCCATTGTGTGGCTATACCTTATTTTGTTTATCCATTTTGTCATTTGTTGGACATTTGCATTGTTTCCACATTTTGCGTATCATTATTATTGCTAGAACATATAATGACTCTGCTTTTAATCAATTGAGGAATTGCTGGAGTAGTTTCTCAAAATGGCCACACCGTTCTACATACCCACCAGCCATGTATGAGGGAACCAATTTTTCCACATCCTCACCAATACTTGTTGTAATTTGACTTTTTTATTCTGTCCATCATAATGCTTGAGAAATGGTATCTTAGTGTGGTTTTGATTATATTTTCTTTTTTTATGAATTTAAGTTTTTATTTGTGTGTTTCACTGTAGTGCTGTGATAACAAAAATGACATCTGTATACCAGAACATACATATATCAACAGTAAGATTAATTATATTTTCTTAAAGACTAAATTAAGTCTTTCTTAAGACTTAAGACTATATTAGATGTTCTTAAAGATTATATTTTCTTTTCATGTTCTTGTTGGCCATTTGTACATTATGAAGAAATGTCTATTCAGAGCCTTTGCTCACTTTTTAGTTGGGTTGTCTTTTTATTTATAAGAATTTTTTTGTGTATTCTAGATGCAAGTTCCTTGTCAGATACATGATTTGCAAATGTTCTCCCATTCCATGAATTGTCTTTTCATTTCTTAATGGTGTCCTCTGAAGCACAAAGTTTTTTAAAAATTTGATGAAGTTCAGTTCATCTACTTTTTATTTTGTTGCTCATGCTTTCAGCATCATATATAAGAATCTCCCGCCCAATCCAAGATCATGAAGGTTTCCTCTAAGAGTTTTATAGTTTCGGCTTGATTTGTTTTGAGTATTTGTATATGATGTGAGATAAACTCTTTTTTTTTTTTGCTTGTGGCAATCCAGTTGTCACTGCATCATTTGCTGAAAAACTGTCCATTGAATGATCTTGACACTCTTTCTGAAAATTGGTTGACTGTAGATGTTTACAGTTGGTTCTTGTACTAGCCTCTCATCTTAAGGTCAACTGAAGTTAAGCTGAGTACCACAGTTTCCCTAACACTGTCGCATGATAGAGTTTATAGAATACTTCAAATGAAATTTCCATATGGGAGGTTCACAGGTCTTAGAATTCCTTCCCCACCATGTAACCCCATGCCTGCTCCGTAGATGCTGTACTTGGTTGATTTCAGTAAATACTTGACTATTTACTCTCTGCTGTATTTTTTAGATGATAGTGGGAGTACAAAGATCAACTAGATATCAGCAGATCTTTGAGGAAAGAAAATCTCTGGTGAAGAAGAAAGAGAAGTACAGAAAACTCAGATCCAAAGAGATTGTGACTATGTTCTGAAAACACACCTATTTTCACTGAAAGTCCCAGTGGACTGGGGGAGATTGCTAACTCCTATCAGCATTCCTGACACATGGTAGATGAACATAAATGTTTCTACTGGCTAGGAACAGCCACTGAGATGGTAATATTTAAGAGAGACTTTAAAGGGTGGAATGAAATTTTCAACGTGGGAAAATAGCCAATGTCACTTACGGTTCAGTCCTTATTGTAAGGAACCATAAATAATTTTGAGTGGCTCTATATAGGATGTTACAGATTTATATGATGAGACTGTGCAGAGCTTTGAAATTGTTACATAGGTGCATTAGAGCCCTACAAGACCTTCAGGGCAGTAATATGATCACCTTGGAAGCTTAATGTTCTGGCAGTTTGGGGGATAAATTTGTAAGAGGTATCATTTGTAGGTTGATGACCTGGAGGTTATTTTAAGTCTAAGGTTAAAGACCTCAAGAGGAATAGTGCGATCAATAAAGGAGAGAAGGAAGTTGATACAGTAACAAGAGTAAAAGATGGCCATCTTAACTCTTTGAATGTCTCGGGGAAGGAGTTATAAATTTATTTCATTTGGGAATGAGTTACATCAATGAAGAGACTATCAGACAGCTAGAAATCCCAGATGGAGTAGAGATACAGATTCAATACAATTTATTGACTGGTGACACTAAATTGAACTGTGGAAATCTAGTCCTTGTCCTCATGGAGTATATGAGTGAACAGGAGTCAGCATGATAAACACAGCTTTGTGAAAAAACACCTGCAATACCAGGTGATAATGTGTGTAACTGAAATATGTGCGTGGCACACAAACAGTACCAGGTACTGTGAGGAGGAGATGATTGGATAGCAGTACTGACTCTGTGCACATGAATTTGAGTAAACTCCAGAAGATAGTGAAGGCCTGTCACTGGCGTCCTTCAGTCCATGGGGTCACAAAGAGTAAGACACGGCATAGCAAACAACAGCAGCAGAAATAGTATAGAAACCTGGAGTGACTTAATTGTGTAGAAGTGATCTTTGAAACCTTGAAAAGTAGATGGCATCAACAGAGAGCAAGTAGAGAAAAACTAAAGAGTCTTTTGATAAAGAACTGAAGTTGAGTATTTATTGTTTCAACACAACAGGTAGTAAAAGCATGTATCTTGTTTTCCTAATTCTAATCTTTAGGTCAGCATCCATCTTTAAAAAGTTTTTTTTTTAATTTCATTATGAATTACCTGTTTCAGAGGAGAGACATTTTGTGACCAGGTATTTAAAGACCACTGCATGGGAAATACTAGAAAGAGATTTATGACAAGGTATAACCAGTTGACCACTTGCCCTGGAAACTATTAAATATAAGGACTGAACTACTTCTAGTGCCTATAAAAAAAAAAAAAATGTTACTCTGTAGTTGCTTGAGGCAGAGGTGCTCACTTTTTTCATTTTTTTCCTGAAATAGAATAATTTTTTTTTTCTTTTTTTTTTTCCTTTGCCATGCTACATGGCTTGTAGGATCTTAGTTTCCCGACCAGGGATTGAACCCAGGCCCTTGGCAGTGAAAACATGGAGTCCTAACTACTGGACGACCAGGGAACTCCTAAAATTTGTCTTTAATGTTAATTTTTTGAATGTGCACTTTCCTATAAAATTGAACTCTTGTGTTTTTTCCCTGTGATGATAGTTTTTAGTTGTGATAAAATTTACCTCAGTAAAGTTCACTACCACTTCATTGAAGATGCATGACATGTCTATCACCTTCTAAAAATTCTCTCATGTAGTTAATTCCACCCATTCCCAGCCTCTGGCACCCACTGATCTGTATTTGCCTGTAGTTTTGTCTTTTCCAGAATTTCATATAAATAGAATCATATAAATGGAATTATATTTTGTACAAACAAAACTGTGTGAAACTTTCTGAATAAGGCTTCTTTAACTTAACCTAAAGTATCTGATATTTATGGATGTTGCATGTATCAAGAGTCATTCATTTTTATTGCTGAATTTAGTATTGCATTGTATTACGCATCACAGTTTTTTGTTGTTGAACATTTCTGTTGTTTACAGTTTTGGGACATTAATGAATAGAGATGACATAAACATATATGTACAGATTTTTGTATGAACACAGTTTTCATCTCCTTTGGGAAAATACTTAAAAGTAGGATGGCTGGTTTTGTGGTAAATACATGTTTAACTTTCTAAGAAACTGCCAAACTTTCTGCTAGAAAGGTTTGGGGTGGGGGCATAAGGCAAAGGGAGATGAAGTTATTTATTTTTAGTCTTACAGGTTCATGGCTCTTTAATAATATAACTCAAATTATAATAGGTATCTGTAGTAATAATATTGGGTTGGCCAAAAAGTTCATTTGAAAAAAGTGAGTGAACTTTTTGGCCAGCTCAATATAACTCAAGACCATGTCCATTAAGACAGAGTTCTCCAAGTCTGAGAACTAATAGTATATGGTTTCACTAAAACAAAATCATGATATGCTCTGGAGCAACGAATCCCGTGTGCCACAACTCCTGAGCCCATATGCCCCAGCTGCTGAAGCGCAGGTGCCCTAGAACCTGTGCCCTGCAATGAGAGAAGCCACCTCAGTGAGAAGCCCAAGCACAGCAACGGGAGAAGAGCCTGCACGGCAGGGAAGACTCAGCCTAGCCAAAAAGAAACAAATAAAATTACTCTTTAAAAAACTGATAAACAAAAGCGTGATTCTTCAAGACAAAAGCATGTTATGGTATGTTCCTCCCATCATAAAAGTTGCCTTAATATTGAAAGCTTATTCCTACTTAGAGAGCTTTGTGTATATTTACTGAGTGTTTGAATCCTGAAGGATCGCCTGAAGGAACCTTAGGTGCAGCTGGTTTTGCCTGTTTTAATATCTGTTCAGGTTTTCATTCATTTTATCTCTGAAATCTAATAACACTATAAAACATTCTGAGAAAGAAGAAAAAGAGACAGGTTTCAATGGTGTTTTGAGCCATTAAAAATATATTTATTTATTTATTTATTTGGCTGCAGTGGGTCTCAGTTGAGGTGCTTGGGATCTTCGATCTTTGTTGTAGCATGCGGGATCTTTAATATGACATGCGAACTCTTAGTTGCAGCATATGGTATCTAGTTCCTGGACTGGGGATCAAACATGGGTCCCCTGCATTGGCAGCTTGAATCTTAGCCACTCTGGTCCACCAGGGAAATCCCTTCAATGGCTGAGAATTCAGTTGTTCCACATCCTTGTCACTATTTGTTAGTATCAGTTCTGTTTCAGGCAGTGGCATGCTTTGTTGTTCAGTCTCTAAGTCTTGTCCAACTCTTTAAAACCCCATGGACTGCAGCACACCAGGATTCCCTGTCCTTCACCATCTCACGGAGTTTGCCCAAAGTCATGTCTATTGAGTCATTGATGCCGTCCAACCATCTCATCCCCTGTCGCCTCTTCTCCCCCTGCCTTCAATCTTTCCCTGCATCAGAGTCTTTTCCAATGAGTCAGTTCTTCACATAAGATGGCCAAAGTCTTGGAGCTTTAGCTTTGGCATCAGTCCTTCCAATGAATATTCAGTACTGATATATTTCCTTTAGTATTGACTGGTTTGATCTCCTTGCAGCCCAAGGGACTCTCAAGAGTCTTCTCCAGCACAATTCGAAAGCATCAGTTCTTCGGCACTCAGCCTTCTTTTTGGTCCAACTGTCACATCTGTACACGACTACTGGAAAAACCATAGCTTTGACTGTATGGACCTTTGTCGGCAAAGTGATGTCTCTGCTTTTTAATATACTGTCTAGGTTTGTCATAGCTTTTCTTCCAAGGAACATGCAGGCGTCTTTTAATTTAATGGCTGTAGTCACCATCTGTAGTGATTTTGGAGCCCAAGAAAATAAATTCTGTCACTGTTTTCCACTTTTTCCCCATCTATTTGCCATCAACTGATGGTACCAACCCATTATTTTTGTTTTTTGAATGTTGAGTTTTAAGCCAGCTCTTTCAGTCTCCTGTTTCACATTCATCAAGAGGCTCTTTAGTTCCTCTTGACTTTCTGCTGTTTAAGTGGTATCATCTGCATATGAGATTGTTGCTATTTCTCCCAGCAATCTTGATTACAGCTTGTGAGTCATCCAGCTCGGCATTTCACATGATGTAATCTGCATGTAAGTTAAATAAGCAGGGTGGTAGTATACAGACTTGATGTACTCCTTTCCCAATTTGGAACCAGTCTGTTTTTCCATGTCCAGTTCTAACTGTTGCCTCTTGACTTGCATACAGATTTCTCAGGAGGCAGGTCAGGTGGTCTGGTATTCCCATCTTTTTAAGAGTTTTCCACAGTTTGTTGTGATCCACACATCTGACTTACGCTGGCTTGAAAGAACTGATCTTTAAATTTTCAGGAATTTTGTAAGCTGGTTAGTAAACAGCCATTGTTAAAAGTTACGTAGACATAAATTATATTATAAAAGGCAGTAAATATTTACAACTTGTCACTTGTTTATTTCTTTACTGTGTTTTACTAGTTTTTGAGCTCATGAATTAATGTGTCTATTGTATCTGTGTGGTGTAAAGTATCTTACTAGCTCCATTTTCAGTAAGGAGTAATCAGCCACAGAGGGAATTGTTTATGCCACAGAAATCAGCGAAAGCTAAAATTCAGGGTCTTCTTTCCCAAAGACCTGATTGCTAAATATATAGCATACCACTGCTTTTTAATTATTCTAAGAGATATGTAGTGTTACCTCATTGTGATTTCAGTATACAGTCCCTAATGATTAATGACGGTGAGTACTTTTTTGCTTACATATTCACCATCTGAAAGTTGTCTTTAGTTTTCTTTCATATCTTTTTCCCATTTAAAATAGGTTTCCTTATTGAGTTTTGAGAATTTTTTCATGTATTCTGAATATAAATCCTTCATCAGATATGTTTTGTAGGTATTTTTTTCCCAGTCTGGCTTGTTTTATCCGTTTTTGATTGATAATGCCTTATATGTTGCATATGAAATCCTTGGGTAACATTGTCCAAGGTCACAAAAGTTTTTCCTATGTTTTTTCTATAAGTTTTAAAGTTTTAGCTTATTTATATTTAGACTTGGTTGATTTTGAGTTAATTTTCTTATGAGTTGAGGTTCATTTTTTTGCATATAAAATCTCAATTATTGAAAGATAGTCATGTTATAGTTTGGTTTATGGCTCAGAATATGGTCTTTTGTGGTAAACAGTATGTGTGTACTTGAAAAGAATATATTTAGTTTGATATTGAGCAGAATGCTCTATAAACCCTAAGTTAGTTGACTGTGTTTTTCAGTACATGAAACAACATAAGTAGATTTAAGATTTGTATTAAGATGAAGCTGAACTTAAAAAAAAAAAATCCTTCCTTGGGTTTTCTTTGAATGTTTATCGAAAAATCCATAGAACATTTACGTGTGGGTCTGTCTCTGGATTGTGTGTAGTTGGTCTTTTGACTGTCTTTCTGCCAGTTGTATGTTGTCTTAATTAACTGAGTCTTGAAATCAAATAGTGTGAATCTAGTGACTTTGTTCTTTTCAAAATTGTTTTTTGACTATTCTTGTTCTTTTGCCTGCCCATACAACTTTAGAACCTATTTATTGCTTTCTATCAAAAATTCCTGCTGAGATTTTAATTGAGATAACGATGAACCTGTTGATTAGTTTGGGGGAGAATTAGCATCTTAATACTATTGAGAGCCTTTAAGCCATAAGTATACTATTTCTCTCTCTCTCTTTTTTTTCCTTTTAGGTCTTACTTGGTTTTTTTCATTCATGTTTCTACTTTTCAGCATACAGATCTAGTGCACATTTCATTATACCTATTTTATGGCTTTTTGGTGCTTTTATATCTTTTACATTCACTCATTAATAGCACATTTTCTCTGTTTTCTGCAACTGTTGCTAGACACTAGTTCTAGTAGAGTTTTAGAGTCTGAAATGTTCTATGTAGACAGTCATGTTGACTGTGATGTGAGTTTTATTTCTTTCTAATCTTTATGTCTTTTTCTTGCCTTAATGCACTAGCTGAATCCACCAGTGTAATATTGAATAGAAGTGGTGATGGTGGGTATCTTTTCCCGCTTCATGCTCATAGGAGGAAAATGCTCATTTTTTCTTTCTTTCTAGAGTATTGTCTTGGTAGATGGCTTTTATTGGGTTAAAGAATTTCCCTTCTATTCCTAGTTTTCTGAATTTTGTATCTATGAATGGATATTGATTTTGGCAAATGCTTTTCCTGCATCTAATATACTCATGTGATTCTCTAGTTTATTGATAGGGGTATTGATCGATATTCAAATGTTGAGTAAACCTTGAATTCCCACACAGCCATAATGTGTTTATTTTTTTTTTATTTATTGCTGCACTCAGTTTGCTAGTGTTTTGCTGCTGTTGTGTCTGTGTTTGTAACAGATACTTGGATGTTGTTTTATTTTACTTGTAATGTCTGATTTTGGGTATCAGAAATGCTTACCTCACTAATGAACTGGAGAGTGTTTTCTCCTCTTCTGTATTCTTGAGGAGTTTGTGTGAAATTAGTCTTATGTTTGCCTTAATTGTTGGCAGAACTTGCTAGTGAAATCATTTGAACATGTAGTTTTGTTTGTTAGAAGATTTTTAACTACAAATTCAGTGTCTCTGATAGTTATGAAAGTATTTCTTCTTGATGAACTTTGGTGGTATATGACTTTAAAGGAATTTGTCCTTTCCGTGTAAGTTGTGAAATTCATGGGCAGAAGTTTTTCAGAATACTCCATACTTACTACTGTATCCATGGAGTCTATAGGTGGTGCCCCTCCCTTTCTATTCCTTATATTGGTAATTTATGTCATCTCTTTGTTTGCTTTTTATTGTTTTGTTTTAATCTTGCAAAAGCTTTGTCATTTTATTGGGATTTTTTTCTTTTTCAGAGTAAGTTTTTGGTTTCTTGATTTCTGTTTTTTATTTTCTTTTTAATTTTATTAATTTCTTCTGCTTGCTGTTTGGTTTGCTTTTCTGTTTTGTCAAATAAAAGCTTTGATTATTGATAAAAGGCTTTTTTTGAGTACCAGTATTTAGTTATGTATTTCTCTGAAGCATTGTTGTAGCTGTCTCCCACAAGCTTTAATATTGTTTTTGTCTTCATTGAGTTTGAACTGTTTTCCAGTTTCCCTTGTGACATCCTTTTTAACTTACAGGTTATTTAGAAGTGTTAATTTCCAAAATTTGAGGATTTTCTAGATAGCTTTCTGTTACTGATAGCTGTTTATTTGATTATTGTCAGAGAATGTTTTATGATTTCAGTTCTTTTACATTTGTTAAGGTTTGTCTGATGGCCTAGAATGTGACCTCTTATAGTGAATAGTCTGTGCATACTTGAAAAACATGTATGAAATGAAGTGAAGTCGCTCGGACGTGCCTGACTCTTTGCGACCCCATGGACAGTAGCCTGCACCAAGCTCCTCTGTCCATGGGATTTTCTAGGCAAGAGAACTGGAGTGGGTTGCTGTTTCCTTCTCCAGGGAATCTTCCCAACCCAGGGATCAAACCCAGGTCTCCCACATTGTCGACAGATGATTTACCGTCTGAGCCACCAGGGAAGTCCTGATGTTATTGTTGAAATATTCTCTAAAAGTCAAGTTGACTGATAGTATTTTCCAGGTGTTCTAGTATTTTCCAGGTGTTCTCTATCTTCTCTTATTATCTGTATTTATTGTATTAATTACTACAATTTAGTATTATTGCAATTTTTGGCACGTTGATCCTTTTATCATATGATACTGCTCCTTTATTGGGCTTCCCAGGTGGCTCAGTGGTAAAGAATACACCTGCCAAGCAGGAGACACTGATTCAGTCACTGGGTTGGGAAGATCCCCTGGAGAAGGAAATGGCAACCCACTCTAGTATTCTTGCTCCAGGAAATATCATGGACAGAGGAGCCTGGCGGGCTATAGTCCATGGTGTCTCAGAGTCAGACACAATTTAGCGACTAAACAACAGCAACAAACCCCTCTTTACTGCCGATGATATTCTTAAGTTTATCTACTGTTAATGTAACACTCCAGCTCTTCTTTGGTAGCATAGCATGTTTTTTCCATTCTTTCAGTTTTAACTTATATCTTTAAAGTAGGGCTTTGTAGGCAGTGTATTGTTGTGAGTTGTTACTTTTATACACAATCTGGCCACCTCTATATTATAACTAGTGTATTTACATTTTTTGTATTATGTATCTTCAGGCCAAAGAACTTAGCACTTTTTTATAAAAAAAAAAAAAAGCTGATCTAGTGATGGCAGAGTCCTATAGTTTTCTTTAATCTGAGAATAACTTTATTGCACCGTCATTCCTGAAGGGTGTTTTTGCTGGATATAGAATTCTGCATTGGCATTTCTTTCAGCACTTGAAAGATTTTGTGCTACTGTTTCTGGTCTCTGATTTCTGATGAGAAATATTCAGTTCTTCTGTTTCTTTAAGTGTAATTTTTGTTTGTTTTTCCTTAGCTGCTTCAAGTTTTTAGTTTTAATGTTTAGGTTTCAGCCATTTTTAATGATGAGACTCTATCTAGTTTTCTCTGAAGTAGTCCTGTTTGGAGTTCTCATGTTGCTGGATCTGTAAAGTAATGTCTTGCACCAGATTTGGAGAATTAGCCATAACTTCTTGAAAAAACTTTTTGTGCTGCTCTTTTTGAGGGCTTCAGTAATGTGATTGTTGAACATTTTATATTGTTTCACAGATCCTTAGGATTTTGTTCATTTTCTTCATTTCTTTTTCCCTATTACTCAGATTGAATATTTCCTAAGACTTATCTTCAAGATCACTGACTTTTTCTTTTAAGAACTGTAAAGGGTAAATTTTACTTCCCTGGTAAGCTGACAGATTAATTTCTTTTAAGGTTGCTAGAAGTTGACATAATAAAGGATTTTATACTCAGCGCATAGCAAATAGCAGAAGTGTCTTTGTGACTCTGCCTTGCCCCTCTCTTGCCAGCATGATAAGACAGAGGGGCCCAGACCAACGTTGCACCAGCCTTTGGTTTGTGTCATAGCTGAGAAACTTGAGTTTACAGAACCTAAATCATTTATAATGGACAATGTCTCCCTGCTCTTTGCTCTAGAAAATACAGTATCTTTATTGTTGTTGTTTAATTGCCAAACCATGTCTGACTCCTCTATGACCCCAACAGACTGTAGCCTGCCAGGCTCCTTTGTCCATGGGTTTCCAAAGCAAGAATACTGCAGTGGGTTGCCATTTCCTTCTCCAGGGGATCTTCCCAACCAAGGGATCAAATCTGCATCTCCCGCATTGCAGCTGGATTCTTTCCCATTGAGCCACCAGGGAAGTCTAGTCTTTATTATACTGGATATTAAACAGACCTAATCTTTTGGGGAGAAAGAGGTTAAATATGTTTCCTCAATACCTGTGTGGAATAACCTGTCTTGGATAATTCTGATCACCCAGAAGCTGTTACACTACTCTTCTACCATCACTTCCTCATTCAGTGGCCACTCTCTTCATACTCCTTTCTGTCCAGCTGAGAACAGCTCTTCCTGCACCCACTTGGAAACTGAAAGAGACATGGAGAGGCGGAGGCAGAGGCAAGTGAGTCCTGAGAGCGTTTACCAAGTGACTGCTCAGTGAGCAGAGCAGCAGGGCACTGTGTTGCTGATGGATGGGCACTGATATAAAGTGCACACCTCATAGCCTGCCCACAGAGGGGTGCCTGCTGCCACCCAGCCATTACTGGAGTTGTTCACGGTCCACACCATTCCCATCTTGTTCTCCACTCCCAGGTATTAACCAATGGTAGGAAAGAGTCCTTTCTGTTACATAAACATTCTAGTTTTTCTTTCTCTGTGACTTTGATGTCAAAGAACTATGAATATCCAAGATATTAGCATAGTGTGAACGTTTATTTATGATAAGAATACATCCTAGGTTATTAATAGTCTGCGTGTGTTATAATTGTATCCTGTATTACAGTTTTTACTTTGAATTGTTGTATCTATTTTAACAAATTGAAGATGGAAAAAGTAGTTTTTGTTATTTGGATATTTAGCATTCCTGTTATGTTTCCTTCTTTCATTGTTTCCTTTTGTATAAATTTTTCTTAAGCTTAAAGAATTTCTTTTAGCATTTTTTTTTAGACCAGGTCTATTGATGATGAATTATCTTATTTGTACTTCATCTGAAAACTATTTTACCATTATTCCTGAAGATATTTTTGCTGTTTTGGGTAGTTTTTTTTCCATCACTCAGAAACTATTCTTAGACTGTTTTAGTCTTATGATTTCTGATGAGAAATCTACAGTCATTAAAATTGATATGTCCCTGTGAAAATGGTGGGGTTTTTCTCTCATTACTTTCATTTTTTCCCCTAATAGTTTTATTTTTAGCAATGTGATAATATGTTGTAGTCATAGTTTTCTCTGGTTTTATCCTCCTTGAAGTTTGCTCCTATACATTTATATCCTTCAGCTTCAAGAATTTTCAACATTTTTTTTCTGTATATATTTCTGCAGAAATTTTTCATCTCTCCAGTGACTTCAGTGACATAAATGTTAGACCTTCTAATATCCCACAGATCTCTGAGGTCTTGTTCATTTTATTCAACTTTTTTTCATGATTATTCATATTGGATACTTCATATGGATTTATTTTCAAGTTCACTGATACTTTTGTGTCATCTACATTCTTTTATTGAACCCAGTCTGTAACTTTTTTAGATACTTTGATTTTAGTTTTGGAGTTTTCCTTTTTTCTTTCTTTTCTTTCTCTGTTTTGTTTGTTTTAGTAGGTTCTGTTTCTTTGCTGCAAACATTCATTTTTTTATTCACTTCAGATATATTTACCATTATCTCATGGAGCATAGCTCGAAAACCTTGGAAAAGTTTTCTTGGCTAATATTGCAATATCTGTTTGGGGGTTAGGATCTGTTGATTGTCTTTTCTCTTGAAATTTGATCACAGGCACTAAAATTTACACAAGCACTAAATAATAGCCTTGAGTTGAGATTGACTGTTTTTGAGATTGCATGTAATTTTTACAAATTTTGGTGTTTTTCAGAGTTATTATCAAGCAAAGTTAAGAAATGCAAAAAGAAATCAAGTTAGATGACTCTAGATTTAGAAATTGTAAAATAGTAAAGTGGGTAGTCAAAAAAAAGCAGGGGGGAAGCACCATTATAGCAATTCTGATGTACTTCTTATAAGTTTGAACAAATTTTGGGAGATAGTGAAAGACAGGGTAGCCTGGTGTGCTGTAGTTCGTGGGGTTGCAAAGAGTTGGACACGACTTAGTGACTGAACAACAACAGCAAAGAAATTTATGTAACCCTAGACAAGTTCGTGTGCAGGCAAAACTAAAATCCAGAACTTTGATCCCCAGGAAATTTTGACATTTTAAAAATAAAAATCTCTTCTTAATAATCAAGTTGAGTACCCAGGTCTATTATATAGGCCCTTAATGCCTGTTTCTTACTCAAATCAAGTATAATCTCCCTCAGTATCCATACAGCATTGGTTTTAGGACACACTACAGACACCAAAATCCCTTTTGGGAAGTCTCTTATTTAAAATGGCATAGTGTTCCATATAACCTATACACATCCTCCCATATACTTTAAAATCATCTCAAATTTTCTTATAATACTTATGTCAGTGTAAATGCTTATAAACAGTAAATACAATGTAAATGCAACAGCAGCCCACTCCAGTACTCTTGTCTAGGAAATCCCATGGATGGAGGAGCCTGGTAGGCTACAGTCCATGGGGTTGTGAAGAGTCGTGGACATGACTGGGTGACTTCACTTTCACTTTTCACTTTCATGCACTGGAGAAGGAAAAGGCAACCCACTCCAGTGTTCTTGCCTGGAGAAACCCAGGATGGGAGCCTGGTGGGCTGCCGTCTATGGGGTCGCACAGAGTCGGACATGACTGACGTGACTTAGTGGCAGCAGCTGTGCAATTGGTTGCTGGAGTGAAAGTGAAAGTTGCTCAGTAGTGTCCTACTTTTTGTGACCCCATGGACTATACAGTCCATGGAATTCTCAAGGCCAGAATACGGGAGTGGGTAACCCTTCCCTTCTCCAGGGGGTTTTCCCAACCCAGAGATCGAATTCAGGTCTCCCCCATTGCAGGCAGATTCTTTACCAGCTGAGCCACCAGGGAAGCCCAAGAATACTGGAGTAGGTAGCCTATCCCTTCTCCAGCTGATCTTCCCGACCCAGGAAACAAACCAGGGTCTCCTGCATTGCAGGCAGATTCTTTACCAACTGAGCTATCAGGGAAGCCCTGAAGGTCGCTCAGTCGTGTCTGACTCTTTGAGACCCCATGGACTATATAGTCCGTGGAATTCTCCAGCCAGAATACTGGAGTGGGTAGCCTTTCTCTTCTCCCGGGGATCTTCCCAACCCAGGGATCAAACCCAGGTCTCCCACATTGCAGGCAGGTTCTTTACCAGCTGAGCCACAAGCTGGTGTGTGGCAAAATCCACTTTATTGAATCTCTCTGAAATTAAAAAAATATATTTTCAATCTGCAGTTGATTGAATCTGTTGGACCCCCACAAAGAGAGGACCAGCTGCAAAAAACAATATTTATTTGTGTATTGATTGGTTGGTTTTTAAAGAGTATGTGTTTATTCTTTTTTTTATAATTTTTTTTATGACTGTGCTGGGCATTCATTGCTGCAGGGCTTTTCTCTAATTGTTGCAAGCAGGGACTACTCTTTGGTTGTGATACACAGGCTTCTCATCGTGGTGGCTCTCTTGCTGGGGAGCATGGGCTCTGGGGCACGCAGGCTTCATTAGTTGTGGCACGTGGGCTCAGTAACTGTGGCTCCCAGGCTCTAGAGCACAGGCCCAGTAGTTTAGGTGCACAGGTTTAGTTGCTGGCGGCATGTGGGATCTTCCTGGATCAGGGACTGAACCCGTGTCTCCTGCATTGGCAGATAGATTCTTTACCACTGAGCCTCCAGGGAAGCCCAGCAGCATTTATTTTTAATGAGTAGTGTCAGGAAACTGGGTCGTACTCATAGGTAACCATTTCTTTTATATAGTGGCATATTCGAAGCATTTTTCTGTGAAACCAAATGCCACTCTGCTGCTATGTCTTTTGAAAAATAGACTTTACCTTTTAGAGCAGTTTTAAGTTCATAGCAAAATTGAGTGGAAAGTATAAGATTTCCCATATAATGTGCCTACACATGCGTTTTTCTGCATTATCAATATCCTCCACCATAGTGGTACCTTTGCTACAATTGGTAAAACTACACTGACAAATCACAATCACCCAAGATCCATAGTTTACATTAGGGTTCACCCTTGGTGTTGTACGTTCTCTGGGTTTGGGCAAATGTATAATGACATGTGTCCACTGTTACAATATATTACAGAGTAGTTTCACTGTCCTGAAATTCCTCTCTGCTCTGCTTGTTCATCCCACCCTTCCCCCAATCCACTAGTCTTTACTATCTCCATAGTTCTGCCTTTTCAACAGTGCAGTATAGTTGTAAATATATAATATGTAGGTCTTTCAGGCTGGTTTCTTTCACATTTAAGTTTCCTCTATGTCTTTTCATGGTTAGCTGCTTCATTTCCTTTTGGTCTGAATAATACAATGCAAACTGTATTGTCTGGATGTACTGTAGTTTGCTTACCCAGGCACCTACTGAAGAACATCTTCATTGCTTCCAAATTTTAGCAATTATAATTAAAGCTACTGTTAACATTCTGTGCATGTTTTTGTGTGGGTATGTTTTCAGCTCCCCTGGATGACTACTAAAGATCACAGTTGCTGGAACACATAAGAGTATGCTTATCTTATAAATGTACTGCCAAAATGGTCTTCCATAGTGGTTGTACCACTTTGCATTCCCACCAGCAGTGAATGAGAGTTCCTCTTGCTTCACATCCTCATCAGCATTTGGTGGTATCAGTGTTCGAAATTTTGATCACTTTAATAGGTGTCTGGAGTGACTCCACTGTGAGGTGTAGTGTGTCTCACTGTTGTTTCAGTTTGCATTTCTCTGATAACATATGATGTGGGACATCTTTTCTTACGGTTATCTGCCATATGTTTATCTTTGGTGAAGTATCTGTTATGGTCTTTGGCCTTTTATTAAATTGGGTTGTTCATTTTCTAATTATTGAGTTTTAAGAGTTCTTTGTATGCTTTGCATAATAAAGCTTTATCAGCTGTGTCTTTTGAAAATATTTTCTCCCAGTCTGCAGCTTGTTTTTCCATTTTCTTGACATTGTCCTTTGCAGAGTAGTTTTTATTTTAATTTTGGTGAAGTCTGCTTTATCAAATGTTTTTTTCATGGATTGTGCCTCTGTTATATCTAAAAACTTACTATGAAACATGAGGTCATCTAGATTTCCTCTTGAGTTATCTTTGAGACACTTTATACTTTAGTGCTCTATCTTTAGGTCAATGATCCATTTTGAGTTGATTTTTGTGAATGCTGTAAGTTCTGTTTCTAGATGCTTTTCTTACATGTAGATTTTCAGTTGTTGCAGCAGTTTGTTGAAGAGACTAATTTTTCCACATTATGTTGCCTTTGCTCATTTGTTGAGAATCATTTGGCTGTTCTGTTGTTTTTCAGTCACTAAGTCATGCCTGACTCTGCAGTCCCATGGACTGCAACATGCCACGCTTCTGTGTTCTTCACTATCTTCCAGAGTTTGTTCAGACTCCCGTCCATTGAGTTGGCAATGCCATCCAACCATCTCATGCTCTCTTGCCCCCTTCTCCGCCTACCCTCAGTCTTTCCCAGCATCAGGGTCTTTTCTAATGAGTCGAATCACCGTTAGTCCTTTCAGTATATGATCAGGGTTGATTTCCTTTAGAATTGATTGATTTGATCTCCTTGAAATCCAAAGGACTCTCAAGAGTCTTCTTCAACATCGTAACTCAGAAATATCAATTGTTTGACGCTCAGCATTATTTATTGTCCAGCTCTCACATCTGTACATTACTACTGGAAAAACCATAGCGTTGACTATGAGGACCTTTGTCAGCAAAGTGATGTCTCTGCTTTTTAATACGCTGTCTATATGTATCATAGCTTTCCTTCCAAGGAGCAAGTGTCTTTTAACTTCTTGGCTGCAGTCACCATCTGCAGTGATTTTGGAGCCTGAGAAAGTAAACTCTGTCACTGTTTCCACTTTCTCCCTTTCTATTTGCCATGAAGTGATGGGACCAAACACAATGATCTTAGTTTTTTACATGTTGAGTTTTAAGCCAGCCTTTTCACTCTTCTCATTAACCCTCTTCCAGAGGCTCTTTAGTTTCTTTTCGCTCTCTGCCAAGAGTGATGGTTGTTGATATTTCTCCTATCAATTTTGATTCCAGCTTGTGATTCACCCAGCCCAGCATTTCACATAATGTACTCTGCATATAAGTTAAATTAGCGGGGTGACAATATACAGCCTTGATGCAGTCCTTTTCCAATTTTGAACTAATTGGTGGCTCAGACAGTAAAGCGTCTGAGACCTGGTTCGATCCCTGGGTCGGGAAGATCTCCTGGAGAAGGAAATGGCAACCCATTCTAGTACTCTTGCCTGGAAAATTCCTTGGACGGAGAAGCCTGGTAGGCTACAGCCCATGGGATTGCAGAGAGTCAGACACGACTGAGCGACTTCAGTGTCAATGTCAATGTTGTTCCATGTTTAGTTCTAACTGTTGCTCCTTGACTCGAATACAGGCTTCTCAGGTGACAGGGTGGTCTGGTATTCCTGTTTCTTTAAGAATTTTCCACAGTTTGTTGTGATCCACACAGTCAAACACTTTGGCATAGTCAATGAAGTGGAAGTAGATGTTCTTCTGGAATTCCCATGCTTTCTCTGTGATACAACGAATGTTGGTAATTTGATATCTGGTTCCTCTGCCTTTCTAAATCCAGCTTGTACATCTGGAATTTCTTGGTTCACGTAATGCTGAAGCCTAGCTTGAAGGATTATGAGCATTACCTTGCTAGCATGTGAAAAATGAGCCCAATTGGGTGATAATTTGAAAATTCTTTGACATTGATCTTCTTTGAGATTGAAATGAAAACTGACTTTTTCCAGTCCTGTGGCCACTGCTTTCTTTTCCAAATTTACTGGCATATGGAGTGTAGCACTTTAACGGCATTATCCTTCAGGATTTTAAGTAGCTCAGTTGGAATTCCATCACCTCCACTAACTTTGGTAGTAATGCTTGCATTCAGTATCACAGTAATCCAAATCTGTGCCCCAACCAGTATGCTGAAGAAGCTAAAATTGAACAGTTCTATGAAGACCTATAAGACCTTCTAGAACTAACACTCAAAAAAGATGTCCTTTTCATTATAGGGGACTGGAATGCAAAAGTAGGAAGTCAAGAGATACCTGGAGTCACAGGCAGATTTGGCCTTGGAGTACAGAATGAAGCAGGGCAAAGACTAATATAATTTTGCCAAGAGAACACACTGGTCATAGCAAACACCCTCTTCCAACAATACAAGAGAAGATTCCATACACGGACATCACAGATGGTCAATACTGTAATCAGATTGATTACATTCTTTGCAGCCAAAGATGGAAAAGCTCTATACAGTCAACAAAAACAAGACTGGGAGCTGACTGTGGCTCAGACCATGAACTCCTTATTGCCAAATTCAGACTTAAATTGAAGAAAGTAGGGAAAACCACTAGACCATTCAGGTATGACTTAAATCAAATCCCCTACAATTATACAGTGGAAGTGACAAACACATTCTGGGGATTAGATCTGATAGAGTGCGTGAAGAACTATGGACAGAGGTTTGTGACGTTGTACAGAAGGCAGTGATCAAGAACATCCCCAAGAAAAAGAAATGCAAAACAGCAAAATTGTTGTCTGAGGAGGCCTTCAGACAACAGCTTTTCTTCTTGAGAAAAGAAGAGAAGCTAAAGACAAAGGAGGAAAGGAAAGATATTCCCATTTCCAAAGAATATCACGGAGAGATAAGAAAGCCTTCTTCAGTGATCAGTGCAGAGAAATAGAGGAAAACAACAGAATGGGAAAGACTAGAGATCTCTTCAAGAAAATTAGAGATATGAAGGGAACATTTCATGCAAAGATGGGCTCAATAAAGGACAGAAATGGTATGGACGTAACAGAAGCAGAAGATATTAAGAAGAGGTGGCAAGAATACACAGGAAAACTGTACAAAAAAAGATCTTCAGGACCCAGATAACCATGATGGTGTGATCACTCACCTAAGCCAGACATCCTGGAATGCGAAGTCAAGTGGGCCTTAAGAAGCATCACTATGAACAAAGCTAGTGGAGGTGATGGAATTCCAGTTGAACTATTTCAAATCCTAAAAGATGATGCTGTGAAAGTGCTGCACTCAATATGCTAGCAAATCTGGAAAACTCAGCAGTGGCCACAGGACTGGAAAAGGTCAGTTTTCATTCCCACCCCAAAGAAAGGCAGTGCCAAAGAATGCTCAAACTACCACACAATTGTACTCATCTCACACACTAGCAAAGTAATGCTCAAAATTCTCCAAGCCAGGCTTCAACAATACGTGAATTGTGAACTTCAGATTTTCAAGCTGGTTTTAGAAAAGGCAGAGGAACCAGAGATCAACTTGCCAACATCTGTTGGATCATCGAAAAAGCAAGAGAGTTGAAGAAAAACTTCTATTTTTGCTTTATTGACTATGCCAAAGCCTTTGACTGTGTGGATCACAATAAATTGAAAATTCTTGAAGAGATGGGAATACCAGACCACCTGACCTGCCTTCTGAGAAATCTGTATGCAGGTCAAGAAGCAACAGTTAGAACTGGACATGGAATAACAGACTGATTCCAAATGAGGAAAGGAGTACGTCAAGGCTATATATTGTCACCCTGCTTATTCAACTTATATGCAGAGTACATCATGAGAAATGCTGGTGGTTGAATCACAAGCTGAAATAAAGATTGCCAGGAGAAATATCAATAGCCTCATATATGGCAGAAAGCGAAGAACCAAAGAGCCTCTTGATGAAAGTGAAAGAGTTGGCTAAAAGCTCAACATTCAGAAAACTAAGATCATGGCCTCTGGTCCCATCACTTCATGGCAAATAGATGGGAAAATAATGGAAATAGTGACAGACTTCATTTTTGGGGGCTCCAAAATCACTGCAGATGGTGATTGCAGCCATGAAATTAAAGACACTTGCTCCTTGGAAGAACAGTTATGACCAACCTAGATAGCATATTAAAAAACAGAGACATTACTTTGCCAGCAAAGGTCCATCTAGTCAGCTCTGTTTTTTCCAGTAGTCATGTATGGATGTGAGAATTGGACTGTGAAGAAAGCTGAGCACTGAAGAATTGATGCTTTTGAATTGTGTTGGAGAAGACTCTTGAGAGTCCCTTGGACTACAAGGAGATCCAACCAGTTCATGCTAGAGGAAATCAGTCCTGAATGTTCATTGGAAGGACCGATGCTGAAGCTGAAATTCCAATACTTTGGCCACCTGAAGTGAAGAACTGACTCATTTGAAAAGACCCTGATGGTGGGAAAGATTGATGGCAGGAGAAGAAGGAACGACAGAGGATGACATGGTTGGATGGCATCACCAACTCAGTGGAGATGAGTTTAAGTAAGCTCTGGGAGTTGGTAATAGATAAGGAAGCCTGACGTGCTGCAGTCCATGGGGATGCAAAAAAGTCGTACACAACTAAGCAACTGAACTGAACTGAATGCTTCCTAAGGCCCACTTGACTTCATACTCCAGGAGGTCTGGCTCTCCGTGAGTGACCACACCATTGTGGTTATCTGGGTCATTAAGACTTTTTTTGTATAGTTCTTCTGTGTATTCTTGCCATGTCTTCTTAATCTCTTCTGCTTCTGTTAGGTCCTTACCATTTCTGTCCTTTATCCTACCCATCCTTGCATGAAATGTTCGCTTGATATCTCCAATTTTCTTCAAGAGATCTCTAAACTATTCCATTCTGTTGTTTTCCTCTATTACTTTGCATTGTTCTCTTAAAAAGGCTTTCTTATCTCTCCTTGCTGTTCTGTGGAACTCTGCATTCAGTTGGTTATATCTTTCCCTTTCTCCCTTGCCTTTCACTTCTCTTCTTTCCTTTGCTATTTGTAACATCTCCTTAGACAACCACTTTGCCTTCTTGCATTTCTTTTTCTTTAGGCTGGTTTTTGGTCACCACTTTCTGTGTAGTTACTGACCTCCATCCATAGTTTTTCAGGCACTCTGTGTATCAGATCTAATCCCTTGAATTATTCGTTACCTCCACTGTACAGTCAGAAGGTTAATTAAGATTATACCTAAACTGCTTAGTGGTTTTCCCTACTTTCTTAATAAGTCTGAATTTTGCCATATGGAGCTCATGATCTGAGTCACAGTCAGCTCCAGGTCTTGTTTTTGCTGACTATAGAGAGCGTCTCCATTTTCAGCTGCAAAGAATATAATCAGACTGATTTCAGTATTGACCCTCTGGTGATGTCCTTGTCTAGAGTTGTCACTTCTGTTTTTGGAAGAGGGCGTTTGCTATGACAGGTGTGCTCTCTTGACAAAATTCTGTTAGCCTTTGCCCAGCTTCATTTTCAAGGCCAAACTTGCCTCTTAACTCCAGGTATCTCTTGACTTCCTACTTTTGCGTTCCAATCCCCATATGATGAAAAAAGTATCTCTTTTTGGTGTTAATTCTAAAAGGTCTTGTAGGTCTTTATAGAACTGTTCAACTTCAGCTTCTTCAGCACTAGTGGTTGGGACATAGACTTGAATTACTGTGATGTTCAGTGATTTCCCTTGGAAACAAACTGAGATCATTCTGTCGTTGAGATTGTACCCAACTGCGTTTCAGACTCTTGTTGATAATGAGGGCTACTCAATGTCTTCTGAGGAATTCTTGCCCACCGAAGTAAACCTGATGGTCATCTGAATTAAATTCACCCATTCCCATCCATTTTAGTTCACTGGTTTCTAAGTTGTCAGTGTTTACTCGTACCATCTCATGCTTGACCATGTCTAGTTCACCTTAATTCATGTACCTAACATTCCAGGTCCTATACTTTATTCTTCTTTACAGCATCAGACTTACCTCTCAACACCAGATACACCCACAACTGAGTGTTGTTTCCACTTTGGCCCAGCCTCTTCCTTCTTTTTGGAGCTATTTCTCCACTCTTCCCCAGTAGCACATGACACCCTCTGACCCGAAGGGCTCATCTTCCAGTGTCATATCTTTTTGACTTTTCATAATGTCCACAGAGTTCTCAAGGCAGGAATACTGGAATGGTTTGCCATTCCCTCCTCCAGTGGACCATGTTTTGTCAGAGCTCTCCACCATGACCTGTCCTTCTTGGGTGGCCCTGCATGGCATGGCTCATGGCTTCATTGAGTTACGCAAGCCCCTTGGCCACAAGACTGCCATCCGTGAAGGACTTGCTGATAGTGAGTGAGTCTATCTCTAGGTTCTCTGTCTGTCCCACTGGTCTGTTTGCTCTTTTACCTGTCCCATGCTGTGTCAGTTCCTGTGGCCTCATGGTGAGTCTTGAGATCAGGAGCTGCAGTCCTCCCACTATGTTCTTCTCGTTCAGTAATGTACTGTCTCTTCTGGGTTTTGTGCTTCTCGTGTGAACTTTGTCGTCATTCTGTCGATAACCACAAAATAGCTTGCTGGAATTTTGATTGGTATTGCATTGAACCTGTGGTTCAAAGTCAGGAAGAATGGACATCTTGACAGTATTGAGTCTTCCTATTCATGAATATGGAATATCTCTCCATTTATTTAGTTCTTTAATTTTGTTCATTAGAATTGTTTAGTTTTCCTCATAGGGATTTTGTGCATATTTTGTTAGATTTCTTCCTAAGTGTTTAGTTGTTTTGGGTGCTGATGTAAATGGTATTTTTTTCTTTTTAAATTTCAAATTCTATTTGTTGATGGTATATAGAAGTAATTAGCTTCTGTAGGTTAACATTGTATCCTGCAACCTTGCTATAATTGTTTATTAGTTCTGGAAGCCTTTGTCAGTTCTTCTGGATTTTATTTCCTTTTTTATCTTTACTGCATTAGCTTGGACTTGCAGCGTTATGTTGACAAGCAGTAATGACAGCAGACATCCTTACCTTGTTCTTGCTCTTAGTGAGAAAGCCCTTAGTTTTTCTTTAACTGTAATGTTCGGGGTAGATGTTTTTTTTAGCTATTCCTCAAATTGCAGCAATTCCTCTTCTGTGAATGGGTGTTGGAGCCACTCTGCTATTTTTATGTATATATACTTAAAGGTATTTCAAACTTTATTGTAGACAGTCTGGTTGACAGACTTACTGCCATTTCTTACACACATTCATAGTTATTTTCTTAGAGTTGAGTTAACAGATAGTCATTGAGTGTTCGCTGCCAGGAACCTGGTAAAAAGAAATAAGACATTTTTCTTTCTATACAGAGTTGTTAGTCTATAAATAGATAATAATGGTAATAGAGAAATTATGACAAAAGAAACAGATATGCATTGGAAGCATATATACCACTCAACCATACTCAATTAGAGGGTTGTCAGGAACATCTTCTGGAAAAAGCTTATAGGAAAAGCTTATTTGTTTTTAAGTTCCTTCAAGAAAAACATGCTAAGGTGAGTTGACGCCTACCTTTGTGAGAGTTTGGAGATGTAGTAATGAGCTCCTGAGAGAAAAGAAAACTGCTTTTTAAAATTTTCCCATAAGGAATTTAAACTGTTTTTGAAAGCTGTAAAGAAATGTCCTTATGCCGTAGGGGATCGTTACTCAAAAAACTGATCAGACAAATGTTATTAATTAGAAATGGCCTTAAAGTAAAATTGATAATTTACCCTTACTACTTAATAACTTATGCCAGAAAGTGAAAAAGAACTGAAGAGCCTCTTGATGAAAGTGAAAGAGGAGAGTGAAAAAGTTGGCTTAAAGCTCAACATTCAGAAAACTAAGATCATGGCATCTGGTCCCATCACTTCATGGCAAATAGATGGGGAAACAGTGGAAACAGTGTCAGACTTTATTTTTTGGGGCTCCAAAATCACTGCAGGTGGTGATTGCAGCCATGAGATTAAAAGGTGCTTACTCCTTGGAAGGAAAGTTACGACCAACCTAGACAGCATGTTAAAAAGCAGAGATATTACTTTGTCAACAAAGGTCCATCTAGTCAAGGCTGTGGTTTTTCCAGTGGTCATGTCTGGATGTGAGAGTCGGACTATAAAGAAAGCTGAACACTGAAGAATTGATGCTTTTGAACTGTGGTGTTGGAGAAGACTCTTGAGAGTCCCTTGGACTGCAAGGAGATCCAACCAGTCCATCCTAAAGGAGATTAGTCCTGGGTGTTGATCAGAAGGACTGATGTTGAAGCTGAAACTCCAGTGCTTTGGCCACCTGATGTGAAGAGCTGACTCATTTGAAAAGACCCTGATGCTGGAAAAGATTGAAGGCGGGAGGAGAAGGGGACGACAGAGGATGAGATGGCTGGTTGGCATCACCGACTCAATGGACATGGGTTTGGGTGGACTCCAGGAGTTGGTGATGGACAGGGAGGCCTGGCGTGCTGCGATTCATGGGCTTTCAAAAGACATGACTGAGTGACTGAACTGAACTGAATTAATAACTTTATTCATTAATATGTACCATTAAGTAAGTGGAAAGGCAAGAGTACAAACTGGGAGAAAATTTTATTCTCCATACATATGTGATACATATCTAGAACTTCTATCTAGACTATGTAAAGAACTCCTACAAATCAATAACAACAATAGAAAAATAGGGAAAATACTTAAAGAGACCCTTCACAAAGGAAGATATCCAAATGTCTGTTAAACATATGAAAAACTGCTCGCCATCGTTACTCATCGGGAAAATGCCAATTCAGATCACAGTAATGTGCACTTTATACTCTCCATAATAGCTTAAGTGAAAACATGAAATATATTTAAGTGTTGACAGGATATAAAGCAGCTGGAAGCTCTGTATATTACTGGTGTGTGTGTATTAGTCACACGGTCGTGTCCAACTCTAACTCCATGGACTGTAGCCCTCCGGATTTCTCTGTCCATTGGATTCTACAGGCAGGAATACTGGAGTGCATTGCCATTCCCTTCTCCAGAGGATCTTCTGACCCAGGGATCGAACCCTGGTCTCCTGCATTGCAGGCAGATCCTTTACCGTTGAGCTACAGGGAAGTCCTATATTACTGGGGGGAGTGTAAATTATATAACTGCTTTAGAAGATTTTTAGCGATATCTTCTAAAGCAGAACATTTACCTATCCTGTGATTCAGGTATTCCACTCCTAGGTACATAACAAACAGAAATTTGTTCACTGTTTGCTAAAAGATACATATGCTGGACAGTTCATACAGCACTGCTGGTAGTGGTAAAAAACTGGTAATGAAATTTGAAAACCTAGGTGCTCATCAGCAGCAGAATGGATCAGTTGTGGTGTATTTACACAGTGGAATATTTACATCAACAAAGATGAGTGTTCTATTATTACATGCGACAATATAAGAGTCTTGTATACAGAGCATTAAGATCAGAAAAACAAAACAGAAAAAAATGTGTTTTGGATGATTCTAGTTCTGTGAAGAGCAAAAACAGGAAAAACGAATCCTTGTTGGTGGAATCCTAGGTTGGGAGAGGGTAAAGAATGGGGGGGAGCACGAGTGGAGCTTCTCGATTTGATAATGTTCTCTTTCTTGATCTGGGTGCTGACTACACAGGTGTGTTGGGTTTTGAAAATATATAGCTGTGCACTTCTGCTATATACAGCTTCCTTTTTATGTTATGTATTTTTTTTAAGTACTGGTTTTAAACATTATAAGGAAACTGTGATAAATCTAAAAGCTTTACAGTGTTGATTCCATTTTGCTGATTTTTGTACTTTCAGAAATATAAAAATATTCCTTTAGCTTAGTTGAAATGTAAATAATTGGGAATTTTTTAGTTTGAAAATACAGAAATTTTAGAATAATTGTCTTAAGTCAACTACTGCTAAACCTTTTTCTTAAAGTATTAATTTGAACTTCTTATTCATGCAACATATTTGCAAGGTCTGATTTTTACTATTATATATACTGTATAAAACATTAAAATTTGTTTTTGTTAATTATAACTAAACTTGACAGATTAGTATAGCTAACTGGGTGACTGGAAAAGATTTTCTGTTTTAAATCTTAAGTGACTTCTTGTTAAGAAAGGAGGTGAGTGAAAGTGTGTTTTTGGTTATTTCTTACCCTCAGAGGAGGAACTGTAAATAGATGTTCTTATTCTTTTTCTCTGCTTATCAGGAGAATGTTCTATTTCTGTAGTACCTGGAGACATAATTATAACAGACAAACATGGCAATCCATTATCAATTATTTTTTTAACAGTCAAGTCCATCATCTCCGGATCCAGCTAGCTTTCTTGCAGAAGATATTAGTACAAACTCCAATGGTCCAAAACCTGCAGAAGTTGCGCTAGATGATGACAGAGAAGATCTTTTTGCAGGTAATTGTAAATAGCTTTATTCTTTTTTTAAGTAATTGTCAATTGTAGCATATATCCTATCAAAATATTCTCTTAAAACTAACATTTTCTGTGAAGTACTATTGATGGCTTTTCTTGTTAACGACTTAGGAGGATAGGAAATTTTAGTTACTTTGCTTTGTGAAAAATAAAGACTGTTGTGAGAAGCACGAATGTGATCCTTTCTGGTTTTAAGCGTTTGGAAATAAGTCACATGAATAATTTGATTATTTCGAGCAGTACTTGGACACAAACTAATGGTTGTGGCATTCAGACTTTGAGAAATAGCAATGATTATATTCTTTCTTACTTACAGTTTTTCACAAAGCAAAATTAAACTCTGAACTTAAGAATTACTTTATTCATAATCTATATATATTTGAAATCTGTTTTAAAAATGTTTTAGTATTTACCATGGGTTCCATTTTGATTCAATTTTAAGTGAATAAATTGATGCTTCAGGAATTTATTTTTGATATGGGGGCAGGATTTGGTGTAGTCTCTTTCTACCTTTAAAAAATTGGACCCTCTTCAAAACAATTACCTGCTTTAAGATTAAAATTTAAATACAAATTAATGTTTGGCTATTAAAAAGCAGCATCTGCCTTAGAATTAATGGCACAAATAATTGCAATAGTAAGTCTTTGTGTGTTTGAGAGCTTAATTTACCTAAACTGGCTTTCTTTGAGTTAAAACTTGATAATGTAAACTTGATAATGTATCCTCCCTCAGCTTTTATAGTGGCTGAATATTGAAACCATCCTGTATTTTTTTAATATAAGTATATTTAAAAATACAGTCCTCTATGACAGAGGTCCATATAATTTCCTGTTTAATGTGTGAAAAGTTTTCACTGCAGATGAATTCATGTATTTTATGAATTCGTGTCAGAAAATTAAAATGTGAAGACAATCATTTACCCAGCCACCCCCTCCCCTTTTCTGTAGCTACCTAACAACTTAGAGTATGACAGTTAACCAAAATTGTAATACTCCTTTTTCTTTTCTTTCCTTGACTTTTTCCTAGGAGATCCTTAGAAGTTTCTTCATGGCATTTTTAATCTGAAAGATGACAAAAGTAGCTGCTAATCTAAAATTGTGGTTATTCCTCTAATAGTAGAGGGTCATAAATAGAATACTTGGATTATCCATTGTATTGAAGAGTCTCTAAGTCTCAGAATTCTATGTTAATGAGTGTGGTGAAACTCTAAAGCAGAACTCTGTATCTCTGCCTAGGAAAGATGGTTTTCTTGTTTACAGTGTGCCCTGCTGATCAAACAGTTTGCCACGTCAGGGCTGTGCAGTAATATTTGCCCATGAGGCTCAACTGGAAAAATCTTTTTTGTGTTAGTGTACCTAGTGCAGAGTATACTAAACATAGTGATTGATCCATGGTCAGTGTCAGTGTTTTTAAGGAGAAACAGAGATGAAGCAATAAAAATATCCATCTGTTTCTTTTGTTATCTGCAGACACTTTTTATGCTTTATCTTTTATCTTAAACTCAGCTACATTTCATAATGACATCATTAGGTTTCCTAAGACCTGTATAAGAGAAGAAACTATAGGTATTGGTCTAGTGACTTAGCCATTCTGATTTTAAAACCATTATGAGATTAGATTGTAATTGGTATGTATGCCAGTATACTTTGGGTAGCATCTCAAATACTATTATTATGTCAGAAGTGGCGTCAGAAAAAGTTCAAGCATGACTTTGTTACTGTTACTAGCTTACTTACAGGATGTTCACCAAACATGGGTAACTAGAGAGCCCCTTTCCACCATCAGTACCATCCTGCGCTAAGCTTCACTGAACACATTGTAGGAAACTGTCCTAGAGGAGTAAGTGAGAGTGAACAAGTTGCCAGTGTTGAAATTGTCCTAGACTTTTAGAACTTGGTTCTGCCAGGGTAGTTAGTATATTTCACTTACTCTTTTCAGCAGATTATACCAAATCCAAAGTTTAACAAGTATTCCTTTCTTTGAAAAATTCTCTGGTGTCTGTGGTATGAGTGAACTGTTACTTAGCTGACATTGACATAATCAATTTACACTTACCTTCAAAGTGTCTCTCTCAAGGAAATGTTAATCTTTATACTTAGTATATATGGGACTTTTTTCTGTATAAAAAGAAAAACTTTGACTTATTTTTTTATTGAGGTATAGTTGATACATAGTATCGTAAGTTTCAGGTGTACAGTATAGTGATTTACAGTTTTTCAAGTTTATATTCCACTTATAGTTTTAAAATGTTGGCTGTAATCTCTGTGATGTACAATATATCCTTGTAGATTATTTATTTTATGCATAGTAGTTTGTACCTCTTTAATTCAAAGTAGACATTTTTAATACCTCAGAAATTCAAGAGGTATCTTATTGCTTCAAGTAAATAACATGTTATTACTGATATACTTTTTGAGGTATTAAAATGGCTTACTGTCTGTTGTTACTACTTTCTCAAACTTTGTAGAATCTAAGAACCTCAGGTTAGAAATCACTGATCTAGTCCTGTTTCATTCACTGATCTAGTCCTGCCTGCCTTTTCTTGGTATCAGTTCTATAAACCAGCAGAACTGTGGTTATTATTTTGGCCACTGATTATAAATTTTACTTTTCTGGCTTTGCTTTTAACTTACTCAGTTATGACTGATTCCTGAACAATATGGATTTGAAATGCTCAGGTCCACTAATACGCATTTTTAAAAATTAATAAATACTACAGTACACCTTAATCGGAGGTTGATTGAATCCAAGAATGTGGAACCTCTAAAACAGAGGAGCCATGTATATGGAAGGCCCGGATATAAGTTATACTCAGAGTTTTGACTGTGTAGAGGGTTGGTGGCCCTAACCCCCATGTTGTTCAAGGGTCAACTGTGTTTCACTTTTGTGGAATGCTTCCCTCATTTTTTTCTCTAAATCCATTCAGATCTTTTCAGTTCAGTTTCATAAAATATTCCCTATTTTCCTCAGCCTAGCTTATTCTCTCCCATCTCAACTCAAATTATGGTTTGTTCTATAGTTCATATAGCAGGTAAATGTTTTGTTATGCTCTTTATATTGTTCTCTTGGCTGTTATTTGTCTTTTATTATTTAACATTCCACATGCTTGTGTCTTATTTTCCTGACTAGATTATAAACTCCCTGAGGGCAGGTATGGTACTTTACATCTTTTTGTGTTTCTTCATTGCATTTAGCACAATGTTACATAGCTTTTAGACACTCAGTTTATTGATTTGTTTTGTTTATAAATATATTTA
Organism: Bos javanicus; assembly: GCF_032452875.1. Taxonomy (NCBI): domain Eukaryota; kingdom Metazoa; phylum Chordata; class Mammalia; order Artiodactyla; family Bovidae; genus Bos; species Bos javanicus. Next base: position 30,657,465 of record NC_083874.1, on the reverse strand, counting down.
GTTTTAGATTTTTCAAGTGAACAAGTACTTTAAATGCAAACCTAAACACCTATTTCTTTGTGTATATTTGTGTATTCAGCTAATATCCAGTAATCTTTAGCAGTTAATTGCTTTAGATTACTAACTTTGTGGACTTCCCATAACGGATTTTTAATCCCATTTGGGATAGTTCTGAGCAGCTTTCCGCTATAAAGTTTGTGTTTGTGTATAAAAGAATCATAATGTTAGCCTGAATACAAGATTTTGGAAGGTAAGTTACCGCAAGTATTAGATATATTATAGATCCAAACACAAATGAATGTGGAATTATTCACATCATTGCTTTCCTACTAGCTTTATACCACTAGAATAGATAACTATGTTGACTTACTGGAATTCTTCCTAAAATCAACAAAATCACTGTTGGTTTTAAAGTTTTAAATAAACCACTAAGGATGGATTCATAAATTATTTATAACAATTATTTTAAAATAATATTTTGATATTATGGGTTATATAAAAATGTTTCATAATTCATTGCCTGCTCTACTTGTTACCAGTATCCTCAACTAACTTGTTTAATTTATATCTAGAAGCTACAGAGGAAGTTTCTCTGGACAGTCCAGAAAGGGAACCTATACTCTCCTCAGAACCTTCTCCTGCAGTCACACCTGTGACCCCCACAACACTCATTGCTCCCAGAATTGAATCAAAGAGTATGTCTGCTCCTGTGATCTTTGATAGATCCAGGGATGAGGTATGGAAAAATGTTTATATTCTAAATTAATATGTAAATAATAACTTTTTTTTTGTTCCCCACCCAGTGTTTCTCTCCTGTCCGTCATTTGTAATCAAAGCCTTTTAGACATTTCCAAAAAGAACACTAAAGAGGTTGGGTGATTTGGTTTCTAAATTTATCCCCACACTTTTTAACCCAATAACTTGAGTACATCACTTTCCTTCTCAAGTCAGGCAGTTTGTCATTTGTGATCTTACCGTAATAGTCCCATGGACTTGGGCACCTGGCTGGCTACAGTTCATATGGTCGCAGAGTCGGACAGGACTGAGCGACTGACACTGTGTTGGCAGAGCAGGGGATGTGTTCTGAGTGGAGAGGAAGCATGAGGGCCTTCTAGGGTGTAATGATGGTGTTTTTTCTTGATCTCGGTTCTGGTTACAGAGATGTGTTTACTTTGTAAAAGTTATTGAGCTGTATACCTAGGATTTATATGCTTTATATATGTTACAGTTCAGATAAGGCTTACTTTTCAAAAATCTGTGCAGTAGGGCAACTTTGAAAAAAATTATTAGAAAAACATACTTTTCTGAAGTCTTAGAATATTAATGTTGCTTTTAAATTTTGAAAGATTGAACAGTTCCTGTGTTTTCTTCTTGAAAATAACAAACCTTTCCCTCAGAACTACTGTTAACAGGGATTGCTTACTTACAACGGCATAAGAAGTGCTTCTCTGTAGTCTCATAGGTTTATCATTTTTCCTGCTTCTTTCCTCAGTGAGCTTTGTAGTGCTTTTATTGGCTTCAAGAAGAACATGTGTTTACTAGGTAATTAGAGAGATCATGATGCTCAAGTTGCTTATCATAATTTCTGCAAGTATGTAGGATTCTACTGGCAAAAGTAATGGCGGCTTCCTGGTTTTTAAAGAGGAGAGATACAGCTTTGAAAAATAGTAATACTAAAAATAATTAAGGAATTATTTTCATAATCTGCATCTGAAGATTGAACAAAAATATTCCACAGTATTCCTCCAGAAGTTTTCTTTACATCTGAGGACTCAGAGGAACACAAGATTTTCTGTTGCTTCTCTCAATTATCCTTTTCCTATTGTCTTTTTGTGTGTGTGTATTTTTCACATAGACAGGAAATGTAAAAGCTTTCATTGATTTTCAGAAATGGAGTGCTGAGTGACTCTCAAATTGTTTGATGTGGCAGTGATCCTAATAAAAGATAGATGGTAAAAGTTATAATTACTGTTATGATGATAATACAAATTGGAATCTTTAATACCAAAAAAATTTTCCTAGATTGAAGAAGAAGCAAATGGAGATGTTTTTGATATAGAAATTGGTGTATCAGATCCAGAGAAAGTTGGTGAGTCAACATTTATTATATTTTGTACTTGCTACTTTTTGATAATTAACTTGGTTGTTAATGTGCTGTTTTTCCTAACTACATGCATTGTTACAATATTAAAATTGGTGCTTCTAATTTTTAAATTTGTGGCAGCTTGGTGGTTTGTATTGTCTCCCAGCTTTATTGAGAAATAATTGACAAATAAAAATTGTGTGTATTTAGGATGTTATACACATCACAATTATCATAATGTGATAGCTTAATATTTTATGAAATGATTGCCACAATCAAGTTAATGTATTACCTCACATAGTTACCTTGTGTGTTAAGCTTATGATTTTTAATAGCTTGGCTTTTCTTATAGGTGATGGCATGAATGCTTACATGGCTTATAGAGTAACGACAAAGGTAAGCCTTTTGCTCCTCTAAAAAAATACTGAGCCCTCACTGTGTAGTATGAGGATACTACAGTGATTAAAGTGTACGTGATCACTGTCTTTACAAGGTTATCATCCAGTAAAAGTTGCATATAAATAGTCACAGTGAGTCGTGAGTGGTTTGGTAGAGAGAGAGTTCTGGGAGGCTATGCAGGAATGGATCTAACCTAGGCAAAGTAGAAGTGTTGCGGGTGGGAGAGGGGGCAAAGGGATTTGCTTGTGTAAAAGCCAGAAATAAGAAAACATTGTGCTTTCTAGGACCTGCAGGAAGTAGTGCCAGATTAAATTGTTTGGCAGTAAGCCTGCCTTTATTATGAATAGCCACATTAGGAATTATATGATGGAAAACCATTGAAGTTCAAACAAGAGTGTGGCACAATGAGATTTTTGTTCTAGAAAGCTCTCTCTGACTCAGTTTGGATTGGGAGGATAAAAGTGTCAGGGAACTTCCCTGGTGGAACACTGGTTAAGACTCTGTGCTTCCACTGCTGGGGAGTGTGTGAGTTCAGTCCCTGGTCAGGGAACTAAGATTCCACGTGCTGCACAGTGTGGCCAAGATAAAAAGAAAGGTCAGGATCTCTAGTTGAGGCAGTTTGAGGCAGTTGCAATTCTTAAAGGGATTGTAGACCTTCAAGTCTTAAAGACAGGGGGTCTGCAGCAGTCCTACTGTGAGAAGTGATAGTTAATACTAAGGAATTGGTTTTGGGGATGAGTGAAGAAAATGGTTTCTTGAGTTATATAGGACTGTGATCAGTAGAGCTTGGATGTAAGAAGTGAGGAAAGAGGGAAACCTGAGTCTTTGTCTAGAGGAACTCTGTGGTTGTTGGAATGATCCTGGAGAAAAGGCAATACAAAGAGAGGAACACAGTATGGAGTGAAATCTGTTAATTCATTAAACAGATACTTATTTATGTACCTTGGAGTCAGGCTGTCTTCCAAAAGCTAGAATAGTAAACAATACAGAGAAGTTCCCTTCACTTTTCCAGCAGGGGAAAATATGGTGAAATTGAGGCGGCAGTGCAATTTAAATGGAGGTTTTCCCTTGGACTATGTATCAGACTGAAGCCCAGTGGAGATCTAGGCTAGAGGTAAAGATCAGAGGTCAAGAATTATTAGCGTAAATACAGGTAGAGTCGGTGAGATGAGTTAAGTGTAGAATAAAGCAGGTGTTTTCTGTAAAAAAACAAACAAACCAGCAACAACTGTGATTTGGGGTTTTTTCAGTTGTTAGAAATCTTTGTTTCACATTAGTTAGCTATTTTTTTTGCTATGTAGACCTCTGTGTGTGTGTATGCATATTCACAATTATGTATTACATTAATTTTTAAAGAATTGTTCAGTATTCAAAATTTGAAATACCTCTTCTTCACTTGTAGACTTCTCTTTCCATGTTCAGCAAAAGTGAATTTTCAGTTAAAAGAAGATTTAGTGACTTTCTCGGTTTGCATAGCAAATTAGCAAGCAAGTATTTACATGTTGGTTATATTGTGCCACCAGCTCCAGAAAAGAGTATAGTAGGTAAGTATGAATCTTTAAAAATGGATTTTTGTTACCGGTACTAGTTCAATTTTAATTGTATGGATTTGTGTATTCCATAATCACTCACTATCATGACATATCAATGTCTTAAGAGATACTGAATTTAAATATTCTATTTGTGATAGTCATTTATCAACTGAAGAGTGTATAGCTAAAAATTTTATTTTCTAATACCTAAGGATTTTGATTTATACAATGTGATGATTGTAAATATTAAGTTGGAATTTAGCAAGATGGAAGCAATTAAAAACCCTTTTAGGGTTATTAGAACCTTATTACTGAGTAACATTTAGAGAATATTTAATATTATTAGCATATTAACATTTTTCTGAGGACTTGGAGATGTTCCATGCTCAGCTATACATTGTACAAAAAGATTTGATTTAGCCTTGCTCACAAAGGAGCTATTTAAACTCATCTTATTTTATTACATACCTCAATTTAACATTTAAAAACATTTCACTTTTACAGGTAATAAAGCCTTACTGAGTTAAGAATATGCAGAATATTACAAAAGAGGAAAACCTCTATTGTCCCACCATTAAAATTTTATAGTATTTTTTCCACTCTTTCTTTTCAGTCATAGATTTTTGGTGTTCTCTCAGGAGAAGTTGAGTGCACATCCTCCTTCTCCACCATCTTGAACCAGTTTCCCAGTCATAGGTTTTTATTTAATCAATTTTTTATATATATAAGATTGTTATTCTGAAATATATTTGAAATAAGTTTTATTCTTTTTTTTTTCATTTTATTTTATTTTTTTTTTTAAGATTTCTAAGTTTTAATTTCACTTGCTATACTTTTTATTTTATATCCTTGCCTTGCATAGTAATGCAAATCCTTTTTTTTTTTTTAATTTTTTTCTTTTTTTAATAATTTTTTAATTTTTTTTTTTTTTTAAATTTCAGGTATACACGTGCTAAGTTACTGTTTTTTCCTCTTTAAACATTTGATTTGAAAAGCAGTTTTATCTGTATCTTTTATGATTTTGAAATCTTGATATATTCAAAAGCATTTTTATATTCTTCCTCATTTTTAAAATTCAAAGATCTAGTATAGTTCTTCAGCTTTTTGGTCTCAAGACCCCTTGTGTATTCAGATATATTGAAGGGCCTTTAAAGAGCTTTTGCTTTTGGAGCTATACCTCTTGATACTTACATGTGAGAATTTTTAAATTGTATTTATTAATTGACTCAAAAATAATAAACTCATAACCTGTTATTAACAAATAAGGTTTTTGTGAAAAATTATTTTTGTAAGGCAAAAAAATAATGATAAGAATGGCTTGGCTTTTTTGTTTTTTTACAGTTTTGCAAAATCTTTAATCTCTGACTTCATAGAAAATAGCTTTATTTTCACATCTGCTTCTGCACTCTATCTTTTGTAATACAACACATCATATAACTTTAGGAAAGCTCCACTGAGTTCTCATGAAAGAATGAAAGTAAAAATTACAAAAATAACAGCATGGTGTATTATGAAGATAGGTTTTTGTACACATCCCCTGCCACTCCTCAGAAAGGTCTCAAAATGCTTCCAGATATTCTAACCATGCTTTGTGAACTGCTAGTCTAGTTAATAATTTTATTTCTCTAAACTGTTGCAGTGGTATCCTTTGGCCTCCCATTATCTGTGTAGTGAACTTGTTTCATTTATCATAAATTAATTATTAATATCCTTTTTTCTTTAGCTTTAAGTTGTACAACCATTTTTAATATATCAAAAGAGGAAAAACAAAATAATTTTTCTCATTTTAGTGACTAGATTCACTAGTCTTTAAACATTGAGCCAGGGGGAAAAAAAATTAAAACTCAATTTTCATGCCAAGTTTATTGTGTTTCAAACTAATATTTTCCTCTAATAATCTTCAACCTTCCACCAATTATTAGATTAAAAGGATTGAAAAGATTGTAAGAATTTGAGGCAACCATATAAAATGCCTTTACTTATATCTTAAAAAAGATACAAGTAAAGAGATTAGCAGGAAAAATAAATGTAGTTAAATAAAAGATAAAGTCAAGTTAGTTTCCTCTAAATGTGTGCATAAAGTTTGAGCAATTATTAAAGGTGGATAACAAGTTGTTCTGTGAAGTTCTTGGCAGAAAATCAAGTAGAGAAGTAGTCATTTTTAAAATTTCATGTTGTCCATCAGTTTTTAAAAATGAATAACTAAGAAAAAATTTGCACATGACTTTATTTTTTAAATTCAGAGAGGTTCTGTGAAAGAGCTCATTATTTCAGCTGTTATAAAACCAGATATGATAAACAAACAAGAGCATGTTCTTAAAATCTGTGGCAGAGGAAATACTTAGCATATTCACAGATTACACTTATTTTTCTAGTACCAAAAGTAAAGACTTAATTATTGCTCATAAGAGATAAAAATATCAAGTGAGCTTAAACTCATGAATTTGAACTCCATTATGCATATTGCAATCAAACACATTTTAATTTACCAGGAGTATAATATATATCAAGTAAAATAAGGATTCCAAACTGGAAAGCTACAGACATAGCTCAACTTCTGCTTTAGCTGTACTCTTTTATGGTTTACATTAAAAGTACTTGCCCAGTATATATATTAATCTGTTAAACATAGGATACTAGTTATAATTTTTGACACTTTTTTGTCAAGTTCAAATATATTTTAAATTATTCAGAAAGTCAAAGTGTTAATTACTCAGTTGCGTCTGACTCTGTGACCCCATGAGCTGTGTAGCCTGCCAGACTCCTCTGTCTGTGGAATTCTCCAGACAAGAATACTGGCATGGGTAGCCATTGCCTTCTCCAGGGGACCTTCCCAACCTAGGGATTGAACCTGGGTCTCCTGCATTGCAGGTAGATTCTTTACCATCTCTGAGCCACCAGGGAAGCCAAATTATGCAGAAATTATTTTAGAAGAATGTTTCTCGGTAGTAGAAAATCATGAATCTCATTCAATTTTTTCAAAGGCATGACCAAGGTCAAGGTGGGTAAAGAAGATTCATCATCCACAGAATTTGTAGAAAAACGGAGAGCAGCTCTTGAAAGGTAATTCTGATCAGCTATGTTTATTACTCTTATGTTTTTACTTCAGTAATATAAGTCTGATTCCACTAAGTGGCACAAGTATATTATTAAGTATGAAAATTCTGAAGTACCGCTCGATTACTCTTAAGAGTGCTATAAGCTTTTTTAAAGAAAATTGGTTCATTAAAAAATATGGTACTGTATCCTTGTTCCATTTCTATTCTCATAACAAAGTGATACTTGTTTTCATCTACATTAATTTTTCTTTTGAATAGTTAGTGATATTGAAATATTATTAAATGCAATGAAAAATTAGGTTTATGCTCCCTCCTTCAATTCTTTATAGTTGATTGTGACTTGAGAGTACAAAAGGGTTAGTCAGTGCTTGAACTGACTGTATAGTTAAATAAAGGCTGATAGATATATATATTGTACCTTCTTTTATACTTCTTGACCTGACACATTTCCTATAGCTTTGAAGACGTGTTCATTGTGGCCAACTCAAAGAGAAATGGATGGGAGGAATCTACTCCCAGAATCTTAACATTTCTTCCTTTCTATGCTGAAAATGTGAGAAAACAAGTTCAAAACTATCTTAAAGTTCACCTTATAGTTGGTAATTACCTAGATTTAAAGTCCTTGCTACTTTCATAGGTTTTTTTTGTTTTTAATTTTAATCAAATTTGCTTATTTGTTTTATTTTCTCTCTTGGCTTAAAATTAGTGGTTAGAGTAGATAAGGACAGTTTTTAGGAAATAGCATATTATATCTACAGGATATAAATTAGTTTTTAAAACTCTTTTTGAGACAACATATTTCTGGATTTTAGTAATAAATTATTTCAGTTTTAAAAAAATGCCACAGTAAAGTCAGGTTTGAACAATTCATAATAAGAAAAGCTAGTGTGCAACTTAAAATCTTATGTTAGAGAAGACTTAAAAGATGAGATTGTGTCTGTGAGACTAGCAGTCACTCTGGAAAAAGATTTAAATTGCATCAATAGAAGTTTAATTTAGGCATTAGAATTGATTCTGTGGTGAAAGAAGTCATAGACTGAGTATGTTTAAGAATAAAGACAGATAATGTACTGCCTTGATTTCACTTAGTTCTTCCTGAAAGTATAACCATGACCTTTTGAGAAGCCTTTCCAGTCCTGTTTTTCTGTGAGTAAATTTGAAATATTTTGGATGACATCTTTGATAAGAAACTTAATGAAGATTTATTGTACCAAGGACATATTTGGTTCTCCACTCACCTTTTCTTTTAACTTGAATGCATTGCATAGTACTTAAACCGTACCTTCATTCACTATGTAACACTGAGGAGAGTTTTACAGAAGTATTGAAGCTTGACCTAGTATATTTGTGAAGGTAGTTTCTTGACTAGTAAATATTACTTGTTAAATACTATCAGTACCTTAGTAGAATTTGCAGTAGTGATAAAGCGTATTATGAGTTCATTCAACATTAGAAAAGATAACTAAAGAAAATACAGGTGTAAAGGTACAGAAGCAGAGGAACTGGAATGATTTTTATTGTGAGTTTTCTGTGGCATTTCTTAAAATTTAAATATTTAGGCATTTCTATGGGATACATGACCTAGTTGGATCTGGCAGGTCAAGGATGTATTTCTTCATATATGGTCTAGTAGTCATTTACATAGTTATTTATTCATTGAACTTTGAGAATCCAGATGACTGTCTTGAGCAAAAGGATTAATATCTGGTATTAAAATATGAGAAGAGAAAGGGAGTGGTTAAGAACCCAAACATTCCTCCTGTGCCACACTCAGTAAGCAGAAACTACATCTTCTAAGTATCCTAAAGATAGCTCACTTGATTTTCTTATGAGTGCTTCATGTGTTACCTTATGAGCATATTGAGTTTGCTTTATAGTAAGGATGCTGCTGCTACTGCTGCTAAGTCGCTTCAGTCGTGTCTGACTCTGTGTGACCCCAGAGACAGCAGCCCACGAGGCTCCACCATCCCTGGGATTCTCTGATACACTTCTGTAAATATAAACTGAGAAATGTAAAGTAGCATGAAGTACTGTATAGGGTTTTAGAATCCTTTCTCTGTTGAAACCTGCACTCCATTATGCACTGCACACTATCTGTGAGGTCTTGGACCAGTTATTTAACCTAAATTCATTGTTCCTTTTCTCTAAAAATGTAAGTGTATCATAATAAGTACCTGCAAACCCAGCTGGCAAAGCCTCAACAGTTAGTGTAGATTGATTAACCCACTCATGTCAGAAGGTTTGGAGGTAGGCAGATGTTTAATGTTATCAAGTTCATCAGGAAATCCTGTTGTTTCCTTTTGATATCTGGACAACAGTTTTTTCTTCCGTTCACTACCAGTTGAAACGTTGGAATTAACTCCAGTAGACTCCACGTTGATCTCCCTGTTTCCATCCTCGTACCTCTACTCTTTTTTTAATATAACCGCCAGTGTCATCTGGTGGTTATGCATCATCCCCACTCATACACGCATCTAATTTCACTCAGTAAAAGCCATAATCCTTATAATGATCTATAAAATCTTCCATGACATGCACTGCTCACTCTGTTACGTACTTGATATCATATCTTCCTTGGTCACTTTGCTCTAGGCCACACTCACCTTTTTGCTGCCCCTCATAGATCCCAGGCATTTTCTCACCTGGGTTTTCACTCCCCTACCCTCTGTGGCACTGCCTATAAAGCTTTTGCTCCTGGGGTATCCGCGTGGCTAATTCCATTACCTGTTTAAAATTCAGGCATTCAGGTATCACCTTTTCTGACCTATTCTATTTAAATTGCCATCAACCGCTGATCCCATTGGGCTTCCGTAGTAAGCTCAGTTGGTAAAGAATCCGCCTGCAATGCAGGAGACCCCAGTTTGATTCTTGAGTGGGGAAGATCCCCTGGAGAAGGGATAGGCTACCCACTCCAGTATTCTGGCCTGGAGAATTCCATGGACTGTATAGTCTATGGGGTTGCAAAGAGTCGGACACGACTGAGCAACTTTCACTTTCACCAATCCCATTTACTTGTCCTTTCTCTACTTGTCCTTTCATTTCTCCACAGCATTTGCCATCTTATCTCATACATTATTTTTATGATTTGTTGTCTGTCTTCTTTTTCTAATATAAGCTTTAGTAGGAAAGGAATCTTGTTCTCTTTTGTTCATTGATACATTCTGAGTACTCAGAACAGTAACTGATGTGTAGTAAATGCTCAAGATATGTTTGTTGAATATCATCAGATATTCATCATCATCAAATGAATGTCATCAGAGACACAGGTTCTTTTTGCCTTCTTGGTCTCTCTTTGTTAGCACATATCTTTGAGTCTAAAGCAAGAGAAATATCTTTAACTCTGTTTCTCTCAAGCATTTTGTATAACCTGCTTTATTTTGTGTTGGTAAGTAAGTAGAAATTTGAAAGCGACCCCATGGACTATAGCCCTCCAGGCTTCTCTGTCCATGGAATTCTCCAGGCAAGAATGCTGGAGTGGGGTGCCAAGGGATCTCCCAGATCCAGGCATCAAACCCAGGTCTCCTGTATTGCAGGCAGATTCTTTACCATCTCAGCCACCAGGGAAGCAGTTGAAAGCCCTTAGTGATTGTAAATATACTGATGACCTTTCCTTAGCACAAATCTTAACTAACTGCTGACCACTTCTTGCAGAGTCTGATACTTACTTTTCATCAGTTCCTAGCGTCTTTCATTTATGTCTTCTTTCAGTGTTTGTTCTTCCCCCCAATACCTCTTTGCATTGTATTTTCAGTGTATTCTTCCTACATTTGTTTTTGTTCTTTATCTTTCTTCTACGTATCTATAACCTTCTCTGACCTTAATTCTGAATTGGTGTATAGTTACAAATAATCAATTAAAAATCCGTTTTATGTTTCTTTTCTTAATTTTAACATTATGTAAGTTTAATACTTTTTTAAAGTGGTTGATTACTCTTTATTTTCATGTGACTCTTAAGAAAGTTTTATTGTCTTTATCTAGAACGTAGAAAAAGACAGTATTGTCTTTTTATTGTCTTTTTTTATTGTCTTTTTCAACGTTGATTCCTCAAAATGCTAGTATGTTTTAAGGTGAAAAAAAGAAATTTACTGTCAGTTGAGGTTTATTAATGTAAGCTTTAACAAAGTTAAACCAGATCTTTTTCCTGCAGTACTTCTCACAGCATTTAATATGCTGCTATTCACTATGAATCTTAAAGGAATATGTATGTAATATATTTCAAACTTTCTTGGTTATAGAAACACTCTTTTTCTTGGAATATTGCGTGAGACTAGTGTTCTCACTTAATAGAACTCACTCAAAAATTCTCACTAGAACTCACTTTAAAAAGTTATTTTAGAATATAAGTAGTATTAGCTATTTCCATTTATGTTTGAAGTACTGCAGTTTTTCTTAAAGGTTGTGTACTTCCTTGCTTGTTCATTTTATGAATGTCTTAAGTGCTTGCTGTTTATCTGCTGTTGTGTGTACTCAGATGAACAACTTATGCAAACTGCTCTTAAACAGTACACAGTCCTGCTGCTGCTGCTGCTAAGTCGCTTCAGTTGTGTCCGACTCTGTGCGACCCCATAGACGGCAGCCCGCTAGGCTTCCCCATCCCTGGGATTCTCCAGGCAAGAACACTGGAGTGGGCTGCCGTTTCCTTCTCCAATGCATGAAAGTGAAAAGTGAAAGTGAAGTTGCTCAGTCATGCCCGACTCTTAGCACCCCATGGACTGCAGCCCACCAGGCTCCTCCGTCCATGGGATTTTCCAGGGAAGAGTACTGGACTTAATAACTCAGCTAGAGTAGTACTGGACAACTTCAGTGTTAAAACTGTTTAAGTAAAATTCCAGTGGAAAAATATCAGCATTTCTCAAACTTACAGGATTAGCGTTCCTGCTGTACTTTTTTTTAGTTTCATAAACTAAGCAGCAAATAAATAATTTTTAAAACCACAGTGTAGATTGTACTGGACATATCTATTAAATACCACTTCTATTATAATGACCTCTTACATGAGCTGATGACTTAAAATGAAGTTTAATATGGTAAATATTTTATTTAAATATATAAAAATATTTTTATGGTATATATATATATGGTGAAAATATATATGGTAAATATTTTATTTAAATATATAAAAATATATAAATGTTAACGTTTGAGCTTTTTTTTTTCCCAGAAACTCTTAGGCATATTCTATAATCTGTTCTGTATAAATAGAATAAAGGCATATTAATTATTATATGTTGGGCAAAACTAATACAATGTTGTAAAGTTTAAAAATAAAATAAAATTTAAAAAAATAATAGAAACATTACTGCATGTAATTATTAATCTGGGGAAAGAGCAATTTTTAAAAAATGGGATTAGATAAGTAGCAGTGATTGAAATAGTAGAATTTTTTTTCTTATGAAAGAAGGATTGGTAATGTATTGTAACTGTCAGGGTTTGACCTTTTCTCGTAAAGAAAAATTACTAAAGTAAGCTGATAGTGATTTAAGTAGTGATTTTTCTCTTTACTTTTTATTTTATGTGATGTTGTATAAGGAAAACATCAAAAATAGCAAAACCTTGGAAATAGAAATGTTGAAAAAAATTTAGTCCTTGTCAAATGAGGATCAAAACTGATTTGATAATTTAAATCTACTGCCAAGGGGGAAAAAATTGGTAGGCTGTTCTCCATTTTGGTAATGATGACAATTAAAAAAAATAGTTTGGACTAATTAGTAATATATATATTACTAGAATATAGATAATAATGACTGGGGACATACTGACGTGCCAAAAGATAGAGTTGTTTCACAAACTTACATATGTACCCTAACTCTAATATTTTGCAGTGAGAAGTTTGGTAAGTAATTTAACCTCTCTCCATTCCTACCCCTACCCTCCTACTGTGCCTCTTTTTACATAATTATGAATTTTTCTTTTTATGTAATTATGAATTTTCAAAAGATGAATGCAAAGCTTATTAATATTAAATTACTGTAAAATTCTACATAATCAGAGTGAAAGCAAACTGATAGGAAGCAAACAGAAGGCATCTTTTTTAATTTTTAAATATTCTTTTGTTGAAATAAGATTTAAAATAAGATGCTACTGATAAATAAAGGAGCATTTTATTCTTAAATCTAGGTATCTTCAAAGAACAGTAAAGCATCCAACTTTACTACAGGATCCTGATTTAAGGCAGTTCTTAGAAAGTTCGGAGGTACTATTTCTGCTTTAAATTTTTATATGTAAATGTTCTCATTTATGATTATCAGTAATTTATATAAGTATAGGCATAAGTATAAGTATATGTGTTCAGTAAACAGCTGCATTAATAAATGGAATAAAACAATATGTTGTGTTTTGTTTTTTTGCTTAGTGCTTTAATTAGCTTTAATTAACTAAATTCATAGTAGAATATCTTCATATCAATAATTGTAGGATGATTATTCCCTTTCTTGAAATATATTAAAACCAGATTTAAAAGAACAGCTTACAAATAGTCTAATTCTGAATACCCTAAGTCATTGCTTAGGCATTAAATAAGTTTATTCAGACCTCATTTTAAAGATAGTTGAATGTGGGTTTGTATGTCTACATTCTAATAGTCTTATTAAGGTTTTGAAAGGGAAATGTGTGATTTGAAAGAACTTTAATTATAAACATGCTGATCTTTATATTTGGCACATTTTATCCTCTAATTGTTACCATATGAGACTTTTTTTTTAATCTACTTGAACTCCAGAGTTGTTTAAAAAAAAAAAATTCCAAATCTCACAGCCCTGACTAAGCATAAGGAGATTTTTCTCAAGACTTTCTCCTTTTTTCCTTTTAAACAGTTTATATCTGCTAGCAAACAGGTGGCCAGTGTTAAAGTGCTTGGCAATTTCTTAATATATTTTGACAAACAGAGTGTTGTTCTATCTAAATGTAAACGTGCAGAAGAAAAACAAATGGAAAGTCTATTTTTTAAGTTTTCCTTTGAGAATGTACAAGTAGTGTATTTGAGAAATTAGATCTCACTATTGAAATGTATGAGAGTGAAGAAAATACAACCTCCTTTTTTTCTTTTTTTTTTTTTCGGGGGTGTTATGTGGGGGCAGTCCCTTTTGTGGCCAGTTAAGCCTCTAGGCTTTTAACCGGTTTGTTTGCCCTTATTTGTCATTCAATTCCAGCTGCCTAGAGCAGTTAATACACAGGCTCTGAGTGGAGCAGGAATATTGAGGATGGTGAACAAGGCTGCCGACGCTGTCAACAAAATGACAATCAAGATGAATGAATCGGATGCAGTAAGAGCTGATTTTTCGACTTGAATAATGAGATGAATTAATGAGCCCAACAATTGCATTTTAAAGCTGTACAAGTAGAAAATAGGATATTAATTTGCTTATTGAGTGTAGTTCCCAGCACATCAGTTGACCACCATGGTTATACATGGTTAATTCGTTGCTTTAAAACAAGGAATGTAGCTTGCTATTGGTAACCTAATTTACACTGGTTTGTTGTGGCTAAATTAGCTCCATTTTTCATTTTTCTCTTAGTGGTTTGAAGAAAAGCAGCAGCAATTTGAAAATCTGGATCAGCAACTTAGGAAACTTCATGCCAGTGTGGAAGCCTTGGTCTGTCATAGAAAAGGTTTGTTTGTCTTGTTATTTATATGTTTAACACTGTAAGTTAATTCAGATATTTTATTTTATTAAAAATGATTAAAGTTGTGAAATGAATAGTTTTAGGAGGATGTTTTCTGTTTCAACTTTGTTACTTAATATTTTTTCTTGTATTTTAATCTTCTAGTTTAAGAGAAAAATCTTAGGTTTGTATATTTTGAATTTTAGATTAAAACTGCTTGATAATTAACTCTTTGTTAAGCATATACTGAATGAATGAAGATGTCTTATTGGTAGCTCTTAATAATTAAAGAATGAAATTCAAAAATTGATACTTGAAATTTGTCTTTAAAATGTAGTTTTGTGCCTATATTTCCTAAAGAACTGTGAAGCATTTGCTTCATTTTTCAACCACAGTATTAAAAAACCCAGAAAGGGGAGTATTTAAAATTCATTAAAAATTTGAGTTCTAATTTTTTATTCCATTGTGAGGTGTTTTTGGTTTTATTTTTAAAGAATACATGACTTCTAGAATTACCTTTCTGAAACACTTAGTAATTATCTTTCTAGAACACGTTCTAAACCACTTAGTAAATAATTTATTACTTGTAAGTGCCATTATCAGTAATACATTGCAAAAAAAAGTAATTACAAAAATCTACTAATATATTTCTCATTGAAAGTGGTTTATAACAGTTTTTCCTATTTATATTCTCTCTTAGGGAACATTTTATGGTTCTTTAAGAGAACTTTATGAAATGCAGAGCAACAGAGCAAATCCAGGCAAAGTAATCGTTAGTTCTTGACATCTGTTTTTCTGTTTGATGTGTTTAAAATGATCACATTCAAAAATTCTTAATATTTCACTAAGCTTTGGTGTTGCACACAAAGGAAAAAAGAGTAAGATTTATGTGAATTATATATACAGTTTTGCCTTGTTTTCTTCCTGTGTGCTAAATAATAATCTCATAAAAATTGTTATTTTCAATGATAAATACATGTTTAAAGGCCAGATAATGTAATACAAATCAATTGTGAGTGTTCCCAGTGCTTTTCATATAAAAATATTTATTTTTTGTCTTTTTTAGGACTAGACAGAGAAGCACTTAGGAGGAGAATGGGAAGGGAGATTATTATATCAAATTTTTAAACATAGTTTATACCCTAGGCGTATAGGCAGTGTACTTCTAAATTTTCAGTAGAGCTCTGAACAGTTGACGTTTATATGCCCAAGGCATTTTAATGACTGTTTTTATTATTTTTAAATATTTTTCTTATTTTTTAATTGGAGCATATTGCTTTACAGTGTTATTTTAAAATATTTGAGCAGCTTGTAAATAGATAAAATTTAAAGAGAATGTAAAATATCAATGCAATATTTAAGAACTTCACTAGTGAGCACTAAAAATGAATGCTTTTCTATTTCAGAACTTTCAGCCAACACAGCTGCCTTTGCTAAAAGTGCTGCCATGTTAGGTAATTCTGAAGATCATACTGCTCTATCTAGAGCTTTGTCTCAGCTTGCAGAGGTTGAGGAGAAGATAGACCAGTTACATCAAGAACAAGCTTTTGCTGACTTTTATATGTTTTCAGAACTACTTAGTGACTACATTCGTCTTATTGCTGCAGTGAAAGTAAGCCTTATTTTGTAATCTTCCTTGAATTTTTCATACTTCACTGTTTTGCTTATAAGAAGAATATGGTTTCCTATTAGGCATGCATTTAAGTATGTAAATTACATACTATACTAGTATGTATAAAATGATTTCAAGATGATTATTCATAACTTAATATTCTCTTCCCCATGACTTAATACCATAGACAGAATTGATTTTTTTTTTAAGGGATCTAAAGATGCCAAATACGGTAAAACCAATACATACTTACTTACATATTTACATATAGAAGTTTGCAACTAACTGATAGCATTAGTTTACTCTTTCTAGTATGAGCTGACACTACCACTGGACTCTGTTCTCATTAGTAAAGTTATAATAAATCAGACGAAACCAGAACTGACTGTTGCATGAATACATTTAACGGTGACTTTAGCGTGAATTTAGATGATAAGAAAACATTTGGTATGGTCATCACGTATTTATAGATGACATGGGACTAGATTAGATAAAGAACTGTGTTTTCAAGTTGTAATGGTTGAGGATGAGCAGTCTTAAGTTTCTGAATAATTGAGAAAGTAAACCTATTAACTAATAAAAATTAGTCTTTTACAGATATCTCTAATATTCAGATAATTGAACTGTTATTTTGTCTGTTACATGTTTTGGAATATACTTTTTAAGATCTTATGGTGTCTTTGAAGTATTGTTATGAACATTAGTTTATGGAATAAGGGGAACTGGAAGTTTACTTTGAATTCAAACATCTAGAAAGTTAATGCAACCTTGTTCCTTGCTTTCTTACACAAAATTTTTTCAGCTTAAGTCTGATCAAATTGATATTCATCTGTAATCAGAACACTGATGCATCTTTTAGATGATTCCGTTCTCAGGCTAGTGACAGTTTATTGCTGGAGGGTTCTTAGCACTTTATAGAGGCTCCTTAGGTTTAGGCTAAATTATCAATTTTGTTTGTATTTACTCTTAGATGTCACTCTTTATCCTGGTGGTTAATTTTTCTCTTCAGCTATTTAAAGATGTTAATATAGATAGTTAGAGTATTCAGTTCAGCTCAGTCACTCAGTCATGTCCGACTCTTTGCGACCCCATGAATCTCAGCACGCCAGGCCTCCCTGTCTATCACCAACTCCCGGAGTTCACTCAGACTCACGTCCATCGAGTCAGTGATGCCATCCAGCCATCTCATCCTCTGTCGTCCCCTTCTCCTCCTAACCCCCAATCCCTCCCAGCATCAGAGTCTTCTCCAGTGAGTCAACTCTTCCCCTCAGGTGGCCAAAGTACTGGAGTTTCAGCTTTAGCATCATTACTTCCAAAGAACACCCAGGACTGATCTCCTTCAGAATGGACTGGTTGGATCTCCTTGCAGTCCAAGGGACTCTGAAGAGTCTTCTCCAACACCACAGTTCAAAAGTATCAATTCTTTGGCACTCAGCCTTCTTCACAGTCCAACTCTCACATCCGTACATGACCACTGGAAAAACCATAGCCTTGACTAGATGGACCTTTGTTGGCAAAGTAATGTCTCTGCTTTTCAATGTGCTATCTAGGTTGGTCATAACTTTCCTTCCAAGGAGTAAGCATCTTTTAATTTCATGGCTGCAGTCACCATCTGCTGTGATTTTGGAGCCCAAAAACATAAAATCTGACACTGTTTCCACTGTTTCCCCATCTATTTCCCATGAAGTGATGGGACTGGATGCCATGACCTTATACTTCATTTTAAACAGGCAACTAGTGATACACCGAAGTCCAGTTTATAGATAATGGTTCCTGTTTCTCTGCCACCTGCTCTCACCTCATTCCAGAACTCCCACTAGCATGAGAGCTGTTGTTAAAAAGAATAACACCTCCAGAAAAAACCTGTGGGTTCAAAAAGGGACACTTGGCACTGTGTGAGAGGTAGTACCTGCTGAGAAGAGCTAACCTGGGAGAAGACTCCCTCTCAGTGTTAATCTTCCTGTGTAATGGATGCTCATCCTTCAAAAACAGCTTTTCTCATACTGCCTTTACCTTCTTACTGTATTTTTGCATCTCATGAAGTTACAGTTATATTCACATCCTAGAATGTTTCCTACAGAACACTGACACTGAAAAATGTACCACAGTCAGCTAAGTCTTTGAGATAATGTTTGTGATATCCCTGTCCTTGTCCACTTAATGTCCTCGCACATATATGGAACACCCTTTGGGAAATACTAAATCAGTATGGTCTGTGGTCAAGTTATACGTTAAGATGCATTAAGCTGTTTCAGATTGATTTTCTCCTGAAACCTAGCCCAACTCAATTTCATAAAGGAATTGAGAAATTATAAATGACATTTATATGACATTTTTATGGTCTTTATTTTTTGTTTTTAAATTTAAACTGTTTGTATTTGAATAAGTAATACATGCATAGAATAATTCTAGCAGCCCTAAAAGGTAAATTTCTTTTCTACCCAAGACCTCTAATCTCTCTTCCCTCAGTCAGATACTGTGAGGTGTCTTTACAGAATTAGCCATGCATGTGTATGAAACTAATTTTCTTTTTTTTCCTTCTTTCTATCTCTTTTTCTTAACCACCTTTTTCTCTCCATTCATCTCTTCCTTCTTCAAAAAGGAGCATACTATATGCACAGTTCTTTGCCTGCTTTTTTACCCACTCCATTTCTAAGAGATCTGTTTATCAGTTTATGTAAAGATATGTTGTAATCTTTTAAATGGTTAATCATATTCCATCATTTATCATATAGATAGACCTTGAATTATTTGATCAGTCTAATATTAAATATTAAGTATTTTGATAATAACTCTTTGGGCATAAAATCCCTAGAAGTAGAATTACTTGACCAGTGGATATATGAATTTTAAATACCCATGAACACTGCCATGTTACTCTCTGAAAAGGTATAAGTTTTAATTTCTTTAGTTATTGTGAATGTAAGCATTTTTACAAACGGTAAACCTTTTGTATTTCTTTTTTCTATGAACTGTTTATGTCCTTTGCCCAGTTTTCTTTAATTTTTTTGTCTTACTGATTTCTAATAGCTGTTTAATACTATTTAGCCCTTTGTTCTATCCATATGGAGAGTATTTTTCAAAATGATGGTAATTTTGAAGCTAAAGTACTTTGAGAACTAGCTTAAAGTGAGGGTGCTGAGAACAGGAGAAATTGGGGTCTTAAAAAGATAAAAGTTCACCTGCTCAAAATACTCCCCAGTTCTGGCCTTTAAGCCAGAAAATTTCTGTTTTCCTCTTTTGTACAGCCTCTGACATCTGGGACTCCACATTTTGGGTAGTACTATTAACTGACATGTATTAAATGGTAAACTCGTTACATACATTTTCATGTGTTGGCCTCCTATGAACCTCTAGAGTAGGGTCAGGAATTGAGGTAGTAGTTTTCAGTGTTTTCAGCACTAGAATTCTTTATAAGGAATTCTTGCTCTGAAAGTAAATGTATAAAATATATAAAATGTGATTTTTTAAAAAAATCAATAGATGGATTCCCCAAGAAGTTTAGCATCTTCATTGTCTGTCTGTATAATCAGCATTCTTTCAGGACTCCAGGAATCTGGGCCACATACTTTCAGATTCACTGAAGTAGAATATGGTATTAATTAAATTACAATGGGAAAAAATTAAAATTACAGCCTCAAATTTCCTGGTTGGCTAGGAAAACTGCTCTACAACTGCAGCCTTATCTAATTTAGACTAGCTTGCATACAGATAGGTACCACAAAATCACCAGGGGTATGGAGTCTAAAGTGAATCACCAGTCTAAATGTTTCCCTCTTACAGATGAAACTGTTTATACCAGAGTAGATTAGTATCTTGCCATGCAGAGGCTTACATTACATTATAATTTGATTTTTTTTAATTGAAGGATAATTGCTTTACAGAATTTTGTTGGTTTCTGTCAAACCTCAACAATAATTTGATTTTTAAGATCACATTTTTAGAAGATTAAGTGTGGTTCTGATTTTCTCTTTATATTCTAGTGTTACAAGGGTAGAAAGACAAATGAAGAAAAAGTTAATTTTTATGGAGTTAAGATTAATTTTTTTTTTCTAACATAACCAGACTTTTATCATTTTGCCTTTAAAATTGTTCCTGTATCTGTACCACAGTAAACATGTGATGGTTCTGGAATATTATGAAATAAACTGGGCAGAGACCAAATTAGTTTCAGGTAGTATGTCACTGAAAAGGCCTGTTGATACATGTTAAGAACTTAAGCAAATATTAAAATTAAAGGGCATTTTAGTTCGTTTCTGCCCTGTATTGGTAAATATTTTAAATAATAAATTTAGTTATTGAACAGAGGAATTTATAAATAAAGAGCTGATATGGCTCTGTCCATTTAAAGGGAAACTAGGCCTAAAAATCTTAAATTACTTTTAAAATTTGTGTATATGGTAAGGCACAGGGATTGCTTCTTTTAAAGGATAGTGACTTTGGGAATGTATTTGTGTTAGATTTGTTACTTTTGTGATTTTGGCCCACTTTAATTTGGCTGAAGCAAAATTAATTCATAATGAGAAATGTTTTAAGGCTGATATGGTCTTTTAAACAGGAAAAGCAAAGAGGACACTAGGACTCACTACTGAGAGAAGAGAAATGATATGAGATGACAAATCTAGTAAAACGGATTTCAGTGCCTATAGATAAGAGTGTTTTTAACTTACTTGTCTGCTGCTAAGTCGCTTCAGTCGTGTCTGACTCTGTGCGACCCCACTTGTCTAGTATGTCTCTTGTCCTGGTTAATTAAAATGTGTATTGTCTTTAAGAACTATCTGTTGACTTGGAATTTTTAATATTATTGCCCACATTTTTATAATACACAAATACAGAACTAGTATTTTTCTGAATACAGTCCAATTATTTTTTCCCTACTAAATTATTATTATGTGCACTTCTAGTAGATATCTAGTTAATCAACTACATTTATGTGTGTATGTTACTTATATGTAAGCTGTAATAGTATCTTCTAATTATTAAACATCTGGTAGGTTAAGTCACTGTGCATGCTGTATACTTTTTTCATTTTATTTCCAGTGCATAAATCTAGATCTCATTGTCCTCTTTTATATTTGAGAGAACTGTGGATTATAGAAATTAAATGAATTTACCCAAAGTCAAGTGACTTTGGGTAATTTACCCAATTTTTTGGGTATTTTGGGAATTTACTCAAAGTTTTAAGCGACAAAACTAGTGTTCGAATCCAAATTTCATTTTTTCCAAAGCCTACATTTTGAAAATACACAATCTAGGTGCTTTCTTCTTCATCAAGTTCTTATAAGAACATTTATTAATTTACTGTTTCTTGATCCAGAACACTTTACTTGGAATACATGAAGATAACTGTTTCACCTATTAATGTTTGATTCATTTATTCAATTAATAAATACTAAAAAAATATGAATATATCCTCAACATCAAGTTAGAAAAGGGATTACTGTTGTATTCCATCCTGTCCATCAGCTTTTTGTTTTTTGTTTTTTTTTTAAAGAAATCTCTAATTACTGTCTTCTAGTAGCTTGTTCTTGCTCTGCCAAACCCCTTGAAAGAAGTCATGGAGTTGGTTGGATTTTTCTGTTCTTTTTTTTTTGTCTATTTCTTCATTAGGTTCTGCATACTAGATATGTACATCCATTTGCCCTTTTCATCTTGTATAAGACTCTCTCTCTTTCCCCCATTCCCCATTTTGTTATACCTTTAAATTGTTTGGCTTTTCTTTTATTTGCTATTGATAATGTCTTCCACCACATTTTTACTTTACTTTGTTATCTTACAGCTTTTCCAATTTCCTATTTTCAATTTTCTGACATATTTCCAAAACTTAAATCTGCTTTTGATATTTTAGTAGGAAAACTTTCAATTGTAGATATGGATACCAGCATTTTCCTATTAAAAAGTCTTTCTTCAAAGCATAAAACTCTGTTAGAAACCTTGTTATAGGCCAGATTTTAAACCCTAAAGGCTAGTGAAATGGATTTTGTATATTTCATCCAGTTATGGGTGGGTTTTTATTTTTATGTAAATGAGTATGGAAATCTACTTCTTTTGATATTAGCATGTTTATTTTCAGTATCTTAGTATAAAGAATAGCATATAAATACTTGGTTTTATTGTTTTCAGTATGTAGCACTTCTGGTATTTTAAAAGAATTTCAGTGTTAGCTCCCAGTTAATAATTATTATGTCATTCACTTATAGGGTGTATTTGACCATCGAGTGAAATGCTGGCAGAAATGGGAAGATGCCCAAATTACTTTGCTCAAAAAACGTGAAACTGAAGCAAAAATGATGGTTGCTAACAAACCAGATAAAATACAGCAAGCTAAAAATGAAATAAGAGAGGTGATTAATACAAAATGCTTTTACTTATCTCTTTTACCCAAGTTTTCCATTAAGTCATTCATATATGCATAATTTTTCATGAATTTTTTTCTGAACCATTCAACACTTAGCAGTTTTTTTCATAATTTGTAAACTGTTTTAGAATTACTTTAACATTTTGATCATCGTAAAAATCTCCAGCAGCCTTTGTTACTTTCACATAATTATGGAATGGATAAAGAAGCATACAAGGAAAACATTTAAATTAACCTTTCTTTTGAGATAATTTGATTTCAGATAATTACTTATATATTATCCCCCATATATATGTATTATATATGGTATTTTAGTAAATTTGTATAAGTTTATTATAATTTATACACTTCTTTTGCCATGCTTCAATAAGGAAATTGAAGAGGTAGGACAACCTTTATATTACTTAAAGTAAATGTACCTGCTCTTTGAAGAGTATGTACCAATGTTTCGGTTACATAGTGGGAAAATATCATTCCATTGCTTAAATCTTGATTTATTTTATTTTTAGCTGTTCCATTGGTCACTAATCACAACGTTCATTGTTTCTATAGTGAGTTTAATGTTTACTAATAGCTCTTCAATAGACCATAATTGCATTTTTTTTTTAATCTGGACATTACACCATTACAAAAATGTTTTCTAAATGTATGTCATATGATTTTTCTAATTATTTCCATGGGCATATAAATTGTGAACATGTTTTCTTGAAATTAGGCAAATATTATTGATATATTTTGAAATAATTTAAAGTTGTATAAAGAAATGAGAGGATTATACTCTTAGCATTGCTGAATTATTTGATGGTGAACTTTATATTCAAAATCTTTTCATCTAAATTAAGATGTGGAGATTATAATTCATTAAGCACTATAATATCCTGATCTTGAGTATATCTGATAGTAAAATATTAATGGAAATTAAGCTGATAATGCACTTCCAGTACTGGAAAGTTAGATACAAGTTTGAGTGATGCCAAACTGGGTCTTGCCAGTGGTGAGCTTTCAGGATTTTTAGGCATAAATTAAATGAGTGGTCATAACAGCTAGTTCTAATGATTCTTCCCAGGCAAGAGTTAAAAATCTTATCTTTTGTTTTTGTCAGTGGGAGGCAAAAGTACAACAAGGAGAAAGAGATTTTGAACAGATCTCTAAAACAATTCGAAAAGAAGTGGGAAGATTTGAGGCAAGTATAATAATTTTACACTTTTCTTAACAACGGGGTCACATTTTGCTGTGATACTGTGGTAAAATCAAATTTAGTTCTGTACTAATGGAGCTTTTTCCCCCATTTATTATATTTCAACAGAAAGAACGAGTGAAAGATTTTAAAACTGTTATTATCAAGTACTTAGAATCATTAGTACAAACACAACAACAGGTAAGGTAATTTTTTTTTTTTTATAACTTACAGACTTCTAGAACTTGTTTTTGATATACTTTTTTATTTTAAAGATGATAACCAATGAAATGAGCTTTTAAACTTGAGAAGCAATAAATGGAGTAGAAAAAAACAAAGCTAGCAAAGGGAAAATAAAATGGTACAGTAAAAGTAACTGGAAATCCTCAAGTCCTTCTTGGGGCTCCCCTGGTAGCTCAGGTGGTAAACAGTCTGCAATGCAGGAGATGCAGGTTCGATTCTGAGTCGGGAAGATCCCCTGGAGAAGGAAATGGCAATCCACTCCAGTATTGTTGCCTGGAGAATCCCATGGACAGACCATGGGGTCACAGTGAGTGGGCCATGACTGAGCAACTTAACACTCAGTTTGAAGTTCTTTTTGCCTCTACTCCTAACCCCTAGGAGAGAGAGAGGTTTCTCAATTTTAGACTTTAGAGAAACATGCTGTACTATTTTTCCTTTTTTCTCTGTCTTCCCAGTTTTATTTCTCTATTGATTGCAGATGTTTAAATATATTCTTATAGTAAGTTCTCTTTCATACTAGCTAGAACTTAAACTAAAAACTAAGTTTTGAAGGTTTTTTAAAGAATATTGTTTTTGCTTTAGTTTGGGTTTCATGTTGATTGTATACCACAAGTGGCATTTGTCTCCTTAAATAGAGAAAACCATGGGTTTTCATTATAGTAAAGAAAAGTTTGTAACAAGATAATAGAGATTTTTTTCCCCTGTGTACTTTAATGTAACTTTGAGTAGTATGTCAAATTATTTAATATCTTGAACAGAAGGATTTCTTCCCCCAGTTCTTTTAAAACTATATAATAAAATTTTAAATTAGGTGATAACATTGTATCTTCAATTTTTTAAATATATTTTAAGTACTTAGTTCATAAAATCAGATTTTTTAAATGGAAAAATTAGTTTATATAAGCTTGTCTTTAAAAGAATTGTTTTAAACTTAATGTTACTTTTTATGTCAATCTGTACTATTTTCTGGACTATCCAGAAAAGACCGACAGCTAATTCTTTCCAGTGTCCTTTTCCCTTTCTTGCTTGGATGTTTTCTTTTCTTCCTTCTTTATCACTCTTTTTGGCTGGCAATAACATAAAATGTGAATATTCTCTGAATTAGGAGATGTTATCACTTTATATTGGAAAAGCTCATTGCAGTTTTATTATTTAAGGTAATCTTATATAGTTTACACTAGCAAAACTTTTTATATATACAGTTTTGCATAAATTAATCGTAACTTTTTAGGTATTTTTTAAATTGTGTTTTTTATTACAGAAATTGAAATTAGCCATGAATAGTTAATATTTTTAAGTAATTTATAAACTAATTATATTGATAAGCTGTATAAGGGAATTTAGATGGTCCCTTTAAGAATCAGACTTTAGTAAATGTTATTTATTATTAGCTAGATTTTTTTAATGCTTCATGAAATATATATATGACAGATTATAAGAATATGTTTTATTATCATCCACAGCTGATAAAATACTGGGAGGCATTCCTACCTGAGGCCAAAGCCATTGCCTAGCAAGAAGATTATTCCTGTTAAGAAGATCTTGGATGCTTGTTCCAGTTATGCAGAATTCCATAGTGAAATCATTGAAAACCATCTAAATAAACCACTATATATTTTATGAATTACATGTGGTTTTTTATAAATATATATTCTGACATTTTATTACAAGCTGCATGTCCTGACCGTCTTTGAATTAAGTGGACTGTGGCATGACATTCTGCAATACTTTGCTGAATTGAACACTATTGTGTCTTAAATACTTGCACTAAAAAGTGCATTGCGAGGCCAGAAAATTTTACAATATTTTTTCTTTACAGTATGTTCTGTAGTGTGTTCACCCTCTTTATGAAGTGAATTATCAATGCATTGATTAATGTTCACTTATACATTCCTGTACAGAAATTATGATTTTGTGATTACAGTAATAAAATTATATTCCTTGTGAAGTATTAGTAACAAATTATTTGGGTATGTAAACATATTAGAAGTCTTTTGAAAGCATTTTAATACAAAGAAACTTTTTCTTTTAGATGTATTTAGGTGATGCTATGATCATTAATTTTTTAATTGACCAAAAAAGCTGAACTCTTTCATTACTAAGTCACTAAATGAAGGTTAATTAAGTTTTGTTTTTGCAAAATCATCGTAAACCAAAGAACATTTATCTCTTGGTTCATCTTTGAGAGATGCTTTTTGTCTTGAGTAAAGGAGTAAATAGTTGTCTTGTTTTTTATCCTTTCCTATTATAAGTGCCCAATTTAACAATTAAAAAAATATTTATCTGTTTCTGTTACAGGTCCTATGGATTTTGCTCATCTTCTATTACCTTCAAAGTCTAAGACTTTGCATATATTTAATTTATTCCTTACCTTGCCTTTTTTTTGTTGTTTTAAGCTAAAAGATCATCTGTGGTCATCGTTGACAGAGAAAAGTGCTGTGCTAAAATACCCAGTGATTTGATGAATAGCCAATGATGGTACAAAGCAAATTTGAAGTAAAGTGAAATTTGTCTTTGGCAACCATCTCACCTATTTCTGTATCATGTTTACATGGCAGTTATATAATCCTTGATGTTGATGAAAATTTAAGTTGTGACTAGCATCAGACTTTTCTTAAAGATGCTCCTCAGTTGTGTCTCCCTTCTGGAAGGGTAAGATGTATGTGTAACTGAGTCTTTTCTAACAGCTTACTGAACACAGTTAACGTAGCAGAGTCTCCTCAGGCGATGTTTGTGCACTTCTTTTAGTTGAAATTTTTAGCCTCTTGTAGGTATTGTTCATATTTATAATCCTAGAACCTAGAAGAATACCTGACACTTACAGGTTAATAATAAAGACTTGATGAATTGAACAGAAAAAAAAAAAATCCCGGACGATGCAAAATAATGTTTGCCGTCTTAAGAACAAGGAGAAACTGAATCGGAAACAGTACAGTCTTCTGTTGTTGCTTCTCTTGGAGGTGACTTAGATACTTTTAAGAAATGAGTAATTCATATTAATATATATCAGATCCTATCTTGTTGTCTCGTTAATACTGAGCAGAATATAGGCTTACTGGGAACAGTTCCACTATACTGAGGTTTTAGTATTAGGTATATAGTTTTGTTACTTCCAAATATTCAGTTTACACATAGGATAGTAACTTAGTTATTCAAGCAGAAATCTTCAATTCTGCTCTGATATATTTATAACAACCTCCAGGACCACCAAATAAAATAATAAATATTTTCAGATTTAAGCTGAAGAGAGTAACAGACCTGAGTCCATTCCAGATTCCATTCCCCTTAACAATCTTTTTATTAAAACATAAAGAGAGTATTGGAAATTTCAAATAAATTATGTGAGCCTCTGATACAGGATTTAATTTCTTCAGCACTACAGTCATCTTTAGCCATCAGTCTTCACATCTTACTAAAATACTTTGATTCCAAGTAAATAGAACAGCAAGAGCATTAATATAATCTTTTAGTTATAAACATATGAGTTTAATTTTTTTTTCTTTAACCAGATAAAAGATAAAGAAGGACTAAAGCAGCATAATACAGCAGAACAAACCGAACTTGGAGTCAACATACTCAGTAGCTGTGTGACCCATCTATAAAACAAGGGTATAAAACTGATTCCTAAAGTGCCTTTCTACTTTAAAATATGTTGTTTACCAAGCTTTAGCATAAATATTGTTCTATTAGAGAGTCAAATTCTAATCAAAATCACCTTCTATTAATAACATAAAAGCAAGGCTAAAGCAAAATAAATGTGTATAAAAATATTATTTCTAAAATATTTCTAAAACATAAGTTTTTTATTGTATTTTTGATGAGTAATTTCAACTATCCACCTTTTTTATACATATATATATATATATATATATATATTAATCTCATACCCTTGTTTCATTGTTGGCTACTCTTTAACCTTTTTATTATTCAGATATAGCAAAGTTTTACCAATTTCTTGTGTAGATTGTTTCATAAGTGGCTTTTAAATATAAAATAAGTCTCTTAACAAATCAGGTTTCTTTAAAGGAGGGAAATCAGATGAGTAAAAATGGAAGATTATAATCCTTTAAAAAATATTTCTTGATGTCTAAGGAAGTTACAGAGATTTTCATTTTTCTGTCCTATAGCATGTGACTAGTTATGAAGCCAAGTGTCTACTTCACTTTCTTGTTATGGCTCCCTGCATGGGCAGTCATGTGAATAACAAGATTCAAGACTATAGATAGAAGGAGCGAACGTCATCCTATTTTAGAGGAAGGAAGGTCACTGGTAGGAGGGAAGACAACAGCTGTGAAAAGGAAGTGCAGTCACTGACTTGAGATCTTTGGACACATTTCCATATCCACCAGCAGGAAATGTATATGTTACCATATCTGTGATATAATCTGTTTCAAAGTATTGAAAAAAAGAATAAAATCCAGAATCAAACAGGTTTCATTTCTAATCCTCACAGTGAAGGATATGGTTTCAAGTAATAAGATAAACGATTGGCCAGACACAGAAATAGCAAGAAGAGGGAAGAAATTACAACAGGAGTTGCATCAAAATTGTTGATTACTCCACCTTTGTAATCAAGGCCATGAGGAGAGGTCACGGTGATCTGTGGATGAGGTCCTTAGTGTTACAGACCAGTAGAAATACGATGTGAGCCACATACATAATTTTCAGTTTTCTTTACCCATATTTTAAAGAGTAAATGAAACAGGTAAAGTTAATTTTTAACTGAGTAGCTCTGAAATATTTTAGCATGCAATCCAGTATATTAAAAATTACTGTGATGTTTTACATTCTGTTTTTTGTGCTAAGTGTTCTATATCCCCTGTTTCACACTTTGATTGTATATGCATTCAGACTAGCCACATGTTAAGTGATTGGTTGTCACATGTGGCTACTGGCTGTGACTCTGGGCAGTTCAGATTTAGATAATTGCATGAAACTGGAAAAGGAGAGTTATGTCCAACAGCGATTTTTTTTGTTTACCACTCCAAATCCAGTGAAGTGTTAAAAGCTAAATGAAAGGGACTTGTTGGTGTTGCTCTCAAAAGCAAATACAATTCAGGTATAAGACTTGGTGGCGCAGTGCTTTGCAAGTAGTGAGCACTCGTACCATTCCACAAGTGGAAAGTTAGAGACTCTAGTACAACTTCCTTATTTTACAGATAAACAAACCCAGAATCTAAATCGTTATCTTGAACTGATTTTTCTTAAATCTGTTGAAGGTAAACATTCTTCCTTGAAACTGTATGGAAAAAGATATATTAGCAATTCTTCTTCTAATCATAAACATTGAATTCTAGATAGTCCTTTGGTATACAGAGAATTTATTTCTTCATACTGTTACTTCAGAAGTGGCTAAGAATAGAAGATGGTACAAAACAGGAAAATTGTGGCTTGCTATCTGATCTTTTAATGCACATGAAAAAATTAAAAATCTTCATCTTCCTTCCTCTTGTCACATACTTTAATTCTCAAGAAATTGAATAAGTATTTTTCCTAATAAACTGAGTCAAATGGAAACTTTGTAATTAAAGACAAGGTGAAGCTTCCCGCTTGTTAATACACAGAAATTTTTCTTTTTTTATTAACATCAGTTAATGGGATTAAACTGATTTAAGGGACTGCTTTGAGGGAAAGAATTCTATTTTAAATTTATATATGTAACTGTTTAATAAAACTAAAGTCAGACAGAATCTAACAAAACTGAACAATAAATTGCCTTCTTGTTGCTTCCATAATCAAGTCTTGAGTTATCTTGATTTTAACCTATACGTATTTCCTAGATCCTTATTTCAGGTGGTTCTCAGTGTATGTGTAAGTGTGTGTGGACTTGTGTGTGTACATGAATGTGCATGTGCATGCATGAGAGGAGGCTTTTTAACCAACACTTGCTGCTAAGTTTCAGTTAAAAGTGCTTCTTATCTTCTTGAAACTGAGACACAAAATGCTTATGTTTTCATTTACATAGCTGAGATTTTTTTTTGCTAAGACCAATTTGAGTTGATTCTAGTTCCAAAATCTGTTCGCTTCTCATTTCTTCTGTTTCTCCTCACAAGATCTTGTGACCTTGATAAAGTCCAAATTATCCAGAACGTAGTTTCAAACCACTTTTCCTGTCTTGATCTTGCTCCGTGCTTTCACCCACCTTTTGCTTTAATCAAATGATGATTGTGAGAATCATCGTCTTGTGAGAATGCGCTATCCTTTTATGGGTCAGTGCTGTTGATGTTGCCTTGTCTGAGTTAACTTTTTCCTCTTTACCAGCAACTCATTAAATCCTACTCAGTGTTCTATGAAGTCCACATCCTCCATATATCCTTTTTAGTCTTCTAACTAGAAGGAAGCAGAGAACTTCTGGATCTCTTAGCAGGACTCTGGTAACATTCTGCACCTTTCAGATTGTGTTTACTGATGTTTACCTTGCATTATAGCAGTCTTTCTACTTTGAGTAGTCTGTGCGCTTCTTGAAGAACGACTATGTGCTTGTTGTTTCTTCTAGAACCTAGTATGGTACAATCAAGGGAGGGTAATGGGGTGATGAAAAATACAATTATGCATCCAGTCTGCCTGTTTGAACCCTGGTTCAAGAATCTACATCATTGACTTAGAGAAAGTTATTTTTCTCTAAAACTTAAAGTTTCCTTATTTGTAAAATGGAAAGTAATAATAGTACCTGTTCAGGTGCTCCTTCAGGGGATTAAGATAATTTGTGTGACTTTCTCAGCAATAGCATGTACTTAATAAATATTAGCTCTTATGCATCCAATAAATGTTTACTGAATATTTAATCTCAGTCTGAACAAAATGACCTGCATTTTGACTATTTTACCAGTCTTTACTGCTGCTTTAAAACAATGGGTGTATGCTTGACTAGGATCTAAATGGGCTTACCCAACAGGGTCCTTAGGGACAGAATAATCTGTCCCTAAGATCTGCTCTTAGAGCCCTGAGGCTAAGGATCAGGGATGGAGGGGAAGAAGGCTTGCAGACAAAATCCGTTTTTTTTCTTTTTTCAGCCAGCAAAAGCTTAGATCTACCCCCACGACAAAGATGCTGTAGTTAAATGAATCTTGTCAGAAAACTAGAGACTTTTAAAGAAGCTTGGGGACAAATGAAGGGTGAGAGAGAAGTGGGGCAGTTGCTTAGGGAGAGTTTGTTTCCACACAGAAACACATCGAAGAACCTTAAATATGTTGTAGATTAAGGGAAGTAGTAATCAATGGAGAAAAAAGGAGAGAAAAGATCTTGACAGCAATTGTTGGAACAGTAATCATACAGACAACTGGTGAGGGCATGACACTGCAGTGGTAGCCATAAGGGAGATAGGGGGATGGTAAGGGGCCAGCATCACTCGTTCACTCATGTAGTATTTGTTCAGTCTCTGCTGTATCAGGCACGGAAGTAATGGATTGATTATCCGGGAAGAACAAGAAGGTTGTCTAGAATGATGCCTTGATTTCTGGCTTTGATGACTTAGGATACTTCTGCTTTGAATAACTGAGATAGTATGGGAGAGTTCTAGGCATGTTATATTGTTTCCACCATAGTTTATCACAGGATAGTGATAGAGTTCCCTGTGCTGTACATGCAGTAGGACTGTGTGTATCCATTCTGCATGTAATAGTTTGCATCTGCTAACCTCAGGCTCCCAATCCATCCCTGTCCCACCCACCATGTTTTTGATGTACCTTTGGGCATCCAAGATGAAAATACATGAAAACATAAGTCAGGACTAGATGTTGTGTCATCAAGTTAGAATGTGAACATGCTCTGTTCCTTAAAACCATGATTATTAATGAATGCCTTTGCTGAGGACAAAATATCACATACAAGTAACATCTAAGGGAAGAATGGAGGTGAGTAAGTCAGGTAAGTGCAAAGAGCCTCAGAAAAAAGGGGGAGTTTCTTCCTCTGAACAAAAAGGAAGGGAAAGAAGGCATTTGCATTATTGGGAAATAATGCCTGAATGCTTTTATTTTCTCAGTGAAATAGAAAATTAAACCATCATTAGGGAATACCAGCAGAAAAGCCAAAGAAAAGGGTGGGGGAGTGGGCACGGGGCACAGGAAAGTGGTAGGTGGCTAGAAAACAGAAACCGAGAAGAGTCAGAGCTATGGAAGAGTACCCACTTTCAAATAAGTTTGGAAATCATGAATTTAAAATGGAGTCAACCAAAATATCCATTTTTTTAAGCCATGAGAAAGCAAGACAAAGTCTGATTTATTCAAGATTAGGGATTGTTGGTGTATGTAAGAAAGCGAAGTGGGGGAGGATTTTGAATGATTTAAAAGACCAAAAAGATGAAGGTAAGTGAGGTGACAGGCACAGATTGGGGAACGTAGCTATGATGAGGTGAAAGAATAGTTTGGTAAGACGAAACAAGTCAAGAAAGCAGTCAAAGGAAACCTGCGTTTAAGAAACGACATTAATTGGTGTATTGCCACCTTTTTAAAAGAATAACTTCAATATGACAGCTGCATAGAGCTCTTACTGCAAAGCATAGAGCTCATAGTGCGGCAAAGGTTATTTCTGTGGGTTCTTCAAATTTACTTTTTGGTTTGCTAAAGTATTGAAAGCTTTTTGCATGTCAGCAGATAAAAATTGACTTTAGTCTTTTGAATTTTAAGTTAATGTCTATCTCATCAAATCACTCCATGTACATAGTCTGAAAACCAAACTAGCATCGGAAACACATAAGACACAGTGGTGCCCTGCCCCACAAACCACGATTTCCCTGGTCCTTTACCTCAAAGATAACCTCTTTCTACACTGTTTCTTCTGCCATTTAAATACCTTCACATTTCTAAGTAGAATGCATATCCTGCTGCCGTTTGAATCATCACTTTTAGACATCAGCCACATCTTTTTTATGGCAAATGAGAGTTTTTCTTTTATGCTACCATCCGTCTGCTTCATAACACTCGTCTCCCAGTGTAAAGTTTTTGGTTAAATCAGTATTCAGTATTTTCATTTTTAACGCCTTACAAATGTTCACTGCTGAAAGTTTTAGTATATTTAATTGTGATTGTCTTTAAAAAAAAAACTTTTTAGAACAATACTAGAATTACGTAAAAACTGAGGGTAGTACACTTGGAGTTATATGCTGTATACCTTGCTTCTCTTATTATTAACATGTTAGTGTAGTACATCTGTTACAGTTAATGAATCAGTATAGTTATATTACTATTAACTAGCATGTATGCATGCTGTCATGTCCAACTCTGAGACCCCATGGCCTGTATCCTGCCAGTCTCCTCAGTCCATTTGATTTTCCAGACAAGAATACTGGAGTGGGTTACATTTCCTCCAGGGAATCTTCCCAACCCAGAGATAGAACCCGTCTCCTGCATCTCTTGCATTGGCAGGCAGATTCTTTACCCCTGAGCCACCTGAGAGGCCCATTGTTAATTGGAGACCATAGTTTATTCAGATTTCCATTGTTTTTGTCTAATGTCCTTTTTCTAAGATTTCATGCAAGATACCACATTACATTTAGTTGTCATGTCTCCTGTTACTCTTGGTTGTAATGGTTTCTTGGACTTTCCTTTTCTTCAGTGACTTCACTGGGTTATTTTGTTGTTTTTCTTGAGGTAGAACATACCTTGATTTTTTTTTTTTTTCCCATTGGGCTGGTGCTTTTTTTTTTTTTTTAATCTATTGCCAGTTTTTTCCATGTCTTCCTACAGTACATTTCCCACAAGACCATTCGGATCAAGTAATTCAACCATTCCAATTGCTTTCCCTAGGGCTTGCTCTCCTGAGGATTTTGGTTTTCTCTGAACTGATGCTCTCTGAGCATGTTGTATGTCTGGATTTGCCCCGAACTTTGGAATTGCCTGTACCTTTATCTTGGGATCCATTCCCTATATCCTGGGTTTCATGCTTTCTTCCTTCTTGATTTATTCCCTTGTGTTGGAATAGTATGTTCTCCAGTAGTTTCTTTGGTTAAAAAGAAGATACGGCAGAAAGTATTATGAAAACAGCTCTCACAATGTCCACCTCTTGAGTCAGACTGCTCTGGTCTGGACTGGTTCTTTCTTTGCCTGTTGTACAGAGGATCCTAAAGATTCCCTTTGCTTCTCCCCCTGGCTTCCTATTCTCTATAACCCACATTTTCCTCTTTCTTGATTTATTCCTTCATTTGAGTAGATATACAGTTCTTGAAAATGATGCATAGAAACTTACTTTTGAGACTTTATTTTGCCTTCATCCTTGATAATTTAATTGGTCATATGTTGGAATTCTGAAGACATTGCTTCCTTGTCTTTAACCTTGCAGTGTTGCTGTTGAGAATTCCAAAGCCATTCTGCTTTCAGATCTTTTGTATATGCATTTTCCCTTCACCCCTACCCCTTTCCAGAATGTAAGATGTCATTTTTTTCCTTCAGTGTTCTAAATCTCATACAGATTTCTTTAGTATGCATCTGTTTTCATCCTGTGTGAGTGCTTTTAATCTGGAAACACAAAATTCAGTTCTGGGCATTTTCTTGAGTTATTTCACTCATGATTTTCTCCCTTCTATATTCTCTCTTCTCTTTCTGGAAGACTCATTATTTGGATATTGGATGTTCTCAACTGATGATGTTTATTTTCTTATTTTGCATCTGTTATTTTGTTCTACTCTCTGAGTTTACCCTCATTTTCTAATTGGATTTAAGTAGCTGCTTCTTGTTTCACAGATGCAATGCCTTCCTGTATCTCTCTGAGAATATTAGTGATAGTCTTTTAAAGTTTCTTTTTTCCTCCTTGTTTCTGTTTCCTCAAAATTAATTTTCTGTTTTTATCTCTCGTGTATTAGCTGCTTTCCTCAGATACTTGTTAATTTTTGGATGTCCTCAAGATTAGCAGTGGGAACTGAAGCTGATTGGAAGCTCTGTCAAACTTAAAAATGTTTTTCCAGGTTTCTTCAGGTATAATTGACAAAAACTGTATGTTACGCACCCAATCTAGCTGGCTATCAGGTCCTGCCTCATATGAAGGCCGCCAGCAGTTGATGGGTAGGGCTGTGTCCCAGTGGGGCTGACTACTTAAGACTGGTGTTGACCTACTCCTGGGTGTGTTAAGCCCCTGGTGTTGGTAGGCTAGAGGGAGGATTCCAAGATGGTGCTTGCCAGCATCAGTGCCCCTGTGGTAGAAATGAGCTCCCCGGAATGGCTACTGCCAGTATCTGTGTTCTCAGGTGGAGTACCAGTTGGTCCTCCAAGATCAGGAGGAGTGTCTAAGCCTCCTTTCAGATCGTTACCTCTGTGCTGGGACTGGAGCATGTGAGGACTTGCATGTGCCCTTTAAAGAGGGTCTGTGTTTCCCACAGCCCTATGGCTTCTATACGCAAGCCCCATTGGCCTTCGTAGCCAGATGTTCTGAGTACCTGTCTTCCCAGTGTCGGACCTCCAGGCTGGGAAGCCTGGCGTGGGGCTTGCACCCCTCACTCCTAGGGGAGAACCTCTCCAGTTGTGATGATCCTTCCATTTGTGTTGTTGCCTACTCCAGGAAGCTGGGTCTTGACTGAAGCAACACTGCCCCCTCTACAAGGTCTCATTGTGGGTCTGTCTTTATACTTTTAGCGGTGGAAGGTCTTTTCCACTAGTCTTCAGATCATTCTCATCAATAGTTGCTTGTAAATAGTCTTAGTTTTTTGTGTGTTTGTGGGAGGAGCTGAGCTCAAGTTCTTCCTACTCTGCCATGTTGGCCACACCTATCAAATCTGAAAATCACTGAAGAGTGACCTCATTGGGCTGTTTGTAGGGAATTTCCAATGTTGGTGTTTCTAGAGTTTCCTTTGCTTGGGCTCATCAGATTTCCCAGAGAATATCTTCCACTTTCTTGCCTGGAAGGTAAAGGCATAGCTGCCAGCCTCTATGAGGTTTTAATACTCATCATTCAACATGTGTATGATCACGTGCCCCCAGGCCTCTATTTTTTGATGAAAGTTCCCATGCCCTCAGGTGGGCAAGTCATTGTCCAATGTAAAGACTCTTTTTTTTCTCTCTCTCCAGGAAATATCCTCTGGAATTATGCCAATCTGGAAGAGGGGATTGAAGGATTTTCCCACTCAAATTTCACTCAGTCTTCCTTCTAGCCAGCCTGTCTCCCGTTCTAGATGAGGTGTATCTTCTCTGTCCCCTCTCACTGAGCCTTTTGGGTATTGTCCTGTGTAAATCAGGTTGATTTTCTGCTATCTCACCACTGGCTTAAATTTGGCTTTTTCTTGTTTACCAGAATGGTTGCTTCTCATTCATCTGCTTTCTAGTTTATAAAAATCTTTTTGTTGTTCTCTCTTCTGCTTCTATCTTTATGTTTTTTGTTTTGTTTTGTTTTTTAAGGAGAAATTCCTTTTAGTTTTACTGGGTCTAGAAGCAGTGAAGTTAATAATGTATGTTCAATTCGTTATCTTAACCCAGAAATCCTAACAGTTTCGTTTTTTTAAGTGCAACATAATATTCATAGTGTAAGTACACCAAAATATTTTAATCCATAACGTGACAGAATTCTTTTCTCTGCTCATGGTTACGTGGCAGCTAACCTCCATGGGAGCCCCGATTAATTCTTGCCACCTGAGACTCAAGCCATTATATAGTCCCTCCTACACTGAATAGGCTAACCTTTGTAAGCAGCAGGATATTGCAGAAATGATGGAGTGTAAATTCTTAGGGTAGATGTAGTCTTCACCCTGAGCTCTATTTCAGATTTTTTGCTTTGGAGGAAGCCTCTGTCTCTAGGGAGAGGTCTGAGGGCCAGGAGCTGAGGCCTCCTGCCAACAATTAACATTAACTTTCAAAGCATGTGAGTGAACCACTTTGTCAATGGCTCTTGCAGCCTGGTGGACTCTTGAGATGACTGTAGCCTGGGTATATGTCTTGTCTGCATCTTAAACTGCTCCCAGATTCCAGGACCAACAGAAACTGTATAAGTACTTCTTGCTTTAAGAAGCTAAAATTTGGGGATAACTTGTTACTCGATAATAGATAATTTATATAGTGGGTTGTTTTGTTTTTTTTTTTGGTCTGCTTGCATTCTTCTGGAAATTCCCTGTTCATACTGTGTCCATTTTTTATAGTGCTATTAAGAAATATTATATATTCTTTACACAAAAATGTACACTAATCCTTTGTTATACATGTTGCAACTATCTTTTCAGTTTATTGAACATTTTTTAACTTAATGGTCTTTGTTTTACATTAATTTAAAATCCTTATTTAGCCTTATATAGTATAATCTTTCCCCCAAAGTCATTGTTTTGGTTTTTGTAATAAGGTTTTGTCTACCTTGAGGTGTTTTACAGTTCTTTTTTTCCACAGAGCTTTTTTACTACACGTGGAATTCATTTTAAAAATAAATTTTACTTTTCTTTCAGGTGGAGAGCCAGTTATTCATAAACTTTCATTACACCATTTATTTATACTATTTTTAACATTTACTAAAACTTTAGTAATTATTTATTAAAACTATATAAGCACTCAGCTATTTATTGAATAGCTTTTTTTTTTTTGTACCCTCATGGCTTTGAAATACCATTGTTGTTTCGTATTATGTTCCTATATTTTAAGGAATCTATTTCTGAGCTATTTGGTTCCCTTCGTCATGTGTCTTAATTTTAGCTCCCCTCCGTCATTTGTCTAATTTTGCTCTGGGATCATACGGGTTTAATACCATGACTTTAGAGTATGTTTTGATGTCCTACAAATAACTTATCCTCTCATTCTTTCTTTCCTTTTTTTGTTCAAACCTGCCCTGGCTATTCATTTTTCAAACAAGCTTGTCCCTTTTCTTAGCATGTTGGTTATTTGATTGTATTGGCTCTGTAAATTGTTTTGGTGAAAACTTACCCAAATAAAGCAACAAAATATTGATTCTTCTCATTCAGAAATGTGATACAACTATTTTCAAACTTTCTTTTGTGTCCTTGCATAGCTTTTTAGTTTTCTTCATATAAATCTTGCATGTTTCTTAAATTTATCTTTAGAAATTTGTAAGTTTTTAATATTGTTATTCATGAAATTGTTTGGTTTTTCCCTATTAGTTTCGAATTGGTTAATGTTGGTGTGTGTAAGCAAGTTATTGTCTATGAAATCTATTGATTCCTATGTGATGATTTACTCTCTGGCACCTTATGAAACTTTTATTCTAACAAATTTTTAGTTGATTCTGTTTTATGTATGTAGATTGTTTCATCTACAAATAACCTTAGTTTTATATATTCCAATCCAGTGTCTGTACCTGTTTATTTTGCTCTTCTTTTTGTACTGAGTGGGACCTCCAGCAAAATGTCAAACAATAATCATGAAAGAGTTATTAACACTATTCTTATGCTTCCTCCTGTGATGTTTAATGGGATATTTCCTGTAGGGTTGTGGTACTTCTATCAAATTAAAGCTAGTTTGGGGGTGTTCTTTCTTTTTTTTTTTTGCTGTTTCAGGTGTACTGATTTATTAATGTTGGTTTAGAATTTACTGGCATACTCATTTATCTTTGTTGTTTTCTAATCTGACAATGTTGAGATATATATCAACAGATTTTCTAATGTTTAACTGTCTTTATATTTCTGGAATAAATCTTGTTTGGTCATGATATGCTAGCCTTAGAATGTTGAATAAATAATATATTTTAGATAGATATTGGTCAGGACTTATAAGTTGGTATTTAAAACAGTTTATCATTAAATATGCTGAAATATTTATCTACCCAATACTAGGTGTTGTATTTTCAGTGCATGGATTTCATACTCTGATTCCAGCAGAATTTTTTTCTCTCTTTCTTCTTTTTCCCCTCTCCTCCCCCACCCTCCCGCCACCCCTGCAGTGGAAGTGCAGAGCCCTAACCACTGGACTACCAGGGAAGTCCATATTCTTATGTAATGTTTTTGCCTTTATTAACAGATATTAAGTGTACAACTTCTTATATAGTATTTGCCATGTATTTTTATTAACGTTGTGAGGAGATACTATTTAGCTGACCTGTCGGAGCGTAGAGAAGATATGTAAGAACATCAGAATAATACATTGCCATGTTCTCTTACTTTAGTGCTATTCTCTTCTTTCCTTTATAGTGGTTAACCCACAGAACTTGATTAGAAATTTAACTCTTCTAATTATTAGCTAGAATAATAATTACCTCAGCTGGTAAAGAATCCGCCTGCAATGCAGGAGACCCCAGTTCAATTCCTGGCTCAGGAAGATCCCCTGGAGAAGGGATAGTCTACCCACTCCAGTATTCTTGGGCTTCCCTGGTGGCTTAGATGGTAAAGAATCCACCCAGGTCAGGAGACCTGGACTCAACCCCTGGGCTGGGAAGATCCCCTGGAGAAAAGAATGACTACCCACTCCAGTATTCTTACCTGGAGAATGCCATGAACAGAGGAGCCTGGAGGGCTACAGTCCATGGGGTCACAGAGTTGGACACAACTGAGCGACTTTCACTTTCAATTTCATAGTTATTTATCTTCTCTGAGCTTTAATTATGCCATCTGAAATAATTGAAATAACAGTTACAGCTGAGCTTTTAGTTCCTCAAGAACACACCTGAGAACCTGTATATATTTTCAGCAAGGCAAAATTAAATTATATACAGCTATTAGTAGAATACAGCAAAAAAGAAAAAGAAAAAAAGATTCATTTGGACCACTGGTCAGATCTTCTTGGACCCATACATTTCTGACTCTTAAATTCAAAGGTAAATAGGTGAGCTATGTCGCCAGACAAAAATACATATGCCAGGCTACTAGCAGGCTGTTGTGAAAGGATCATATAAAAATCATATTAAAAGTTTCATCAGCAATCTATAGTGCAAGGATTTTATGATTACACAATCCTCATTTACATTATACTCTTGAGGATTACACAATCCTCATTTACATTATACTCTTGAGGATTACACAATCCTCATTTACATTATCAGATCAGATCAGATCAGTCGCTCAGTTGTCTCCGACTCTTTGCAACCCCATGAATCGCAGCACGCCAGGCCTCCCTGTCCATCACCAACTCCCGGAGTTCACTCAGACTCACATCCATCGAGTCAGTGATGCCATCCAGCCATCTCATCCTCTGTCGTCCCCTTCTCCTCTTGCCCCCAATCCCTCCCAGCATCAGAGTCTTTTCCAATGAGTCAACTCTTCGCATCAGGTGGCCAAAGTACTGGAGTTTCAGCTTTAGCATCATTACTTCCAAAGAAATCCCAGGGCTGATCTCCTTCAGAATGGACTGGTTGGATCTCCTTGCAGTCCAAGGGACTCTCAAGAGTCTTCTCCAACACCACAGTTCAAAAGCATCAATTCTTCGGCGCTCAGCCTTCTTCACAGTCCAACTCTCACATCCATACATGACCACTGGAAAAACCATAGCCTTGACTAGATGAACCTTTGTTGGCAAAGTAATGTCTCTGCTTTTGAATATGCTATCTAGGTTGGTCATAACTTTCCTTCCAAGGAGTAAGCATCTTTTAATTTCATGGCTGCAGTCACCATCTGCAGTGATTTTGGAGCCCAGAAAAATAAAGTCTGACACTGTTTCCACTGTTTCCCCATCTATTTCCCATGAAGGGATGGGACCAGATGCCATGATCTTCGTTTTCTGAATGTTGAGCTTTAAGCCAACTTTTTCACTCTCCTCTTTCACTTTCATCAAGAGGCTTTTTAGTTCCTCTTCACTTTCTGCCATAAGGGTGGTGTCATCTGCATACCTGAGGTTATTGATATTTCTCCCAGCAATCTTGATTCCAGCTTGTGCTTCTTCCAGTCCAGCGTTTCTCATGATGTACTCTGCATATAAGTTAAATAAACAGGGTGACAATATACAGCCTTGACGTACTCCTTTTCCTATTTGGAACCAGTCTTTACATTATACTCTTCAACCAATCTTGAAATTGTTTCTGGGGGTGGAGTCTGCTGTCATCAGTAGCCATGATTTTAAAATAAAAACAGGAATACTACTTCTTAGTCCTTTAAAGTCCTACTGTACATAACACTTCTTCACACGAAGCTTAAATGAGACATGGGATGTAACAACATCCCACATGTTAACTGCTGTATCCCACTGGTTTTGTACAGAAGAGCATTTAAATGCTTATGTAAAACTTTGAAGAAAAATGTGTCTAGCAATATACCAAGAAGGGGATTTAAAAAAAAAATTTTTTTTTTAAATACTTTCTCTAGAATCTAGGGGGTAAGGCAGGTAAGTACATGGCACAGTGTAATACAGTCACAGAGGCTAAGGGGAACCTACAAGCTGGGCTCTGAACCTGGGCAGCGTGGAGCCCACAGAGCTATTTGTCACATCTAGAGGTGTTGGCCAGTGGAAGAAAAGAGGAGGGCTGGTCTTCACAGGGCCCAGCCTATGGGGTTCTGAGGGGCAGACACAACCTGGAGCTGCCTGAGGTTAAGGTCCACATCAGACAAGGTCTTAAAGCAAAAGGCCTGATTAGTCCTCTTTTCCATGACTAAGGTCTCATCATAAACTTAAGAGGAGTTTCAAGCTGAAAGGCCCCCCTGGCCTCAAGAGCAAACTAGGCGCAGCCATTTACCTGCAGCCCAAGAAGCTCTCTGTGCAACTCACCTTCAAGTTTCTATTCTGCTCCCTGCTCAAACCTAAGAAAGAAACTCGTGGTTTGCAAGGGTATCCTGATAACCACATTGCTCAATTGGAGCACTTTTATCTTTCAGGTACTTTCAGGTAATTAGCTTCTGGCCCGAGGGGCACATTCCAGCCCTTGCCTTTCTTTTCTTTTTTTTTTCTTTTTCTTCTGTTTTCTCTTATAGTTAAGAAAGTCTATACCGACAGCATTTTAGAACTGGAGCAAGAAGTCGGAATGTTTGTCTCCGTGAGCAGCCGATTTTCGGCCTCTGCATTCTGTGGTTCGACGGCTAACTCAGAACTAGACGCTGAATTCTGTGGTTCGACGGCTAACTCAGAACTAGACGCTGACCCTGGCATCGAAGGGGAAGAGTAAAGTCTTGGTAAAAGTAGTGCAGGGTTCGCTGCAGTTCATGCCAACCGAGAGTTAAAGCGAAAACTCAACCAACCAAAACAAAATCCAGAAGCTCCATGCTTTTCTGTTCCTTGTCTTGCGATCTGTTACGGGTGGTGTTTTGCAAACTGCAAATCCAGTGCCTGCTCGAGCCTCCAGGGCAGGGAGCGCCTGGGTGCGGCCCTGTCCCCGGCGCGGTGGCGCGCACACCCCTTTTCTGCAGACTCACAGGTTTCCAGGCCCCGCCTCCTCCGGGCCCAGCTGATCTCCGTCGCCCTTCGGGCCTGGAACCCAGGCGCCCGGAGAGAGCCCCAGGCCGCCCCGGGGGCGGCGGGCGGCGGCGGAGCCGGGACCGAGCCGCGCGGTCTCCTGATCCCGCCGGCTCGGGGAAGGGAGGCGGGGCGGCCGGGCCGGGGCGGGGCGGTGGCCACGGCCGTGAGCCCGCCCCTCCTCGCCCTCCGCCGGCCGGCCGGCGCGACCATGGAGGTCTACATCCCGTCCTTTCGCTACGAGGAGAGTGACCTGGAGCGGGGGTACACGGTAGGTCCGGACAGGGCCCCGCGAGCCGGACCTGGGGCTGCCGAGCCCGGGAGGTGCCCCCGGCCGCCGCCGCCCCTGCGCGGGGTTGTGTGTGT
This sequence comes from Bos javanicus, assembly GCF_032452875.1. NCBI lineage: Eukaryota > Metazoa > Chordata > Mammalia > Artiodactyla > Bovidae > Bos > Bos javanicus. The sequence goes on along the minus strand of NC_083874.1, from coordinate 30,614,807 downwards.
GTGTGTGGTGGTGGGGGGGGGGGGGGATTCCTTCGCTCCCCTCCCTCCTCTCCTCCCCTCCCCCGGCCCATTGGGACGGCTGCGCCCGGGCGCGGTTGTCAAGGAAACGGGCGCCCCCTCCCAGGCGCGGCGGCGGCGGCGGCGGGCTCCCGGGGCGCCCCGGTTTGGTCCCTTCCCCCTCCCAGCCCCGCTCCCGGCCTCCGGGCTGCAGCGCCGGGAGTCGAGTCCTCGGACGCGGCGCTTGCCGTTCTCCCCGCCGCCCGCCCCCTGGAGCCCGGGATGGGCTACACTGGTTCTGGCTCAGCTGCCCGCTCCGTCCAGACAAGTGGCTTTTGCGACGGGCTGATGCTGTTGGTTTCCAAGTTCGGTAGGGATTCATTCAGATGAAAAACATGCTCATTAAGAAAAATAATCATCTGTAGAATTTATTCGCCCAAGTGAACACATGTGTTGCTTTTAGATGAATTCCAAAGTTTTGTTTGTTTGCTGTTTCTAGTTCTGCAGTGCCTTGAAATGGCAAAGTCAGGTATTCACTGAGCACCTGTTCTATACCTAGGGGGACTGCGGTCTCAGGAATGAGAAACAGGGTCCCCGCTTTCACTAGTGGAGGAGTGGCGGGGAGGAGTGGCGGGGAGGGCAGGGACCGTGCCTGGAGCCTCTGGGTGATAAGTTTAGTATGGGGACAGTTGACTTCCCAGTGAACTTAGACATCTTCATCTAGACAGTCATTGCTAGAGGGGGAAATGCCTCATCCTGGAGTTGACCTTGGTAAATTTTATTTCCATTTAGAGAGTTGGTAGGCTTTGGAAGGACTTGCGTAGGGCACTATGAAGGATTTTTATTTTATTCACTTCTAATTCACTCGCTAAACTCCAGTGCATTAATTTGGCAGAGCAGTATTTTAATCTCAGTCTTTAAAGATTGTTGGGTTTCGGTCATAGCTTATTTGGACCCTTGTTTTTTCATAAGGAGGATTAATTCACCTTCTCAAAGGAGTTTTTAGAATTAAGAGTAGTGATTGCAAAAAGAAAATTCAAGAAGTATGTGGGTTTCTAGAATTAGTAGACTGCTGGGTCCATGTACCCCCAAAACAAGTTCTCAAAGTCCCTTCCTCTGGTGTGGGGACGGGGAGACTTCAACCAAGGGAGAGCTGAGCTCCGGGGCCCTTATCTATATAAACGAATTATGAATTTGATTAAAATTATACCATGTCTTATTTTTAAAGGGAGGGGGGATGAATTTGAATGTGAACCTATTTAGGCTTTTTCCTTCCGCCTAAACCCCTGGTCATCTTTCATTCTTTCAGGTGTCTCCCCTGTCCCGCCAGCCCCCGTCAGCATCAATAGTCATGGGAGGCCTTCCATCTTTAGGGCGTTCTTTAAGGATTTGGAGATAAAAAGGCTGCTTGTCACAGCCCTTGGTCTCAGTAGTCCAAGCTAAAAGTTAATTACCTTCTCAAATAAGCACTTAAGTGAATCAGAATGATTGATTTTCTTCCATTAGAGGATCTGTGTTTTTTACTGGTGTTATGGCCAGCCATGTGCCAGACTCTAGGTTGTGGATTAAACTGATTTGGAAGGCACCTTTGTCTTGGTAAACTTGGTAGTTAGAAGATTACTTCTGCGAGGAGAGCTTGTGTGCTTTTTAAAAGTGTATTTAAAAAAAAAAACAATGACTTCCCTGGTGGCTCAGACGGTAAAGCATCTGCCTGCAATGCTGGAGACCCGGGTTCAGTCCCTGGGTGGAGAAGATCTCCTGGAGAAGGCAATGGCAAACCACTCCAGTATTCTTGCCTGGGAAATCCCACGGATGGAGGAATCTGCTGGCTACAGTCCATGGGGTCGCAAAGAGTCGGATGGGATTGAGCCACTTCACTTTCAAAAAAACAATCCTAATGTATTTAGGTTGGTAGCAGTTTGTTACTTCTGCAAGTGATTTTTTTTCCTTTGTGAGTTTGTGAAGCAGATACTTTGTATCCTTGGCATAATAGTTTTGTAATTGTTTAGCAGTTTATTCATTCAGCAGGTATTAACTGAAGTGCCTGCTGTGCCTCTCTGTTCTGGATGCTAGGAAATTAGCAGCTTCTTACAAAAACCCAGAATTTAAAAGTTTAATCTCAGTTCTAATCTCAGTTTCCTAGGTAAAGTCATGTATGTGCATGCATGCTAGGTCACTTCAGTTGTGTCCAATTCCTTGGTAAAATCATGTATGTGCATGCGTGTTAGGTCGCTTCAGTCATGTCCAATACAGACCCCATGGACTGTAACCCTCCAGGCTCCTCTATCCATGGGATTCTCCAGACAAGAATACTGAAGTGGGTTTGCATGTCTTCCCAACCCAGGGATTGAACCAGACTCTCTTAAGTCTCCTACATTGGCAGGCAGGCTCTTTACCACTAGCACCACCTGGGAAGTCTCCAAACAACGTATATTTTACTGTAAAAGGTACATTTTTACTTTAGTGACTGTGCTTTAAACTTAAGAAATATTAATTTGCAATCTAACAAGTTCAGTGATAGGACATTTTAAGTAGAGGATGATTTTCTGTCCTTGCTTCTTGTCCCATGCCCTCAGAGATAAGGCATAGGGATAGTTTCTTAGAGACTTTCCCCCTATGCTATGAAAACATGTTTTTTTCTTTTTTAGAATAAATAGCAAGATTTCATTATAGCTGTCATTGTATAACTTATAGATATCTTTCGGTGCTAATATGGACAGGATTGTATCTTTCTTAGTGATAGCAAAGGGATATTTCACGGAAGGAATGTACCATAATTTGTTTACACAGATCTCTGCTGATGGCCGTTGACATTTGCTTCTAATTTTTTAGCAACTATGTCAAATATGTTGAAATAAGACATCCCCTATACATGCCTTTTTATGCAAGCTACTGGGATTTCTGTAGAACCATAAATAGAAGGGGTACTTCTGGCCCTCTAAGTTTTTATCAGTATTGCTCAAGCTCTGTTATTCAAAAAACATATGCAAAGTTATGCTCTGTGTACAAAGTAATTTACCTTTAAAGAGTGAATGTGTGCCTTTTGATTATTTAAATATTTACTGTGGGCCTGCCCTGTGTTCATTAGGTGGGGAACTGAATGGTGGAAGGATCTTGTTCCTTCCTTGGGGACTCTCAGCCCATCCTGCAGGGGCCAGGTGGGGAAGAGTTAGGGTGCTAATGTCAGCTAGAGTCTTGAGGAAGGGAAGGAACTGGGCAGTTCTGCTCTGCCTTAGGGTGGTGTGCTGGGGTGGGGGAAGGGTGCTCAGGAATGCTGACTTTTGAAATCTGATGAGGTTTTTGCTGGGATTGTGAATTCTAAAAAGAGGAAGTACGGGGCAAAATTTCTTCACCCAGTGAGGGGGGAAAAGGCATTTTAAACTCCCAGATTCACCAAAAAAAATAGACAAAAGCAACAACTAAAAGGACACTTCTACATCATTGTAGTTTACAAAGAAGCAGCAAAGGATATTGTAACAAAGTGCAGGTCAACTCTTCCCATCCCAGGCCCACCCTCCACTGTGTGTTTATTTAATATCTGTTCCCGTTCTAGGCTGTAAGCTTCTTGAGGCTAGGAGAGTGTCAGTCTCCTATGCTTATCCACGTTGTCCCAGGCTCATGCATATTGTCCAGGGTTTATCCATAGTGAAAATTCACTATAAATAGTGAATGATTGAGTCTTCTGATAGAACAAAGTCAGTCACTGGAGAGGAGTCACTGGGCTTCAGTGATCCTGAGGTGTGAAACAGCTTCTCGAGTTGGACTGGGCTGGTGCCGAGTGATTCCTGATGGAGAGAGGTGTGGAGGAGAGACCAGCTCGCTAGCTTTGAGAACCATAAAGGGGTCTGGACTTCAGCGTCAGACCGTGGGATGTCGCTGGAGTTTTAAGGAAGGAAGTAACATGACTAGCTTTGCATTTAGAAGGATGACCCTGGAGCATTAATCATGGAGGAGATGCTTGCAAAATGACCAAAAAGAAGAGGATGAGGGCTGAGCTAAGGCAACTGGGCAGGGAAGGGGGCAGGCCTTACAGGAATCCCCAGGGTCTGGTGACTAGATTTGAGGCAGCAGGGTGACTCCCGCGAACAGGGGTGCCAGTGACCAGAAAAGAATGGCACGCAGTCAGTTTCATCTGGGGGCCTGTTGGGCCTTTTTGTGGCAGATCAAGCTATTTTGTTCTGGAATTCAGGATACATAGAGAGATCAAGGCTAGAAATATGGCTCCAGGGGGTCTTTTAGCATCAAAGATGGAAAAAACCATATAAGTTGATGCTCTTCCCAGGAAACACATGTAAAAGTGAGGAAGGAGGCAGGACTGAAGGTAAAGCCCTTCTCAACACAGCAGCCAAAGCAACAAGGAAACCCAGGGGTGTGAGGGGTGTGAGGTAGGAAGAGAAAGGGGTGTGAGACAGGAAAAGAAAGAAGAGTAGATGCTTTACAAGGAGCACAGTGCTGGATGTGACTCTCTGGCCTTTCCTGGAGAGGATGGAGCACAGTCCACTGGACATGAGAGTAAGCAGGTCCTGGGTGCCCATCCTGTAGGCTAATATTGATATTTTCCATTTTCAGATACATGGTTGGTAAAAACAAAATGGGCTTCCCTCATAGCTCAGTTGGTAAAGAATCTGCCTGCATTGTAGGAGACCTGGGTTCAATTCCTGGGTTGGGAAGATCCCCTAGAGAAGGAAATTGCAACCCACTCCAGTATTCTTGCCTGGAGAATCCCATGGACAGAGGAGCCTGGCGGGCTATAGTTCATGGGGTTGCAAGAGTCGGACACGACTTAGCGACTAAAGAGAGAGACAGAAGAACAAAAGAAAACTAGAAAGACTGTTCAGGGAACAACATAAAAGTCTGAATGTATTAGATTTCATTTTCCATAGCTGTAAAAATCAAGGCATTGAATTAAATAGATTTTCAAGTCCGTTTTAATTATATGTGTGTGATTGAGTGTGTTGTGCTTATACAAATATGTCTTTTTCTTGATATCTCAACTCTTTCACTGCTTTACTTTCTATCATGTTTCTTAGTGCATAAGGCACCTCCATATATACATGGTCATAATATTGAGATCTATGTAGGGATAGTTACTTTAATATTTTCTGGGTTAAAATACACAAATTGAACAATATAATGAACCACCATTTGCTCATTACTCACCTTCAATATTTTACAATACTTATTTCATTCACCACCTTTCATTCTTCCATTTAAAACAATTCTGCAGTATTTTAAAGCAAATCCAAAATAAAATCTCACCTGTAAATATTTTACTGTGAATATCTGTCAGCTAGACTTTAAAGAAACATAACCAAAAGGTAAATGTTACTGCAAGGTTAGCAAAACCTTAATATCATCCCAACTCTTAGTTGTTTTTGTTGTTTTTAATATAACCCCAGTGCAGATATTGCCTGAGAATTTACAGTGATCGTTGGCAAGTATTATTACTGCCATTTTATATTTGTGAGAATGAGACGGAGGGATTGAGTAAGGGGGCCCAGCCACTTCCTTTCTCTGTTTCCCTTCATCCTCAGAGAAGCTTCTACCTAGTGACAAAATGGTAACATGTTTCAGATTGAAAAAAAAAACAAACACTGTATTCTACAACATCCGGAGGAAGAGAGGATGCTTCTTCAGAGCAAGGGCACTTTTCTTCCTTTGCATCTCATTATCCCTAGTTGGTTCCTCAACCGATGCCATTGCCAGGGGGATTCTGTGTGCTGATTGGCTGTCTTCACTATGCTTATTACAGTCACCATGGCAAGGATAAGTTAACCAGATGGAGTGAAAATAGTTAGGGGGCATCTCTGGAGCTAGGAATGAGGTCAGTTCATTCCGGCCACCTAACCCTGTAGACACCGCAGTGGGAGAAGCTCAGAAGGATGGTGAAGCCACAGTGCCCACAACAGTATCTTCCAGTCACCCTTTCTTTATAAGCATCTTTGATGCTGAAGGCCTCCATGTAACAAGAGCGTAGCTGGCACAGTGCCTCACACATGGTAAACTCCTAGCATAAGCAAACATTAAACGCGTGTTGAGTGATTAAGTCAACCATGTGTATGTTCCTTACTCTGAAAGACAAGACATGCAGTTTGAAAATATTCTTGACCATTAACAGAATGCTACATTCGCTTGGAAATTCAAAATTTTACAAGACGATTGAATTTTGCAAGGGATGGTGCTTAGAAATTGATCGATTCTTTTCAAATAAGATTTTGATTTTGAAATAATTTTAGATTTGCAGAAAAGTTGCAAAATTAGTACCAACAGTTCCATATACCGCTCACCTAGCTTCCTTTTTAACATCGTCCATTGCCATGGTAATGTCAAACCGAGGAAACTAGCATCAGTACCTTGCTAGCTAACTAAGCTCCAGACGTTTTTGGATTTCACCAATTTTTCCACTCACGTCCTTTTTCTGTCCCAGGATCTCATCCAGGATACCACAATGCTTTGAAATGATGCTGTGTTTGTAGTCCCAAGTTGTAGCACCCTGTCTCTAAAAATGAGGCAGGCGTGTTATTAGATATGAACCTGTATGGATTAAATCAAATTTTGATTATTCCAGATGCTTCCTTGGAAATTTTTGCCATTTGGCAAAGCCCTGTTGATAATCTTCCACCCGTGTGTGACAGAAGCTGACACAGCATCGCAATGACAAGCACAGGCCATGGAGAGACTCAGGCTTGTGCCTCAAATCTTGCTCTCCCGGCATTTAGCCCAAAGCCAGGCTTTGAGCAGGCTTCTTAATCTCCCTGTGCCTTATTTTCCTCATTTGTAAAAGAAAATACTATGGGTTTCTTTGGTGGGTCAGTGATGAAGAATCCGTCTGCCAAGGCAGGAGCCGTAGGTTCCATCCCTGGGTCGGAAAGATCTCCGGGAGAAGGGAATGGCAACCACTCCAGTTCTCTTGCCTGGAGAATCCCAGGGACAGAGGAGCCTGGTGGGCTGACGTCTGTGGGGTTGCACAGAGTCCGACAAGACTGAAGTGACTTAGCAGCAGTAGCAGCAGCATTATGCCTAAAAAAAACAATTTATACACCTTCACTAAAAAAATACCTTACCGCTAAAAATGCTCACTTTCGTCAGAGCCTTCAGTGAATGATAATCTTTATGCTGGTCGTGGGTCTTGCCTTGATGTTGGTGTCTGCTGACTGATTGGAGTGATGGTTGTTGAAGGTTGGGGTGCTTTGGCTATTTCTTAAAATAAGACAGCAGTGAAGTTTGCTGCATTGATGAACTCTTCCTTTCATGAATGATTTCTCTCCAGCAGGCAATGCTGTTTGATAGCATTTTACCCACAGAACTTATTTCAAAATTGGAGTCAGTCCTCTCTCACCCTATTGCTGCTTTATCAACTCAGTTTATGTCATTTTCAAAATCCGTTGCTATCATTTCAACAATCTTCACAGCATCTTCACTGAGAGTAGATTCCATCTCAAGAAACCACTTCTGTTGCTCATAAGAAGCAACTCCTCATCCCGTTTATATCTTATCATGAGGTTACAGCAGTTCAGTCACTTCTTCAGGCTCCACTTCTCGTTTTCCAGCTGTTTCCAGTACATCCACAGTGACCTCCTCCACTGGAGGCGTGGACATCTCAAAGTCATCCATGAAGGGTTGGAATCGCCTTCTTCCAGACATCTGCTTATGTTGATGTTTTGACTTCTTACCATTAATCATGAATGTCCTTAATGGCATGTAGAATGATGAATCCTTTCCAGAGGTTTTCCGTTTACTTTGCCTAGCCAGATCTATCAGAGGAATCACTGTCTATGGCCGCTATAGTCTTACAAAATATGTTTCTTAAGAAATAAGACTTGAAGGTTGAAACTGCTCCTTAATCCATGGCACAGGCTGTAGATAGATGTTATATTAGCAGGCAGGAAAACAGTATGAATCTCTTTGTCTCCATCAGAGCTTTCGGGTGACCAGGTGCATTGTCAATGAGCAGTCATATTTTGAAAGGAATCTTTTTTTTTCTGGGCAGTAGGCCTCAACAGTGGGCTTAAAATATTTGATAAGCCATGTTGTCAACAGACTGTCACCTCGGCTTTGCTGTTCCATTTAGAGAGCACAGGCAGAGTAGATTAAGCATAAATCTTGAGGACTCTAGGATTTTCATAATAGTGAAGGAGCATTGACTTGTCTTCAATCACCATTTGCATTAGCCCCTAACAAGAGGTTCACCCTCTCCTTTGAGCTTTGCAGCCAGGCCTTGGCTTCTCCTCTCTACCTATGGAAAGCCCTAGATGACATCCTTTTCCAATAAAAGGCTGTTTCACCTGCACTCAAAGTCTGCTGTGTACTGCCAGCACCTTCATTCATTATCTTAACTGGATGTTCTGGATAACTTGCCGCAGGTTCTACATCAGCACTTACTGTTTCACCTTGCACTCTGATGTTATGGAGACAACTTCTTTCCTTCAGCCTCATGAACCAAACGCTGCTAGTTTCAAAATTCTCTTCTGCAACTTCCTCACCTCCCTCTGCCTTCACAGAACTGAAGAGAGTTGGGGCCTTGCTTGAATTAGGCTTTGGCTTAAGAGGATGTTGTGGCTGGTGTGATAGTCTATCCAGACCATTACACCTTTCTCTGTGTCAGCAGTAAAATTGTTTACCGTTTTTAATCATTTGTATGTTCACTGGAGTAGCACTTTTAATCTCCTTCAAGAACTTGTCCTTTGCATTCACAAGTTTGGTTCGCTATTTGATGTAAGAGGTCTAGTTTTTAGCTTATCTTGGCTTTCAGCATACTTTCCTCACAAAGCTTTCATCATTTCTAGCTTTTGGTTTAAAGTGACAGGTGTGTGACTCTTCCTTCCACTTGTTCACTGAGAGGCTATTGTAGGATTTTTAATGAGCCTGATTCCGGGTTATGTCTATTGTGTGTATTGCTGTGTCTCAGGGACTAGGGAGGCCCAAGGCCAGGGAGAGAGATGGTGAATGGTCAGTTTGTGGAGCAGTCAAACTTCACATTTATCCATTAAGTGTGCTGTCTTATCTGGGCACAGTTTGTGGTGCCCCCAAACAATTGCAGGAGTAGCATCAAAGATCAGGGATCACAGATCACTGTAATAAAAATAATAGTAGTGAAAATGTTTGAAATATTGCACAAATTACCAAAATGTGGCACAGACACGAAGTGAACAAATGCTGTTGGAAAAATGATGCTAATAGACCTGTTTCATGTAGGGTTGCCACAAACCTTCATTTTTTTAAAAATGCAATTTATGCAAAGCCCAATAAAGCAAAGTGCAATAAAATGAGGTCTGTCTGTACCTACTTTTTAGGATGGTTTAAGGATGGGGAGAGAATCTTTACAAAGTGCAAGGAATGCTGTCTCTAGCTATGTTCATGATTTATTCATATTATTTCAAGTATGAACTGCCTTGATGTTTACTTTTTTTTTAAGTTTTTTAATGTGAATTAATAATGTAAACCAAAGTCCAGAATAAATATTTGTGCTGTATAAGACAAACTTCTTGTAGATACTTTGAAGTACTACAGAAGGAACAGTTACATTTAACCAATTCATATTCTTATTACAGCTTTTGACTATGTTCAATTCAGATTTAGTTTTCTAGCCTTATTTACTACATTTTTTTTTTCCTTCAAGATCCTAGCGACTAATATCTTTACATAAATGTTAGAATGTCTTCTGGAGGGCGTGGGGATACACATTTCCCATCTTCTCCATTCTCTTCCATTCCCCACTGCATTTCTCCAAAACAAGTGAGTCATCAGGCACATACCTTGTATTCTTACGATGGTTTTGCAAGTACTCATTCAGATTTTTAATGCGATTTCCTGCTATTTTGCTTCATATGTGTCTGTTCTAATTTTCAATTGTTGTGTGTCTTTGTTAACTTCCTTGCTTTCTAGTATAACAAGATGTTCCCAGTAAATCTTTTACCTTTCCAGCCCCAGATTTGGAATTAGCTTTTTCTCTAATGGTCCCTGGTTCCCTTTAGTGGGAAATGATTCAGGGACCATGATCTGGACACGAGATACATAGAGTCAGCTTTCTGGGTCTCTGTGGGCTTTGCACCCTTTGAATCCGGATGCCAAATGGGCCAATGTGGGGAGCTGATTGTGTTCCCTGTATTGCGCCCTTGTATGTGAAGGACTTGAGCATACACAGAGTGTGAGGTTGGCTGGGGCTCCTGGAACTCATCCCCCAGGGCTTCCAAGGGCTGACTGGGTTTATGGAGATTTCTAGACCTTTTTCTGTGGTCTAGGTAGGAATTTATCTTATTAGTCTCTTGTGTCTTCAACTGTGTCTTCTTTTTCTCACACCAAAAATCTCAGTACAGTTGTCCCTTGTTATCTGTGACCCGTTGGTTCCGGGATCCTGTCTGCATACTCAGATTCGAGGATGTTAAAGCCCTGTGGTCAGCCTCTGATAACACCAACTAGCTACCCATTCTTATTTTATTTTATACTCTTGTTAAGTGTTAAAGTGTTAGTCGCTCAGTCATGTCTAACTCTTCGCAACCCAAGAATGTAGCTCACAAGGCTCTTCTGTCTATGGAATTCTCCAGGCAAGAATACAGGAATGGGTAGCCATTCCCTTCTCCAGAGGATCTTCCCCACCCAAGGATCAAACCCAGCTCCCGTGCATTGCAGGCAGATCCTTTACTGTCTGAGCCACCAGGGATGTTTAAAAATTAATTTTGTTTTGAACTTGTGTAAAGTATCTGCTGCATTGGGTGTATCTGCAGAAATCTAACTTCTGTTTGTGTCCTCTTCCCCCTAAGAGGGTGCCATCGATGTCCATTAAGAAAAAAGTTATTGTTTATCCTTATATTTTGAATAAATATGCACAAATACAAATATACTTGTTCCCCTACTCTTTTTCTTAAATAGTAGGACACTAAGACATCGTCTTCCTCCTGCTTTTTTTTTTTTTTTTAATGTAATAGTATATCCTGGAGATGACCCCACAGACATATGCAAAGATACTGTGTTCTTTTCTATAGCTCTTTGCTTTCTGTTGTTGGCTGTATCACTACCCTTGTCCATATTCTTTTTGTGTGTTTGTCAGTGTCTGTTTAGATTCCTAGCAGTGGGTTATGAGATCAAAAGGCAAATGGGTATGTAATTTTGCCAGGTATTGTCAAATTCCCTTCCTGGGATTGTGCGACTCTGCACTCCCATAGCAGTTTATGAGAGTGCTGGTTTCCTCACAGGCTTGCCAACTGAGAATGTTGTCAGACTTTGGGATTTTTGCCAATCTGATAGGCGCACAGTATCTCCGTGTAGTTTGCTGGCTGAATTCTGATGACTAGATGGGGCGTATTTGAAACAGTCTTGTGTCCCCTTCTTGTTGCCGCCTCCCCCCAACTTCCCCCCCAACCCCTCACTTAAGGGAGTAGTGTGGGTATTTGAAATACACGGTTGTCCTCTTGTTGATTTTTATTTAAAACACAGATTACCCCAGGTTTTCACCTTATAATTTTTATTCTAAGGTAGAACCAATATGTGGGTTGAGTCTCCCCATCTGCTTTTTCTTAGTTCTTCGAATTTAGATAAATTTAGGAATTTAGAAGTTGTTTTAGAAACTGTGAGCTTCTCTTTCTTCTATACCTTCCCTGTTCTCTCTACCTTGCTCCTCCTCCTAAGTCACTTGAGTCGTGTGACCCCATAGACGGCAGCCCACCAGGCTCCCCCATCCCTGGGATTCTCCAGGCAAGAACCCTGGAGTGGGTTGCCATTTCCTTCTCCAATTCAGGAAAGTGGAAAGTGAAAGTGAAGTCGCTCAGTCGTGACTCTTAGTGACCCCATGGACTGCAGCCCACCAGGCTCCTCCGTCCATGGGATTTTCCAGGCAAGAGTACTGGAGTGGGGTGCCATTGCCTTCTCCTCTCTACCTTGCTAGTGGAACTTATTTCAGATTACACAAGCCGACCCCCATACCCCCATGGTGTTACACAAGCCCAGTAGAGCAGACATTCGTTCTTGTGGTTCTTATATGCCTCTCCTGTCTCAGGCAATGCACTAGCATTGGGGGTGCAGGGTAGCTGACTTCAGGCTTGTCCTGGAAGGATGATGGAAGTTTGCCAGTTTGAGAAGGGGAGGAAGATCATTTCAGGTCCAAGAAAGGGCCTGGGGAAGGATGAAAAGTGTGAGTGGTTGTAAGGAGGGTAGGTGGTGGGGGCGGGACTGGAGTTTGAAGGGTGGGTTGAGTGGTTTAGCGTTGCTGTAGATGCCCAGATAAAATGTTGTCCTGGAAGCACTACAAGTGATGAGAGTCTTTGTTTGCTTTTAAGAGGAGAGAAATATCAGAGGCACAAATAACCAAAAACATATGATAAGATAGTGTCACTGGTAATTAAAGAAGGGCAGAGTTGAAAATGAGTTGTTTTTTTTTTTTTTGTAATTTCAATAGGCAAAGTGAAAAAGGTTGATAAAAACCAGTACTGATGGAAATAGGGGTGAGGGGAGACAGGTTCTTTACTGTCTGTTGGACAGACCTCTCTGAAGGGGCAAAAAACATGAAGATATTTGTGTCCCATGTAAATGCTCACTGAAGGGCAACCTCAGCAGAGGAGGATTTTAGTAGTCACGTGGATAGGAGGACCTGTTCTGTGGGTGCAAGTCAGCTTCTTTCCCCAGCCACCCCTCTCTCTCATCCCTAAGGAGCTTATGAACAAGTAGCCATGGTGGCAGGGATGGAGGTTATGCATCACCTTCCATTCACCAAGGCCAGCCTGGCTACAGCCACTGATAAGTGCTAACCTGTCATTGCTTTGCCCTGTTGGAGAGGTCTGGCCACATGTCCTTCTTCACATGTCCTTGTCATCATTTTCCAGTCGTGTTCTTTCCAGTTCTCTGATCATCCAGCCAGATCATTGCTTACAGCCTATGAATCGGTACGTGGTAGCATGGAAGGTAACATCTGGTTATTTCTCCTTCCTAGCTAAGTGAACCACCAAGTACATCGCTCATAGTTCTATTTAATGAATAATTAAAATTATTCTAATTCTTAGGATAGATTTCCCTTCACCAGCGTTGTCCCTGGATGTCCCTGAAAGGGGCTATATTGTTGCAGGTATCCACTTTCAGGTAATGCCTGCCTTTGGTGCAGGACCATCTGTCATCATCGTCATCCTTTAGTCACTAAGTCGTGTCTGGCTCTTTGCAACCCTATGGGCTGCAGCATGCCAGGCTTCTCTTTCTTTCCCAAAGTTTGCTCAGACTCATGTCCATTGAGTCTGTGATGCCATCCTACCATCTCCTCCTCTGTCACCCCCTTCTCCTCCTGCCTTCAATCTTTCCCAGCATCAGGGTCTTTTCCAATGAATCACTCTTTGAATCATGGGGCCAACGTATTGGAGCTTCAGCCATCTGTAGACCAGGCTCGAGTCTTCTTCTATCACTTGATCATGAGGAATTCCCCCAAGAGGCCACAGGTTAGACTAGGAGACAGAATGTAGTATTGCTGGAGTGGGAACCTTGGGCCATTTGGGCCACTTCTGCAAGTAACTTGATTGGACCGTCACAGCCTTCTTGGGCCCCATCACATCTGTACCACACACATTTGATGATGTGTGTGCCCAGCGTTATAGCCTGGTGAGTCTCAGGTAACACCCAGTTCATGAGGAACAGCTCAGGGTGCTTGGTAACTTAGTCCATCACTAAGTGTGCAAGCTCTGCTCAGGCTCAGTAGCAGGTAAAGAGCTGTTTCTCAAAGGAAGAGTTGGTATCCACAGAGGGTGGCAGGGCTTTGCTCTAGAATCCTACAGGCCTGTGCTGTGATGAGCCTACAGTTCAGTTCAGTTCAGTCGCTCAGTCATGTCCGACTCTTTGCGACCCCATGAATCGCAGCATGCCAGGCCTCCCTTTCCATCACCATCCCCCGGAGTTCACTCAGACTCACATCCTACAAGGTCCTGCCAAAGGCTCCAAACATCGTCCCCATGTGCTCCTGCCCTTCTGGCACCACTGGATATGCTGGATCATCATGGAAGTGGCAAAGCAGGTTGAACAGCAGCAGGACTGATTGCAGAGCCTCCCCTTGTTGTGGCGTCCACTCAAAACTAGCAGCTTTTTAGACCATTGGTAAAGGGACCGGGATATACTGTGTCCAAAATCCAAAGAGGCCCGTCACATTATGGAGGGCAACTTGCTTTATTCAATCTACCAGTTTAAATATTAATCTCATCCCAAAACACTTTCATAGAAACACCTAGAGTAATATTTAACTGAATACCTGGGCACCTCATGCTGAAATTAACCATCACATTTCCTTCTAAAAGTAAAATCAGACACTTTATCCGTATATAAACATGGTGATGTTGTTCTCCCTTTTGTTCTTGTTCAGATGAAAGTAACATGAGAGGATGAGCTCTTATATTTGATTATCTGACATTTATTTTAAACTATGATTTAGTCCTTCCTGCAGTTGGAAAGTTTGCTCTTCAAATACATACTATGGAAAGTTTGTTCCTCCATTCTTGAAAAGTGATCATAGTGCAGGGAATAAAAGTTTATAGAGATGGTCTGTTTTCCTTGTTTATTGTTAGTGAACAATTAGATCTCATTGTCAGTAAAAATTGATGGCTGCAGCTTCCAAACTATCGAGCTTGTGCTAATAAATGCAACAGTTGTCCATAATTTGGTGGTAAATGACCTTTAAATGTAGATGTTTACAGAGACTGTCCTTGGGGAACAATTTAACTTCCAAATGACACCCATGAGTACTTGTTATCATTTAAATATGCTTCCTTTTGTCAATAGCAGAATAACAAATACTGGTTAGATTTCTAATGTTGATTCAGATACCAGGAAACCTGCTGAATAAATTAGTGTACATTTGATTTATATTGACCAAAATTTTTTACAGTGCTGTGTTACAGGTCAAGGTGACATGCATTTGAATGCATTTAGAGCAGAGGCCATGCTTGACTGACATGAATGCTTACCCTGTTTTTAATTAACTTTTAAATATTATCCTAAAATTCCTTCTCAACTACCAATTATTAGGTAGAGGATTGAAATTAACTTAGGACTCTGGTGGACACCTTATTTTAAAAATCAATAGTCTTGATCACTCCCATAAAAATTATTGGAGTAAATTATTGCTACATTTTATCTTATAATTTCTAGGGAAGTTAGATCTGTTTTTCTCACCGTAGACTCTGAATTTATTGTCTGCAGGTTTTCTATTGACAGTTTTGCAGAAATAATCTGAGAGCATGGAAAACATTTGGCAAAGTAATGAACGAAGTCTTATGTAGTACAGGAAGTATTTTATCAAGCAAACACATTTTTTTCAGTTCCATGAATTTTTTTTTTTTTTTTTTACTGATGTTGTATGTGCCTAGAAGGGGGATGGTTTTCACAGTAAAGATGTGGATTAATTTTGTCAGCCATTCATTAGTAGTCCAAAGTAGTATATGTTTTTGGGAAACTTTAATCAACACATGACTTGCTCTTTGAGAGAATATCTTCATAATGAATGCTGCTTCTTTTGCATATAAATATTGCTGGAAAGAAAGCATTTTGTTTTCAGTGTAGTTTTTTTCACTTATGTCCTTTGTAAGAAGGTTTACATAATTCAGAATTTTAGAACTGAAATGTGCAAAGGTTTTTATTCTTCTAAACTGTGAATATTTGTTATCAATCAAAGAGTGTGCTTTGGGAATTTTGGGATAACCTTCTGAGCTTTGCTTCTCAAGGAAAGGGAGCCCAAAGCTCCTCTATTTTAAGACTTTTCATGTGAACATTTACAGCTGTAAGCAGAACTACCCTCTAGAGCAGGGGTCCCCAACCTCCGGGATTTAATGCCTGCTGATCTGACCTTGGAGCTGATGTAATAATAGGTATAAAGTGCACAATAAATGTAATACACTTGAATCATCCTGAAACCGTTCCTCCTGCCCTCACCCACCACCATCCGTAGAAAAATTGGCTTCCAGGAAACTGATCCCTGGTGCCAAAAAGGTTGGGACCACTGGTCTAGAGCAAAGAGGATAACAGCTGTGCCCCCCGCCAGTGAATGGCAGAGTCCTAGGATGTCGGGTTAGTTTCAGCCACACTGTAGCTTTCGGCCCAAGTTTCAGTGCCCAGAACAGCCTCAACCTCATATGGTCAACAAGGTCAGAAGAAGTGACAGTGTTGAAAATGTGAATAAGTGAGAAAAGGAAGTGGAGATAATAAAATTGAAAGTGGTGAGAGAATGACCCGTGTTCCCTGTGTGTATGAGATGAATCATTCAATAGCAGGAATGATTCGGAAGGACCGAGCGGAGAGTCAGGCAGTGTTACTCGTAAGTGGACAGACACTTGTGACTGACAGGTGGGAAGACTGGGGTGTCAGCAACAACCTCGGGACAAGGCAGGGAGTTGGAGAAAAAGGCCAGTGGTTGATGTGACAGTGCTGCTGGTGGATGATTCACTGGGATGCTGTCCAAAGGAGGGACTGAACTTCCAGTGCGAACAATTAGCTGCTAAAGCTGTGGTGCTCAGCTCTTGCTGCACTTTGGAATCACCTGGAGATCTTTATAAGCTAGAGATGCCTGGGTCCCACCCTCAGAGTTAGATGGGTCTGGAGCATGGGTTGAACACTGGACTTTTTTAAAGTCCCCTGGGTGATTCTGAACTGCACTAAAAGTGTCCCCACAATGCTTGTAGAGATCACTAAGGCAGGTCACTTGCCCCAGCACATCTTAATAGCAGAATTGGTTCTTAAGAGAAATTTCAGGCTCCACTCCCAGAGATTCTCAGGTGCAGCTAAGGTCCAGGCTTTGGTTGAGCCCGAAGGTTGAGCCCTTCAGGTGATTTTAATTTGTAGCTAAGCCGGCAAACTACGGAGTAGCTGGTTTTGAAAAAGACGCCCTGTAGAGTGTATATTTAGCATGAAGGAGAAACGTCAAGTTTGTCTTAAAGCTCTAAAGGCTGATTTATATTCCGATTCAGCTGAAGTACACCTATGACTGAGTGCTTAAAACCCTCTTAAGTCTTTGGATCCATGAACAAATGAACTTAAGAAAAGCGTTCATGATGTCAGCAAGTTTGAGGAACTTCTAAGGCAAGTAAGTCGCTAGCAAGCTTTGGAGTGAAATGGATCTGGTTCCACGTTCTGACTTGTAACTTCCCAGCCAGGGAACTCGTCGTCACCCTCCCTTGGCTCCCTAAAGCGCTGGCCTCAGTTTCCTCTCAAGGACCCCATGGGACTCGCTGTGTGGGGCAGCTATTGTTATTTCTAATCCTTCTAATTAAATTTTTGCCAGTAGAGTTTACTATGTCATCAAATATTTTACCTTGCTTTCATCTATTAGGAAATTTTTTCACCTTTGAGTAGTTTCATATTTTATTCGCTGCTTTAAATGAATGATTGTTTTTTATTTATCTTAGATTTTTATTGTATTTATTTATTGAGTGATTTACAATGTTGTGTTAGTATCAGATATACAGCACAAGGATTCAGTTTTATATATATATATATATATTCTTTTTCAGATTATTTTCTGAAATAGGTTGTTACAAGATATTGAGTATAGTTCCCTGTGCTATACAGTAGGTCCTTGTTGCTTGTTTATTTTATATATAGTAGTATGTATATTTTAATCCCAAACTCCTCATTATCCTCCCCTTTCCCTCTTGGGAACCATAAGTTTGCTTTCTATGTCTGTGGGTCCATTTCTATCTTGTAAATAAGTTCATTTGTATCTTTTTAAGTGAATTAATTTTCAAAAGCATTATCAATAGACTCTTGCAATGCTTTCAAATTAGAGAATGACATCTGAAGTGTGCTTATCACCCCATATGTAAAAATAAATGAAGAATGTTGATTATGTGGTCAAACAACCAATTTTTACAGCTGCTATCTATTGACTGATCACTGAGTGCCCGATGAAATTCCAGCCCCTCTCCTTCACCGTAGTCTCTTAACAGTGTTTGCAGGTAAAACTGAATTGCTTTCCTTCTTTCTCCTGATATAAAAAGGTCTTTTTGTAAGAAGTCAGACAGCCAAAGCTAAATCTGTGTTTTAGCACATGGCTCTGACCTGGCAGTGGGGCTGGGCCAGTCCCCACCCAGATCCATTCTTGTACTTTGCTCTGAGCAGAAGTAGAACTTTTGACTTCTGACTCATCAGCTTTAGCCAGGTTCAGATGACACCAGTTTGAGTAAATGTCATTATAACCTGGATTTTGTGTTAGAAGCTGCTTCTTCGGCCAGGGTTTGCTCCTTTAGTTAGTTCTGGGTCTAGAAAAGTTCTGTGGAGTTCATCTTTCTGTGATCTAGAAGATCCGTCTGAGTGATCTTTCTGTGATCTGACTTCGGAGGCTGACAGTCTGCTTTATTGGAAGCTTAGGTCAGAGTTCATGTGATTAGGGTGAGCACGTCTGTGCACAGGGTGCTGTGTAGGGCCTCAAGGGGGCTGGCAGGGAGAGCCCAGCATGAGTAGCAGGCACAGGCCAGAGCTGTGAGAGGGGGCGATGGGTGCGGGCTGGGGAAGCAGGCATGGAGATGTGGAGTGTGAGGCTCAATTTCATCAGCCCTAGTATTTAGTTCAGAGAAGGCGATGGCACCCCACTCCAGTACTCTTGCCTGGAAAATCCCATGGACGGAGGAGCCTGGTGGGCTGCAGTCCATGGGATCGCTAAGAGTCAGACACGACTGAGCGACTTCACTTCGACTTTCATGCATTGGAGAAGGAAATGGCAACCCACTCCAGTGTTCTTGCCTGGAGAATCCCAGGGACGGGGGAGCCTGGTGGGCTGCCGTCTCTGGGGTCGACAGAGTTGGACACGACTGAAGTGACTTAGCAGCAGCAGTATTTACTTACACTCATTTATTCAGCCAGTGGCTCTTTTTCCTTTTGGCTGTGAGGCTTGTGGAATCTTAGTTCCCTGACGAGGAATTGAATCCAGGTCCTTGGCAGTAATAGCGTGGACCAGCAAGGAACTACCCGACCTGTGGTTCCTGAAGGCCGCAGTACACCCTGTGTTGCACAGGGTACCAGGAATGCCATCACTTTGAGCAGTTTCTTTCCAAAACCGTCAAGAAATTCCAGAACTCTCGTTCAGAAGATTCTTCCTGTTTGTGAACACCATGTAATCAACTAATCTTGTGTCACTTCATGGAGAGCTAAATGTATAACTACATTTATGATAATAAGCTTAAATGTGAGCGAACTGTTAACCTCAATTTTCTCATCTTTAAAACAGGTGAACAGTAATACCTCACCATAAAGTCATTGCCAGTATTAAATGGCATGAGGCATGTGAACTGTCTGGCAAGATGTCTGCCTCAGATTACATTTAGTGCAAAAAGAACCGCCACTGTAATCAGGCCTCTCTCTGCCTTCACACCTTAGCTCAGTCCTTCTCTGAAAGCCAGGTAGGTACGCAGTGTAGAAGCCTGTGTGAAAGACAGCCAGGACCAGGGCCTTCCAGGTTTCCCTGGGGAAACCAGGGAGCGTTGAATGGATGCGATTGTCCAAGTAGAAAGGAAAATTGATGTGTGTCCTTGGGTGCTGACCAGTATCAGCGTGTTCTGCTTAATACTGGCCCATACAGCATGGCACATCCCAGCTGGTGCTAGTGGTAAAAAACCCACCTGTCAGTGCAGGAGACAAGAGAGATGCAGGTTCAATCCGTGGGTGGGGAAGATCCCCTGGAGGAGGGCATGGCAACCCGCTCCAGTATTCTTGCCTGGAGAATCCCATGGACAGAGGGGCCGGGTGGGCTACAGTCAGGGTCACAAAGAGTCGGACACGAATGATGTGACTTAGCCCCATGGACCATACAGAACGAGAGCCAGCTTTTGTGAATGAGGCAGATACTTATGTTTATTATGTAACCTTGACCTCCTTGAGAGGACTTTCATGAGAAGGGAAGTAGCAATACCACTGAAGAGTGGACCTTGGATGCCTTCCAGCCACTCTCTAACCATGTGTTTAATGGTCTCCAGTTGCTTAAATCCTCTGAGCTTTGGCTCCCATAAATAGGGATAATAGAAACGGCTTCATATGCATTTGGGATTATTTTAATCAAATGAAATAATAGGTGTAAATCCCTTAACGTGTGATTGGTTCTGTAGTAGTTAGTTTTTGGCATTTTTTAAAAAAATTTAAATCTACATGTTGGATTTCTATGGCGAGTTCCCTGAGTTAAGCTTTTGTGGGATTTCTGATTTGAATACATTTGATACTGTAACCCCCTCTCCTGATCCTTCTCTTAACGACCAAAGCAAAACAAAAACAACAAAAATAATGCCTTTCAAGTAAATATTTGATAGAAATTCCAGTGTAGCAAAGGGATTTGGGATTCATGAAGTTGAATTCAAGTTTGACCTATATTTGTTTTATTCATGAACTGTTTAGAACTTTCTCATGTCCAGTAGATGCACTCCATCAAAACCAATGAATGATAAAGTTTTACCAAATGCAAAATTTGGTGCCATGAATAAAGTTTGTTTAGAACTTGAGAGCTCAACTATTATGACTTTGTTTTGATGGGGAAAAAGTAGATGAGTCTTATGGATTGGCCGTGCAGATATGCAGTTCTAAAAAATCTCCTTTTAATATTTTCCCATCATTTGCTTGAGGCTTATGGAACAATGGACTGGTTCCAAATTGGGAAAGGAGTACATCAAGGCTGTATATTGTCACCTTGCTTATTTAACTTATATGCTGAGTACATCATGTGAAATTCCAGACTGGATGAAGCACAAGCTGGAATCAAGATTGCAGGGAGAAATATTGATAATCTGAGATATGCAGATCAGTCAGTTCAGTTCAGTCACTCAGTTGTGTCTGACTCTTTGCGACCCCGTGGACTGCAAAATGCTAGGCTTCCCTGTCCATCACCAATGCCCAGAGCTTATTCAAACTCATGTCCATCACGTTGGTGATGCCATCCAACCATCTCGTCCTCTGTCATCCCCTTCTCCTCCTACCCTCAATCTTTCCTAGCATCAGGGTCTTTTCCAATGAGTCAGTTCTTCGCATCAGGTGGCCAAAGTATTGGAATTTCAGCATCAGCATCAGTCCTTCAAGTGAATATTCAGGACTGATTTCCTTTAGGATGGACTGGTTGGATCTCCTTGCAGTCCAAGGGACTCTCAAGAGTCTTCTCCAACACCAAAGTTCAAAAGCATCAATTCTTTGGTGCTCAGCTTTCTTTATAGTCCAACTCTCACATCCATACATGACCACTGGAAAAACCGTAGCTCTATACCAGTGTATGGAGAAGGCAGTGGCACCCCACTCCAGTACTCTTGCCTGGAAAATCCCACAGGCAGAGGAGCCTAGTAGGCTGCAGTCCATGGGGTTGCTAAGAGTTGGACACGACTGAGCAACTTCACTTTGACTTTTCACTTTCATGCATTGGAGGAGGAAATGGCAACCCACTCCAGTGTTCTTGCCTGGAGAATCCCAGGGAGGGGGAGCTTGGTGGGCTACCATCTATGGGGTCACACAGAGTTGGACACGACTGAAGCGACTTAGCAGCAGTAGCAGCATACCAGTGTATATGATTATACAGTGGAAGTGACAAACAGAGTCAAGGGATTGGATCTGATAGACAGAGTGCCTGAAGAAGTATGGATGAGGTTCGTGACATTGTACAGGAGGCAGTGATCAAGACCATCCCCAAGAAAAAGAAATGCAAAAAAGCAAAATGGTTGTCTGACAAGGCCTTACAAATAGCTGAGAAAAGAAGAGAAGTGAAAGGCAAAGGAGGAAAGGAAAGATATACCCATTTGAATGCATAGTTCCAGAGAATATCAAGGAGAGATAAGAAAGCCTTCCTCAGTAATCAGTGCAAAGAAATAGAGGAAAACAATAGAATGGGAAAGACTAGAGATCTCTTCAAGAAAATTAGAGATACCAAGGGAACATTTCTTGCAAAGATGAGCACAATAAAGGACAGAAATGGTATGGACCTAACAGAAGCAGAAGATATTAAGAAGAGGTGGCAAGAATACACAGAAGAACTATACAAAAAAGATCTTCACCACCCAGAAAACCACGATGATGTGATCACCCATCTAGATCCAGACATCCTGGAATGCAAAGTCAAGTGGGCTTTAGGAAGCATCACTATGAACAAAGCTAGTGGAGGTGATGGAATTCCAGTTGAGCTATTTCAAATCCTAAAAGATGATGGTGTAAAAATGTTGCACTCAATATACCAGCAAATTTAGAAAACTCAGCAGTGGCCACAGGACTGGAAAAGGTCAGTTTTCATTCCAATCCCAAAGAAAGGCAATGCCAAAGAAGGCTCAAACTACCGCACTCATCTCATATGCTGGCAAAGTAATGCTCAAAATTCTCCAAGCCAGGCTTCAACAGTATGTGAACTATGAACTTCCATATGTTCAAGCTGGATTTAGAAAATGCAGAGGAACCAGAGATCAAATTGCCAACATCCATTGGATCATCAAAAAAGCAAGAGAGTGCCAGAAAAACATCTCCTTTTGTTTTATTGACTACACCAAAGCCTTTTACTGTGTGGATCACAACAAACTGTGGAAAATTCTTAAAGAGATGGAAATACCAGACCACCTGACCTGCCTCCTGAGAAATCTATGTGCAAGTCAAGAGGCAACAGTTAGAACTGGACATGGAACAACAGACTGGTTCCAAATCAGGAAAGGAGTATGTCAAAGCTGTATATTGTCACCCTGCTTATTTAATTTACATGCAGAGTACATCATGTGAAATGCTGGGCTGGATGAAGCACAAGCTGGAATCAAGATTGCTGGGAGAAATATCAATAACCTCAGATATGCAGATGACACCACCCTTATAGCAGAAAGCAAAGAAGAACTAAAGAACCTCTTGATGAAAGTGAAAGAGGAGAGTGAAAAAGTTGGCTTAAAACTCAACATTCAGAAAATTAAGATCATGGCATCCAGTCCCATCACTTCATGGCAAATAGATGGGGAAACAATGGAAACAGTGACTGACTTTATTTTCTTGGGCTCCAAAATCATTGCAGATGATAACTGCTTGCTACTTGGAAGAAAAGCTATGACAAACTTAGTATATTAAAAATCAGAGACATTACTTTGCCAACAAAGGTCCGTCTAGTCAAAGCTATGGTTTTTTCAGTAATCATGTATGGATGTGAGAGTTGGACTATAAAGAAAGCTGAGCGCTGAAGAATTGATGCTTTTGAACTGTGGTGTTGGAGAAGACTCTTGAGAGTCCCTTGGACGAGATCCAACCATTCCATCCTAAAGGAAATCAGTCCTGAATATTCATTGGAGGGATTGATGCTGAAGCAGAAGCTTCAATACTTTGGCTACTTGATGTGAAGAACTGATTCATTGGAAATGATCCTGATGCTGGGAAAGATTGAAGGCAGGAGGATAAGGGGACAACAGAGGATGAGATGGTTGTGTGGTATGACCAACTCAATAAACATGAGCACGCTCTGAGAGTTGGTGATGGACAGGGAAGCCTGGCATGCTGCAGCCCATGGGGTTGCAAAGAGTCAGACATGACTGAGTAACTAAACTGAGCTATGCATTCTAAGGGGAGTACAGTGGGACAGAAAGTGTCTGGTCTTGAAGCTAACCCCGAGCTGGGTGCTCACCTGGATCAGCCTCTTCATGCAGTCTCCTCATTCAGAAGGTTGCGGGAATGCTGGCACCATGAATCTTGAGGATAAATATGTAACTGAAATAATAAATGAAAAGCACATTGTATGGTGCTGGATATATAATAAAAAATAGTCACTCTTACTATCCTGGATCCGAAAAAAAGGAGGAGAGTGATAGATTTCTTTATTGCAGCAGCTCACAAAAAGCGCGTGTTTCCCCTTTTCACATATCTTCTCTACCTCTGGCCTAGGCATCCCTGCTTTCCTGCTCAGTGCCACCTGCCCAGGGGTTCAGATCCCTTGGAGTTTACAGCGCACAGGAGGAAACTGTTTGGCCTGCCAGGTAGATTGCACATAAGCCTTCTGTCTGGAGCTTATAATGAAGAGTGCTGTGATTCTCACATTGTGAGAGGTGTGTGTAGAGTTATTCTTGTTGGGACCAATGTGCCAGCAGCCCCCGTGAGCAGGGCTCCCCCTGAACCAGCTGGACCCTAAGGGCTCTAGCCTTGTTGCTACCCAAGTGATGATGGTGGAGGGGTATTATCTAGTACCATGTGGGAAGTTCCTGGAATTTGGAGTCATATTTGGAAGCTCTGCACCCAGTTCACTGGGAGTCTAATTTAGACAACCAAAGAGTTTTCCAATATTGCTATTAAACATTGGAGAGGAACTTGAGACAGAAACTCGGTACCAGGGATATAGCTCAGCAGAGAATGAATTTTGCTCATTGGAGGAAGTGTTTTGTAAGCATTAATGTCTGGTAATGTGCAGAGTTAAAATATAGGAAACATTCTCATATTGAATACGGGTATAGAAAAGGGTAGTGCTAGTGATAAGAACCTGCCTGCCAATGCAGGAGACATAAGATTCACGGGTACAACCCCTGGGTTGGGAAGAGGTCCTGGAGGAGGGCAGCCCACTGCAGTGTTCTTGCCTAGAGAATTCCATGCACAGGGGAGCCCATCGGGCTACAGTCCATGGGGTTGCAGAGTTGGACACGACTGAAGTGACTTAGCATCTATGTGTGCGTGGAACCAAAAGTTCCAGAAAAAGTTTTATTAATAATAATGAAAAATGATTTAAAATCTTGTGTGTGTTAATATTATGTGAAAAGTAGACTAAGTGCTTCTTCTGTTTGATTTGTCCAGTGTTTGCTTCCTTTGGCTCCCCTGGCTCTATGCAGGAACACCTCCTGGCCAGACACAGAACTGCAGAGCTATGACTTTCTTCCTGAGTTTCCTCGCCCCATTTAGTATTTTTGCCTTCTAAGCAATCCCACTGATGTTCCTCAAGTGATGTATGGGCTGTTCTTAAATGAATGTGGGTAGGCCCTTGATTCTCAATGGCTTCCATATTGTCATTTTGAAAGTATATATTTTCCAGATTTTTAGATTTGGAGAGTTTTAAAAAGCAGCATTTGCTTTATGTTAGAGATATTTTCTAACATTTGTTTAGCTTTTGTTTTAGCATCAGTTTATATAAAAATAAAGAAACATTAGTCTTTGAAAGTCCCTTAACATTATTTGAACTAGTCAGTTGCTTAGTTAATATATTCATAACATTGTAACAGTTCATTTTTAGGGATAGTTCCATGAAAGATAGATGGAGATGGTTAATGGTGACTGCCTTTTAACCTCTTGTGCTCTTAGCCTTAACATATAAAAGAATCAAAGCTTTTATCTCTTATAAAGTAGCATAATTAATCAATATAACTTAGTAAATCAAGTCTTCGAATGCCTGCTTGGTGCCCACTCTGGGCAACTGATAACAATAAGGCATGATTCTAACCCTCAAGGAGTTTGCAGTTTAGTTCCACACATATGACTCAGCACTCATGAAGCTACAGTGAACACTTTATGATAGTATGTAGGAAAGTGACAAGGTGTATTGAATGGAGGTTTTGAGAATGGCATCAGTGAGGACTGAAGTACTGGGAAGACTTCCTACAAGGAAGTGGGCTTATGCTGCATTCTGAAGTGTAGGTAGGATCTAAATAAGCATATGAAAGGATAAGGCTTTTGTGAAGGACCCCCCCCCCCACCCAAGTTAAAAACATGAAAATGAATTTATGTGATGGAAGATGGGAAGAGAGCAATGTCTGGTGTGCAGGAGGTCATGGTGAGTGGAGAGTGAAGGACTCCAGGTGCCTGGGGCTGAGCCCGGCATCAGAGGTCCCTGTGGAGGACTGCCGTTTTCTATTTCTCCTGGAGGGTGACCACCAGCAGTGTTGAGGCGTCAGAGTCCATTCCACTCTCGAAGGGTGGTGGGGAGAGGAGGGCACGTTTCAGTAGGTGGAATGTCTGAATTGCTTGGGGGTGGAGAGGAGAGACCGCCCGTCACCAGTGTCAAGTAAGAATGGGATTGGAAACTGTGAAACTGTGAAATCTGATAACTTTATGCAGAAATAGATATCTCCATATCACCTACCTGGTGCCGGTAAGTAATATCTCCATATCTAGAAGACAGTTTTAGGTTATAACCGTAGAGATTGCCAGGAGAAATACCAATAATCTCAGATATGCAGATGATACCACTCTAATGGCAGAAAGTAAAGAGGAACTAAAGAGCCTCTTGATGAAGGTGAAAGAGGAGAGGGAAAAAGCTGGTTTGAAACTCAACATTCAAAAGAAACTAAGATCATGGCATCTGGTCCCATCCCTTCATGGTAAATGGAAGGGGGAAAAGTGGAAACAGTGGCAGATTTTATTTTCTTGGGCTCCAAAATCACTGTGGACAGTGACTGTAGCCATGAAACTAAAAGATATTTGCTCCTTGGAAGAAAAGCTGTGACCACTCTAGACAGCATATTAAAAAGCAGAGACATCACTTTGCCAACAAAGGTTCATCTAGTCAAAGCTACAGTTTTTCCAGTAGTCAGGTATGGATGTGAGAGGTGGACTATAAAGAACACTGAACACCAAAGAATTGATGCTTTTTAACTGTGGTGTTGGAGAAGACTCTTGAGAGTCTTTGGATTGCAAGGAGATCCAACCAGTCCATCCTAAAAGAAATCAGTCCTGAATATTCATTGGAAGGACTGATGCTGAAGCTGAAGCTCCAAAACATTGGCCACCTGATGCGAAGAGCCGACTCACTGGAAAAGACCCTGATGCTGGGAAAGATTGAGGTCAGGAGGAGAAGACTGTCACAGAGGATGAGATGGTTGGATGACATCCCCGACTCAATGAACATGAGTTTGAGCAAACTCCAGGAGATAGTTTAGGAGAGGGAAGCCTGACGTGCTGCATTCTGCTGTTGCTGCTGCTGCTGCTGCTAGGTCGCTTCAGTCGTGTCCGACTCTGTGCGACCCCATAGACAGCAGCCCACCAGGCTCCTCCGTCCATGGGATTCTCCAGGCAAGAGTACTGGAGTGGGTTGCCATTGCCTTCTCCGTGCTGCAGTCTACGGGGCTGCAAAGAGTCAGATACAAGTTAGTGAGTAAACAACGTAAGTCTGTATGTGCATTTTTGTAAAGTACCTATGTTTGTTGTGGACGAGGTTCATTCTTTATTTTGCAACATCTAGACTTTCTAGATGTCCTGAAGTGACAATGCATGATAAAAAGTAAAGCTAATGAATTCACCCATTTGTAAATATCTTTGTTACAATTAATTTTTTTAAAAAGGCAGCATTTCAGGCATGGACTTGCTAAACCATCAGGACTCGTTCAGTAGGTTGGCAGCAGAGGGGCAGAAGGAAGTATAAAGGGAGGCATGTATGTGGATGTGTTTAATAACAACTGAGTGTCAATGTCTTTTCTGTCCTATACGAATGCATTGTTAAGTAACTCAGTGGGAACATACCTTCTTGCTAATACTTTAATAGTTTAGGTGGATGGTGAATCCTCCTAGAAGCATTGTACTTTGTCTACTCTATTGCTTTATGACTCATTTTTAAATTGAACGTTAAGGGAATGTAGTATTTAAATCATAATTCTGCTATTATCTTTATCTAGAGGCCCTTTGCCATTTTTGTCTTTTCTGAAATTTTTGTCACCAAGCAAGGCAGGGTTACATTTCTTTTTTCCTTCCGGATTGAGTTGGTGTAATGTGTTCTTCGGAGAAGGCAATGGCACCCCATTCCAGTACTCTTGCCTGGAAAATCCATGGACGGAGGAGCCTGGTAGGCTGCAGTCCATGGGGTCGCTAAGAGTCGGACACGACTGAGCGACTTCACTTTCAGTTTTCACTTTCATGCATTGGAGAAGGAAATGGCAACCAACTCCAGTGTTCTTGCCTGGAGAATCCAAGGGACGGGGGAGCCTGGTGGGCTGCTGTCTATGGGGTCACGCAGAGTCGGACACGACTGAATCGACTTAGCAACAGCAGCAGCAGTGTGTTCTTGGTTATCAAAATACCTGTAGCTTTGGGACCTTGCTTAGCTGGTAAAAAATCTGCAATGCAGGAGACCGTAGTTCAATTCCTGAGTTGGGAAGATCCCCTGGAGAAGAAAACGGCTACCCACTCCAGTATTCTGGCCTGGAGAATTCCATGGACTATGTAGTCCATGGGTTGCAAAGAGTCGGACACAGCTGAGTACCTTTCACACTTTGGAATCTTGAAGTGGTAAATATTCATGATGTGTGAAAAAGCAGGATGCATATGAAAGCTGGAAGGACACATCAAATAGTAAACTGCTTGTGATTATGCATGACTTTTGTTTTCTGCACAGTGTAGTGACATGAAAATGAGGATATCATGTTCATTAAACTTAACCTTGATGTACAGAATGTTTCCAAAAGGGGTTGATTTCCTAATGAAGGAAATGTAAGAAATGCAGGTTCAATCCCTGGGTTGAGAAGATCCCCTGGAGGAGGTCGTGGCAACCCATTCCAGTACTCTTAACTGGAAAAGTCTGAAAGGCTACAGTCCAGAGAGCCACTAAGAGTCAGACATGAGTGAAGTGACTTAGCATGCACAAAAGCCTCATTTCAGTTCAGTTCAGTCACTCAGTCATGTCTGACTCTTTGCGACCCCATGGATTGCAGCATGTCAGGCTTCCCTGTCCATCACCAATTCCTGGAGCTTGCACAGGCTCATGCCCAGTGAATTGGTGATGCCATCCAATCATCTCATCCTCTGTCATCCCCTTCTCTTCCTGCCTTCAATCTTGCCCATCATCATGGTCTTTTCTAATGAGTCAGTTCTTTGCATCAGGTGGCCAAAGTATTGGAGCTTCAATATCAGTCCTTCCAATGAATATTCAGGACTGATTTCTTTTAGGATGGACTGGTTGAATCTGCTTGCAGTCCAAGGGACTCTCAAGAGTCTTCTCCAGCACTACAGTTCAAAAGCATCAATTCTTTGGTGCTCAGCTTTCTTTATAGTCCAACTCTCACACCCATACATGACTACTGGAAAAGCCAGAGCTTTGACTAGACGGACCTTTGTTGGCAAATAACTGTCTCAGCTTTTTGGTGTGCTGTCTAGGTTGGTCATAGCTTTTCTTCCAAGGAGCAAGCTCTTTTAATATCATGGCTGCAGTCACCATCTGCAGTGATTTTGGAGCCCAAGAAAATAAAGTCTGTCACCGTTTTCATTGTTTTCCTATCTGTTTGCCATGAAATGATGGGACCGGATGCCATGATCTTAGTTTTCTGAATGTTTTTTACCCTGTGTCCAAGGGCAAAGCAGAAGCCCCAGCAAGATGGTAGGAGGGGTGAAATTGCATTTAGAATCAAACCCTATACCTGCCAGAGATGCTCAGAGGGCTCAAACAAGACTTTGTGCACACCAGGAGACCCCACAGAGACTGAGCCAGACCTCCCTTTGAGAGTTTGAGTGTCTTCTGTGGAGATACGGGTCAGCAGTGGCCTGCTCCAGGAGCAGGGGCTCTGGGTGCAACAGACCTGGGTGTGGCATAAGCCCTCTTGGAGGAGGTTGCCATTAACCCCACCATAGAGCTGCCAGAACTTACGCAGGACTGGGGAAACACTTTTGGAGGGCACAAACAAAACCTTGTATGCACCAGGACCCAGGAGAAAGGAGCAGTGACCCCACAAGAGACTGACCCAGACTTGCCTGTGAGTGTCTAGGGGTCTCCAGCGGAGGTGTGGGTTGGCGGTGGCCTGCTGCAGGGTTGGGGGCACTGAGTGCAGCAGTGCATGCATGGGACCTTTTGAAGGAGGTCGTCATTATCTTCACTACCTCCACCATAGTTTGGTCTCATGTCAGCAACAGGGAGGGAACCCAGCCCCGCCCATCAACAGAAAATTGGATTTAAGATTGACTGAGCATGGCTCTGCCCATCAGAACAAGACCCAGTTTCCCTCTCAGTCAGTCTCTCCCATCAGGAAGCTTCCATAAGCCTCCATAAGAGTGCAGACAGAATGAAAACCACAATCACAGGGACCTTGTCTAACTCAATGAAACTATAAGCCTCATTTAGTGATTAATTAAGACATGGCTTCCCTTGGTGGCTCAGGGGTAAAAAATTCTCCCTGCAATCCAGGAGCCACAGGAGATGAGGGTTTGATTCCTGGATTGGAAGATCCCCTGGAGAAATCATGGCGCCCCACTATGGTATTCTTGCCTGGAGAATCCCATGGACAGAAGAGCCTGACGGGCTACAGTCCATAGGGTTACAGAGTCAGACACGGCTGAAGCAACGTAGCGTGCACACATGGGACTATTGTGGTGGGCCAGGCTAGGGTAGGGCGTTGGAGAAATGACTAGATGAAGGTTTGGATTGGGCGGTACTGTGAAGTGGACATGAGAGATTCCAGAACAGTGGTCTTGAGAAACTGTCTGGGATGGGTAACTAAGAGAGAAAGGTAAATACAAGAATAAAATGTAGCGTCCCCGACCTCTGGTCTCTTCACTTGGCACTCTCTGCCCTATATGCCTGAATGTACGCCAAGCCCTCTGTTGCTGGAGGACCTGGGCTTCTCACGCCTCTGAATCTCACGTTCTTCAGTCTGCAAGAAGCCTACCCCACTCTCCCACCTGCAGTTGCTTTGCTTGTGTTTTCCCTTTCTGAACCAGTTCCAGTTTCACTTCCTCCTAGGAGCCAGAGATGAGACTTTCACCTTTGCCCCAGAGTTGGCTTCTTATTCCTTCGACTGTGTCTGCAAGTCTGTAGGCCAGGCCCTGAAGGTGGCTTCACACATGTCCACTGCTTGGATGATGCCTGAGGCTCAATGTGGTTCTGGACAGGAAAGGCAAGGGGAGAGGGCTGTTACCTGAAAACTGTGTTTGCGTCTTGGTGGATGTTGAGCCAACAGATACAGCCAAACCACAGATCCGGAGAAGGAAGGATTTATTGGCTCGTAGCAAGTTAGGAGAACACCAGGAATCTTTCCCAAAGCAATGTCTCCCTGGACAGCAAAATTGGGGAAGTTTTCAGCTGAGGATACGTGTGTGTTCATAAAGGAGCTTGAGCAGAGAATTCACATAGAATTGGGGTGAAAGTCCACAGAGTCCAAGCTTTAGTGGATCGAGGTCAGGAGGGTCAACGCCATCATTCCATCCTCCATGTGGTGGGAGTGTTAGTTCCTGCAGAGCTCTAAGACTATCAGATTGTGATGTGTATCCCTTAAGGAGGAACTGGGACTCTAATTGCTGAACTATTGTTTCTTGATGGCTTTTCCTTTGTTTCTGCTTTCTCTCACTCCCCTTATGATCATTGATGAACATGTTCAAGGACAAGAATCTTGGCCGGCCTTGGATCACAAAATGGCTGAGGCCAGAATGGTTTCTCTAATGTCAAGAAAGTCATGCCAGGGACTTCCCTGAATGTCCAGTGGTTAAGACTCTACACTTTCACTGTGGGGTGTGTGTGTTTAATACCTGGTTTGGGAACTAAGATCCTACGTGCTGTGGCCAAAAAAAAAAAAAAAAGCAAGCCATGACTGGTTCTCCTTCTGCGGGGGGTGGAGGGGGGCCTACCCTATCTGCTTACAGCGTCCTACGACAGAATCACGGTCCACCAGGGAGGATCCATGCACAGTACAGCTGCCATGAGCCAAAGAATTCCTGGATAGTGAGAGAGCATCCTCCTTGGGACCAGGGGTGGGAGAATGGTATTTTGAGGGGGAGGTTGGTGCCACGCCCTTTTTTGGTCACAGAGCTTGATACATAGGTTTCCGGCCCTCTCTTCCAAGTTCCTGATTGGTTGTCAGCCCAGTGGCAGCGCATGGGTAGGCAAGGCCTGCTATGTGGTTGGGGGCCCGGCGGTTGTTCTAGAGTGAACAGAGAGGTCAGGAGGACAAAGTGAGGATGAGGAACCTTCGAGGAGCCGTTTCAGCGTGGGGGTTGAAAGTCAGGCTGCAATGAATTGGGGAAGTTGGAGACAGGGTGCGGAAAATGGAGGGTGGGCCCTTCCAGGTGCTCTGACAGTGAAAGGAGGGAGAGAAAGCCCAGCGATAAGAAGGAAAGCAGGGTCAGATCAAGGCCCTTTCTAAATCAGAACTTCAAGGGCGAGGGGTGGGACACTGGTGTGAGAGCCTGAGGATTCTGAAAGTGGGAGAGAGGATGGAAAGGGGGCTTCCTGCCAGGCAGACTGCTGTTCTCGGAGTTGCTTTTCTTTTGACCAACTTGTGCAGATGACTCAGCCGTGCAAAGATCGGCACTGTGAGTAGAGAGCACATCATCTAATAGAAATGCAACGCAAACTACATAGGATTTAAAATTTTCTAGTAGACGTATTTTTAAAAGTGACAAGAAACAGGTGAGATGAATTGTAGTAGATTTTATTTAGCCCAGTAAATCCAAATAGTATTTAACTCATCATCACTATAAAATTATTAATGAGATAGTTTATGTTTTGTAGTAGTTCTCTAAATCAGATGTGTTTTACACTTAGAGGATGCCTCCCTTGGGACAAGTCACGTTTCAGATGTCCAATAGCAATTTGAGTGCTGCCATACTAGACAAGGCAGGTTTGGAGAGTAGAAGTCAAGATATTCATTTCAGCTACTGGTGAGAATTTAATCTCACCATTATTTGTCTATATGGTCAAGCTGAGTGCTTTCCAGGCTCTTAGTTTCTGCTCAGGTAAGGTTATGTCATGCTTGTGGTTGAGCTGGCCTTGGGTAGCTGGAGCTGTGGAACTAGGAAGCTGTATTCAAGGCAGCTCAAGTCACTCTTCAGCTCAGTTCCCAGCTGCAACCACTTACTAGCTGTGACTCACAGAGCAAGTTACTTTACCATTCCATGCCTCCGTTTCCTGGTCTCTAAAATGGGGATAGTAAATGACAGTCTTTATTATATGAAATTCTGTACTTGTGTCATAGTGTTGTTGCAAAAGTACGTGTGAAGGGCTGACCTATACTTAAGGCCTCACAAAGTTTAAAAGAGGATGTTCAGATTACTCTGTGTCAGTGTTAGCCATCATTATAGATTTTTTAAAATAAACTTTTCTAGAAATTAGAACTTTATGAAATGTTTCTCGAGGTTGGAGTTTAAACAAAACACCACCTCCTTCAGTCTTGTATTTTCCTTTCGAAAAATATGAAGGCATCCATTCACTTTTAGTCGTGTCCGACTCTTTGCGACCCCTTGGACTGCAGCACGTCAGGCCTCCCTGTCCATCACCAACTCCCGGAGTTTACTCAAACTCATGTCCATTGAGTTGGGGATGCCATCTAACCATCTCGTCCTTTGTCGTTCCCTTCTCCTCCTGCCTTCAATCTTGCCCAGCATCAGGGTCTTTTCCAACAAATCAGTTCTTTGCATCAGGTGGCCAAAGTACTAGAGTTTCAGCTTCAGCATCGGTCCTTCCAATTAATGAATATTCAGGACTGATTTCCTTTAGGATTAACTGGTTGGATCTCCTTGTAGTCCAAGGGACTCTCAAGAATCTTATCCATCACCACAGTTCAAAAGCATCAATTCTTTGGTGCTCAGCCTTCTTTATGGTTCAACTCTCACATCCATACCTGACTACTGGAAAAACTGTAGCTTTGACTAGATGAACCTTTATTGGCAAAGTGATGTCTCTGCTTTTTAATATGCTGTCTAGGTTGATCATCTCACATACTGTCTAGGTTGGTCTCTCACATCCGTACATGACTACTGGAAAAACCATAGCCTTGACTAGATGGACCTTTGTCGGCGAAGTAATGTCTCAGCTTCTTAGTATGCCATCTAGATTGGTCATAGCTTTTCTTCCAAGAAGTAAGTGTCTTTTAATTTCATGGCTGCAGTCACCATCTGCTGTGATTTTGGAGCCCAAGAAAATAAAGTCACTCACTGTTTCCATTGTTTCCCCATCTATTTACCATGAAGTGATGGGACTGGATGCCATGATCTTAGTTTTCTGAATGTTGATTTTTAAGCCAGCTTTTCCACTCTCTTCTTTCACTTTCATCAAGAGGCTCTTTATTTCTTCTTCACTTTCTTCTATAAGGGTGGTGTCATCTGCATATCTGAGGTTATTTATATTTTCCCGGCAATCTTGATTCCAGCTTGTGCTTCTTCCAGCCCAGCATTTCACATGATGTACTCTACATGTAAGTTAAATAAGCAGGGTGACAATATACAGCCTTGACATACTTCTTTCCCAATTTGGAACCAGTCTGTTGTTCCATGTCCAGTTCTAACTGTTGCTTCTTGCCCTCGTACAGATTTCTCAGGAGGCATAAAGCTTCACATTTACTTAATTAAAATATGTGGAGCAACAATCAGCATATCATCCTTAGGAGCCACCTGAAGGTGGGTGTTATGCTCTGAAATCTTTCACAAGTGAAATAGGCTTGGATGTAGAGTCTATGGTGTTTCTGAGAAGCATGCCACTGACAGGGCAGCTTGGTTCTAATTGCATCCCAAGTTGGGAAAACTTTTTTATTTTGAATATCTGAGTAAGAGCTGTTAGGATGGAGCTGGTGACAAAGGAGAGGGGAACAGGAAGTAGAAACTTTGTAAAAGCTGCAGCTCATGTGCTCTTCATCTGTCAGTCGCCCATTTTTCATATGAGCTTTTGCAATAACCTGGTCGTGGGAACCCATCCTTAAGTGAGGGTTGCAGAAAGCAGCCTGTCTGCTTTTCCAGCTCACCCTTTCCAACTGAGCCCAAAGTTGAATTTTGCCTCTAAAAGTGGAAAATGGGACTGATAAAAAATGTTTAGTCTGCCAGGCCTTGTTTTATTTATCATATCAGAAAAGAAGAACAATGTTGTGTTGCGCTGTGGTCAGAATAGAAGCCAACCTTGCTTGTTCGCAAAAGCTCAAATCCTGGAGATAAGGGGGCAAAATAATAGAGTACAATGGAAAGAGTAGAGTGTAATTATTTGTAGCTTGTCAAGGGAAGCCCTCTCAAGCCCCAAGCGATTCAAATCTGGGAACTCTGCACAATTCTGTAAACCAACCCCAAGCAGCATCAGAGAAATCTCCCCTGACCCGCAGACAGGGCTGAAATTGCATCCGTTTGTCATGCACTGAGCATGCCAGCCTCGCACAATATCATTTGGTTGCAAATGGGCCTGCCCCCAAAGCCCCGAAATACATTCTGCGGTATCTGACTCTTGGCCTGCGATTTGTCATGTCCCCGCTGCTATCAGCGTACAGTAATTTTAATAGATTCTGATGGCTTCCTGGTAGAAACACAGAATGCATCTGGTTTGGGTGTAGGACCCCAAAGAAACTCTTCTGGCTGAAAACAACAGGAGTGCACACACAAAACATTGGCAGTGCATTTTATTTCATTTAAAATTGGTTTTAGGTTACAAGCTTGTGTTTTCTGAATTGTAAAGAAAAAAAAATTCCCTGCACAGTTTCATAGAGGTCAAACATGCTTGTTTTTCTCTTTAAAGCGGTTAACTCTTTAGACATGTATGGCTGGCAGCAGTCTCAGCTTTTAGAAGTCACAGCTGTAAGGATGGAATCAGTCTAGTAAATGTAACTGTTTCTTTAACCCCCTTGCTACTCTGCATATGGTCCATGGAGCAGCAGCAGGCCTGGGAGTTTGTTAGAAATGTACTCTTGGGCCCCACGCCAGACTAGGGGAGTCACTCTGCATCCTCACAAGATCCCCAGAGATGCACAGGCACAGGGGAGGGTGAGAAGCTGAGAATCTCAGGCTTAGCGCTTCCAGTCAGAGAGCTGTGTTCAGATTCCATCTTTCTGACTGTGTTTGACTTTGAGCGATTTGTGCTAAAGCTCCAGCTTGCTCATCTACAGAGTGGGTTTTATATAACTACAGCATATGGTTATTTTGAGGATGAAATTAAGTTATGGTTGTATACAAATATATCTCTACCTATACCTCTATATATGGTGGTGGTTGTTCAGTTTCTCGGTTGTGTCCGACTCTTTGTGACTCTATGGAGTGCATCACGCCAGGCTTCCCTGTCCTTCACTATCTCCTGGAGTTTGCTCAAACTCATGTCCATTGAGTTAGTGATGCCACCCAACCATCTCATCCTCTGTATTTATGTGGTGCCTGTATTTATACGGAAGGCTTGCACACGTGCTACGTCGCTTCAGTCATGTCCAACTCTTTGCAGCCCCATTGACCATAGCTTGCCAGGTTCCTCTGTCCCAGGGATTCTTCAGGCAAGAATACTGGAGTGAGTGGCCATGCCCTCCTCCAGGGGACCTGCCCAACCCAAGGATCAAACCCATGTCTGTACGTCTCCTGCATTGGCAGGCAGGTTCTTTACCACTAGTGCCCCCTGGGAGGCCCCAGAGGGAGCATATGATAAATGAAAGATGGGTAGTGGTACCTCCACGGATTTTGCCTTAAGAACATGAAAAATTGGTCTAATTGTGAAGTAATTTACCTTCAAATACTTCCCACAGTAGAGGGATTATGACTTTGTTGAAGAACTATAGCTGAGTGTGACTAAACTTAGTCTTCCTCCTCACGTAATCCCCTGTCTGCTCACCTTTGTTCCACAGTGCTGTTCTGTCATGACTTAGAGTATATGGCAGAGTGATGGACAGTGCCAGTCCCTGGAGAGGTAGATTAGATGCACCCACCAATTCCTGGAGGCTTGGTGCCACCTCAACTTCTGCCAGGCCCTGGTTGTAGACGATGCCCAGCCCCCTGCTCCAGCGTGGAAGAAGCATGCTGTCCTCCATAGGCCCTATGTTCCGGTCCCACTGTGGGTGCTCAGGGCTGTCTGTCTTCCCAAAACCTCTTGATTGTCACAGGCAGTGGGTGCAGGCACTTTCTGCTAGTGTGGGCCTGCTGGGGGAAAGTACAGAGACATAAAGTAACAGGCAGATATAAAACAACTTTTCTTTTTTAAGTTAGAAAACACTGATTTTTCCTCCCTTCATCTCTTTCTCCCCCGCCTCCCCCTTCTAATCTCTCAGTCTCTGTAAATAAAAAATTTGGGGCTCACTGGCTTTTAAAATTATATACCCATGGCTGATTCATGTCAATGTATGGCAGAAACCACTACAATATTGTAATTAGTCTCCAATTTAAATAATTAAAAAATTATGAACAATAACATAAAACTTTAGTTAAATTACTCAAAGATAATATTTTATTTCTGTATCTGGACCAGGTAAGGCAGTGGAAGATATAAGGGAGAAATGGGAGGGGGTGAGGAATTGGGGAAGACTGGGGTCAGAGACAGGGGAACATGGTATAGGAGGGGATAGGTGAGCAGAGAGGAAGGGATGGTGTGCAAAGCAGGAAGTATAGAGGCAAGAGGGAGAGTCAGATAGGCTACCAAGGTTTGTGCAGGATCAGTTGTGAAAGTGAAAGCCATTCAGTCGTGGCCAACTCTTTGCGACCATGTAGACTATACAGTCCATGGAATTCTCTGGGCCAGAATACTGGAGTGGTTTCCATTCCCTTCTCCAGGGGATCTTCCCAACCCAGGACTCAAACCCAGGTCTCCCACATTGGAGGCAGATTCTTTACCAGCTGAGCCACCAGGGAAGCCCGAGAATACTCGAGTGGGTAGCCTATCCCTTCTCAAGGGGATCTTCCTGACCCAGGAATTGAACCAGGGTCTCCTGCCTTGCAGACAGATTCTTTACCAGTGGAGCTAAATTAGCTAGCACATCTATGTTTCAAAAGATAGGAGGTAACTGTCCCTCAGTGAGATTTCCTCATCTTGAAACTGCATGTAAAATCTTGCACATTATATGTATGTATGTTTCCATGGAGGTCTGCAGATTTTCACATCCGTGACCCCAAGAAAGGCTGAGAGATCGTTTATTCTAAATCACAATTCCAGGTGACCTTCCTGTCAGAGATGAAATGGCTGTCTAAGTTGTATTTCTGTATATTTGATTTCCTCTTTTGTTAAGCAGTCTTGTTCATGTTATAGCATCTTTCTGTATTTGTTCATATATGGTTAGTATCTAGCCCAATTTCTTGATGAGTCTTGAAATGAACAAATGGCATATCTTCCTGAATAGTACATCTTTTTTCTTTAGAGATGGTTCTCTTTTTGCCATAACTCTCTGAACTTCTGTTAATGTTTGTGCATTATGTTAAGGAGTTAATGCATCCAGTAGGCTTTCAGAACTGTCAGAAATGTATTACCCAAGATTGTCATATCATTGATTCTTACGTTAGAACTTTGCCTGGATAGATTGATAAATATTTTCTGTGGTAATCTCATTGGTTGTGTAGAGGGAGCAGATTTAGTGTCAGAGTATTAATGACATGGTTTGATTTATTCAGTTGAGTATCTGAGTCCATTTTAACTTATGAAATTAGAATTTGGACATCTCAGATGTGAAATACATTTTCGAACTTTTCCTTGGGTTCATGTAGGAGTACATCAGTTGATATGAATTATGAGTCTTCTTTCTACTTATTGTGATGTTGAATTACCCTCCGTTTTTTAAAAACTTTTTATTTTATATTGGGATACAGCTGATTAATAATGTTGTGATGGTTTCAGGTGAACAGTGGAGAGACTCAGCCATACTTATACATGTATCTGTTCTCCCCGAAACTCCTCTCCCGTCCAGGCTGGCACACCACGTGCTGTGCGTCAGGCCCTTGTTGGGCCCTCAGCTGACAAAACATTCATCAGACAATCCATTTCTCTCCACAGTAACGTCTGTGCTCAGCACTTGCAGTCCAGCTGCAGCCGACTCATCTTAAACTTTCATAGGGCTTCCCTGGTGACTCAGTGGTAAAAAATCCGCCTGCCAATGCAAGAGATGCAGCTTCGATCCCTGTGTTGGCAAGATCCCCTGGAGAAGGAAATGGAAATCCCATGGACAGAGGAGCCTGGCGGGCTATAGTCCTTGGGGTCGCAAAAGAGTTTGGACACGACTTAGCGACTAAAACAACAACAAACTTTAATAATACAGAGTAAGCAATAGAGACTGTTCGATATGTCAGGTAAGACTAAGAGAAAGGTTCTGACAAATGAGATTGAACACAGACCCCTCACAGAGATGCTCTCCAGTCTTGGCACCCATACAATTCCCCACCCCCCACAGTTCCTTGACACCTGTTATTCAGTATCAGCATATTAAGCAGAGAAAGGGCAGGTCATAGAGGTAATGGGACCAGAAGAAATGTATTTTAAATTTTATTTTGAAATAGTTTCAAATTACAGAAAGTTGCAAGAATAATACAATGAAGTCTCATTGCTTTCTAATGAGATTTACCAGTTTTAAACATTTTGCCAGTTTTGCCTGATTTTCTTCCCTGCCTTCCTCTCTTAATATACATAGTTTTTCTTTCTGAACCATTTGCAAGTAGACTGTATACTTTATACCTCTCTTAACTTAACCACAGTGACGCTGTCAAATCAGGAAATGTAACATTGACCCAGGATTATCTGGTAGGCTGTATCACGAGCTTGTCAGTTGTCTGAATGATATCCTTTAGAGTAGAGGGCCCCAGTTTCCAGGACCTAATCCCTGATGATCTGAGGTGGAGCTGATGTAATAATAATAGAAATAAAGTGTGCAGTAAATGTAATGTGCAAGAATCATCCTGAAACCACTCCCACCTTGGTCTGTGGAAGAATTGGCTTCCACAAAACTGGTCCCTGGAGCCAAAAAGATTGGGGACCCATGCTTTAGAGCATTTTATTCCTGCTGGTACAGAGTCCAGATAAGCGTTTTATTTAGTTGTCATGTCTTTTCAGTTTCCTTTAACCTGGAATTCTTTCTCAGTCTTTCTTTGTCTTCGATGACACTGTTGCTTTTTATAAAAGACAGTTCAAATAGACGATCCTTAACTTTAGTTTTGTCCACTGGCTCCTACTGGGTAGACTCAGGTCGTGGATTTCAGCCTGGAAATCCGCATTCATGTCACTGTGTCCTTGGTAGGATTTCACATTCACAGGCTCTTGGTATTTTTGCCCCAATTGATGATGATTGTTTCGAGCACTTGGTTAGGTTTTGTTGGGTTTTACTGTTGTAGATTTACTGTTTATAAGTAACATTCGAAGAGCCATTTTATGATTACATAAATGTTCTCTTCCTCTCGAGGGTTCCTCCCTGATTCAGCACCCACGGATGATTCTTGCCTGAGTAACTTTTTCTGTGATGGTGGCAAAATGGAGATTTTCTAACTCCATCATTCTTTCTCGTGTAAAGAAGAGGTTTGCCTGTAGAGGGGCTTTTAACAATTAAGGCCCTGATGTTATCCTCTGTTTGACTAAAATTGATTGTTTTTAAGGAAATGTGCCCTAGATGTGCAGTGAGTATAATCATAATCTTTTTTTAACCTATTCAAAAACATTATTAGTTAAAACTTTTATCCCTTCAATAACTTCCAGTAAGAGTTATAAAACACAGCAGAAGGGTATGAAATAGAAACTAAAAGCCTCTTTTCTTCCCTTTTGCTCATCTCTCAGAGGTAATAGGTATGTATGTCCTTCAGACAAAATATAATTATTATTCACTAAATTGCTTTTTCCCTTTTTAAGTTCATTTGGCTGTGCCGGGTCTTAGTTGCATCCTGTGGCTCTTGCTCCCTGATCAGGGATTGAACCCAGAACCCCTAAATTGGGAGCTCAAAATCTTAACTACTGGACCACCAGAGAAGTCCCAAACTGCTGTTTTTAAATTGCGGATTTATGTATCAAGTCTTTTTGACCTTCTAAAATCTTACCCAACACTTTTTGCCTGACGATATTTTTTCTTTTTCCTGTTTGGAATTGCTCAGGAGTGTTGACTTTAAAGTGCTTATTTATTTGAACATTAACATAGTCTGTTTTAAAAAATACTGATGGGTAGGTAACTTTAAGAACTCTCTGTAGAATAGTGTTAAATAATAATAATAAAAGCAAGTTAAATTTAAAAAAGAAGTTGTCAAAAAGCTATATATAGTATGAAACTGGGGGGAAAAAAAACAAGTCAGCTTTATTTTTTCAGGTACAAATATACCAACATGATAATCATAGTTATCTCTAGGGAGGATAATGTAGAGAGGGGAAAATGAGGGAATTTTAACTTTGTTTTGCTTGCATTTTTTCAGTGACAATATATCCATATAAAAAAAATGAAATATAGTCTATTTGCTAAAAGTATAAGTTTTGCAGTTACCTCAAATGTTCATTTGTCTCCTCCAACACTTATTCACTTTCCAGTAATAATGCATCCTCCCAAAAAAGGCCTCTGATTATTCTGGGGAAATATTACCAGATCTTCAAGTTTTATTAAAAATTAAATTGGCTTTGGTCTGAGTTATTTATGAATAAACTGACTGTTTCAAACTCATTATTATGTTCAGCTGTATTATTCTTTGAATAGATTTTTTGAAATAGCCAGGAAAATTAATGTTTCTGTGAAGGAATGTGTGGTGAGTGCTAGATACTGACTTATGGGCAAATGCATAAGAACAAAGAATGTGTGTAAGTTGGAGACAGTCTAGTGACCAACGCTTCTGCCATTGAAATATGACCAGTAAGGGTAAGAATATGAGTGTTGTGAGGTCGGAAGCATATGTCTTTAACATAGCACCAACGAACAATGGAGTAGTCCTTGTAGCAGGTTTATTTCTTTTTATTTTTCTTCCAGTGATTTATTTTGAAGAAATATTATTAGCGTCATACAAAGAGTACTTACATTCACTCAGACTCACCAGTCGGTTAACATTTTGCCCCTTTCTCTTTGTTCTCTCTCTTTCTCACACACACTGCTGTTTATTTATTTTGGATGAATCCTTTGAAAATAAGTTGCACAGTTACTTTCACCCCTAAATTGCAGCATTTCGTTCCTTTGACCCAGTGGTTAACTACAGTAACGGTCTTTGGCCTGGTTAAGGTATTAAATTGATAGTTGCAAAATGATTTTCTAATTCCATCATTCTTTCCATGTCTGTTAACTGGCATTCTTCCGTGAAGAGGAGCTTCTCCCCTTCCTAGTTCTCCCCTTATATCTCTATAGACTTTTTTAAATTAAAAGTTTTTTTTAATGTGGTCATTACTCTTTTAATGCCCAAATTTGTCCCGTGGGATCTCATTCTAAGTCGACGCTTGTGTCCTTTTGACATGACCCTATTTGTCTCCGGTCACCATTTCTTGCTTTCTGTTCAACAAGATATGAAGGTTCACCATGGGCTTGCCCAATTCTAGACTCTCCCAAGGACCCTGCTTCCTTTTAGCGGGGAATGACATCTAGAAATGAAGTTATGGATGCTAAGTGTGCTATAGTTTATCATTGCTACCAGACCCTTTCAGTTGCTAGAACAAACAAATATAGTTATATAAAATATATTGTAAACTTATTATACATGCATGTGTGTTATATATATGTGAGTATATATTATACATACAATAGTCGTATGAATATATACACTTTTAAAATTTTGACATTTCGTGTATCTCTTTTTTATTCATACATAGAATTTCCAGCATTTCAAGCCCCCAAATCGTTCTAACAGTAAGCCTACCAAATAAAATTTAAGACCTTTATGAAATCCTCTTTATCCTAGAATATGACCTGTTATGTTTGTGTAGTTAGAGTACTGTGTTCAAAAGTTAACTTGAATTATTTACTTCATATTGTTATGTTAAAAGTTTAATGAACATTTAGGTTCTTTGTTTATGTTCAATTTGTGAGTTTTTTTTTTTTTTTAGCTTTTTTGTTTAATTTAAATTTATGAATATATAGGACAATTTATTTGGTTCACAATGATATAAAAACGTACTTTTGGAAAAGTGAGGCTCCCCTTGCATTCTATGCACATGTCTATAGGAGTTAGTGTTACTGTTCTGGTTTATACTTCTTGTGTTTCTTTTTTTGTACACACACACACACACACTTATCCTAATGTATCTCCATTCCTTAGTTTACCATTCATAACAATTAATTAACAATCTTATAAATATATAAGATTAATATGTATAATCTTTCTCCTTAATTTTTTTTCAGTTGGTATGTCCTAGAAAATGCTCCATATGAGTTCATAAGAATCCTCTTGATTTGTTATGGGTACATGGTCCTTCATGTGTGGCTACTCTCCTATGGATGGGCATTTGGGTTTTCATTGTTCTGCTCTTACAAATAATACTTTTGCAGCAACTTTTAATGAGCAACTGCTATGGACACAGCATTTTCTCAGTACCGCTTTGTGACATGTGCTGTTCTGTGCTTAGTCGCTTCGGTCACGTCCAACTCTTTGTGACCCCATGGCCTGTAGCCCGTCAGGCTCCTCTGTCCATGGTGATTCTCCAGGCCAGAATACTGGAGTGGGTTGCCATGCCCTCCTCCAGGGGATCTTCCCAACGCAGGGATAGAACCCAGCTCTCCCACTTGGCAGGTGAATTCTTTACCATCTGAGCCACCAAGGAAGCCCCTTTGTGACACAGTGAAAAAGGTTTATTTTCTGCCCTTGAAATGCTACAGTCCAGTGGAGGGAAGTTTTTAGAAGTGGACTAGGAAAAGAAATGGCCCAGTATCTAGTAGCTTAATATAATCTAGATATTCTCAGTAACTTTTAGTTATCTAACTGTACATTCTCATAGAGACAACATGAGGCAAATATATGGGAGCACATATTATGCTGTTGTCTAGCTTCCAAGTAAAAATAAAAGGAAACTTTTTATGGTAAATACTCTTCAGTAAATCAGCACTAAATAATTATATTGAGCTATAAGTGCTAGGTTTTATGAAATTGTCTTAGTTTAGCAGCGCTCTCTAGATGTAAAATATAGTTAGGGAAATTTTTCTCTTATTGGTATTATTCAGCCAAAGTCTGAATAATAAAACAGGAAAGTCTGTCTTATTTATTTTATCTCTTTTTAAAGCTTTTTATCTAACTTGCATTCCTGCACGGTGAAAACAAATACGGTTGCATGACCCATTCATAGTTCTGGAGGACTTGTTGCCTTGGTTTCAGACAATTTGTTTGATTTTTAAATAGTCTTTAGCATCACACTCACATGTTTAATGAATGTGCATGCCCACATGTT
This sequence comes from Bos javanicus, assembly GCF_032452875.1. Taxonomy (NCBI): domain Eukaryota; kingdom Metazoa; phylum Chordata; class Mammalia; order Artiodactyla; family Bovidae; genus Bos; species Bos javanicus. Next base: position 30,570,961 of record NC_083874.1, on the reverse strand, counting down.
CAGTCATGTTTGACTCTTTGCAACCCCATGGACTGTAGCCCGCCAGGCTCCTCTCCATGAGGGGATCTTCCCAACCCAGGATTCTAACCCAAGTCTTCTACATATCTCCTGTATTGCAGGCAGATTCTTTAAAGCCAAATACCTTTTTAGTCTCTTATTACAGATGTAATAATTACTTATTACAAATGTAATAAATTACATTTATTCTGTACTTCTTATTACAGAATATTTAAGTAGATGTAGACATGTACTCTGAATATGTTGGCATTGCTACATTCATTGTAAATCACGTGCAGTGCATTATCCATATGTGATGGCTGCCTTTTTGGGTTTTGGTTTGTGGTTACCCCTGGACTATACCTTTTGGCTCAGGGAACTTAGAGAGTGAACGCATGGACATGGTTACAGTTCTAGCTGACTTGAGCAGTATCTGGCCTCTCTCTTTCTGAGTTCTCCTTCCTCACTGTGTAGATCTGTCCTACCCTTGACCCTGCCTGTTGCCTAATCGCACCCTGGCATTCATTCTGCCATGGTCAACCCCTAAAACCTATGGCTGTTAATTTTTAGAGAAAGTTTCAAATAAATACTCCCTATGTTTAAAGGACAGTTTTGTCAATCTTATTAACTTGTTTCAGAGGTAGTTTACTTTTTATTTTAATTGGGCCAACCCCCCTCCCCAACAAAATCTATGAAAAACTTAGAGATTATACAGTTTTTTAAAATATTTTCATTAATTTATTTGTTTGTGTCAGGTCTTAGTTGCAACACGCGAGATCTTCCTCGCAACATGCGAGGTCTTCCTTGCATCACACGAGATCTTGCATTGCCATGCACAGACCTTCTAGTTGTGGCCTGGAGGCTCAGTGGTTGCAGCACACAGGCTTAGTTGCTCCATGACATGTTGGATCTTAGTTCCCTGACCAGGGATTGAACCTGTGTCCCTTGCATTACAAGATGGATTCTTAACCACTGGACCACCAGGGAAGTCCCAGAGATTATATAATTTTTAATAGTTGTGGAAGAAATGGTGATCTTTTGTTTTTAAGTTACTTTCAAAGAAAGTAGTATATATCAGTAATAGAAAAGTTATGGAGGAGTAAATAAAAAACCTAAGGGATGGGTTTAACCATTAATTTGTTTATGGCTAACTTACTCCATTTACATTAGTTATATGTAAAACACGTCTCATTTTACTATGATATCATGTCTAACAAATGTAATACATTATAGGTTGGTTTAAAGTTCCAGTGATTTAGTGGTGGAGAAGCGAGTTCACTGTGTGGATTTACGTATCAGCCCCTCTGAGGTAATTCACACCATTTTGTCTCCTGCATCTTGGGCCAAGGGTGTAGGCACCCTGGGGTCCTGGTGACTTGACACACAACCTGGGCTGTGTTCTTTGTGTTAAAGACCCTCAGCTGTCACCCCTGAGGGGTGGACCTCTGCATAGTGTGTTCCGTGAGAACCAGTAGTCACATCCATTTCAGGTCAGTGCCCTGCCTGGTTTAGCAGTTGTCTCTGCCACCTTCCCTGTGTCTTTCCAGCCAGCCAAAGAAAATCTCCCCTTCTCCTTATTTGAGCCAAAATGAGGCTGTTTCAAAATAAATTTCACTTGGAAACAAAGGCAAAGACCAAATTGCAAAGACCAAAGACAAGAAAGAAATTGCAGCAGGATAGACGTGGGTAAAGTTATGAAGCAGAGTTGTTTTTTTAAATCTTAGGATAATGAGGTTGCAGATCTTTGGCACATGCGTTGGCATTTTCCTTTTCTGTGTCCATGGCAGACATCGCTAATCAATCCCACCACTCTTTTCTGTTGACTCATCCTTGGGAACCTTAGCAGTGCAGTGCAGCCATCCTTGGCAATCCGACTTGGCAGGTGAGATGCTTATCCTGTTCTTAAGGTAACTGCATTCTGTCAACAAGTTCACTTCACAGTCAGAAATTACCAGGCACATGTTCGTGGCATTCTGTCTAATTCTGCTTGACTGAGGCCGATTTAGCTGCTGCTGGCCAAGGCTTGTCTGCTCTCATACTTTAGTGGCCTCCATGGCAGGCAGCCAGCCACCATTCCTATTATCTTGGAAACCTCTTGTCCTGTCCCAGCTCTTCTGTTTCTTTTTTTTTTTTTTAATTAATTTTTAATTCCATTTCTATTTTAAAGTTAGACCACCTATACTTTACTAAATTTCTGATGGCTCCTCTGTTCACTTGCCCATATTTTCCCCACCAGCTTCATCTAGAGTTTATTTCTCTCCCTGTAGCCAGATTCAACAATAGCACATACATAGTTGGGAAAAAAAGTCTTGTAAGTCTTGCCTTTTTCCTATGATGCTGCTGCTGCTAAGTCACGTCAATCGTGTCCAACTCTGTGCAACCCCATAGACGGCCTCCCACCAGGCTCCTCTGTCCCTGGGATTCTCCAGGCAAGAATATTGGAGTGGGTTGCCATTTCCTTCTCCAGTGCATGAAAGTGAAAAGTGAAAGTGAAGTCGCTCAGTCAGGTCCGACTCTTCGCGACCCCACGGACTGCACCCCACCAGGCTCCTCCGTCCATGGGATTTCCCAGGCACGAGTACTGGAGTGGGTTGCCATTGCCTTCTCCATTTTCCTATGATAGACCACAGCTTATTGTAATAGGACCCAGCTTATTTGTAATATCCCACAGCTTGTTTATAAAGCAGGTAGTTCCTCCCAACTACTATTTTCTTGGTTTATACATTTAAAAAAAATTATCACGTAATGCGACTGCCCTCAGCCAAACATACTGACTCAGTGAGGTCTGAGGGTTAACTCCAACCACTGAAAATAAATGCTTATGGCTTTTGGAAAATGTGAACTGAAGGTTTAAATCTCCAAAACCCCATGTGTGTCAGTTTCATAGCACTTCATAACTTAAAGTAGAAAGCCCTAAATGTGGGCTTTCCTCTAGCTTATTTCTGACATTAGATCAGTACCGTGCTTTAGAGTATCCTGCTCACTGAAGTGTCATTTAACATGAGGGGCATGAACATACGTATTTCAGAGAGCTCTGCTTATGCATAAATTTCAGATCTTCCTTGCCTCATAAGTATGCCAGTAGGTGTCACTGTGTACATTAAATGGAGATCAAAAGCTGTCATTAAGCGAATTTCCAAACTTAAGCATCATTATGGTGTTTTTCAGAAAGACAGCTTATGAGAGTAAGCAAGAACATTGTTACCCCTTCCTGTTTTTATTTTTTTTAATTACCTTCTTAAGCTGTTTTAAGAAAATATGGCCCGATTCTTTCTTTCCCCATCATGCTATGTTACTCTTTTCTATGAGCTTTTACATACATGCACAAACATTTGTTTTGGGTACATTCATGAGAAGCAGAGGACAGTATATAACCTACTAAATGGAAAGAGTGGATCATTTTGCACTTGTGTATGTCACTTTGCTGATGTGGAACTTGATCATATCAGCTGTTTGTGGGGAGGGGTATGATTTCTTCATTCCAAATATTTTGTTGTGACAACATAAGAGTATTTTTAAAAATCTCCTAACAAGGTGCAGTGAGTTAATCTGGATAGGCACAAACATACACATGGGCACCTGAAAATTTTTTTTTAATGATTAATTTTGGATATTCTCCATATTTATTAAGCTGCTTTTTAGATTTCTAAAATTTTTTTCTAACTAAAATAACTGTTAATTGATCATATTTCCTATAATATTAGTAGAACTTAATTCTTTAAATATCTGAGACTTTATGGGTTCACTGTTCTCCTGAGCCCTTCAAAAAAAGTGAAAGTGTTTGACTTTTTGTCTTCTGTTGCCTTTGGCAGGGGTCGGGGGCGGGATGGAAACATGCTTGTTTATTCATTTATAAGGCTTTAATGTTAAGATCCGCGGCATTGATTTAGTAGTTACAAATCAAGGTGATACAAATGTTCTTGTGTGTGTGTGTATTGTGATCTGTGTGTGTTGGCTGAAATGTGATTTTCCTGTTCAGAAGGTTGATGTTACTGTTACATAGGGACTTAGAGAAGATTCACAGTGAGCATGCCTGTTTGAAACTTTAAGGCATAGAAGTGCTCCTATGGAGTCAGTGTTAAATTGCCTTCAACTTTATTTTCCCCCGACATATATTATAAAAATGGAAGTGTATTCTATTGATGGCAAGGGGAAAGTTGGCTGCGATTAAAATGCAGCGGGTCTGACTTAGAATCCCTTTCCATTTTTAAATAATAATCAGAACCCAGGTTCTGTGCAGCTGGCCGTGTGCCTGGGGTCAGAGGCAGGCTCTGGTCAGTCCACCGGCACTCCCAGTTGTGTATTTATGGCAGAGCGCAGGTCAAGGAAGGAAGGGGGTGGTGGTAATGTGAAGGTTAAATATGGGTTCTGATGAATCAATAGCATTTCATTTCTTAGAGGAAAAAGTGAAATCAAAGTCAGTATGGAAAAATGTAAATATCTGTCAAATCTTAATGACTATGGATGTGTCTGTTTATACTGTTTTCTGCCCAGAAACTCTGGTGCAATTGGTCAGGTTGAAGGCCTGGACATTAATAATTTCAAACACCCTTCAGGTTTATAGACCAGAGCTGTGAATTACCAGGACTTTTCGTTACCAAGCAGGACTTTTATTGTTGCTTAAAGCTCAACATTCAGAAAACGAAGATCATGGCATCTGGTCCCATCACTTCATGGCAAATAGATGGGGAAACAGTGGAAACAGTGTCAGACTTTATTTTGGGGGGCTCTAAAATCACTGATGGTGACTGCAGCCATGAAATTAAAAGATGCTTACTCCTTGGAAAAAAAGTTATGACCAACCTAGATAACATATTCAAAAGCAGAGACATTACTTTGCCAACAAAGGTTCGTCTAGTCAAGGCTATGGTTTTTCCAGTGGTCATGTACGGATGTGAGAGTTGGACTATGAAGAAAGCTGAGTGCTGAAGAATTGATGCTTTTGAACTGTGGTGTTGGAGAAGACTCTTGAGAGTCCCTTGGACTGCAAGGAGATCCAACCAGTCCATTCTGAAGGAGATCAGCCCTGGGATTTCTTTGGAAGGAATGATGCTGAAGCTGAAACTCCAGTACTTTGGCCACCTCATGCGAAGAGTTGACTCATTGGAAAAGACTCTGATGCTGGGAGGGATTGAGGGCAGGAGGAGAAGGGGACAACAGAGGATGAGATGGCTTGGATGGCATCACTGACTCTATGGACGTGAATCTGAATGAACTCCGGGAGTTGGTGACAGACAGGGACGCCTGGCGTGCTGCGATTCATGGGGTCGCAAAGAGTCAAACACGATTGAGCGACTGAACTGAACTGAAGAGCTTTTTGTTACCAAGCAAGTGGGCCAAATGTGGTGATGGGGCAGTTTCCAAATCGAAGTCTGGGAGTTGGAGTCAAAGAACCTTAAAAGTGGATCCCATCCATTGGTGGATGTGTACATGTTATTTGGTGGCTAGAGGCTTCATGTATAGACATTATTGGTGGTGGGCTATGCTGCCCATTTTCGAGAACTTCTAGGTGTGAGAACTTTTCTCTTTGCCATTCCTGCTGGATTAACTTTCAGCACCTCCTGCCAGCCTCTGCTTTGTCTGAAGTAACCTGGTCTCTGCTCTTGCCCTGCAATGGTCATCAGTGTCCATCTGGGAGCTGTCATGATGACTTTGGAGTTAGCACAGTGCATCCCTTGCTGTTGGTAGATTTCTGGCATCAGATGCTCCATCACTAACTTCTAACTTCAGTGGATTTATTTCTTCAACTATCATGAGGTCAATGGAAATTTTATTGCTGCACCAGGAAAAAAAAAGTCTTCACATATAGTCTATTGATTATGCTTCTGTTGAGTAATATAAAATTCCTTCAGTAGTTACTTGAGCTTCACTTTTTGTTGGGTGCTTCTGACAATGGTGAAGGAATTCAATGAAATCTTGAGGACAGCATATGCTCTTCTAAGGATAATCCTCATAGCAGAGGAAGGGGAAACTTTTTAAAGAATGATTTACTCACAAGTGGAAAAAAAAAAAAATAAGGGCCTTAGTAGAAGCAGTTTTTAAAAATGTGAAATACAAAACCTTCTTTAAAAATTAGAAGCAGGGAAAACACAAGTCTTTGCATTGGAAAGTACACATGTTCAAATTTCAGTTCTGTAAGGTGCACGTCTCAGTGCTCCTCTCTCAGTTCATCCCACCCTCTTCTTTTCCCACTGTGCCCACAAGTCTGTTCTCTGTGTCTGTGTGTCTGTTGCTGCCCTGCAAATAGGTTCATCAATACCATTTTTCTAGATTCTGTATATATGCGATGATATACAATATTTGTTTTTCTCCTTACTTCACTTTGTATTCAGTTCAGTTGCTGAGTCATGTCCGACTCTTTGTGACTCCATGGACTGCAGCACACCAGGCCTCCCTGTCCATCACCAACTCCTGGAGCTTGCTCTAACTCATGTCCATCGAGTCAGTGATGCCATCCAGCCATCTCATCCTCTGTCGTCCCCTTCTCCTCCTGCCTTCAATCTTTCCCAGCATCAGGGTCTTTTCCAATGAGTCAGTTCTTCACATCAGGTGGCCGAAGTATTGGAGCTTCAGCATCAGTCCTTCCAATGAATATTCAGGACTGAATTCCTTTAGGATGGACTGGTTTAATCTGCTTGCAGTCCAAGGGACTCTCTTTTCCAACCCCATAGTTCAAAAACAGAAATTCTTCAGCACTCAGCTTTCTTTATGGTCCAACTCTCACATTGATATATGACTACCGGAAAAGCCATAGCTTTGACTAGACGGACCTTTGTCAACAAAGTGATGTCTCTGCTTTTTAATGTGCTGTCTAGGTTGGTCATAGCTTTTCTTCCAAGGAGCAAGCATCTTTTAATTTCATGGCTGCAGTCATCATCTGCAGTAGTTTTGGAGCCCAAGAAAATAAAGTCTGTCACTGTTTCCATTGCTTCCCCAACTATCTGCCATGAAGTGATGGGATCAGATGCCATGATCTTAGTTCACTCTGTATACCAGGTGGTAGGTTCATCCACCTCACTAGAACTGACTCAGATTTGTTCTTTTTTATGGCTGAGTAATATTCCATTGCATATATGTAGCACTTCTTTATCCATTTATCTGTTGATGGACATCTAGGTTGCTTCCATGTCCTGGCTATTGTAAATAGTGCTGTAATGAACATTGGGGTGGTGGTGGTGATGTTTAGTTGCTAAATCATGTCTGAGTCTTTCTGATCCCATGGACTGTAGCCCACCAGGCTCCTCTATCCATGGGATTTCCCAGGCAAGAATACTGGAGTGGATTGCCGTTTCCTTCTCCACGGGATCTTCCTGATCCAGGGACTGAAGGCATGTCTCCTGCATTGGCAAGCAGGTTCTTTACCACTGAGACATCAGGGAAGCCTGATTGGGGCACATGTGTTTTTTAGAATTGTGATTTTTTGAGGGTATATGTCCAGTAGTGGAATTGCTGGGTCATATGGTAGCTTTTGGAGAAGGCAGTGGCACCCCACTTCAGTACTCTTGCCTGGAAAATCCTATGGACGGAGGAGCCTGGTAGGCTGCAGTCCATGAGGGTCAGACACGACTGAGCGACATCACTTTCACTTTTCACTTTCATGCATTGGAGAAGGAAATGGCAACCCACTCCAGTGTTCTTGCCTGGAGAATCCCAGGGACAGCGGAGCCTGGTAGGCTGCCGTCTATGGGGTCCCACAGAGTCGGACACGACTGAAGCGACTTAGCAGCAGCAGCAGCATGGTAGCTTTATTCCTAGTTTTTTAAGAGAGCTCCATACTGTTCTCCATAGTGGCTTATCAGTTTATATTCCTACTAACCGTGCAAGAGGGTTGCCTTTTCTTCATATCCTCTCCATCATTTATTGTTTGTAGATTTTTAAAAATTAGTTAATTTTAATTGGAGGCTAATTAGTTTACAATATTGTGGGTTTTGCCATACATTGACGTGAATCAGCCATTAGTATACATGTGTCCCCCCGCCCCAGACTCCCCTCCCACCTCCCCCCAATCCCTCCCTCTGGGTTGTCCCAGTGCACTGGCTTTGAGTGCCCTGTTTCATTCATCGAACTTGGACTGGTCATCTGTTTCACATATAGTAATGTACATGTTTCAGTGATACTCTCGCAAATCATCCCACTTTCTCCAAGTCCAAAAGTCTGTTCTTTATATCTGTTTCTCTTTTGCTGTCTCACATATAGGGTTGTCGTTAACCATCTTTCTAAATTCCATGTATATGCGTTAATATACCGTACTGGTGTTTTTCTGTCTGACTTATTTCACTCTGTATAATAGGCTCCAGTTTCATCCACCTCATTAGAATGGACTCAAATGTGTTCTTTGTAATAGCTGAGTAATATTCCGTTGTGTGTATGTACCACAACTTTCTTATCCATTCGTCTGTTGATGGACATCTAGGTTGCTTCCATGTCCTAACTATTGTAAACAGTGCTGCAATGAACACTGGGGTACATGTGTCTCAATTCTGGTTTACTCAGTGTATATGCCCAGTAATGGGATTGCCGGGTCGTATGGCAGTTGTATTTCCATTTTTTAAAGAAATCTCCACGCTGTTCTCCATAGTGGCTGTACTAGTTTGCGTTCCCACCAACAGTGTAATTGGGTTCCCTTTTCTCCACACCCTCTCCAGCATTTATTGCTTGTAGACTTTTGGATCGCAGCCATTCTGACTGGCGTGAAATGGTACCTCATATTGGTATTGATTTGCATTTCTCTGATAATGAATGATTTTGAGCATCTTTTCATGTGTTTGTTAGCCATCTGTATGTCTTCTTTGGAGAAATGTCTATTTAGTTCTTTGGCCTGTATTTTGATTGGGTCGTTTATTTTTCTGGAATTGAGCTGCATGAGCTGCTTGTATATTTTTGAGATTAATTCTTTGTCAGTTGCTTTGTTTGCTATTATTTTCTCCCATTCTGAAGGCTGTCTTTTCACCTTGCTTATAGTTTCCTTCGTTGTGCAAAAGCTTTTAAGTTTAATTAGGTCCCATTTGTTTATTTTTGCGTTTATTTCCTTTACTCTGGGAAGTGGGTCAAAGAGGATCTTCTGAGATTTATGTCAAAGAGTGTTCTGCGTATATTTTCCTCTAAGAGTTTTATAGTTTCTGGTATTACATTTAGATCTCTAATCTATTTTGGGGTTTTATTGTGCATAGTGTTAAGAAGTGTACTGCTGCTGCTGCTGCTAAGTCGCTTCAGTCATGTCCAACTCTGTGCGACCCCATAGATGGCAGCCCACCAGGCTCCCCCATCCCTGGGATTCTCCAGGCAAGAACACTGGAGTGGGTTGCCATTTCCTTCTCCAATGCATAAAAGTGAAAAGTGAAAGTGAAGTCGCTCAGTCGTGTCTGACTCTTAGCGACCCCATGGACTGCAGCCTACCAGGGTCCTCCATCCATGGGATTTTCCAGGCAAGAGTACTGGAGTGGGGTGCCATTGCCTTCTCCAAAGAAGTGTACTAATTTCATTATTTTACATATAGCTGTCTAGTTTTCTCAGCACCACTTATTGAAGAGACTCTTTTGTCAATTGGATATTCTTGCCTCCTTTGTCAAAGATAAGGTGCTCCTAGGGTATGGGTGTATCTCTGGGCTTCTGTCTTGCTCCATTGCTCTGTATTTCTGTTTTTGTGCCAGTACCGTACTGTCTCAATGACTGTATTTTTGTAGTATAGCCTGAAGTCAGGAAGGCTGATTCCTCCACCTCCATTTTTCATTTTCAAGAGTGCTTTGGCTATTTGGAGTCTTTTGTGTTTCAATACGAGGTGTGAAATTTTTTATTATAGTTCTGTGAAAAATGTCATTGGTAATTTGATAGGGATTGCATTGAATCTGTAGATTGCTTTGGGCAGTATAGTTGTTTTCACAATATTGATATTTCCAGTCCAGGAACATGGTGTATCTGTTTATGTCGGCTTTGCTTTCTTTCATCACTATCATATAGTTTTTTTGTATTCAGGTCTTTTGTCTCTTTAGGTAGGTTTATTCCTGGGTATTTTATTCTTTTTGTTGCAGTAGTGAATGGAATTGATTTCTTAATTTCTCTTTCTGATTTTTCATTGCTAGTGTATGGGAATGCAAAGGATTTCTGTTTATTGCTTTTGTATCCCGCGACTTTACTAAATTCACTGATAAGCTCTAGTAATTCTTTTATAGTATCTTGTTAGTTTGATTAATATGTGTCTCAGTATGTTTTTCCTTGGGTTTATCCTGTATGGGACTCTCTGCTTCTTGGATTTGACTGACTATTTCCTTTCCCACGTTAGGAAAGTTTTTGACTATAATCTCTTGCAAAAAATTTTCATATCCGTTCTTTTTCTCTTCTTCTAGCATTCCTATACTTCTGCCTCAGTTATTGTGTTATTGGTTTTTTTCTAGAAAAAAATTTTAATTTTACTAATTGTGTTATTTATCACTGTTTGCTTTTTCTTTATTTCTTCTAGTTCCTTGTTAAATGTGTTAAATGATTTTCTCCATTCTGTTTTTGAGATTTTGGATCATCTTTATTATCATTACTCTGATTTTTTTTTTTCAGGTAGTTTGCCTATTTTGTCTTCATTTATTTGATCTTGTGGGTTTTTACCTTGTTCCTTCATTTGCACAGTATTTCTCTCTATTTTCGTTTGTCTAACTTTTACTGTGCTTGGCGTCTCCTTTCCCCAGGCTATAGGGTCGCAGCTCCTCTTGCTTTGGTCTCTGCCCTTGGTGGGCGTGGTTAGTTCAGTGGCTTGTGTCGGCTTCTTGTTGGGAGGGCCTTGTGCCTGCGTCCTGGTGGGAAGAGGTTGAATTTTTCTTCCCGCTGATGGGCAGGGCTGTGTGAGGTGATTATGTTCTGGGGTGTCTGTGGGAAGCCTGTCTGCTAATGATTGGGTTTGTATTCCTGTCTTGCTTGTGGTTTGGGTGAGGCATCCTGCTCTGGGTGATGCCAGCAGATGGGTGGTGCCAAGTCTTGGATACAGGTGGAGGTCTTTGTGGGAGTTCCCACTGATTAATACTCCCTGGGATCAGGAAGTCTCCAGCAGTCTGGTGTCCTGGATTCAGGACTCCCACCCCAGAGGTTCAGGTTCCACCTGTGATTGAGGAATCAAGATCCCACAAGCCATTTGTTATGGCAGTAAAGGGGATTAAAACAAACAAAAAACAAAAAACAGGAAACAAAAATGAATCCCAGACAAATGGTAAAAGTAAAATCAGACAAATAGTAGAAACAAAAGCAAAGGAACATAATACACACAGGAGCATACACACGCATACACACACACCCCCACCTAAAACAGACCAAAGAAAGCAAAGTTCAAGAGAGTGAGTCAGTGAGCAAAGGAAACCAAAAATGATATCAGCCAATTAAAAACAAAACTAATTAAAACACAAAACAGAAAAAAAAAGACAAAGGCAGAGTGCCAAATGAGGAATAAAGCAAGGAAAACAAAACAAATATGAAAAGTAGAAGAAAAACAAAGTTAAACAGAAGTATATTAAAAAGATCTGTATATATTAAAGAATAACTGCAACAAGAAAAGAACAACAGCAAAAAATAAAGAAAAAAAGAACCACAGAAACACAGAAAGCCAAAGTAGAAGTGGAAATATACAAAGGAAATTAAAAATGTGATTAAAAACAAAACCAAAAATGTTCTCAAAAGCCTCAATGAGATAACAGGAATGAAACAATAGCCACAGCAACAAGAAAAAAAGAAGAGAGGAAAAAAAAATCCGGAACCAACTACAGAATGAATCAAAATACAAGAAGAATAATAAATGTTTTTCTTGGGCCCCAGCTGTCACTGTCCTTTCCCCCATTGTGAGCCACAGCCCACCTCTGCCTCCCTAGGAGGCCCTCCAGTACTGTGGCAGCTGGTCTCTGGACCTGCTGTAAGGACAGCTCAGGCTCTAATCTAGCCCTACTCCTGCATGTTCTTGTGTCCAGTGTTCACAGCTGCGAGAGCTAGGGCTTTTTCTTTTGTGTGAATACTCACTGTCATTTTATGTAGTCCATAGACATAGAGTCTACCTGCTAGATCATGTGGATTTAATGTGCAGCTTGTACAGCTGGTGAAAAGGTTTTCGATCCTCTTAGTCACTCTTCCTCTGAAGCTCGTTTGTGGTTTTATCCCTACATCTGCATGTGGATCATCCACAGGAGTTTGCTCCTGAGGCAGCCCTGGAGGGCTTGGGTCTGCCCCAGTGAGGACTGAGCATGGAGGTAGTGCAGCTGCTTGGATCACGGGAACCCCAGCAGCACCCGGTGTGCAGGGAAGCCAGCAGCCGCAGGTGCAAGAGATATGGCACTATTAGAATTCTCTTCTAGCTTCTGGCAGCTAGTGCTTATAGGGCCTCCCTGACTAGGCCCTACTCTATTGCTCACTGCCTCAGGCACTCAAAGGGCCCCCCTGTCTAGGGATTTTGTCTACTGGTTGGCTGCCAGTGCTGGTGTTTGCAGAGAGAGAAGCTACAGTGATGGTTTCATCCCTGCACATGACTCAGCAGTGGCGCCCTGCCTCCATGGCTGCCCAGCATTCCTCCAAAAGCACTCTGCACCATGGACTTTGTCCCCACAGCCAACAGCAGTCCTTGCCCTGGGATTGCTGTCCAATCCCCATGCTCCTCTAGCTCCCAGCCACCATGCATTCCGGCGGCTTTGTGTCCCTGTCCAGAGTATGTAGGGCTGTGGCACAGATTTTCTGTGTGGTTCTCACTCCATTCAGATGGTCACAAGTGAGCTGCTCCAGTCTCCAGCAGTCTCAGATGCTTCCCCTCTGTCCCAACCGATGCCCCCATGTGGGGATCTGACCCCTGCTTCAGTTCCTCACCCCCCAGGTGCAGGTCAAGTCTTATTCATTCTCCTCCTCCTTTTCCCTTCCTTCCTTCGTCTTACTGAGTTTTGAGTGGAGTTATATCTTCCTTTTTGATGGTCAGAGGCTCCTGACAGTACCCAGCTGGTTTTCTGCGAGATCTGCATCTGAAGATATACCCCTGATGCATCCGTGGAGAGAGACATACTCCATGTCCACCGGCTCCTCCACCATCTTGACTGTTGTTGTTGTTTTTTTTTTTTTTTTTGAGTGAGAAAAAGACCTGGATACTTAAGAAAAAACTATGTATTGGAATATAATTGCTTTACAGTGTTGTTTGTTTCTGCTGTATAATGAAGTGAATCAGCTGTATGTACACATATATCCCTCCTTCCCACTCCACCTCCATCCTACCCCTCTGGTCATCACAGAGTCCTGAGCTGAGCTTCTTTTGGTTTAAAGGAGGTTCCCACTAGCTGTCTTACATATGCTAGTTTTTATTATGAGGAACTATTCCATACTACTCAGCAGTGGCCACAGGACTGGAAAAGGTCAGTTTTCATTCCAATCCCAAAGAAAGGCAATGCCAAAGAATGCTCAAACTACCACACAATTGCACTCATCTCACACGCTAGTAATGTTCAAAATTCTCCAGGCCAGGCTTCAGCAATACGTGAACCGTGAACTTTGAGATGTTCAAGCTGGTTTTAGAAAAGGCAGAGAAACCAGAGATCAAATTGCCAACATCTGCTGGATCATGGAAAAAGCAAGAGAGTTCCAAAAAAACATCTGTTTCTGCTTTATTGACTATGCCAAAGCCTTTGACTGTGTGGATCACAATAAACTGTGGAAAATTCTGAAAGAGATGGGAATACCAGACCACCTGACTTGCCTCTTGAGAAACCTATATGCAGGTCAGGAAGCAATAGTTAGAACTAGACATGGAACAACAGACTGGTTCCAAATAGGAAAAGGAGTACGTCAAGACTGTATATTGTCACCCTGCTTATTTAACTTATATGCAGAGTACATCATGAGAAATGCTGGGCTGGAAGAAACACAAGCTGGAATCAAGATTGCTGGGAGAAATATCAATAACCTCAGATATGCAGATGACAGCACCTTTATGGCAGAAAGTGAAGAGGAACTAAAAAGCCTCTTGATGAAAGTGAAAGAGGAGAGTGAAAAAGTTGGCTTAAAGCTCAACATTCAGAAAACTAAGATCATGGCGTCTGGTCCCATCCCTTCATGGCAAATAGATGGGGAAACAGTGGAAACAGTGTCAGACTTTATTTTTGGGAGCTCCAAAATGAATACAGATGGTGATTGCAGCCATGAAATTAAAAGACGCTTACTCCTTGGAAGGAAAGTTATGACCAACCTAGATAGCATATTCAAAAACAGAGACATTACTTTGCCAACAAACGTCCATCTAGTCAAGGCTATGGTTTTTCCAGTGGTCGTGTATGGATGTGAAAGTTGGACTGTGAAGAAGGCTGAGTGCCGAAGAATTGATGCTTTTGAACTGTGGTGTTGGAGAAGACTCTTGAGAGTCCCTTGGACTGCAAAGAGATCCAACCAGTCCATTCTGAAGGAGATCAGCCCTGGGATTTCTTTGGAAGGAATGATGCTGAAGCTGAAACTCCAGTACTTTGGCCACCTCATGCAAAGAGTTGACTCATTGGAAAAGACTCTGATGCTGGGAGGGATTGGGGACAGGAGGAAAAGGGGACGACAGAGGATGAGATGGCTGGATGGCATCACCGACTCGATGGATGTGAGTCTGAGTGAACTCCGGGAGTTGGTGATGGACAGGGAGGCCTGGCGTGCTGCAATTCATGGGGTTGCAATGAGTCAGACACGACTGAGCAACTGAACTGAACTGAACTGAACTGATTCCATACTACTTAGTTTTGAAATTCTTGAAATATAACTTGTTTTCTTTTCATTTAACTAATACTTGTTGTTCCTCCTTTATGCCTTGTACTGTGGGTGACACTAAGGAGAATGTACAGGATACATCAAAAGTAATTTCTTTCCTTTGGAATATAGGCTATTTGAAGATACTGCAGTTATAACAGCAAAAACCAGTATATGGTTAAGGACAAAATGCAAAGAGATAATAAGTGGTCTTGGAATTCAGGAATGATTGGCCTCGTCCCCTACTGCCCACGTTCTCCTTGTTGCTTTAAAGCACTTATATTCACAATTATATTAACTCGCCGTAAAGCAATTACATTCCCCGTGTTGCTCCTCTGGTGGCTTTGTTCCGTACTGTTCCGTACTGAGGTTTACCTGGCCTCTGACTCCCCTGACTTTGTCTCCTGTCATTGCCCCTTGGGCTCTACATATTTCTTTCAGGATCTTGACCCTCCGTCCTCTCCCCTAGGGTGTCTTGCGTATCTGTTCCTGTTCTGTCTGACCATGGCCTTGAGGGAAACACGGCGCCCTCCTCCATCGTCGTCCATTTGGCGTCACTCTCTGTGTCTTGCTTCTTAATGGTGTCTGTCTTGATACTCTGTAGGTACCTAAATTCAGGAGGCCCCAAACTGATTTCATTGCCTCCTTTCTTTCTCTTTTCCAGAAACAAGCAACATTTTTTTGCCCTCTGTATCTTTGAGTCTGGGTACCACCATCCACCCAGGTTCCTGACATAAATCACAAGATGCTCGTTGTTTCTTCCTCAACTGGGGTGCCACGATTTATGGGAAATGTCTGTGGCCCCAGGTCCCTGTTCCCTGCCTCCTCCATCTCCCCTGTGTTCTCACGTGGCAGTGTCACCTTGGCCCTCTAGAGGAGCCTCTCCCTCATGGTGTCCCTCCACGCCCTCTTCTGAGTTTGCCTTTCTGCTTGCTCTTGGCCTTCTACAGCCCAAAGCTTAGAGTTGTGGGTAAGGGTAAGAAAAGCCCCTTCCTGATCTCATCCCAGTCTGCCTCTTCACCTCCTCTCAACAATGCCCCCACCTTTCTCCCCTCTCCCAAAACTCAGCAAGCCTCACCTCCCGCCAGTTTATGAAGGTCACACAAATGTTTCGTATCAGTTCTGGGTCTCTGTCTTTGTCCGTGTTGTTCTGTAGTCTGGGGCCGTGTCTGCCCTGTAGCCAGGGAACCCAGGCAGCACCCAGCTCAGACACTCGGTTCTCTGCAAATTACGGGCTAGCGGCCCCGGGTAGAATTGTTCGTGCTCTCTCCTGTGCCTCTACTCTATCCTGTTTATGTCTCTTTTGTACTGGTTTTTGCATTGTGTTATAATGATCAGTGACTTCCCTGGTGGCTCAGACAGTAAAGCGTCTGCCTCCAATGCAGGAGACCTGGGTTCAGTCCCTGGGTCGGGAAGATCTCCTGGAGAAGGGAATGGCAACCCACTCCAGTATTCTTGCCCAAATGGCAATCCACTCCAGTATTCTTGCCTGGAGAATCCCATGGACATAGGAGCCTGATAGGCTACAGTTCATGGGTCACAAGGGTCGGACACGACTTAGCGACTAAACTACTACTACTACTATAATGATCAGTGAGCAGACGGGTCGCCTCTACTGGTCTATGAACTCTGACCTGAAGATTATGCTTTATGCAGCCACTTATACCCTGTGTACTGGGCATCTTCACGGTGTTCAGTTCATCTTTTTTTTTTGGATGAAATAAGAGTCATGTTGAATGGAGTTTAAAAACCTGGGGAGTTTTTGGCCATGTGTTTAATGTTGAGTTTTGTTTCCTAAATATTCTTAATTTTGGTTTACTGTAGTATATCTGCCCCTCGCTCCTATAAAATACAAATACTTTGTGAATCTGTTTGAGAAGGGTATGTTTCTAAATTTCCCTACTTTTGATAACATGCTTTGTTCCACTGATGATGTGGTCCCATCTGGGTGGACTCCTATTCCTAATTGAAATACTCCATTTACTGTACAAATGCGTCTGGTTCTCTTCTTTTCCTAGTTATAGAGTATTTTCTAATAACTGCATCAAAAGATGTACAAGTGTAATGCATAATAAAATGAAAAGCAATTTTATGAATATTGTGTCTGGTGGGTCCTAGAGTAAATGACAAGAGGCCTTGTCCATACAACAGTATGGACAAGAGACCTTACAACTGTTTTTTGCAGCCTTTGTAAAGTCTTGAATTAGGTGGGTTAAGTTGAACACAGTTTTAAAAACTAGAGCAAGAGAGTGAGTGAGTGACAGTCTCTCAGTCACGTCCAACTCTTTGCGACCCCATGGACTGTAGCCTGCCAGGCTCCTCTGTCCATGGAATTCTCCCAGCAAGAATACTGGAATGGGTTGCCATTGCTTTAATCACTTGTTGAAGTAAAGCAGTCACTGAATGGAATGTTTTGTTTTTAAAAAATTATTTGTTTGTTTATTATTGTAAGGTCATTAAATGTCTAAATGCCTTTTTTACAAACCCACAATTATATGCTCTTAGGTTTTAAACAAAATGTCTTATAGCTTTTGTGTATACTTTATAGACTCTTAAATTACTAGTAATTTACATAATCATCAGTGATTTGGCTTCATGTGTTTAATCCTGTTCAACATGCTATTTAAAATAAACTCTATGACCAAGGAAACACAGTTACAAATGCAGAATGTTTCTTGATAATAAATCCAAGATTAGTTTTGCTTTTGACTTTGACTTTAAGCTCCATGGAGTTTAAGTGAAAAAAAAAAAAGAATGCCATTAGGTTAAGTCATAGGCCATGTGGAAGAAGACAGCCTTGGTCTTCAGGCACCTGCCCACCCCTGAGCTGTCACATTGTCAGCTTCTGGGGGCCTGGTGAGGGTCTTGGCTACAGGCGTCATTTTAGGTGAAAGATAGTTCAGAAAAGTTCTTCGAAGTCCTTAGTATCTTCAGAGGAAGTATACGTTAGAACGTAGTGTGTATTTATAACCCACATTCCAGCCGTGAAGATGTGAACCAGGACTCCAATAGACATGTTTGATTTTAAGGGTTTTCTGGTAGGTGAGGGTCCTGACTTCACTCTGAGGTTATCAGCAGGGGCAGAGGGTAGAGAAGCGGGTGGGACCCTGGGAGGTGGGAGAAGTGTGTGAGAGGGTCCATTCCTGACAGTTGGGTTCATTCTGCCAGTGCACACGAGATGAAGCCTGAGATTCTAGATCTTTACTCTGTTGTTTAGGGGTAGCCTGTCTAAGCCACTCATTCCAGAGGTTCCCTAAATACAGGTAATACTGGCTAACTGCATCCAGAAATCTTTATGGTAAAGTGTTGCAACTTTCTCCTGGGAACACTTACTGATCTGCCCACATTTTCCAAGCCCTAGTCCTTACCTTCCACCTCAAATGTTACTCCTATCTGTAAGATTCATAATTTTGGTTTTCAGATTCACAGAGACTACTTAAGAATTTCAGTTTAAATGAATTTCACTTGGCCATTCACCAGCTTCCGTAGTTAAATTCCATCCCATGTTATATTCTAGTTCATTGAGTTGAGGATGTCTTGGGATGAATCATTCAACCACAGTTAAGTACTTATTATATGGAGAGGTTTCAATTAGGTACTAGAGGCAGAATTAGAATAAGAACTTAGAGTCAAGGGGAAGATATGCATATAAAAGCAAATATGTATAAAACAATGAGCCACAAAGACATCAGTGTGTATATAAAGAGCCTTAAGACCTCAAAAACCTGCATGGGGTGGGATGTTCCTCTGCATTCTTAGGGTGGCCACAAAATTTATCATCCAAACTGACATACTTCGAAAGTGAAAGGGCGGTTTTGATCACTGGGCTGGGATAAGTGCGTTAAACCTGGGCTCTCTGGGGCTGGTGGGGGTGCACGCTTGCTCTCTGCACTTATCACTTGCACCTGACTCGGTCTGGGTTTCACCATGCTGCCATGTCTATTTCCTGTCGTCATCTACCTTGCACAGTTATATATAATGGTCGTCATGTGCCGTATTAAGTGTTAGTACAGCAGGATGGATCTGATTTGAGCCAATTTTTTGCTTTCACGTAGGAAGCATGTTTAGTGCATGAAACAAAAGTATTTGGAAAATAACATGTGGCCTGTGGCAGAACCATTTTATATGGTGTGATTTGTGAAAAGTCAAAAAAGTATTTCTTGAAACACCTGACATGTTTGAAATAAAGATACTAGAGTGATCTGGTGGCATTCATTTCAACCACTCCACCCCATGCTTGTGGGCAGCCAGGTGCTCAGTTGGATCTTGAGGATCAAGAAGGTGGAGGGTGGATGAGAGGGTGTGAGGGGAGATGAGGCCACTGTCTTCAAGAAGCCTCAGCTCTGAAGGGGCAGGCAGCTGAGTTTGAGCAAAGTGTTACTGGAGCAAAGTGTTACAAGAGCTTTGCCAGAAAGAAGGGATCAGAACCTGGGTGAGGTGGGGAAGGAGAGCTTTGCCAGCAAGGAAGCTGCAGAAATGAGTTTGAAAACCCTCTGTATTTTCAACTCCATTTTTTCCCTCTTTAATCTACGTGCTTCTCTTTCTCTTTTTCTCCATTTCTTTTCTTTCTTTCTTTCTTTTTTTTTTTTTTTTTGTATTTTAGCCTCGCTGCATGGTATGGTTCCCTGACCAGGGATCAAACCTGGACCCTTAGCAGTGTAAGCACCAAGTCCTAGCCACTAGACCACCAAAGAAGTCCTTCCGTTTCTTTCTTTTATTCATGTACCCTCTGCCTTGGGCTTCTTCCATCCTCCGTCCTTTTGTTTTATGGTTTTTAAACTCAAGGTATACACAAGGAGATGGGAAGAAAAGAATAACAACAACAACAATTTTCTTAATGTTGCCTAGTATGCTAAGCAGTGTACATGCATGATCTCTTTTACTCCTCTGAACAATTCTTTAAGGTTTGTATGTGGTCAGAATCTCCTGTTACAGATGAGAGGAAAGTAAGGCTCATAGAGGGTCAGTAATTTGATGGGGGCCATACAGGAAGTGGGAGGGATGGAATTTGAACCCAGCTCCTGCTCATTTACTGTACTGTGCCCGTGTTCCCTGGGTTTGAATATGATGCCAAAAATTCAGCTTCTCTGTACGTGCATGCTAAGTCCCTTTGGTCGTGTCTGACTCTTTGTGACCCCAGACCATGGGATTTTCCGGGCAAGAATACTGGAGTGGGTTGCCATGCCCTCCTCCAGGGAATCTTCCCAACCCAGGGATCGAACCCACATCTCTTATATCTCCTGTGTTGGCAGGTGGGTTCTTTACCACTGGTGCCGCCTGGGAAAGCCTCTCTGTACACTGGTGCCACATCAGTTCTTGGAGACAGAGTTTTGGGTGAAGTAGAGAAGGATCGGTTCATTGCCTTGCCAGGCAAAGGGGAACACAGCTGGCTAATCCCTTCAAAACTGTGTGTGCCAGCTTTGGAACAGTAGTGACAAGTTTTATAGTAATGGTTCAAAAAGGGCGTATCAGCTCATGGACATTCTTCTGATGGGCCAGGGGTGAGGTCAGTAGGCATCAGCATCGTCAACTTTCAGCTCCAGCTGTCTGGGGTATACATGCTTGTGGGCAGTATACCATCATTAATCATTAACTTCTCCCAACTGGAGGGGGTTTCTGTGTCTGTAAAATTGTTGTTTGTTGTTGAGTCACTAAGTCCCATGTCTGACTCTTTGTGATCCCATAGACTGTAGCCTGCCAGGCCCCTCTGTCCATGGGATTTCTTAGGTAAGAATACTAGAGTGGGTTGCCATTGCCTTCTCCAGGGGATCTTCCTGACCCAAGAATCGAACCCAAGTCTCCTGCATTGGCAATTGGATTCTTTATCATTGAGCCTCCTTCGAAGCCCCATCAGCAGAATAGCTCAAAGATACTGTTGTTGTTGTTGTTTTTAATTTAAATTTATTTATTTACAGATACTGTTGTGTGTATCCCTTGGTGGGGGAACAGGACCTTGCCCAAGGCTGCTCTTCCCTGTTTCTCCCTGGTCTCTCATCCCCTCCCTTCTCTAATTAACAACTGCTTGAATCTGCCCACTGGAATTCTGGGAAGGTTGTGGAGACTGATTGAAGGCTGTTGCCTGTAGTCAAAGACATGGGGGACACAGAAAGGCCTTGTGCCCAGGAGCCCCACAGGACCCTGCATAGTATCAGATACAGGCCACCAGTGCTACAGGGCATGATTTTGATAGACAAGGGAGAAGGTTCCTCACTTACCTTTTCATCCTATGCCATCTTGCCCACCTCCAAAAATTTTTCCAGAGCATTGAACTTGGCTTTACTTTGCTGATCTCCCTTTCTCAGGACTGGAGCGCAGGCTGCAGGCTTAGAAGCTTCAGCAGGAAACATGATTTTAAAACAAGTGTTTCTTTTCCTATTCACCTTAAAGTTCTCTTTAACTTTTATTGAAGTAAAAAGGCTATTTAAAGAAAAATACTGAGTCCAGATAAGATGCAGATGTGGACAGGTTGTGAAGGTGCTGTGGGAATGCGTAATCTAGGAGAACACGCCTGCCTCAAGGGAGGAATTAAAGACAGAAGATGAAAGCCAGACAACCCTCAGGGTAAAGTTTTAGCATTTTTTCAGCTAGGAGTCAGCGAGGGCTGGTGATTCTGTCCCATTTGCTGCCTTTTCCTTCCTTTCTGCATTTTCTTCTATGTTTGTGGCAAAACGTTTTGAATCTATTTGGCTTAATAATTCTTCTATCAGACATGTACTGATTTATAACTTTATAGTCGACTTTCTGCCTGCATTGGCGGTGGGAATGGGAAATTGTTGAAATGGTTATCTTTAAAACAAAAAAGAACACTTTGTAGGCCAAGGGCCTTAATCTGGTGTTTTTTTAGTCAAGTTACTCGTCGTGACCAATTCTTTGCAACCCCATGGACTGACTATAGCCCACCAGGCTCCTCTATTCATGGAATTTTCCAGGCAAGAATACTGGAGTGGGTTGCAATTCCTTCTCCATTTTAGTTCTTAGAAATAACTAAATTTTCCCATTTCTTTAAACTACGTAGTTACGGCCCACTAAGTGGTAATTCTCTTTTTCTTTTTTTTAAAGGACAGCGCAATTAGATTTTAGCAAGATTGAGATTTCAGTGTCTTTTGGTCTATTTGTCAGGACAGACCACAAGCAGTTTGCAAGTGTCCATGAACAAATCAGGTTAGCAATACATTGAAACCAGTGCAAATAGATTGTCCTCATCACCACGTAGACAAAACAGGCAGGAGATGGGCTTGGTGCTGTAAGCACAAGTGGCATGATATAATGAAGTTGTATTCCATTAAGCTCTTGTGCACGGGGAGCAAAATGTCATCACCTGAGTGTGGCTGCATTTCTGTGATACAACCTCATCTGTTCCGTCAACTAGTTTTGCTCTGATCAATAAGCAGTTTTCTGTGGCCTTTCACTGCTGTCAGATGTCATTGAGTGATGTAAATGCACGTCAGAAACTAGAAACTTGACAGCTCACCCAGAGTGGGAAGGGAGAGAGGAGCGGGAAATCACAGCAGAAGACATGGTTGACAGCTGACATCTCCTCAGGGTAACTGACTGGATACTGTAGCAGCCAGCGCTTCTCCCCATAGGAACAGGAAGGAAGAGGATCCCGGAACATGTAAAATACAGAACAGATGTCCTGAAATAATTTAAGGGAAAAGTTATTATTGTGAACTGAAGCATAGTGATTGTGTAAATTGTTTAGGTAAAATCCACCAAAAGTAACTAGCTGCTCTTTACTTTTTGACTAAGAATGATCTAGGCAGATGACAATGTATTTCTACCCCTTTTCTCCATCACCCACTGCCAAGACTACAATTAGGAAAGTTTGTGTCAATCCAGAAAGAGATGTAGCCAAAAAGACTTTTGTTATAACAGTATCCATGTAAGACAATGTTATGTAGCAGTAAAAGGAGGGAAAGGACCATCTTCATATCCTCCTGTGGGAAAATGCTGGGCTCCATTGCTAAGTGAAAAAGCAAGAGGTGGAACGGTGTGTGCTGTGCTGCCTTTGGTGTTAAAGGGAAGAACGTAAGGCTGACTCAGTCAAATGCGCTCATAGCGAGGCTGAAAGGGCCTGTTCTCAGCATCCGAAGCAGGGTGCAGGGTGCAGCCTGGTCACAGTGTTGGGTTCCAGGGGAGGCTTCACTGTGTATGTTTTCATATCTTTTTTTTTAAAAAAGCTTTTAAAACCATAGGAACATATTACCTATTTAAAATATTGAATTATAAAAAACATTTCTTTATTTCGCATATGAAACTGTGTTAAACGCGTAAAAGGAAACACAGTAGTTAATTACCATATTTAACAAAGGACACACATTCCAAGACCAGTCTTTCTAGACTCTTCATTTCCAAAGTGAGTCAAAGACATTAAGCTGTATTCAATGAGGGGTCATTAAATACTAGTTCAAATAATTTTAGTAGCATTGACTAAAATTCAGGGATACTTAGGTCATGAAAATGTTTTTTTAAAACATTTGTTGAGTGCTTACTGTATGCTAGACACCCTACAGTGTACTTATAAGCATTAACTCATTTAATTAACACCTCACAGAGAAGGTGTTATTTCTATTTAACAGGTGAAAATGTTGATGCCCAGTGAGTTTAAGGAACTGTAGGCTAAGAGTCAGACACTACTGAGCAACTAAACTGAACTGAACTGAACTGAGACACCCAGCCAATAATGCTGGAGTATGAACCTGGGTTTTTGGTCTCCAAGGGTAAGTCTAGGGTCTGAGTAGCAGAGTGGAGAGAGCTATATGCAACCCAGGCCTTTGTAAACCCTGAGGACAATGGCCTTAGCCTGTCCATCTCATCAAGGTAGTTGAGTCACTTAGTCATGTCTGACTCTTTGTGGCCCCATGGCCTGTAGCCTGCCAGGCTCCTCTGTCTGTGGCATTTCCCAGGCAAAAATACTGGAGTGGGCAGCCATTCCCTTCTCCAGGAGATCTTCCTGACCCAGGGATTGAACTCGTGTCTCTTGCATTGGCAGGCGAGTTCTTTACCACTGAACCATCTAGGAAGCCCCATCAGGAATAGAGCACGGTGTTAAATCGCAGGGCTGTCCTTACGTTCCTAGGTTTCCCTGTTAGGATGACTTCCTTCCAGCTCCTCTTGCAGTCATAATCATATACTTACAAGTAATTCATCTCTAGCTCTTCTCTGAGTTCCGTCAGGGAGAGACGGTCTCTCTGCCCCACTGTATGCCAGCTCAGAGCCTGATCCACCAGGGTACTTAAAAATTACTCGCCAAGGGCATGCCTTATTTTCAGAGGCAGGCCCTGTAGTAATGACTGGATCACATTACATTGGTGTGGTTATCTTTTGCAAACTACCTAATGGAATAATCCTTTCTAGTGCATGCTTTTCACTATTGAGGAATGCAGCTTTGAGGCCAGAGAGGATTGAGGGCTTGTAGGTTCAAGGCAGAAGGATATCAGTTTATTCTATAAATAGTCAACCATCACTTTACTATTGGAGTAGCAACTGTAAAGAGAGATGATTAGGAAGTTACAATCATCAGAGATAAAGTTTACTTTGACAGTGGGAAATGTAATTAAAAGAATCCAGTATAACAGAGTTGCATTGGAACTTCCAGGATCTGAGGCACTCTTTGCCTCCTGCCTGGGTGTCTTGAGACCTCCCCTCTCCTGGGCTTATCCCCTGGGCTACAGTCCAGGCTTCTGCTCTTTGCATGGCCATCACGTCGCCACTCATTTTGCTGTCGCTTTTACTTTTGAAGTTCTTTTCCCTTCATTTCAGGACCAAGGTTATAAGAATATGGTGGTGGTGGTGGTGGTGGTTCAGTCGCTGAGTCGTGTCCGACTCCTTGTGACCCCAAGGACTGCAGCGCACCAGGCTTTCCTGTTCATCACCAACTCCCAGAGTTTGTTCAGACTCATGTCCATTGATTTCATGATGCCATCCAACCATCTTATCCTCTGTCATCCCCTTCTCCTCCTTCCCTCAGTCTTCCGCAGGATCAGGGTCTTTTCCAGTGAGTCAGCTCTTCGCATCAAATGGCCAAAGTCTTGGAGCTTCAGCATCAGTCCTTCCAATGAATATGCAGGGTTTCCTTTAGGACTGACTGGTTCAAAATAGGGCCATCCCGACTGGTCTTCCAAGCCCTAGCCTGAGGCAAGACAGGTATTGATGAGTGAGTGGTGGGGGAGGGAAGGATATTAGATGGGGTGACTCTGTTGAGAATGGAGACAGAGTAGGTGGTTCCTGGCCATTTCTCCCTTTAATCAGACTGAGGTGGCGAGCAGGGCAGAGGGATTCTACTAATGGATATGTGAAAAACTCTGCTTTGGTTATTATCAGTCCCTTCCCTATCCATCCCCTTTTGAAGACTGGCTTGCTCTGTCCTCACGCGCTTTCCACAATGCATGAATAGGCTACCCATACTCCCAGTCATGTGCTGGGTAGGAACCAGGCCCTTGGTTGGTACTTCCTTCCTTTACTTCAGAATTATGTCACCAGCCTAATCATTACACAGTTTCGACAGAACCCAGAGTTGATCTTTGTAACATGGAATCCCAGTTGTAAGTGGAATGCATCACTTCATCCTGATGAACACAAACCTAGAGCTTGTAGATTATAACCCATCTTTACCTGGATCCCCATCATCAGATACTTAGCATGTAGAGTTTATCTGGGGGCCTCAGAGTTCTTCCCCTATGGTATCCTTTATGGGACAAGTGAAATAGTCTGATTCTCTTTCAAAATGCTCTTCTCTCAGTGTCTTACCCCGATGGTGACTTTGGTTTTCGTATATCCATTGATTTTCACTCTTTTCCATTTCACCTAAGTGGGCAACTGACTTCACCCTTAGTCCGGCACTGAGTGGGCCCTGAGAATGCCTTCTGCTTTTGCATTCTCCTTCTGCCAGCCTTTATAGTATTCCTGACTCCCATTCTCCTCTCCCTTCACCCCAGCCCCACCCCTACTTTTTTCTTGATTTGTTTTGTTTCCTCTGGGGACACCTGCAAACTGCCTTCATTGCCTGAGGGGGCCTCCACACGTCCCCTGTGAGGTGGAGGACAACCAAGCCCCTCTATTCCTTCTTAGACCAGTGCCCGCAACCTACAGTGGTTTTCTCTGTTGTCTTAACCAGCAGAACAGCCTTCTCTTGGTCTTGTGTGGGTGACGAAGGGAGAATAGCCATTGAAGAGAGGGGTCTTAAAGGGTCCTCATGATTTCCTTTTTAAAAGGCCAACTATTCAACTTTTAAAGGGTGAGTTTCATAATTGTTATATGACTGAGTTCATTTTAAATTCGATATATTGTAATTATAAAATGCTTACATGAAAATGTCCGGAACATAAAATTTTCAGTGTGAAGCAGAACATTGGGCGAAGACTTAATAACTTCCTACTCAGTCCTCCCCCATCCACTCTGAACCCTTTGGAATGCAACATTTTGCAGTCAGCATGATTTTTCTGCACATCTGATCATGTTGGCTCCTGCTTACTAGCAATGAGAAGCTCCTCGTTGCTCATTTGGTAAAGGCCAGTCAGTCTTTAGTGTGGCTTAAGGGGCCCAGTGTGGTCTGGCCCCTCCCTTCCTAAGGATCCTTTTTCCTGGCCCTAACTTTTAGTCTCACAGTCCAGCTACTCAAATCAATCTTCCTTAGTTAAAGTAACCTTGTCCCTTGGCCCTGCTCACCTTCCCCTGAGGCTTCAGGTCTCAGTGTCTGCATCACGTTCTCAAGGACTTAGCCCTGACTGGGGTGTCCTATTTCGGTAATTGTCCTTTCTGGCAGAGCATGTGTAAGGCTATTCATTGTGCTGTTAGTTCCCTGAACACAACAGCATCTAGCACATGTTTGCACATAGAAGTGAACTGTACAGTTTCACTAGATGGATGGATGGGTAGATAGGCAGACAGACAGACAGACAGAGTGGGATCAGAAGTGAGAGTAAATGACCCTTCAGGGTAGCATAGCTACCTAATATCAGAATTAACACAAAACCCAGAGGACTTTGCACTGTGTCTGGTTTTTGCTTCTTTGTTCAGAGTCTGTGTCCACACGTGTGGCTTGTTCATTCTGACTGCGTGAGGAAAGTGTGCTCCTGACTCTGTTCCCAGGGTGAGCTGGATCTCTGCTTTTTGTTCCCGGCTCCTCTGTGGATTTGGATCCTTTGGGTGCATTTTATGTGGCCCTTCTTAAGGTTCATCACTGGATTTGTTCTCTTGGTGTTTCAAAGCTGGAGGTCGAATGTTTACCCCCTTGTCTTAATTCTTTCAAGTGACTATTTCAGATTTTGTGTTTATAATTATTTGTGCTTTTGTGTTTTAGAAGCTTTTACTCTGGATCTCGGTCTCAGGGCCTCCTTGTAAAATGCTTTTCTTTGAATAGTTAATCTGAGGTCTTTATCTTTAACATTCTGCATCTCAGATTTTATGTTAGTTATTTCTCTGGCTTAATGACGCTCTGGCCAGTGTTGACTCACTCTAAAGAAAGGGGCTGTTTACTTAACAGTGGCATGCAGTCTGTTTTCCCCAAACACAATCTTTGACCAGAGATTGGGTTGAGTAGTAGTCCTTCTTCACATAAGCTGCCTGGAAGCTGTCCGTTCAGCCTTATCTGGTGGGTGACTTGAAGTGTGGGCTCATTATGCTTGCATGGCAAATTCTTAAGTCACAGTCCTTTTTCTTAGCTTTAGACTATACGGAAAATTTACTAGCTGGCCTTAATTTTGTTATTGGGGTCGATATAACTTCACCGTGATTCCTGTACTCATTTGCTCGGTAAATATTCAAAGATTGCATTTGTTCCCCCAGGGTAAACATCTTTCCTTGCTCCTCAAATGTCACAGGGAAAGACCTCTGGTCCTGCCATGGCTTCTCCATGGAAAAGACTCTGTCTCCTGTGACAGCGATGTTTTTAAAATGTAGCTTCCACCTTGAAGGGTGATTCAGTATGGACATAGTATACAGGTTTTCAACTTAGAATTAAAGGAAGAACCATGTGGTTTGTTTGCCTGATGGCTTCTGTTTCCCATTTTTTCCCCCTTGACTTCTCCTTCATGAAGGAGGATTTGAAGAAACCACTATAGCGTGGTTTTGAGTTTGCAGTTGTCCCTTCAGATAATGGTAGTAGTGATGATGCTCAAGGCAAACTTCAAAGCTTCGGTGTAAGGGTGAAAAATCATAGGGACGGGGCTTCTGTGGCCTTATTCAGCAATTAATTTTGCAGAAAAGCTACTCATGATTGTATTCCAGAAGACAAACCCCTGATTAGCTATGAGGCTTCTGAAAAGTCATCCACTTTTCTCATTCTCAGTCTTCTTATCTTTAAAATAATGACAGTAACCTGCACCTTCTGCCTCTCATGAGTTAAATAATATCATAATACTGAGATAAAGTTGAATGGTCTGAGATAAATGTTGAATGGTCACTACATGCCGACCAAATGTTTCAGAGGCATTTTGGTTTGGGGACAGTGGCTCCATTCAAGTTTGTTGTTTGTGACTATATAGCAGACGTTCCACTATTTACCTATAGATAGAAAGCCATATTAGGTAGTTTGGATAACTGTCTAAGAAGATGTATCCTCCATTTCATATGCACAGCTATTCCTCAGGACATTTTGGAAAATTAATTTGGTTTATATCACTGGATAGCACTTTTATATATTGCTTTATATTTATATTAATTATATGTTTATTTTTCACTAAATTTTAAGCTTTGGAAACTGTGTGTGTATAATACTGAGCCTACCAGTGATTAAGCATTTAATAAATAGTTCATAGAACTTTAGGCTGAAAGAGTACTTGGTAGCCATCTAGTTTAACATTCTCACATATTAATATTTATAGAGGTATGGGAAAAAAGGAGATCAGGGGAGTTAAGTCCTTTACCAAAGTCATAGAGTCCTGGAGAAAGAGCAGAATGTAGCCTTTCTGAAATGTCCTTTCCTGCTCTTTCCAGCACAGAGCACTGCCTTTGTTTTTGTTTGTTTGTTTTTTTAATTTAAATCTGCTTTATATATCTTACAATGTACTTTTTTTTATACAACGAATTTTTATTTTTTTATTATTGTTTTTTAAGTAACTAAAATAAGTAACTGGACTTTTTGTTGTTGTTGTTTCTTATATGATATTATACATGTTTCAATGCCATTCTCCCAGAGCACTGCCTTTGAATAAAGTTTAAATGCAGGTTTGAAGACAGCATGCTCTATATATTGTTTTAAATATGTCTCCCCATATACAGATTCAAGGGTGTATATGTTGAATCCATAGAAAAATTCATTTTATACTCTTAGTGCAATTACAACTTTTTACCACTTATTAAGATTTCAGAGATACAAACCAGTAGATCAGTAATTGCTTTCTTGAATCTGCCTTTAATAATTACATTTAGTAAAGCTGTATCGAAAATTAGAAAGGCAGAGACTAATGGAAAACTAGATTTTTCACTGAATTAGAAAGCAGGACAATCCATATATTGACAACACTTCAAGTTGAAACAGATCAGGAAAACTGTTTTGGACTGTTTGTGCAAAGAAGCAAGCCTGGGTCTTGATGGGCAGTGGCACACGCATCTTATGGAAGCAGAGAAACTCTAAGAGATTTCATGTAAATTGGCATGTTGAGAGGAGAGAGTCCAGGTCTGATTTAGAGACAAGTCATTTGAATCTTTTAAAGCCTGGAATTTCTCCTTCATGCTAACAAAGCAGTAAAAAAAATGAAGAATTGTGTTAATGAAGTAGGAATATCTTTGGATTAAAGAAAGCACAAAACTCAGCGGGAGGCCATATCTTGCAGTCAGAAGCAGACCTGGGCAGGAAAGTGGTGAGGGCTTCTTTTAACTTGCTTCTGGAGGGTTTGGTGCATGTTTTTATTTTGTTGCCAGAAAAATTAGTCATTTTAGTTACATTTATTTCAGAAAGCCTATTAAAGAGATCCCAGCAGTAGATTAACTCCAGGTTGTTTACATATTAAGAAAAATAATTTAAATGAGATATAATGATGTTAACTAGAAAAGCAAAACAAAACTGGCACCTCAAGGACCTACTGAATAGCGCATGGAACTCTACTCAATGTTACGTGCCACCTCGGCGGGAGAGAGGTTTGGGGGAGAATGGATACATGTATATGCCTGGCTGAGTCCCTTCGATGTTCACCTGAAACCATCACAACACTGTTAATTGGCTATACCCCAATACAAAATTAAAAAAAACAAACTTGGCACCTCTTCACCTGTCAGACGGACAGTGTGCTTTGTCACAGTAGCAAGAGAAGGGTCTGCGTAGCCAACTAATGGGTCCGCTCCCCGCTGGCGCCAGACTGGTTGCAGAGTTCACCCACATCAGGACCCAGCACACCCTTTCATACTGTAGAGGCACAAGGTTGTTAACAACTTCAGAAAAATGCCTTTTGAAGGACCTGCTTTTACATGTCCCTTTATCCTAGTTATCCTAGCTGCATCCTTTTAATAGCAGACTGTTGGCCACATCCATCCTTTCCTGTGTAAATCCAAGTATGTGCTCACAACCTCTGACAAAGGGAGGTCGTTCCCCTCCAAGGCAAGAGGAAGTGTCTAGGAACTAGAGAACTCAGGTGAATAGTCACATACAGGGGCTACTGCATTCGCTTTCAGACCAAGGAAGAAAGAGGGGTGAGCATTTTGGAAAAGAAGAAGAAACAGTGGGATGAGACATGAGCAGAGAACGTGTGGTCTAGTCTCTCTGAAAGACATTGTCTGGCCCAGATCAATTTAGGGCTTACATTTGAAGAGCACCCTGATTTCACACCAGATGGTGCACATACAGTAGGGAAGAGGGGGCATGCGTGCATGCTCAGTTGTGTCTGACTCTTTGTGACCCCATGGCATATACATGGCCCACCAGACTCCTCTGTCCATGGGATTTCCCAGGCAAGAATACTGGAGTGGTTTGCTGTTTCCTCCTCCAGGGGATCTTCCCAACCCAGGGATTGAACCCTCCTGTCCTGCATCTCCTGCATTGGCAGACGTGTACTTAACCACTGAGCCTCCTGGGAAGCCCTAGGGGAGGATAGCTGCTGCTGCTGCTAAGTCACTTCAGTCGTGTCCGACTCTCTGCGACCCCCATAGACGGCAGCCCACCAGGCTCCACCATCCCTGGGATTCTCCAGGCAAGAACACTGGAGTGAGTTGCCATTTCCTTCTCCAATGCATGAAAGTGAAAAGTGAAAGTGAAGTCGCTCAGTCGTGTCCAACTCTTCGCAACCCCATGGACTGCAGCTTACCAGGCTCCTCTGTCCATGGATTGTCCAGGCAAGGGTACTGGAGTGGGGTGCCATTGCCTTCTCTGCTGAATTTGCTATTTGGTGAGACAGAGAGAACAAAACAACAAACTGAATAGAATCTGACCCTGAAGACTGATTTTGAACAATAGGGTTCATATGCACAGTTAGTTGTGAATGAGTTAACATTCATTTGCCCTGATCATTGGTTATGTAAAACAGGGCATAGAATACATGCATATGGCACAGTCCCTGCTGTGGAGTGGATGTGGAGAAAAATACATGTGACAAAGCAATATACAGTTGTTATTTTATACGTAAGTAAAATACTAAGACATTAGAAAGCATCTGGTCAACACCCTCATGTTATAGATGATGAAAGGGCATAGTACTCAGAAGTGGTTTTTCTATCTTTATAGCTAATAAAGATCAAAGAGGAACCTGGAATTCAGAATAGCTGATTTACAGCTTATTTCCTCTTACTAGAGAGAATAGATGGGGAAACAGTGAAACAGTGTCAAACTTTATTTTGGGGCCTCCAAAATCACTGCAGATGGTGATTGCAGCCATGAAATTAAAAGACACTTACTGCTTGGAAGGAAAGTTAAGACCAACCTAGATAACATATTAAAAAGCAGAGACATTACTTTGCCAACAAATGTCCGTCTAGAAAAGGCTATGGTTTTTCCAGTAGTCATGTACGGATGTGAGAGTTGGACTGTGAAGAAAGCTGAGCACTGAAGAATTGATACTTTTGAACTGTGGTGTTGGAGAAGACTCTTGAGAGTCCCTTGGACTGCAAGGAGATCCAACCAGTCCATCCTAAAGGAGATCAGTCCTGGGTGTTCATTGGAAGGACTGATGCTGAAGCTGAAACTCCAATACTTTGGCCACCTCATGCAAGAATTGACTCATTGGAAAAGACCCTGATGCTGGGAGGGATTGGGGGCAGGAGGAAAAGGGGACGACAGAGGATGAGATGGCTGCATGGTATCACCAACTCGATGGACATGAGTTTGAGTGAACTCCGGGAGTTGGTGATGGACAGGGAGGCCTGGCGTGCTGCGATTCATGGGGTCGCAAAGAGTCGGACACGACTGAACAACTGAACTGAACTGAGAGAGTATTATCACTCAAAACTTGAGAAAACAATATGAGATATATCTTCAATGCAGAAAAATTGGAGGCAAAAACCTTGAAAAGTAAAAAGAAAAAAAAAACATTATTCATTCCTTCAGAACATTTTAGTGGTTTTTTTCTTTTGACTTTTTTAGTACATAATATGTACGTACACTCATGATTATATATTTCGTTAAACACAAAAGTGTACTCTCTCTATAGCTTGCTCTTATCTTTAACAAGATTAAAATCTCATTTCATGTTAATAAATCTTCTATGGCATGTGAATGTGCTATGTCTATTAACTCTTTCTACTAAATATTAGGTTGTTCACATTTTTATAATTATGGATATACTTTTTTGCTTTTGAAAGTCATATTTCAACTTCAGTTTGGTGCCACTGTGTTGAGCAAATAATTCATATCAACTTATATTCACATGTTAATTGAGAAATAATTATCCTTATACATTTTTGTTCTATGTTCTTCATATGTATCTTTGCAGATTGATATACTTTTGTAGTCTGTCTCTGAAAAGTTATATAATAAAATGGATATAGCTCCTCTTTTCTACTCTCAACTATTTAAATTGAATGTACTATTTATCTCTGAGGGCCAAGCAGCTCACCCATCTGGAAATGCTTTCGTGTTTCCATATTACACTGATCTTGTACCTTTCAGTTTGTAAAACTTAGGATCACTTTGGCAAAGCCTTGATGAGGAGTAGAGTGCTCAGACACTCACAGAGCAAACGTTTGGAAAAGGGAATGGACCAATTGTGGCTGCAGGTGTTAATTCCCTAAATGGCGAACCAGTGTCTTTAGTCCAGGAAAGGACTTCATCAGAGAGTTCCCTTCAAATCTGTGTTGTGCTCTGTGGGGGAATGCCTGGCACAGGGTTCACAGTTGCACTGACTCTGCCTGTGCAGAAACACAATGAAGAGAAAGAAAGCAGATGATCACGTCCAGGTGTTGAAGGTGATTTACTTGTGAGTGTCTAGTACATTAAATCTAGAGGTAAGGCTTAGGGAAAGGCTTCATCCTTCCTACCCTCTGGAGCAGTTTTAGACTTTTCAGATGCTGACTGCTTTAGATTTAGCTCAGGCCCTTGGGGATGGGAGAAATTAGAGTTAATGCTTTTTTTTGTTTCTCTATAGAGACCACATATGTCATATTATTAAGGTAAAAGTGACTCATACAAACAACAGAATCTTGCAAAATGATTCTATTTTTGCAAGTCAACCCTTTTTCTTGAATTCATCGTTCTGTATCTTTAAAGGAGTCAGACAAATTAAGTGATTATGATATATCATGTAACTAGGAAAATCTCTTTGTTAAGGGTAAAAGAAATCAATACAAAGAACTCTTGTAATATTTCTTTTTTCTTTCCTCTTTAGCAGCTCCTTCTATGTGGATTTAGAAATGCTGATTCTACATGAAGAATGGCAGTGATACATGTTGAGGCCTGGCCTCGTTAGACTGCAAACTTCTCTCTAAAAGTCTTTGGCAGTGGTGTGTGTTACATGGATTTAGAAAAGGTGATGCTTGTTTAAATACAGACATTTGCTTGTAAGTTTTTTATTAGATAAACTCAGTTTTTAAATAGTCCTGTATCAATAAATTTTTTAAAGTAGGTTAATTTGAATTGTTTTTTTAAATCAAAATATAGTTCATTTGCTTTCCTGCTGACTCAGACGGTAAAGAATCCATCTACACAGTGGGAGACTTGAGTTTGATCCTGGGGTTGGGAAGATCACCTGGAGAAGGGAACAACGACCCACTCCAGTAGTCTGGCCTGAAGAATTCCATGGACAGAGGAGCCTGGCAGGCTACAGTCCATGGGGTCGAGAAGAGTTGGACACGACTGAGTGCCTTTCACTTTTCATACATCATTTACAGTGTTTCGCTAGTTTCAGGTGTACAGCACAGTGATTCACTTGTGTGTGTATATATATATTCTTTTCCATTATATCCCGTTATTGATGATAGATTATTACAAGACACTGAATTTAGTCCCCTGTGATATTCAGTAGGACCTTATTGTTTATCTATTTTATATATGTGCTAAGTTGCTTCAATCATGTCCGACTCTTTGCGATCCTATAGATTGTAGCCCTCCAGGCTCCTCTGTCTATGGGATTCTCCAGGCAAGAATACTGGGTTGCCATTTCCTTCTCCAGGTATTTTATATATAGTAGTGTGTATGTGTTAATTCCAACCCCCTAATTCATCCCCTCCCCTGCCCTTCTCCTTTTGATAACCATAAGTCTGTGAGTCCTATTTCTGTGTTTTGTAAATAAGTTCGCTTATATCTTTTTGTTATTCCACGTATAAGCCATATGTATGATATTTGTCTTTGTCTGACTTACTTCACTTAGTATGATAATCTCTAGGTTCATCTATGTTGCTGCATATGACATTATTTCATTCTCTTTTAAGGGCTTGACTGATAGGTTAACTTAAATTTGAGAGAACAAAACTCTTACTAAGTTCGGTTCTGTGATGCAGCTTCATAACCTGCCCTTGCCATCTCAGTGCTGTCCAACCATTCTGTCTAAACTTCCAACTCCACCCCCTCTTCCTCCTCTCTTCCTGTCCTGCCACAGCACTCCAAGTTCCTTTTACCTGGTTCTGTTTTTTCCTCCCATACCAGATAATCACTTTTTAAAACATACTGTATAATTTACTTATTTTAAAAATATATCTATTGTTCTCTGTCTTCCCTGCTAGAATGTAAATTTCATGAGGGCAGTTCCCTTTGCCACTTTACTTCACTGATAAATATCAGACACTTTGAATGGGAATTAGCACATAGTAAGTGCTCAATAAATATGTGGATAAATAAATATCATCATCATCTGTTTTTAAACCAAACATATATTGGGGACATAAAATACTTGATATTTTTTCTCATTTGGAATTTTGAAAGAAGGTTGAGAATTCTACAGTCTTTAAGAGCTTCCTTCCTTTGTGTAGGTGGGCATTTTAAAAATGTGGATGCCTGCCTTCTAATACTGTTTATAGAACAAAAAAAGCTTCTTTCCCTTCAGCAGGAATAACAGGGTGTCTCTTCAGCATCCTTGCTTGTAAAGTCTATAAAACAGTCTGTATTTTATTACAGAAACAGAGCTTGACCTCTCCACCTGCTCTCTGCCCATGTTTCAGGCCTGAACAGCAGAGCTTTGAAGCTGGCAGGCATATTGCAGATGGCCTGTGCTCAAGTAAACTTCCTCCATGGGGTCCACTGAGGACTATTTGTTCCGTACTGAGAGAACACAGGAGGGTCTTGGATCTTAAATTCTTGATGCCAATAGAAAGAAAACTCGTCATGAATAAGCAGTAGTTCTTCTCCACCCAAGCTTACCCTTTGCACTTTCTTTGAGTTAAAAAATAATCATCTGTCTATCCCTATTTATCTATCTGCATATATATGCTTGTGTGTATATGTATATTCATATAGTGTGTGTGTGGAGAAGGCAATAGCACCCCACTCCAGTACTCTTGCCTGGAAAATTCCATGGATGGAGGAGCCTGGTGGGCTGTAGTCCATGGGATCGCTGAGTCGGACACGACTGAGCGACTTCCCTTTCACTTTTCACTTTCCTGCATTGGAGAAGGAAATGGCAACCCACTTCACTATTCTTGCCTGGAGAATCCCAGGGACGGCGGAGCATGGTGGGCTGCCGTCTATGGGGTTGCACAGAGTTGGACACGACTGAAGTGGCTTAGCAGTATAGTGTGTGTGTGTGTGTGTGTGTGTGTGTGTGTGTATGTCAGTTGTGTCCAACTCTTTTGCAATCCCATAGACTGTAGCCTGCTAGTCGCCTCTGTCCATGGAATTTTCCAGACGGGAATACTGGGAAGGGCATTGCCATTTTCTTCTCCAGGGGATATTCCTGACCCAGGGCTCCAACCCCTGTCTCTTGTGTCTCCTGCATCAGCAGGCAGATATTTTTTTTTTTCCCATTGTACCACCTGGGAAGCTCATTTATATAGAGAGAATACACATTCTAGTCTCTTCCCAAATATCATTGGGAATATTTGAACTTTTGAGTTGCATGATTTTTTGTGAGGATGTTTTTTAAGACAGAAGCATAGTGCATCATAGAGCTTCATGGTGTGTTAGAGAATTGGAAGTTATTAATGGCCTCAGATTCCATTTAGATTTGTGAGAAACCCAATGACATTTGGGAAGAGACTAGGATGTATAGGGCACCAGCTTTGTGTCTGGTGAAGTGCCAAGTGTTTTATATACCATGTCTTACATATTTACTCTGCCACCGGCCTAAAGAAACAGATATTATCATCCTCATTTTCCATATGAGGAAATTGAAGCTCAAAGTGAATAAGCAATATCTTTAAGGAATCAGAGCTGGCAAGTGACAGATCTGGGTGTCGGGTGTGTCTGACTCTAGATTGGCATTCTTTGTACAATACCATGTAGCTTCTCTACAGTGGTGCTAATTATTAAGATGGGTAGTTTCTTTTTAATAAAAGGGCTATATTTCAAAACTCTTTTCATAGCACTCATGCCCTCATGAACAGTATTCTTTAGACCAGCTACCACAAATTTTTCTATAGGAAATGATCTGGTTCTGCACTGTCTGCTCTATCATGTCTAACTTACTGATTTTTCTCTGACAAAAATAATTCGTCTTACTTTTTTTTTTACTATCAGACTGCTGAACTGGGCTAAGTTGTGGACGTGTTCTTCCCAGTGTGTTGTCTTGCTGTTAATTACTTGTTCACTCTCCTTCCCCTCTTTGCTTCCTCCTTTATTTCCTGTATTCAGCCTACTTCGTTGCCAGATATTTTTAAAGGCTGGAGAAAGAAATGGCAACCCAATCCAGTATTCTTGCCTGGGAAATCCCATGGACAGAGGAGCCTGGTGGGCTATAGTCCATGGTTTCACAAAGAGTCAAACACAACTCAGCGACTTAACAACAACAACAACAAAAACCCTAAAGCTGGGAATGTGCTTGATACATTTGATGGTCAGTAAGCGACTTAGCAGCAGCAGCAGAAGTGGACTGGTGATGGGCAGGGAGGCCTGGCGTGCTGCAGTCCATGGGGTCAGAGTCAGACATGTCTGAGCAACTGAACTGAACTGAACTGAACTGAAGGGGACTGGTGTGCATAGACCAGGATAAGTAAGAGGGGTGTATTAGGAGATGTAGAAGAGAGAGGGGCTCTGAAGCCTGTGGGTGTAGGGCTTCGTAGGCTACAATAGGGACTGGAATTTTACTCCAGGAGTGGTAGAAATCCATGGAATGAGTGCAACAGAGGAGTCATGTGATCTGGTGGAGGCCTGAAAAGGGCTACTGTGAAACAGATGGTTACAGGGCATGAGTGTGTCAGTGAGACCAGTGGGGAGGTTGTAGAATGAATTTTCGGGCCTGAATGAAGGAAGGCTACTGCAGACTCTCCAATGACACAAGGCTTGGCAGAAATGCTGGCTTATGATTTGGGTGACAGCATAAGTTTTCAGAAAAGTTGCAGCATCCTCATACGATGGGTGGAAATGGACATGGTCCTTTGTAAGCCTGACCTCAAGTTCTCACAATCACCTGTTCCAGAATTCTCGGGGAAGACCTAGTGCTTTTGTTTGACCTCAAGGTTCACCGTGAGCCAACAGTGAACTAGAGCTTCCAAAAAGATTTAGGAGAATACGGGTCAAAGATAAGGAATCTTACACTAAGATCGAGGGAAGTCAGGATTCCACTGGGTCTTAGTGGATGGGTCTTGTCAGCAATACAGGGTTCTGAGTGGGCGCTGATATAGGTGAGTGCAGAAGCCACAGGTTTGCCCTGCAGGCTCAACCACCTCTGCTGATGGGAGAAAAGTCCCTTCTCCCTTGTGGAGATGGATGGATGTGGTCAGTAGCTACACTCCTGTGGGGTCATCTTTTTTTCCCTCTCTGTCCACCAAGTCTCCCTCCCCCGTGCTGATACAGAAACAGCTGTGAAAGTGACTAGATGTTGATAATGATATTAATAGATAACATTCTTGTTTGGGTTCTTGCTAAATGCAAGATAATATGGTAAATTAGTGACATGATAATCACATTTAATCCTGACAACAAACCTATTTGAAAGGTACCATGGTAAGCTTCATGTTATAGATGGGAAAATTGAGGTTTGTAAAGGTTAAATAATTTGCCCCAAATCATGCTACCCAAGCCCAGCAGAGAACCATAGAAAACACAGGATTCAAACCCAGGCAGTTTGATTCAAGAATCAGAAGTCTTAACCACTGTGTTATCCTGCAAAGCTGGTGGGTGAAATAAAAATATTATTGTTGCAGAAGGAAATGGCAGCCCACTCCAGTATTCTTGCCTGGAGAATCCCATGAATGGAGGAGCCGGGCGGGCTACAGTCCATGCAGTCACAAAGAGTTGGACATGACTGAGCATGCACGCACTGTTTCATGTAACCATTATATGGGACAGAATCTGTTAGAATGAAGGTGGCTTATGATGTTTAAATGGAAAAAAAAAATTACAAAAAGTAGGTATGATGTGATGACTCAGAGTCTTTTCTATCCTCTGTTATTTGCTTGTTTTCTGTAATGAACATGTTTAATTCTTCCAGTAGGAAAAAGGTCTTTATAAAATGATGAGAAATTGTGTTCCTAAGATCTCATAGAAGCACAAAAAGAAATCTACAATAAAAACATATATATGAATAATTCCTACCAAAATATTATTGTCATTTCTGCATATATGGGCTAAACAGGGTTTTTTTTTTATGAGTTGTAATCTATCTTTTATAGTTATGAGAAAATCTGTGTTGAGTTTTAAACTACCTCAATTGTAGATTTTGGAGACATAATCCATTCACTAACTGGGAATGGCCATATTTTCTTAAGTCCTGGATTCTATATTTTAGGTGAACAGTGACAAACTATATTTTAACCAGAAGGTGGGTCTTCTGAAGGACAGCTAAAGGAGCTAGAGAAGTTTCAATCTGGAAGGGGAAGACTTTAAAATGCAGCTAAGTTTTCTCATACTAGAGTGGAAAACCATAAGCACTGATATGGCCTCAAGACTGCAGAATAAACTTCTCTTCCTAGATAATCAGATCCTGTCTCCTGACATTAGATCACATTCACAATTAGATGATTCCCAAATGTATATCTCTGGCCAAGACCTCTCCCTAAGCCCCAAATGTGTAAATTCAGTCCACTGAACATATCCACTTAATGTCTATCTAACACGTGTCTCAAACTTAATGCAACAAGTGCAGAGCTCCTGTTTGCACCCCCACCCCACCCCCTACTCCTGACAGTCTTCCCAGCTCAGTTACTGGCACCACCATCCTTCAAGTTGCTCCGATTCCCAAACCTCACCATTATATTTGTTTCCATTTCTTTCTTTCATTCTTTTTTTTTTTTTTTAAGAATCTCCACATTTAATTATGTTAGCCTGTCCTTTGTTTCTACTTCTCCTCACCTCTCTCCACTACTATTCAGACCTTATCTCTGACTCTTCTCCCTCCGCATCACTTTAGGCACATAACTATGTCAAGTATTTAATCTTCCACCTGCTGGGACCATCCTGCCCCCACACCCAGATATTCTCACTTCCTCTAGGTCTGTGATAAAAGAAATAGTGGATCTCCCAAAATGTCTGCGCCCTAATCTCCAGAACCTGTGAATATGTTTCCTGATATACAGAAGAGACTTAATGGAGGTGGTGAATGTTACAGACCTTGAGATCACAGAGACAATTTAGCTTATCTGGATAGGATTAATATAATCCCATGAGTCTCTCGTTTAAAAAGAAGGGGAAGCAGAAAAGTAGGTCACAGAAACAGGACATGAGAGTCCTGATCTCCTGTTGCTGGCTTTGAAGATTGAGAAAGGAGACCATGAACCAAGGAGTACAGGTGGCTTCTAGAAGCTGCAAACTTTGCCCTTAAATGAGGGTCAGCAAGAAAATGAAGACCAAGTCCTACAACCACAAGGAAACAGAAACGTTTTCTCCGAGTGAACCACCAAAAGGAACCCAGCCCTGCCAATACCACGATTTTAGCCCAGTGAGTTGTTGCTCAGTCGCTAAGTCATGTTCAATTCTTTCTGACCCCATGGATTGTAACCCACCAGGCTCCTCTGTCCTCCAGTGTCTCACAGAGTTTACTCAAATTCATGTCCATCGAGTCAGTGATGCTATCTAACTGTCTCATCCTTGGCCACCCTCTTCTCCTTTTGCCTTTAATCTTTCCCAGCATCAAGTGGCCAAAGTATTGGAGCTTTGCATCAGGTGCCCAAAGTATTGGAGCTTCAGCATCAGCATCAGTCCTTCCAATGAATATTCAGGGTTGATTTCCTTTAGGATTGACTGGTTTGATCTCCTTGCTATCCAAGGGACTCTCAAGAGTCTTCTCCAGCACCACAATTTGAAAGCGTTAGTTCTTCAGTGCTCAGCCTTCTTTATGGTCCAACTCTCACATCCGTACATGACTACTGGAAAAACCATAGCTTTGATTATATGGACCTTTGTAGGCAAAGTGATGTCTCAGCTTTTTAATATGCTGTCTAGGTTTGTCATAGCTTTCCTTCCAAGGAGCAAGCATCTTTTAGTTTCATGGCTACAGTCACCACCTGCAGCAGTTTTGGAGCTGAAGAAAATAAAACCTCACTGCTTCCATTTTTCCCCTTCTATTTACCACGGAGTAATGGGACCAGATGCCATGATCTTAGTTTTTTTTGAATGTTGAGTTTTAAGCCAACTTTTTTACTCTCCTCTTTCACCTTCATCAAGAGGCTCTTTAGTTCTTCTTCGCTTTCTGCCATTAGAGTGGTATCATCTGCATCAGTTCAGTGCAGTTCAGTTTAGTCGCTCAGTTGTGTCCGACTCTTTGTGACCCCAGTACGTGACTACTGGAAAAACCATAGCTTTGACTAGATGCACCTTTGTCAGCAAAGTGATGTCTTTGCTTCATAGTTATAAATTTTTTTTAATTTTTAATTGGGGAATAATTGCTTTACAGTGTTCATAGTTAGCAATTTTTCATTCCATTTCAGAGCATCTTACAAAGCACCAAGACATTTATTATTTGACAAACTAATACAGTAGGTATCGTTTTGTCTTCCGTATTTATTAATGAAGATACTGTGGCTCAAAGAAACTTAGAGATTTGCCCAAGTTAGGAAGTAGTGCAGATAAAATTCATTTATCTATTTTCCTTCTTTCAAAGCAGGTCATAAAATAAAATAATAAGATTCACGTAGCATCTATCTTTGGAGAAGGCAATGGCACCCCACTCCAGTACTCTTGCCTGGAAAATCCCATGGTTGGAGGAGCCTGGTAGGCTGCGGACCATGGGGTCACTGAGAGTCGGACACGACTGAGTGACTTCACTTTCACTTTTCACTTTCATGCACTGGAGAAGGAAATGGCAACCCACTCCAGTGTCCTTGCCTGGAGAATCCCAGGGACGGGGAAGCCTGGTGGGCTGCCATCTATGGGGTTGCACACAGTCGGACACGACTGAAGCGACTTAGCAGCAGCAGCAGCAACAGCAGCATCTATCTTCCAGAATGCTTAATTGTTTAACCTAATATGCCATATAAAATTTATTGCCAGAACAATTCAGGTAAGCAAAGAACTAGCAGCATTCACATTTTATAGGAAATCTAAGTTAAAGTTATATGATATTGAAACTAATGAAAAACTATGTTAACCAATCAATATGTATGACCTAATGTATTTGAGTGCATTTTTTCCTTCATCCTGAATTGATTGATTGGGTTTGTGTCATAGATGTGGCTGAAGAGGAAAAGAAAAATGAAGACTTTTCATAATCAAGTAATCAGTCAGGGAGCTGCAGCTAAAATCAGTCAGTAGTAGGGTTTACACTGAAAACCTGTAATTCTGTAAATATTAATAAACTCAAGAGAATCTTTCCTTTATAACCAGAGAGATGTAAAACAAAAACATTTAGCAGAGGTTATGTCATTTTTAGGTTATCTGAAAGTACTTCATATAGACAGAAAAAATTTCAACACTTCATAAACATGTAAAAGGAAAAATAAAATGTCTATAAATGTCTATAAATGACCTTCTAGAACCAGAAGTTAGTTGAAAAGTTACTAATTTAAGCAATGTTACTGTAAGTATTAATAATGTATCTGAATCTCCATTTCTTGGTGTCTTGGAAAATCTCTGTGTCCCTGATAATCTCTTAGAAATATGAATTGAGTTGATTCCACTCCTGTATTAAACTCTCCTCTACTCCATTTTCACTATGTATATGATTTTAATTTCATAATTAAAATCAACTTTATGACTTTATATTTGTTACTGTGTAACTTGAGCAACTTTCATTCACCAGCTTTTAAGCAGCATGCTTTGACTGTCAATTATGTAAGATGGAAAGATGTGGACCCTGTTTACTTGCTTTACATCCTGTTCCTTCCCCATTCATCTCTTGTTTTCTGCTAGTTATGACATTAGTTTTTACACAAAAAATATTTGCAGTCTGTTCTGTAAAAATAATTGTCTTCTCTGTTGTATAGATTGATTACAAAAGCTGAGTACAATAATTAATGTTCCCATATGATAATTATATGTGTGTGTGTACAGATATTTATTTATGTTTTCACCATGTAATCAAGCTTTTGGAATTGTAAAGAAGGAAAGGAAGCCTTATAAATTGTTAACCTGTACTGCTCAGTGGAGAATGTTTCAAGCATTGCTTCAAATGGACAATCTTGTTCAGGTTTTTTTGTGTTTTTTTTTTTTTGTGGACCATTTTTAAGGTCTTTATTGAATTTGTCACAATATTGTTTCTGTCTTATGTTTTGGTTTTTTGCTGTGAGGCATGTAAGATCTTAGCTCCCCAACCAGGGTAACCCTCACCCCCAGCATTGGAAGGTGAAGTCTTAATCTCTGGACCTCCAGGGAAATCCTGACATTCTTAATTCTCTAAACTGTTTCAGATCGTGTTGCATGTATTTTGCTTTATATTTGGAACTGTACATTGTATACAGTTTTGTTTAGTTGGTTTTCTTGAAATTCTTAAGCACTTTTTTTTTCTTAACAGAGAAAGGTGAATGCTTTGATGCTATCACTAAAACCTCATGAATGATAATAGGTATTAATCATACCCATTTTGTTCTTGAAAGCATTCTTCTTGGAACCCTTTGGCTTCTTACTCTAATTTGAATACTTTTTAGGCTGCATAATTGGTATTTTAAGATTCCCCAATATCTGCATATTGTTTCTAGATTTCCACCATTTCTTGGCTGCTTTTTTGAATTCTTTTTTGAAAAAATCTTCAAAGAGAATTTCATAAACATAAACATAGTACATAAAATATTCTCTCTCCTGCATGTCTGAGACAAGCACCTTCCCATCTTCCTGGTGGAAAATTTGCCTAGTATGTATATATATAAAGAAAAGTCATTTTGAAGCTGATAGTGTATCTTTATGTGTATTCTTAGTATAATGCTTTAGTATATCCTTATTATAATGCATTAGTGATCCAAACTACTTGGAAGACTGGACTTAAAACTTTAATTTTATATAGAGTTTCCAACTTTATTTGTAAAGCACCTAAAAGTTATTTATTAGACACTTTTAGGTATGAAAACTTTTCTTTTCTTTGGTTGAAAATAAATGACTATGAAAGATACGAGCTTCTGAAGACAGAGATCATTCAACCTAGAATATAAGTTAAGTCCTTC
The DNA here is from genome assembly GCF_032452875.1 of Bos javanicus. NCBI lineage: Eukaryota > Metazoa > Chordata > Mammalia > Artiodactyla > Bovidae > Bos > Bos javanicus. The sequence continues at coordinate 30,527,200 of NC_083874.1, read as the reverse complement.
TTTAGCTTAAGTTTATTTTGTTTTTTTAGATACATTCCTGAAAAAACTGGGTGTAAACCAAATTATAAAATATTTTATCATTAAATTTACAGTTTAACTTCAGAGATGTTATCGAACTGCGGGGAAAAAAAAAAAAACTGACTCTAACGTGTAGTCAAAACCGCACTTACAAATTGAAATCTTCTCTTTAAAGTAGTATTTATTTTTCTTTTCAATTGGAAGTCTAAGGACTTAATAATGTTCTTAGGACTGTGGCCAGAATAGTCACATGAACAGTATAGTTTCTGTTTTTTAAACAAACTTAAATGAAAATCTTAATATGTTTATTTAGTTACATGAAGCTTCCCTTGCTTTATACAGGGGAATTTCTAGACATCTCTGAAGGCAAGGATATCTCCAAGAGTAGAGGGCTAGATGGATAGGTCAGGTCTCTATGTGATTTTACGTAAGACAGTTGGAATGGAAACTTATGCTACTATAAACCCTGGGCAAAATATTCCCAATTTGTTCTCATTTCCTCATCATACTGCCAAAGTGACTGGTAGCCAGTGTTGGTCAGAATGAGCCAGGCATTCCATATCCTTTTGGTAACTTAGTAGGGTAACTTAGTACATTTGAGGGGGATGAATTTGGTAACATTTTTGGTAATTTATCTTCTGTATGTATGTGTGTAAGTTCATACACAGGAACAAGAATGAGATGTGTATGTCTGTACACATACATTAATCATTAACATATATAAATATATGTAGGTATATGTAGACATAAATAAATATATATGTACATATTTATATAAATGTATATAAATGTATTAAAAATATACAGTGAAAAATACTCCAGTAACTTAATATTCACCTTGATTAGGGTCCTCATTAAATAAACTGTGGTAACAACATACATGGTAGTACTATGTAGCCATTAAAGAATGAAGTATGTCAAAATGTGCTCATTAATGAAGGTGTCTATGTATTAAGTAAATAAAGTAAAGAATAAAAGTAGTAGAAAAAACAAAAGTAGTAGAACTATATGCTCTAGCTACAGTCGTATTAAGAAAATAACATATTTTATATGTACATAAAGAGTTAATATGAGTATAGACAATTTCTGAAAGGCAACAAGTAGCTTAAACAGATCCAAATAAGAAACTTAATATGGTTTTATCCAAGTCTCTTATGTATTAAACATGCTTTTCAGTTTATTTCCTTTGGACTTTTGAAAAGTCTTCCTTGTAAGCATATGTTTTTGTAGCAAAACCATACACACTGAGTTTGGGGGCAGCAATGTAAGGAGATTGACTGAGGAGGCGGTATGGACACAGATCCTGGCAGGAGAAGGATTTTTTTCTACTCTGCAGAATTGTATGCTTTCTACATAGATCAGTGTTTGTTTGAGAGGAGCACAGGCTGTAGTTAGGGGTGAATTCCTCACGCCAGCATCACCACCACCCTCTCTGCCAGGGGCCCTAGGTTCCTGCAGAGCTGCCTTAGAAGAGACTGTATGGAAGGCATTGTTCCCCCTCCAGAGTATCTCCCCCAGTGAACAAGACTATAAGGGAGCCTGTTCATTGGGCATCAGTATTGTGCAGTGGTTAAGAAGGCAGATTCAGGAACCGAATCACTGAGTTCAAAATGTAGCTACCATAGGCAAGGTACTTAACTCATGCCTCAGTTTCCTTGCCAGTAAAATGGGGATCATACTACCTATCCCGTGGTGGGTTGTTGTGAAAATTAAATGAGTGATTGTCATGATAAAGGAGCTTGGAGCAGTGCCTGCATATAAGAATTATAAAAGTCTTTGTTATTGTTGTTGTTATTATTGGTCTTACTATTTAGGAAAAATTCCTAAACACTTTAAAAATAATGATTAAATCATACGTTGATTTTTATATATGCCACTTTACATAGAACATATTTACGTAACCGAAATATATATGCATTGACTCACAGGGTTGGTTATTTATAGAAACATTTGAAAAATTTGCTCTCAAACTTATCTTTCTTTTCTATGTGATGTCTCTGTTTTCTGGCAGCTTTTCAGGTTTTCTTTCTTACTGGTTTTTAACAATTAGATTATGTTTTGCCTTGGGTTTTTTCCCCCTGTTTCTTGTACTTGGGTCCATTGGTCATCTTGGACTTACAAGTTTATAGTTTCTATCAAATTGGGGAAATTCTTGATCAAGATTTCTTCAAACATATTTGTCTTTCTCTCCAACCTCTTTCCCCACATCTCACCTCTGCTATGAGTACTCTGATTATACATGCACTTTGATGTTTAAAGTTGTCCCATGGTTCACGAATGCTTTGTTGATTTAAGTTGCTACTGCTGGATTTTTAACTTTACTTATCTTTTCTTTTCTAGTGTCTTACCTGCTGCTAATCTCCTCCAGTATATGTATATTTTTATTCACAGACATTTTTTACTCTTCAGTAGGACCCACACCTGTTATCTAAGCCTTGTTTATATCTTCCATGCCTCCACTTAACATAGTCAACCTTTCTTCTAGGTTCTTGAACATAAGAAATTTTCTTATAACAAGTTAATGCTTTAATCTACTAATTTTATCATCTGTGTCATTTCTGGACTAGTTTCTATTTACTGTTTTTTCTTTTCATTATGAGTTGAAGTTTCTTGCTTCTTTTCGATTAAATGCCAGGCTTTGTACATTTTGGAGAAGGCAGTGGCACCCCACTCCAGTATTCTTGCCTGGAAAATCCCATGGATGGAGGAGCCTGGTAGGCTGCAGTCCATGGGGTCGCTAAGAGTCGGATACGACTGAGCGACTTCACTTTCACTTTTCACTTCATGCATTGGAAAAGGAAATGGCAACCCACTCCAGTGTTCTTGCCTGGAGAATCCCAGGGACGGGAGATCCTGGTGGGCTGCCATCTATGGGGTCGCACAGAGTCGGACATGACTGAAGTGACTTAGCAGCAGCAGTTTGTACATTTTGTCTTGTTGGGTACTGAACGTTTTTATGCTCTCAAAAATATTCTTGAACTTTGTTCTGGCAAGTGGTTAAGTTAGTCAGAAACAGTTTATTCTCTTTAGGTCTTGCTTTTAAGGTTTGTTACTTTGGATTAGAAAAGCTTTTAGCTTACAGTTACTTTAGCTCTACTACTGAGACAGGACTCCTCTGAGCTCTCTAACGAGTGCTCCCCGAATTAAGAGGTATTCACCTTGGCTTTTGGGAGCAAGAACTGTGCCCTGGTGTCTGTGAGCTCTGAGCACCGGGGTCTCTAATCTCTTCCTGTCCTTGGGTAGTCTGCTCAGCCTCACGTGCTGATGAGGATTCAGCTGAATGCTGGAGGGAGACCTCTGGCAAGTCACAGAAATTCCCTTCATCTGTGGCTCACTCCTCTCCAGAACTGTGCCCCGGAAACCGCCATGGCTTCCTGCCGCTCTCTCCTCCCTGTCCCTAATTCAGGCCACCTTGTGGTTATCCTAGGGGTAATCTTAGGAATCACTGTTTCCTATCTCTCGGTGTCATTCATTTCCTCATGTCCAGTGTCTTCATTTCCTCATGTCCAATGTCTTAAGAGCCAGTTCTCCCACTTATTTTGTCCAATTGTATAATTGTTTCTCCTTCTCTGGACTCTCCTTCTCTGGACCTTAAATATGGGGTGGAGGGGGGAGGAACACAAACAAACAATCCTCATCCACCCAGTCTGAAATTCCAGAGGCAGCCACATTCAACTCCTGCATACACTTTTTCCTGGTATTTCCTGTCAGATTTTGTACCCCTCACTGCCTCTGTGTTCAGAGAGACCTCTTCTTACCACAGTGTCTAAAACAGCACTCTTGTCCAGCTCTGTGTTATCCTGCTCTACTCTTCACTGCACTTTTGTTTCTCGACTTCACCGTGTTTTTTTTAATCTGTTTATGATCTGCCTTCCTCACTGGATCCTATAAAGGAGGTGTGCTCCGTGAAGTCTGGGCTCTTGTTTGTCTTGTTCTCTGCTGAATCCGAGGAGCGTCAAGCGACTCCTGGGCACAGGCACATTGTAGTCCTTCAGTAAATATCTGTTAAATAACTGAACGAACGAATTCCAGATACCGTGCATTCATTCCAAACATCATCTGTGCTGCCCCGACCTTAGAGCTAGATAACAGCTACTAGGAGTTTGCCAGGAAAGGCAAGAGGGAAAATGTTTTCCTGGCAGCAGGGACAACGTGTGTCAGAAACTATTAAGAAAAAAAATAAGTCTGCTGTGGAATTTAGGAACATAAGATTTATTAAATGGACTCCATTTCTTGATTAATATTGTCATGGAAATTCTGATTAAGAAACCTCCTTTCCAAGGTGTTTTCCCATTTAAAAGAAAAACGTCTTAACTGTATTAGGTATATTGTGCATTTAAAAAATAGCAACCTAATAATAATATTAGAATTAAAATTTATCACATACTTTTCTCTGTGGGTCTATGTCTGTTACGTACACCCCAGCCCCTCCCCCGCAAAGTGAAATTTAGTGATTGTGTGAAGTAACTGTGGAACTTGGTAATGAAGCCATCTGGTCGATAGAAGGGGTGACATTCCATGAGGCAGCTGCTGTGTAATGTGTCTTATCTGTGGCCTTCAGGAGGGAGCACCTGAGGGGCAACCTAGTAAGCTGAACCTTTCTGAGTCTTCAGCTTTCTCCTTCTATGGGTTCTTCAGCAAACGTGCCAATTAAAGTGGTGGTTTTTGTGATGAAGCCTCAAGTAACTGAACTCAGAACGTATCTCCGTCTATTTCATACAGCTCTGCAGATGGAAAGTACTTTCATTGCTCCCACATTGTCCTGATTTAAGTCTGAGACCTGACTCTAGAAAGGAGACTCTGATTTCTATTAACCAAGCCCCTGAGTTGAAGCTGTGCTTCTTTTGTTTGCATTTCCCAGGGTGATTTTCTCATTGTATTCCTGGCTTTGAAGGGTCTTTGAAGAAGACAGATTTACTTTAGTGAACTAGTAAACAAATTTTTTTTCTAAAAAATAATGTATATATGTCTTGGAGTCTGAAGCATATGCATATGTTTCTTGAAGAAAATATTTTCACTGACTCACCAAAGAAAAAGTATTTTTTAGAGGGATTTCTTGAGGAAAAAAGAACAGTTGGTTAAACTGATAAAAATTGAACACTTATTTAATAAAAGCAGGTTTCTTAAACTGAGTCATGGAACAGAAGATTTTGTTTCTAATTGGAAGAAGTACAAAAATATGAACACATTTTGTTTGATGATGTAATTTCTGGCTTTCCACAACAGTCATATGTACATGTAAGGCAGAAATTTAGAGCCATAGAGAGGTATTTTCATAATGAAGGAGTGTGATCTTGTATCTCATATGCTTAAATAGTTCTTTTTAGGGTTAGCAGAATGTGTTTAACACTCTTTAGTGTCACATGACCTCAACTTTAGTTTTGTTTCCTTCAGAAGGGCAATTGAAATGGGAAACCAGGCTTACTAGGTCATGGAACAATTCTCCTTCATCTTGGTGATGACAGACTTTCCCTCAGCGAAGCAGACAGAACCAAAGACAAACTCTTGGAAATACAGAGCATCTGCTCTTCAGCTCCTGCCGAGCATCCTTCCCCCGCCTACCTTAGTGTTGTGTTCTCATGAGCATTTCACCATATTCCTCATCCCTTGTCCCCAGTCTTGACCCATGACCTAAGAATCAAGAAAGTGTCATGTTACTGCTTACTAATTAGTGCACCCAGAGAGCCTTTTCGCTGGCCTTTCAACCTCCTGAAGGTGGGAGCACAAGCTGTCACTCGTATCATGCAGGGAAAACGAACCTTTACTACATTTTCCCCATTTTGCAAACAGCAGAATAAGCCCAGCTGAGACTGGAGATGAATATGCAGGTTAGAAAGAAATTAACCTAAAATGTACTACTGTTTGCTTGGTTGTCTTAAAGATGACACAGCACTGCCGTCATTGAAATACCCATAATGGGCTGTGATTTCTGGCAGACTGTTTCTGTGGCATCACACTTGTATTTTGATGCCATCCTATGCATTTAGTGAAATTTTAGGAGAGGAGTGTTCTCTGGTTAAAAAGTTAAGGAGCATTTGAAGGCATTTAAGTTGCCGCTATTTTTAAACACATTTGCAGGGTTGCTGTCATTTGTTAGTGAGCATTTGGCTCCAGGGCTCATTAATCAGTGCTGTTGGGCCAGGGTCTCCTGAGCCTTCTGGGTTTTGGGGGATCAGCTACTGTAATTAAAGGGATGAAATATATCATGGTCACAAACTTACCACATCAGACAACTGAGGGTTTGGAACTGGTGGAATTAATCTTTTTTTATTTTTTTCCTTTAGGTGTTTAAGATAGAAGTTCTAATGAATGGAAGAAAACATTTTGTTGAAAAAAGGTACAGCGAATTTCATGCCCTGCACAAAAAGGTAACTTCTCCCCCCAGCTCTTCTCTACAGGGCAGATGGTATAACATTAAGACTGCTTTCTGTGGTTCCTTAGAGCTTTAATAGTTCTGAGAACAGTATGATTTCTTTTATCATGAAGTAAATTTCCTTTTAAAATGAATTGTTCAGTCCTTTCAAAGGTCTGCTTTCTGAGTAGGTGGATTTTCCGTTAAGATCTTTTGCATAAATAGATGTGTGATGGCAAACTGGAGTGTACTATGCTGGGTGTTGTAGGTTCAGAAAGAATAAGACCCAGATCCTATTTTATCCATAAAATATACTTAAAGCTTTACAAAAATGGAGGGGAGTCAAATGATTATTTTATAGAAATAAATTTATCAAAATCAACTTATACTCAAATATATCTGGAAAAGATGACATCTATGTCTCCTGTATTCAAGGACTGTTTGGGGATCATGTAAAGTGGGCTCAAGGCTTTCTTTTGAATTATCAAGGCCATGTTACAAGACTGGTTTTTCAGTTCTCAGAACCATTTTGTTAAAGTCTTTGAGAAAAGAAATAAGAATGCAAAAGAAATAGCTGAGGTTTTGGAAAAATGGTCAGTGAAACATAGAAGAGAGAATACTTCTTTTTTTCTATCAAATTTTAATATTTCACAGGTTATAAATTATTATTAAAGTGTTAAAATACCTTAATAACTAGAAATATCTCATGAAATTCCCCAGAAAATCACCACATATGAGTTAACACAGTTTTAGCATTTTTCTTTCATATATACATATTCATATCTTTGTATATGTATATATGTATGTGTGTATATATACTTCCTGTATATGAATATGTATTATTATATACATACACATATATAAAATGTGTGGCACAGTTCAATTTCTTCAAGGTAAGAACTTAGATGGGGGGAGAAAAGCTGGATGGAAAGATAGTATGTTCAGAAATAATCTATGCTTTTATTTATTTTATTATATTTTTATATATTTTTATTTTATTTTATTATGTATTATATATTTTTATTATATATTATATATAATTATATTTTTATATATTATATTTTTATTATATATTTTATTATATTTAATCTATGCTTTTAATTTCATTAAGGACAACTTAAATTTTTCTGGGAAATATCAGTGCGTGAATGATGTGGTAGTGGGCTAACTCTGTATTAAAAGCTGTGTAGCATTTCTTTTGTAGCATTTTTTAAAACTTAAAATTTTTATTTTATAATCAGAGTATTGAGTAAAAACTTGAAACAGATGATACTGGGAAGTGAGTAAGCCTCGTTCCCCCCTTGTTTGAGGAGCTATCAGTTATCTGTACACTTTTCCATTAGGATAGCAAGGGATAATTAACACTGAATTTTCTACTTAAAGTTGTGTTACATCCAGGTTTACTTCCGCAAGAAACAGCACAGGCGAAGCACAGACTTAGGCTGGGCATTGCCAGCCAACTTTACAAAAAGCTCCCCCCACCCAAGGGCCTCACAGAGAAACAAACGTGGAGTCTGGGCTTCACCTCCTTCTCAAGGAATTCTGGTTTTGTTCACTTGTTTATTGAGGAAACAGATTCTAGAGAGATTTCTGCTGGGGACCTTATGAAATGTGTCCATACAATGAAATTAAAACCTGAATTCCTCCCCCTCCCCGGCCTCTGATGCAGTAGTCTGGACTCAGCAGCCTGTCACATGCAAGCCTCCTTCCTACCCTGCCAGGTCTCCGTGACCCCAGCACAGCCCAGCTGTCCCCCAAGATACTTGGGGGCCAACTCCACACGAGGCACAGCTGGGTGACTGCCAATTAGGCCCGCCCTGAGCAAGAGGCTGCCCATGTGCTTATCAGTGGAGAGTCGCTCATGCTCTCTTCTCTATTACGATTTATTTTCTTCTACAGAAGAGGACCCTCTCCCCAGTGATTATAGGCAAGGTCTTAGATTCTCAGAGTCAGAAAAAAATTGCTAGATTTCCTAGGATGCTTCTCTCAACTTCTGTAGTTCTGTTAATATTTGAGCTATTCTTGAAATTATATCATCAAGACGATTAGAATTAAGAGAAAATAGAAATTCTCAAATCTCTCAATTTTGCATGTTTTTAGCAGCCTCGTTAAAACATGATTACAGGGATTTGGAGAAAAAAATAACATTGTGCAGCAGAGTTTTTTAGTGGGGAGACACTGAATCGTATGTTTTATAGAGCAGAAAGTGGCTGTTAGAAGTCCTCTTTATTTGTCCCATTTTAATTGTATTAGATTTGGCAAAAAAGTAACTAAAAAGCAATGAAGTGCAAATAAAGACAGGGTGTAAAAATAAATATAAATCTGTAATCCTGACTGTAAAGTTGTTTGTTAAGGAGGATTGACATGGGCAAAAATTTAATCAGAATACACAAGCTTTACTGATTATTGCTGCCATGTTGTACAATTTTATCCTTTTATTAGAATTTTGGTACTCCGGTTTCCATGTTTGAATTTTGTTGTGTGCTTTGAATGTTCTGTTTTTACATAAAATACTTTCTCTTTTAATCAATTATTTTTTTTTTTTTTTTGAACATTCAATTATTTCTGCAATGGGTGCAGTTTGCTCTGTTGCCAACGTCCTGGTTTCTCTCACACTGTACTTTGTATTTCTCACTTATTAAAAGTTTTTAGCCAATGTTCCCAAATTAATTCTAAAATCATATATGAACTATTAATAAGTGCTTTGTACCTTTAAAATAATAGATGCTTGGTTCATATCCATTTACCACAAACACACAACAATGCCTTCTGGCTTACTGTCAGGCCCACTTAGAGCCAAACTAAAACCGTTACTCATTTGACAGTTTATCTAATTATCTGAAGATGATTATTATACTTCTCTCAAGCTCATAGTTTTCTATAATTATCCTTCTCTCAAAACATTCTCATCCTCTACATTTTCTTAGGATTTCTTTCTAATTTTTTGAAAAAGTCAGGAGGTTTTTTTTTTTTTTCTTTCCTATGTGCTTTATTTTCCTCCCGTCAAGTAAGCTGAGTTTTTTTAGATAATAAAGCTAAGTCTTGCAGAAAGCTTGGAGGTGGGGGAAATAAACCATTGTTACTCACATATATTTCTACTGTGCTGCTATAATTACTGTTTTCCTTTCTTCCTTGTCTTGCAGTTTTTTAAATTTTATTTTATTTTTATTTGGAGGATAATTATTTACTTTATTGTGTTGGCTTCTGCCATTCATCAGCATGAATCACCCATAGGTATACATATGTCCCCTCCCTCTGGAACCTCCCTCCCACCTCATTCCCCTCCCACCCCTCTAGCTTGTTACAGAGCACCAGCTTTGGGTTCTCTGTGTCACACAGCAAATTCCCACTAGCTATCTACTTTACATACAGTTATGAATGTGTTTAAATGCTATTCTCTCGAATTATCTCACCTCTCCCACCCCCACTGTCTCCAAAAGTCTGTTCTGTATGTCTGCATCTCCATTGCTGCCCTGTAAATAGGGTCATCAGTACCATCTTTCTAGATTCCATATGTATGCATTAATATATGATATTTGTCTTTCTCTAACTTCACTTTGTGTAATAGGCCCTAGGTTCATCCATCTCATTAGAACCAACTCAAACACATTCCTTTTTATAGCTGAGTAATATTCCATTGTGTATACATACCACAACTTCTTTATGCATTCATCTGTCAGTGGACATCTGGGTTGCTTACAAGTCCTAGCTATTGTACATAGTGCTGCAGTGAACTCTGAGGTACACGTGTCTTTTTCAGTTATGGCTTCCTCAGGGTATATGCCTAGTATTGGGATTGCTGGGTCATATTGTAGTTTTATTCCTAGTTTTTTAAGGAATCTCCTTACTGTTCCCAATTTCTTGCATTTTCTAATGGAACAAATGCTACTGTGTTGCAGGATTCCCTCATGGTGATAATATGCTATAAAAACTTAAGTGTAGAATTTCTGGTGGCAGAATGTTTCTGAACCTGCCTTTACCTTGGAGCAGGTTGAGTGCCTCCATTTCCCTAATTTTAATATGGGAACAATGAAAGTGCTAACTGCATAGGATTGTTTTACAGACTAAATGAAATCGTGTGCATCACATGGTCAACTTCTGATGATTAATATTCCTCATTACATATAGTTTTTTTTTCCTCCCATATCCAAGACGATTTCAAGCTAGAGTACAAAAGGAGCATTCTCTGTCAAAGAGTATGACTATTTTTACAGCTTTGGCTATGTATTGCCAAATTATTTTTTTACAAAATGATTTTAGCTGGTTTATAATGCAACCAGCAAGCATGAACTTACCTCATCAGCTTTGAATATTAGCCCCCCTACCATGGTATTTGTTTACTTAGCAAGCAATGTGTGTTGCCTTGTTGCTGTTTTAATTGGTATTTCTTACATTTATGATTGTAGTCCCTCTTTTTGGAATTCCATTTATGTGCTTACCCATTTATCCGCTAGGGCCTCCGTTGTTTTTGCTTGTTACTTTGCATAGCCTATTAATAAAATATTAGTCACTTGATGAAACTACTTTTCACCATGGACTTTTTTATTTTGGCTATAATGTTTTAAATTATAAAAGTTTAACATTTTTATGATCTCAAATATATGTCTATTTTCGCTTTTTCAGATTTTATGTAAGATTGGTTTTTCTTCCAGCACTCTGGAAGAATTCGATTTCACTTTCTTTTAATTTTTCTTGATTGGTTAATTTTTTAAACTATGAATTTTGGATGACTTGAATCCAAACAAATGTTTATTAAATTGCAGATTCCTGGGCACCACCAGGCATGCTGAATTGAATCTCTGTGATGGAGCCCAGAAATCTGCATTAAACCAGCATCCCAGATGACCTTCATGTCAATGAACCTTGAGAATTCCTATTGTGTGGTTCCGTTTTTAAAGGCATCTCTTAGACATAACCCTCCCTATATTACCCCCATCACACACACTGAAGCCACAGGGTTTGAAACCTTGGAAGTCTTTCCTACCTTTCTCTTCTCTTTCATTTCCAGAGTGTCAACAAGCCTATTGATTCATTCTTCCAAACTAATATAATATGTGCCATTTAATTTTTCATTTTCTGCTCTTATCGTCTCAATTCAGTGTCTTGTTACTTCATGTCTTTCTTAACTGTTTCAGATCCTTTTCCTTTTATTTATCCTCTGGTACAGATAATCTTCCTAAAGCACTGTTTTCATCTTCATTTTTTAGCTCAAAAACATTGAAATGTGCCTGTATTATCTACCAACTCGATGAAACGCACATTGACTTTCAAAACCAGAAATCTTAAACTGTGCGTTAGTTTTCTGTTACTGTTGTACCAAATCATCACAAACTTAGTGGCTTAAGACATTTGTTATTTCACTTTGAATGTGTCAGTAGGGGTTTGTTTGTTCTGGGGGGCTCTAGAAGAGAATCCGTTTCCTTGCCTTTTCCAGCCTCTAGAGGCTGTCACTTTTCATGGCCTTCTTCTGTCTTCAAAGTCAGAAAGCACATCTTCTGTTTCCATTGTCACATTTCCTGTCATCACATCTCCTCTCTCTGACCTAGACACTTCTGCCTCCCCCTTGAGATTACATCTGGGCTACCTGGATGTGCTTGGTTGCCCAGTTGTGTCTGACTCTTTGCGACCCCGTGGATTGTAGCCCTCCAGGCTCCTCTGTCCATGGGATTGTCCAGGCAAGAATACTGGAGTGGGTAGCCATTCCCTTTCTCCGGGGAATCTTCCTGACCCAGGGGTTGAACCTGCATCTCCTGCATTGGCAGGTAGATTCTTTACCTGCTGAGCCATGAGGGAAGCCCAGTCTTCCCATCTGTAAGTACTTGTTTTAATCACACCCGTAAGGTAATATATTTAGAGGTTCTAGGGATTAAGACATGGACATCTTTGGGAAGACCAGGATTCTATCTACCATATACCCCTTTACTGGCCAGCTGTATTGCTCACTGCTTCTCCTAAGAAAACGGTAGTGGCAGCCAAGCCAGTCTTCCCCATCAACGCAGTATATGAAGATCACTGCCTCTCTGACTTTGCCATACTGCTTTCTCTCTGTGTTCTCATCTGTTTAAATAAAACTGAAACATTTCAGGTTCTTCTTCAAGGTGAGTTTCTTTTATTCCTGAATCTCTCTGTCCTTGGAACTCCTTTCCCTTTTAGAATAGAGATTTCTACTTAAATTAAAAACGGCTATGAGATAATTTAAACTTTTTTGTTGTGTTAGTCACTCAGTCATGTCTGATTCTTTCTGACCCCATGGACTACAACCTACCAGGATCCTCTGTCCATGGAATTTTCCAGGAAGGAATACTGGAATGAGTAGCCATTCCTTTCTCCAGGAGATCTCTCTGACCCAGGGATTGAACCCAGGTCTCCTGCAGTGCAAACAGATTCTTTACTATCTGAGCCACCAGGGACGTCCCAATTAAAATTTAGTTATCCCTAAGTTTTATCTAACTAAAAGACACATTTTTAAAAACTAAGAACTGTGTCCTTAACTAGACTATCCAGGTGATCATTTTATATTGCATAGAAATATCCAGTCAATACTAGGAACTAAGATAGTGTTTGTAGCTGAATTATACTTCAAAAACAAACTCATAGAAAAGAAGTCAAATTTGTGGTTACCAGAGGTGGGGGTGGGTGCAAGGTCAGGGAGTGTGTTGGGGGAAATAGAATTGGATTAAGGTAGTCAAAAGAAACAAACTTCCAGTTGTAAAATAAATAAGTACTAGGGATATAATGTACATTATGATAAATATAATCAATACTGCTTACATTATATATGAACATTGTTAAGAGATTAAATCCTAAGAGTTCCATCACAAGGAAAAATATTTTTTTATTTCTTTAATTTTATATCTATATTAGATGATAGATAGTCACTGAACTTATTGTGGCAACCATTTCATGATGTATGTAAGTAAAATCATTGTACTGTACACCCAAACTTACATAGTGCTATATGTCACTAAAATCTCAAAGAAAACTAGAAGGAACAAAATGAATGAATAAATAAAAATAGGAACCATGTCTTATATATTCCTCACTGTTAGTGTTGGGCACATATTAGGCATTAACTAAGTATTTGGCAAATGAGATATTTGGAGAACATTATGCATTTTTATGAATTACTGGAAAAATATTTGGTCAACAAGAACAGTTTTTATTGTGGGAGTTTAGTTTACAGTAAGTCTAACCACTTCCCTGGTGGCTCAGACGGTAAAGTGTCTGCCTACAATGTGAGAGACCCAGGTTCAGTCCCTGGGTTGGGAGGATCTGCTGGAGAAGGCAATGGCAACCCACTCCAGCGCTCTTGCCCAGAAAATCCCATGAACGGAGGAGCCTGGCAGGCTACAGTCCATGGAGTCACGAAGAGTCGGACACGACTGAGCAAGTTCCTTTCACTTTCGCTTAACCCCAGGTTACACTTGCCTCTGTTCTATAGGTCTGCTAGTCCTGGGTGGGAAAGCACAACCACCACACTGAACCCAAAACAGACCCCCACCCTGTTCTTCTCTGGTCACTCTTGGCATGCATGTGCGTGCTCAGTTGCTCAGTCGTGTCCGACTCTTAGTGACCCCGTGGACTGTAGCTCTCCAGGCTCCTCTGTCCATGGGATTTCCCAGGCAAGAATACTGGAGTGGGTCGCCATGCCCTCCTCCAGGGGATCTTCCTGACCCAGGGATCGAATCCACATCTCCAGCATGGCAGGTGGATTCTTTACCACTGTGCCACCTGGGAAGGTACCCTCTTAGCATAATATCTTAAAACAAAAGTTGTAGGGTTCTCTCCTTACGGCTCAGACCCAGGCTGTGACAGGGTAAGACAAGAGCCTTCTCCACGCTCCCCCTAGCCCAGGCTCTGCCCCTCTGCAGCCAAGGTGTTTGCACTGTCAGTGTTGGGTCCCCGAAAGCAGCTCTGCCTTCCTTGGCCCAAATCCTCGGTGTGGAGAGTAAACATCCCCGCCTGGCAAACTGCTAGACAGAGTTCGCGTGGCCTTCCCAGCTGTTTCCTGTCCATTCTCAACCAGCCTTTAATTCACAAATGCATGATACTGGATGCTTGGGGCTGGTGCACTGGGATGACCCGGAGGGATGGTATGGGGAGGGAGGAGGGAGGAGAGTTCAGGATGGGGAACACATGTATACCTGTGGCGGATTCATTTTGATATTTGGCAAAACCAATACAACAGTATAAAGTTTAAAAATAAAATAAAATTTAATTTAATTTAAAAAAATAAAAATAAATAAATAAATAAAATAAAAGTGACAAATGACCTCAAGTTCTTTTAGGGAAAAAAAAAAAAAAGGGTTTCCAGGAAATCTGGTGCTGGTTCCTTCCTAAATGAACAAGTTCTTGTGCCTGCCTACTTTTGGCTTGTGTAGACTATTGCCTTCTCATATTTAATTTAACAAAGTCCATGATTCAGAAGGACCAAAAAAACTGCCGTATGGGGTTAAACTGGGGGTGTAGCACCTTGTGAACTGTCCTTCAAGGGAACCCTGAGACGATAGGATGACAACATGGAGTAAAAGACTGAATGCCCACCCCCTACCCACCAAGAAATGTTCCCCACTTCTTTCTCTAACATTTTTTTCCTTTTCATCATTTTATTCCCATGCTTGGGGAAAGTATTTCTGTTCCTTTTGGTGGAAAATGGTTGCTATCACCAGTGTACATATGGCAGGTCTTTGTGGGGTAAGTTCTGTGTAAAGTCCTTTAACAGTATGAAAAGGGAAGGGAGTGGTCCTGCCAGGCAGAGGGGGATTGTGTTTGTGGCATCGTGGAATCTGGTTGCTATCTGTGGGGATCAGAAAGGCAGTTGGTCTGGACATAGCCTGGCCTGGACAGTTAATCATCGGATGGAGCTGCAGAAGAGTGTTTTTCTTGTAAGCAGCTGAGCCCTCCTGGAAACATATTGTCTTGGGTTTGTCTCTCCTCATCTCGAGCCATTCATTACTCACCTACAAATGCTGTCACTGAGACCAGCAACTACGATGATCGGCTTCCTCAGTACTTCTGACATAAATAAAAAGGGAAAATCTTTTCAGTACTATATCCTCAAGATTTTTTTTTTTTAAGAAGGAGAGAGAGAGACAGATAATGGAGTTGATTTTCTATTCTGAAACATAAGAAATGTTGTGGTTCAGTTGTGTTAAAGGAAATTTCTTCATGTTTAAAGTAAAACTTAAGAAGCTTATTACCACAGGATAATTAGCATTTTTTGGCTTTGTTCTTGTTTGAGAAATGCCTCAGATAGTGTAGTGATGAGGTATATGTTTATTCCCTTACAGATATTCATCAGTTATTCCTTTCATCCCACCCAGGACTGAATCAGTCTCATCAATAAATGAATATGTTATAATATTTCCCATTGAACATAATAGAACCCACTTTGACTCCATGCTTCCCTGCTATGTTCACTGCCTTGCTCTCCTCTCTCAGTATGATTCCTGGGAAGAGGAGTCTCTGCCTTCCTGCTTACTGGTGTTTCTGACTTTGTAGTGTCTGCACAGTCTTATCGTGTCTCTTCTAGAAACACTTTCTTAACTCAGCTTACCATTTCACTGCCTCCTCACTGCTTGTCTAGCCTCTTTTCTCTGCCCCTCAGAGTTGGGTGTCTCAGACCAAGGCCTTTGCATTAGTTTTCTACTGCAGCATATAGTGGCCACAAACTTAGCATCTTTAACAGATAATTTGTTACCTCAGAGTTCCCATGGATCAGGAGTCTGGGCACAAGCAGATTCTCTGCTTGTGGTCTCATGGGGCTGAAATCAGAGGCAGCCAAGGCTGTGGTCTCATCTGCAGCTCAGGGTCGTCTTTACTGTCCTATCCTCATATGAGTGGAAGTCAGTTCCTTGTGGTTGTAGGACTGAAGTCCCTTTTCTTGCTGACTGTTAGCCAGGGACTGTTGTCAGCTCCTCGAGGCCATCCTAAAATCCTAGCCATGTGTCCCTGTTATTTCTCACAGCTCACTTCTTCCAATCCAAGCCTCTGCTAGGACTGGGTCTCATGGAGTGGAACCCAGTCAGAGGAGTGACTGTCTTACCTCATTTACTGGTCTTCTCAAGATCCAAGGAAGGAATTTTACAGACATGTAAAAGGAGGCAAGGTCTTGGGAGCTTCTCAGGATTCTGCCCCTCACAGCCCTTTTCTATGTATCTAATTCCCAATGTCATGGCATCTAGCTCTGTAGCTCTCAGTTCAGTTCAGTTCAGTCACTCAGTTGTGTCTGACTCTTTGCGACCCATGAACTGCAGCACGCCAGGCCTCCCTGTCTATCACCAACTCCTGGAGTTCACCCAGATTCACGTCCATCAAGAGGCTTTTTAGTTCCTCTTCACTTTCTGCCGTAAGGGTGGTGTCATCTGCATATCTGAGGTTATTGATATTTCTCCTGGCAATCTTGATTCCAGCTTGTGGTTCTTCCAGTCCAGCGTTTCTCATGATGTACTCTGCATATAAGTTAAATAAGCAGGGTGACAATATACAGCCTTGACGTACTCCTTTTCCTATTTGGAACCAGTATCACTCAAATATTCTCCCTCACAGTTTACAGACCCATATCCAACTGCCTACACATTATCTCTGCTTGGATACTGACTTGAAATCACAAAAATGGAACAATTGATTCCTTTGTGTTCAGTTCAGTCGCTCAGTTGTGTCCGACTCTTTGCGACCTCATGAACTGCAGCACGCCAGGCCTCCCTGTCCATCACCAACTCCTGGAGTTCACTGAGACTCACGTCCATTGAGTCAGTGATGCCATCCAGCCATCTCATCCTCTGTCGTCCCCTTCTCCTCCTGCCCCCAATCCCTCCCAGCATCAGAGTCTTTTCCAATGAGTCAACTCTCCGCATCAGGTGGCCAAAGTATTGGAGTTTCAGCTTCAACATCAGTCCTTCCAATGAACACCCAGGACTGATCTCCTTTGGGATGGACTGGTTGGATCTCCTTGCAGACCAAGGGACTCTCAAGAGTCTTCTCCAACACCACAGTTCAAAAGCATCAATTCTTTGGTGCTCAGCTTTCTTCACAGTCCAACTCTCACATCCATACATGACCACTGGAAAAACCATAGCCTTGACTAGATGGACCTTTGTTGGCAGAGTAATGTCTCTGCTTTTTAATATGCTGTCCTTTGTGTTAGGAATATGTTTTCTTGGATATGATAGAAACTTGACCAAATTTCTTAAACAAGTAAGAGATTAATAATTCTCATATTGCAAGAAAACTAAAGGCAGGTAGTCCAAGTTGATGTAGCAATTCTACCATATCCATGTTTCAAGCTCCTTTTATCTTTCTGCTTTACTGTCTTCACCTTAGCACATGACTTTCACCCTCTGGTTCCAACATAGCTGCTATCCCTCCAGCATTACTTCCATGTTTCTGGTAGGAAGAAAAGCCTTTTCTCTTTTTTTGAGGA
The DNA here is from genome assembly GCF_032452875.1 of Bos javanicus. NCBI lineage: Eukaryota > Metazoa > Chordata > Mammalia > Artiodactyla > Bovidae > Bos > Bos javanicus. Next base: position 30,509,408 of record NC_083874.1, on the reverse strand, counting down.
AAAGAGACCTACTCAGTGGACTAACGCTACATTTCTGTTTTTATTTGTTTGTTTTATTGTCTTTTTTAGTTTTGATTATTTATTTTGGCTGTGCTGGGTCTTCACTGCTGTGTGGGCTTTCTGTAGTTGTGGCTCCCAGGCTCTGAGGCACAGGCTCCGTGGTTGTGGCACACAGGCTTAGTTGTCCCTGCAGCACATGGGTCACACCTGTGTCTCCTGTGTTATCACGTGGATTCTTCACCACTGAGCCAGCAGCACACCCCCTACACTACATTTCATTAACAGCTTCATCACATGGCAATCCTAATTACCAAGGAACCGGGAAAATTAGGATTTATAGTCACTAAGCGTTTGTGTTTTGTTTTGTTTTACAAGAAGGAGGAGGAAGTGAATATTGGATAGGCGGCCTGCAGTACCAGCCATATCCTTACTCATGTGATGTGTGATTTTGCTGCAAGTGACTCTAGAACCAAAATAATGTTTACCGTAACACATACTCCTTTATTTTTCCCTTATGTAATGACTAGGGCTAATGTAACAGTTACATGAGCCTCAGGGACCCCGGCTTTTATGACTTTCCTCTTCTCAACACATCGCTTCTGTCTCATGGTAGGAGGTGACTGCTCTGGGTCTAGCCCTTACATGGGTGCCAGCAGGAAGAAGGAAAGGAAAGAAGGAATAGTCCTTCCCCGTAAGAACACTTCTTGGGCTTCCCTGGTGGCTCAGTAGTAAAGAATCCACCTGCCAATGCAAGAGACACAAGTTCGATCCCTGATCCAGGAAGATCCCACCTGCCACAGACCACCTAAGCCTGTGTGCCACAACAATTGAGCCTGTGCTCCAGAGCCTGGGAACTGCAACTACCGAAGCCTGTGCAATCTATAGCCTGTGCTCCATACAAGAGAAGCTGCTTCAGTGAGAAACCTGTGCATCACAACTAGAGAGAAGCCCCTACTCACCGCAATAGAGAAAAGTCCAGGCAGCAGCAAGACCAGCTCAGCCAAAAATACATAAATAAATTCATTTTTAAAAGCTTTTTTTCTTTAAAAAAAAAAAAAAGAAAGAAAGAATACTTCCTGAAAGTTGCACAAACGTTACCTGCCTTTGTCCAGAATTCAGTCATTCAGCTACACGTAGCTTCTAGGGAGATTGGGAGATGTAGTCTTTATTCTGGGCAGTCATGTACTCAGCTGAAAATCAGGAGTTCTGTTCTGTAGAACTTCAGGGTTCTACAGAACAGTCGCTTTGGGGAGGCAAGTAGTGTTCTCTGCCACCTACTCTAAACCTGGCATTCTACCACCTTTTAGTAAACAGGATGCTGCCAGATGAGGTCAGAAACCCAAAAGAGTCAAGGTCAGGGAGTCATTCTAACCACCTCCACTTTCCACGTCCTCTCCCAGCCTTCAGCTTCTCCCCACTCCACTGCCAGGACCATCGTCCCCATCACCGTCCTTGCCTGGACTTCCATAGGAACTGCTAACTGATCTGCCTGCTGTGATCCCACCCGCTACAGTCCATCTTGCTCATAGAATCTAGCATAATCTCTTTAAAGTAAAAATTATATCAAGTCATTCCCTTGTTTAAAACACTGTGTTTCCCACGTGAAATGACAGTCCAGTTCCCACCGTCACCTCCAAGGCCCTACACTGTCTGATTCTGCTGCCTCTCGGCCTCAGCTTTTTGAACAACAGGCTTGGTCCTTGGTCCTCCCTTTCCATTGCTCTGCCTCTGCTGGAACGTTCCTTCTCCAGTTCCCTTACCTGGTGGCTCCCTCCCAGCATGCTTCAAATGGCTCCTCAGACATTCTCACCTAACACAGGCCCTTCCCCAGTGCACACACCATCTGTTATTGTCTGCCTTCACCCTGCTTTATTAACTCATTTCTTGTTTTTTGTCTTTCCGGGAAGCCTCACAAAGGCCAGAGCGTCTCTAACACGGAGCAGGAGCTTGGTGTCTTCTGTTCCATGACCTTCTTCAGGCCTCTTTGTTTTCCCTGGTACTTACTTTTATTTTTTATTTTTTTCTGATAGACCAAAGAATAATGTACTTTAACAGATCTTGAATTTGTCCATCTTACCCATGCTGTCTCTTGCATGGAGTCAGCCTTCTTCCGGGCAGTTGCCTTGTCCAAGTGCTCTGACCTTCTGCTCTAACCTAGACAGATAGTTCTCAGGCCTGCTGTGCACAGCTGCCCTTGGACTTCCCTTGCCATGCTGATGGCACAGAGTTAGGAGTCCTGATACCATTTTTCCTCTTCCTTGATTTAATTTCTCAGTTTTCTGGAATTGCATGTTTACTTCTGTGTAAAGAAGGAAGGGCAGGTAAACCTTCTCTCACACTTTATTGATGATATGCTAGTTATAGAAATCTATATCGAATTAGATCTTTGAAGCATTGTTCTAGCGTTCATTATTGCTGATGACAAGTCGGTTGCCATTGTGGCTCTGCTTCCTTTATTTGCCAACTAATGTTTTTCTCTCTGTCTTCTCTTTTTCCTTGATATTCTTAAATCTCAACAGATGAATGTCAGTAAATGTAGATTCTTTTTATACATTATGCTGGCAGTGGGTTCTTAATCTGGAGACATATATTAGGTCATAGAAAAACTTTTTTCTTTGAAACTGTCTTTTACTCTTCATTACTTTCCTATTAAATCCCCTGGATTAATCCTATATGTGTTTTATCTTTTCACCTACCTTTTCTCTCATTTGCTCTTTGAGAGACTTCCATGATTTTATATTCTGCCTCTTTTAATTTATTAATTTCTGTCATGTTCTTTAATTTCTGAAATCTTTTTTCTCTGATTATTTCCTTTTCATAGCAACTGTTCCTGTTTAATAGGAGCATTATCTTCTCAAATCTCTCTGCAGATACTAAATAGAATTTTTAAAGATCTCTTCTATTATTTGATTTATGTTCCTTTTGGGATTAGTTGCTCCGTTTGTTTTTTCTTATCCTTTCTCCTTTGTAGTGCTTGCTCTCCTATGAAAGCAATCCTTGATTGTCCAACCAGTTAGATGAATTATTCTAGGTATTTGTCACTGCTTCCTCCACTTTGAATGCATAAGTCTGGTCCCTCTGTAGGGTGTTTGTCAACTGAAGGGCTTCATTATAGGGAATGAGGGGAGAGAGGCAGATTCTAGGCTGGGAACTTCATGAAAACCAGAATGACCAGAATGGCAAACACCCTTCTTCAACCCAAACATTTCATGAAATTTCCTTAGGAATGCTGACCCTCTTTTTTTTTTTTTTAATTTATTTCTCATTGGAGGATAATTGCTTTACAATGTTATGTTGGTTTCTGCTGTACAAGAGTGTGAATCAGCCATAAGTATACATATGTTCCCTCCCTCTTGAACCTCCCACCCACCCCCACCCCTCTAGGTCATTGCAGAGCACCAGGTTGAGCTCCTTCTGTTATACAGCAAATTCCTACCGGCTATCTATTTTGCTGCTGCTGCTAAGTCGCTTCATCCGTGTCCGACTCTGTGCGACCCCATGGACTGCAGCCTACCAGGCTTCTCCGTCCATGGGATTCTCCAGGCAAGAGCACTGGAGTGGGTTGCCATTTCCTTCTCCAGTACATGAAAGTGGAAAGTCAAAGTGAAGTCACTCAGTCGTGTCCAATTCTTAGCCACCCCGTGGACTGCAGCCCACCAGGCTCCTCCGTCCATGGGATTTTCCAGGCAACAGTACTGGAGTGGGTGCCATTGCCTTCTCCCGGCTATTTTACATACATATATATGTTTCAGTGCTACTCTCTCAATTCATCCTACCCTCTCCTTCTCCCACTGTGTCCACAAGTATGTTCTCTATGACACTGACCCTTTTTTATAGAATAGGGGTGTGCATGCTTAGGGATAACACTGGACTGCTGTTTATCTCTGTGGTCTTTGGCACAGGCTAAGACATAGTCTGTCCCGCTTCTTGTTCCCTCCTCCTCTTAACGCCAGTCCTGAGCACACAGCCTTTCAGGCTTCTGAGAAGACTGACATCCAGACCCTTTGCAGTCTACTTCCCGAGGAGGTCTGGGCTGGGGCTTCCTCTGCTCCAGCCTTTTCTTTAGCATCATGCTCCTGCTTTCTATTTTTTACAAAGCTGTTAATCTCTTGCTTGGTGATTTCTCCTTCCTCCTTGCCCTGTTCTCTGTGTTGTTGTGAGTCCTATTTCCATTGGCATTCTTTTTTTAGTGTCTACCAGGATTAAATTCAGGTCTATGAAACAGAAAGTCCACATGCCAGTAACTTTAAAATAGGAGGGTGGGGGGACTTTTTGTTTTTGTCAAAAAACAAGTCAGGTTGTTGTGGCAGCTCCAGGAGGTGCTCAGGTACTGACTCTATTTTTTCTGCTCAGTCATCTGGACACCTGTCTTCCATCTTCAGAACTCTCACTTCATGGTGGCAGATGGTCATGGCAGCTCCAGCCATCACAGTCACCTTCTAGGGAGGAAGAAGTAAAGGGGAAATAAGACAGATGCTGCAAGTCAGCTGAGTGTGCTGCACTTAGTATTTATGGAAAACTTTTCTTTATGACTTCTGATTACCTTTGGCCCCCACTCTTTGCAGGGGGATGTGGGAAATTAAAGCTGAATTTAGCTGAATACAGTATTATTTCCAATAACTTAGGAGTTTGATGAGCAAGAGAAGAAGGATAGATTTGGGTTTGCAGCTAGCACTTTTACCCTGTTAGCAGCACTTCAGGTGTGAATGGAGGAAGCAAACACAGGCTCAGCCTAACACTTTGAACTAGAAGCACTGATCTTTTAATTGCACAAGATTCCTTCTTTCAGCCTAGACTGGTTAGTGGTGAATATATGCTTATGAATGAGAAAAAATTGTTATTACAGTTTTAGATCCTGGGGTTTAGCTGCTGTATGTATTAATATTTTCTTAGAGGTCATTATGCCATTTCTTCTCATGTAAAGGGGCAGTTTAGTAGGGTTTCCAAGTTTTAAAATTAGAGCATTAAAATATTTCCACTTTAGAGGCAGTGTGTTAGTTTTTTATGCATTGCTGCTGTAAGAAGTTAGCATAAACTTAGTAACTTAAAACAACACAAGTTTATTATCTTATGCCTCTCAAGGTTAGAGATCCAAATTGAGTTTCATTGAGTTAAAATTAAGATATGAATGGATTGTAGGAGGTAATTGATTCCTTTCCCTTTTCAGCTTCCAGAGGTCACCTGGGCTCATGACCTTTACTTTGTCACCTAAACCAGTCATGTATCATCTTCCATTCTCTGATTCTGGTCCTCCTGCTTCCCTCTTATCAGGAGCCTTACGATTACATTGAGCCCACCTGTATAATCTAGGATAATCTCTCCATGGTAATATCACGTAATCAGATATACACAGTAGTAGCTGGCCCTATAAGATAATATTCACAGGTTTAGGATGTGGTGGAGAAGGCAATGGCACCCCACTCCAGCACTCTTGCCTGGAAAAATCCCATGGACAGAGGAGCCTGGTGGGCCGCAGTCCATGGGGTCACTAAGAGTCGGAGACGACTGAGCAACTTCACTTTCACTTTTCACTTTCATGCACTGGAGAAGGAAATGGCAACCCACTCCAGTGTCCTTGCCTGGAGAATCCCAGGGACGGGGGAGCCTGGTGGGCTGCCGTCTATGGGGTCGCACAGAGTCGGACACGACTGAAGCGACTTAGCAGCAGTAGCAGCAGCAGCAGGATGTGGTAGTAGGAACCTGCAACAGGCAGCTCTAACTCAACTTCCAAAAGAATTTTCCTTTATTTATATAGTCCCTTAAAACTGCTGCCCAGAAAGGCCAGAGAACCCTTTAGCTGAGAACCATCACTCAGTTTTTGTGAGCAAAATTTAGACCTAATGCTTAGGAATATTGGAAGGATCAGTCTTTTTTTTTTTTTTTTTAAGTTCTTTTTATTATAGAACTTTAAAGAAACCCTCCATATGATGTGGTCTAGTTCATATGGCATTCCAGGAATGATGATTATCAGCAGTTGCATTTTGTTTTGCCTTTTTCTGTGAAAAATATGTAGAAAGACCTTTCATCAGAAATGTACTTCTTCCAACCATAATGTTATTGTATTCATTGATTTTGGAAACTATAAACTTCTATGCTTTCTTCATAATTCACTTATTGAACTCTTAATTTTTCAGAAAAAAAAAATTCCAATCTCTTATACCAGTTGATGTATAACAATAAAAACAACTACTAAAACAGAGAACTCATGTTCTGAAACATGAATATTTAGGACAGCTAAAGAAAGAATTGTCGATGAAATTTCAGTGTATATATATTTTACTCTTTCTTTTTATTGGAGATCACTGTGGTTCACTTTCTTTTATTGGCTTTTCCCACAAATAATGTCTTTATAATCAAAAGACATTTTCTTTTTTCATTTCTGTCTTTATAGCTTAAGAAATGCATTAAAACTCCAGAAATTCCTTCTAAACATGTTCGGAACTGGGTCCCAAAAGTCTTAGAACAACGACGACAAGGTTTGGAAACATATTTACAGGTAAGATGTGTTTCGAGCCTCAATTAATATAATGTCACTTAAAAGAATCATGTATCTCAATGTTTTTTCTCAGAACTTATGGGTAAGATGCAGACCGTATCAAGAAGTAAAACATTCTGAATGAAAGGAAAGTTTAAAATTATAAATATGTTGTTGGTTGGTTCTTTTATCTTTGATTAGGTTCCATTTTAAAATGGTTATGTGAAAGTGAAAATTTGGTATAAAAGTAAAAACCACTTTACAAGATGTCTATTTTTCTGTTCAACCCTACAAATTGCTTTTTTGTTTTTAATTTTCCTCTTCAAGATTTGTCTCTTCCTCATAGCCTAAGATGGTAAAGCATCTGCCTGCAATGCAGGAGAGCCGGGTTCAATCCCTGGGTCAGGAAGATTCCCTGGAGAAGGAAATGGCAACCCACTCCAGTACTCTTGCCTGGGAAATCCCATGGACAGAGGAGCCTGGTAGGCTACAGTCCCTGGGGTTGCAAAGAGTCGGACACAACTGAGTGACTTCATTATTAGGGCTTCTCTGGTGGCATATTGTCCCTAGCCTTTAGATGTTGAGATGTTGAGAGAAAATGAGAGAAACTGCATTTTCAGTGGGCCTGGCTGGTACACGTCTGGAATCAAATTGAGAATAAGTATGTAAAAATTGCCTCTGACGAAGTACTAACTTCTTCAAAAAGTAGAATGTGTGTCTTTAAAACAATCCACAGGACTCTCTTTCCTGCAGCTATGAGGAGCAAACAGATCTACCTAAGTCAGATAAGACAAAGCAGTCTCTCTGCTGAGTGACAGAAAAAAACAAAAGGAAAGAGTGAGGCGATGTCAACTTCTCTGAGTTTTAAAAAGTGCTAGTGGCCTCAGGTGAATAGTCAGTGTAGCCATTATTAATCCAAGGAGTGCCATGTGGAGTAGGCGCTGAGAGGAGGGCGGGGGGCTTGGGCGCCTGTGTTCATCAGGACGTGAGTCCACTTGAGGGGCTGACGCATGAGGCTGACTGACCAGGAGTGAGGGGTTGGTGTAGGGGAATCTTGGCTCTCAAAAACGAAGAGCTGGGCATCACCTCAGAGTTCTGAATTTACCATGATGATCTAACCAGGACATGTTTCTTCAAAGAAGTTGGTGTTTGTCCACAGCTGTCTTTGTAACCCCCTTCAGCGTTAACCCTCGGTGGATTCTGTTTGGGCAGGCAGCTATGGGCTGCAGGAAGCTTACGTCTGGTGTCCTCTACAGAGCTTTTCTGGTTGGTCATGCTTGAATGACTAGTAGCTAGAAGCTCAAGAGAGGCTGTTGACACGGGCTTGTACTTAGTGATCAGTTCACAGGCCTCTCCCCCAGTAGAAAAATTGTCAAGGAGCCGTCCCTGGCCTCCCACAGTTTGCTTGGTCTTTACGGTGTTCACAGGTGAAAGTTGGTGTGTGGAAACCCCCAGAACCCAGAGGACGGCTGTCTTCACTGCTTTTGTTCTTCTGCTTGGGGATGTGGTAGATGGATCCTTCACTGCCTCTCCCAGCAGTGGGAGATTAAGGGAAGTAGAGACTGCAAATGACAGGGAAGTGTGTGGCATGCGCCCTGAGACTCTGTATATAGAGCCATGAGACTTCCAGAGCCTCGGGCTGCAACTGCAAAACCAAACCCAAAAACCCCAAAACGAGACTTTAGATGTTGTATGCAAAGGTAAAAATGCATGTTCTCTATAATTATATGGGCTTGGTAAACAACACATTTTAATTTGTAAGCCAGATTTTCCACAGATATTGTATATCTTCAAGCTTCAGTTCTGAAGAAAGCTTTGCTCTTTCCTCCCATTGTATTTGACACATGACTCCCATTACTGCTCAGTGTAAACATTTTAAGATGTTTGTACTTTGGATATAAATATGCAGATAAAATCATCTGGCATAGAGAGGAGTTTACAGTGACACTCAAATTGAGCTTAGAATTTTCTATTCTCAGAAACAGAGCTTGAAAGATGTGGTTGAATGACTGAGAGGGCTTGTTTGCTCTTGTGCGTTTAATATTCAGTTTGTTGTCAGTTAAGTCCTGAAGGAGTTCAAGGATGCTTTCTTTTCTCCCCCTTTTCTCTGATTTTATCTGTGTGCTGTGGGAGCCAAATGGAAGTTACAGAGATGAGTGTGGATGAAAGGTGAGTGCAGATGCTTGATCAGTTCCCAGGGAAATGAAAACCCTGGCTTAGGGGTCACTTCTTAATATCTTTTGGTGTTTAAGTCTCTTCAGAAGTAAGACAGTTCCCACTATTCCTTCTACTCACCTGTGTAACTCCAGTTTGAATCCCACTCACCCTCTGTTGGAGAAGGAAATGGCAACCCACTCCAGTACTCTTGCCTGGAAAATCCCATGGACAGAGGAGCGTGGTAGGCTACAGTTCACGGGGTTGCAAAGAGTTGGACACAACTGAGCAACTTCACTTCACCCTCTGTACCAGGCTGAACCCCTGAGTGTAAGTGCCACTAGCACTTCTTGGCAGGCACCACTCTGCAGAGAATCCATCTCAGCTTGAGGTACATAGGATGGCGCTGTTCAGGCCCATATGCTTGAGAAAGTATCAATACCCCAAGCCATAGCATCTTAAGCTCACAGAGATCTCAGTTCTAATCCAATCCAGCTTGTCTCCTGCCCTTGAGTTAAGTTCATGAGCATCCCTCTGGTCTCAGTTTACCACCCATAAAACAGACAGATTAACTCTTGGAAGGGCCAGAGAAAACCCTTCCTTTTGTCCCCAAAGCAACTAATATGCTCTAGACCGTGGATGGGTTCAACACTACTACTACTAGTAAGTCACTTCAGTCATGTCCGACTCTGTGCGACCCCATAGACGGCAGCCCACCAGGCTCCCCCGTCCCTGGTATTCTCCAGACAAGAACACTGGAGTGGGCTGCCGTTTCCTTCTCCAATGCATGAAAGTGAAAAGTGAAAGTGAAGTCTCTCAGTCGTATCCAACTCTTAGTGACCCCATGGACTGCAGCTTACCAGGCTTCTCCTTCCATGGGATTTTCCAGGCAAGAGGACTGGAGTGGGGTGCCATTCCACACATTTCCTGAATTGGCCCACACTGCTCTTTTATTTTAGAGATGGAGAACCAGAATTCCAGTGGGGTTAAGCAACTTGCTCACTTCCTGGAGTGTATTAGTTAAAGAGATAGGATTGGAATTTTAATTTCTTAACTCCCAGGTTAGACTCTTTTTTTTATGTATTGTAGGTTTTCTAAGTCAGGAGAAACTTTCAACCTTAACATATAGTTTGTCTTAAGGATATGATAATAAAAGTAAAAGAAAATAGCTTATAAACCATCACAATTTAACTGGCTGTCTGTCCCCAACTTCTTTGATCAATAGTTTTTTTTATATCTTTGACTTCAATATTTAGAATCCTTTAAAAACTGTGAGTAATGTATCTATTTTCTGTGTCAAGTCATCTGGATAGAAACAGAAATCTTAAGAATAAATTAATTTGGGTTTCCCATATTTATTTGACCATCAAACATGGTTTATGTAATATTTTCTCTCTCAGTTTGAGAGGATTTTCCACCTTTCCTAAGACCCCACTGAAACAAAGGTATAAAAGCTTCAAAAGAAATAAACCACAGCAGTTAGGTGGTAGATGGGCAGGGAAAAGAGGGGATCATCAATGGGAAAAAAAATTACATTTGACAGTTTTCTAGAAGATGGAATGTTCTGGTAGCATGCGATGGGTGCTACAAAGTGAAAAGCAAAGCTCAGCCGTGAGAGCCTGTGTGGATGTGGGAGGCAGCCTACTCACAGCTGTGGTGGAGATAGTCTTCTGGACTTGGAGTTGGCAGGTGAGGCAGAGGCTGAGGTGAGCGGTGAGACTGAACACAGATGGGTGCCCAGACTCCTTATTCTGTCCAGAATACATCCTCATGTTTATGACCAGGTCCAAAATTTGTAAAGACTATTTTCTTGAAAATAAAACAACGCAACAAAATATTAAACAGAATGTCTGAGGAAAGCTAAAGCTTCTAAGGTGGACATCAGGGCCCCCAAGTTGACAACCCCCTCCTCTTACCTCAAGGAGAAGCCCATCAAACTGCACGCTCCACCCACACGCTCCCCTCAGAAGGAAGCGCTCCTGCTGACTTGAGGAAGTCCCCTCAAGCTGCTTTCTGCAGTGAGGTCTGATCACCAGGGATCTCCAAGCATTGAAGAAAAAGGCCAAGATGAATGAAAGCACTAACTCTTCAGGAAAGAGATAATTCAGAACACAACATATATCATAAATCTCAAGAGCTTCCCAAAGGTATTACACTCAAAAAATGACTTTAGGGTACTGTGTGAAAGGACCAGAGAACACACGAGCGTTTTTAGCATTAGTTGTTTTATCCAATTGATTAAAACTGTTTTATCCAATTGATGGGGAGCTGCCCTTCCTAGTTGGGAAACCGTTCCACAGAGTATAGCGAGAAAAGCTCCAACAGAAGACAAAGAGACACAGTGGTCAGTTCAAGTCTGATGTTCTCTTTCCTTCTGGAGGTCCAGGGAGAAGGAAGAGGAGAAAATACAGAAGTGGGGGAGAAAATAATCAAACGAGAAACACTTAACAATTTCACTTTTACCCAGACAAGGTTCTCCAAGCGCAGAGCACAATGAATGAAGAAACCCTCTAATGCCTAGACATAATCTGGCAACATTTCAGTACTTCATCAAAGATGAAGACCCTTGATTTTTCTTCCAGAAAGAGAAAACAGTGGTTAGCAAGGCTGAGGTTTAGTTGTATCTTCACTTATTTATTTAAGGCTGATTTAATGGGCAAGTCTCTTATCATTCTTTATTAGCAACTTTAAATTGGAAGCTCTCATGATTTTCAGACAAGGAATTTCACCAGAACTTTGCATGAACAGCACACTTGTGCTGTTTATTGCAATAATGTGAAATTTATCTTTCTGAGAAAGGGATCCATGTCTTATGTCACTTATTCAGGAACAGCAGTTGTTTATGTTTTCATCTTTATCACATAGAGTGATAAGTTATTAAAGTTTTGGGAGCTGACCAGAAATAGCTCATAGCAGCTCATGATAAAGGATAACCGAAGCTAATATTTTAATCTCTTAGAATAAAGTTCATTTGAAGAAAATAGTGCCACAGCTGGGTCAGGCTGGGTAGATGCAGAGTGGTATCATTAAAAGACCCTGTTTAGCTGACGAGGCTGCCCCTCACTCATTCTTTAAATTATACTATGCAGTATAATGTTCAATTTGGTCAGACGTCTGAATTAAAAAGTACTGTATTTTTTACTTTTCCAGTAGTGCCTGAGGTATCTGTTAAAATTGACCATGTGCACTTGCAAATTTCTAATCCCTTGAGTGCAGTGAACTATATATAATCAGATGACATTTTTAAAGCGAATCTCCTGTATCTTAACTTGACTGCTTGATCTGTAAGAAAAAAGGTATGTTAAAATTAAAGCAGTCCTAAGGGGAAAGTTCATAGCAATACAGGCACACCTCAAGAAACAAGAAAAAAGTCAAATAAATAACCTAACTCTACACCTAAAGCAACTAGAAAAGGAAGAAATGAAGAACCCCAGGGTTAGTAGAAGGAAAGAAATCTTAAAAATTAGAGCAGAAATAAATGCAAAAGAAACAAAAGAGACCATAGCAAAAATCAACAAAGCCAAAAGCTGGTTCTTTGAAAGGATAAATAAAATTGACAAATCATTAGCCAGACTCATCAAGAAACAAAGGGAGAAAAATCAAATCAATAAAATTAGAAACGAAAATGGAGAGATCACAACAGACAACACAGAAATACAAAGGATCATAAGAGACTACTGTCAACAATTATATGCCAATAAAATGGACAACGAGGAAGAAATGGACAAATTCTTAGAAAAGTACAACTTTCCAAAACTCGACCAGGAAGAAATAGAAAACCTTAACAGACCCATCACAAGCACGGAAATTGAAACTGTAATCAAAAATCTTCCAGCAAACAAAAGCCCAGGTCCAGACGGCTTCACAGCTGAATTCTACCAAAAATTTAGAGAAGAGCTAACACCTATCCTGCTCAAACTCTTCCAGAAAATTGCAGAGGAAGGTAAACTTCCAAACTCATTCTATGAGGCCACCATCACCCTAATACCAAAACCTGACAAAGATGCCACAAAAAAAGAAAACTACAGGCCAATATCACTGATGAACATAGATGCAAAAATCCTAAACAAAATTCTAGCAATCAGAATCCAACAACTCATTAAAAAGATCATACACCATGACCAAGTGGGCTTTATCCCAGGGATGCAAGGATTCTTCAATATCCGCAAATCAATCAATGTAATACACCACATTAACAAATTGAAAAATAAAAACCATACTATTATCTCAATAGATGCAGAGAAAGCCTTTGACAAAATTCAACACCCATTTATGATAAAAACTCTCCAGAAAGCAGGAATAGAAGGAACATACCTCAACATAATAAAAGCTATATATGACAAACCCACAGCAAACATTATCCTCAATGGTGAAAAATTGAAAGCATTTCCTCTAAAGTCAGGAACAAGACAAGGGTGCCCACTTTCACCATTACTATTCAACATAGTTTTGGAAGTTTTGGCCACAGCAATCAGAGCAGAAAAAGAAATAAAGGAATCCAAATTGGAAAAGAAGAAGTAAAACTCTCACTATTTGCAGATGACATGATCCTCTACACAGAAAACCCTAAAGACTCCACCAGAAAATTACTAGAACTAATCAATGATTATAGTAAAGTTGCAGGATATAAAATCAACACACAGAAATCCCTTGCATTCCTATACACTAATAATGAGAAAACAGAAAGAGAAATTAAGGAAACAATTCCATTCACCATTGCAACGAAAAGAATAAAATACTTAGGAATATATCTACCTAAAGAAACTAAAGACCTATATATAGAAAACTATAAAACACTGGTGAAAGAAATCAGAGAGGACACTAATAGATGGAGAAATATACCATGTTCATGGATTGGAAGAATCAATATAGTGAAAATGAGTATACTACCCAAAGCAATTTATAGATTCAATGCAATCCCTATCAAGCTACCAACAGTATTCTTCACAGAGCTAGAACAAATAATTTCACAATTTGTATGGAAATACAAAAAACCTCGAACAGCCAAAGCGATCTTGAGAAAGAAAAATGGAACTGGAGGAATCAACCTACCTGACTTCAGGCTCTACTACAAAGCCACAGTTATCAAGACAGTATGGTACTGGCACAAAGACAGAAATATAGATCAATGGAACAAAGTAGAAAGCCCAGAGATAAATCCACGCACATATGGACACCTTATCTTTGACAAAGGAGGCAAGAATATACAATGGATTAAAGACAATCTCTTTAACAAGTGGTGCTGGGAAATCTGGTCAACCACTTGTAAAAGAATGAAACTAGAACACTTTCTAACACCATATACAAAAATAAACTCAAAATGGATTAAAGATCTCAACGTAAGACCAGAAACTATAAAACTCCTATAGGAGAACATAGGCAAAACACTCTCTGACATACATCACAGCAGGATCCTCTATGACCCACCTCCCAGAATATTGGAAAAAAAAAAAAATTCCCCACCTATGTTTTCATGATTACTGATATAGTTGGGCTGAGTACAAGCATCCTTTTTTTGTTGTTGTTTGCTTATATTCAAATAGTATATTTAATTTTTATCCATGTTTTTTATTAGTTCCCTTTTTGCTGAATTTTTCTTTCCTTGCTTGCTTTTGGATGGGTGGCAAATTTCTTCCTCCTTTTTCTCTTTCCGTTTTACCCCCTTAGTATGTATGTATCCTTTCAGTAATTCCCTATTATCTTTAGCTGCCTCCTGAAATTTACAAAGACCTTATAGTGTTTTAAATCTTATCACCTTGAATGTAGGATTCTGGGTTGACAATTCTTGTTTTCTTCAGCACTTGGAAAATATTTCAAAACTTCATTTTGCCCCCGTGGTTTCTGATTTAAATATCCACTGTCATACTAATTGTTTTTCCTGTATATGTAAGATGTTGCTATAAACTGGCTGTTTTCATTGTCTTTGTGCCTACTCTAGCATGGTGAAGGCAAGATGTTTTATTTATTTTGTTTATTGAAACAATTATTGTTCAAATACTGTCTAATCACTTAAACATCTCAGGGCACAGAATGGATACTCTTACGTGCTGTGCTGCGCTTAGTCACTGAGTTGTGTCTGACTCTCTGTGACCCCAGGGACTGTAGCCTACCAGGCTTCTCTGTCCATGGGGATTCTCCAGGCAGAAATACTGGAGTGGGTTGCCGTGCCTTACTCCAGGGGATCTTCCCGACCCAGGAAGCAAACTAAGGTCTCCTGCATGGCAGGTGAATTCTTTACCAGCTGAGCTACCAGGGGAGCCCTGGGTACTCTATATAAATATTAAAGAGAGAAAGAAATATAGAAAACTTTGATGCTTGAAAAATAAAAATCAAATGGCATTTTTTCAAGATTTTGTCTTTGTCTTTGGTTTTCAGAAGCTTAACTATTATGTGTCTTGGTTTGTGTTTAAGTTTTTCCTGTTTGGAATCCTACCAACTTGTTGAATCTATCGGTTTATCTCTTTTGCCACACATGGAAGTTTTTAGCCATTATTTCTTTGGGTACTTTTTCAACCCCTTTCTCTTACTCCTCTCTTTCCAGGACTCCAATAATGGGAATGTTCTATTTTTTATTATAGTTGCACAAGGCCCTAAGACCTTTATTTATTTTTACTGTTTCTTTCCTTTGGTCAGATTAGATACTTTGTTTTGTTTCTATCTTCCCCTTCACTGATTCTTTTCTCTTTTCCTTCCATTGGGCCATTGAACTCTATACTGAGCCCTTTATGTTATTGTATTTTTAGGTTCCAAAATCCCCATTTGCCATTTGATTTTTCTTTGTAGCTTTTACTTTTTGCTGATACTTTATATGTATATGTCTGTGTGTGTATGTATTTTCCCCCCCTTTTTTTAGCCATGTTGCACAGCTTGTAGGATCTCAATTCCCTGACCAGGAATCGAATCGGGGCCACAGCAGTGAAAGCACCAAATCCTAACCATTAGACCACCAGGGAACTGAGACTTTTTATTTCTTTGTTGAATTTTTCTATTTCTTCCTTTTCCTTCAAAGATGCTCATGATTACTCATGGAAACATTTTTATCATGGCTGCCTTAAAAAATCATTGTCAGATAATTTTAACATATCTCTGTCATCTGAGTGTTGGCATGTATTGATTGACTTTTTCATCCTGTTTAAGATCTTCCAGGTTTTTGATATAATGAATGATTCTGGTTGAATTCTAGACATCTTTGTGTGATGGTATGAGACTCTGAACCTTATTTAAATCTTGGTTGTTTTAGCTTGCTTTCTCTAATACTGGTCAGTCAAGGCAGAGGACTCCACCTTCTTTCTACCAAGTGAGGATGAAAGGCCAGATTTCTCACCTAGCATCACTGACAACTGGGTTGGGCTGGGTGCTCCTCATCCCTGCTGAGAGGATGGGAGTTCCAGCTCCCTGCATGGTCTCCACAAACCCTGTGGGTGGGGGCACATTTCTGGCTGTGAGGATGAAAGTCCTGGCTGCTTTCTTGGCCTTCTCTGACACCACCCCAGCACGGGATACTTCATTACCAGCCTTACAAGGATGGAGGTCTAGGCTTCCCATGAGGACGTGACTGGCATGAGTGGCAGCTGGCCACAGTTTCCTTCTGTGGTGTGTTGGCTACAGTAGAACAATTTAGAGTTGGAGAGTTTTCTGTCTTGCTAGGTTGTCTTTTGTATGGTTTTGCTAGAGGAATCGGGATTTTACTGGGACCTTATTTGTCTGCATATGTTGGTATTTCCTGGTTGCTAGTTTTTTCTTCTCCAAGTCAAGATAGGTGAGGCAAAATGAAAACCCAAGAAAGATAAAGCTCAGCACTGTGTCATTTCTTGGGTCCTAAAAAGTCTCTTTTCTTCTTTCAACCTGTCATAATCTTCTTGTCTGCTCTATGTACAGGGCCCAGTGGTTTTAGTTGTACTTAGCAGGATCAATGGGAAAAAGTGTATCTGCTCCATCTCATTGGAAGTCGAAGCCATACATTGATTTTTGAACTTAATATTATGGGTTTTTTGTTTCCATGAATTCTGTTTTCACTTTTTTCCTAATCTGCCTGGGTTTTACATTTTTTTAATAGTCCTTGTATTTTTGCTTACATTTTCAAACCTCTTTTATATTTTATCTCTTTGACACATTAACTCATTTCCTCAGGAAAAATGGTCACCACCACGTATCATCTGAATTCAGTGGACCATGTTTAGTTTTTTTCTAATTATATTTTATAAATAATTTACAGAAATCCATTAGAACTTTTATCAGAATTTCAACATGGCAAATCCAAAGTCAGTCCACATTTCCCTGTTTTTCAAAAGGACAGCGTCCTTTGAACAGTAAACCTAACTGTTCATCAGCTTCTATGTATGAACATGAAACATAAATCATCTTATAGATACTGACTCCAGATTTTTATATTCATCTCTAATAGGTTCCAGTGTATCATTGTTTCTGATTCTTTTCTTTGGAGATGCATTGTTCAAACCCAAAACCACAATGGTTAGTAGTTTTCTTGAGGAGACAGTGGCTAATACCTTTGCCACATAATTACAAAATATTTTCATTTTTAAATCTACAAATACCAACTAGAATGACTGAATCAATGAAATTTTTTTAATGTTTCTGTATTATCTGTTTCCTTTAGTAATCTTTGTATATCCTATAGTATTGTCAACTAAGACTTCATAGTTGAAGTTTTCTGTGGGTCTTTTTTGCCACTAGAAGGCACTAATTTAAGTTACCAACCTGTGAAGGGGCCAGTTTGTGGGTTTAAATTCTCAGAGGATGTTTCTTCTCCTCTCCTTTGCTTCCAAGACTACTCTTCACAGTTCCTTATTCTCCCCTCCCCTGGGGAGAAAACAGCTTTACTTGGAGCTCATCTTTTAGATTCCCTACACCCTCTTGCCCTGAGCAAACCTCAGGCTTTATCTTCATTTCTTTTGTCCATATACTCCCCAACCAGATGCTCAAAGTTACAGAGTTCACAGTATGTCCACAGGACAGGGATATGTGATTTTAGGATCTTAATGATTCCTTTCCAAGATAATCTGAGCCATAGGAAGTTTTAAATGCCAAATCACTTTTCACAGTTAGCCAGGCTCTATTTTGGAGACTACTTAATTTCCTATAACACATTCTTCAAACATACATGGAAAGGTTTGGGAAACGAGTTTAATTATTTTCCCGGCTATAAGAGTTTATTTGACAGTGTTTGCTTCCCAAATCAAAATGGATTTTATATTTCATTCATTCAGGGGTGAGAATGTGTTTAGGCAGCAACCTCTGGTAGGGTCCATCGTGGTAGAAAGTGAACGGTCATACAGATTTCAACTCAACCTAACTGGAACATACCCTTCTTAAAATTCAGCAGTTATACTTATATACATGTGGTATAGAAAAGACTTTCAACATTCCTACAAGATAATCCCCAGAGAGGTTGCATCATGACCTAATCCTGGTCGGCTACAGTCCATGGGTCACAAAGAGTTGGACACGACTGAGCGACTTCACTTCTCACTTTCACTTTTTTATACTTATATACATGTGGTGTAGAAGAGACTTTTAACATTCCTACAACATAATCCCCAAAGAGGTTGCATCATGACCTAAACATGTTTTTGTTTTTAATTTTTTATGTAGCCTGTATATAGGCTTAATGTTACAGAGTTCACAGAATAATAGGGTCTCTCAGCATGCCTTTGACCCTTTTTAACCACCAGTGCTTGGACAGTAAAGAATCTGCCTGTAATGCAAGAGACTCAAGTTTGATCCCTGGGTTGGGAAGATTCCCTGGAGAGGGAAATGTCAACCTGCTCCAGTATTCTTGCCTGGAAAATCCCATGGACGGGGAGCCTAGCAAGCTACAGTCCATGGAGTTGCAAAGAGTCGGACATGAATGAGTAACTGGCAGTCAGTCTGTCTGTGACCCTTTTTAACCACCCCCAGTGCTTCAGAAGACATTTTCTTATAAATTAGGTTGCCTTCCGATTTCCACTGGGCCTGTATTCCAGCCCTTTATCTTTCTCTTCCATGAGCTTCTTTACTTTTCTCAAGATAGGATTCTCTGGTAACGTGGTCCCCTTCCCTAATGTGCACCAAGAAAGGTATTTTCTTTTGAATAAAGTTCGGTTAACATCTGCTCTGCTGCCTTATCACCTGTTGCTAGGTGCCAGGGCTTGACAAGGTCTTTTACCCCAGAATCAGGTGGTCATAAGGTGACAGGCCAGCGTGTCTGGTGTCACCATGGTGTCTTCTCTGAAGTTCTCTCTTTTATTTGATGAGCAGTACTTACTGTACTAGTTGCCCTTAAACATCTTATGAACTACATTTTCTTACTTCCAGACTACAGTGTATTTGTGGACTTAATTTTCACAACTATAGACCACTGACAAATTTGACATTTTACTGTTAGATTACTAAAAATATCTGTTTCATGACCAAGAGCTAGTACTAGAAATTAGTATTCTTTGGTGGGGGGAGCTTTTATCCAAGTCTTGTTTGGACCCCCCCAAAGGTTTTTGGTTTTTGTCAGTCATTCCATGAGACTTGCACAGTAGGCATAACTGAGTGGAGAACAATAGACTAAATGATACTGAACTGAGATTCAGTTTTTAATGTTTTCAGTGTCCACTTACCAGGTCCGCAGCTTTCTCTTGCTTATGTCAGCAAACTTGCAGACCACTACGTATCACACTGCTGGGATTGTGAGCAGTCAGTACTGCAGGCGTTAAGCTTGGAACAAGTTTCTAATTAAGATGTTAGAATTATAGTACTCTCTAAGCTAATTTTATTTTTTAAAGGAGTTTTCTCATTATTATTCATGTAATCATAGATATCTATAAAGTTAAAAACTATCTCTTACACACAATCTAATTTTATTCTTTCTTTTCCTCCACCTTTCATTTCTGTGGTTTTTAAGTCATATGTCTGCATATTTGTTCCTAGCCATTCAACTCTAGCTAAGGACTAATTGAAATTTTCTCATTTAATCTGGCCTTGATTCGGTAAAGGCCTTGATGAAGCTGAGTCAACTCAGTTCAGCAGAGAAGCCCTGTGCTACCCCAGTGACCAGCATAGGACCTGATAGCCCAGGTCCTTAGAATTTTGAGTTTAATTCACAGATTAAGAAGTGATACTATAGCAGCTTCACTTCTTATAAGTGACTTTTTTTAAACTGCAACTGAACTAAAGAAGAAGACGTTACATACATTTTAAAGTAAATAATGAACCTTATTATTCTCAACAACAGACGAAAATCAAGCCTGAAATATACAGGCATTAAGTAGCCCCACCATGGAGGTGGAAGACCTTATGTTTTTTTTTTGTTTTTTGAGAGATGTACAGCTTGAATTTCATATAATCCCTGTAGAAACCCATAGAAGTAAGAGGATCTGTGGAGATCCCGCTTATAACATGAGACAAACTGTTCTTTGTTCTCGTTAAAGATTGTGAACAGTGTGTTAAATAATATTAATGGCCAGGATTGTCAGTACTTAACAGTACTTTCCTTGTACAAGTGATTTTATTGATTGATACAGACTCAGTGTAACAGGAGCAGATTATTTTTACTGATTTTATCGAAATCTTAACCAAGTTTGTTAGTGCACCACGTATCTTTAAATAGATCTAGATGATGACGTAGATTAAGAAAAGCAAACCACCATCCATCTCTTTTTGATCTGTTAATAACTTAAATCCATCATTGCTAGCAAGTGTTTTCAGATCCTGTTGTGCATACATGTTTCTCTTGTCCCTGGTTAGAAATCCTATAACCTTGTTTCAGTGGCTGGCTTTTCGTACAAGAAAACCCTAACTGCTTATCCAGAATCTGGCAGACAAGTTTGTCATCAGAATTGTTGAAGTAATTGATGAAATACAAAGGAAAAAGTAAAACTGTACTAATCTCTGCTATTAAATTTCACTTTTGTAGGCAGTGAGCTGTGTATTTTTAGGTTTTATAGTAGTTCTGTAAGAGTATTTTTGTGCTAAGTTGAAAGTACTGTATGAAGGCTATAAATAATTACTTAAGACAATGTATGATATTTCTTCTCATTATACTGTATTTTAAAGGTTTTCATTTTAATTACAGAGAATTGTGCTGTTTAAGTTCAAATGTCCTTTTTTCCCTAGTGATTTACCTACTTCCCATTGATCTCAAAATAATACTTTGTTTAAAATAATTTTTAGTGCAGAAAAATTTTTTAATTTTCTAAAGGCAGTCACACATATTATTTCTTTAAAGATCACAGTATACTTTTCCTTCAAGGAAATAAACCAGTATTTTAAAAATTCTGATAATGCATTCTTGCTCACCTTGGTGGATAAATCTGGTGGAAGCCTGTCCTACAAAACTATAGATAATGAACTTTCAGAGGTCAGATGGGTCAGTGGAGGTGTGCTTAGTAATGGCTATTTAAGAAGCGTTAGGGCCTTCAAAAATGTTTCTGATTTCATGAAGAAGACCTGTGTAAAAGAAGGAGATAGAATGGAAATATGCACCACAGTGCACTGTGACCTGAAGCTTTGATCAGACTCAGAACTTAAAACTTTGGGAGTTATTTCCCAAACCTGTGAATTATCAAATATTGACCACCCAATTTGGCAGTCGGCACCGATTTAAAAAATTACTCTAAGGGGTCAATAATTAAGGTTCAGTGCTCTGAACAAGAACACTAGGTTAGTAAGATGGATATTTGGGGTTGAGTCTTCCTCTTGAGCTGGCTATGCTTTGCTGCCAGCTCATGGGTGCATGCTTTTTCTAGAAAGAAAATGGGTGAGGTGTGTGTGGTGAGAACACGCAGACCTGCACTCATTTATGCAAAGCCAGCTCAAAGCCCCTCCTAGAAATAGGTTGTTGGTGATGCCATTCTAGGCTCACGAAGAGAAAGATAGACTGCATATTACTTCTTCACGTCCAAACTTCTCTTCAAAATAGATGGATTTAGATGATAAAAACTTTACACCTTGAGCTAGCATTATATTTCTTTAACTATCGGTTCCTTTAAGG
This sequence comes from Bos javanicus, assembly GCF_032452875.1. Classification (NCBI taxonomy): domain Eukaryota; kingdom Metazoa; phylum Chordata; class Mammalia; order Artiodactyla; family Bovidae; genus Bos; species Bos javanicus. Next base: position 30,487,800 of record NC_083874.1, on the reverse strand, counting down.
TGGCTATAAGGTGTCTTGAGTCTCTCTTTACTACTACTGCTGTTTTCTATTCAGAGAAGATTTTAGGAAGCCCAGCATTATTCTTGAGATACTTTTGTATTTTATCAGATCCATTGTAATGAATTCATGAATTTTTAAAAACTGGCTTTTATAGTGAGGTTCACTTTTAGTTTGATGACTGTAGTTTAATCAAAGGAAGAATATTGTATATCTTTTCTGTGGTCATTTATTTTCTGATCATTGTTTCTGTACAGGCATCAATCATTCTTTCCTTGCAGGTTAACATATTTTTAGTATTACAGTATTTTTTGTTATTGTTCTGATTTCCACATATGTTCATACTCAACAACATTGAAAAACACAAAAGAATAAAAATAATTGTCTGTGATTCTTCCACTTAGACCACTGGTTCTGGACTGGGACATTTGATGATGCACAGAGATATTTTTAGTTGCTACAGCTGAGGATGGGGCTGCTGCTGGCATGCATCTAGTGGGTACTTCAGGAATGCTAGCCATCCTACTGTGCATGGGACCGCCCCAAACAAACAAGCATTTGACCCCAAATGTTAATATTGACCGGGATAAGAAACCCTGATTTAGACATCTCAAAATTTTAGTGTGCTTCCTTTGTCTTTTTCCTGTGCGTATTTTTAATCCTGTGTTTTAAAATGCTTTTACATCATCTATAATGCTTTATAAACTCCTCTTTTAAAAACAGATTATGAACATTTATCATGTGTTAAGTATTCCTCTAAGAGAAGGTTTTTTTAAAAATGATTTTAACTTTTATTATGGAGAATTTCAACATATAAAGACTTGGCAGAATAATGTCATAAAATCTTATATTTCCAACATCAGCATCATGGGTTGATAATCAACCATTGTCAATACAGGGGCAATCTAACCTGACCTGTATCTTACCCCACCCTCCCATGTTACTTTGAAAAAACTCCAAAATATTTTTATCTATAAATATTTCAGTATATATCTCTAACAAAAAGTTTCTTTTAAAAAATAATTTTAATAAAGGCTTCATAATATTTTACCCTATCCTGTGGATATATTATAATTTATTTAACTAAGTGCCTACTGTTGAGTTTTTCTTTTTTTTTTTTTTTTACTTTTAAATAAATCTTTATATGACACAATCTCCTTGTTCTACAGGTGAAGTAGAAAGTGTGCAAACTAAGCAAGGCGAGAATGAGCACAAGACCCTTAATTTCATTAAACACTGTGTAACTGGTAAAGATTAATGTACATATCTCTTGCTAATTCTTTCCAATTACTTAGTTCATATAAATTCCCAAGCCTGGTTAATTATGCTGAAGTCAGGTAGTAATTTTGAGCAGTGTTCCGACGACAAGGGAATTTTCCTGGTATAACCTTGCCCTCTCACACAGGCTCTCAGCAGATTAGGCGCTCAGCCTGGAGTCCATTCATTTTCTGCTCAGGCCTAATTGCTGCCGACTGGCTGCCACAGGTACCTGGATAGTCTGTGTTTAAGGAGGCAGGGACTTGTGAGAACAAATAAGGAAAGATTAATTGTTTGTTTTGTTCCCTCCCAAGAGAAATGTGGGTGCTTAATCAAGAAAAATAATTTCTTCTGTTGATTTGGCTTATTTGGAGAAAAGATAATCGTGTAAAGCTAGGCGCAAAAATGATGCCTTTTACAAGAGGTATTGCCACTTACCTACACAGGAGACAAGGACAGAGGGAAATGAATGTAAGACACTGATGAAATGGATGAGGATGGCTCACATTTCTCATCGTAAGTAATCTGGCTGTTGGGCTTTTATTTGTACCAATAGTGCTAGCTAGTATTGTCATTTGTTTTGTCTGGCTCTTCGGAAATCTAATCAAGGAGACAATAGTGTAAAAAAAATCAACAACACTTTTCCAAATTGTTCTTAATTGCTGGAGTACAAAGTGAGCTAAATGCTGTGATGTTTCCAATTAAAGCACCTGTTTTAAGCAAGCACTATTAAATCTATCTTTCCTGATCTGATAAATAAGCAATCAAAGAGTGGAGCAGATTAATTGAGAGCCATTAATTCCAGATTTCTTATAAGAGGAAGTGTGAACCAACATTATTAATGAGCTTTGGCAATTTTGCGCTTGATGCCTGTGTCACTTGTATCTTCTGGTCCATCAAAAAAAAAGGAAATTTATTAAGTGTTATCATATTGCTTGTGATCTTTCATACCTACCCCAAACCATTTGCTTTCTAAAATCTCAAGAAATATTAGAGGGACTTTTGATGTGTTCTGAATCAGAGTTGACCATTGAATCTGGAAGGTGTAAGTGAGGGAATTAAAAGAGAAATGTATATTGTCCCTCTCACAGGAAGTGGTACAGCTATAAACACAAGAGTTTTTACACTAGGCGGGAGCCGGCAATTTTTTTCTGTGAAAGACCAACTAGTAAATATTTTAGATGGTGTGCCCCGTATGGACTGTCACACTCCTCACCTCTGCCACTGTGGTGTGAAAACTGCCCTGGATGATGTATAAAACAGGGAGAGTTCCAGTTATTGTTCGATCGCTCAGTCGTGTCCAGCTCTTTGCAACTCTATAGACTGCAGCACGCCAGGCATCCCTGTCCTTCACTATCTCCCGGAGTTTGCTCAGACTCGTGTGCATTGAGTTGGTGATGCCATCCAACCATCTCATCCTCTGTCAGCCCCTTCTCCTCCTGCCCTCAATCTTTCCCAGCAACAGGATTTTTTCCAGTGAGTCGGCTCTTTGCATCAGGTGGCCAAAGTATTGGCGTTTAGCTTCAGCATCAGTCCTTCCAATGAATATTCAGGGCTGATTTCCTGTAGGATTGACTGGTTTGATCTCGTTGTCCAAGGAACTCTCAAGAGCTTTCCCCAGCACCACAGTTTGAAAACATCAATTCTTTGGCACTCAGCTTCTGTGTGTTCCAATAAAACTTTACTTATAAAAGCAGGCAACAGGCCAGATTTGACTTTGGGGCTCTAGTTGAGCCCTGGATTTAGAGGCCAGTGGCAGATTTGGGTAGACGGGCAGCAGCAGATGGCTGGAATGAAGAATGTGGCCTGGCATCAGGTGAATATGGGTTCAGAGTCCTGAATCTACTTGCTGCTGTATAAGCTAAGGTAGTTAATTAACTTCTTTGAGCACTAGTCACCTTTTCTGTAAAAAGGAATAAGAAGATACACCTCATAAAGTTGTGAGTGAGGATTACATAAGCTAATGTACATGAAGCATTATCCAGTTCCTGATATAGAAGAGGCATACAATCAAAAATAGCTATCATTTTTTCCCCATCAAATCCAGGTCATATGTGACATGTTTGTCCTTTTTTCTGAAATTCCAGAATATTCCTAGGACTCCACGGAGCCATGGGGATTAATGCCTAATCTTATTTGGCCATGAAAATTAAATTAGAAAGTATTCTTTTAGGAACCCATCTAAACAATTCAGCTAAAACTGTAACTAATTAAAAATGCTGTTGGAGGCCATACAAGGCAGAAATCTTGAAGATGATGCAGAATGTTGTCATGGGGAAGTACCAGTGTTAATCTTCTATCCATTCACTCCTGTGTTCATTAATTCATAAAATAAACATTTTTCAAGAGCTATTCACGATCAGATACTCTGTCTCAGGCTTTATGTTTATTACTTCACAATCCTCACCACCATCCGTGCTCATTAGCATCATCTGGTATTGAAAGTCAGCCCGCTTAAACATGGACCGTTCTGTATAGAATGACACCCGTAAGCCCATCTGTAAACTACCTCCATTTCCCTCCTCAGACAATTGGCAGGCATTTCAGTTTGAATTCTTTAAAGAACCTGCCAGTCAAGGGAGAGAGTTGAGGAGTGCTGGGGTGGGAATCTTGTCCCTAGGGGAGCAGTTCATGCAGGACTCTCGCTAGCAAGTCTCCGAGGTGGAGTGTTCATGATGACCCACTGGAGTTAAAAGCAGTCATGCAACTTGCAAGTATATTGATATTTTTATTCTGATAAAGAAGTAAGTTAAGCTTTATTAATGTTGCTGTAGAGGGAACTCCCTGGTGATCCAGTGGCTAGGACTTTTTGCTTTTACTGTCCGGGCCCGGGTTCAGTTCCTGGTCAGGGAACTAAGATCCCCCAAGATACATGACATGGCGAAAAAAAGAAAAAGAAAGAATGAAAAATTGCGGTACAGACCAACACTGGCCCTCTTGCAAGCCCAAACATCAATCAGCCTGGGGTCCACAACCAGGAGCCCTCATTTGCTTGTACATTCCAGTCTGTTGCACTTTGTGATGCTTGATTAGGTCGGTTTATGATCTATATTACCTCCTTTCAGCTAAATCTCACAGAAGTTTGTTGTTGTTTGGTTGCTTAGTCATGTCCGACTCTATGTGACCTCATGGTCTGTAGCCCACCAAGCTCCTCTGTCCATGGGATTTTCCAGGCAAGAATACTGGAGTGGGTAGCCATTCCCTTCTCCAGGGTATCTTCCCAACCCAGGGATCGAACCTGTGTCTCCTGCAAGGCAGGTGGATTCTTTACCACTGAGCCACTGGGGAAGCCCTAAACCTCATAGAAGATTCAGTAGCTTAATAGGAGCCCTGGAAAGAGGTCACAGATTGAAGAGAAAGCTAGGAGATGCTTGCCCAAGTGCATGGTGAACAGCAGAAAGATGCGGCCCTGATCCCAGCACTGCTTCCGGTTCTGCAAGCTCCAAGACCCTCACTTAACCTGGCCCTTCAGATGAAAGGAGTAGGAACACCAAGTAGGAGAGAAAGTAGCTTTTGAAAGAACACAAGCCTGTGAGAGAACATGATGAAATTGGATGTTTGAAAATTTTTCTGTCATTGTGGGATTTTGTTGCCAGAATTAATGTTTATAGCCTGAAATTCTCTCCAGCTCCCTTAATACTTGGAAACAGCATTTTCTAGCCTGTTCAAAAATCTTTCACAAGAAGAGTTTCAGCGACTCTTGGACCCAGATTTTTCTAAACATAATATTTTGTAATTCTGTAAGAACAACTGTGCAGCATCAAGAAACAGGGATTCCTGGCCACATCTCATTAAAAAATTAGCCTTTGTGGTGGCGGAGATTGGAAGTTGAAAAATTACTATTATGATTTAGTAAGTACAGTCATTGGATCTATTTGTCTTTTTGAGATACTCTTTTCTACAATAGTGGTCATTAAAATCAAATATTATGAAATAAACAGAATTTTAAGTCACTCTTGAACACAATTAGAGAATAATCACTGTATTTCAACCTAAGAGAGCTTAGTCATATTACTGTCCTGTTAAAATATCATTATCTGGAATTTTTAATAGGAACAGAAATCGTCTTGTATCATTAATACGTGCCATAAAAGAGAATTTAAATATTAGTTCATCTTTATATGACTTTAAATTTTCCTTTTGTGTATGTTTTAAATAGAATATAATTAATACAGTAGTATCTTTATTTCATGTATAATTAAGTAAGTATTAGAGTGAGGACCCAGCCCTTTTTCACTGGAGATGTGTATGATGAAAATTGTTTGGGAGACATGGACACACTGCTCCAGGTCACTGGAACCTTCTGTTCCATTCATGCCAGTGTGTTTTAAGTAAGTAAAATGTGTTTAGAATTTTTAAGAAATATTCTTCCTGTGGTTCTTCTTTATTAGAGAATATGCTGTATTTATTTTAAAAGACCTCTCCCAATTCAGAATTTGGCCAACTCCCATCTTGCTTGTACTAAAGGAAATCAACCCTGAATATTCATTGGAAGGACTGACGCTAAAGTTCCAATATTTTGGCCACCTGATGCAAAGAGCTGATTCATTGGAAAAGACCCTGATGCTGGCAAAGATTGAGGGCAGGAGAAGAAGAGGGCAACAGAGGATGAGATGGTTGGATGGCATCACCGACTCAGTGGACATGAGTTTGAGCAAACTCCAGGAGATAGTGAAGGACAGGGAAGCCGGGCATTTTTTCACAGGGAATTCTTGCTTCCTCAATGGGAAATTGTGGCTTTTATCCCATTTCTTCTGATCCTGCCCCTCATAGTGATTCAAGAAGACTTGTTACTGTCTCTTGTCCCAGAGTGCCTTTTAGGCAGCGGACACGCCAATAAATTGAATTCTTTCCATTTTCTCCCTCATCCACCTGGGCAGGAGAGTAGGGTCACAACATCGGAGCAGAGGGTAGGATGTTGGAACTCTGATCATCTGTCTCTGTTATGATTTTAAACCATCCGTGATAGGAGAGTCACCTCGTATCTACCAAGAGCTTCCTTACATTCTACACACACAGCTGAACCCAGCATGTCATACCTAGGATGCTCTTGGGCTTATTTTAGGTACTACTTGTTATCCTGCTGTTGGAGATTCCTATCCTGTTCTGGAAAAATCTGGACCATTCTTAGGTTCCTTTATGAAATCACCCTTTCACTAAAAACAGTCCCAGGACTGTGTCCTGGAAGCTAGCCTCCATCAAGCAAGGGAGCACTTTCCTTCTTTGTCACCTGCCATTTTCATTGTTCAGTTCTTTATTCCTTCCTGATCGTCATGGTAGTTTCCTCAGTAGCTCCAGCTATTCTGCACAGTATCCAGGGACATGTGCCTTCTCAACTTCCTCTCTGTTCATGATACTTACCTACCAAGAATTATGTCATGGCTCCTTGCTAGCTACTGACTGTGATGTGCTTAGGCCAGATACTCAGAACCACAGCCTTACTCTGCATGGATCTTACTGCCTATGAGCCTACTGACTGCCCCTTGTCTTGGCTCCTGTGTTTACCATACCCTGCACCTGGTATCACCTCTTTTCTCATCTCTGTTTACCAAAACATCCCACAAGGTCATTTCCAGGACCTCCTCTTTATGGGTCCTTTTTCAGTTCTCCACACCCAGATGTAATCATCTCAAACCCAAATACATTATAGTTGGCTGTTATCCCACTGCATTTTTACCTTCTGTTATAGCTCACTAACTTTATTTCTCTACACTCAGTTTTCAGGCCTGCATGCCACCCATCTGCCTCCCCAAACATGTAACTTTAGCTCAGCCCACCGTGACTCCTGGGGCTACCCTAGTGGCTCACCAGTTAAGAATCCACCTGCAGTGCAGGAGACCTGGGTTTGACCCTTGCATTGGGAAAATCCCCTAGAGAAGGGAATGGCTACCCACTCCAGTATTCTTGTCTGGGAAATCCCATGGACAGAGGAGCCTGGGGGATTGCAATCCATGGGGTTGCAAACAGTCAGACACAGCTGAGCAACTAACACTTTAACACACACTGTAATGCTACTTCAAGACTGCCAGATAGATAGTTTGGTTTTAATGATATTTGATATTACTCTAATTCCTTCTTTTGTTATTTTTGCTCCTCTCTGATAGTTTGGGATAAAATATTAGATTCAAATGGAAATGTACACCCAGGGCTGGTTCATGTCAATGTATGGCAAAAACCACTACAATATTTAAAGTAATTAGCCTCCAATTAAAATAAATTTTAAAAAATGATTCAAATGGAATATCTGTTTTGATTATGCAGTATTTCATTGTGTGATATTCTCTGAGTTGATAGTGGTACTTTTGTATTATTTGTTATGTGCAACATTTAAAATTAGGCTGCATAAAATTTTAAAAATCTATTCAGCAAGAAGGTCACCACAAATTCAAATCATAAGACCAATAGGCTAAAAAAATGAACAATATATATGACAAAGGTCTGATTCCTATGGTATGAAAAGTCCTTTTATAAGTTGCTAGGAGGAAAATTATCAAACAGGAAAATGAGCAGAATTCATTCATTAAAAAGTCATTATAAATGATTAGTAAAAAAAGAAAAAAGAAAAATACTTTATTAGTAATCAGTTCAGTCAGTCGCTCAGTGGTGTCCAACTCTTTGCGACCCCTTGGATGGCAGCATGCCAAGCTTCCCTGTCCATCACCAACTCCCAGGGCTTACTCAGACTTATGAGATAGTATATTTACTTGTAGATCTGCAAAGATTCAAACAAACCGTTTATACTCACTGTTGGTAAGGAATAGACATTCTCATATACCTTTGAGGCATCTGCCCATTGTGGCAACATTTTGGAAAAGAAATTTGACAGTTTTGTCTGTGAATTTATCCAACAATTATTCTTGCATAATTGGGCTATGCTGTGTGTAAGGCATTTATTTCATTGTAATATAAAAGTTTCCCAGTAGGAGTAACATTGGTTAAAAATGTATTGAAATAGCCATACAGTGGAGGATGATACAAAGTACGCAATAGCAGTTCAAAAGAATGGTGTATTTCTATATGTACCAATAGGAAAAGATGTCTAGGACCTATGGACTGATACAGAAAGAAAGAAAAAAAGAGAGAGAGGGAGGGAGGTAAAGGAAGAAAAAGAAAGAAAGTTCTCCAAAGACAAAAAAATGTTTAAGTAATACTTTGTCTTATGACCAGTAACATTCACAATGTAGAGCTCTGTGAGGACCAAAATACAGGAAAAGCTTATAATCAGAGTTCTAGAAAGCCAGCAACTAAAAGACCTTATCTTTCTATCGTTGAAGTTTTAAGCCGTTTTAAAATATATGAAATCTGTATTACTTATTCTCATAGCCACAACTTTTCACTGTCATTCTTCTTCTTGGCAAGACAAACCACATGAGTTTAGTAATCCTGTTGTACTATCACCAGCCACGTAAGAAAATCTGCTGTGGAAGTATATGGATGACATTCGCTCTTCCCGATTGATGCTATTTATTTTTCATTGGCACAAGGAAGATTGCTAAGCATCCCCTGGTCAGGTTCTGCCAGCCTTTTACGCCCAGTAATTACATTGTTCCGTGTCTTTATCAAGGCATCCCTCGCCAGTAAGTTTTTGGGAGGGACAAGTGTCAAGGATGAGAAGCCACAATGAAGTGCTCGGGACTGAGCAGAGATTACACTGCTCAGGTCATCCTACAAAACTTGTCAGTTTGCTGCCCAAATAAATGCCTCGAGTGTGTAAAACGCAGAGCATAGTGACCCCAGGAAGAAAAATCAATTGCAATTCATATTTCATATGTCTGTAATTGCTTGTGAAAGCAAGGCAGCGGTGTGTTTGCAGGGCAGCTCTTCCTCGCCTGTTGTCTGCTTTCTTTTCTTGGTTCTAATGGTCACGTCTTTCACATGCTCACATTTACAGTGAAGCAAAATTTGGGGCCTTTTTTCTTTCTGGTCCACATTACCATTCTTATTACTGGTGCCCTGTACTGGATTTGATCCGTGCATTGAACTGTAAACAGGCTGAGATCACGCAGTAGAAATGGCTAGTTCACATTGCAGTTCTTGAAGGTTTGGGTGTTTTTATTATCCGTTCATCCGTTTTGTTTTGAGGTGAGAGAGGCAGGTTGTGGAAAGCATTATCTTTCATCAGGAGAATTACTCATTTATTAGGATTATAAACAACAAAAGTGAATTCTGTGTGCATGTGGAGGTGATCATAAATGCTTTTTTTTTTTTTTTTTTGTAATAAAATCAGAAGAGGGGGTTAAAAACCTGCTTAATTTTGAGAATCACCCAGTCTGTCTACCCTATCAACCCTCTCTTGCTCCAATTCCCTTAACCCAGCTCTTTCTCATGTGAAGCTGCTCCTGAATTCGTAACCCTTCTCTGGACTGAGATGTCATAGGGATAGAGAAAATGCTGCTCACTTTATGGATTACTGTTAAGTCAACAAAACTTTGGCAGCATTGATTAACTTGACAGTGAGTACAGCAGTACATTTATCACTTATGGCTGTGCTGTAGAAAATCTAATAAGAGGCAAACAATTCCCTTTAGAGCAGTAACAGGTTCACTGTGGCTAACGGTGCATGCACTGGAAATTTCTGCCTTTAAATTATACCCTTGCTGCTGGTTGGGTCATTGACTCAAAGCTTCTGCACTTCCGTAGTCACGCTGTTGTTATTAATTTCATCACAGTTATTTGACTTAAATGCATGTTTAAATTTTTATGTATATGTAATGTTTTTAAAAAGCTGAGAAGAGGATTAAATACAGTTCTAGAGTGATAATCTTAAAGTAATAGCTAGAAATAGAGAGCTCTGCTGTATGAAGCTAAGATCACAAGGAAATCACTTCCCACAGTTAGTGCTATATAATTTAGCCTGTTTCATAAAGGAAAACATGGAGAAAATTTTAGTCTCAGCTAAATAATTTGTAAAGAAAAGTATTTATGATAGTATTAGATGTGAAATTATTACAAACATGTACTGGTAGAAATTTGATAGGATTTTTTTCATTTTTTTCCTTCATACTAAAGATATCCCATTAAGACTGAAAATTTTCTTCCCTTCTATCCATTAAACAGCCTTACTCATTTCATCCGTATATCATTAAGATCCTTCACAGTGCACTTAGGTAAACATGTGAAAAAATAGGATAAAATATGTTTCATGGATGATACTAATTGTATCTAATGATCGCAGAGGTGTGGGTAAGTGTGATGAATTTAGTAGATCAGGGTAAGGAGTAAGAAAATTAGGTTTTTAAACTGTTATAATGGTTATGTAGTAAACTGAAGACTATTTGATTCTCACTCTTATAGTATACAGAAAATCTGATAATCTGCTAAAAAAAAAAAAAAAAAAAAAGCCACCACCTTGTCAGGGCAGTTCTTATTTCACATGGCAATGTTTTTCTTTCTGTTAAACTGTGTTTTAACAGAAAGGTATTCTGTTCTAGAAAGGTATCTAAATTTATCATTTTTAAAACAAAAAATTCCTGTGATCTGCTTAAAGTCACAATTCAGCTGGAGAGAATTGGTCAAAATGGGGGGAAAAAATCCATTTTTTTTTTTTTTTTAGTGCTTTGTGTTTTGCTAGGAAACAGTCTTGAATTGAGGGCTCTTATATGGTCGCATCTGTGAGATGATATAGTTTTCTTTGTTGGGAGAAAAGTATTCTGCCTGAATCAATTGTCAAGAGGTTTAATATAATAAGGCAGCTTGTGATATGACTAAAAGAAACACCGTGCACAAGAAATTCCCACAGCAGTTTGTTTTTAGCAGAAAAACTGAGTTCACCTGAAACATGAATACATTGAAAGCCAAGACTTAATAAGACAGAGCTTAGAAAGGGTTGCTGTCCCGAGGTCTGTGTCAGTGATCTCATCCACTTGTCTTGGAGATTCTAAAAGACATATGAACCCAAATTGCTTTTTCGTGAGCTTTGAGAAGTACTGGCTTGAATCAGTAACATTCAAGCCTGTTGATGTTAGCGTTTGGATTTAATTCAATGAGAATGTGTTTTCGTTTTTAATCTATAGGGCAAATGTAATGTATCTCCCTTCTGAAAACAGTCTTTTCTGCCACGTCGACCACTCTGGATTTCACAGGTTTCAATAGGAGTGCCCCCACCACTTGCCCTAGTGAACAGAGGCCGGGTATTGATTAACTATCACGCTGGCATCAGAACTACTCTTAGGATTCAATTTTTTTGTTGTTTTGCATATTTTATTGATCAAAATGGTAAATGAGCATCAAGCGTGCAAGAAGACGATGAATTGTTTACTTGCATAAAATAACCTTTCAATAAGGGAAGATGCATGGCTTACACTTTGGTTCTGTTCTGCGGCCCGAAGCAGATGGCATTCAGCTGCTATTGATTTGCTTCCATAGTTAAGGAGCAGCCTGCAACCCTGCATGCCCACTGTGAGAAGGGGTGTAGATTTGGGGACCAGAATGGAAGCCAAGAAGGAACTGATTGACCCTCCCTAAAATCCTAAGGAAAAAAAAGAAACAACAACAACCTTATTTGGAAACCATGAATATCTACTAAATGGAAACTTGAATTAATGTCATCATATGTGGGCTGATGCTTTTAAAGGAACAACATTTGTGGTCATCACTAGTGCAGGTCTCTCTAGTGAATAACAGATAGACTAATCATCACAGAATACTGATTATAAGCATTTATATTTAAAGGAAACTAAATAAAATTTTTTCTCCTTTCCTTTGGGGTAGAATTATGTAATCTTCACATGTCTCATGTGATGTCCACGGCAGAGCTTTCTGGCCTTAACATAAATGTACACATAAGTTGGGCTGACAGCCTCCCTCTTATTTACAAGTTGTGTGATTTCCATTTATACAACGGTCCACCCAGATCCTTTGTCAGCAATCACATTTGGTTTTAAAATGTCTTTCCATAATAGGTAGTTACAGATGTTGAATTTATAAATATTTTCCTTGAAGCTGTGTCCAACAATGACTTTACATCTCAAAAACGAAGGATAGGCTGACCTACCAATTGTGGCTTTGTTTTTTTCCCCTTCCAGATGCATGAAATACTGAAAACCACTTGTCCAAAACCATGGGAACAAATAGTAGATATATTAACATAATACAACAGGTATTTATTACTCAATAATGCATATATTAGTCAAGCTTAGCTAAATATCTTAATTTTTCTTGCAATTTATAATTTAAATATGAGTAAAATCTTAACAAAAAATTGTGATGAAGCTGCTTGCCCTTTATAGACCTCCTTCACTGGGTTCCTTCTCATAAATAAACTGTTATTACAAATGACTGTTCTGAAAGCATTTTCCTGTTACTCTTTATACTTGAAACGTTTATTATAAGCGGTGCTGCTTGTTTGTGATGGGAGAGTGGCCAGTTTACTTTGCTTGGTCCTGAGTAAATGTTAGCTTTGTCTCTTCTCTACTCTACCCCTACCCTGGTGATAAAGATTTGGGGAAATGAATTTAATTTACTCTGTTACAAAAAACAGTCACCCTTTATGTTTCTTTCTCTTCTCTTCTCTTCTTGTAGTACCAGAAAACCCAACTAATTTCTCAAACCTTTCATGCAAGAGAGAAGCTTGGAGAGCAGAAGGCATTAAGGTGAAAGAGGCATGCTGGACATGCTGGTGTCCTGAGTGGCTGTCGTGCCCTTATGGACCATTGCCATGTTTTATTTACTGTGTCCCTTTCGGAGTCTAGTATGATGCAGAGAGTACCTACTCTGTGCTTCTTCTGTAAAATGCAGCCCTCATTTCCAAGTTAAAGAGAGAAGACTAGTTGGCATCAGGTTTGTCAAACTCAAAAGAACCCTAAAGAGAGGGAGGCCTTTCTCTTCCCTGCTCCTGTGAGTAGGGGAACAGGACACATCTGGGAAGGGAGAGGCAGGCCAGAACCTCTGCTACAGACAGTGCTCATGCCTCTCTCAGACAAACGAGAGCTGTGTTCATGAAGCCAGAAGGTAATCAGCAAGCTGAAGTTGTCAGTGACACTGCAGGAGAGGTACTAGGATGCTTCGAAACCAAGCTATCAGCACAACATTTGTGTGGCAATATGTTGATGGTGGAAAAAATTTAAGCAAGATGATTAAGGTTAAGATTGACGGGCCCAGTTAGTTAGGCATAGTTATTGAAATCTACTTAGAATTTCTCATGTCGAACTTGTCCTAATTCTGGCAAGATATGTAATTTGGGCCAATTTAGTATATTTTGAGCAGGTAGTTACTGTTTCTAGCTGACATACCTTTCTGTGTATAAAAGTGGTATGTATGTTTCATTAGTTTTTCATTAGGGAAAAAAAAAATCCCCCACTCCATTTTCTTGGCAACATCTAACACCAAGTATCATATCTGTTTAGCAGTCCTTTTGAACTTTGCTGGTGGCATAGTGTATAAGAATCTGCCTGCCAATACAGGGGACACAGGATCCCTGGTCTGGGAAGATCCCACATGCCCTGGAGCAGCTAAGCTCGTGAGCCCACACACTGCAGCTACTGAAGCCTGTGCACCCTAGAGCGCATGCCCTGCGACAAGAGAAGCCACCACAGAGAGAAGTCCACACGCTGCAAGTAGAGAGTAGCCCCCACTCACCGCAACTAGAGAAAGCCCTTGCAAAGCAGCAAAGATGCAGCACGGCCAAAGTCAATAAATAAATAATTTTAGAAAACAGGCTTTTTGCTGACCCATTAACAACTTCATCAGCATCTTTCAGTATTTATTTAGCAAAATCAACTGATAGTGAGACTCCTGAAGATCAACTGCAGGCGAATGAAAAGACAGAAAAGATACACTTTTAAATAGCTTTATTGAGATACGAACTATATACCATGAAATACACATAAATGTTGTACCGTCACTTTTAGCAAATTTATAGTTATGTGACCATCAACACAATCCAGTTTTAGAACACTTCTATGTTCTAAATCACCCCCCAAATCACCCTCATGCCTACTCAATCTACTTCTTTTCCTGCCCAGTTTGAGCAACTCTTATTATAAACTTGAAAAAGCAAATGCATGTTAACAGCTGAAGGTGCCACCCTTTTCATATTCATTACTCTTTGAATCTCATCCGTTTGCTTCAGGTTTGGGACGTGACTTCTTGCAATGTAGACCATCTTGAAAGATGATAGCTTTAACTCAAATGTGGCTTTTTGAACCTGTACCCCCAAACAGTGAAGAGAACAAAATGAAGATAGGAATTTGTGGGAAAGAAAGGCAGGAAAGCAGTAATTTAATTCATTATCTTTGTGCCTGAGTTGTTTTCTTTGGGGCATACATTTGTTTTCCAGGGAAGAGTGACTGGTAGATAATAAAAATCTCTTCTGCATTAATTTTATCCCTGCCTCTCAGATAGAAATGAATGCTACTGGGAAAGAGAAGGGAAACTGAGGTCGTCCAGCACCAGCTGTGTTTCTGGCGCTCTGATGCACCTAGGTGTGGTGGAACTGAACTGAAGGAGCTGACGTGTCAAATCCCAGTGCTGCTTATTCACTAATGAATATCGAGGCCGCCTTTTGAACAGCTCTTTTACTATATATTTGATCGTATTCCATTTAGCATGTAAAATGTAGTATTATGCAGTAAATTAAACTGCCTTATTAAAGTGTTAGTACTTTAATATTTATTAATATATTAGAAAATATATATATATATTAGATTGAAGGCAGGAGGAGAAGGGGACAACAGAGGGTGAGATGGTTGGATGGCATCACCGACTCAATGGACATGAGTTTGAGTAAACTCTGGGAGTTGGTGATGGCCAGAGAGGCCTGACGTGCTACAGTCCATGGGGTCGCAAAGAGTTGGACACGACTGAGTGAGTGAACTGAACTGAAAGTATATATCTAATATATACTTTGCTACATTTACATTTAATACTAATACTCTAGTATTAAAGTATTGCAAAGCTTTAGGATTTAGGAAACTTAATTATTTTGCTATGGGGGAAAAAGACTGATGGGCCATCTAAAATACAAAAGCATTTCTTATGGAATAAATTTTGTAGTTATCAAAATACATAGCTTACTGTCAACAGCTGAGAAAAAAAGATGTCAGTGTTCAGTATATACTTATTGAGTATCTCCTGTGGGTGCTGCCTGGCGCAGAGTAAATTATTCACACCTAATCCTTGTCTTTGAGAGATTTGGTTTGGCCATTCAGTACCTAAACAAGTAACTAAGAAGTGGTATGTGTGACATTATCTTGTACAGTACATTAAGTATTTACCGATTCATTAGATATTTCCATTTTGAAAACTATTTTTTAAAATGGTTTATTTTTGGCTACACTCGATCTTTGTTGCTGCACATGGGCTTTCTCTAGTTACAACGAGTGGGAGCTACTCTCTAGCTGCCATGCATGGGCTTCATGTGAGTCACTGATCGGAACAGACTTTCAGGCCAAGATCAAGAGTTAGCTTATAGCATTAGCATGACTCAGACTTCATCAAAATCCTTCAAACGCATGCAGCAAAGTAATGAGCAATTATCTTAGAGCTATGATTGTATCGCTTCTATTTTTATTTATAGTGAAGTTACTTGAAAAGGTATACTGTGGGGTTTGCTAACTATTCCTATTAATTGTGATAGTCATTCATCAAATTAATAACAGAAGGCCACTGAAAAATCATTGAAATCCATTGGTTTGGTATAGCATCAGCATCAATGCTTTTTTCAGAGTATCCTTTTCTGCATAAATTAGTGAAGAAATGCCTGTCTATTGAAACTGGGTTTACTGGTAGAAGGTTCAAACAGAAATACAGATCCATCACCCTTCTCTCTGCAGCCCGTTCCTGCCTTACATGTATATGATCATCCAACAATCCGTTGAAAGTCTTAACTTGAGAGGTTTGAACCCTTAAAATATAATTAGTCAATTAGTTCTTAAGCACTTACATTTCAGAGTGTATTCTAAGAGCAGCTACTGTACAGCAAAAAAAAAAAAAAAAAAGCATTTTCCTTTTTTTTCTCCCCGATTTATCAGATTGATCCTTCTTTTATCTCTGCACAAATGACGCTGTTAGTGGACCTGGGGATATCTAAGCTTAAAGAAGCTCCTAAAAGATGAGAACATTAACCCCAAGTGCACTGAATTCCCTGAACGTCTTGCATTCTCCTGCTCAGACTTGAAGTGGGTACCTGCTGTTTAACGTAATTAGTTTCAAAGGGAATGTCAGATCCGTCCTCAGGAGTTTACTCTGACCCAAAAACCCTTGTAAGAAAATATCAGTGAGACAAAACAAGAAAAGTTATCACAGTGGGGAAGCTCCTTCTAGCTGCATTATTCGTTACTCGGGGGCATGTTTTAAAAGAGTCCTATTTGCTGTCTGGCTCAGTAATTTTCTGGTTGCAAACTTGTGCTCAAGACAAAGTTGCTCTAGCAGGTAGCTTTTTTCCTCTTCTAAAAATGAAGACATGGTGGGCTGAGTACAAAAAAAAAAAAAAAGAAAATAGAAAACAGCTGACATTTTAACAATGGTTTTAGCATTTCTTATGAAAGTAAGATTTAAAAATTAAAGACAAATTAAGCTTATTAATTTTCAACCTACATTTTCCCCATTAAAAAGTATACTGAAACAAGGCTATTTCCAGCTTCTCTTTTTATCCATATTGACGTTCAGCTTATAATGAGCTGTAATTAAGAGGTTGAAAGGGGTCTCCTTTGAGTAGCAGGGTAAGTCCGACAACAAATGGCAGAGTCACAGTCCTCTTAGGCTTCTTTTCCCTAAGACATAGATGAGCAATTGCTTAAGACTTGTTGTAATTTGTAATCCACTAGTCTCATGACCCTCTTTGTTTATTCCCCTCTGTCACCCTCCTTTGTTGAGTCTTGCTGATCTATTCAGCCACACCTGGGCTGAGCTCCAGAGCTTAAGGGAGGGGCTGTGTGCCCCCTTCTTGCCAGAGGAGCAGCTGACCCTTGAAGGACCAGAAGGTTATTAAAGAAGGGACTGAAACTGCCCTTTAGGGAGGCAGTGCAGCTGGGAAATAGTACAAGACCGGATGCTCAATTCACCCACCTCAAGGGGCACACTGTCCACCTTAGGGGATGTTATTAACAGCTAGTCATTTGACATCACAGAGTTATTTTCCCATAAAATGTTGTTGATCCTATCTACCTCAACGGTGGTGATGAGCATTAAGTGATCCTGTATATGTAGGACTACTTAGCAAGCCATACAATATTATGCCAGTATTATATATTACTGTTTTTCTTAGCAAATCCCTTGCTTAATTTCCTGTCTATAAATTCTTTCTACAACATTCTGCAGCAATTGGGCCTCAACTACATTTGGTCAAATATTTGCTGGGGTGGTACCTGTTATCTCCCAAAGCATAATCTTCCATCAGAGACTTCAGTCATCAAGTTTCTCTTTATATTTGGTCAAAATTTACCTCCTCAGTATTTGTCTCTGTTGCGTTCTGCCTCTGGAATAACCCTCACGCATTCAAAGCCCTGTCTTGGATGCAGAGATAAAAGAGCGAATAACGCAGACTCGGTCCTGCCATCTTGGACCTGGAGTTGAAGGGACAAAAACCAAGTAAACTTATAAATGAAATAACTGCAGGCACTTAGGGAATCAGAAAATAAGGGAGCAAGGAAAAGACGATCAGGGAGTGAGAGCAAGTGCTTGAATGGTCAGAAAAGGCACCTCTGAGGTGACATTTAGACTAAGACTGAGGAAAGTTAGTCATGTCGAGCCCGAGAAGAAGGCTATGGGAACCACAGAGGCAGAGGCTGTGGTCGAAGGATCACAGGCCCCTGGTGGCTCTGAAGGCCACTGCAGCTATCGCTTTATGAGCCAGTGGGAGGGGAGCTCCAGATGATGCATGTAGAAGGTGAGGGGAAGGAAGCCTCTAGCTTGGCAGCTGGGTAGGGCTGCGCTTTCAGTGGCTAAGGTGACAGGGTGGCAGAGGAGGGGGTGGCAGGTTTATTTATTAATTTTTTTAAGGAATCATCAATTTCTGGTTTGCACATTTTTAGCTGAAGGGATCTATAAGAAACTCAAGTGGAGATGTTACATAGGTAGTTCTATGAGTCTGGAGCCCAGAATAGAGTTCCAGCTTGGAGATAAGAATTTGCGTCTCATCAGAATAAAGGTATTAAAATCCATGGCAATTGATACACTCCGATTAGAATGTGGGGAGACATGAGGGCACTGGCTAAGCCTTGAAAAAATCCCAGCATTTTTGAGGTCCGGTGGTAAAGGAAGAGACAACAAAGGAGAGTGAAAATGAGATAGGAACCCGGAAGAGTTACAGAAACAAAGAAAGGAGTTTTTCAAGAAGTGGGAGAAGGGTTGTTTGGCTGAGTGATGGCTGCTCAGAAGTTGAGTATGGTGAGGACAAAAGTGGCTGTGGAATTTAGCAACACGGAAGAGATCTGTGACCTTGACAAACTGAAAATCGTGGCAACCAAAGCCATTTTTGTCCAAGGTAGAGTAATGGATGAAGTAGAAATAAGAAAACAACATCTGTAGTACACTGGTAAGAACTTATGCCATGAAAAGAAGCAGAGAAATAAGCTGTGTTCTCTGAGAGATTTTTTGTTCCTTCGTTTACTTGGTTCTGTGAGATCCTAGAGTATGTTTATAAGCTGATAGGAATGATTCAGCAGAGATAATAATAGAAAGATGAATGGATGGAATTAATAGTGAATAGGCAGAGGAAGGAAGGGTTATAACTAAAGAAATATCTGAGAAAGTCAAGAGGTGGACTGAGCGCTAGAATGTAACTAGAGGAATTGGCCTCTGAGAGAAGGAGGGGCACTCCCTCCACTGTAGAGAGAAGGAGGAGAGGATTGTGGAAGCGTGATGTGGCTAGAGTAGGGGTAAAGATGAGGGATGTCAAGTCTGGTGGCTTCTGTATTCTCCTTGAAGTGTGAAGAGCAGTTCTCAGCTCAGAGGGAGGGTGGAGGAAGGGGTAAGGGAGATTCAAAGAGAAGACGGGAAGGTGTGGCATGGTTGATGGTGGTTCCTCTGGAGCAGTGGTTCTCAACATGTGGTTCCTGGACCGACAGCATCAGCATCACCTGGGAACTTTTCTGAAATGCAATTTTTGAGATCCCATACCATACCTATTGGTGGCTCAGATGGTAAAGCCTTTGTCTACAATGCAGGAGACCTGGGTTCGATCCCTGGGTCAGGAAGATTCCCTGGAGAAGGAAATGGCAACCCACCCCAGTACTCTTGCCTAGAAAATCCCATGGACGGAGGAGCCTAGTGCAGGCTACTGTCCATGGGGTCGCAAAGTGTCGGACACAACTGAGCAACTTCACTTTCACTTTCAACATACCTATTAGACCAGAAACTTGGGAGGTGGAACCCAGCAATGTGTGTTGTTTTTGTTTTTGTTATTAACCTCTTTACCATTGATTGAGTTGTAAACTGCTGCAATCAGTGCTGAAATCTGAGACTCACTCATCCTTATCCTTCTCTCGGCTTCCCCTTGAAAAGGAAACCTGGAGCAGAACCACCCCAAAGCCCAGAGGGTAGAAAGACATGCAGGGGATGCAGGGAGATGGGAGGAAGGAAGCAGGAGCAGTGTGCAAGGTTAGATCTGGGGACACACTCGCACTCCCACAGGCAAGGACCAGGGGTGTCCCTCTCTCCCCAGTCAGCAGCCTGAGAACATTAGGGAAGGGCCAGGTGTCCACAAGACATTTCAGTCCTTCCTGTCATGAAGCATCGGCCAAGAGGGGCTGAGCCAAGGTCACTGGCCTCTGCCTTCAGGGCACATGCGGCCTGAGCCAGAGCAGCTTTGATGGCGGCCACCAGCTTCAGAAACTTGCTCTCCATGTCCATGTAGCCATCACCTCCCTTCTTGGAATGAACCGGCTTCCCTGCTACGAACATTTCAAAGAAGCCAGTGACCTGGTGAGTCCCCTTGCTGCAAATGTCCAAGCATCCAGGGAACCCATCTTCTAACTTCTTTTTGAGCTGAAGATACTTGAAGTGCCAGAGTACTTGAAGATACTTAAGTGCCACAATAAACCACTTGGATGATGACCGCCACAGTTCTGGACCACAGTCCACTATAGCGAAGACTCCAGATTAGAATCCCAGGGAGGAAAAGTGAGGTCTGCCAGAGATCTGTGTTTTAACACAGATGATACTGACGCTAGTTGAAGTTGGAGAACCATTGTTCTAGAGAAAAGGAGCAAGACAACATTTTGTAGTTAAGACCTTGAATTTAAAGTGAAACCAGTTTCTTTGTACTGTGTGGTTTTCTCTCAGTGCTTAGCAGCTGGGGTTGAGGCATGGGTGAGAGATGCCAGCATTCAACTAGAACTAGGAGGTCCTAAGTACACAGAGGTGGGAGAGGGGGCCTGATGGAATTGGAAGCACTTCAGGGAACTGATTATGATGGTCAGTCATGCAATCTGAAGCTGAACAAGGAGACTCTTATTGACCTTGTTGAAGCATGGAGGAGCTAAGAAAATTGCCTATGATTAATTTTAAACAATTTTCCTTTCTTCCTAAGTATTCTACCCAGTACTGAAATAGTGAATTAAAAGTAAAATAGCAGAGTTGGGTTTTTTCTTTTCTTCTCTCTCTTTCTTAAAGTATTCTACTCAGTACTCTGCTCTTTGGGCCAAAAACTGGACTTTATGATCTGCAGAGGCAAGAAGTCTGTCTCAGGAGAGGCTTGTGTTCTACCACAGGTAACAATCCAGTGAAAGAACTTACCTGAAATTGGGGCTTCTCTTTCTCAGGCTTATTATTTCCTCAAGCATTGCCAGTAGCAGGTAATGCGGCTTGCTATGCTATGCTGCCCATAGATGGCAGCCACCAGGCTCCCTCGTCCCTGGGATTCTCCAGGCAAGAACACTGGAGTGGGTTGCCATTTCCTTCTCCAATGCATGAAAGGGAAAAGTGAAAGTGAAGTCGCTCAGTCGTGTCCGACTCTTATCGACCCCATGGATTGCAGCCTAACAGGCTCCTCCATCCATGGGATTTTCTAAGCAAGAGTACTGGAGTGGGGTGCCATTGCCTTCTCCGAATTTCGGGTTTTGTTCTCGTAATTCAAAATCATCAGGGATTGGATCTCTGGGTTTTTGGCTTTTCCGTCAGGATCACAAAATAACATAAAGTCAGGGACTGTACGCATGTTCCAGGCACGAGGGGAGAGGAAAGGGGTGGGAAAATGAGCAAAAAGATGAGAGACAGCAGAGCCTCAATATTCACTCTCAGGAAACATTTTGGGTCTTTTCCATTCGATGACTACCACTGACATCTTAGTGGCCAGGTCTGTGCCATGTGGCAAGGGAATCTGGGAAATACTGGGGGGAGGGGGAGCGGATGTTATTTTTTGTTATTCTTGTTTATTTTTTTTTTTTTTTAGCTTGGCAATTTGCCACCCCCAAAAAACAAATTGGTGTTTCATTAACAAGGATGAAGGGGAGAATGAATCTGCGTTAGGCAACTGACAGTCTGTCACAGCCTCCAGTGGCGGAAGGCAGACAGAGAATTCAAGGTTATGTGTGAAACAGTTGTCCCTGCCATCATTCTCTGCCTGCTTCCTGGGAAACCTTCGAGCCTATCAGAAAAAGACTGGTGTAATCTGAAAACTACCAGGAAGGGATCCATACTCATTGTTGAATGTAAATTCCTGAATGAAAGTAAAGTGAAAGTCGCACGGTCGTGTCCAACTCTTTGTGACCCCATGGACTATACAGTCCATGGGATTCTCCAGGCCAGAATACTGGAGTAGGTAACCATTCCCTTCTTCCCAATCCAGGGATCGAACCCAGGTCTCCCGCATTGCAAGCAGATTCTTTACCAGCTGAGCCACAAGGGAAGCCCATAAATTCCTGAATAGACGTGTATAGTTTAACTCCAAGTCATGGGAGGACTTATTTCAGCATTAGATTTGGGGGGAAGGGCCAGAGTAGGTATGTTCTTTCCATGGACTCGAGCACAGGCTCCTGCTTGGACATACAATGCAATGGCTAGTAGTCATGTGTAGAGGCCCCCTGTCTCATCTTTTGTACTGTTGTGGTTTACCTTTCTCAGTATAGTCCCTTTGGGCTACTGCCCACCTGTGTATTTTATGTGAACAATTTCATTGACTGCATTCTGCACTGCTGCCAAGAGGTCAAGGGCCCCTCTCCCACTTCCATTATTCTTTCCTATAGAGACTTGTTTTTAACTATAGGCCTATGAACTGTCTCCACAAGGGCTACTTTTCATTTCTGGTACATTTCTCTGAGGACTTGCTACTGCATCCTGAAATACGTCTGTGTCTCACTCTCTAGCTGCTTCCCACTGAGTGTTCCCACTGAATTCTATGCACTATCAACTTTCAAGTTCAGCTTCATTCAAGGTTCTTATATTCACGTAAAACATTACTTGTATAACTTCAGCATTTTAAAAGGAGAGTCAATGCAGTACTTATAACAACTATAAGTTGTTGTCAGTTACTGTTGGCAGTCTTTCATTTAAAATTTTAAAAAGATATTTGCCCAGTACGCTATATCCTACCTGTAACACAATGAGAATGTGTATACTTCAGAAGGCCTAGTTGATCTAAACTACATCTCCAGCAAAGGAGATGCAGACATAAAGAACAAACTTAGGGTCACCGTGGGAGAGGGAGAGGGTGAGATGACTTAGAGAGTAGCATTGAAACATATACATTGCTGCTGCTGCTGCTAAGTCGCTTCAGTCGTGTCCAACTCTGTGCGACCCCACAGACGGCAGCCCACCAGGCTCCCCCGTCCCTGGGATTCTCCAGGCAAGAACACTGCAGTGGGTTGCCATTTCCTTCTCCAATGCATGAAAGTGAAAAGTGAAAGTGAAGTCGCTCGTCATGTCCGACTCTTCTCGACCCCATGGACTGCAGCCTACCAGGCTCCTCCATCCATGGGATTTTCCAGGCAAGAGTACTGGAGTGGGGTGCCATTGCCTTCTCCAAACATATACATTACCATATGTAAAATAGATAGTCAATGGGCATTTGCTGTATGACACAAGGAATGCAAAGCAGGTGCTCTGTGATAACCTCGTGGTAGGGTAGGGGTAGGGGGGAGGAGGTGGTGGGGTGGGGAGGGAGGTGGGAGTGAGGTTTAAGAGGGAGGGGACATATGTATACCTATGGCTGATTCATGCTGATGTATGGCAGAAACCATAACCATACTGTAAAATAATTACCCTCCAATTAAAAATTAAATTAAATTTAAAAAAAAAACTACACCTCTTCAAACTCAGTGCTTGAACTGTGTCACAGTATACAGTATGTGAAGAAAGAGAATACTAAATAAATCAGAGGAATAAAGCAGATAGTTGGAAGCATGTTTAAGTGACTTGAGAGAGCAAATGGTTTTCAAGCACTTTAAACACTTTAAAAACATCAATTCCTCAACATGCATAGGCTATGCTAATTGTAAATCTTTCATTAAAAACCAGTCTCTAGAGGCTCTCTCCAGGCAACATCTTGCAAGCCTAGTTCTGATTACTATTTCTTCTTTAAAGTAAAAAGACAGTGCTTCCATAAGCATATTCTATAATTTGTATTTCAGTTGGTATCATACCATATTCTTTGAATAACTAAATCAGTTTTCAGGTGCTTTGTAATATATGGTTTTATTCAAATGTATTAGTCCCCTGATCTCAGTTTTGACTTATAGGTAAGTAGCTAGCTTATAACTGCTTTTAGAACTTTTTTTCTATTGGATGATCAAGAACATGATCATCTGTGAATGTTCTCATAAATCTGACATTATCTATAATGTGTAATTGAGCCACATTGTTCTTCAGCATATAGTTAGGTAATTTAAATAGATCAAAGGTATATAAGATGTCACTTTAAAGCATTTTGCCAAGTCAAAGAAGAATTGAGTTGGTCAGAGGTTGTCAAATAGATTTTGAAATATTTCTGTCTTTGCTTTTTTTTTTGTCATCAGTTTGTTTTTTTTAATATAGGACAGAAATTAACGGAGTTTATTGTTTTCCTTCTTGGAGTCCTTACATACTTGTAAGAATTAGTTGAAATCTTAAGAACTTTTAGAAAAATATTTTATTTATTTATTGGGCTGTGTTGCATCTTATTTGCAGCAAGCAAGCTCTTTGTTGCAGCACACAGGCTTCTCTAGTTGTGGGCTCTAGAGCACATGAGCTTCATTGCCCTGAGGCATAAGGAATCTTAGTTCCCCAACCAAGGACTGAACCCTTATTCCCTGCATTGGAAGCCAAATTCTTAACCACTGGACCACCAGGCAAGGCCCTACAAAAAAAAAAAATTTTTTTTTTCCTACAAAATTTTTAAATCCAAAGAAAGAAGTGTTATTTTAAGGGAGCTAATTTCAGTGGTTCCTTTAAATTTATTTATGGGATAAATTAAATCTATAAAAACAGTAGAAAAATATGTATTGGAAAAGATAAAGGATTCCAATAAAATTTACTAAGAAAAGAACTAAACTATGTAGCCCAATGCTGTTGTGTGTGCAGTAAATGTCAGCAAATATTTCCAGAATGAATGAATGACCCAGTGAATAGACAACATTTGTAGATCAGTAGTTTTACAGCAGGTGAGACCTGGGTTCCAATCGTGCTTGACCCCTTACCCTTTGAGAAAATATGCACAGGTGATTTTGCCTTTTCTGAGCCCCAGATTCCTCATATGTAGAATGTGGATAATGAACATATCTCATAGTACTGTGAAAATTAAGTAAGATTAAATAAGAGCCCAGCACAGACCAGGCATTAAATAAAGATTATTGTTATAAACCATATGAAAAATGCCATATGTGGTAGGTTAAAATTGTCAAAAGCTAGTATGACTCAATCATATCACAAAATGATTTTGTTATTTCACACACAATAAGTGATAACTTAGCGCAACCTAATGATATTGGGAATTTTTTTAAGGAAAGTAACACTTGAGCTGAGACTTGAAAGAGAAGTAGGAGTTGGCCTATTGAGAAGGTGGGAAGGGCATTTCTAATAATAGAGCTATCCCCTGGTAAAAGTGGAGCTTCCCTCATAGCTCAGTTGGTAAAGAATCTGCCTGCAATGCAGGAGATCCAGGTTCAATTCCTGGGTCGGGAAGATCCCCTAGAGAAGGAAATGGCAACCTGCTCAAGTATTCTTGCCTGGAAAATCCCATGGACAGAGGAGTCTGGCTGGCTATGGTCCACAGGGTTGTAAGAGTCCAACATGACTTAGTGTCTAAACCACCACCACCAGGTAAAAGTATAACCAAGTCTAAGGTGGACTATTTGAATAGTATTGTTTGGCCAGATTGGGCCTTAATGGCTTTTATAAACCCTGTGTGCACTGTAATCAGAATAATAATCTATTAACCTAGGACTATATGGCACCCCACTCCAGTACTCTTGCTTGGAAAATCCCATGGACAGAGGAGCCTGTTAGGCTGCAATCCATGGGGTCGCTAAGAGTCGGGCACGACTGAGCGACTTCACTTTCACTTTTCACTTTCATGCATTGGGGAAGGAAATGGCAACCCACTCCAGTGTTCTTGCCTGGAG
Source organism: Bos javanicus (assembly GCF_032452875.1). Classification (NCBI taxonomy): domain Eukaryota; kingdom Metazoa; phylum Chordata; class Mammalia; order Artiodactyla; family Bovidae; genus Bos; species Bos javanicus. The sequence continues at coordinate 30,462,073 of NC_083874.1, read as the reverse complement.
AATCCCAGGGACAGGGGAGCCTGGTGGGCTGCCGTCTATGGGGTCGCACAGAGTCGGACACAACTGAAGTGACTTAGCATAGCATAGCATATTATCCTTATCAAAAGAAAAGTTGGAGCATAATACTTCAATATATGCATATTTAGTAATGTTTTTTACATGTACTGCTATAAATCCATTAAAAATTAGAAGAGATATTTCTTTTTCATTATTATTTTCAATCTTTTAAATATATTTTAAATCTTTTTTTAATATTTGTTTTTCTGAATCACAATTAATTATCTTGCTCAACTCCCCACATGCTCTGTAACCCACTTTGGAGACCACTGGCCTATGAAAATCCATTGAACGTGAACAAAAGTTTTCCTCCTGCTTCCCAACCATGTTTTGTGAGAGTTTAGGGTTTGTATTTTCTGCATCTGCATGATCTCATGACTCCAACCTGGAAAAGTAACATTTTCTCCCTGACTATATCTGTCGGGGATGTGTTTCCTCAGAGCAGAAGCAAAACCACTCAGGGAGTGCATACCTTGCACCTGGTCTAGCCTTTCCCACAGATAAAGCCCTGCAGAAGATGAGTTCATGAACCAAAACTGCAAAACAGAAGAAATGAACAGACACAAAAACAGGACTAAATCCCAAGAAGCTCAAGTACAAGCATGATTGAATGGAAAGCCCAAATTAAAATGTCTAAAATAGTTGAAGGCATAAGAAAAGATCATGAACCTATGAATAGCAAAACAGGCAGGACTGAAAAGGAACCAAATATGAAATGAAAAATCTGGTCATCAAAATTAACTCTGTGGATTAAGAGGCCATTTGTGCTCATGCTTAATTACTCAGTCATGTCCAACTCTGAGACGCTATGGACTGTAGCCTGCCAGGCTCCTCTGTCCATGGGATTTTTTAGGCAAAAGAGAGGCCATGATGCATGATCACTGGATCTGAGGAATGCCATTGCTGTTCCAGTTGTAGTCAAAACATAAATCATCTTTCACATGACGCAGAAGCCCCAACCCACCTTTATAGTTCAGGCTCTCCTATGTTATTGCTCAGCTTTATTTTCCTCAGGCACAACCTCACTGACCTTTCTGTTTTCCTAATGCCATGCTTCCACCTTCCACAAGCCTTTGAACACACTGTGTTTTGAACAGTATGCTGTGCTTTGCATCTGAAATATCCCACTCCCTTTATTCTGTTAGCTCATTCAACCCTCAGCTCAAGGGTCACTTTCCCAGGGAAGCTTTGTTAATACTTCACAGGTTAATGGGGGCTTCCCTAGTAGCTCAGCTGGTAAAGAATCCACCTGCAATGCAAGAGACCACAGTTCAATCCCTGGTTGGGAAGATTCCCTGGAGAAGGAATAGACTACCCACTCCAGTATTCTTGGGCTCGTCTGGTGGCTCAGCTGGTAAAGAATCCACCTGCAATGCAGGAGACCCTGATTCGATTCCTGGGTTGAGAAGGTCCCCTGAAGAAGGGATAGGTTACCCACTCAAGTGTTCTTGGACTTCCAATGTGACTCAGCTGGTAAAGAGTCTTCCTGCAATGCAGGAGACCTGGGTTCGATCCCTGGGTCAGGAAGATCTCCTGGAGAAGGGAAAAGCTATCCACTCCAGTGTTATGGCCTGGAGAATTTCATGGACTGTATAATCCATGGGGTGGTAAAGAGTCAGATATGGCTGAGCATACATATACATAAATAGGGTGATTTGTTACTACTGCTTAGAGAAACAGATTCCTTCCCTTCAAGGTACTTATTTCAGTTTGTAATCTCATATCCATCCCTGTGATTATTTGAACACTATCCATCTTCCCCACTAGACTGTAAGTCCTGGGAAAACAAGATCATGTTTGTTTGGTTACCCATTATGCCAGGGATTGTACTTAATGCCTGGTAAATAAATATCTTTTTTTATGAATAGATAGTCTAGAAACATAAGAGACTTAAAATTTGATATTAGAATAGCTCAAAAGGTGGTTGTTTTCCAGTTTCTATTGTTCCCTGGTTTTCTTTTTATCCGTATTACCAGAAATTAGATTTCTTCTGTCAGATATTCCTGAGGCCAAATCACATTGTTTCCTTACACAGATTCTTTACCATTTTAAACAGACCCTTGTTAGAAGTCTTCAGCTTTTCATGCAGGTCCTCAGATTTCTTGTAAGATAGTCTATAAAGCCCTGTGAAACAATAGCAGATGTCTGTTTGAATCTCTGAATAGTGCAGTTTCCACCAGAACCAGAGCAGACTCATCCTAGGAAGGCTGGCACACAGAGAAGGGTGTGTGCTGAAGTGGGTGCCTCCGAAGCACATCTGATTTTTATTTTTCAGATGATCATGAGCCTTCTTAGATCTGTTTACTGGCTGACTTTTTAAAAATAATGTTCCTTCAGTAACCTTCCTGTGGTTCATTTTGTGAAATCGTGAGCGAGTGCTGGGGAGGAGGTACATGGAGGACTGAGGACCGCAGAGCCTCTTTGAGCTGGTAGGTTTGGTTCCCAAAGGACAGAACACTGAAGCCCACTCACTGCAGTGCAAAGGTATTGATTTTTCTCCCTCCCTGTTCTCAGCTGCACCTCTGAAGTCAGTATGGTGTGCAGTATCTTTCCTGGTAAAGAGAGGAAAAACTGTCACGAACTTGGTCACCCCAATCGGACATTTCAAACCAAACGAGATGCAGTAGGAAAAGAGCTTTCCAAGCTCTTGGAAACCTCCCGGCTTAATTCAGTACCCTGACTTTTGTGACCAGGAGGTTCCTTCCAGTTCATAACAAACCTTGATAGACAATGGGAAGAAATGTGGTGGGTTTTTTTTTTTTTCCTTTGATGTTTCAAAAAGAGAATAAAAGGATCAAATCAGTGAAAACAATATAGCTTTGTGCAGGGATCTTGGAAGGTTAGCACAGTGGTCTTGTCCAAGTTTTCAACAAGATTCTCCGTTCCTGTTATAATTGGCTGCTGGCTAGGTTTGGACCTAACTAGAATGCCAGCGTTCGATTTCACTGTGTCCTCGGTGGAGATATGTCACCGTTTATGCTTGCCTTAGTGACAATTTTCTAAAATGGAAACTCGTGGGAAATCATTATAGTGTTTATACGTCTCCCTTGTCGGACAGCATTATCCTGTGATATTTTACCAGTGTTTTCCACTGCATGATGGCATCTAGTGAAGGTTAAGGCAGCACGGGTCCCTCTGTAATTTTGTGACTGCATTTTACTTACCGAAGAAGAAAAGATAACTGACAATTAAGTGTTTGGGATGTCACAGAAAGAACATGTGCAACTAATCAATGCTATCCTTTGGGAACACGATTTTATAAAGCTGATAAGGTAGAAAAATCGGGATTTTGTGATTTGTGTTACATGATGATAATTGCACCTTTTCGATAAAAGAGACATTTCTCCTGGAGTAAACACTTAGCTGGCGGAGGATGCTGGTACCAATGCTATTGTTTTTCTGCCCCCTTTAGGCAATTTTTGGGTAAATATTTTCATAGAGACTTTTTTCCCCATTCTTCTTTTAGAGTGATATTTTGGTCTATAATAAGGAAGGTCATTTATTCTTCTGTGACTGAGTAACATGGTTGTAAAGAATGACTATTTTTTTGCTTCTTACAAGGTACACCCAATCGCCTGTGTTCATGTTTATCAGAGTTGGATATCGTCTTAGCAAAGTCTGATGATCTATCACACACTTGTTAAAATTCTTTGATTTAGCCCCATTTCCTTTGTGCATCTTAATAACAACCTGTTTTTTAATGTACTTCCTTAGTGGCAAATTGGATGGAACTTTCTTTACTGTGGCTTTTCAGTTAATTTGGTAGCATCTCCAGTCTGCATGTGTATGAAAGAGTAAGTAACAGACATTCAGAACCCAGATATTTAGAAGCTCTTAGGAGCCTACTCTTCCCATATATGCACCGCTTCTCCTAGTTTTATGGCCCAGGTTTCAGCTAGAGAGAGATTCCTTCTCTGCTGGTTTAGACAGTAGTTTCTTCTTGTTCTAGCAGCTTTGGAAACTGCCGCCCTCCTTAAATGGTTAACCTGAAGGCCACATTATCTCCTTGGTCCTCCACCACCCCCTTCCATGCTTGGTGGGTAACCTCTTCATATGGAAACCATTCTGAATCTTTTAGTCATTTTCACTGCTTGCCTCTAGCTTGACTGAGTTTATTTTTATTTCTCTTTCCTTGGGGGTTAAATAGTGTTGCATTCAGTGGAGTGAGAGGGCTGCTCAGCTCATTTTAGATCTTTGTGGAAATAGCACTTTCTTGCTGACCCGCCACTTGCAGCCAGCAGGGCTTTTGACCTACTATCCAGCTTGCATCTGGGTGCTTCATTCTGCCTCTTACAGTAGTTGACTTGGTACTTTAACCTGTACATTTTAACGGGATTATTTCTAACTTTTTCTCCAATGTGTTACTTTCATTTTGAATTCTGATGTTTTACTGCCTAAATTAGCTACCAAACCATGCCACCCTCCTTAACAAAATGATTGCTGCTGCTGCTAAGTCGCTTCAGTCGTGTCCGACTCTATGCAACCCCAGAGACGGCAGCCCACCAGGCTCCCCTGTCCCTGGGATTCTCCAGGCAGGAACACTGGAGCAGGTTGCCATTTCCTTCTCCAATGCATGAAAGTGAAAAGTGAAAGGGAAGTCACTCAGTCATGTCCGACTTCTAGTGACCCCATGGACTGCAGCCACCAGGCTCCTCCATCCATGGGATTTTCCAGGCAAGAGTACTGGAGTGGGTTGCCATGGCCTTCTCTGATTGCCATTGCCTTCTCCGATTCTGCCTTTGTTAGATTAACTAACAAAATGGTTAGTTAATCTAACTCACCATCTCAACTTGCATCTGGTGTCAGGACTCTACCATCAGAGTTATTATTAATCAGTTAGAAAGCACTCAGCCAGGGACCCAATACTGCCCAGCAATTCAAACTCCCCCTCTCATAACAGGTGTGGCGTACTATCATATACTCTGCAGAAATAGAGTTTAAATCTTACTTTCCCTCCTTTTTGGCTAATTTAGGAAACCTTCAGCACCATGGCTTGTTGCATTCTAGAGTTACATACAGAAGACATAGATGCCATAAATATGAACTGCTTTCTAAATCCAGCACAGCGATAGATTTTGGTCTTTCAGAAAAACATCCTTCACCGGGGTTGCCTCATGGCCAGACCCACAGCCTAGAGCTGAAAGCACTCATGAATTCTAATAGCAAGGCGGCACACACTCCAGCGGGGTTCTAATTGACAAAGAGCTGGAAAACTGAAACAAGAAGGCGAGCGTGTCCTTCGGCGGGCTGGCCTTCGGCGCAGGCTCAGCAGTGCTTCAGGCTCCAGGCCAAATGAAGAGTGCCCAGCAGTGCTGCTCCACACCTGGGCTGAGAGGAGGCACCCTTGGCGCGGCTGTCAGAGGGCTGTTGGACCCCCTACCACTGGCAGCACAATTATATATGTGTGCGTACATTTCAGCAAGCAGGATTCTCAGCTTTCATCATTTTCAAGGGGATCCACGAATCGCAGAGGACTAAGAAGTTTTGCTAAATAGACAATAACCCAAACCTCCAAAACCAATCAGATAGATTGTTGAGAATTGATACAGCAAAAAAAATTCAAAGAAAACAGAATTAACATTTATCAAATGCTAATTATGCCAGAGACTCTTAGAGACATCACCTAATCCTTACAATGACCTTTAGGGTAGGCAGAGGAGATGCTCAAACCTAGGTCTTGGTCTAAATCTACATATTCCAGCTACACAACTTACCTCTATAAAGAATGAAAATGACTAACCATTGAAGATCAATCAAAAATAAAGATAAGCAAGCTAAAACAATAGGGAAATGTGATTTGATATTTAAAATGTAGTTTATATATTATATATATAATAGAAAGTGAAAGTGAAGTCACTCAGTTGTGTCTGACTCTTTGCAATCCCATGGACTGTAGCCCACCAAGCTCCTCCATCCATGGGATATATATATATTAGTTAAGAGCTTATCTGGTGAACTGTTTGATGATTTAGACCAGACTGGGGTCCCAAGCATGTGGAATGGCCTAGGATCCAGCATCAGGAAGGAGTGGGTTTTTTTTTATATAATATATACTTTTAGTAAGAGCTTACCTAGTGAATTGTTCTGGTGATCTAGACCAGACTGGGGTCCCAAGCATGTGGAATGGCCCAGGATGCAAAATCAAGAAGGAGTGATTCTTCTTGAGCAGCAGCTTTTTGAGAAACTGAGGAATATTTAAATGAAATAGGTCATGAGGCCCTTCTTCACTGATGGGTCTCTCATGGAATGAGGTCATGTGTTTCTGAGCCATAAGATTTGGTTGAGCTCAGCTGCTCTTCTGCATCTTTGTACTAACTGATGACAGTCGTTTCACTTATACATATTTTATTAAATTAGTTCTACTCTATTCTATCTTTGGACTTAACTATTTTTTTTTTTTTTATCAGTGTACTTTTATCTTTATAATTGGTGACAAATACCCTTAATAGTAGTTGGTTGTGCTACTCATTATTCCTTGCCCTGTAGCCTCTTTCTAGTCACAGTATATGATACGCTCCCCAAAATTCCTTTTGTTTCTCTTGTAACAGTCTTTATTTTAAAGTCTATGGACTTAACTATTATTTTCTTACAAGACTTAGCAGAGTTTAGGGAATACTCCCTCCACATAACTGAATGCTTAACTAACTGCCCAGTGCTGCTTTCTTAAAACTGTAAATCCACATTGGTCATTGTTTTATGGAAAATTTTATTTGAGGCTATTCAGCTTCCCTGGTGGCTCAGATGATAAAGAATTTGCCTGCAATGTGGGAGACCTGGGTTTGATCCCTGGGTCAGGAAGATCCCCTGGAGGAGGGCATGGCAACCCACTCCAGTATTCTTGCCTGGAGAATCCAATGGACAGAGAAGTGTGGTGGGCTACAGTCCATGGCATAGCAAAGAGTCAGACTCAACTGAACGACTAAGCACAGCACAGTGAATATTTAAATAAAATGCTCACAAATTTCTAAAGTCTTCTCTTTTCTTTTTACCCCAGTATATCTGACCTAAAACTGTGTGACCATCTATTTGGAGTACTCTGTTCAGGGAGGGTGAGCAGGATTAATTCCTGTCTTGGTGTTGCAGTGTAAACAGCTTTTTGCCTGTCTTTTGTCATTAATGATCATGCTGTAGATGTACCCAGTGCATTGTAAGCCAATCTGTCAAGGCAAATAAACAATTCACCTTGTTAAAATTCCCTAAATCTTGCATTAATAAAATGAAAGTAACCCCCTGAACACTCAGGAGATGTCTTCCTGCATACTACAGTGATGGATGACGTGTCTAAAGATCCTGGAAATTAAGTAGTTCAGGTCATTAAAAGTGTCCCACACTTGTTATTGATTTAATTTATTTTAAAAGGTGGGGGTGGAGATAAGAAGGGTTACCCACTCCCCTGTTGTGTGTGTGTGTGTTTTTAATCTGAAAGCTACCACTTGTTCACATAATTAAAACTATCACCAAGGTGAACAGCTCTGTGTTTGTTACAACATGAAGCTTTATTATTCAAATAAGTATATCATCTTCTTAAACAAATATCTACAAACAAGTAGATAATCATTGCATCTTGTATTATGGCAGAAATTCCTTAGAACCACACATGTATCATGATTCCTGAAATCTTTTATTTCTGGGCACTGAAATAATGACCTTCTGAGTACCCCCCAAAATGTCCTCAGTTAGATAAACATTTAGATAGAGGTCAAATGAATTGAAGGAAACTAACGGAAATAGTAATAGAAGTATGCCTCTGAATAAAGGACCTGTTTTTTTTTCTCTCCATTTTGTCAATTTTTCATTTTTCTACTTTATAATCAAGAAAAGAGTAAACATTTGAGAAAGATGAATGGATGGATGAGCGGGTGGGGAAATGGATGGATGCGAAAGTATTCAGAGGATGCAGACCCTGTGTCACTATATTCTAAGGCAAGATTAAGTCATGTGTGTTTGTGTTTACTTGTTTATCGCCAATTTTCTACACCAGTCCACACTCCACTGGACACATAATATTCATTGTCATATCCCAGTGCCTAACATAATAGGTGCTCAGTAAATATTTGTTTAATGAATAAAGTATCGGAAAAGGCAATGGCACCCCACTCCAGTACTCTTGCCTGGAAAATCCCATGGATGGAGGAGCCTGGTAGGCTGTAGTCCATGGGGTCGCTAAGAGTCAGACACGACTGAGCGACTTCACTTTCACTTTTCACTCTCATGCATTGGAGAAGGAAATGGCAACCCACTCCAGTGTTCTTGCCTGGAGAATCCCAGGGACGGGGGAGCCTGGTGGGCTGCCGTCCATGGGGTCACACAGAGTTGGACACGACTGAAGTGACTTAGCAGCAACAGCAGCAGAACTGGGTAACAGAATTCCAAAACATGGTGAGAAATGGGGCAGCTCCAGATTTAAATCATAACTAAAAACAATACATTATGTAGAATTATGTGTATACAAGATACATGCAGTTTGGTCTTTTGTCATTTGTTATATACGTTTTGCATCACCTTGCGTAGCTATTCCTGATCAGCTGTGTGATGACATTTCACCATTAATTCCCATTGTTTTTTAAATAGTGTATGTATTAGGGTAAAAAAAAAGCCATACTAAAAATGACCCTTAAAATAGTTATATTAATTTTAGAAATGATTGCACAATGTTTGATGCTTTTCCCATGGTCTTCGTTTTTTTTTAAAAAAGCAGGGGAGGGAGGTGCAATCATTTCTCTGGCAGACCCTTTCAAAAATAAATATATATGAAAATGCACTCTTACAGTTCTCTATTCGATCCCTCCTGGAAATTGCATAATTTGGGTATCTGAGAACTGACATAGTTATGCCATTATGGCAGCTATTTAGCAGAGCTCCCTAAATGGAAGAACTCTATAGATTTTTTTTTTCAGTATATACACTGATTTACACTTAGTGGTAAAATTGTTACTGACCCTTTAAGTGGAGCTGTCCAAATAGCAATAAATGTCAGTTGATCCTGTTGCTGAAATAGGTAATAGCTAAAAGATCTTGACTAAATCTTCTAGTTAAAAAAAACATGTATAGCATTTCCTGAACAATTGTGGCCTCTTATAGATACACACATACACACACACACACACACACATACACACACAGTCAAACCGTTTCATCACTAAATAAAGACTTGATGAAACTGTCTTAGCAGTATTGTTGGTGTTCCCAGGTTTTGAAGTACTCTGGATTAGAACCTCCTTAAGGCAGGGAACTGTGTCTACCTGGTACCCAGCTGTCTTGCCCCCTAGTCAGCATCTAAAGTATAGAAAATGCTCTGTAAATGCTGGTTAAGTGAAGGAATAGATAAAATGGAGCATTTGCTGACACCGAATAGCATGTGTATTGGCCTGAATTCTTGGTGGGTGAAATAGGCACCACTCTCATTTCACTTTTGAGTAATAATGCTGGTAAGAACTTTGATGGATGGTTATGACTTTTCAGAATAGTGTATTTGATTGATTGTCTAGCAAACTTCACTTTCTTAATTGTTTTCTACTTTCACAGGCTGTCATTCTGGAAAATGAAGAACTTCCCAAGCTGTTTCTTGATTTCCTAAATGTGCGACATTTGCCCTCTCTACCAAAGACAGAGAGTTATGGGTAAGAGTTGTTGTTTACCTATTGGACATTAAGTTACTTTGCAAACACTTATTGGCCTAAAAAATAACCCTAATGATGCCAGAAGGGCCAGCCTGGGCACACCCATTCTTCTGGCTTGGGACAGCACTCGCTCGCCCCCTACTCGTAGTCAAAGGAATTGCTCTTGAGTCCTCATCTCCATATTGTGGCCAAGGGACCAACTAACTTGGGTTTGGACTTGAGGAATTGACTTTTTAAATTATTCTGTTACATGGAATGATGTTACATGGTGGGAATTATGGCTCTCAATAGCCTGTTCAAGAATTGATATGTTTATTTGTGGGCTTCCCTGGTGGCTCAGCTAGTAAAGAATCTGCCTGCAATACAGGAGACCCTAGCTTGAGTCTGGGGTCGGGAAGAAGGGATAGGCTACCCACTCCTGTATTTTTGGACTTCCCTGGTGGCCCGGATGATAAATCCGCCTGAAATGCGGGAGACCTGGGTTCGATCCTTGGTTTGGGAAGATCCCCTGAAGGAGGGCATGGCAACCCACTCCAGTATTCTTGCCTGGAGAATCCCCATGGACAGGAGCCCGGTGGGCTATGGTCCATGGGGTCACAAAGAGTCGGACATGACTGAGCAACTAAGCACAGCACATGTTTATTTGTGGATACCTGGGCAAAGTCTGTATCCCCTTGACACATTTATTCATGTAAGTTTAAAGCTATAAATGATCTTAAAAATGATTTTACCCAACTCCCTTCATTTTATAGTTGAGCAAACTGAGCCACAGGAATAAAGTACCTTTCTCCAAATCTCCTGCCTTGTAGCTGGCAGAGCCCAGGCCTCTGGCATAAACTCTTTCCCTGCCTCCCCACTGCCTCCCTCAAGAACTTTTGAATGCAGAGCTGCATATCCTAATCTCTCTTTACCAAGAAACCAGACATTTGATATTATCAACAGTCAAGAAAAGTTCTTCCAAAGAGTTAACTCTAAACCAAGCCACTCACTCAGCTCTGGGCACCTGTGATGATCTGACCTCCAAAGGCCATCAGCAACACCCCTGACATATTAGATCTATTCATTCAGAACTCCATCGTCACAGACTCTCTGCAGATCCAAGTTGGGGAGAGTGTTGGAGCCATTTTCTTGCTGTCTCCAGACCTGCCTGAAGGACCCACACTAGCTACAAGATGTTTAAGCTAACCCCACCCAAAGGCATGTTAAACCCCAGCCATCTGCTGGTTGAGAAGCCACTGAGACCTGTCACAGCTCCCTCACTGGCAGCGTTCACTCAGGGCCACTTTTCAGTCACCTCAGAACAAGAACCATATACCCCACTCACCAAATCACGTACATGGCTGGTGTATTCCTGTTTCAGCTTGGTGCATTTGCTGGGAAGTTGGGCTTCATATGTGGTTATGTATTTTTAAGAAGTAGTAGGAATGAAGTGAGTGAAGTCTTTTCTCCATTATATAAGTCCAAAAGCAAAACTGTAGGATTTTTGAGTGATCTTCTTCAGGAAAACTGAAATATAAGAATATTATCATCTTAGGATTCCTCAGGGGGAGGCATCAGCCATGCTGTGACTCTGTGAAAATACCAGTCTCTTTCTCAACATGTCTGCCAATTTAGAGCTCTAAGAATACTAGCTATATCTTCCTTTGTTAGCATAAGCACTGACCCAGCTTTTATTGTCTTTTTCTTTTCAAAAAAATTTAGATCTTTTGATGAGACAGAATCTGAAGAGTCAAGGTAAGAACAAATACCAATCAGGAGTTATACAAACCGAGAAGAGGACTGTGGTTTTATTAAGTGTTTCATTATCATCATCTAATTGTTTCAAGTCAAGATTTTCTTTAAAATCTTTGGTAGAAAATTCGTTTTAAAATGACAGATCTTTGATGGGAAGTTACAGAAGTAGCCAGTTCTATTTAAGGGTGGAGGAATAAAACCCTACGTTGTTTCATACATGAAATAAGAATACTATTTCATCAATAGTCGTACTACAAGATTTCAAAAAATAAAACACTTTGCATCAGTGATTTATTGTATATCTGCTTCCGATTCCACAAAGACATGAATGGAAGATGAGCGTGCTGCTGGTGATTTGTTCCTCCAGCTCTGCTTGCTATTATTCACCCACACCGTTAGATACATGAACCTTGAGATGTCCCTGCACAGCAGTTTGATCCCCTCAAAGCTAGTTTGTAGTGTTTTCTGTTTACCGTCGTCCCCTGATGCTGACATGCCTGTTCTTGACCTTTCCAGCAAACTGTCCCACCAGCCGGTGCTGCTGTTCCTCAGGGATCCATACGTCTTGCCTGCAGCCAGCGGTAATCAAACCTGTCATCTGCTAACAGCTCTTTACTGATCTGACCCTGCACCACATAAACCACGTTTTTAATACAGGTCTAACAGAGTGACATTGGTCCAGGGCTTAATAATCTGCCAATAAACCAGTGCTCTTGGTGTAAGAGACATTCAGAATTTTAATTGGGGCAGGCCTTTCAGGAGGAAATGTAATTTTTCTTCCTCTCTCTCCAGGCTGTTTTGAATTAGAGTGATAAGGAGGTAAAGGTATTAATTTGCGGGGTGGTGGTATTTTAGACTATGCCAGTTTTTATCCAGATGCCAGGTAGGGTTTGAATCCAAGGCCCTGGTCCTTTTTTTTTTCAATGCTTCTTTCCCAAAGCTGTGTATATATATACATTGCATGTGTCTCCCTTTCCATTTAGATTACAGCATCTTTGACAGTCAAATAAAAAGGTTGTATGTTTAAGTATAAGGGATTAATTTAAGTGTAATGTTGTATTTTAGCCCAAGTCCTTTTTTTGTGCCAAGAAATTTAAATTATTCAGAGTCCCTCTCAAAGTGTTCCGATATTCAACTCTTTGTGAGTATATCTCAGACATTGTCTCATTTAATTTCCTTAACCACCTTAGGAAATTGGCAGGGCAGTTATCATCGTTGGATCTTGAGAAAAGTGGATCTCAGGGAGGTCCCTGACTTGCCTGGTTTCACAGGTCTGGAGCATGGATCTCTTTTTGCCTAATCTCTCCTTCTGTGCTCTCTGTGTATAGTGGATTTGCAGCCTTTGTTTCTGCGAGCAACTAAATAGCATAGCAGCTAAATAGCAATAGATAGATTATCTGTGGACACCTTCCCTACATTCTAGCAATAAGACCTTATCCCCAGCAAGAGAGAAGGGACTGTTTTCTTGTGCTCAAGTCAACCACTTGCTGTCCATTTAAAGAAGCCTGGCTCAGACACAGCCCCACTCTGTGGAGGACCTTTCTAGAAGAAAGCTGCCTTTTATCATGCAACAGTATACACATATGGTCTTGTAATAGTATTTTCCCTATAAAATTCTTTCAGTGAGGAATAATTACCTTTCTTTAGCATTTACTTCTAATGTGCACCAAATATGCCTGGTGTGTTAGGTTGATATTATATTAACAAGATGTTACATTTAACAAATATCTATGTAGCCTAGTCTAGAGTACATGGGCAGTGATTTATAAAGTAGTCTTTCTGCTTTTAATAATGGTTCCACAAGCACTCTCCCCAGGTATTGTTTCTGCTCAGATATTTTGTGCCTTGGACTGAAATTCCTAGAAAAGTGTCGAGAGTAGAGTGATCATTGTGGACTAGTAGCCAGTTTGCTATCTAGAAGAGGGAAGATATTTTGTGGTCTTTGAACTCGATTCATCCAGGTTGTTAAGTAGCATGTGCTATGCACTTGGCTTGACCATGAAGAATGGCAGAACTTTCTGGGAAGGAGTATCAGGGGCAAAAGTCCGAAGCTGGAAAGAGTAATAAAGTATGGATCATTGGTAGAATGTTGATGTAGTGGAGTGACTTGCACCAAAGGGGAATTCCTGCTTGAGAGTAAGTGAAAATCATGAATTTGATGTAAGGAATGGAACCAGGTGTGAGAGAGCCAGTCACTAAATCTCCTTTCATGGAACTTTGGCTGGACCCGTGTCATAAATCAGATTCCTATTGTCTTAGAGGTATTATACCAGTGATGCATTCTTGCAGTTCTTTAGCATTTAATTTAAAGATAAATTTTACTTGTGTCACATATTCACATTGTATGGCTTTAAAACAAAATGTTGAGGTTACTTTTCCAGAGGATGCAGAATCTGGAAATACTTTCACACAGACACTGAGACCCATAAAGTCAGAGGAGTGTCTGTCTTTAAAATTTTGGCAGTTAAGCACTGTCCTCTTCTAAAATGCTAAAAATAAAGCATTATTCTCTTAGCATGTGATTTTTGGCCTTTGTTTAGGTTTTTCTGGGGAATTCCTAATAACTCTTGCCCGGGTCCCCAGGGCCAGCTGTGTGACTACTCTCTGTGGGCTTTCTCAGCCCTCCTCTTCCTTGACCTCTCGGCTTTAGCCACTGGTGACCACGTTCCCTGTCTTCAAACACCACCTCCCCTTGGCTTTCCCACATTTCTGCTCTTCTTCCTGGTTCTGGCCCCTCTCCTGAAGGCTCTCCTAGACTCTCTGTTCTACTTTTACTTTCTTTGGAACAATCTCCTCCTTGCTGTGGCCTTGATGACCTTGAGTGTACAGTTGAGTCACAGTATTATTTTTCCATCTGAACCCTCTCTGTGAGCCCCAGACTCGTGCCATGGTTGACATGGCCCTCCATGGGCTGGCCCTGGCTCATGTTTCTGCTGGGACGCCCTCACACACTGATCCAGCCACACTACAGTTCTTCCTGGGTCCCAGATGTAGTGAACTCTCCCCTCAGGGTGCTTGCCATTTCTTCTTTCTCGAACCCTCTTCTCATTCTCACACATTGTTGGCCTTCTCCTCTTTCAGGTCCAACTTCAGGGAACCTTTGCTGATTCTCCTTTTGAGTAACCTCCAAGGGCCCCTCCACCCTGTTCACTATTTTTTTTTTATAAGCTTCACAATAAATGTTTCTAAAAATAAATGAAAACCAACAAAATAACAACAAAATCTACCCTAAATCACATTCCTTCTCATCACCTCTCAGTGAGAAGCAAAGGCAAGGGCAGTTTTCTGAGGAACTCAAGCGGTCCTGGAGTAATTAATTGCTTGTGTATTAGAGATATTTTTAAACACATTTTGTTTGTTTATTCACTTATCTCCCTGACTAACATGTAAGTTCCAGTGCTTCCATGGCAAGCGCTGTTATTTGTAAACCCAGTAATTAGGCAGTGTCTGGTATGTCATAATAGCTGGGACAGAGGATCAGATGGTTGGATGGCATCACTGACTCAATGGACATGGGTTTGGGTGGACTCTGGGAGTTGGTGATGGACAGGGAGGCCTGGCGTGCTGCGGTTCTTGGGGTCGCAAAGAGTCAGACACAACTGAGTGACTGAACTGAACTGAACCCTGTGCCAAGTTCAGGTCCAAGCACTTTGTTTCATTCACCGATTTTTACAATGACCTATTCGGTAGGTACTGTTGTGAAATCCTTCACTAATCCCATCAAATCCATTGCCACCTTGCTCCTGACTGCTGTCTGAATGTCAACCACAGACAACTTTTCAAAACGATTAATTTCTGTCTCACTTTGTTTAACGTCCCTCCACAGCTTCTCCTTGTTTTTCAGATGAAGCCAGATTTCCTGTCCCTTCCTAGCAGGCTTGAATTGTCCCCCTGCCCTCACTGAGGCCACTCCTCTTGCTACCTTAGCCTCCATGCAGGTCTCTGAACCCTCCACAGGGCACCCACCTGCCTCAGACTTCACAGCCGGTCAGCTCCCTCTCCCAAGCTCTCTCCTCTAAGAGCCTCTCTGTTCCCCTGATGAGGTCCAATGCCCTTGTAAGTGGTTTTATGTAGTGGGTCCTCTGTACAGGTTAAATTAATAGGTGAACATACTTAGGGATCTCTTGCTTTCCTCATATAATAACTACATTTATGTAAATCCTGGGTATAATTATGTATAGATGTGATAGATTGGTTCCCTGTTCAATTTATCCATTCATGTCTTACTCTGATAACTAAAATGTGATACAACAGAAACTACACCT
This sequence comes from Bos javanicus, assembly GCF_032452875.1. Lineage (NCBI taxonomy): Eukaryota > Metazoa > Chordata > Mammalia > Artiodactyla > Bovidae > Bos > Bos javanicus. The sequence continues at coordinate 30,446,397 of NC_083874.1, read as the reverse complement.
CTGAATTTTCTTTGTGTCTCCTATAAAAAAGGAGCTGATTTTTCAAGTTTGACAAAGGGAGCCTTTTGTCAGAGATTGGCCCTTTTACATTAGGAAGACAGGCTCCCGTCCTCCTGCTCTCTAGAAACTAGCATAATAGAACAAGCAGATTCCAGACACCTTGGGCTAAACGCAGCTGTAAACCACAATGGAAAAACTGCCGCAAAGTATTCCCAGTAGAAATCTTAGAATTCCTTCAAGTATATTGAGATTTTGTTAGAAATTGAATTGCCAGTGTAATCTATCTTCCTTGTGAGAAAACATTCAGATAAAGAGCTGGGGCCTGGCAGCATTAACCATTAGAACATCCCTTAAATCAATAAGCTACAAATCTGGCCTCACATTCCTGCAACTCGCAGTGGTACCCTTAAGTGACTCGAGGCCAAAACAGCATGTCTGATGTCACATCTGAAACGAGGGCGAACTGTATGGCGATACACACCCGTAAGTTATGCCTAGGCCTTACCTTGTTGTGTTCTGCAAAATGCACGTATGTTTCATTGATGTGCATAAGAAAAGCAGTTTTCCTTTTGTTTTTCAGATTTTCCAAATGTGGTTATTGAAGGAGTTCTCCATGGGATATTTTACCCTCATCTACAGCCCAGGTAGAAATCCTCCATGGCTAGAAGAAGCTGAAGCAGGTTTCGAAGTCATAGTCAAGGAAATCGATACCTACCAAATTAACCTAAACTCTATGACATAACGGCTCTCTCGCTAGTGGTAAAATTCACAGTCCCAGCTTAATTCAGAGCAGGGACATTTCCATTAGAATGGTGCTTTTAAAAATAGAAACCGAATTGGGGCAGCGCTCAGGTTAAGGCCAAGTGTTTAAGAAGTAGAATGTAGCTGCCAATTTAGAAACCCCGGGAAAAGAAGACTAAAGAGGATCTTTGGGACCTCCAAGTGTAGCAAAACAGTTCCTCTCCACTTCAATCACACCGTTTGCTAATTGAAAATCTTACCTTGAATCATTGTGAGACTGATCAGCTTTGGCAGCTTTTTTGGTTCAGATTCTATGACACACTAATCTTTTCATCGTGAGATTTTTTCCTCAGCCAGTGATAGATAACATTCTGAAATGCTGGCACCAGGAGAGCGTTACAGAAACACACTGCTAAATGTGAGGAAGGAACTAAACTGGAAATGAAATTATACTGACCATACTAGGGCATTTTAAAAATCATGGCATTTTAATTTGCATTACAGTGGAGTTGCATCATTTGCAGGGATTCGCTTCTAATGTCAGCACATAAGATAGAATGGGGGTCTCAAGATTATCCTTGAAAGCCCTTTAGAATGGTGCCATATTGGAAATCTCCATCCACCACAACCAGTTTTTTCTCCAGTGTTGGAAGAGACAACTGTTGAAGATAACGGTTGAAGACCAATTAAAGTTGTTGGTGTTTGTTCAGGCACTGTTTTGTAGAAGAAACACATGCCTTTAAACACTAGAATTATACTTAGCCTTGCAAGATGCTTGCCCTATAAAAGATAAATGTGAACGGACAGTGACTGCGGGAACACCAGATTGACAACACTCATCTTGGTTTACTCAAGGGCATCCATTCATTGAATAGGTGGTATAGTTGCCAGATTGATCGTTATTTTCCTTATTGCTTATCATTTCCTTTTCCCTGACCTCATATTTTGTATTAATAAAATGAGTTTATGATGCACCTCCACTGTACATCTTAAAGACATTCAGATTTTGTCTAATAAAGGATAAAGGCATATATGCAGCCTGTATATGTGTGCTGTATTTGGGCATTTCCTTGAAAACTAACTAATAGCTAGCCTATTTATGATTATTAGCTTAATAAGCTTCTGTGTAGGAGAAAAATATTTAAATTCAAAACTAATAAGTAAATCATGGTTTTTGACTAAGCTCTAAACATACAGGTTTAAAGCTTGCTGCAAATTCTTGATGATGTATTTATGCTAGATGTGTGACAACATGGGAAAGAAAGTAAGAACTGAATAATCAAGTGTCATCAACCAAAAATGACTGAAGAGTCAAGTGTTGGAGATATTTTTTAAATGTTTTTGTTATTAGCTATTTTGAGTTAAATAAAAATGAAGAACCCAAAGTATTTGAATATGTCTTCTACTGGTAGGATCTTATAATGGAGACACAAGCTGTGTCTTTTCTTTTTTCACACATGCACACACACACACTTCTCCCATATTCACATAAACATTTATTTCTAATCCAACAAGGTAAAAGTTAAATTACCTCACCTATTAAGCCAGTAGATATGCATTAAATAATTTATTTGCCAAGATAGTAAGAATTAAAAATATATATATAAAGATCAACCATCATTGGTAGCACACTACTGAAGGAATCTTTTGTGAGAATTAAAATCTTTTTTAGTGATGACTTTCATTTTTAATTTAATTTAAATGTTTATTATGCCATATTTCATTTCAATTCCATTACAGGAAATAGAAACCACAACTACAGTAGGTGTTTTAAGCAGAATGGAATCATAAGAAACAGTGCTTACAGAATCTTCTAGAAGGATGCAGGGAATGACCTCCTGTGTGCTTCTAGGCACAATTTCCAGAATACCCCAGCAATTTCCAGTACCCTCCTTCCAGGGAAGCTACAACCTCTGTCTTAAGGAATTCAGGGGGCAGAAAGGCTGCTATGGAAGGTACTGAGGTCCAAAACAGCACGTGTACTTGTGATCCAGGGATCAGCACATAGATTCAGGAGGTACCTGTTAGCACCATAACTGCCTCAGGGCAGCACCCAGGAAGCTGGTGACTGGGCACAAGAACAAGTGTCCAGCTGTCACCACCTACACTGCGGTTGCCTCTCACACCCATGGCTTTGCTTGTCAGCAGCCACAGCACAGAGCAGCAGGATGATGGTATTCACCCACTTCCATCTTCTTGTGTATTGCTCATGAAAGCACAAGCAATTGGCAGAAGCTTCTTCTTGATCCCCAACTTCAAGGGAGTCTGGGAAGGAGTTGGAACTGCCTGGTCTCAGCAGCTCAGAAATTCGTGTTGGAAAGAGGATGGAATGCATTTCCACAGTCAAAATTTTCATAAAAAGATAGATAAAAAGAAAAATCTTCTCCCATCCTGTCTCCTCGATTCCCAGTTCCCTTCCTAGAGACACCACTGTACTTGGTTTATTTGTGGACTTTCAGAAATTCCCATCCACATGCCAGCAAATACTGAGTATTTGGTATACATATATTCTTCTGTTTCTCCATTTTTATAAGATGGATTTTTCATATCATGGATTCATAGCCAGGAAAGAAGTAAGGAGTACAGGGAAGAAAAGAGAATAAAGAGAAGGAAAAGAAGCCCTCTTACCACTTACGCCAGGATATAGAGACAGCCCTCACACTCCCTCACTCCCCAGTTCTTGGATTTGGTGCTTTGCTTGGGGCTGGTCTCAGGATGGTTCCCGCCTGCCCATTGCTGTTTCACGCAGAGCCTTTCTCAGACCTAACCTCCGCCATCTGGCTGGTTTGCATATGACGGCCCCGATATCCTTTCTGTTGGTGTTCTTCTTTCTCCTCCTCCTCTCCCCCATTTCAAACAGCAGGCTGCGTATACAATCCCAACAGCACTGTGGCCATCACCACATGGTAAATTCTTCAGTCACTTCACTTTGAGAAGTGTGTAAGTCTTATGATCACAGTTTAGGAACAACAAAGGGCTTTTATCTCATTTGTCAACTTGGTCAATTGATAATGGCTGTCTAACGTGCTCAGGTAAGGATTCTGACTCACCAACCAGAGTGGATACTATCCAAAACAAGCAGAAAATAACAAATGTCAGCAAGGATGCAGAGACCTGGAAACCCTTATACGTTGCTAGTAGGAATGTAAAACGGTGCAAACTCTGTGGAAAATAGTATGGCAGTTCTTTAAAAAATTAAAATTACAATATGATCTAGCAATTCCGCTTCTGGATATATACCAAAGGAAAAAAGTGAAAGCAGGGACTTGAACAGTTATTTCTACAACCAAGTTACAAATGAGTTTCACAATAACCAAAAGGTGGAAGCAACCCAAGTGTCCACTGATGGATGAATGGATAAAATGTGGTCTATACATACAGTGGATTATTCAGCCTTAAAAAGGAAGGGAATTCTGACACCTGCTACAAGATGGATAAATCTTGAAGACATTATGCTAAGTGAAGTCAGCCAGTCACGAAAGGACAACTGCTGTATGATTCCACTTATTTGAGGTGTCTAGAATAGTCATACTCCTAGAAACAGAAAATAGAGTGGTGGTTGCCAGGGGCTGGGGGTGGGGAGAGATGGGGAGTTAGTGGGTTTCAGTTGGGGAAGGTAAAGTTCTGAAGATGGATGGTGATGATGGTGGTTGCACAGTGATGTGAATGCACTTTCTGCCACTGTAAAAAAAAATGATTAAAACGGTAAATTTTATGTTGTGTATTTTACCACAGTTCTTTTAGAATAGACTCAGTGAGTAAGGGTGTGGTGACCAATTAGTGATATTTGTCAAGGGTGCTATTCTCATATCCCTGGTAACCTATGAGATTCTAAAAACAATAGTTCTGAGCCAGAGATGTGCATCAGAATCGCCTAAAACTGAGTCAGTAAATCGGGGAGGCGGCGGGTGGGGGCCTGTCAGTGGGTACTGAGAGAAACTTCCCAGTTGATTCTGACACATACTTAGGGTAGGAACCACTGTTTGACGCTTTGAAAGTGTGAGATGGTTTCTGAACTCCCCTTCTTTGGTGATTATTGACTTCCCTTCCTCCTGCAGAATCTACTATGAAATAAATGAAGATTTAACTCTCCTAGTATTGCATTCATTCTGGCTGCGGTAACAGAAATAGCATAGACTGGATGGCTTATAAACAACAAATATTTATTTCTCTCAGTTCTGAACTCTGGGAAGTACAAGATCAGGGCACATGTGGTATGTAATACGGGGCTCTGTTTTCCCTGTGTAGTTATGTGGTGGAGAATTTACCAGGGATCTCTCTGGGGCCTCTTTCACAAGGGCACTAATCCCTAATCACCTCCCAAAGGCCCTACCTCCAAACACCATCACTTAGGGAATTTAATTTCAGCATATTAATTTGGGGGTGTGGATGTGGACCCAAACATTCAGTCTATAGCAGGATTCTTTGAAGAAGCCGAGACGATGACAGACAAGTTTGTAGTGGTCTCAATTGATACCATATAATGAATATATTCATTTATTCATCCATTCTTTAAATGAAATTACAGCATGGTGTTAGTTATCTAAAGAACAGAGAGACATAATCCTTGTTTTCCAGAATTTTTAGCCATTTATGAGGGAGTATCTTTCCATTTAACTGAACTGGATATAAGGTTCAGTGATTCAAACGATCTTCTCCAGTCTTTCTAACTCAGCTTTGAAATGATCAATTTTCATCTCGGCTTTGTTTCAGTTTTCATCCTTGATGATAATGATAGATTTCGAATTCAGCAGCAGAAACCCAGGAAAGTAACAGACAGTAACTCAAAACAGAAAATTCTGCAACATTTATGTTTTCTGTCCATGAAGATGTAGAGTGACCGTCTGGATTCTGAGGGTAGAGAGGTGTTTATTTTTGTGTGGGAGGGAGGAGGGCACATTGAAATGTTAAGTCTTTGGAATACATGTAATTGACTAAAGAAAAATGTTGTTTTATATTCTCAGAGTATAATTGCAAGTCTGACCTATAAGATGTGAAACATTTTCAGTCTTCTTTTACTTGAACATCAGCCATGGTGCCATCAACAGTGTCTCCAGCTCTGATCATCTCTTAGATGGTCTTATGTACTGAGCACCTCTGGGTGTCACCTGTTGTGATACTAAGGCTTTTCATACTTGATCTCATTATAACTTGACACAGCTTTTACAAGTTTTTATAGAAGAAGAAATTGAAGATCAGAGAGATTAGCAAGTAACTAACACGATAAAGCACTAATCTGGGCTAAGTTCTGTCCATGGATTATCCCATAAAAGCCTTCCAGCATCTTCCTGAGGTATGTGTTCTTATTTTTCCATTCTACAGTGAAAAAAATGAAGGCTAGAAAGGCAGAATAGCTTGACTAAGGCCACCAGGTTATAAAAGGGATCAGGATTTGCACTGATCATCCACAAAATTTGAGCTGTCTCTCTCCCCCATCAGCCTCCCGTTAGAACTGTTTTGTTTTTTTTTTTTAAACTGTAATGTGCATTTTTGAATCACATTTGAATATTTAAGTCAGAAAAGTGTTGTGACAGTTGCTCGTATTTCTACCCTACATTATACATCAGTGCTTTTCCATCTCCCTTGATTAAACCGAGGGAGTGCTCTGTGCTCTCGGCTGCAGGATCCTCTTGGGCCTCTCTCAGCTTTCCACTTTCACTGTAGTCTGTCCTTCACACAAGAGCCAGAGCCATCTTTTTGACATGTCCATCAGGTCATGTCACTCACTTGCTCAAAATTATCCAGTCGCTTCCATCCCCACTTAAAATGGAAACTCCTACCACCCTCTCCAAGTTCCTCACCCTCCTCTTCCTGGTACTTATCTCACCGGTGACACTAGCCTTTCTTTTCCCAGGACTTGCCAACCTTGGTTCTCGCTCAAGCCCTTTGACCCTGCTAGTCTCTCCCTGAAACAGTCTTCTCTTAACAGAAGGCTGGCCCACTCTCACCTGTTAGGTCTCAGCTTAGATCTTATGTAGCACCCCAACTCTCACCGTGCCCCCTTCTTCTCTCAGAGCACACTGGTACCATCTTCATCTGTTTATTTAATGTCTTTCTCCCCAGGGAAGCTGGGGAGAGCTGCACGAGGGCAGGGGCAGCATCTGACTTGTTTACCCTGTTTCTCAGAGCAGAGATGGGTAGATCCCAGAACCACTGTTGAAGGAGTTGGTGGCCAGCAGCCTGTGTTCCCATCCCGTCACCCAGCTCAGAGCTGGCTGGCCTTCAGAAATGTTTGTGGCGTATGTAAATGACCTTGACCTTGCAGTCAGGATTTGCTAACATCTTCCCAGAATCATTTGCATAATTATTCATTACCTCCTGTTTGTTCTAAAACAGTGGTTTTCTACACTTTGCTCACCAATTTGATACAAGTTCTAATGGCTCAAATGATTTCTTAAATGTCTATCCTTTACAAATGCATTACTAAGCTAATTCAGTGATTAAAAACCATGGTTTTGTGACATCTCAGGGCAGTGGTTTTCCAAGTTCAGACCTTGGATCAGCAGCATCAGCATCAACTAAGAACTCGTTAGAAGTACACATTCTCAGGCCCTTCCCTGGACACTTGGGGAGTGGGACCCAGAAATCTAACAGGCCTTCCAGGTGATTCTGATGTACACCAAAGTTTGAGAGCCACAACCCTTCAAGCTGCATATTTTTTTCAATGCTTAAACTTTTTTTTTAATTGAAAAAACCACAATACTTCTAGGAGGAGCAGGCACAAAATCAGACAATGCCAGATGGTCACGACGAAAGGCTGATGACACCTTTAAGACACCAGCCCATTAGCAGCTTAACAAAACCAAAAAGGTATTTTAAATGTAGTAAAAGATAAGAGATATCTTACACTTAGAAGTTATTTTCTTTTACATGAGCTTTATATCTTGGTATCAAAATTTTTTTTCATCACATAAGGCATCATGATGTTGTTCTAAATCTGTGATATCTTTAAATGTGAATCTGAGTAAACTAGAATCCTTGACTTCACGGAATTTATAGAATAATGTGATATTAGAGGGATAAATAACCCCCCAAATGTGTCAATGTGAAGTGTGTTACATGCTATAAAGAAAAAGAGGTTTACTTATGTGCAGGGAAGATATCTAATTTAGCTTTGGGTGGGTCAGGAACCTTCTCTGATGTAGTGACATTGAAGTAGAGACATAAGGATGTTAAGAGGCATTAGCTGACAAGAATTGCGGGGAGGGGATGTCGCAGAGACATCAGCAGGTTCCAAAGCCCAAATGAGGAGAGAGCATCAGTCAAGGTCCCCCGGGAAAGCTGGTGAGTTAGAAAGATAGTGAGGGCTGGGGCTGGATCCCACAGGGCCCTTCTTGTGACGTGGAGGAGTTTGGTTTGCAGCCTGTGTGCCATGGGAAACAACTGACTGGTGTTACACAGGAGGGACATTTTATTTTATTCAGCTCTATTGAGGTATAATTGCCAAACAGTGACTTGTTTGGGGTTTTTATACCCATTTATTTTTCTTGATCAGGCAGTGAAATTTTTAAAAATAGGAATTTTTAAAAATCCTTCAACTCACAAGCATCAGCAAACAATATGTAATTTAGAATAAGGTATATGATGTGTCACACTTGATCTGATTTATTCTTAAAAGCTCATTCTGGCCACCTGTAGAGAATGGACTGACTGGACAGGTGCAGGATCGGAAGCAGAGAGGCTGTTAGGGGGCCACTTGGATAACTTGGATGAGAGGTGGCCTATTTTAGGGGTGTGGCTGTGGAGAGGGTGAGACGGATATTCGATATGTATCGAAGAGCTACCCATGAACTTGCTGATAGGCATGGATGTGGAAGGTAAAAGGAGGGGAGAGAGAAGTTGGTAAGGGTGAGTTGGTTAGAATAATTGATTAGATGATAGTGCCTTTCATTGATCTCAGAATGGGAGGTAGGGGCCTGCTATAGATTGAACATTTGGGTCCTGCACCCCACCCAAGGACTTCCCTGCTGGCTCAGATGGTAAAGAATCTGCCTGCAATGCAAGAGACACGGGCTCAGTCCCTGGGTTGGGAAGATCCCCTGGAAGAGGGCATGGCAATCTACTTCAGTATTCCTGCCTGGAGAATTCCATGGACAGAGGAGCCTGATGAGCTACAGTCCATGGGGCTGCAAAGAGTCAGACACAACTGAGTGACTAACACCCCCACCCAAATTCATATGTTGAAACCTAGTCCCCAGTATGATGGTATTTGGGAATGAGGCTTTAGAAGGTGATCAGTTCTCAAGTGTGGGGAATTCACTTGTCTCTTACCATGTGAGAACACAGCAAAAAGATGGCAGTCTTGGAACCAGCAAGAGGGCATTTGCCAGACTCCAAATCTGCTGGTGCCTGCATCTTGGATCCCAGTCTCCAAAATGGTGAGAAATAGGCGTGTGTTGTTTATAAGCCCCGCACCTCCCACCGGTCCATGATGTTGTATTGTAGCAGCCTGAACTAACATTAGACCCCTATCTCCAGGGAGCCCCAGGTTCCTGGATAAATCCTCTGCCAGGTCTTGGTGGCTCCTGGTTTGCTGGTTAGTGTCTGCCCAAGCATGGAAGCAAAACTAGATGCAACATTGATTCAGCGGCAGAAGGAAACTAAGCTAGATTTCCCTCATCGTGGTGATAGATTTATGCTGCTGATCTATCTCTAACTTCATGTCCAGTTCACAAGGGTCAGGAATATGCTCCAAAGCAGGAACAAAGCCAAGCACAGAGAGCAGACCTGTGACTTTGACCACAAAGGACTTCCTGTTGCTGCCTAACTGGGTTTACATGTCGTGAGTGGTGTGATTGTGCAGTTTTCTCAATGAGCCACATAAATGGCCCAAAAAAATGAGGATTCAAGTGAAAGGTTTCCAAAGTGGACACCATGACTTCCCAACATAGTACCTACAACTCAAGAGAGAGTGGTTTCTCATTGCTTCTCAGGTCAAATCCATAGTGCTTAGCAGAGGACTTGGCTTCACCAACTGCCAGCAGCTTGGCCCGCTCATGACCAAGGCAAGTCACCCGAGCCAGCTCCCACCCACCATGGGCACTGCCACTGAAGGCTCACCACCATCTGGGGCTCTCCCCTTACTGCTTGACACCCACATCACTTTTGCCAATCTACTTCTGTCATGCCCTTCTAACCTCAATTCAGAAAATAAAGAAGAAAAAAAAAAAATATATATATATATATATATATTTTTTTTTACATAACAGCCTTTGAAAAAGAGTAGAAGCAGTCCAAAGACAAATGCCAGTGTTGAACCATCTTTCTTAGTCCTGGGTGGGTGGGTGTTAGTCGCTCAGTCGTGTCCAACTCTTTGTGACCCCATGGACTGTAGCCCACCAGGCTCCTCTGTCCATGGACTTCTCCAGGCAAGAATATGGAATGGGTTGCCATTTCCTTCTCCAAAGGATCTTCCCAACCCAGGGATCGAACCTGGCTCTGCCACACTGCAGGCAGACTCTTTACCAACTGAGCCACCAGGGAAGCACAACTCTTCCTAGTTCTGAAAGAGTTTAAATACCTCTTTATAGTATAATTATAGGTGTATTCTTTTTGGTTACCATTTCTCATCATTCTTGTTGAGCATCAATTATGCATGAAACACTGCCTAGGGGGAGACAAGGAGTGTGGTCTAATCTTTGACCAAGAGCAACTTCTGGTCCAAGGAGGAGACAGGAGATGTCCAGGAAGTTAACTGCTAGAACAAGGTTTGAAGAAGTCTCCAGTGAAGTCTCATCAGAGGAGCGAGCCCAGAAGGATGTGTTGGGGAGAAAGAGGGATGGGACAGGCTCTCTAGGCAGAGAGAGCAGCTTGTACAGGCTTGGAGGTGATTTAAACGTTCTGGGGTCTTTATAAATAGAGAGCTGTACTTCAGCATGGCAGGGATAAATCGAGTCTTGACTTTGCTCCAAGCTGACTAGTTCTTAGTCCTCTCCTCAAGACATTCTGTCTCAATGTAGGTCCTAGTGTCTAGAGGAAGCATAGGAAGCAGACCTGTCTTTGTCCAGGTTGGAAGGAAAAGGTTCAAATTTTCAAATTGAGATATCTATCCAAATGACAGGATATAATATCTATCACTTGAGACAGACAGTGACCTTAGTTTTAATAGCAGTATAAAGGCCCAGTATGCTTCAGGAAAAAAGTCCTTCACACCCTCTGAAATGTGGAAACTTACATGATTCCTAATAAAAGTTTAGAAATAGGTAATAGAAGGGATATTGGCATGTTGAATCCTCTCTAAATCCCCCAAATTCGTGACTCCCAAGCATCCTGATGGATCTAGTGATGGGTTTACAATTCCATTGGTGGATTCCATAGTGTACTTTGCTTTGACTCTTACGATGTGTCAGATGCGGCTTCCCCAGGGGCTCAGCGGTAAAGAACCCACCTGCCAGCACAGGAGACTCAGGGTCGATCACTGGGTTGGGAAGATCCCCTGGAGGAGGACATGGCAACCCACTGCAGTATTCTTGCCTGGAGAATCCCATGGACAGAGGAGCTGGTGGGCTATGGTCCGTGGAGCTTCACAATCAGACACCACTGAGCGTGTCAGTTAACCTTTTCCACCCCCAGACAGGAGTCCTGTGACTAGTTGCTCTGATTCTGTAGCACTCCCACTTGATTTTCCATCACACTATAATATCAGTAACTCTAGCAAATCTCTAAGTAGGTGATGTTATATTAATATCACCCCTAACACTTAGACTTGGCCAAAATGAAGTCCACAAGATGAATTGCAGACTTCAGTAAAAGCAGTTATGTACTTAACAGCACCAAATTTTTCCATTACAAATACTGTTTTTACTTTTTCTTGATTAAAAAAAAAAAAAGTGCCTGGAGGGGGCTTTGAATTTCTAAGCCTTTGAATTTCTAAGCCTTCCAGATCAAAGATTTCTTCAGCTGTCTGAATTATAGGAATGTTGAAAAACAAAACCAAATCCTTTTCCTGCTATAAAATCCTTGCCATATTTTTGTCTTTAGGTAACTCAAAACGGCTGAACTAAAAAATGAGGTTGGTGAGTTCTGAAAATTCATCAGAAATAGAGTAGTCAATAATTTTGAAAGTGTCATTCTAATTAATCTGACCCAAGAATAAATTTTACTAAATTCTTATTTGATAATCCAGGAAATTGCTAAATAGCACTTAGAATAAAACAACTCATGGCTAAGGATGCCAAAACGTTTTAAATTGTTTATTAAAGTGATTCAAGACTAAGTTGTAATAATTTGGGCATGGTGGTAGGCGCAGCCAGTATAATTTTCCTGATTCTACTCACACCCTTGGCTACATTATGTGTCCTTTCAGCAGCACAACTAGCCAATGATGAGCTATTTCAAAAGCTCTTGCAGAAAGCATAGGCTTTCATAAAGTAGTAGTTTATATGGAGTCATCAGTTTGCTAACATTTTCAGTATACAGCCTGACCCTCAGGATAAATGGCTTCTACCAGGGGGATGATGTTAACTCATTGGTCATCTGCTGTAATAGACACCCTAACAGTTTATTCAGTAGAGAAATCACATTATGCTCATAGTCATGAAAAAACTAGATGGCAAATACAGTGAAAAGTACATGTTCTTTGTGCAGGGCAGTAGCAATGGCTTATGTGCTTTCTGACATTTGAAGACTTAAGGCCCTTTTTATGTAAAGACGACATTTGATTCTAATTTCCTCCTATGTTACCTCTAAAATTTTTTTAATATTTTTTTTCTAAGTAGTTTATAAAGAAATATAGAGAAAAGTTAGAAGACAAAAAAGTTTAAAAATTACAAACAGAAAAGAGTTTTAAAAATCCTACCATTGGCCTTTGTTTTATGTCACTCTACATTTTGTTGATTTTGTTTTATAAGAATGTATTTACATAATTGAGATCGTGCTGCATACAGAATTTCTCCTTTTTTCCCTAAAAAGTGTAGCATTAGTCTTAATGAATGCATGCTATTGCTTTACAACCATTTAGGGACATTCAAGTTGCTTCCAGTATTTTGCTATCATAAATAATGCTGTAATTTTCATCTTTATACATAAAACTTTTCCAATATTGCTGTATTAGACAAAGGCTTTGGGTTGTAAGTCACAAGAAATCAATTCATCCTGGCTTAAGCAAACGAGGGAATGTAATAGGTTGGGTAACTGAAAAGCTGGGGGTGGAGATTGGCTTCAGGCATGGCTGGATTCAGAGACTGAGCAGCGTCTTCTAACATCTATCTTTCCATCTTCCCTTCCTGATTTCATTCTCACGCCTGCTCCTTCTCCTCTTCCCTTAACTCTGTCCTGGTATTTCCCACAGAACTCTCACAGCTGAGACTCACTAATTTGGCTGGGGTCAGACACACATCCCTGAGCCTGTCACTGGGGCCAGGGCAAGGGAATGTTCCAGTTGGTCCACAGGACCTCCCCACCTCTCCCACCTGACTCTTCCACCAACCTCACTCTGCACACCTGGACCCTTGGCTGTTTCTGGAACTCTCTAGTCTGCTGTTCATCCAGGGCCACAGCTCTGGTCCCCTCTGCCTCGCTCACTCTGCCCCAGGGTCCCGATGGCTTGCCGTACCCTCACTCCCTTCAGGTCCTACCCAGCGACTCCCCGACCACCTCTTCACCCTCTAGTCACTCTCCTGGCCTGTTTCTCTTCATGGACGTATAACCACCTGATGTTGTTATATATTCACGTGGTATGTATTTGAATTATTTGTCTCCTTCCAAGGGAACCATGAGAGCTGTTTGTTTGCAGCTCTCTCCAGCATCTAATATTTATCAAGTGAGTTAATGAATGAATTTGCCAGACCAGGCATATACCTGTCTGAAGGGTCAGCACACCCTAAGGATAAGAAATGCCTGCGGGGATGACATGATTCCTCAAAGAAAACCGGTGGCCATCTCCAGATCAAGGGGGACTGGATGCCAGATTGACCAAAGCAGTGTCACATTTTTAAGTTCAGATCACTTTCTACAGCAAGGTCCCAGGAGTGGAACGTCAATGGATACGAATGTTTTGAATATCCAGGTATGTACTTTAGCTTTATTGTTTAGTCAGTCGTGTCTGATTCTGCAACCTCATGGAGTTTAGCCTTCCAAGGTCCTCTGTCCATGGGATTTCCCAGCAAAAAATATTGGAGTGGGTTTCCATTTCCTTCTTCAGGGGATGTTCCCAACCCAGGGGTCAAACCTGGATCTCCCTGCATCCTTTACCATCTGAGCCACCAAGGAAGCCCTCATACTTTACCCTTCCGGCCCCATAACCTCCTTATGGTAGGCAAAATAATCTTAAATGCAGATCACACCATGCCCCCACTTAAGCCTGAGAGCTCTCCATTGTACTGGAAATAAAAGAAAAGCTGTGCTCTGGCCCCAGGCCCCGAATGCTCTGCTCTCAGCCTTACTCTCTGACCCTCTGCCTACAGCATACTGGCTTTTCTTGGCCCTCTCATTGCACCTCAGGATTCTCATATTTTCTCTCCCCATTGGGATGAAGGCCCATATCCCAGGTCTGGCCTGACAGCTACCACTTCTGTCTCCTCCAAGCTCAGCTCAAATGTCCCCTCAGGAGGCCACCTGAACAGCCCCCACCACCCACATCCCAGCCATTCCAGCAAACCTGTTATGTTCTCTCTACAGTATCAACACCCTTTTATATGGCACCTCATTTAATCTGTCTTCATCACTAGAACGTCAATTCCATGATGCCAGTCCCTGTCCACTGCTGTGTTCCCAAACTCAAAACTTGCATGTTAAAGGGATTTTAATGAATTTGTTTGGGAAAAATAATGAAAAACTGCTTTTAGGAGGCTTGCAGCAATTAACACCCCCATCAACAGTACAAATACTCATCATCTTATCTCTCATTGAAGCAGTTTTCTTAGAACAGTGCTCAAGAGATGGAATTCTAGGGGACCCTCACAGCTTGAGCCCTGCAGGAAAAGCAATGGGATCGATCAAACCACTCCCGTTTGAACAGAGATTAGGTACACTCTGGTACAGCCAGGTATGTTACAACAAGAGCCACCAATAGGATTTTATTTTCCCATCCAGTTTAAGTATAGCCTGAATCTTCATCCCTATTATGTAAGTGAAAAAAAAAAAAAAGATTCCTTTCTGTGGCAACTAGACGCCAATGAACTTTTTAAACATATTATATTGAGTAAAAAATGGGTGAATAATCAGCTCAAGTGTCTGGAATGTGGATGGGCATCACTTCTGTGCATTCTTATCACAAATTATCCAGTTGTGTTAATATTTTGAATTGCAGAACCTTTATTAATCTGTTCACTGGTGACATTAAAATGCATATATTTCTGTACATTAGTTTTTAAAAAGAACTTTAGGTTAAAAAATGTCTTTCAAAAATAATTGATTTATATAAAAAGTATTTAATATAGAGAATAAGCACCTTTCAAAGGCAAAAGTCCCTGTGACAGATAATACTAATCAAATCTCCCTTTGAAAAGAATTTCTGTTTGAATACAAAATAATACACTTCTTGTCTCTTTCTTTTTCAAACAAACCTTCAGCATCACTCAATTTGGGGATCACACTTAATCCAGCAAGGTAATGATTGTGTGTCTGTTCTTCCAAAGAAGATACCAAATACAAAGTTTCTAGTTTAAAAATAGCACCACTGGAGGAAAGGGATAAGTCTTTTAAGTGCAAAGTCCCTAAACAAGTGATTTACCAAAATTCATGATAATTAAATTTTGAGTGGTTGGTTGTTATAACCTTTCTGTAATCTGGAGTGGAAAACAGAATAAAGTTGAAAAACAAAGCAAAACAGTAACTTTGAAGAATCAGCCCATACACACACACACCCCTGCCAGACTGTGTTCTTTGCTGTCTGCCAGTTCCATCACCAGTCAGAGACCTCTACCACAAAGGGCGTTTTCACGTCTATCTTGCCGCTGTTGACAATGGAGCAGTCGGTGAATGGGCGGTCATGCCCGTCAGTTGCCTGCAGTTCTATGGAGTGGACCACTGTCTGGTGAGAGAAAAGGAGACCCATGGATCACTTCTGACCAGCAACTATGATGATCAAGAGGTAAAATCAATGTGAAGTCTGAGCCCTAGTGGGAAATAAGTTTTCATTTTATGATTACAAAAACCATGCAAGCTAACTATGGAAAACTTAGGAAATTGATATATAACAGTAAAATTTACCTACAAGCTTGCTGCTCAGAGGGCATATTTGTGTGTTTCCTCTCTTCTTTTTATTAGCAACCTAGCTCTAATAAAAACTATTTCTATTCACTAGTTACAGCCCAACTTACGAGTTAACATGGAATTTAAGATAATTTCAGCTCCACTCTGTAAGAGGTCTAAGCAAAAGAAAATGAGCCAGAAAGCAGATTTAGTAATGGAGCCAGTTCTGGGTTGGCCCATTTTAAAGCTGACTCCAGTGATCTACATGCTGTACGTGTGTGTACCCAGTCACCTAGTTGTGTCTGACTCTTTGCAACCTGATGAACTGTATGTAGCCTGCCAGGCTCCTCTGTCCATGGGATTCTCCAGGCAAGAATACTGGGGTGGGTTGCCATTTCCTCCTCCTGGGGATATTCCTAATCCAGGAATTGAACCTGCATCTCTTGCGTCTCATCTCCTGCATTGATTGGCAGGCTGATTCTTTACCACTAGTGCCACCTGGGAAGCTGAATCTACAGGTTGAGTCTGATACTAATGTAATCTCTACCCCAAGGGCTTCCCTGGTGGCTCAGACAGTAAAGGATCTGCCTGCAATGCGGAAGACCTGGGTTTGATCCCTGGGTTGGAAAGATTCCCTGGAGAAGGGAATGCTACCCACTCCAGTATTCTGGCCTGAAGAATTCCATGGACTGTATAGTCCATGGGGTCACAAAGAATCAGACACAACTGAGTGACTTTCACTCACTATCCCACCGGTGGTATAAAGACCCCTTTCTCTACTCTGGATGGTTTCACAGCCCATGGACCACTCTGTCTCATACAAGGCAAGGACTAAGCTGCTGCTGCTGCTGCTAAGTCACTTCAGTCGTGTCCGACTCTGTGCGACCCCAGAGACGGCAGCCCACCAGGCTCCGCCATCCCTGGGATTCTCCAGGCAAGAACACTAGAGTGGGCTGCAATTTCCTTCTCCAATGCATGAAAGTGAAAAGTGAAAAGTGAAAAGTGAAAGTGAAGTCGCTCAGTCATGTCCGACTCTTATCGACCCCATGGACTGCAGCCCACCAGGCTCCTCCATTCATGGGATTTTCCAGGCATGAGTACTGGAGTGGGTTGCTATTGCCTTCTCCCAGGACTAAGCTGGTAGATCTCTAATGAGTTTCTAAAATAGGTTGAAACAAAATAGCAACAAAGTTTCTCAGTGCTTTGGACATGGTGTCAGCTAATCCAAATTAATTTAAGATAAAAGATCAGCATTATTCTAATAATAATACATATTTCTAAATAGATTGTGTGTGTGGGTTCATATGTGCCTATGTGTACCTAAAGCAGCAGCTACATACCTGAATTACCTGTGGCAGGTTATAAACTGCTTATTTAATGGTTAAAATGGAAATTTCTATGTTGGGTATGCTGCTGCTGCTGCTGCTGCTAAGTCGATTCAGTCGTGTCCGACTCTGTGCGACCCCATAGACGGCAGCCCACCAGGCTCCCCCGTCCCTGGGATTCTCCAGGCAAGAACACTGGAGTGGGTTGCCATTTCCTTCTCCAATGCATGAAAGGGAAAAGTGAAAGTGAAGTCACTCAGTGTGTCCGACTCTTAGCAACCCCATGGACTGCAGCCCACCAGGCTCCTCCGTCCATGGGATTTTCCAGGCAAGAGTACTGGAGTGGGGTGCCATATTTGACCACAATTTTTAACATGCTTGTTTGCAGGCCCACCTGTGAAGGTTCTGATTCTACAAGTCTGGGGTGAGGTCCAGTGTTAAGAAAACCACTTAGACAATCTCTGGAGGTTCAGGGGGTGGAAGTCAGGAGATTGTGAAAATTCCTTGAAACTGTATAACACACACACTTTCTTATTCTCCTTCTAGAGACAGTTTATAGTTTTCAATAGTTTCTCAAAGTATTATATGACTCATAAAATGTTCAGGACTCTTTGTCTAGGACCAGGAAGCAGATCTTCCAGGATGCATGCCAATAGTGGAGGGAGGTTAAAAAAGCAAACCAGGGCACCAAGACATAAGATCCAGAAGACTGGAAGGAAAACCATGACCAGAAGAAGGAAGCCCCAGATGCATACTCTTCATTTTTCTTACAGCCTAGCATTAAAGTGAAAGTGAAAGTGAAGTTGCTCAGTCATGTCCGACTCTTTGCAATCCCATGGACTGTAGCCTACCAGGCTCCTCTGTCTATGGAATTTTCCAGGCAAGAGCACTGGAGTAGGTTGCCATTTCCTTCTCCAGGTGAATCTTCCCGACCCAGGGATTGAACCCGGGTCTCCTGCATTGCAGGCAGATACTTTACCATCTGAGCCACAAGGGAAGCATTATGTTGTATTTAAAAATGCTCACTTGAATCAGTTTACATTTAAAATACTTGGAATCTGATTAGACTCAGCAGTCAAAACTCCAAACTGTTTTAACACATGCGTGTCTATGTTTAGCTCATTTAAAAAGCAGTAAGAGGCTGGAGACTAGGATTCCTTGCTATTCAAGAATACATTCTTTTGAGGACACTGGCTCATGAAAATGTAGGCATGTCCTTCACTGTGACGGGACCTAAAGTGATATATTAAGTGACAGGTGTTTGCCCCATTTGCTTCTCATCCCGCTTGTTATTTAATCATTAAGTTTTGTCCAACTCTTTGGGACCCTGTGGACTGTAGCCCACCAGGCTTCTCTGTCCGTGGGATTTCCCAGGCAAGAACACTAGAGTGAGTTGCCATTTCCTTCTCCAGGGGATCTTCCCAACCAAGGGATCAAACCTGCATCTCTTGGACTGGCAGGCAGATTCTTTACTGCTGAGCCACCTCGGAAGCCCTATCCCACTTGCCAATGAGAATTATTTGACAGTTCTGGTTGAACACATCTTTGCCTTGTAAGGGAGGTTCTGAGTCAGCCAGCTCAGTACCTGCCCTTTAGTTGGGTAGAATCAGAATAACAGGTAGAAGTTGTGGAAAAACTACAGTGAGTGAGATTAGTTTATTTATGTTTGGATGAGTTCGCATGAAAACAATGAAATATGGCAGAGGGAAGGGACTCGAGGATGCTCCAGGGTTGTACTGGGCAGACCTTACAGCTGCCACTTGAGGAGCTAGAAGAGCATCTTTGGGCAGCTGCTAAGGAGGAGAAATGCAGGGAGTGGAAGGGAATGAGGATTTTAAGAATTCTTCCTGTGGATTATGAATTGGGCCCCTTTGATGTTCTTTGAGACACAGGAGCATAAATTTGAATTCTCTTTAGGAATTCTGGTGATTATACTGTGTGCCTCTGAAAGTGACTTATATCTGTACTGAACTACATGGGCTCAGGGTTTTAAAAATATTTTAAATTGTGGTAAGGAACACATGGAGAAGAAAATGGCAACCCACT
Source organism: Bos javanicus (assembly GCF_032452875.1). Classification (NCBI taxonomy): domain Eukaryota; kingdom Metazoa; phylum Chordata; class Mammalia; order Artiodactyla; family Bovidae; genus Bos; species Bos javanicus. The sequence continues at coordinate 30,427,153 of NC_083874.1, read as the reverse complement.
CCAGTATTATTGCCTGGAAAATCCTATGGACACAAGAGCCTGGCAGGCTACAGTTCATGAGGTTGCAGAGAATCACACACGACTGAGCAACTGAGCACAAGAAATACATAACATATAATTACCAGCTTAGCCACTTCTAAGTGTAACTTTAAGTTCATTAGTTTAAGCATATTCACATTATTGTGCAACCAAATCTCCAGAATTTTTTCATCTTGTAAAACTGAAGATTCATAGCTATGCTCATTGAACACCAGCTCCCCATTTCTTCATTCCCCAGCCCCTGGAAACCATCATCCTGCTTTATGTTCCCATGTACTTGACTACTTTAGATCCCTCATTTGAATGGAATCATACAGTCTTTTTGTGACAGGCTTACTTTACTTAGCAAGACATTCTCAAGATTTATCCATGTTCTAGCAAGTGACAGGATTTCCTTTCTAAGTTTAATGATATTTCATTGTACCTACAGGATTTCATTTGGTTACATTAAAATGGCTTTCCAATTATATCTAATAGTATGATAAATTAAGGACTCAACTTCTCCCCCAGCTTCTGCTCCAATACTCCTAACAATTAAAATACTGTGTGTGTGTGTGTGTGTGTGTGTGTGTGTTAAGTCGCTTCAGTCATGTCCGACTCTGTGAGCCTATGGAGTGTAGCCCACCAGGCTGCTGTGTCCATGGGATTCTCCAGGCATGAACACTGGAGTGGGTTGCCATGCCCTTCTCTAGGGGATCTTCCCAACCCAGGGTCTGAACCCACATACCATATATACTTTATTCACCTTTGAAGAGGCCAGTCAGCATATAATTATGGCTCTCCAAGAAGCATAATTTGAGAGCAAATCACTAAGAGTACTTTCATTATAAAGCTTTGAATGAGGAAAAATAATATATCAAGTTACCATTCCATCGAGGACTTTTCCAAATACCACATGTTTGCCATCCAGCCAGGTGGGCTTGGTCAAGGTGATAAAGAACTGAGAGCCGTTGGTGTCAGGCCCAGCATTGGCCATGCTGACCCACCCAATGCCATAATGCTTCAGTTTGAAGTTCTCATCTGGGAATGTCTCACCATAAATGCTTATACCTGGGTGAGACAAAACAAAAAGGGTAGAGTCAACAGATGTTTTACAAAAGTAAATTCTTCAAAGGCAAGTATAAGGTTTGAGTAGAACTGGTTAAGAGAACCCTATAGAAGAAGATGGGAATGAGGAAAAGATACAAGAGCAATTAAGCAGAAGATAAAATTTACTCCTTAAGGAAACAGAGCACCAGGGACCAAAGAAACAAACAAAAGCCTTAAGTATCACACAGGAAGGTAAGATGCCCTCTGGCCTCAAACGAACACCCAAACCTTGACCAAGCAAGTCAGTGATTTCACTTTGAAATGAGAAGGAAGGGAAGGGCAGGATGGCATGGTAATGTCTGATGGAATGATGGGTAAGCCATCCTAGTGACCCCATCTCTGTCCTGAGGGTCAGGTCACTTGTCCTGGGTCACTCATACCTCAGCAGCCAAGCCAACTGCAATATACACTTAATATACACCCTTAGCCAATCCTCATAACAGTCCTATAGGATAGGTTCTCTCATTTCCATTGTGAACGGGAAAGTTATCAAACTTATCAAATGGGAGCTTATCAAACTTGAAAAAAGTAAAACTTGAACTTCTGGCTCCAACTCTGGTTCTCTAAGCACTTAGAGCCTCGGTACTAAGAAGAATAGTGCCAGCCTGGAAGTCATTAGGCTTGATGACTTCAGGGTACAGAGGGTGACAGCAACTGGGAGCAGCCAGGGAGCCAGCCTTGAGCCAGAGGCAGGCATAGGGGCTGGAGATCTAGCACAGCACATTTTCCCTATAAAACATCAATTCAGACCATCTGCTCCATCCCCCAACCCTGAGTGCCTGTGACACCCAACTTTTGCACTGCAGGGCACCTTATCCATCAGTGGCCAACCTTAAAGTCCTGGCTCAGTTAGCTCTCATGTTATCTCCTTCTTACTATGCAGTACTTGTGAAGGACCAGGCAAAAAAGTTCCTTAAGACTTGGCTCTTACATGGGCATTTTTCTTCATTTTATACAACCAAAACCTCTTCATAGCTAGCATAGTTAACTTTTCAAACAGGTTATCTAGAAAGTGTTGCCGTAGAGGAATACTAAGGACATTTTGTGAATCTTAAGGTATACATCTTGGGATATACAGCTTCTAAATAATAACTGGATATTTTAACAACTTCACTCCTTTGTAACCCTTATTTTATATTTATCTGAGTAATTAATATTTAATAATTTAAGGAACCCTGCCTTTTTTTTTTTTTTTTGGTAAAAGAGGTCAAATATAATTCATCTTCCTAAGGAAAAAAAAAAAAATCCAATCCTGGCTCAGTTAGAAGGACCAGAAGTGAATACCAAAGGTAAGCAATTTATAGCTGGTCGGTAAGTGACATACAAAGTAGCCTGGCAGGAAAGTTCTGCCTACAGAGAGGTCTAGGCTAAATTTAAATGATCCAAAAGGTCCTATCTCCAAAACTCAGAGAATTTTAATTCTGTACATGCCTGTGCATGTGCACACACGCACACACACACACACACACATACACACACACAAGGCAGAGAGAGAAAGAAAGACGAACAGAAGAGAGAACACAGGGAAGTTCCATCACCATTCCTGCCGGGGCCCAGGCAGGACGGCGGAGTGCCAGTCCTGAGGGGACCGGCACCGGAACTGCAGGCTTTTCCACCGGAGACCCAGCTCTGCAGCAGCCCCATTCAACCAAGTAACCTGAGCACGTTCCTCTGATCCAATCTACATTCCCATACCCAGCAGCATCTCCACCGGTGTCTTGGCAAATTCAAGCATTTAATGACAGCCATTTTGTTATTTTAAAAAACCATTGCAATAAACATAAAATTAACAATAGTGTTTGAAAATGGCTTGTTTCTTTAAAACATTAGCCATTTACTATCTACCAAACCCAGTATTTGCTGAATTAAAAATCTTAAACCTGAAGTAAATAAAAATGCGGTGTAGTTCCATATTGTATGTATGTTCAGGAAAAGAACTCACTACATTTTGAGGAAAAGACAGACCAGGGAGCTGGGCAGCTGGAATCCTCAATGAGAAACAATAAGCTCAGATATATTTGAAATTCTGTAAACTGAATTATGGGTTCTTTATTGAATTCTAATGGTGTTGATAAAAATTAATTTATACTATAATTGTGACAAGTGGTCTATTAATTTTTTATTACTGCAAAAGCTGATGATAAAAAGAGAATTCTGAAAGAAGGAGGTAAATTCACCTGTGATCCTGCCACCTAAATACCAGTCTCATGATTCTGGCATGATGCTTCTGGACCCCCCCCCCCAACCCCCCCACCCCCGCCGGCAAAATGCACTTCTGCAGCTGGCTGTCCCCCTCCAGGGCACACGGTTTCTCAGTCTACTTCTCCTTGCTATGACAGACATCTTTCCATATTGCTACCTACCAGGAGTCTAGGATTGTCATAACTGCAAAACAGCCTACTAAATGAATACATCTCCACTAAAGAAGGATAATGAACACCCAAGCAAAGACTGTTTAAAATTAGGAGGCCTCACTCATTCGCACCTACCAAGATTTTGTTAGATGAGGCCCCCCCAACCAAAAACTCTTTATCTTTCTGGAAGAATTAGTTTGTCTTTTTGACTTTGTTCCTTGAAGCTGGGAGTTCAATATGCTGGGCAAATATACCATCTTAGTCTTAGGTTTCACTTGGGTAAGCAGGAAAGGAAAAGTTTAAGAGACAACATTACCACCAGTGCCATCTCCCCGGGTGAAGTCTCCTCCTTGAATCATGAAATCTTTGATGACGCGATGAAATTTGCTTCCTTTATATCCATATCCTTTCTAAAGAGATTATGTCAATTGAATACACAAGCAGATATAACCCATACTGTAAGATAAACCCCAGTGTTTATCTGGAAATGACAAAATGAGAAAATTACACACAATATCTACAGAACTAAAGTAGGTACCTACAACAGTTTACTGACAGATATTTATCATTAGCTGACTGAAAAATAACTAACTATGGAAGTAAAATACTAACATGCACAAGGAAAAAGAAGTCTGCATTTTCACTTAATGACTTTCACTTTCTAGAACCTTGAGGAAACTGAGTGCTTAAAGAATACAGATTTTATAGAAAAACAAAGTAAAATATTATTAGATGTCTTGGGTTCATCTCATCTACTAATTTAATACTTATTTTCCCAGGTACAACTTTTTTTTTACATTTACATTTTTAAAAAGGTGTTTGTTTTTAATTGGAGGATAATTGCTTTTCAATATTGTGTTGGTTTCTGCCATGCATCAACATGAATCAGCCATAGGTATACATGTGTGCCCTCCCTCTGGAACCTCCCTCCCACCTCCCACCTCATCCCACCCCTCTAGGTTGTCACAGAGCCCCAGTTTGAGTTCCCTGAGTCATGCAGCAAATTCCCACAGGTTATCTGTTTTACATATGGTAGTGTATATGTTTCCATGCTATTCTCTCCATTCAACCCCCAGGATACATCTGTATGTTTGGCTTAAAAGGAGGAAGATTCAATTCTGTGCACAGTTAAAGGGGATAAAACTGAGATATACCTCTCCTGTTGCCAGAGCGACAAAATTTTCCACAGTCTTGGGCACGACTTTTCCAAAGAGGCCAATTACGATTCTGCCAACATCTTTATCTCCAATCCTCACGTCAAAGAAGACCTGCATGTGGTTGAAAGGTGGAGCACAAGGTTACACTGTGGAAAAGCCACAGTACAAGGTGAGTGCATGTGACAGTCTGAGAACGGACCCACGTGTGAGGCCCCGGCCACCAGCGTTTTATAAAGGAGGGGGTGAAGGAGCAAGAGATAAGGGAGTTCTGAAACCATCTTTGTGGGTGCATTTCCCTCGCAAATATTCATTCACCAAACCATTATGGAGCACCATCACTGAGTCAGACACTGTGCTAAGAACTGGGTTTAAAGTTGGACTCAGTACTGTCAGAATGAGCCAGTAACGTCTTCAAGAATTCCTCTCCCCCAGGTACCCCAGACACACACTGCTGTCGCCTCGTTTCCTAGCTCTGTGGACAAAGCTAGGGGTTGAGAGTGGAGACTACTGCTCTTCTGAAAGGTGATGCTCTCCAGTCTTGGCAGGAGAAAAAAAAACTGGTGAGGAAATAAATAGTCTAACCGTCCAGATTTATTTTTTTGTAACTTCGAGCAGCACCAAATTCCCAATGAGTTCTCAATAGATGTCTGTTGTCAAGGGGGCTGTGAAAGATGATCAAAACACACAGCCCTGCTCCAAAAGGCCTGCCAGTCGCGTCCAAACACACTAAGACACGCAGGCCTCTGCTGCGTCCTAAGCACAGCAAACATCGCACGCTGGTCCTGACAGAACCATTTACCCCGTACACTTAAGACACCGAATCCGGTCCTCACGCTCCCAAAGTTGCCCAAGTAGAATGTGCCCTTTCTCTGTCACAGCATTTTAAAACAGAAGAGAGCAAGCACAACTCCAGAAGTCAGTCACTTCTTTCTTTGCAGATAAGCCTTAAAAGTTCTCTTGGACTTTTTTTTAACTGTTTCACCTAAAACACAATTATATACGTTCTGCTTCACAAATCACTGTGTTAAGATAATTTCGAGACAGAACGTTTGAAAAGGCCACAGAGTCGAAGGGCATTCTGTTAGCAAGTTTAGATTATATGAACCAATTCACTATTTGAATGGGTAAAAAAAAAGACATTCAAGAGATGGCTTTAAAAAAATTTAAGAAGGTGTCAAAGAGAAAAGATGTCATACAGTTTGGAAAAATCGCAAAGTAAAGACTGTCAAGCTTTAGTTCAAGACAAGAGCCTCTGCCAATACATCAGGACGTCTGTCACAGAATGATGTGATATTTAGTGTTCCATATGGCATTTTGCAATTTTACATGGCCAGAGCTACAAAAAACTGTATTATTTACGTGGTAAAAGTTTAGAGAATGCATAAAAGACCAGGCCCTTGCGATTGGGCAGTGCAGTGAAGGAGGACGATTCAGGAAGCTCTATTAATGCCCTCAAGAGCCTGGCATGCGGCCTGGGTCAAAGAAGCAGTTCTCCAAAGGGATTTCCAAACCAAGGAGTAAATTCAGTAACAGGCAATAATGAAGAGGCTCCAAGACAAGAACTGGCTATGTAATCCATAAGGAAGCACCACATAAGCCTGCCAGACTTTTAAAATAAAGAAGAGAAAAGAAAGCCTGTGAACATTTCAACAGCAAAGAGAATAAAATATGGGAGGACAGCATGAAAAGATGAAGAAAAAGTGTCTGTGTCACCCAGCGTAACTCTCCAATAACCATCTTGTTTTCCTACATGCGGCCTAGCACACGTATTAATACGATGTTTTTTCCCAAACCACAGCGTCCTTCAACTTCTTGCATGATGGCATGAAAATACAGCAGAGTTTCCCTAACTCTAATGGAAACAATAAAATCAAATCTTATTAAATACTTGTCAAAGATCTCTGCAGAAGGCATTGTAAGGGTACAAGTGGAGGAAGTCCCTGTCCTCAGGGAGATTATGGACAGAGACAGGCCAAGTACATGAACAGCCATAGCACAAGGCTGTGGGTGACAAGGACCCCAAGAACACTGAATACTAGTGTGCTGGAGGGATGCTGAGGGCTGAGGGAAGGCATCCTGACAGAGGTGTGATGGGATGCCAGCCTGGAAGGAGGGGAGCAGTCTCCGGGGACAAGAATGGGCACAAGCCCCACCTGGCAGTTCTTTCTGGAACCAAAGCACTGAGGCAGGAAAAGGGATCCATGTGCAGAGAAGCAACACAACCCTTCTGACCACAACCAGCTGGGAAGGAAGACTCTCACCCATTTCAGAAGGCGGAGGAAGGATCTGGCTAAGAGTTCCAAGTTTTGTTAGGCAATACTAGGAACATGAAAGACAGAATTTCAATTTGAAGCTGCATTCACTTGGACTGCCATTTGTCATGAATGTGGCTCTCTCTGTCTAGGCAATTTCTACCTGAAGGGGTGGAAATGGCATTTTTAGATCCCCAGTGCCCAGCACAGTGTCAGCTGAAGCAGGTACTAAAAAAAAAAAAAAGTCAGGCAATACTGAATGAAGACCAGGGCACACGCACACCTAAACAGAGGGTAAGGTGGGCCTGGGGTGGCTGCCAGGCAAACCCTCGTACCCTGAGATTGTCTCTGACTTTGCTACCTGTCCTTGGGAACAGGCCCTGTGAAAGGGATGAGGCTGCAAAGTCCCACAGAAGAGGAAGCACAGAGATAGTCACTGTGATGGGAAGTCAAGCTTTACAAGAAGGTATGTACAGATAAAATGTCATGGTTAGAGGTGGTGATTATCTGTGGATATCAGAGCAGACTTCCTGGAAAAGATGGCGCTTAAATTCCACATTGCACTTCAAGAGCTGGCCCCTTGGTCCCTCCTTTTTTCCCTTGAGGCTGCCCTTGAAAGTCATTTGAAAATTATGGGCACTAGAGGGTGGGAGCCTGGTGGAATGCAGTCTGTGGGGTCGCTGAGTGTCGGACACGATTGAGTGACTTCACTTTCTTGCATTGGAGAAGGAAATGGCAACCCACTCCAGTATTCTTGCCTGGAGAATCCCAGGGATGGGGGAGCCTGGTGGGCTGCCATCTATGGGGTTGCACAGAGTCAGACATGACTAAAGTGACTTAGCAGCAGCAGCAGCAGAGGGTGGGAAGAGATAGGGGAAGAGGCAAGAGGACCTCACAGAGCCTGCCCCAAACCCTTGTAGGGTTAACTGTGCTTCCATTTCTAAAGTAACTGGGGAAGACACCCAAGTGCTGGAGCCGCGAGGTCAAGGAAACTGTTCTCAAACCAGCTCCACCACTTATTGGCCATGGGACCTTGGGCAACTCCAAGCCCCTGCTCATCTGTACCTGCCCTGCTGCAGGAGGATTAACAAGATAACACAAATAACACTAACAGTTGACCTCTTAAATCAGGAACTTCAATCAGGGCTAAGCACTTTACCTGCTCTATCACATCTAATATGCCAGCAAGTATTATTTCTATTTCCACTTACAGAGGAGGAGCCTCAGGCATTCTTGGTAACTTGTTATTACCTCAGGTGAAGCCTCTTAGCCACTCTGAGAACTGCAGAAAGTGACAGCAACCTGTGACTTGAGCACAGCTGCAAAGATGGCAGCATTATTTTCTACACTCTCAGATGCCTGATGCTGTACAGAACCCATGGCATCTGCTGGAAAATGCAAGGGTGCAAATGCCAACTGGGTGGATTTTGAGACCAGTGAGTCTCCGAGACTGGGCAGGAGGCTGAGGTGGTGGCTGGCAGCAAGATTCACAGACAAGAAAGGGCCCTGGGAGGGACAGCACTTCGTATCTCTCATTTACAGATTCTTGTTTTCAAACACTATCAGAGGAAAAGCTGAAGACTGCTGGGGAAAACATACAATACACTAGAGTGATGGCCAATTCATCTACTTGTCCACACTCAGAGAAATCATTTTGAATATTTCCACTTCCCAACGGAGTAGTTGTCTTAAAATGCCCCCACTGAAAAAGTAATTCAGCAGAGTCGAATCTGTGGCAGGACGTGCCTGCACAGTTAGTTTTTAGAACTTAATGACAAATGGGGTGGGGAAAAAAAGGAGATAGTGTTAAGTGACTATTCCAAACCTAGAGTGCATGAAAACTCACTCAGTGAATGCACCCTGGCTAAGAAGCCCCACTCTTCTTCCCCTCTCCCTGAGGTTCCCAACCGCAGTTCGTTTATCACCGCACCCCGGCAGCAGGGCCTTCCTGTTCACTCTTCACTCTCAGGCTACATCAGGTGTTGGGCTGTACCTCTCCTGCCCGTGTCCTCCCCGCTCCTCTGGTGGGGTCTGCACTGGAGGAGCACTGCTGAAGCACCCAATACTGTCATTTCTTCTGGCAGACAGGGGACCGATTGTTAAGACCACCTGCAGCTGCTCCTTCTTCCAGATTCTAAGACACTCCTGCCAGGGGGTTTTCGAGAAGTGGTGATCAAGGGCACCAAATCACTCCTTTCCTCCCTCTGTCTCTCCAGGCATCTTCTAACCTTGGGTAAACGTGCTGAGAAAAGACCCGAAGCTCTAAGGAGGCAGTCTAAGGCAGATCTCCACCCCACCACCTCCCATCGAGATTGAAAGGCTGGCCTCAGTCATGCAGGGGCCTCCTGGGCCTCGCTCAGCAGCATCCCAAGCCCTGTGTCTACTCCCCAGTCTGAAAAGCGCACCTCTCCCTCCCTGGCGGGGATTGATGGTGGTTCCTAAACACGAAAGGGAGGACAGTCCTTGGTTAAGCAAGGCCACGTAACGCCTACCCTACCCCAAGCGACAGGGGCTGGACCTGGGGCTCTGAGAGGCCGGGTGACATCCGCGGGGGCGGCCCAGCTCCAACCCCTCCTCTCGCAGCGCGCCTCCTTCGCCCTCCTGCATTCTTCCTGCTTCTATTCCCAAGTCTCCGCCACGCCGAAGGAAGTCCTCGGCTGTCTCCTCCCTAGAGAACGGGCTCACCGGTTCCGGAAGCTTCTCCCAGCTCGCGGGCTGGTGGCCACGTCGGATCACCAGCCCAGGAGATGACGCTCAGACAGCCCGCGGCGGGGGGTGCGCTCGGCCTAGCGCCCCTAAAGTCTCCCAGGAGAGCGAGGGCGCCCCCGCCTCACGCGCGCGCGGGGACCCCCACCACTACCACCTAGCCCCGCGGCCGCCTCCCATCCTCTGCGCCTGGGAAGCCCCCTGATCGCCGCCCCTGACCCTGAGGTTCCAGTCCCCAAAGCTCCCCCATCCCCCCGGGCGGCACGAGGAGAACTTGCTGCCCGCTGCCCGGTCACCTTGGCCGTCACCGAGGGGCCTCGCTTGCGGAAGCCCGAGGCTCCCGCGGACGGTACGAGGGCGCTGAGCCCCACGCAAAGCACGAGAGGTAGCAGCGGCCGGAGACCCGGGCCCATGATGAGCGGTGGCGGTGGCGGTGGCGGTGGCGGTGGCGGTGGAGGCAGCGGCTGGGGCGCGACCGCAGACTCCTGGACTGCCGGCGGGACTCCTGGCCCGCTGCGCCTGCGCGCTCCCGGCTCGAGGGGCGGGGGTGATGGAGACGCGGCGATCCGGGCAGACCCGGAACCTCGGGCGCCTCCTCCCAGGTTCAGCCCAGCGACCCGAGCTAGGGACTCGGAGAGGCGCTCCGCGGAGCGCGGAGCCGAGTCCAACCGCCGCGCGGGTGGAGGGTGCACTGGGCGCGGGCATCCGGAGCAAGCCGGCGCTGCTCGGATGATGCCTGATAGGTCCGGACCCGTGAGTTGAGGGATGCAGACTGGGGCATCGCCGGGAACTTACAGCGTAGACGCGTATTAAACCTGATGGAAAGTCGAGGGCTCTCCGGGCTCCGGGTCATCCTGGCATCTTGCTTGCCGCGACGGGTCCCCCTCTGTGACCGCAGCCGCCGTTGGAGCCGAGCAACCTCTGCCAAGCCTGCCAGGTTCCAATGTTCCATCAGAGGCTTTAGCTAAGTTCTGGACTTCTCTCAGAACTCTTGAGACCCTGGGTGTTTCTACTCGATTACACAGGACGAATGACCTCTAATTGAGATGATTCAAATTGGGGATATACTTTTTACAAACTTAAAAATTATGTTTAGAAATTAATGACATGGGGAAATACTCATATTTTTAAATGAAAAACTCATGTTGCAAAATCGGACCTCGATTGTGTAAATGTATAAAGGCATTTTAAAAACGGAAAGAAATGTACCAAAATATTTACAGAAGCTATGGTGATAGGATAATAGGTTTTTGTTTTCTTTGCAATTTTCTGATTTCCCAGATGTTCTACATTGAACATGTAAGTATTTTATAATCAGGAAAACGTTTTAAAACTCAATGCTGTTTGCCTTAGGACTTCAAAGAACTTTTTTAATGTAATACAGCCAAAATTAACTACAAATTAATGATAGTTTTCTCTTGGTTTTCTTAGGGGCTAGTGCCATGACTTTCAAGCCAAGATTTTCCTTGGGTAAGCACATAGGATTCCTATGTGTAACTAAATGTAGGTCTAAAATTACACTGGAACCATTTATTATGTATACAAAGGGTAACCACCACGTTTGAAGGCTGGGCAGAACACTTGTGAGCTATTTTGGTATTTCAGTCCAGTGAAGGGTCTAATGGCTTTCCTCATCACTCTCACCCCCCAATGAAGAAAGAATCTCCCTTTTGTAGCAAGCTAAGGGTATCAGAGGGCTTATGCCTGTATTTATTTCTCCTGATTCAGATCTAGTACAATGTCAGGTATATAGTGATTTCTCAACAAATATTTATTCAGTGAGTGAATTTTTATATTGGGAAGATTAATACAAATAAAGAGAAGTGAACAAAATGTACATGTACAAATCAACAAATTATCAAAAAGCGAATAAGCTAGAACCCCACATATCTAAAGAAATGAAATATTCACTAGCTCTCTAGAAACTCCTCTTGTGTTCACTTGCAGTTGCTAACACTTTCTTCTCCCTAAATTAACCACTATCCTGACGACTTTCAATAAGGTTTAGTTTTAACTTTGTGTGACTGCAATCTTCCGTGTTCTTTTTGCTGAAATTTATGAAATTCATCCATGATTTTGTGTGTAGCTATTTTGATGCATAGGACAAGCTAGGGGCTGAATTTTTTTCCATACGAATTCCATTGTCTCAGCATAATTTATTGAAAAGTGACTTCTTATTGCTCTGTAATGCTACTTCTGTCATGGAATAAATGTCCCTACATATATGGGTCTGGCGTGCTCCCGCTTTTCTGTCCCATTGATGTATTTGTCTATCTTCATGCCAGCACTACATTGTCTTAATGAATAGTCTTATAATAAGTCTTCATAGTTAGTAGTAGAAGTCGTCTTACTTTGTACAATAGATTTCTGACTATTCTTGATCCTTTCTGTGTTCATATAAACTTGAAAATCAGCTTGTCAGTTTCCATAAAATGGGATTTTAATTGGGTTTGCATTGCATGTATACCTCCTTTTGGAGAGACTTGGCATACTTGTAATATTGTGTCTTCCATTCGTGAACATGGCATAGTCCTCCATTTATTTCCCTCTTCTTTAATTTCTCTCAATATGATTTCATAGTTGTCTGTCTAAAAACCTTATACATATAATGTTAAGTTGATTTCAAGGTATTTGGTCTTTGTTTTGTTTTTTGCTATTGTAAATTATATCTTTTTAACGTTTATTTACCTGTTTGTTAGTATTATATCATAGTGAAATAAATTGTGTATATTAATCTTGAATAGGCTAGTTTGTTAAATTTATTAATTACAATATTTATCTGTGAATTATTTAGGATTTTCTATATAGACAACTATATTATTCATAAATAATAACAGTTTTATTCCTTCCTTTCTAATCTTTATACCTTTTATTTCTTTTTCTTGCCACCAGGACCTTGAGTACAAAAAGAAGTGACTATAGGATGAGTCATTGTTTGGGGGTTAAATTTTGCCCCCAAATGGGTACATCAAAGTCAGAAACCCCGGTATCTGTGAATGTGACCCTATTTCCAAATAGGGTTGTTTTTTTTTTTTTGGCAGATGTAATCAAGTTGAGATCCTATTGAAGTAGGTTATGTGACTAGTGTCCCTGTAAAAAGAGGAGAGACAAAGAAACCATCCCCCCAGGGGAAACACCATGTGAAGACAGAGAAAGAGATTGGAGTGGTACATCTGAGTCAAGAAATGCCCGGGGTAGCTGGCACCACCGGAAGCTAAGAAGAGGCCAGGAAGGACCCTCCCGTAAGGAGAGCGTGGCCCTCTCAGCACCAAATTGCGGACATCTAGCCTCCAGAACTGTGAGACAATACATTTTTGTTGTTTTAAATGATCTCAGTTTGTGGTACTTTGTTATGGCAAGTCTAGGAAACTAATAATACACTTGTCTGTCCTAATGCCAGAGGAAAAGCTTTCAATATTTTACCATTAAGTCTGATATTTGCTGAATATTCTTTAAACTGAGGATATCCTCTTTCAGCTTAAGAGAATTCCTTTTTAGTTCTGATTCGTTAAGAGGTTTTGTCACGAATTTGATCAACTGAAAGCATGTACTGAAAGCAACCAGAAATAATCACATGATTTTCCCTTACTCTGTTCATGTGAATTGCATTGATTTTCAAATCTTCAGCTATCCTTGCTTTCAGGAGTGCACCCAATATGTATTAACCTTTTTTTTATATTGCTGTATATGTATATAAAGCAAATTTAACAAGAACTGAAAAAAGGCATTTCTCCTGAAATGAAGTTCAGGAAAAAATACCAGTAAATAAATTGATTTGGCTTTCCAGTTCAGGCCAAGCAAATCACCAGCTTTCCATTTTTATGTTAATGGATAATTTTGCTATTTTTTGTTCGAATATTTGCATCTATATTCACAAATCAGACCAGCTTAAAAAAATTTCCTTTTTGGAATTTCCTGTCAGTGTTTTTTTTTCCCTTGGTCAGGATTATTTTAGCACCTTAACATGAATTGGCAAATGGTTAGGGTTTTTCCCTATGCTCGGAAAAGATATGTGAATGATTGCCATTATTTCCGCCTTGATTGTTTCTTTTAAGCCATCTATGCCTAGAGTTTTCTTTATTGTAGTTTTAAATTATAGGTTAATGTTTTTAATGATTGATGACTATTTAAGTTTTGTATTCTGTCAATTTTTACATGTGTATTTTGAGAAATTTACTTCATTTATATTTTTAAATTTATTTACATAAATTTGTTTAATACATCTTTTTATAATTTTGTAGGTCTGCAGGACTTATAGTAAAGGTGTTTTTCATTCCTGACGTTGACTGTTTTTACGTTTTTTCTTTTCAACAGCTCCATCAAATGAGTTTAGGATTATAATATGTTTGATTTTATTTCATTAGTTTATATCTTCATTCCTTCCTTCTCTTTCTTTGAGTTTAATTTCCTATTATTTTCTATCTTGTTGAAATAGACTCTATTTTTTTTTCACTTAGCAGTATGCATTAACATTTCCTCCATGTCATTTCAGTTCAGTTCAGTTCAGTCGCTCAGTCGTGTTCGACTCTTTGCCACCCCATGAATTGCAGCACTCCAGGCCTCCCTGTCCATCACCAACTCCCAGAGTTTACCCAAACTCATGTCCATCGAGTCGGTGACGCCATCCAGCCATCTCATCCTCTGTCGTCCCCTTCTCCTGCCCTCAGTCCCTCCCAGCATCAGGGTCTTTTCCAATGAGTCAACTCTTCGCATGAGGTGGCCAAAGTATTGGAGTTTCAGCTTTAGCATCAGTCCTTCCAATGAACACCCAGGACTGATCTCCTTTAGGATGGACTGGTTGGATCTCCTTGCAGTCCAAGGGACTCTCAAGAGTCTTCTCCAACACTACAGTTCAAAAGCATCAATTCTTCGGTGCTCAGCTTTCTTCACAGTCCAACTCTCACATCCTTACATGACCACTGGAAAAACCATAGCCTTGACTAGAAGGACCTTTGTTGGCAAAGTAATGTCTCTGGTTTTGAATATGCTATCTAGGTTGGACATAACTTTCCTCCCAAGGAGTAAGCGTCTTTTAATTTCATGGCTGCAGTCATCAACTGCAGTGATTTTGGAGATTTTTTGATTTTTTGGAGATTATATTTTATTTTCATTTTTGACATTGACTGTTTTTATGTTTTTTCTTTTTTTTTTTCCAACAGTTTCATCAAATGTGTTTAGGATTATAATATGTTTGATTTTATTTCATTAGTTTATATCTTCAATGAAAATAAAATCTCTAAAAAAATAAAGTCTGACACTGTTTCCACCATTTCCCCATCTATTTCCCATGAAGTGATGGGACCCGATGCCATGATCTTAGTTTTCTGAGTGTTGAGCTTTAAGCCAACTTTTTCACTCTCCTCTTTCACTTTCATCAAGAGGCTCTTTAGTTCCTCTTCACTTTCTGCCATAAGGGTGGTATCATCTGCATATCTGAGGTTATTAATATTTCTCCCAGCAATCTTGATTCCAGCTTGTGCTTCTTCCAGCCCAGCATTTCTCATGATGTACTCTGCATAGAAGTTAAATAAGCAGGGTGACAATATGCAGCCTTGACGTACTCCTTTTCATATTTGGAACCAGTCTGTTGTTCCATGTCCAGTTCTAACTATTGCTTCCTGACCTGCATATAGGTTTCTCAAGAGGCAGGTCAGGTGGTCTGGTATTCCCATCTCTTTCAGAATTTTCCACAGTTTATTGTGATCCACATAGTCAAATGCTTTGGCATAGTCAGTAAAGCAGAAATAGATGTTTTTCTGGAACTCTTTTGCTTTTTTGATGATCCAGCAGATGTTGGCCATTTGATCTCTGGTTCCTTTGCCTTTTCTAAAACCAGCTTGAACATATAATGGCTTAATAACTCATGTGTTTTTTTTATTGCTGAATAGCTCTCCATTGTATGCTATACTGCTGTTTATCCATTTACCTACTAAAGGACATCTGTTGATTGCTTCCAAGTTATGGAATTATGAAAAAAGACACTATTAGCTCTGATACAAGTTTTTATACAGACGTAATTTTTCAATTCCTTTGGATAAATACCTTGTAGAGTGATTGCTGGATCATACGGTAAGAGTATGTTTCATTTTGTAAGAAACTGCCAGTCTTCCATGGTGACTATACCAGCAGTGAGTGAGAGTTCCTGTTGCTCCACGTCCTTGCCAGCATTTGGTGGTGTCAGTGTTTTCAATTTTAGCTGTTCTAATAGGTGTGTGTGTGTGGCAGGGTTGGCAGGGGAGGGTGGGTGTAGTATTTCAGCTCTTAATGTTGTGTAAGCCAAATTCTTTTTTTTTTCCTTAAATCCATGAATAACAACATTCCTGAGAAGAAAGAATCCTGAAAACTATGATACAAAGAACTTAGGTTGTGTTTTTTCCCATTTGTTTAAACTAAAAACAAAACCAAGAATAAGTTACCCATTTCTCCCATCCCCAACTCCCACTGCTGGCAATCACCATCTGTTCTCTGTATGAGATAAGTTGTTTTTTTGTTTGTTTGCTTTTGATGTTTTTAAGATTCCACCTATGAGAAATAATGTGATACTTGTCTTTCTCTCTCTGATTTATTTTCCTAAATTCATCAAATTTTTTAGCCTTTCTTCTTTTACATCTATGTGCAATTAAAATGATAAAATTCCCCTTAAGAAGCACAACTTTAGATGCTTTCCACATCTAAAATTTTGATATGTATTATTTTCGTTATCATTCAGTTAAAAATATTTTCAAATTTACACTTTAAAAAACTCCTGTTGCTTGCTGCTGCTAAGTCGCTTCAGTCGTGTCCGACTCTGTGCGACCCCATAGACAGAAGCCCACCAGGCTCCCCCGTCCCTGGGATTCTCCAGGCAAGAATACTGGAGTGGGTTGCCATTTCCTTCTCCAATGCATGAAAGTGAAAAGTGAAAGGGAAGTCGCTCAGTCGTGTTGCTTAGAAGTATAGTTTATTTCCAAAACATAACTCTTTAACAATCCTTTTATTAATAAGTCCTAGCTTAGTTGCATTGTGGTAAGAAAGCATTCTCCTTATTATTTCATTCTTTTAAAACATTTGGAGACTTGGTTAATGACATAAGATCTGGTCAGTTTCGGGGGTAAACAGTTTCCTGTGTATTCAGTGTCTTCTGCCCTTGCTGCCCTTCTTGCTGGACTCAATATTCTGTGTATGTTCATTAGATTGAGCTTGTTAATCCTGCATTTCATATCACTATCATTCTTGACCTTTTATCTGCTTGTTATAAGGGTTATAAGAGTTAATATAGGAGTATGTTAAAATCTCCCATTATCACTATAAATTGTCAATTTCTCCTCATAGATTTGTAAATTTTTCTTTATGTGTTTTAAGGCAACTCTATTATTTATGAGTGAAAAAAAATAAAATATTATTTTTGATAAGTTGGTAATTTTTTATAATTATGAAATATCACTCTTTACTTCTGGTAATGCTTTCAGCCTTGAAGTCTGAATTATAACTCACCATCTTTCGTCTACCCAATGCATGGTTTATCTTTTACTATTATTCTACTTTTAATCTATCTGTCCTTATATTTCAATATATCTCTAGTAAATAACATAAATTGTTTCTTTAATAAAGTTTGGTATCTTTATCTTAGGCAGAATATATAGCCTGTTTACATTTAATGTATTTACTTCATGTTTCGATTTAAATATAATGTCTTCATATTTTATTTCTATTGGTACCCTATTTTATGTTTCTCTTTCTTCATTTTCTAGCCCTACTCTGATTTGATGGAACAGATTTTAGTAATCTGAATTCCTCCTATACTAGTCTGATATTTACTCATCCTTTTAATACTCTTTCAGTAGTCTTATTAGAGATTACAGTATGCAATCTTGATTTTTCAAAGCCTAGTGTTACTTGTTAGTTTTATTTTCTTTCTGGATAATATAAAACCTCAGAACACTTAATTCTATTTGCTTTCATGTAATTTTGTGTAGGTGTAGTCATGAATTTTATTTTTATCCCCACAACTCATAATCAGTTCAGCTCAATCACTCAGGCATGTCCAACTCTTTGTGACCCCATGGGCTGTATCACGCCAGGCTTCCCTGTCCATCACCAACTCCTGGAACTTGCTCAGACTCATGTCCATTGAGTCGGTGATGCCCTCCAACCATCTCATCCTCTGTCATTCCCTTCTCCTCCTGCCATCAGTCTTTCCCAGCATCAGGGTCTTTTCCAATGAGTCAGTTCTTCACATCAGGTGGCCAAAGTATTAGAGTTTCACCTTCATGAATACTCAGGACTGATTTCCTTTAGGATGGACTGGTTGGATCTCCTTGCAGTCCAAGGGACTCTCAAGAGTCTTCTCTAATGCCGCACACAGTTCAAAAGCATCAATTCTTGGGCACTCAGCTTTCTTTGTGGTCCAACTCTCACATCCTTATATGACTACTGGAAAAACCATACCTTTGACTATGTGGACCTTTGGCAGCAAAGTAATGTCTCTGCTTTTTAATATGCTTGGTTAATATCTAGGTTGGTCATAGCTTTTCTTCCAAGGACCAAGCGTCTTTTAATTTCATGGGTGCAGTCACCATCTGCAGTGATTTTGGAGTCCCCCCAAAATAAAGTCTCTCACTGTTTCCATTGTTTCCCCATCTGTCTGCCATTAAGTGATGGGGCCAGATGCCATGATCTTCGTTTTCTGAATGTTGAGTTTCAAGTCAGCTTTTTTCACTCTCCTCTTTTACTTTCATCAAGAGGCTTTTCAGTTTCCTCTTTGCTTTCTGCCATAAGGATGGTGTTGTCAGCGTATCTGAGATTATTGATATTTCTCCTAGCAATCTTGATTCTAGCTTATGCTTCATCCATCCCAGCATTTTGCATGATGCATATGAGTTAAATAAGCAAGGTGACAATATACAGCCTTGATGTATTCCTTTCCCAATTTGGAACCAGTCTGTTGTTCCATGTCTGATTCTAACTGTTGCTTCTTGACCTGCATACAGGTTTCTCAGGAGGCAGGTAAGGTAGTCTGGTATTCTGATCTCTTTAAGAATTTTCCACAGTGTGTTGTGATCCACACAGTCAAAGGCTTTGGCATAGTCAATAAAGCAGAAGTAGATGTTTTTCTGGAACTCACTTGGTTTTTCGATGATCCAACGGATGTTGGCAATTTGATCTCTGGTTCATCTGTCTTTTCTAAATCCAGCTTGAACATCTGGAAGTTCTCAGTTCACATACTTTTGAAGCCTTGCTTGGAGAATTTTGAGCATTATTTTGCTAGCATGTGAGATGAGTGCAATTGTGCGGTAGTTTGAACATTCTTTGGCGTTCCCTTTCTTTGGGATTGTAATGAAAACTGACCTTTCCAGTCCTGTGGCCACTGCTGAGTTTTCCAAATTTGCTGGTTGGAACTAAATCAAATCCTTTATGATTATGCAGTGGGAGTGACAAGTAGATTCAAGGGATTAGATCTGATAGAGTGCCTGAAGAACTATGGACGGAGATTCATGACATTGTACAGTGGGCAGTGACCAAGACCATCCCCAAGAAAAAGAAATTCAAAAAGGCAAAATGGTTGTCTGAGGAGGCCTTGCAAATAGCTTAGAAAAGGAGAAGCTAAAGGCAAAGGAGAAAAAGAAAGATATACCTATTTGAATGCAGAGTTCCAAAGAATAGCAAGGAGAGATAAGAAAGTCTTCCTCAGTAATCAATGCAAAGAAATAGAGGAAAACAATAAAATGGGAAAGACCAGAGATCTCGTCAAGAAAATTAGAGATACCAAGGGAACTTTTCATGCAAAGATGGGCACAATAAAGGACAGAAATGGTATGGACCTAACAGAAGCAGAAGATGTTATTAAGAAAGGGTAGCAAGAATAAACAGAAGAACTATACAAAAAAACATCTTCACGACCCAGATAATCATGATGTAGTAATCATTCACCTAGAGCCAGACATCCTGGAATGCGAAGTCAAGTGGGCCTTAGGAAGCATCACTACGCACAAAGCTAGTGAAGGTGATGGAATTCCATTGAGTTATTTCCAGTCCTACAAGATGATGCTGTTAAAGTGCTGCACTCAGTATGCCAGAAAATTTGGAAAACTCAGTATTGCCTAATAAAATCATATACATTTAGATTTATCCAAATATTTGCATTGTCTTTGCTCTTTATTACTTCCTGTACTTCTAACTTTATACACTGATCATTTTCCTCCTGCCTAAAGAATTCTATTTGGTATTTCCTTAAGTGGTAGTCTGCTGGTAAGAAATTATTTTATTTTTATCTGTAAATGTCATTCCTGAAGGATATTTTTGCCCAGTATAAAATTATTTTCATTCAACAATATGAACATGTCATTTCTTTTGACTTCTCATTTCCATTATCTCTATTGAGAAATTTGCTATTATTCCTTTGAAAGCAATCTGTCTTTTTAAAATCTAAATGATTTTAATATTTTTCTATATTTTCAAAGCAGTTATATTAGAATTTGCTTAAGTACAGATTTCTTTTTATTTATCCTTCTTGGGATTCATGGACTTCCCTTGTAGCTCAGTCAGTCAAGAATCTGCCTGCGAGGCAGGAGACCCAGGTTCAATTCTGTATTGGGAAGATGCCCTGGCAAAGGAAATGGCAACTCACTCCAGTATTCTTGCCTGGAGAATCCCATCTACAGAGGAGCCGGGCAGACTACAGTCCATGGGTCACAAGAGTCAGACACAACTTAGCAACTAAACCACCACCACCTCGGTGTGTCATAGCTATTCTTCCAAGGAGCAAGTCTTTGGGCTTCCCTGGTGGCTCAGCTGGTAAAGAATCCACCTGCAGTGCAGGAGACCTGGGTTCGATCCCTGGGTTGGGAAGATTCCCTGGAAAAGGGAACCACTACCCACTCCAGTATTCTAGCCTGGAGAATTCCACGGACTGTATAGCACATGGGGTCACAAAGAGTTGGACGTGACTGAGTGCCTTTCCACTCACTGGGATTCATGGGCTTCCTAATTCTGTGACTTGATGTCTCTTACCAACTTTAGAAAAGTTCAGTCATTCAAAAATCACATATAAGCTGTGCCACTACCTAAAGCAATTACTTTCATTTCTGTGCATTCCTTCATGGTGTCCTTCACATGTTTCTAAAGCATTTTTGTGATACAATAGTGGTGTAAATTGTATAATTTAAATAACAGATAAAAGGTAAGATTGATGTAAAATGTGTACAGTATATATTGCATCTATGCAAATGTATTGCATATATGAAATGTGAAAAGGATTCGCTAGTGTGTCGGCAGTTATCTTTTGTAGTATCAAAATAAACTGGAGGTTTATGTTTATAGCTTGCCACTTTTGTTGCAGTTTTGATTCATCATAAAGAGTAGTGTGTTTCATTTACTAATGATTTATGAGTACCAAGAGTACAGTTTTATCATATTTAGGTTTTTTCCTAGTATGTCATAAGCAAGTGTTACATTTCTGCTGCTTTTAACATAAAAATGGCTCTCCCAGCTACCTCTCAGTGTCATTCAAAACACTTTATTTCTTTGCCATTGTGTTACTTTTTCCCTCTTTTATAAATGACACCTTAGTTGAGTCAAATGTTACCTTCCCTCAAACTACAAAGAAGCTTTGCTAAATTAAATTCATGTTTAGAAAATAAATGCTGAAGGCTTTCGTTAATTCTTGCATTTGAATGGTGAGTTTTGGCCTGGAAAATTCCTTTCAATTGTTGGCATGAGGGCGAAGTCACCTTAGATCACTAAGAGGTGCTAGGGTCTGGCTAGGACTCAGTATTGGAGGGAGGTCACTGGGACTCTCATTGTTTCAATCTTTAATGTGCATAGCACGTTTTTTCCTGGAGCTAATTATTTACTCAAATGTTCTCCCTTCACGGACCACCCATGCCAAACTTCAGTGACAGTCTTCAAGGAATTAGAAGGTCACCTTGCCTTTCTTCTCACCTTCCCAGAGCTCCTCTGCAGGCCAGAAGGGAAGCGGGAGCATTGACTTCCGTTGACATTTACCCACGCTAGGCACTGGGGTAAAAAAACGAAGATTTGAAGATCCTTGGTTCCTGCCCTCAAGGAGCTTCAGAGGTAGAATGTGTATATGAAATGGGTTTAAACTATATAAAGTGATTTTTCTTTCATGCCAGTCAATGGCTTTGAGAGTATGAGGTGGAGATCAAGCCCATTAAAAATGGCCGTGGAGGGGCAATCTCAGCTTCATTGAGTTCCTACTGTGTGCAAGACCCTGTGAGCAAAGGATTATTAGAAACATATAAAACTGAGGAACTGAAGTTCATCTGAAACTTTAATATGCCTGTTTCTATGAATTTCAAGTGTGAAATTACACAATTATCTAACTTAAAGTCGGTGGCCACAAATGGTTAATTTAGGGAACATAGAACAAACTGTGGAAAATTCTTCAAGAGATGGGAATGCCAGACCACCTTACCTGCTTCCTGAGAAACCTGTATGCAGGTCAAGAAGTAACAGAACTGGACATGGAACAACAGACTGGTTCCAGATTGGGAAAGGAGTATGTCAAGGCTGTATATTTTCACCCTGCTTATTTAACTTATATGCAGAGTATATCATGAGAAATGCCAGGCTGGATGAAGCACAAGCTGGAATCAAGATTGCAGGGAGAAATGTCAATAAGTTCAGATATGCAGATGACACCATACTTATGGCAGAAAGTGAAGAGGAACTAAAGAGCCTCTTGATGAAAGTGAAACAGGAGAGGGAAAAATCTGGCTTAAAACTCAACTTTCAAAAAATGAAAATCATGACATCCAATCCCATCACTTCATGGCGAATAGATGGGGAAACAATGAAAACAGCAAGAGACTTTATTTTGGGGGGCTCCAAAATCACTGCAGATGGTGACTGTAGCCCCGAAATTAAAAGACGCTTGCTCTGTGGAAGAAAAGCTATGACCAACCAAGACAGCATATTAAAAAGCAGAGACATTACTTTGGCAACAAAGGTCCATCTAGTCAAGGCTGTGGTTTTTCCAGTGGTCATGTATGGATGTGAGAGTTGGGCCATAAGGAAAGCTGAGCACCGAAGAATTGATGCTTTTAAACTGTAGTGTTGGAGAAGACTCTTGAGAATCCCTTGGACAGCAAAGAGATCCAACCAGTCCATCCTAAAGGAAATCAGTCCTGAATATTCATTGGAAGGACTGATGCTGAAGCTGAAGGTCCAATACTTTGGCCACCTGATGTGAAGAACTGACTCATTGGAAAAAAACCCTGATGCTGGGAAAGGTTGATGGCAGGAGGAGAAGGGGATGACAGAGGACAAAATAGTTGGCTAGCATCCCCAGCTCAATGGACATGGGTTTGAACAAGCTCCAGGAGATGGTGAAGAACAGGGAAGCCTGGCATACTGCAGTCTGTGGGGTTGCATAGAGTTGGACATGACTGAGCAACTGAACAAGAACCATAAGTTGGGTTTGAGTATGATGATTGGGAAGGGGTGAGAAGTGGAGAGCAAGTGAATATGGTTCTTACATCTTAGAGTGAAAAAGGAGATTGATTAAACACTGATTGTATTCCAGAAATTAGGGGAAATCTATTTACTTGAGAGAACTAAAATTGAATGCTGTGAAACCCTGATGATTCTTGCTGCACGCTGCATTGATCTGAGTGCTGAATGTATCTACCTTGACAGGTTCAGGCAACCTTTCAAAAAAATTCTTTGAAAAAAATCAATTATTTAATTGATCTATATATTTATGTTTGCTCCTATTCACTGTTATTTACTATTCACCTAGGCTGCCAACTTTTAAACAATCTTGGTACAAATGTTTGGTCCTAAACATTAGCAGATAGATGTGTTTTATATAACAGTTATGGAGTCCATTAACATGAAGCACTAAACCACAAAAAGAAACGAAAGAGATTTATAAGCATGTGAAATGCCCTCACCAGAGACAGTGGAAATAAATCCAAAGTCAGAGGAACATTTATGAAGTTACTGCAAGCAGATTTATCTACTTCAAAACATGTTTTGTGGGACTGAAACATACCTAATCTACTATGCTTAAGTTAAAAGGTAAAATCTACAAATTGACTCTCATTTATTGGTTTGATGGTACCCCCTATATTTAAGGAAACCTAACTGTTGGAGAAGGCAATGGCACCCCACTCCAGTACTCTTGCTTGGAAAATCCCATGGACGGAGGAGCCTGGTGGGCTGCAGTCCATGGGGTCGCTAAGAGTCGGACACAACTGAGCATCTTCACTTGCACTTTTCACTTTCATGCATTGGAGAAGGAAATGGCAACCCACTCCAGTGTTCTTGCCTGGAGAATCCCAGGGACGGGGGAGTCTGGTGGGCTGCCATCTCTGGGGTCGCACAGAGTCCGACACGACTGAAGTGACTTAGCAACTGTTGCAGAAGAGAGAAATCTCCATTTAAATATTTCTCTGTCATGTGCATTCTTGGTAATAGAAATTGCCCTAATAATTTTTCTTTAAAAATTAGAAATTTGGGAAAGCTTAGATTATTAGTACTTTCAAGTGACTTTAAAAGACTTCTAGCACTACTGTTTCACAGAAATACCCAATTCTGAGCCCAAGTGCTGGTAACAACAGTAGTCTAGAGGGCAACTTTTTCTTGGCTGCAACTAGAGATATTATTAGCATCTTCAGAAGCAAACATCATCTCCCCCACCAAAAAAAGTTGGCAAAGTAAAGTGGTGGCATTTGTCTCCTCGTTAAAACATCAGATTGACAAAGTCCATGTACTACTCCGTTTCAAAAAGTCCCAGCTCTTTTAAACACTGGCATTCTTATCATTTTGTGCATTCACTGCTGACTGCTGGCTAACGGTGTCTGTGTGGAGTTCTCCTTGAGTATCTTTCCCCATCAACTGATAAGCCAGTCGCTCCTAGGATTTCTGGTCAAGAGCAGTGCTCAAGAAAGAAAGCTGATAGTACATATTTGAAATTGTTGCAGTCCACATTCCTTCTCTTGTTCTGTTTATTTGTTTCTTTCTTTCTATTTGAAGGTAGGTCTAGAGGCTACTTACTGCGCTTTCAGATGGAGATGGCCCGGGCACAGAGTGGCAGTTTAATACACTTTCCTTGGGAAGGAAAGACACCGACCCTGTAAATCTAGCCTGTATTTGCTGTCGTAGGGCTAATCCATGGCCATAAAATTAGAGTCAAATATAAAATAAACGGCAAACCACTGTGTTCACATCAATCTATACAAATAAGCTAATGTATTATTTTAGGAGTGAAAACAATACTCTTAATAGCTCCTTAAATACGTGTTAAAGTTCCAGTACTTGCAAATTTATTTTTACAATAAAAATGTTAGGATTAAGGAAAATAGAAAAAAATGATCAAAGCCCTGTTCTCTCGGAAGACGTACCTTCAGGGCTTTGTTGTTTTTCCTTAGCCTTTTGGTTATTCTGCTCATCTAACTTTTTATTTTATTTTTCACTGCATTTGATTAATAGAATATTCTCTGGGATGTCTTTTTAATATTTAGCCTGCAGTAGGTCTTTGTTGCTGCGTCTGGGCCTTTTCTAGTTGCAGGGTGGGGGTTTCTCATTGCAGTGAATTGACAGGTGGGTTCTTTACCATTGGATCACCAGAGAAGTCCTGAGATGGCTTTTATGACGATGTGTAAGTCATGACTTTAAAATGTTTTTGGAAGACAGAAGATGCTTTACAGAAATGAAAAAGTGTCAAGTATTCTTTCCTGCCACAACAAAGACATTGTTCAAAAGAAAAGATTTTCAGATCCTGCAACCACTGCAGTCATTTTCTTTATTTTTTTTCTTTTCTTTTTTTAAAATTTATTTTTAATTGGAGGATGATTGCTTTACAATGTTGTGTTGATTTCTGCCATACAACAATGTGAATCAGCCAAAAGTATACATAGGTCCCCACCCCCCACCCCATCCCATCCCTCCAGGTTGTTGCAGAGCACCAGGTTGAGCTCTCCGTGTCAAACAGCAACCCCACCCCATCTGTTTTACATATGGTGGTGTCGTATCTCAGTGCCACTCCCTCAATTCATCCCACCCTCTTCTTACCCTTCACAAGTCTGTTCGCTATGTCTCTTGTATTCCTGCCCTGCAAATAGGTTCACCAGTACTATTTTTCTAGATTCCATATATGTGCATTAATAACGATATTTGTTTTTCTCTTTCTGACTTACTTCACTCTGTATAGCAGGCTCTAGGTTCATCTACCTCACTAGAACTGACTCAAATTTATTCCTTTTTATGGCTGAGTAATATTGCATTGCATAAATGTCCACTACTTTATCCATTCATCTGTCAATGGACATCTACGTTGCTTCCTGCTTTTGTAAATAGTGCTGCAATGAACACTGAGGTACATGTGTCTTTTTCAGTGGTTTTCTCAGGGTATGTGCCCAGGAGTGAGATTGCTGGGTCGTATGGTAGTTTTCAGTCATTTTTCAAAAGTATAAAGTGAAAATGGAATTTGAAATGGATGTAGAAAGAAGGGAAAAGAATCCCTGGTCCAGGCAGGCCCAGGTGTGGAGAGTCACCCATTTCTCGGGTGAGTCCTCTGAGCCCACCTGTTCTTGGGGTGATACCAGCTTCTTACACACCTGAGTTACTCCTCTGAGGGGCTGCCACCACCAACCAGACCCAGCTTCCATCCAGCACCTCCCAGCCTGACAGAGAGTGGTGATGTCTGGGGAAGGAAAAGAACTCTGCAGTGTCGCCAGCAGCCTGGAGGGGAAAGTCCCCTGCGGCTTCCAGCCGAGGACTTCCCTGCAGGGACAGCCACACTTGGTCTGTTCTCAAGCACAGGCCAGATGAAAGATTTTAAATAGGGCAGGAGGGAGGATTTTTTTAGCTCTTTTTCTACCAAGCAGCCATCATAAACTGATCTCAATGATCTGAAAAGCCCCTGAGATTTACACTGAAGGAAGGAACGTGCCAGAGACACTTGAAAACTATGACGTTTTCAGTAACAGGAGTCAATAGAGTCCTTTACGGCTCAACGTAGGTCCTGGAATTCTAAACTCTTGTGGCTTGGAGGGACTTTCTGAAGGTAATACTTCTGTTATGAGTAGATGACTTTTCAGCTAAAATTCAAAATAATTCAGTTCAGTTCAGTCACTCAGTCGTGTCTCTTTGCGACCCCATGAATCGCAGCACGCCAGGCCTCCCTGTCTATCACCAACTCCTGGAGTTCACTCAGACTCACGTCCATCGAGTCAGTGATGCCATCCAGCCATCTCATCCTCTGTCGTCCCCTTCTTCTCCTGCCCCCAATCCCTCCCAGCATCAGAGTCTTTTCCAATGAGTCAACTCTTCGCATGAGGTGGCCAAAGTACTGGAGTTTCAGCTTTAGCATCATTCCTTCCAAAGAAATCCCAGGGCTGATCTCCTTCAGAATGGACTGGTTGGATCTCCTTGCAGTCCAAGGGACTCTCAAGAGTCTTCTCCAACACCACAGTTCAAAAGCATCAATTCTTTGGCACTCAGCCTTCTTCACAGTTGAACTCTCACATCCATACATGACCACTGGAAAAACCATAGCCTTGACTAGACGGATCTCTGTTGGCAAAGTAATGTCTCTGCTTTTGAATATGCTGTATAGGTTGGTCATAACTTTCCTTCCAAGGAGTAAGCGTCTTTTAATTTCATGGCTGCAGTCACCATCTGCAGTGATTTTGGAGCCCAAAAATAAAGTCTGACACTGTTTCCCCATCTATTTCCCATGAAGTGATGGGACACCAGATGCCATGATCTTAGTTTTCTGAATGTTGAGCTTTAAGCCAACTTTTTCACTCTCCTCTTTCACTTTCATCAAGAGGCTTTTTAGTTCCTCTTCACTTTCTGCCATAAGGGTGGTGTCATCTGCATATCTGAGGCTGTTGATATTTCTCCTGGCAATCTTGATTCCAGTTTGTGCTTCTTCCAGCACAGCGTTTCTCATAATGTACTCTGCATATAAGTTAAATAAGCAGAGTGACAGATTACAGCCTTGACGTACTCCTTTTCCTATTTGGAACCAGTCTGTTGTTCCATGTCCAGTTCTAACTATTGCTTCCTGACCTGCATACAAATTTCTCAAGAGGCAGGTCAGGTGGTCTGGTATTCCCATCTCTTTCAGAATTTTCCACAGTTTATTGTGATCCACACAGTCAAAGGCTTTGCATAGTCAATAAAGCAAAAATAGATGTTTTTCTGGAACTCTCTTGCTTTTTTGATGATCCAGCGGATGTTAGCAATTTGATCTCTGGTTCCTCTGTTTTTTCTAAAACCAGCTTGAACATCTGGAAGTTCACGGTTCACATATTGCTGAAGCCTGGCTTGGAGAATTTGGGGCATTACCTTACTAGCGTGTGAGATGAGTGAAATTGTGTGGTAGTTTGAGTGGTTACTAATTCCATCATAAAGTGGTTACTGAAAATTCTTGCCTTCAGTGACAGTTATAGAAAAATAGTTTTTCAGTTTTTCTGACTTAAAAAAAAAACCAGTGGGAAATTATTAATCACAATGATGATTGGGTTTGCCTTGTTAAGAAGATGAGTACTGAGCTTAGAATTTCTGTGTCATCACTGAATCCTCAATTGTGTCAGTTCTAAATTTATTGATGTGTGATGGATCATTTAATGACAATAAATCCTGTCCCCTGACCCCTCCCCTTTCCGCACTTCCCAAGAGGCACTCTCTTTTTCTGGACTATGTTTTTCTCCAGATGTATGCCTAGGAGTAGGATTGCTGGGCATATGGTAGATCTGTTTTTAGTTTTTTAAGGGACCGATAGACTGTTCTCCATCAGAGACGGCAATGGCACCCCACTCCAGTACTCTTGCCTAGAAAATCCCACGGACAGAGGAGCCTGGTAGGCTGCAGTCCATGGAGTCGCTAAGAATTGGACACGACTGAGCGACTTCACTTTCACTTTTCACTTTCATGCATTGGAGAAGGAAATGGCAACCCACTCCAGTGTTCTTGCCTGGAGAATCCCAGGGACGGGGGAGCCTGGTGGGCTGCCGTCTCTGGGGTCACAAAGAGTCCAACACGACTGGAGCAACTTAGCTGCAGCAGACTGTTCTCCGTAGTGGCTGTACCAGTTTACATTCCCATCAACCTGTAGGAGGGTTCTCTTCTCTCCACTCCCTCTCCAGCATTTATTGTTTGTAGATTTTTTTTTTTTATGTTAACCATTCTGATCAATAGGAGGTGATATCTCATTGTAATTTTGATTTATATTTCTCTAATAATTAATGATGTTGAACATCTTTTCATGTGCCTCTTGGCCATCTGGTCTTCCTTGGAGCAATGTCTATTTAGGTCTTCTGCTCATTTCTTGGTTGGGTTGTTTGTTTTGATGATATTAAGCCTCATGAGCGGTTTGTAAATTTTTGAAATTAAACCCTTGTTGATCACATCATTTACAAGTATTTTCTCCCAATCTGTGGGTTGCATTTTCATTTGTTTATGCGTGGAGGCACTCTCTTTTTTTAATGTGACTTTGGGGCTCATTTCCTCCTCCTCTCCGTTGAATTTGGACTGGCTTTGTCTGACCAACAGAATGTGGTGAAAGTGAGGTGGTTTGCGTTTGTAAGCCTTGGTCTTCATGGTCTTGCAGTGAAGCACCAAGAGAGATGGCTCTCTGTCGGCCTGAGGCAGTGGATCTAACCTACAGGAGACTGTGCAGTTGTATAAAGCATATAGTGTAAGATTATATGATAACCGTGATGCTTCTATAAAGAACCACTCCAGTCAGCTCAAATGGAGCAGAATAGCAACTGCAGCCCTCACCAACTGCCAAACACATGAGGGAGGCTGACTTAGACTGCCCACCAGCCACCCAGCCAGCTGTGCAGGTGAACAAAAAAGCAGACCAGCAGAGAAACTGCCCGAGCAACTTACAAAAGTGTGAGAGATAATAAGTTGTTTTTGGAAGACACTAAGGTTTTGGGGTGATTTTGTTATGTAGTAATAGATAAGTGATACAACTTATCAAACCTTTTCACCTGTAATTGTGATAATAAGAGCTCAATTGCTTAAGGAATTCCTAGTAATTTACCTGCAATTTTTTTTCTATTGTTCCTCAGGCAGAGAGACAGGCTCCGTGGGTAAGGAAAGCTGTTTACTTTCTTTTTCTTCTTTCTTTATTTTTACTACTTTTAAAATTGAAGTATAGTTAATTGACAGTTTGTTTCAGGTATACAGCAAAGTAATTTAGATATATGTATATATATTCTTTTTCTTTATAGATTCTTTTCCTTTATAGATTATTACAAGATATTGAATATAGTTCTCTCAGGTGACTTAGTAGCCTCCTACCACATGGTTCTTGCCTGGAGAATCCCGTGGATAGAGGACCCTGGTGGGCTACAGTCCATGGGGTTGCTCAGCAGCTTTCACTCACTCACCACAGGGTTGCCTATTCTCATTTCAGTGGCACAATATATAGGACAGCTCTTAAATATAGTCAGTAACCTTTTCTCCTTGTGGCATGAGGAAATGATATCTCCTACCCAAATACCAGAGAGACATTTCAGAGATTATTCTTCAGATCACTCATTTTAAGAATAAAGTAACTTTCACCCTGAGTAAGCTAATGTCAGATCATGAATACATTTTGATTTAAATTGTAAAATGAATCAGAGATAATTTGTTTCAGTCAGCCAATATATCATTAAAAAAAGTATTTCCATTCCAAGTGTTACTTTATAAGACAAAGTAAAGCCAATGGGAAGAAAGGAAAGCAAACCAGAGTTACATTATTGCTTCTGATGAGGTAAACCCTGTGCAGAGGAATTATCCAGGAGCAGGTGTTCTCTGATTGACAGGTGGGGGTCGGGTTTTTGAAAGGGAAAAAACCTTATGAGGTGAGGAAGGGTACTGCAGTAAAACATGGTTTGTCTGAAACCCATGCATTTGACCATCAGTGAGGGACGTCTTTCCATCATGCCTGCCATCAGCTGCATCTACCTAAAGGGAGAATACCCAAACTTGGAGAATACCCTAAACCTTTATACTCTTTGTCCATAACAATGCAGTGACTATGCTTTAAAAAATAATCTATGTGACTGAAGATTTTTCATAAACTCTCTCCTCCTCTAGCCAGAATTCTTCCAGCTAATTCTGTGATGCTATTTGCAAATCCCAGTGTCCCAGGTATCTGACACTGACTCTGCAGCAGGTTTCTTTGTGAAACTTAGAGGAGGGAAACCCAAGAGGAAGTGCAGGGTGGTATACATGACAGTTATTTGACACTTCTCACATTGTAATTCCTGCTTCTTTCATGAACAGGCACTGAAAAAGTCGTCACTTTGAGGGACTACCTTTCAGTCTTCCACACAAGGAGCCATGTATGTTAACTGCATAACTGTAGATTATAGTAGATTTCAGCTGTCCTACAGGAATCTATAGGTTAATGTTTATCTGAAGTAATAAAGACTTTAGTTGTTTTACATAATATGTAAGGGGACTGATCAGAGTTTGTTTATATCAAACAGTAAAATGTCATAGATTATTTTCAACTTTTATTACTACATATATTGATATCAGGGTTTTTTCTTGGAACTGTCTCTCCCCTTAATTGTTTGGTTGCCATTTTAGGGAGATTTAACCCTGATGCTGGGAGGGATTGGGGGCAGGAGGAGAAGGGGACGACAGAGGATGAGATGGCTGGATGGCATCACCGACTTGATGGACATGAGTTTGAGTGAACTCTGGGAGTTGGTGATGGACAGGGAGGCCTGGCGTGTTGCAATTCATGGGGTCGCAAAGAGTCGGACATGAGTGAGCGACTGAACTGAACTGAATCTAAATTTATCCTTTTTTTCCACCTAGTCATTTCTGTTTTCTCTGTTGGAAGTTGAAACATATAACATCATACACAATAAATTAATTTTTTTCTTTTCTCTCCTCCTTTTCCAAACATTTCTTCCCTTTAAAACTCAGTACCTCTGGTCATTATCTCATGGTTTTATCTGGCATGGCTACTTTAGCTAATTAAAGTGGTTATTTATATAATAAGTA
This sequence comes from Bos javanicus, assembly GCF_032452875.1. Taxonomy (NCBI): domain Eukaryota; kingdom Metazoa; phylum Chordata; class Mammalia; order Artiodactyla; family Bovidae; genus Bos; species Bos javanicus. Next base: position 30,395,587 of record NC_083874.1, on the reverse strand, counting down.
TCATAGTTATCTTTACTATGTAACCTTGAATTAAATACTTTACACAGTTTGCACAAATATTTCTACAGAGTAGAAAAGAACACAATAGAGATTCCCAGATGATATAACAGACTGAACACATTTGTCTGATTTTATTCCCTCCTGATAACCTGTGAAAACTACAGTAACATGATTTAAAATAAAAAATAAACTCAGCAGGGCCAGGTACAATAGGAGAGGAGGCCAATAGTTTTGCAAATCAGAAAGCAGATGGACAGAAGGCATCTTTAAAAATGCAGGAAACCAAATTCTAAGCCCGGACTAGAGAAAGCTGGGAACCAACCTGATTTCCTTGCATAGTCGATCCTCAGAAGGCAATGCAGGGGCTTCTGGAAGACGAGGTTTGAAGTGAGGAGCAGGGTGAGGAGGTCTGGTGGGAACTGTTTTGGAGGTGGGTAGATCTCATGCCTTGCTGCCGCTTCATCCTGGGAGCCAGCCCCTTGTCCAGCCCTGCAGAGCATGGGAGGTTTCTTCCCTGCAGAGGGGAAACTGAGGCTGTCTGGTCTAGGGGTGGGAGTGCCAGACAATGCTAAGGGTGGGATTTATTGTTGTTCAGTTGCTCAGTCATGTCTGACTCTTTGAGACCCAGTGGACTGCAGCACACCAGGCTTCCCTGTCCTTCATCATCTCTTGGAGCTGATGAGGCTACTGTGTCAAAACAGGGAAATTAAGCATTTGTGCTCTGGATGACGATTCCTTTCAACATTTTTCCCATTTAACTCTCAGTACAAGAAGTCAGCTGTTGACCTTCTAGACAGGAGAGAGAGAGAAAAGTATTCCAGCTGGAAACTGATCAGCCCTAGAGGAAAGACCTGGGGGCTTCCCTTGTAGCTCAGTCAGTAAAGAATGCCTGCAATGCAGGAGACCTGGGTTCAATTCCTGGGTCAGGAAGATCCCCTGGAGAAGGAAATGGCAACCCACTCCAGTATTCTTGCCTTGAGAATCCCCATGGACAGAGGAGCCTGGCAGGTTAGTCCATGAGATTGCAAGAGTCAGACACAGCTTAGCGACTAAACCACCACCAACAGAGGAAAGACCTAAACCTACTAAGATCAAAAGTTCCCCAACAAACAACCTAGCCAGATCATTTTACATTGAAGGGCAGTATGGATAAGCCTAAACCAAACCTTTAAGACTTCCAATCAGCTTTCTGTCTCCTCATATTAAACATAAGTAGACCATCAAGGATTGCCAGATATCTGCAGGATGTTATGAACTTTGAAGATAGAAGCTAAAATGATCCAACAGGTTAAAATGCAGCTTGGGGAAATCAGAAGCAATGCAAAGAAAAGAAAACAATGAACAAAATACTAAAAGATCATTAATATCCTCAGAGAGTTAAAAGAAGACACCACATTTTGAAAACAAATGCTACTAGGCAAAAGCAAACAAATGGAACAAACACTGGAAACCCAAGCGCTTTCAAAGAACAAAGCCCAATTTTTAAGAATTAAAAGCATAATAGCAGAAATGATATTAGTGTTGGAATTAGAAATGTTGGTAAAGCTGAATAAATTTTCTGAAAAATACAGAAAAAAAGACAAGAGGAAGGAAGCACCAAAAAATAGTTTCAGAAAATTTTCCTAGAATCGAAGAATGTGAATTTTGACTGAATGGGCCTACTTGATATCCAGCTTCACTGATCACAGTGATCCATATCAAAGGATACCACACTAAAATTTCAAAATAGGAAGATTCTACAAGTTTCAAAAAAGGAAAAACAAGTGCATCCAAGGAATCAGGGATCAGGATTACTTCCAACTTCTCACCTGCATCACTGGAAGCTGAAAGACAATGGAAGAAGGACTCACAATTCCGCAGCAGAGTTACTTCCAGCCCAGAATGCATTGTCAGCCAAAACATCAACCAGGCATAGAATAAAGACATTTTCAGACATGAAAGTTCTGAAGAATCTTATCTCCCATGCACTGTTTGTCAGGAAGCTCCTGGAGACCCTGTTTCACCCAAGCAAGGCAGTGAGTGAGCCAAGAAAGAAAGAGGAAGACCTGGTAGACAGTGCTCAGAGCCGGATCATAAGAGCTGGTGACGCGAATCCTCGGGATAGATGGAAACAGGGATATCTGCACACCAGGTGAGGAGGGAGACCCGTCCTGACTGGAGCACTGTGACTCAAGAAGTAGACAGGGTCCCTTGTGCTGCTGTTTTCTCCTCATGAACTTGTTAGAAGCTCCATCCCACCAAGACGAGGGAGTACACCAAGTGAGACCAGGAGACCTGAAATCTAGACTTGGAGACAGGCTAAGGCTGGTCAAGGATGACAGCAAAGGGAGAGCGGAGAGCTCCATGAGAGAGATCTAAAGACAAAACCAAATCTCCAGGTAGATAAATATAGATATAAATCTGTGAGTAAAATGTTTTAAAAGGCTTTTGGGAGATGTCAAAGGAATGAATAAGAAACTAAACAAACCAACTAAGCAAATGAAAAGCAAAGGCAGTTATTAATGTCAGGAAAAAGTAAAGATTATATAACACTGAATATATTTCAACAAAAATTATACTATAATGATACAGGATGGATGGGAGGCTGTGAAGCAGATGGATGGTGGTGAAAACTGAACCCTTAAGAAACATAAAGAAAGTCAGGTGATAATGTCTAAAAACAGGGGAAGCAAAGATAGCATAATTTTATATTTAGTATTTGCTATATAGTATTTAGGAGTGAAGTATCATGATACTTGCAACTTACTTTTTAAGAATTTATCTGAAGTGTATGTATATTGTTTAGTCACTGAGTCGTGTCCAAGTCTTTTGCGACCCATGGACTGTACCTCGCCAGGCTCCTCTGTCCATGGGGTTTCCCAGGCAAGAACACTGGATGGGTTGCCGTTTCCTTCTCCAGGGGATCTTCCTGATGCAGGGATCAAACCCGTGTCTCCAGCATTGGCAGGCGGACTGATTACCACAGAGCCACCTGGAAAGCCCAAAGTGTATGTATTTTTATATTACACACACACGCATATATATTTATCTGACATTTCTGATAATAAAAAATTAGGGATAAAAGTCTATGATGTAGAAAATGATGATGTATAAACACGGGAAGCAATAGCTCAGAGTGGAGCTCCCTGAAGATGGAGACTAGGGCTGTGGTGAGGAGTAGGTCAAGGGACTAGTGTTTTTTTATGAGACTTTTTGTGAGACTTTTTTTATGTTACTTCTTGACTCTCTATGCTATGAGCCAGCCTCACTTGGATAAAAGTAACATTTTATTAGAAAGGAAAGGAAAAAAGGACTCACAGTCCACTTGGTTCTACCCCTGCTAGTTTCGTGATCATGGGTAAGTTCTTATCCATGGAAGACTGCAGGCTTCCAAACTATTATATGAAAAAAGTTCAACTAGACCCTCTGCTTCAAGTCAAAACTGCTGACTCTCTCATCAGACACAAACTTATTTGTTTATTTAAACTTTGTATTTCTTCATTACTTTTAATTTTGTATGTCTAAAGATCTAAAACTTTTTCCAGATTATTCAGATTTCATTGAATAGAAAAGTAATTCTTAATAAGCATGACAAAAAGGATTTAGCTGTTTGTCACCAAAATGCGCACTTAGACTTGAGTTTATCCTCTTCACCGGCAACAAGAAACCTGGTCTTCCGAGATTCCTAGTCTCTGACATGGAAAAAAAATATGGAGCGTGTGGAATAAATATAGCTCAAATGTAGAATCACTTGGGGAATAATTTGGACTTACATAGTTAAACGAAAAATCTCCAAAGTCATATTCGCCAGAATTACATCCAAGAACAACGTTTTATTTAGCAACTAACTGAGATGAATAGCAGCTTCAGTAGCTCTAAGCAAAGGCTCTATTCATCAAATTTAAGGACACAGGCAAAGGAAATTGATTCATTTCTGGACCTGATTGAGTTTCCACAGTTAGATGCATTGGAGGGAGACACGGTGTGAATGCTTCAATTCTGTGGTTGTTGCCTGCATGTAATCTGGTCTGGAACACCCCACCCTGTGTCCTCAAGTCTAAGCAGGCTCCCCACATGGACAAGGCTCTTATCTCCATGCCACTTGCAGAACAATCAATGCGATTTTTAATAAATACTTGTGATCTTTCACCAGAATTCCAGCTTTCTCTCTGGAGATGCCTGTGTGCCTGAAATAGAAGAAGCATGAAACATTGGAAACCTGGTGGAAGGGAGGGCTCAGCGTGGTGCCCTGTGCTGTCGGTGGTCTGTCTATGCCTGTTAAATCAATGGAAAGTCTCATGTTAAATTTGTCACCTTTGACACAGTTCTAAGATTTATTTTCACCTTCTCCCCATCATCCTGAGAGTCTGCTTGGAAGCCAGAAGGCTCTTCTCCTGTGACATGTTATCACTGCCACTTCCATAGTTCTTTCGAGGTGCTTTGAGTCACCCTGGCTCGGTGTCCCAGCTCACATCTGCAGGGTAAGGCCTGTGGAGGCAGGCACCATGCGTTTCCTTCACCCCTCGAGAGGCACGTGGCAGACACTTGGAAATATTTGTTAGAGGAGCAAGCTTGGTTCTGGTTTTCTACTCTCACCACCTGTGACGTTTGTTTGATGTCAGGATGCTAGTTCCTTAGGTAACATGGTAACTTGGGGTTGTAAGTCTTGCCCTTGGAGTCAAAAGACCCTGGGTTTGAGCCTCAGTTTGGCCTATTAACTGTGAAACTTCAGACAATTTATCAAACTCTCTGAACCTCTATCTTAATCTCTATAAAGGAGGTGATAATAACACCTTCACAAGATTTTAGTGAGAGTTAAATTATATGTATATATGAGTGTGTGTGTATATATACAACTATATATCCACACACACACACATATATATATAACCTAGGACCTCATAAGTACACAATAATGTTAAATCTCTTCTGTGCACTGATCACATTACTAATGTGTAGTGTCGAATTCCTTGAAAGTAGTAATAAGGGGCTGCAAATTATTTGTAATAGTTCAAAAAGACTAAGGATTGTTGCATTTACTTATAATGACAATGTTAAGCTTTTTGGGTATCTACTCATTGACTCTGGCTAGTCAGCAATCTTTCTCAGTACATACATGTCTCAGATTAATTAAAATGAGAGAATGAACTATTCCTATATATAACAGTATAAAAACTCAGCATATGGAGTTTATGAGGTGTCCTTGGTTACTCGCAACTACTGTGGATCCCAGGATATTCAGAAGCATGTGTTTCAGATCTAGCCCTCAACTCAAAAATTTATGATGAGCTTACAGAATTTGGGGGACTGACGTGTTTGTTGCTGGGCACTTCAAGTGTGTTTAGTAATAAAACTAAACCAGTGTCACCATAGTAAGAACACTGCTGACTAGACTGAGCTGTTGTAATTTTTCTTGAAACTCATAGCAACCACATATGTCTAGTTCATGTGACAGGATGTTATTGCAAATTACTAAATAGTGGATAATGCGTAATTTTACCACAGGCTTTTATTACTAGATGGTCAGAATCTAACATTGGCGTGAAATGACTATGGCATTCTAAAGCAAAGTAGAGTTATAATGCAAATTGAGAAACCCTATAAACCCTCAGCTCTCTTCTATTTTACCCTTTAAAATGTTTCAAGAAATTATCAGCTAGTATACTTTGGAGAGATAGTGTAGAGATATAAAATCAGAGAAGAGAGACTGTTTACTAACCTCATAAATATGTTATAAAAATCCTAATGATTTCATCAGACTACCCTTGTTTATTACCAAAGTGTTATCTAATTCCTATGGGACTGCTTATAGTATGAGAGAAAGAGAGAGAGAAGAAAGAGACCTTTTGATCTTTGGGTGATATTTCCTAACTCCTTTAGTATGTGGATGATTTTTACGTTATTTTTGTATTGTTACATCAAATTTCCCATTATCCTGCTCTGAACTAGACTGAAGCCAGATTGAAATTTGGGAGAGGATATTTTTTACTAACAGGGCAATTAAACATTAAGCCATTGCAACTATCTAAGTCCTGTTTATATTTCCTTAAGCTAAAGATGTTTTAACTCCTCTATCCCATATTTTTTAATCATTACTCTGTTGAAAATATTGTGAAAATCTGCTCCACAGAATCCTGATAAACCACAAGTAACGATGTGTCATTTGTGCCTGTTGGACATTCACACCACTCACATTTCTCACTTGTCCATAAAGAAATTGTGAGATATAATTTATCTTCCTCCCCTTGGATCAATTCTGTGATAAGACTTGATATCCTAAATAAAATTTTAAGATGTTGCCTACTTATTTACATAAGAATTATCTATTTTAATTCTTTTCCTGGAAAATATGAAATACTTAAAATAGAACTTTATTAGTACATTTACAGTAATTTTGGATCTTATAAAAGTATGAAAGGAAGCTTTCGGTTTTCTTACCAAGTGTATAGTTTAATGACTGTTACCTCAATAACAATCATAACAAGCATTTTTATTCCTGTTACATAATATAAATACGTAATGAACAATATCTCATCTTGTTTCTACAATAACCCTATGAAGTAAGTGATGTAAATATTATCAGCCTTATGTTATAGATAAACAAGGCTCCAAAAACTGAGACTAGAGGGAGTTTGCTCTTGTCCATAGTGAAGTGGCTAACAAGTACTAAAATCACGACTCACTCTCTGGTCCTCTTTCTCCTACTTCTGTATTTCTTTTCCCCTTTTGAAAAAAAGGAGGTGAAATTCACGTAGCATGAAATTAACAATTTTAATGTATATGATTAAGTTACATTTAGTCCATCCACAATACTGTGCAATCATTACCTCTGTCTAGTTTCAAGACATTTTCATCAACCCAAAAGGAACTCTGTACCCATTAAGCTAGCAACCACCAGCCCCTGGAAACCACTAATATGGTTTGTGTCTCTGTGGATTTACCTATACTGGATATTTCATATAAATGAAATCATATAATATGTGACCTTTTGTGTCTGACTTTTTTTACTCAGCATTAATGTTTTTGAGGTTCATCCACATTGTACTTCATATCTTTTTATGTATGCGTAATATTCCACATTTTCCTTGCAATGTAATTTCTTTACTCACTAATGAGTGTTTGACTTGTTCCCACTTTTTGCTTTTTATTAACAGTAGTGCTGAGAACACTCACACATTTGTTCATATAATGCTAATTACTGCTAGTGGATATTGGATTGTTTCCATTTGGGGGCCATAATGAATAATGCTGCTATGAACATTCATGTACAGATTTTTTGTGTGAGCATATGTTTTGAATTCTCTCATGTATATATCTAGGAGTGGAAATGCTGGGTCATGTGATACTTCTGTATTAAACTTTTTAAGGAACTGTCACACTGTATTCCACAGTGGCTGTACCATTTTATATTCCCACCAAAAATGTATGAAGGTTCTAATTTATCCACATCCTCACTGATGCTTTTTAGCTTGTTTTTTTAAAAATTGTAGCCATCCTAGTGAGTGGTATCTCATGGAATCAACAGTTTTTACTTCCATTTTCCTAATAACTAATAATGTTGAGCATTTTTTTCACATACTTGTTGGCCCTTTACATATCCTCTTTGCAGGAATTTGTTTGTTGAATTCTTTGCCCATTTTTAAAAAAGTATTTATTTCCTTGGCTGTGCCCAGTCTTAGTTATGGCTCTTGGGATCTTTAGTTGGGGTATGTGAGAACCCTGGCCCCCTGCATTGGAAGCACAGAATCGTAGCCACTGGACCGCCAGGAAAGTCCCAATTCTTTGGCCATTTTTAATTTGAGTTGCTTCTGTACTTAATAAGTTACGCTCTTCCCCCTAATATTCCACTCATGCTCCTTTGGAAAATTTACCTTCCTGATCCCTTAGTGTGTCATTATATACAGAAAATACAGTTACAGATTCTTGAGATATTTTCATGTGTGTGTGTGTGTGTGTGATCAGGGGTCATCCTTATCTAGGAATAGGATACAAAGTTCTCCATAGGTGATGGAATTGATAACCTAACGTGAAGACTGAGCTCATCCATTTGTCAGTTACCATGGTGCTATCCCAGCTTCCCTCGTGGCTCAGACAGTGAAGAATCCACCTGCAGTGTGGGAGACCTGGGTTCGATCCCTGGGTTGGGAAGATCCCTTGGGGGAGGGCATGGCAACCCACTCCAGTATTTTTGCCTAGAGAATCCCATGGACAGAGGAGCCTGGTGGGCTACAGTCCATGGGGTCACAAAGAGTCAGACATGACTAAGCGACTAAGCACAGCGCATGGTGCTGCCCTCAGGCTGGGGTGCCCCTCAGAGAAGGAGCCAGGGTCAATGGCAGATTTGGGAACATGGGCTTCTACTTGGCTTGGACCAGGGAGAAGAGGAGTTGCCTGTTTTGCTGCCTTGTGTCAGGGATAACGTGGAGCCTGCTCTGGAGTGAAAGGTCAGGATGGGGTGGCCATCGGGGTGGGAGTGAAGGGAGAAAACCATACACTTTTTGTGGCTGTAGTGGCCTCTTGGGCCAAGGGCATTTTCATGGTTGGACACTCGCCCAGGGTATTCATAATGTTTATGCTATTTGTATTTTCTGTGACTACTGCCTTTGTGTCTGTCTTGGTACAGGGAGCAGCTCTTTGTAGAAGTGCCGCCTGTTCTAGTTGTGCTAAGGGGAACACAAGCAGAGGTTCTATGAAGATTTGGACCAATGCTTTGAAGGACAGGCAGCTCTGAGAGCCAAGTGAGGTGTGGCTGCCATGGAAGAAAGGCTGAGAAGATACCAGTGGGAGGGAGGGTCTTGGGAGCCAGGCTTCCAGCAGGCTTCCTCTGGGGCCTCTCCTTAACACGCCTCAGTGTTTATCCCTCACAAAAGCCTGTGTTCTGCAAATGTGACTGAATAATACTGTGAGATATTAATTTACAGACTTTTCTCATAGTTCCCCCTTTCACCTCCCCCCTTTAAATCAAATGGTTGGCTCTGCTCCATAATCTCAGGAGAAAGAGGTGACTGGCCAAAAAGCAGACTCAGGCCATAAATTACATTCTGTGTGTGTTCTGAAAGCCCAAATAGGGAAGCATAGGAGATTCTGGGTTTGAACACAATGATTGGGTAAAGGGGGCTTTCCTTTTACCTTCAAACTTGAAGAAAGGTCCTCCTGGGTTGGTGTAGGGATGGGGTGGGCTAAGGTGGGTACATGGACATGAACAGAGAGGAGTGTGGGTCCCAGAGCAGAGGGGCCTGAGCCTGCTTTCCAGGGTAGCCTGGGAGGCCCCAGGGAGGGAAAGATCATGTGGGTTGTGCTAGGCTGAATGCGTGCATGTGTGAATGCTCACTCGTGTCTTACTCTCTGTGACCCCATGGAGTGTAGACCGCCAGGCTCCTCTGTCCATGGGATTTCCCAGGCAAAAATACTGAAGTGGGTTGCCATTTCCTTCTGAAGGGGATCTTCCCAACTCAGAGATTGAACCCCTGCTTCTGGCATTGGCAGGTGGGTTCTTTACCACTGAGCTGCCTGGGAAGCCCCCACTAGACTGAATCAGATCAGATCAGTCGCTCAGTTGTGTCTGACTCTTTGCGACCCCATGAATCGCAGCACACCAGGCCTCCCTGTCCATCACCAACTCCCAGAGTTCACTCAGACTCACGTCCATCGAGTTGGTGATGCCATCCAGCCATCTCATCCTCTGTCGTCCCCTTCTCCTCCTGCCCCCAATCCCTCCCAGCATCAGAGTCTTTCCCAATGAGTCAACTCTTCGCGTGAGGTGGCCAAAGTACTGGAGTTTCAGCTTTAGCATCATTCCTTCCAAAGAAACCCCAGGGCTGATCTCCTTCAGAATGGACTGGTTGGATCTCCTTGCAGTCCAAGGGACTCTCAAGAGTCTTCTCCAACACCACAGTTCAAAAGCATCAATTCTTCAGCGCTCAGCCTTCTTCACAGTCCAACTCTCACATCCATACATGACCACAGGAAAAACCATGGCCTTGACTAGACAAACCTTTGTTGACAAAGTAATGTCTCTGCTTTTGAATATGCTATCTAGGTTGGTCATAATGTCCGCCTTCTAATCCCAGAATCTGTGAATGTGTTACTTTACATGGCAAAAAGGGACATTGCAGGTAAGATTCAGTTAAGGATCTTGAGATGGGGAAAAGGAGCCTGGTGCACCCAGGTGTGTGCAATGTGATGACAGGAGCCTTAGGCGAGGGAGGCACGTGAGCGCAATGGGTTGCGAAGATCCTCCAAGCCGGCTTTGAAAATGGAGGTAAAGGCCGCAAGCCGAGGAGTGCCTGAGGCCCCCAGAAGTCGGCAAAAGCAAGAAAACAGACTCTCGCTTGGAGCTTTCAGGAAGAACCAGACCCACGGACACCTTGATTTTGCTCATTTGGCTTCTGACCTCCAGAACTGTAAGGTAATACTTGCCCTTTGTTTTAAGCCACGGAGCGTGTGGCCATTTGTTACAGCAGCCCTTGGGAACTAAGAGTGGGGTGTCTCCTGCAACCTGCATGGGGCGCCGGCTGCATCAGGACGCCGACAGGAGGGCTTAAAGAGCCACATGCAGGGGCAGGGGGAGCCCAGCGGATAGTGTGGGCTGGGAACTGGGGACCTGGTGGGCTCCTAATCCCGTGCCCTGGCATGACAGCACCCCAGGATTTCCTATCACAGTCCTAGGGAAGGCTGGAAGCTCTGTCCAAGTGACATTGAATTTCTGTCACTCAGCCTAAGTGAGCACTTAAAATACAAAGAAAGGAAGTGATTATTCTTCAACACAGAGCTTTGGATCTGAAGTTCTTCCTCTCCACATGATGTTTCATTTCAAGTTTAGGGGATGGGCAACCACTGTGCACCACATACTTTGTATATGCATGTTTAGTTCATTTTCACAGCCCAGTGAGGTAAGGACACCTCACCATCAACTTAATTTGTTCCTGAAAATATGACAGAGGGTTTAGGGAATGGGAGAGACTACATTTCATTATTTTAAAATGAGTTCCAGGCTTGTCCAAAAAATACAATCAGTTTGCTCCAAATAGCACTGAGCAATAACTCTACTGTCATTCATTCATTTTTTAAAAAATTATTGAACTATAGTTGATTTACAATGTTTTAGGTGTATAGCAAAGTGATTCAGTTGTACGTATTCAGTTTTCAGATTTTTTTCCATTATAGGTTACTATACAATACTGAATATAGTTCCCTGTGCTATACAGGAGGTCTTTATTGGTTATCTATTTTATATGGAGTAGTGTATATCTGTTAATCCAAAATTCCTAATTTATCCCTCCCCACCTTTCCCCTTTGGTACCCATAAGTTTGTTTTCTGTCTGTGAATCTATTTCTGTTTTGTAAGTAAGTTCATTCCTATCATTTTTTTAGATTCCACGTATAAATGATATCATGTGATGTTTGTCCTTCTCTGACTTGGTATGATAATCTCTAGGTCCAACCATGACCTAGTAATGCTGCAAATGCATTACTTCATTCTTCTTTATGGCTGAGTAATATTCTGTTGTATACATATTGCGCACTTTCTTTGTCCATTTATATATCGACGGCCGTGTCCTGGCTACTGTGAATAGTGAAGCTGTAAACACTGGGCTGCAACAGTCTTTTCGAAGTAGTTCAGTTGACTCTAGTCCCTCAGTCGTGTCCGACTGTTTGTGACCCTATGGATGCAGCATGCCAGGTTTCCCTGTCCATCACCAATTCCTGGAGCTTGATCAAACTCATGTCCATCTTTTCCACATATATGCCCAGGAGTGGGATGGCAGGATCGTATGGTAACTCTGTTTTTAGTTTTCTAAAGAGCCTCTGTAGTGTTCTGCATAGTGGCTGCCCTACTCAACAGTGTGGGAGGGTGCCCTTTTCTCTGCATCCTCTCATTCACTCTTTCAACCGGTGCTTACTGTTTGCATGTAACTGTGATTCTTTTCATGATCCCTGTATTAGTTTTCTCAGGTTATTCTACCAAAGTACCATAACTGGGTGGCTTGAAGTAAAAGAAATTTCTTCTCTCATGGTTCAGTTCTGTTGAGTTCAGTAGCTCAGGTGTGTCCAACTCTTTGTGACCCCATGGGCAGCAGCCTTCCAGGCTTCCCTGTCCATCACCAACTCCCAGAACTTGCTCAAACTCATGTGCACTGAGTCAGTGATGCCATCCAACCATCTTACCCTCTGTCACCCTCTTCTCCTCCTGCCTTCAATCTTTCCCAGCGTCAGGGTCTTTTCCAGTGAGTCTATTCTTCCCATCAGGTGGCCAGAGTATTGGAGTTTCAGCTTCAGCATCAGTCCTTCCAATGAATATTCAGGACTGACTTCCTTGAGGATTCACTGGTTTGATCTCCCTGCAGTCCAAGGGACTCTCAAGAGTCTTCTCCAACACCACAATTCAAAAGCATCAATTCTTCAGCGCTCAGCTTTCTTTATGGTCCAATTCTCACATCCATACATGACTGCTGGAAAAATCATAGCCTTAACTAGATGGACCTTTGTTGGCAAAGTAATGTCTCTGTTTTTTATTATGCTGTCTACGTTGGTCACAGCTTTTCTTCCAAGGAGCAAGCTGTCTTTTAATTTCATGGCTGCAGTCACCATCTGCAGTGATTTTGGAGCCCCCAAAATTAAAGTCTCTGTTTCCACTGTTTCTCCATCTATTTGCCATGAAGTGATGGCACCAGATGCCATGATTTTAGTTTTTTTAATGTTGAGTTTTAAGCCAATTTTTTCGCTCTACTCTTTCACTCATGGTTCAGGGGCCAGAAATCTGAAGCCAAAGTGTCAGCAGGATCATGCTCCCTTCAGAGGCCTTCAGAATCCTTCCTTTTCTCTTCTAGCTCCTGGTGATTCCTGGTTTCTCTTGACTTCTGACAGCGTAGCTCCAATCTCTGCCTCCATCTTCCTGTGGCTGTCTTCCTGTGTGTCATTGTCGCCACACAGCCTGCTTACAGGGACATCGATCATAGGATTTAGGACCTAAACATCTATTTCTGCTTTATTGACTATGCCAAAGCCTTTGACTGTGTGGATCACAATAAACTGTGGAAAATTCTGAAAGAGATGGGAATACCAGACCACCTGACCTGCCTCTTGAGAAACCTATATGCAGGTCAGGAAGCAACAGTTAGAACTAGACATGGAACAACAGACTGGTTCCAAATAGGAAAAGGAGTACGTCAAGGCTGTATATTGTCACCCTGCTTATTTAACTTATATGCAGAGTACATCATGAAAAATGCTGGGCTGGAAGAAGCACAAGCTGGAATCAAGATTGCCGGGAGAAATATCAACAACCTCAGATATGCAGATGACACCACCCTTATGGCAGAAAGTGAAGAGGAACTAAAAAGTCTCTTGATGAAAGTGAAAGAGGAGAGTGAAAAAGTTGGCTTAAAGCTCAACATTCAGAAAACTAAGATCATGGCATCTGGTGTCCCATCACTTCATGGGAAATAGATGGGGAAACAGTGGAAACAGTGTCAGACTTTATTTTGGGGGGCTCCAAAATCACTGCAGATGGTGATTGCAGCCATGAAATTAAAAGACACTTACTCCTTGGAAGGAAAGTTATGACCAACCTAGATAGCATATTCAAAAGCAGAGACATTACTTTGCCAACAAAGGTCCGTCTAGTCAAGGCTATGGTTTTTCCAGTGGTCACATGTGGATGTGAGAGTTGGACTGTGAAGAAAGCTGAGCGCTGAAGAATTGATGCTTCTGAACTGTGGTGTTGGACAAGACTCTTGAGAGTCCCTTGGACTGCAAGGACATCCAACCAGTCCATCCTAAAGGAGATCAGTCCTGGGTGTTCATTGGAAGGACTGATACTGAAGCTGAAACTACAATACTTTGGCCACCTCATGCGAAGAGTTGACTCATTGGAAAAGACTCTGATGCTGGGAGGGATTGGGGCAGGGGGAGAAGGGGACAACAGAGGATGAGATGGCTGGATGGCATCACCAACTCGATGGACATGAGTTTGAGTGAACTCTGGGAGTTGGTGATGGACAGGGAGGCCTGGTGTGCTACGATTCATGAAGTCTCAAAGAGTCAGACATGACTGAGCGACTGAACTGAACTGAACTTATCCAATGTGACCTTATCTTAAATACTTACATATGCAAAGAACTTGTTTACAAATAAGATCACATTGTGAGCTTTCAAGTAGACATGAATTTCAGGAGACACTATTCAACCCATTGCAACCCCCACCCCCTCCCACACCACCATCACTTCTATGCTCTTGCCAAGGCATGATCAAGAGTTAATTTATTTTTTTACTTTTTCTTAAATGTGATATATTCCTGTTACATCTATCTGTCACTTATATCATTGGCCACCTGCCTTGTACATCACTTCATTTTCTTGACTTGCCTCAGTGCCTCTGAAGGAATCTGCCAGATACCTTTGTACAGCATGCACATCATCACTGGGCTGTGTACATCTTATGAGGAGGTACCCCCTCTTTCGTCTTGGCATTGCATGGATTTTACAGTGTGCTTGGTCAGAAATGGTGCTCATCTGCATGTTTGTTGGAGGAGGGAATGCTGTATCTGAGAGAGAAACAAATTGTATCTCCTCTGCTAATTGGATGTGCTAATCTACTTTAGAAGTTTCACTCTCCTTTCTGGCTGCTGCAAGGACTTACCCATTTGTTCCTTTTATCACCTGGTAGCCTCTGCTGGTACCCCTGCTGATAGGTTAGCCTGATTCATCCCTCCACCTAGTAGCTATTGCTGCTCTGTGGATCCTGTAACAAAGAGCGTGTGAGCTGCTCATTAGTCATAATTGGAACCTTCTAGAGCCCCGGTGCACTTTCAGATGTACAGCACCTCATGAATGTGTAGAGAAGCTGCCTTGACACCCACCAGGTGAGGTTACTGCTCAGATTCTGTGCAGGATCGGCACAGTGCCTTGTAAAATGGCCTGGTTTCTATAGAATGGAAATAGTCTAATGAAGTTCACACCCCGTGAAGAGTACAGATGTGCTCCATGAAAAGAAAGTATGGATAATTTATGAACCAAGTCTAGGAAAAATTATGGATCATTAAAACCAGCTTGCCTCAATCTAAGCTTTCAAGACTCACAAGTTGAGAGTAGTGAGTGTTGAACTTTCCAACTAGGCACACTTCAACCATTTCAAATTCTACTCTTTGGGGGAAATTATTCCTAGAAAACTCTCCTAACTTACCTTGTCATCTAGAGAAAC
The DNA here is from genome assembly GCF_032452875.1 of Bos javanicus. Classification (NCBI taxonomy): domain Eukaryota; kingdom Metazoa; phylum Chordata; class Mammalia; order Artiodactyla; family Bovidae; genus Bos; species Bos javanicus. Next base: position 30,380,406 of record NC_083874.1, on the reverse strand, counting down.
CCTAATAATTATTCCTGTTTCTTATATCTCTCCTTTTGCCCACCATTACTTTTGGTTATAAAGGGATATCCTGAATATTACTTTGGATTGGCCACAAAGTTCATTCAGGTTTTTCCATGAAAACCTAAGTGAACTTTCTAGTCAACCCAATATAACACATATTGCATTTCAGTCCAGACAAAGAGATAAAGATAATGTGTTTCAGCCCATAGAAAATCAAATGAGTTATCTAACTTCCTTTCATTTTCCTCATGATAACAAATGGCAACATTGAAGGGGTGGGGATCACTTCTGGTCTTTCATGTCTCATCTCTCCTTGATCCTGCGACTTCATGAGGATTCAAACACCAAATGATGTTGTCTCCTGTCATTGCTTCCATTTACCACTCCACCACATTTTGCTGCTGCTGCTAAGTCACATCAGTCATGTCCGACTCTGTGCAACCCCATAGATGGCAGCCCACCAGGCTCCCCCGTCCCTGGGATTTTCCAGGCAAGAACACTGGAGTGGGTTGCCATTTCCTTCTCCACCACATTTTACATTATATTATATTGCTAAGCCTAAGCTAATTTCCCCAGCCCTGGCATTCTGTTCCTTCAGAGAAGTGAGAGGAATTCCCTGTGCTTTGTCCTCACTCTTTTCTTTCCTCATTAGACCTCCATCTACCCTGGCCTACCATATTCCCCTGCTACCCCAGTACCATAACATCCAGCTGTGCAGGGTCTCTCTCTTGAGTGTATATATTTGCTCAGCTTTGACTCAGAATTCTATCTGTGAATTTGGCGTGTTTAATAAATGAAACTCTCCCATTGTTCCAGGATCTGATGTAGCTTATATTATTTCCAAAGTATATTTTTCATGTGGAATCCATGAAAGCCATGGAATTCAAAATTCATTTGATTACTCGTTCAGATTATTCGAGGTTTTGCTAAGACTGGCCAAGTTCCTGCTTCTTTCCTCTGTGTTGGTTAGATCACATCATGTTTTATACTAAGATTTCTCTGCACCATTATTACACTCAATGGACTTCATTTAGAATGTCGTGGCATCACTCTGGTGTGAGATATGAGTGCCTTCTGCCAGTCCACAGACGTGTGCTGTCATTACCTATTAAAAAGAAAATGGACCACATATTTCTTGCTGTGCTTATGAGGCCTTAATGGGAATTATTAGACCAGAGGGAAGATTTGTAAGAGATAATGGTAATGTGATCATTTTATCGATCTTTCTATTTGAAGGAAGGAATCTCTTAATTTTACTTGCTCCATTGGAAGAACTGTTGATGAAGGTAAAGTTCATTGTGTCCCGAGGGCTGTGTGAGGGCCACGTGGGGGTCTCAGACAGAGACCCTCTTCTTCAGGAAAGATATAGAAGTATAAATAGGTATGGATGGGGAAATAATTTAGTTAACTTGTGCACGGCATTATAAAAGAGAGTGAGCTCTGTGTACCTAGGGCAAAGACAGCACTCCTGATACAGGGGGCCGAGGTGGATTCAAACTCTCCTGGTCTTCCAGATTCATCTTCTGCCCCTGCCGTGGTCTCTGAACACCTGCTGGCTTTGACCCTTCAGGTTTTGTTTCTGACACGCCTCCATGTGGTGGGACCTTGGGGATAATCCATTCATTCACTTGTACATGCATTTATGTGCACCCTTCTTCATTCATTCACTCACTAAAGCATTCACTCATTTGACAGTGACTCAGCAGTATTTGATGAGAGCCTCTGTGTGCCATGTGGCATGGCAGGTACTGAGCACTGTATACAGATAAAGGTTAGTCATAATCCCTGTCCTCCAGAAACTTACTGCTTTCTTTGAGAGAGAAATCTAGCACATATTTTTGAGTTTAGTGCAATATGTTGTAGTTCAGAGTTTCAGCACCAAAAACATGACCTAGAGAGAAGGAGCTAAAGGAGATCAGGGAAGGTAAGTGTGAGCAGTGGGGGCTACCTGGATACAGAAGGACGTGAGCAGGACCCTAAAATAGGGGCCTTTGGCAGGTATGGAATAACGAAAAGGAAAGTCAAAGCAGAAAATACAGGATAAGCTAAGGCAGAAGGTTATAAATGATAATGGTTTATAGGGGAGAGTGGAGAGACCATTCTGGCGAGAGGAAAAGGGCCATGTGTGGAGTTGTAGGAAGTGAAAGTCAAATTAGATCAGGACCAGACTGATGAAAGAATCTGAAAGAAACAGCACCTTTTGACTTTATTCAGTACAGGTTTGAGAACCACTGGCACTCTTGAATATAAATGTGATACTGTTGCAACAAACTTAAGACAGCTCAGGATTTCACCATTCCCCAATAGTCAGTTGGCGTGTCTGGGAGTGCAGGGTGGAGATGAACCCTGAATAAGATGACCTCTTTGATAGGCCATGGGGGGAGGGGACAGGAAAATGAGCAAAGGGGTCAATGTCCGATTTTCCTAACCATATGTGAAACACTGAAGAATTTTCTGATATACGTTTACATGGGTAAACGAATCAAACAGGGTGTGCCAATGAGAGAAAGCCTTGTGCGCAGTAGTTCATTTAGAAAGGACTATGTACTGGCTCAGGTGCCTAAACTGTAGGAAGGGCTGAGGATACGGCTCAGGGCACAGATGGATTTCATTTATAACTCTAGTCATTTTACATAAAGTTGAAGGCAGTTATTTTTATTTTTTGATTAACATCCAAATAATTCACATATTTAACCAAGTATATTTCTCTTAAACACTTTGCACCGGTTACATATCCAAATTCCCAGACAATTTTTTCCCACACTTTGAACTTTTTGTTTTGTATTGGGGTGTAGCCAGTTAACAGTGTTGTGATAGTTTCAGGTGAGCAGCAAAGAAACTCAGCCATGCATATACGTGTATCCATTCTCCCCCAAACACCCCTCCCATCCAGGCTGGCACACACCATTGCACAGAGTTCCATATGCTCTACAGTAAGTCCTTGTTGGTTATCCATTTTAAATACAGCACTGTGTACACAACCATCCCAAACTCCCTAACTATCCCTTCTCCCCAGCACCCACAAGTTTGTTTTCTAAGTCTGTGAGTCTCTTTCTGTTTTGTAAGTAAGCTCATTTGTATTATTTCTTTTTAGATTCCACATATAAAGGATATCATACAATATTTTTTCCTTCTCTAACTTCCTTCACTCAGTATGACACTCTCTAGGTCCGTCCTTGTTGCTGCAAATGACATTATTTCATTCTTTTAATGGCTGAGTAATGTTTCATTGTATATATATACTACCTTTTCTTTATCCATTCCTTTGTTGATAGACATTTAGGTTGCTTTCACTTCTTGGCTATTGTAAATAGTGCTGCAATGAACACTGGGGTGCATGTATCCGTTTGGATCATGTTTTTCTCTGGATATATGCCCAGGAGTGAGATTGCAAGGTCATAAGATAGCTCTACCCCATTTGATAGCTCTATTTTTAGTTTTTTAAGGAACCTCCATACTGTTCTCCATAGTGGTTATACCAATTTACATTCCCACCAACAGTGTAGGAGGGTTCTCTTCTCTCCACACTCTCTCCGGAGGTTATTGTTCCCACAAACAATTTTAAATGAGAAGAACAAACCTACTATATAAAGATATAATGATGCCATAACGAACACTTATATCGCACTTACTATGTGCCAGGCCCTATTGTAAGCACAGTACAGTACTTACCGCTGGTTTCCCAGGTGGCACACTGGTAAAATATCCGCCTGCCAATACAGGCGACATAGGAAATGTGGGTTCAATCCCTGGGTCAGGAAGATACCCTGGAGTAGGAGATGGCAACGTGCTCCAGTATTCTTGCCTGGAGAATCCCAAGGACAGAGGCAGGCTACAGTCCATGGTATCACAAAGAGTCAGGTACGACTGAGCACACATATTTTATATACATATAATTCATATAGTCCTCAAAACAACTTTATCAGATAAATTTTTATCAACCCACTTTTGAAATGAAAAATTGAGCCCTTTGGATTTATGCATTTAATAAGTTGTATAGATTAGATTTCAACCTAGTCATCCAGACTCCAGAGTTCATGCTCTTAACCATTATACTTCTACTACCTCTCAATATAAAAACTATCAGAAAGGTATATTCTAAAACTAGCATCATGCTTAAGAGGGAATCACTGTTACTATCATTATTTAATAATATTTTGGTGACACTAAACAATGCAACTACATATGAGAAAGAAATCATAAATATGAAACATTGCGAAGCAGGAGATAAAATAATTATTTGTAGATACTATGATTCTACACCTGGAAAACAATGAGAAAATCAGCAGAAAAACTGCTGCAAATAATAAGGGAATTCAGACCATCAACTTGTTATAAAATGAAATTAGGTATTTAGTCACTGTCATATGTAAAAACTATATAGATGGAAGATATAATTGAAGAAAAGCCCCATTTGCAATAGTAAGAAAGCTAAAACTCTTTAAGATAAACCAAACAAAATTTATGCAAGATGCACATAAAGAAAACTTTAAAACACAAAGACACAGGAAAAGACATGAGGAAATAGAAAGGCATGCCATATTCTTGGGTAGGTTGTCTAAATACCATAAAGGTGTTTATTCAGTTATCTTAATTTAAAGATTAACTTTAACTTAGTAAAATTCCAAAGGCTAATTTTATAGTTCATATAGAAAACATAAAAGCAAATATAAGATTGGCTTAACATCCAAAAAACCAATGTAACACACTGTATCAATAGAAAAAAGGTCAAAATCACATGATCATCTCAGTGGATCCGAAAAAAATCATTCATGGTAAACAAACAAACGAAAAACTCTGAAAGGGGCTTCTCTGGTGATCAGTGGTTAAGAGTCCACCTTGCAATGCAGGGGACACTGGTTTGATCCTTGGTCTGGGAAAACCCCACATGCCACAGAGCAACTAAGCCCATGCACTGCAACAACTGAGCCCGTGTGCCACGACTGAGCCCGTGTGCCACGACTACTAAAGCCTGTGCACCTCGAGCCTGCTCCATAACAAGAGGAGCACTGCAATGAGAAGCTCACACACCACAACAAAGAGTAGCCCCTGCTCGCTGTAACTAGAAAAAAGCCCACACGTAGCAACAAAGACCCAGCGGCAGCCATAAAAAGTTAAATACATAAAATTATGTATCTTTAAAAGAGTTTTTAAAAAGCCCTGAAAAACTTGGAAAGGGAAGGAAGTTGATCAAACAGAGGCCATCTATGAAAAATTCCAGCTAACCTAGTGAAAGACTGACTACTTTCCCTCCATGATCAGAAAAAAAGACAAGGATGGTCACTCTCACTCCTCCTATTCAATATTGTCCGGGAGGTTCTAGCCAAGGCAACCAGGCAAGAGAAAGAAAGAAAAGGCATCCAGATAGGAAAGTCAAAAGTAAAACTGTCTCTATTAGCAAATGACATAATCTTGTATAGAAAATCCTAAGGAATCAGAATAACTGTTAGAACTAATAAATTTTTTTAAGCTATTAGAATTAACTAAGTTCAGCAACAAGGTGGCAAGGTACCAGATCAACATAAAAAATCAATTGTATTTCTATACATAGCAATGAATAATGCAAAAGTGTAATTAAGAAAACAATTCCACTTGTAAATGCATTAAAAAGAATAAATACTTAGAAATAAATTTAACAGAAGAAGTGTAAGACTTATAAATGAAAACTATAAGAAATTGTTGAATGAAATTAAAGACAAATAAATGGAAAAAAGATCTCATGTTTCTATATCGGATGACCTAATATTACTAAATTACAGTACTCCCCAAACTGATCTACAGATTCAACAATCCCTACCAAAACTTCCCAGGTAGTTCAGATGGTAAAGAATCCGCCTGCAATGCAGGAGACCCTAACTTGATTCCTAGGTCAGGAAGTTCCGCTGGAGAAGGGATAGGCTCCCCACTCCAGTATTCTTGGCCCTCCTTGGTGGCTCAGACAGTTAAGAATTCACCTGCAATGTGGGAGACCTGGGTTTGATCCCCGGGTTGGGAAGATCCCCTGGAGGAGGGCATGGAAACCCATTCCAATGTTCTTGCCTGGAGACTCCCCATGGACAGAGGAGCCTGGCGGGTTACAGTCCATGGGGTTGCAAAGAGTCAGACATGACTGAGTGACTTAAGCACACACACACCAAAACTTCAGATGGCTTTTTTGCAGGATTTGACAGGCTGATCTTCAAACTCATATGGAAATTCAAGAGGCCCAGAATAGCAAAGAAAAAAAAAATCTCGAAAAAGAATAGTGAAGTTTGAAGATTCATACTTACTGCAAAACTTAAAACATAGCTGCAATAATTAAGACGGTAGCCCAGATGGTAAAGCGTCTGTGTACAATGTGGGAGACCCAGGTTCGATCCCTGGGTTGGGAAGATCCCCTAGAGAAGGAAATGGCAACCCACTCCAGTATTCATGCCTGGAAAGGTCCATGGACCGAGGAGCCTGGTGGGCTACAGTCCATGGGATCGCAAAGAGTCGGACATGACTGAGTGACTTCACTCACTTCACTAATACTAGCATAAGGATAGATATATAAATCTGTGGAATAAAATTGAGAGTTCAGAAATAAACATTTATGGTCAGCTGATTGTCCACAAGGATGCCAAGACTGTTCAATAGTGAAAGAATAATCTTGGACATATGGTGCTCAGAAATTGGATTTCTACATGCAAAAGAATGAAGTTGGACCCCTATCTCACATCAAACACAAGATAACTCAAGATAGATCAGAGACTTAAATGTAAGAGTTAACTAGATAACTTAGAAGGAAAAAAAATGAGTAAATCTTTATGACTTTGATCACAAAATGACACTAAAAGCCCAATGACAAAAGAGACAATTGATAAATTGGTCAAAGGTAAAAACTTTTGTGCTTCACGCCGATCAGCAGTAGGTCTCTCTTGAGTCCCCCATTCTGCAAACTCGAGCCACCTTGGACTCCCCGGAATCTTGACTCTGTCTCCTCTACTCAGAGGGTCTGCTGGTCTCCCCTGGTTTCTTCCTCCCTGAGCTGTGTCCTGGAAGCTATCTCAAGGCAGTAGGCTGGGAGAGTGAAAGAGCTTGTCTCATTTGTGTTTGATCTCTCAGGATCACTGTCCTTCATGGCCTGATGTTACTGTTTTGGCAATGATTGTCATATATTTTGTTCAGTTTCTCAGTTCTTTTGGACAGGAGGGTAAATGCAGTCCCTGTTTTCCCATCTTGGCTGGAAATTGAAGTTCAATATAATTTTTAGGGAAAAAAATAGAATGTATTCATGATCTCAGGATAGGGAAAGATGTCTTAAGCATTAAACATTGCTCACACAAAATTAACATTTTATATTTAATATTAAGACCCCATAAAGAGACTGAATATGTAAGTCACAGAAGGGAGGATGATATCTGTAGTGCATATAATTGACAACTCATAAATAGACTATATGAGAAGAAAAAAATCCCCTGCAGATTAAGATCTAAAAAATATAACTCAAGATAAAGACATGCAAAAGCCATCTGTAGGCACCACACAAAAGAGAAATAGCCAATGACCACAGTGGCTGTTAATACAGTGATGTGAACTCATTAGAAATCTGGGAAATGCAAATTAATATCAAAATGTCATGGGATTCTCCAGGCAAGAATACTGGAATGGATTGCTGCGTCCTCCTCCTAACAACTCCAAGTGTTAACAAGACGTGGTATACAAAGAACCCCTTTCCATTTCTTGTGGGAATACAAATTAATGTAACTATTTTGGAAAACAGTTTGGTACTTTCTAGTAAAGTTTAAAATATATAAACCCTATGATCCACCAAATTCACCCATGGGTCTACACCATACAGAACCTCACACATACATGTAACAGCATACAGGTCCAAGAATGTTCATAGGGGCATTTTTCATAATAACCAAATAATGAAAACAACAATAAGAGTATATTCTTACAATATGCAGCATTAAAAATGAATGAGCTGTGTCACACAACAATGTGGCTAAACTTTACAAATATAATTTTGAGCAAATAGAGCAAGATTCTAAAGAAAGGAACAGTATGATTCTATTCATCAAGTTCCAAAACATGTGAAATGAAGTATATTATTTAGATATGCACTCTTAGGTAGTAAAACTATAAAGAAAAAAGCTAAGTGTTTCCCTTAAAAAGTAACTCATATCCTCCAATTAAAATAAGTTTAAAAAATAAAGTAACTCATATCAAAGTGAATATTACATGAAATAATACGTGAAAAACAATCCACGATTTGTCACAGTCTGTGCTCAATAAATTTTAGTTGAAATTATTTATCTTTATCTTGAAACTCCATCCTTTTTCTGGCAACAGAAAAAGGCTGTGAATCTGAGTGTGTTAAGTTAACCAGTTGTGAATCTGGTTGTGAATCTGAGTGTGTTAAGTTAACCAGTTAATTCTGAGTGTCCTAATGATCAAGAAAGTAACCAGCTACTTAGCCTACTTCTTACAGACTTTGAATGGCATATTTTTCTCCTGAGGCATTTCTTTTTGTGTGAAATATATATATTCTCAATCATAGTTATTGACTTCATATCTAGCTTTTTCTTACAGTCATAGACAGAGAATATAAGAGAATAGCTTCAGCCAAAAAAGTAAATGTGCATTTAAGGGTTCAGCCCAAACATCAGCATAATTATCTTGAAAGTGACTGGAATCGAGTTGCAAGAGAAAGGATGAGGTCTGTGGTAAAGATGGCACATTAACTCTTCTGACAACACAGTCTCTATGTGGATAGTGTTGTGATTCATAAACATTTAGAGATAAAAATATAATCAGCCTTGATTTTTAGCAGGGGTTGAATAAGGAAACTAGCAGCATAATTTTGGAACTGCCAACTGTCCTTAGAGCCAAGTGTCTCAACACTGTGGAAGTGGGAAGGCGAACAAGACAAGCAACTGAACAATTAACCATTTCTGTCTGCATGCTGTGTGTCAATTGCTGAGCCATACATATTAACTGGAGTTACCTCCACGAAACCAAAATGTAGTGGAAATAAATCTTAAACAATTTTTAAAAGGCATTGTACATAATAAGATAAAACATATAGAGAGCGCTTGTTGCTGCTGCTGCTGCTGCTAAGTCGCTTCAGTCGTGTCCGACTCTGTGCGACCCCATAGACAGCAGCCCACCAGGCTCCTCTGTCCCTGGGATTCTCCAGGCAAGAACAGTGGAATGGGCTGCCATTTCCTTCTCCAATGCATGAATGTGAAAATCGAAAGTGAAGTCGCTCAGTCGTGTCCCACTCTTCGCGACCCCATGGACTGCAGCCTACCAGGCTCCTCTGTCCATGGGATTTTCTAGGCAAAAGTACTGGAGTGGGGTGCCATTGCCTTTTCCGAGAGAGTGCTTTCTATGCTCTAAATATATTTTTTTTCCAGGACTAACACATTGAATGCTCATAACAACACCAGGGATTTACAGATGAGGTCTATGGGGAGCAGAGAGTAGAGGGGCCTGTGCTACCCACTTTCACAAATATGTATCCAGAAATGAGAAGACGGATGGAACCAAAAATCAGATCACAAATAAAATAGCATCTACAAAAATGAAATGAAACATTGCTAAATGTGCATGTGTTATCTGAGCCATTTTTACCAAGAAAAAAAAAATCATTTTGAAAATGCTTGCCCTTGTCTTACAAAGCATTTTGGGGGTTAGCCTTGTAAAGCAACCCAGGGAAATCTGTAAGGCATGTGACCAGTAGAGAATCTTGAAGGTGACGGAAGAGTAGTGATGGATGTATGGAAGAAGTTTTCTGGAATGCTTGGCCGCCTCTGCTGGCTCCAAGACAAACATTTATTTTGAGGAAACAAATTGTGAGAAATGCTGCTGTTTGAAGACATTGGCTTATGGAGCACACATTTAACTTTGAAATCTATACTTAAACTATTAGGTTGCTGCCAAATAAAATACTTGTCTACCTAAACATATGTTTCAGTTGAAAATGCTCTTCAGTATAGACAGACAAGAAGGAAATGCCCAGAACATGGTCAAACTTAGCAATATTTTAAAAAGCCAAATTGTTAAGCACTGAATTCTTAGAATATTAATTTTCCAAACAATGTTTCAGTGTCACTTGTCAATTACTGTGTTATAAAAATGAACTAAGAATGCATAGCCTTTTAAAAAGTTCTATTTAAGAACCCAGCAGTCTTGTCAATGAAAAAAATGATTTTTTTTCCTTTGAGAGTCAAGAATCTTGTCATTTTTCTGTAATTCCTTTTTTTTTTCTTTAAAAGAAGAATTAAACATAGTCTGTCAGAATCCTCAAAAAGCATATCTGCTTGTTCTAAAATATTTTCCTGTATTATTTTTACTTCAGAGGGATCTAGATCACTCTCTCATATATATATATATATACACACATATATTTATATATATGATAAATGTATATTATACATTTTTTTGCATAATTCTTTACAGTTTAAAAAGAGCAGTTCAAAACTTTTGGACTCAGTGGGAGAAAGTGAGGGTGAGATGATTTGAGAGAATAGCTTTGAAACATTACCATATGTAAAACAGGTGATCAGTGCAAGGTTGATGGATGCATGGAGCAAGGTACCCAAAGCCAGTGCTCTGGGACAACCCAGAGGGATAGGGTGGGGAGGGAGGTGGAAAGGGGGTTCAGGATGTGGGCGGACACATGTATACCTGTGACTGATTCATGTTGATATATGGCAAAAAAAAAATCACAATATTGTAATTATCCTCCAATTAAATTAATTAATTAAAAAATAAAAAGAGTAGTTCAGAACATCATAGCTTATACCATCCAGAAAATGGCATGTTGAACTTGCCAAATCTTTGTCCAGTGCAGTGTCCTCTGTGCTGATGGCTTCATCTTGGAACCTTCAACTGGTTTTCAATTATCTTAATTGTGAGTTGATTTCAGACTTGAACTTGAGCATATTGGGTCAGGATGCTCTCATAAACACATCTTTCTGACTCTATGGAATATGACTGCAGGGCCCCCCAAGGAGATGGTGTTCTGGGCCTTGGAGAGGAAGCAGTCAGCCAGACAATCGTTATTGTCATGAATGGAGAAAAAGGTAACCAGGGCTCCCAGTTTATTTGTACAGACAGTTCATTTGCTCAGGCGGCTCTCCTGATCTAGGATCCCTTTCCTCAGTTCCTCTTTCCCTGCCTGAATGCAGGGGGAAATTTTATGGCTCATCTCATTTGTGAAACTTTGCTTGATCTTCTCCTCACCTAAAGTGGTGGCTTCCTCTTCTGATCTGTTATGCCACGCACTGGTTCCAGGTCCTAAGAACTAGAGAGGGAAAGCTGAGTTCTTGAAAGATTTCCCCAGTATAAGATTCTTAAAGACACTGGCACTGCAATTTACACTCTTTTGGTTTTCCCCACAGCAACTTCCAGGCTTCTCTGGTAAAGAATCTTCCTGCAATGCAAGAGATGTGCATTGCAATGTTCAATCTCTGGGTCAGGAAGATCCCCTGGAGGAGGGCAGAGCAACCCCCTCCAGTATTCTTGCCCTGGACAGAGGAGCCTGGTGGGCTATACAGTCCATGGGGTCAACAAAAAGTCAGACGCAACTGAAGTGACTTAGCACACATGCACACACAACAACTTCCATAATGTCTTTATTTTAAAGAGAAGTTTTCTGGTTCCAAAAAGGAAGCTGAGAATAGGTTGTTGTTATTATTTTAACTGAGAGGCTCTTACACAGTGAACAGAAACTCACCAAAAATAATGCAATAATAATAAGCCTCCGTGTCATCATCTGACCCACTAACTCAGAGGAGGGCAAGGGTGGGCACTAGTCCACACAGGAGAGGGTAGGCTGAGGGAGCAGACAAGCTTCCAGGGTTCCCATAGACATTCATAAGAGCCTCTGTGGGACTATGCGTCCTATTTCCTCAGGCTGGCTGGTGGGGCGGAAGGCCTCAGGGCCCCTTCACTTCTGAGGCTACCTGTAGGCCATCCTGGCTCCTAGAGACTGTTGTTGAGCACTCAGGGAATTCACCACGCACTAGGACCCACCAACCCTCAGAATGTGAATCAACCATAGCATATGTTCCTAATTTCAAACAGATGCATGGCAATATGCTTGCCTCATCCTGATTATAATTTAAAGCCTACAGGCTTCAACTGAGGTGACAAACTGGTCACCAAAGGAAGATTGTATTAGAACCAGGTAGCATTTGCTGGAAGAATTTCGTAGGAGATTGTCCTAAACATCCCTACCAATAGTTGCTTGCACACAGTAGGTGCTCATTAGATATTATTTGTAGCTGTTACTTTGTAAGTAGGTAACTTCTATTGGGCTTGTCTCTTCTTAGAGATTCTTTGAAAAATGAAGAATAAAGTATGAGGGGACAAGTGGCTGCAAAGGAGATAATGAAGGGAAAATATGAGTTTCTGAAGGGCCAGTTCCCCTTGTCTAATTTTTACTCTTTTCCTTTACTTACCAAGAATTATTTTTTAAAAAGAGCAGCCGTTTTTCACACATTGGGTATTCATTAAATCTTTATGGGACTAAACTGTGTTTTAAACTGCATGAAGCCTTTGCAAATAATAGCTGATTTCCCTGCAAATGGAAAGGATATATTTAGAGACTTTCCTGGGAGAATGAATCGGCCCCTGGGGATTTGTAATGGACTGTCGAGCCTTCCACCTTGAGGTCAGTAGGTCAAATCCAAATCAGGTCTGGGGTGGCTGACAAGCATTGTTTGAGTGACAGCTGTCGGGTGACCAGGATGAGAAGAGCTGGAGGGTTGGGCTGCATTCAAGTGAAGTGAACAGGTGCTGTCTGTGATCTTGGCAGAGGACGGAGGACGGGAGAGTGGTTGGAAGATAGACTGAGCTCCGTGCCTCAGCCCCAAAGGCCATCTTCGACCTGGCCAAGTGAGGAGCATGCCTTCCCAGGATGGTTGCGACAGGAGGAAAGCCGAGGAGATGACATGTACAAAACTGCCAAGGCCTCAGAAAAACAGAGGCATTCATGCAGCTTTGTGGGAAGAGTTGACTTGTCGGGGCTAAGCTCTAACGCATCTTCTTCTCCTGTATCTTCCTCCTCACACTTCAGCTTTCTGAAGGTAGCTGGCACTGTTTTCTAAAACTGAGTAAGGACAAACAAGTGAAGGTGCAAAGGGATCAATTGGAAGAGGGCAGTGATTCAAGTAAATGGTGTGAGTTTCTCAAATACATTCTTCACCCCACACGCCTTAGATTCATGGCATCCAGGGGGTGGGGGTAGAAAATGGGTAGTGCAGAGGGAGGGCAGAATTGGAGAGTTGCTTACGAAAGAGCTTCGAGTAGACAGCTACATTAGTGCCATCCTCTTTTTTGACCATGGAAGAAACTGCGGCTCAGGGCAGTTTGGAATAGGTCACTGTGTAACGTTTAAGTCACCAGCAGCGAAGGTGACTTCAGCTGATATTAATAGTGAATGGATGTATTTGAAAGGATACTGAGTAGCTCATAGCATCTTGTGGGAACCAGGTGGGAAGAGGTAGGAGCAAGGGGGACCAAGTGTGGCCAGAGGTTGATGAGGCAGGAGCCTTCTCCAATATCTTGGGTGCTCTTTGGGGAAGCCCTTTTCACAGTGTTCACCACTGAGCCACAGGTTACGCCAGGGAATGTCCCCACTCCAGGCACAAAACTGGCATCCTCTTGTTTAACTCTCCACCCATATTTCATCTATGAGAGAAGCCTTCTCTGACCACTAGATTTAAAATAGTGACACTCTCCACCTACTGCTCTCATCTTGCCTCTCATCCTTTCTGTCCTGCTCTCCATAACACTTCTTCCCATCTGACAATTACTTATTTATTATTTATTCTGTCTCTACCCCCTACAAAGTCATCTTCATGGGGATCTGGACTTTTTTGGGTTCATCTTGCTTTAAGGCCCCCACAGCCCCTTTCTGAGGAGATAGAATGCCCACCAGAGGCTGCTTGTTCCCTTAGGAGTGGGGAGCCTCCTTGGGACCCCAGGTCTGGGCAAGTTGCAAAGCTCCTCTTTGGGAACGTCATAGGGGTTGGAGGGGGGGTGGGAGGTGGGTAGTCTCCTTTCAGAGGTTCCCCTCTTTTGCCTGCACTCCCAAGTCCTCAGTTAGGTGGCTCCCCCCTTCCGAAAGAATGGAGGGATGGCATTTTCAGAACGAATGTGAATGAACAGATGTAAAAGTAGGGAAAAGCATTGCTAAAGGCAGAGTCCCTGTGCAGTTTGGATGCCACGTTTTCAGCCAGGTGTTTAACAGCAGGGTAGAGGCATCTGTCCACTAATCTGGCTAAATATACAAAGATCCTTCCTGGGTCCAGCCTCCTTTTTCCTTTTTCTCCTCCCCTTTTTTCACCTGCAGTCCCTCCCACCCCCATTCATTTCCCAGGAAAATAAATCTCTGGGAGGAGGCCAGGAGAGTGGATCTCAGAGAACCTTTCTGAATAAATGTCTGTATTAATGAATTATTAACTCAGTCACCCATGACCTTAAACCTGGAAGAGGGAGCATGGAGGGCAGAGAGGAGAGCTGCTGAATTCTTTATTGGAGTCCTGTCAAAGGCAACCGACCATTTGTTCCCCTCCTCCATTAGGAAAAAAAAATTTTTATATAAAAGGCAAACTTTAAAACTGTATGTCAAACGAAATCAGATAGGGAGTCCCCGGGAAAGAATTCTCTTTTTGCTTTTCTGCCCCTTCTTGCCTCTCCCTCTCTGCCCTTTCCCCATCCCCACCCACCAGTTCCCCCTCCAAGCTTAAGGGTCCAATGGCTTCCCAAGGATAATTTTCTGGGGGAAAAAAAATGCTCGAGAAAATGATGAATTTGGGTAGTTAATTTATCGATCCTGGCTCCTCTTCCCACTTGTTTTATTTTAGAGGTCATTAATCAATGAAGAAAAACACCACCGTGTCCCCCGTTTGCATTTAATACACTCACGCTCCTTATTTATTCCTCTGGAACAAATTCCCAGCAAATATTCACCCATCGATTTGGGAGCGATGGATTTTTATAAAGGTTTGATCGCTTCCTAAGTGATCGAAGTGATTTGTTTCATTGGTCTTCTAAATAATGAAGACCAGGGGTGCGGATTTGAGGGGGTGCAGGCCGGTGGGCTCACTTTTTTAAAACTTCCGAGACATGACAGGGTGGTCTGAGACAAAGAAGTCCGCGGAAAACGGCCCGGAGAGCCTGCTGTCCCCGGGTAGCAGCAAGTAGGCAGCGACGGTGCGCCCCGGGGTGGGACTGCGCTGACCCTCTGCCCCAGCTAAGCCCCTGCCGACCTCGCGCAGATCACGGTGGGAGCTAGGGCCCCGCCCCACCTCACGGGCCTGCTGGGGAGGCTCGGATCCCTGCGACCCTTCCCTCGAGAGCTTTTCGTGCGCTCCTGGACTTCCCGACCTTCTGAGCGCCCCCTTTAACGTTAACCCACTCCTTTAGCTAACCCTTGGTTCCCTAAGACCTTTGGGCCCTGGGTCCCTTTGTCTCAAGACGCGAGCACGCTGGTGCCGCTGGGGGTGGAGGGTGGTACTCAAATCTGGCAGGTCAGGAATACCGCAGGGGAGAGGAGAAGGAGAAATGGGCTCGGCTAGTTTCTACTTCTCCCCGTGCCCCCAACCCCCGCGCAGCAAGAGGAGCCAAATCTCCCCCCATGGTGTCCCAGTACACATCTGGCGTCAGTCCTTCCGGACTAGTGTGGTCAGGAAGATGCACTTTGTGTCTCACTGACTGGGGTTTGAATCTGCCTCCATCACTCATTAATGTGACCTCAGGCAATCTACCTTACTAAGCCTCAGTGTCCCCATCTGTAATATGGGGTGAATGATAAAGCTTTCTCCGCGTGGTTGCAGGGCGGACTTGAAGCTTCTTCCCGCGCCTGGCCTGTCGAAAGCTCTCACAGACGGTCAGCTAGTCTTATTAGGAAGGGAACTCTCGGGCTTCCCAGAGTGTGGGCGGCAAGAGGCCTTGGGAGTAGTTGCCAGTAGTTGCCAGTTCCCAAATCCTGAGATTTTGAAGTGTGTTTGGAGGGCAGTTTTAGGAGGAGTTCTTCGGGACGGCTAGTTCTGGGGACCGAGCACTTGTTAAGTAGCGGGTTTGCTCAGAAACAAGGAGGCGGCAGGACCGCTGCTGCAGTGTCCGGGCGCGGAGCCTCGGTGCTGTCTTTGTTCCAGAGAACAGAGGAAAAGAATATGAGAAAGACAGTATGACTCTTCTCCCTTGGCCCAACGGAGGCTGCTCTTCGGCAGTCCGCGGGCAGATGAATTAAAGGGGCCTGGCCCTTCCCCCTCTCCTCCCGATGGAGTCGTTCAAAGTCGGTGGACACTGAGTGACTCGCCTCAGGGGTCCACAGCACCGTGGGTTTTCCCTAGCGGTGTTTGCCTTAAACTTGGGTACTATCAATCTATTCAGGGATGACTGATGACCTTGTCACGGCGACGCCAGTCAAAATATTTTCGGTCCAACTCCGTACCAACCAGCACCGAGGCATCCTGCGTGAGACCGGACAGAGTCTAAACAGCGCGTTTCCCAGGCTCAGAAGAAATGAGTGGTGGGAAGACAAAAAGAAACAAGCGGAAATCAGGAAAGAATGGCTATTAATTGTTCAGAGTGGCAGGTGCTAAATAAATCGGTTTGTTTTTGCGGGGTGGGGGAGATGAATGTTATTTCTTCTCTGTGAGGTATGGACAGAACTCCGGTGATGGGAAAGCGCCCGAGCCGGTCCGGTGCCCTCTGCCTACCTGACTTCTGTGAATGCCTTATAGAGCTGGGGGTGGCGGGTGTCTAATCCTTGGATGTGAAACCATGCCTGGAAGGGCTGCCACGGTCTGAGGCGCGGGGAGGAGGTAAGATGGGGGTGGGGTTGCGCTCCCACCCCGTACCTCGAACACCAGGTTTTGGGGGGCGAGGGTCCCCTCCGGGGCAACCCCGGGCAGCCAAAGGCAAATAAGCCTCGCCTGTGTCCGGAGCACTTGTACCACCAGACGTAGCTCGGGATACTTGCCTTGCATGCCAAAAGGGAGAAGGAGCCAGCCTCCCAGGAAGAGCACTCGAGAGCGGGTGGGCTGAGGGCTGGGCGCTGTGAGACTCCACTGCAGCCTCCTTTCAGCCCCGCGGCCAGGCCTGAGTCCCGCCAGGACCGGTGCCCTTTAGAGACCCTCTCGGTCTCACGCCTTCCACCTCTCAAAGACAGCCTTCTCGATTGCCGACTGAATTTCATTCCAGCTTGCAACCCACCCCACCCCGGACTCCCCCTTCACGCCCACCTCCACCAAGATTTATGTTAGAGATTGCGTGGCGGGCTAGTCGACTCTGGCACCCAGCAGTACTCCTGAGAAAAACTGAGCCCGGCAAAAGCGCAAACCCACTGCCGGGACTTGGTCCCACTCGCCCGGCCGCGCACGCTCGCCCGGATGCCGACACCCGAGCGAGTGCCGAGATGCGTTCCGGTTTCCGCGTTTCCACTGCTTCCAGGACCAGGGCAGTGAGCCGGCACCTAGAAAAGATATATCATGGGCAGAAAGAGACAACAGGCGAACCGGAGACGTCACGCCAAAAAAAAAAAAAGTGGGGGGTGGGAGGGCAGAGGGGGTATTTGTGCGAGAGAGGCGCAAGATCTGTGTGTGGATACACTCGAGTTAGAACTTCCTTCTTCCCTCTCCCCTCCCCTTGGTTCTTCTGGCCTGCCTCCCGCCTCCCCCCACCCCCATCTCTCCTCTCTCTCTTTCTCTCTCTCACACACACATGCACACACACTTGTATTTTGTGCTGTCGTAAAACCCACGTGTCCAGCCGGGAGGCTGCCAGAGCGTGGAGCGGAGGAGCCGGGACGCGGCAGCGGCCAAGAGCCCGCCGCCGCTGCTCGGTCCGGCGCCTTGGACCGCCCCGCACTCCCGCACTCGGAGTAACTGCTCTCACGCCGTCCGCAGGCCTCCACCACATCCCTGGCTTGTGGCCCCGGAGGGTCCCGGGGAGCCGGATCTCTAGCGCTTTGCTCCTGCGCTGCCCAGGGGCATGTAGCGTACCGGGGGCACATACTCTCCTGCACGCTCGCCAAGACAGACACACGCACGCACGCACGCACAAACCCTCCAGGCAGCTCCGAGTTTTCCGGTAAGCGTGGCTCGTCTAGGGCTGAGGGTCTTGGGCCGCGGAAATAGGAGGCTGGAGGTCCCGCGCTGGGGGCGGGGGGCGGTGGTGGGGCGAGACTGTCCCGCCTCCTGGCGCCGGAGGCCAGCGCGGCTCAGGCTCAGGCGCTGCGCCACTCGGGCTCGGGCTCGGGTCGGCTTCGAGCGCCGGCAGAGGGCGGGGGCTGAGTCCTGCCGCGGAATTCCGCGGGGAAGCGCCCTCTCGCCGGGCTTCGACAGCGCAGGGTGGGCGCTGGGCGCCTCGGGCCGGGAGGCAAGGCAGGGTGCACACAGCTACCCCCGCGCGACGCCGCGGCTTCAGAGTAAACTTTGCGCCCCAACCGAGTTGGGAAGAGGGAGCCGCCAAACTCGGCTGCCGCCGGCGGAGCCAAGGACTCAAACTCTTCGCTCCAGGGTCTTGGCTGAGGTCCTCCCCGCCCCTCTCGCACCAGGCCCTGAGTCCGGCTCACGCGCACCCATCTCTTTGCCCTCTGTCCCCAGCTTGAATCGTTGGACATGCTGAAGCCCGGAGATCCCGGCGGCTCGGCCTTCCTCAAAGTGGACCCAGCTTATCTGCAACACTGGCAGCAACTCTTCCCGCACGGGGGCGGAGGCCCGCTCAAGGGCGGCGGTGCCGCGGGTCCCCTGGGCGCACCACAGCCTCTCCAGCCACCGCCACCACCGGAGCGCGCTGAGCCCCAGCCAGACAGCCTGCGGCCGCGGCCGGCCTCGCTCTCCTCCGCCTCGTCCACTCCGGCTTCCTCCTCCACCTCGGCCTCCTCTGCCTCCTCCTGCGCTGCTGCTGCCGCCGCTGCCGCCGCCGCCGCGCTGGCCGGTCTCTCGGCCCTGCCGGTGGCGCAGCTGCCGGTGTTCGCGCCTCTGGCCACCGTCGCCGCGGAGCCTCTGCCCCCCAAGGACCTGTGCCTCGGCGCCATCTCGGGCCCGGGGCCCTCCAAGTGCGGAGGCAGTGGCGGGGACGGCCGGGGTGTCCCGCGCTTCCGCTGCAGCGCGGAGGAGCTGGACTATTACCTGTACGGCCAGCAGCGCATGGAGATCATCCCGCTCAACCAGCACACCAGCGACCCCAACAACCGTACGTAGCAGCAGCCCGCGCGCTCTCTTTCGGGGAGCTGGCTCCGTCGAGCGCGGGCGCCGGTCCAGGAGGCGCATCAGATGAAGGGGACCCCGGGTGGTTGGCTGTCCGGACCGCGGGCCTGCACCTCCCTGACCACTGTGACCAAAGTTTTCTGGATTAGAGAAGGAAGGAGAACGGCTAGAATGGCGGGGTGGCCCCCATGGGTTTCCTCTTCCCCCTACTCTCATTCCCTGCTTCCCAGTCCCGAGTCTTTAAACCCAGGTTTCCCGCGGACCGAGCAGTACAGATCGCCTCCCTGCCGCGGCATATTGCGCCCGGCGCCGGGCGGGTTCTAGCAGCGCGCGATGGGAGTGTCCCGGGACCGGCCTGGTCTGGCCTTCGGAGGGACAAGACAGGAACTCTCAGCGGTTCTAGGGAGCGTGGATTCCAGGGCTGATTTCTCCTCCTCTCTATCTTACCTCTGGGGTTAACTGTGTCAGTTCATTTTCCGACCGTGGGGTTGTCCGGGGGACCAGCCGGGAGCTGCTGGCTGGCCGAACCTCTAGTAGGAGTTTTGGATGGCACTGGATCAGTCTCTCCCTGCAGGCAGGCATTATTCTTAAGTTTACTATTTATTTTAGGAAAGAAAGAAAAGAAAAAGAAATGGCAGTTACTTAGTGAGAAAACATTTCTAATTTCAGGCCAGAGTCGTTTCCTGCGGATCCCGCATTCTCCGTGCACCTTGATCCTGCAAACATTTACAGTCCGTAGCCACGCTTGTGGGCTCACACATTGTTTTTTTTTTTTTTTTTTTTAATGAGGGTAATAGTAATTTAGTATAAGAAGCGTATTCTTCTTGTCCCCACGTAAACGGAAAATGCCTAAATTAGCATCCGTTTTCTTCTAGCGTCCCTTCCTGTATTCACAATTTCAAACCCTTATCACAAGTGTAGTTCCATTTTGAGGCTTTGAAGTAAAACTCTAAATGAGCACCAAAAATGTATTATTTATGTTTTATATCCGATTCTTTTTGGTCATTTCAGAAGTTATGCTATGTTTACACTTTCTGTGTTGGGATAAGTTGCAAATACACTTCCAGAGACCCCCAGGAGAGAACATTAAAGCAGGTTAAGAAAGTGAGGCTGAAAGCAGTTCAGGATTTGAAAGAGCAACACTCAGCTACTTTCTTCATCTCATTCCTTCACCTAGCTTCTCTGTCAGCAAAGTTGCTTACAAATGTGTATGGTCATTCTATTTTGATCATGTCCCTTCTTACAGAATGTATACTAACCTGCAATCTTCTTAATTCGTTGTAAAAACAAAATAACTACAGGTTTTGGTTAGTGAAAGGACTCCCAAATTTATTACTTTGATTTAAAACACTGGGAATGACCCTAGTGATTGAGATGTATTAACCTTTTCATAATAGTTGGAGATAATTGTTTCAATGGAGATAATTATTGTTAATAAGATGAGCAGTTGTATTTACTTTTTTCCTTTCTAGGGTCTGAGGCTAAAGTATTGGGTTTACAATGAGGGTTTCGATTCAAATTTGTTCTGCAGTTAAGGAAATTCTTGTATTTCAGAGTTCCAGAAAATGCTACAAAGCTATGTTGTCTGAATGGACTTTAAAAAAAAAAAAAAAACTTATCGACTACTGAATTCCTTGATGGTGTTGTTTTCAAAGCATTTCTATAAAAAAATATTAAAAGCTAATACTTTAGTAAAAAGGTATTTCTTTCAGTGAAGTATAGTCACTGTGGGCTGAGAGTGCTTCATCAAACTTGCAGACTTTCTTCTGAATTAAGTCAGTGCTGGAAAAGACACCAGCAGTGCACCCCCAAAGCCCTGTCTGTACGCTGAGCTCCCCATAGTGTTTACAATGCAATCTTGAGGTTTAATGCATTCTCATCAGAGAAAAACCTGGACTTATCAGAGAAAGAACTGGGACAGAGTCCTAATTAATAATATGACTGTTAAACCAGTTTATTGTCTCGGTACCATTTTTCCTGGTTGGAGGAAATGAATTGTAATTTATTTAAATTATTCCTATTGTGTTAATATTCTGATATCTCCTTTTGAGTGGACTGGACTGCTCCAGTGGGCAAAGTGCAGAGGCAAAGACAGGAAAGAAAGGAAGTCAGATTCCCCTATTAGAGTTACACTTCATGTTGCTCTCTAATTAAAAGGCAATTGAGAAAGAAAATAGAAAGCTGAGGTGGGTGGCTGTGTCATGCCAGGAGACCAGGTGTGCCATGCTTCCAGGAACTTCTCTGGGCAAGAGTAAGCACTCATTTGAAACCAGGAGATGTGTTTTACAAAGACAAAGTGAGAAGCAATTGAGTTTAATCTAACTAGAGGATCAAAACACATCAGAAATGCATAGAGTGGGAAACTTTTTTTTACTTGGCAGAGGAAGTTGATATATCACTTGAAAGATGGTGAAAAACAGTTTCACCCCATTCCCAGGTTGTATGTGGGTGGGGGTGGGGTGAGAGATGGACAGAAGGGAATCACCTATTAATTTATCATGCACAGATCTTTGTAGTTTTCCTTTTAGTCTATTGCCCTTTCCCTCTAAAAGAATTCTGTGAAGTGACCACTCAGCATTGCGTCGTTTTTATTACTTTGTATGTAAAAGGGTATTGAGTCGTTTTGTCTTTGTTTTTTTTTTTTACAAGGCAAAGGTGCCTCTAGACTTGTCTTTTCCCTTTAGAAGAGTTACTTGCCTGGGATCACCAACGCAGTAACTCCTGCGAATCCATCAGTAGCACTCCTTTCACTTGAAACTGTATTGGCATCTATGAGAACTGCCATAGGGAAGGCATAGTGAAGGGTGTTGCAGCTCTGTTTCACACATAAAAAGACTGAAAAACAGCAGAAACTATACAGCCTAGCCTGGTGAGCTCTTCTAGTATATATCTAACTCTGTGTATGAAGTTATTCTATAATTGAAGTACACTTTCCACTGAACCTCTCAATGCTTAGTTGCCTCTTCTTGCATCTGTTTAAAGTCAGGTGGGACTTGTGTAAGGTAAATGGGAGATGGGGGATCTTCCGTCCTCTTCCTGTATTACTGCCCTCATTCGCTGACAATTTGCTTGACGCCATTGATTCCGTCAGGCTCTGTTGCAGCGGCAGCCTCTTCTTGGATCCTGGGAGCTCAGTGCGTTTGAGACCCTGTCACTTTTCTTGGAAGGTATTGAGCAGCAGCCAAGCGGCGCGCTGAATGCTTGTGTTTGTTCAGAAACGGCTGGCCGAGCCACTTTGCTCTTCATATCTTTTTAATTTTTGATTAAGATCATCCTCCTTTCTACCTGGGAGAGAGGTGGGGGTTAAGCCTGTCCCGGGTCTCTCTGCGGAGAATTGAGTCGGGGCATTCCGCAGCTTCCCCAGCAGGAGGTCTCTCTCTCTTCAGATATTTCGGGTAGCCCTGCTGTGCAAGGAACAGCGCTGGGAACAGCACTGGCTGGAGCACAGGTGTAGGAGTTGGGGCCCCTGTTGAGTTGAGGCTCCCCTGTTGGTAGCGCCATCCTTTCCGAGGGTTTGGGGAGAGATACTGGAGGGAGAAGGAAAGCTGGGGTTTGTTTAGTTGAGAGGTCAGGGCGAAGAGATAAAAGGAGAGTGAGTGTTTTCTGACCTTCCCTAATCTCTTCCCACCCAGTTGGAAAACGCAGGTCCTGTTTGGGAAGCTCCCGAGCCCAGTAACCCAACCAGTGGGATTTTCCTGACACCAAGACACACTCGCTGTGATGGCCTCACTGTCAATGGCCCTCCAGCGACTTAGATTTCAGACCCGGTCCTCGGTGGGAGGGAGGCGGCTCGGCGTCAGTGTGTGGGCTTTTGTGTCGTTCTCTTTTGCTGTCTTTTTGTGTGCAGGCCCAAGCCCCATCCCGGAACACACATGATTTAGCTATTTTACATCATCCGTTATCTAGTGCTCTGAAACTGAGCATAGAGCCATATATTAGATTGAGGTTAGGAGAGGTGGCGACTGTTTATTTAAGGTGATAAAATGGTCCATCAGCAGTAATCTCCATCGATATGTGCCACCAGGAGATGAAGGATGAGGGGACAAGCCACAATTAATTGCCCTATAGTTTTGTAGGAGAGAGTGGAGCCGGCCCAGACCCGCTTCGATCTCCTCTTGCGCCTCCTATTCATCATCTTCGCATTGTATATGGCGGCCTCGCAGGGGCAGGGGCCGGTGAGGTTTATCTCTGCGCAATATTCTCTCGCCCTCACACACTGGCTCTCCCATTTAATTTATTAATACAGTCATCGGGAGACAAAAAAAAAAAAAAAAAAAATCACATTTCCTCTTTCTTTCCCTCCCTCTTTTGTCTCTCCCTCTTGGTCCCAGGGCCAAGCCGGCAGCCAGGCCGAGCAGGGGAAGCCTGACGCGGCTGTGATTCGCCGGGAAAGCTTTAAACCCGCCTAGGAAGAGTCCCGCAGAAGGCTCCCCGCGAGCTGGGCCACCCCGCGGAGGCCGAGACCACGCTTGGCGGCTCCCCTCCCTGGCCTGCCTCGCCTCTGGATCCGCTCGCTCCTAGTCCCGGTTCCGGGAAGCCTAGAAGACCCCTTCCCAGGGGAGGAAGGGGGCCGGGCGGGTGGTAGGAGCTCCAGAGTGCGGGTGGTGGCGATCACGTCTGGTCTTGTAAGAAAGCCGTTCGCTGGCAGCCAGGGGGGCGAGGACTTTCACATTCCGGTTAAGTGTTGAGGGGCCCGGCGTCCACCCCGCTCAAGGTCCATCACCATCCCAGCCAGCCGGCGGCTGGGCGCGGAGAGGGCTGAGAGGAGAGTGCGCGCTGGAATCGGGCGTCGAACCCACGTGCGGGAGACTCCCGGCCTCTGCACTCCACCGGCCCCAGGCCCCTGTCGGCTGACCCCCTCGGCGACCCTGAGGGTCCGCGCCACCCCCCGGCCCACTCCTGCCACGAAGCAGGCGGAGCTGCCAGCAGGCGGCACTCCCGGGGCCGCGTCGCCGTCGCCGGGCAGGGATCGATGGGCGCCAGCCCCGCGGGGCTTGGCCTCAGGACAGAGGGCGGCGACCTCGGCGGTGGTCGCAGAGAATTTATAGCTCAGCAGTTACCACGGTCCGGGCGGGGAGGCAGGGTTTTCAGCTGCTCCCCGGTTCCCTGTCCCGAGCACGCGTGATGGCAGGAGAAAGCGGCGGGGAGGCTCTGGGGAGCGAAGGCCCAGCGTGGCGGGCGCGTCCCCAGGGGCCCCGCTCCGCCTGCGCCCACACGCGCCTGTCGAAGGGCCCTGGAACGCTGTATATTTCACGTTTCCTAGAATGAGAAATGAGATACCAGAGGACTCTGGCCTCCTTTGCCCCTTTTGCCTTAAAAGAGATCCATTTTCAATTACAGGAGCCCCACGTGCTCTTGTAAAAACATCCAAACAGTACAGAAGGATAAGGAGCGAAGAGTGAAAGTCGGTTCTTCACTCCACTTGGTCTGGCCTTTTGAAGTCAGTGGGTGAACAAGTCTTTAACTTAGTGATACCTCCTCCTCATTCAGAGACCAATAAACAGGAGCTTTAAAAGATCTGTTCAAGATAGAGACCCTGATCTCATATTCCCCAGTGCTATAGTGGCATTTCCAAATATCTTGCTTGGAGAGTATACTATCTCTCACGATCCTAAGAGACAGTAGGAACATTTGTTTGCCTCTTCTTTATGAATACAAGTAGACATATTATGTATTGTTTGGCCTAGAATGCTGTAACATGTATTATATATATATAATACCTATGTATTTTTTATGTGTAGTTTAGGCATCTAGCCCACTTCTCCCTCAAATCTTTTCATGTAGGTGTTGGTGGCTTGCTATCTAGAAGACACTAGAAGGTGTTGCTGGCTTGCTATCTAGAATGTTTGTCCACTTGGGCCACATTTGTCAACCCCAGGTAATCAGTTACTTGTTTTAGCCATTCTTAGGCTCCTTTGGGACTCTTGAGACATAAGTCAGAAGTCACGTATTTTCAGTGACAGAAGCTGTTTGTATTAAGAAACAGTATTGTTAGGATTAACATGTATTTTGACGTAATTGGTCAGCTTTTGGGGTGGAATATTTTGAAATAGCATGAAGTCGTTTATAAATGATGATAACTTCTATTGGATGGACTAACGACAGTGGACTGGGATTGCCTATCCTGCAAGTATTCTTCTACATATTGGCAGAGCCTCTGCTTGTCACTCTGCGGAGTGCTACTATTGTTTTAACACTTCACGGAGACAAATGAAAGTTCCTAAGTTGAAGAAGTGCTTTAGAGGACATCTTTGAGAAAGGACTAGACACACTCTATCATGCATAACAAAAAACTGGAATATGCTTGTTGTCTGTGTGGGTGGTGGCTGAAGTTGCCACCTTTGCTCCTTATTTTATTGCTGATGTAGTTGGTATGATGTTACAGGTTGTGGTTATCTTGTAGGTTGACAGAATCTCTGGTATGGACTGTCAGGGAGTGAATACCAAATGCTCTTTCTTCTCACACTTTGTTTCATTGAGCCAACTAGAAAGGAAAGGTCTGTTAATCAAATCCCTGGGGTGATTTATTTTTACTTTTACGGGCATATTGCCTTTGCTTATTGTCATTTGTTTTAAGCTATTTTTGCTAAGGTGCTGAAAGGCCATTTCTGAAGTTAGGCACTAAAATTCAAAATTATGGACATTATCATCTTACTTTTCAAATCATCCTAAGTTAAACTCCCCAAACCCCAGAGTGTGGAAAAGGGAGAAATCTGTTTAATTCCATCATGCTACAACAGTTTTGTAGCACCCCCCACCCCCCTGCCGCCAAATAGTGAATTCAGTGAAATATTTCAATTCTATTGACTGAGTTATAAGTTTGAATATAAAATTCTCCTGGCTTTCCTTAATCTTAGATCTCTAGATTTGGAGGCTTTTAGAGTCAGGTGGACCTGCTGGTGAATCTTTATCTGCCCCTTTCTAAGTTTCTGGTCCTTGGTTAAGCTAGATTGCTCATAAAGCCTCACTTGCCTCATCTGCAAAATTGGAATCGTGATATTACAATAATATAGTAGCTGTTTGGTTGAAGATGGGTGCCTGGCACATAGTAGGCAATTGGTAATTGTGAGTTTTTATTGTCTTTCTTTCCATGCCCTCTTCCTCTTAAAGTTTTTGTTTTCACAATCAGGAACTTGAGAAGGTGTGAGAAATGAGTACATTCTGGAGGAGTTGAGAGTACCTCCCTCCATCTAGGCCCCAGGGTCAAAAGCATAGCCTGGCACAGTTTTGATGGTTAGTTTGTGTTGCTGAAAGAGGGGTCCTTTGTGTGACGGCAGTCCAAGGGGCATGGTCACTTCACTACCTGCAGAAAGAGGTTGCTACGTTCCACTTGAGAGGCCTGGGGACACCCTCAAGAAGCTCCAAAGGTCCCCTCATTCTCTGGGCTCTTTGGGGAGAAGTGTAGGAGGAGCCGGCTGAGGGGAGGGCATAGAGGGCTGGAGCCCTTCTTCACTGAGATAGGATGCTCCGGTAGTCAACCTTCAGTTCACTGTGAAGCAATTGAGGAAAACAGGGGCTCACTCACCAAGCTGGGTTGCCATCAGATGTTCCTCGAAGGTTGCTCCATGAGTTACTTGTCACGAGTTCTTTGGGCATTTCAGTTGTTCTAGCATGGATAGAGTACACCCAGGGCCATCCACCAGGACTGGCTGTGATCAAGGCTGGGCACAAGTGTCCAGAGGGTGATCCGTCGCCCAGTGCTGGCGCATCCGCTGGTGCCCAGCTCTTGCCATTTCTGCCAGTCGGGGCTTGCCCTACATCAGGCCCAGTGCCACAGGGCTCTGCTGCTCAGGGGCGCCGCGGCTCCCCAGCGAGGCTGGGCCAGAGAAGCCGGTGTCGTCGGCGGGCGCCGAGACCGCGTCCCAGAGGCAGGTCCGCCGAGCCGGGGCGCAGACACGGCGGCTCCGCCAGGCCCATTAATAACCCGGAGGGCGCTGCGATCCGACAGCATGGTCGCCGCAGGCCTGCTTCCCGCGGCTGCCGGGCCTGTTCCTGCCGGGTTTGAGTCGAGGGATACCGGGCGTTCACGGCCGGCCGCCCCAGAGGGTGTGGTGTGTGTGTGAGGCCGCGGGTGTTGGGGGAGGGGATTGGGAGAGGGGTGGTCCCCTCATGCGCCGGCTGCTCTGAAAGCTTCACTAAAGCTCTCACTTAGTTTATAACGTAAGAAAAAAAATCGCATTTAGCCTCGGTATTAACCGTCTGGGAGGGATTTGGGGCCCTCTCCAAGGAAACTTTATCTTCATCATTAAAGACCCATTATTTTGATCATTACATTTGCTGTTTGTTTTTTTCTCGGGGGGGGGGGCTTTGGAGAAGAGCTTGCACGCAAGCACAGGGCACCCCAAACCCGCCAGAGCATCCCCCCTGTCTCCCACCGGCTCCAGCAGAGCCGGGGACACCGCGCCAGGGCGCCCTCTGTGGCTGGGGTGTGGGACTGCGGCTCCACGGGGCCACGGCCGGCTCCGCCCCTCGCATGGACCTTCTCGCGGGAGCAGAGCGTGTATCGAGGACCCGGGGGTGGCGGGTAGGGTCGCCCGCCTGCTCTGGTGATTTTGAAAATCTCTTCGTAAAGAAAGGAAAACCAAACATAGCCAAGATTCCACCAAGGTAGAATCTCTCCGCGATTCCAGATGGGTCGAGAGACACTTTCCTCCTGGTACAATGATAAACACACCTCGAAACACCACGCAGAGCGAGAGTAGGGAAGAGGGTGAGGAGAATAGGGAGGGAAGCGGGGCAGAGGCCGGGAGGAGAAGCCGCCAGCTGTCCCGTCGGTTCCTTGGAGACGACGACGCCATCCGAAGGCTGGAAGACGGCTCCGGAGGCTTGTGGAGGGCGCGCGGGGTCTCGACCCGGTACCAGGCGGGTTTGGCACGGTGAATTCCAAGGGAGAGCGTCTAGTCCACCTCTCCCCCTGCTCCCAGTGGCCTCGGCGCCCTCGCGGCGTCACCTCCCTCGCAGGTGGCTCACCCGGGCGGGGAGGCTTGTTGTCTCGGGGTTTACCAGGGGTTAACCCTCTCCCTTTCCTCCCCTCCCTCTCGCGTGTCTCCGGCAGGTTGCGACATGTGCGCGGACAACCGCAACGGCGAGTGCCCCATGCACGGGCCGCTGCACTCGCTGCGCCGGCTCGTGGGCACCAGCAGCGCCGCGGCCGCCGCGCCCCCGCCGGAGCTACCCGAGTGGCTGCGGGACCTGCCCAGGGAGGTGTGCCTGTGCACCAGCACCGTGCCTGGCCTGGCCTACGGCATCTGCGCGGCGCAGAGGATCCAGCAGGGCACCTGGATCGGGCCCTTCCAGGGCGTGCTCCTGCCCCCGGAAAAGGTGCAGGCCGGCGCCGTGAGGAACACGCAGCATCTCTGGGAGGTAAGTCTCCTGGCCACCCAGGACCTTGCCACCCGGCAGAATCTAGGCCCATATAGAGCCTCCCTTGTTCCCCAGAGGGCAGTGGAGACACGATTTCTCTGGTCATGCAAATATCTGGTATTTGCAGCTCCTGCAGAGAAAGAGGTGCCCATAGCAGCCCAGCCAGGAAGCAGCCCAGACTTACAGGTTTCTGAAGATGGAATCACCTTAACAAGCTTCCAGTCCAGCTGCGATAGATTTGACCCTTGGTCTCCCTTGATCTTGAGAAAAAGAGAAAACACCTGAGGAAATAACAGAGGAGGTTGGGCATTGGGATGTGAACTAGGCGAATTTTGTGTCCTATTTTTAATCTCTTCCAACACGTTTTTGTGTTTGTCCACTGGGCAAGAAGGAACATAAGCATAAACAGGAAGAAGGAGAGTCAGGCTTATTTTCTCCAATACAGACAATTAGGTAAACACCGAATGTGAGAGACTGTAACACATTCCACAACTTTCAAAGTGCCCAAAGTAAAGCAAGACTATATTGTGAATCAGAAATCACAAATTCTGCTTCTTCTCTGAAAAGGTACAATTGTTCAGATAGAAAATCATACTGTAGGAAAACTCTGAAGTGGTTCGGTGTAACGCAATTGATAGAACTTCAACGGTACAGTCTTACCTGATGCTATTACTTAAAAATCAACAATGTATTTGAAAAATATTAACCTGAGATTTGTCTCAGAGCTTCATAGTTGATGACCAAGGTCCATTCTGAAAGAGACACCCCCACCAATTTTGGATATTCCTACCATGGAGAGTTGTTCGTGAAAATAAGGTGCCATAAGTCTTACCCTTAAGCGATATGTAAATCTGACCGAGACCAGGGAATATAATGGAATAGGATTAGCCAGAAAATAAACATTTTTAAATGCCAGGGGCCAAGTTGGCATGGACCTTAGGGCTCCATTAATGGGTCATTTCTGCAACAGCCTGAACCCCACACTTGGCTCAGTATCCTGCAAGATGACTGTTTTCATTGCAAGCTGCCCTTTAGTCACTAAATAAACTCATGGGATTCAACAATCTGCTCAGATTTTTGCTGAGCACCTTCTCTGGCCAGCACAATGACTTGGTCTCCGGAACACTTATATGACTGTTGGCAGTGGGCTACTATGGCTTGTGTCTTCAGAGCCACCTTTGATGGAGGAGGAGCTAAATCGATGAGCTCATAGAGAAACAGCCCAAGATGACTTGATGGTGGCTGTTGGGCTATGTACCATACAGTTTCCACTGGTGCACTGGGCCCAGGCTCCCAGGTTCCAATTCACACCTAAATTGTTATTGGAAAACAGTTACATTTTCAGTCTTTCAGATTAGGATTCTTGAATGAGGGGAACATAGAGACATATTTCTGTTACTAAATAGTGCTTTTTTAAAAACAGTTTTATATAGGGAAATGGGGCAGGAGAAAATGGTTGATACATTGAGGCAAGTTAGACATTAGCATTTT
Organism: Bos javanicus; assembly: GCF_032452875.1. Taxonomy (NCBI): domain Eukaryota; kingdom Metazoa; phylum Chordata; class Mammalia; order Artiodactyla; family Bovidae; genus Bos; species Bos javanicus. The sequence goes on along the minus strand of NC_083874.1, from coordinate 30,350,350 downwards.
GGGGTAGGAAAAACTGAGAAGTGGGAAATAAAGCATCTGGTTCTGAAATGTTTCCTAGTTGGTTTTTGTTTCTGACTAATTAGTTGTAACCTCCAGTGTGGTTTAAAGTTTGCAAAACAATTCCAGGCACTTTTCATGTTCCAGTGGTGTTATTAGGAACACTGTACCATACAGTTGAAGGTCTGCCAGTACTTTTCTGAGGAAATTGTAAAGCAATTGTTTAGTGTACAGATTTATTCTATCTGAAGTGTTAAAAGTGAGAGCCATTATATTGCCCTCTGATGCCTTGAGTTCAGTGCCTGTCTATTTTTAGAGTGTTGGGGACAAAGCCACAATCATGTAAAAAATCCCATAGTTTATTGTCGTTGTTGGTTTTCGTTTTCCTCAAAGGCTTTGAATGATTGAGATGTTGGCAGGAAACCACTCTATAGGTAGAATGTGATGATTTTTATCAATATTGAAAACTATGGAGTCTTTTTTCTGTACCCTTACTTGTACTTGATGAAGTTAAAATTCTGTTGCAGTGGAGGCCAGGGAATTTCATTTGCTGTTGGTGGTGATGCTTGGGTAGATAGAGTGAGTTTTGTCTGTTGCTTGAGGTATGTGAGTTGAGTGTGTTGGGGATTGGTGCATAGACTTGGTTCTGTGTTTAAAAATAATACTTGTTGGGTTTATGCTCGAATGGTCTACTTCTAAAAAGGACATAATCTGTTTATTTTTATCATCTGTAAGAATAGTTATAATGACAGTCCTTTACAGGACTGAAGAAATATTAAAACTGTGACCACATAAAATGTATCAGACTTCTGGGAGATCATATAAAATGTGACTGGCTGAGGTCAGGTAACAGTGCCAATGTCCATTTGTAAGATGAAATACTTTAACAGGTTTCAGATTTTTACTAGTATAATTACTTTTTAAAATATGAAGTATAAGTTTATTTTTAATTTTTAAGCATTATGATTTATTACTTTTATGAAATGTGACTATTTGGATTAAGTTACATTTATAACAAAATTCTAAATGTTGAATTGTTCCTCAGGCTTTAGTCTTTCCTTTCAAATCTAGATTTTATTGTGAAAAAAAAATTTTAATTGCTATATTTTTTATATCAGAAAGAATCAGTAATTGGAATACACTGTAGGTCTATAGAAACTCTTGGCAATAATTGTTTAATGACTCATGTAGTAATTATCCATTTTGAAAACATACTTTTAAAGATATCTTCTAGAATACAGATCGACATAAAGCAGATCTTGAAAAAATTAAAAGAATTGAATCATGACTATTGCATTGTAAATGTTAACTGGAATCGTTTCTCACATTTTTTCGTCCCTTGCTGATGAAGAAATGTCTTTATATTTAGAGTTCAATACTCAGGTCCTGATGGATCTTACTAAGGTTACTTATCTTTATTTCAGTACAATAAATGGACTGCTAATCTTTTCCCATCACTGTTTCCAAGTAGATGATGGATTTTTGTTTCAGTTTACAGTTCGTTGTTTTTAGTGTGGTTGTACTTTATTATACACATGAAGGCTTATTACAGAAACAGATTCACCTTAGTTACTCCTTTTGTTGAATTTTTGAAAGCTCTATTTCTTGTAGAAAAATGACTCTTTTTTAATATTTAAAGTATATCAGCTATGAAGAGCTTGATTGGTTTGTAAGTGTGATGTCATCTTTTAGTTAATATTTTCTTTGGGTATAATCCTGGTTCATAAAAATATAATTTTATGAAAGTTAAATATCATACCACTACCTTCATTATGTTTTGACTCTTTGGGGTACCATGGGAAATTCTAAGAATTTTTCTTTTTTAGCAATAATCCAAGGTAAAATTTTTTTGTGTGCCTTAAAGAGGTTAACAAGCTAAAAGTCAAATTTATCATTTTGGGGGGCCAATTTCTTTTAGAATCAGAATTTTAATGTATTTTACAAAAATAGTAAATTTAGATATCTTAAAATAGAAATATAACTGGATAGATTAAATAATCACTTGCCTTGCTTGTATACATTTATTCCAGCAAGACTTGGATGCATGATATATTTCTAGCTATTTGGCCATAATGGGAAAAATCTTTCTAAATGTTTTGCAAAGAAAACATAGTCTTTCTCAGCAACTAGGTCTTAGTGATGAGAGTGAGATAATTTTGTCCTAATGTGTTTTCTAATAAAGAAGTGAAAAGGCACATTTAATTCCAACATTTATGAAAACATTATCTCCATTATTAATGTGCCCCTTTTCCCTTGAGATAAATTAATCTAGTCCGCACATGGTTTCTCCTTTCTGCTTAACATCAGAATTTAATATGACTGGACCTGAGGAATGTACACAGTGTATACTTTAAATTCTACTGGAAGAAAATACGGAAGTTTAAAATAAAGTTACAGTTTAAGATAGGTTAGAATTACTCAGGCCTTTCAACTCAAAGTCTGATCTGACAAGTTTTAACAACATTGACAAAATAAATTGCACTTATTTTCACCCTAGAAAAGTTACTCTGTTAATTGAAATAATGTAGTAACTTGTTAGGATAACAGTCAAGGTATTAGAAATTACACTAACTTGGAGTACTCTGCAGTACTTTGGAGTTAATTTTATAGAATTTCTCTTTGCCTAGGTTAATTTGGGTGTCTTATTTTCATTTTTACTATGTGGAGACTTTAATTATTTTTCTTCAGAAAATCAAGGGGGATAATATACAGTGGTCCTTTTTGTGGTTTGATTTTGTGCCATAATATTTTAGATTTAATAAGAGGTTTACTTTGAAGCAAATAGTCTATTTTTCATCATTACTATTTAGCTTAGGTCAAAAGACATTAATGAAAACCAATATTAAAAATATATTGCATGCAACTAAATGTTTATATTTCAAAGCCATCACAGGTAATTGGTACTAGAAGGAAATGAATTGATCTCGTCTTTTAAATGTATTATGTATGTTTTCATAAGTGACCCAGTTCCATATGTAGTACTGTACACATTTGTATATATTTAGATAGTAAAAAAGTCACTTGAAAAGAATAATTTTAAATTGAATAAAAGTAATTTAAAAATTCAATTAAAATTATTTAAATTTTTCCCAGTGATTGTACTGTAACTGTATATTCCATATTTTGCTCTATAGACATGGGTTCATTTTGGCCTGATTCACCAAAGTACCAGGGGACAGGATTATATAGCTATCACAGCTGTATTGAAGTAAAAGTTATGTTTCTCAGCAATTTATCATTTAATATAGCAGACTGTCATTTCAGTTTTGAGCGTATTGACTTCATGAAATCCAAATATTCTCCTTCAAAACAAATCATAGTAATGTTACTATTATGTTTTTAATTATGCAGAGGAACAGCTGGTGTATCTCGTTGACTTTGCCTCATTTGATTTGAAGATGTCTTTTATAGTGGTGCCCATTTGATCGAGTGTGAGCATTTTGTAGTTTTACATAAACTGTAAAACCATCTGCCGCCTCTTGGAATGGTTTCCAGCATTGTGTTAAAAATAAAAACTTAGTACTTAAAGCTGGCTTTGAAAAGGTCATATAAAGTCCCGATACTCTTGGTTTATGTACCAAATGCCACCCTTGGTTTCTAAGTTCAAAAATGACTCTGTTAAAAAAAATTATAACAGCCATTTGGAAATTCTCATGTTAGTGAAGTTTAATCCAAATATACATGTGACTACAGTGTTTTACTTTTTTAGTTGCAAATGCTTTATAAAGAATGATGTATTCTATATCTGAAGGACTGCTTTTCTGATCAGTCAGTTCAGTTTATCTATTGTTTATAGATTGCTTCTTTTGATAGCATTTTGTCCACATGAAGAAAATAATTCCTAAGTTTTTTGTGGTTCACTGCATATTTTCTTACATTGTATGATTTTTTTTCCCACACTGGGAAAAATAGAGAATGGAGATTAAAATAGAGAATGGAAATTAAAATCAGAATTGCGGAGGTTACTGGACAGATGAAATCTGCTCTCCCCAGTCACTCTGTGGCAGCAAGTGATTTGATGAAAATGTGATTTAGGTAACACTGCATCAGAGAAACCTGCAGGGGAGCCTTTTAATTTTATGTGTCAATTAAGGCAGTTTTACTTATTCAGGGAAATCTATTGTGTTACCCAGAAACCATTTATAGTTGTTGTATAATGTTGTGAGTTTTAAAAAATTTTGGTTGAATATGAAAATCTTATCTTTTACTCAGCTGAGAGATCGTGTCTACAGTATCAAAATCCTCTTTTCTCAGAGGGTAGATGTGATACTTTGGTGTTTGGCCATTCTAAAAAAAATGCAGTGCATGAAACCACTATGAGACCGCCTTGCTCCCCCTTCTTTCTTTCTTTCTTTTTTAGACTCATATATACTCCCAGATTTCGTGAGTTCAGACATTCCTTGTGTATTTACACAAGAAATACAGACTCTGGTATAACTACTTAGCATAAAAGCCAGAGCAGCCAGAGCAGAATATACTTTTCCTTGTAAGCATTTGCCACCTCACTCAGATAAGTTACAGAATTCCATTATCCAAATTGTTACACATGTGTGACAGAGGTTGACCTTTCGTCATGTCAATCCTTTTTGTGTAGGCCCCAGGCTCCAGCCTAATGGCTCAAACCCTGATTTACTCACTGTAATAAGGGCAGGAGGTCGAGCAATTGTCAGGCTGCCTGTTCGTACTCTTCTTGGAGCCTGGTTGAAGGCTGTTAACACAAAGCTTTTCAAAGTGAATTTACAACCAGCACCACTGACAGAGGCCAATCAGTGCACCATAAATGTCAGGTTAGTGAGATTGAGCAGTAAGTAAAGTACTGACAGCACACTATTGGCTGGAATCAATTGACCAAGGTTTAACTGAGAAGAGCAATCTCCTTGTGGTGCTCTTAGGGAAAGAGCTAAGTGTGCAGCCAGGGTTTCCAGGTAGGATCCGTAGGTTTACCTGTAAGGGTTGGGGTGTCATCCATTTGCCACAGAGCATCCAGCATCCTGGTGTTGATATGCTGCACAATCTGGGAGTTCAGAGTGGTGGAGCCTGCTGACTCTGAGTTGGGTGGTTAAAAAAAAAAGCCCCAGCATTAGAAAGGAGAGAGAGGAAAAAACCATTAAAATATGGGGCTGTCAAAATTGGGAGACACATCCAGTGTGTTACAATTCAGTGAAAGGTAATTTGTTCAAATTGCAAACTGTACCAGGGAATTTCCACCAAGGCACAGACATAAATAAGCCCACTCTTCCTGGGGCTTAGCAGGGTGAGACTTTCATGGAAGTCACTAATGAGTGATTATGGGTTGAGGGTCTGAATATCCATGAGATGTGGTTTCTCTACCAGACGAATGTTTTTATCATTTTGTGTAATGACAGCCTGGACAACAATTCATTGAGCTCAGAAGGCATCAGCATTAAAATGGAGGAATCCATTAAAATGCTGTATGCAAGGATTTATAAATTAGGCAATTTCCTTGATTATTGCAATCATTTACAAAATTGATTGTTCCAGTGTGGTATAGACAGATTTCAGCACTGATCATTGACAACAAGCACATTCTCTGATATCTGTAGCTACTGGTCACTAAACCAGGTCACTATTCCTCACCCCTCTGCTGTTCTTGGTCTCAAGGTCAGGCAGACTGATTTCAAAGAAGCTTATAATTATGAAGTTTTTATTTGTCTTCAGAGGAGACTCACCTAGGCTGTGAGAGTAGGTAGGTCCAGGTTGCTCTAAAGGTTGTTACATTGTTTTTATATTTTAATTCTGAGTTGGGGGGGAAGATATGAATAATCGTGATATGCTTCAGATCAGCAGCACAGATTTTGAGATGTTGCCAACTTAAATGAAAATAATTTTTGAAAATTGCAGCTGTAAATATTTGTTTGATTGAAGATCTTAAAGTCAATAATGTGTTTTATGTGTTGGTCCTTAGAGTTCTAATTATCCAATAGATATATTGTAGAGTCACTGGATTTTAGGTCAGTTAATTCTGGAAGGTATAATAAAGACATTGTTACAAGTGCGAAACACTCAAAATGCTGCAGATTTTCCTATATATGAACACACAGAAGTTAACTTGGTGCTTAATCACTAACCACAAACCACAGAGTTGTCTTGATTCCTGAAATATCAGAGATGGGCATGCCAAATGTGTCTGCAGAGCTCTGTCCAATGAAAGCTAGCCGTGCAGTTTATGCTTAGTACAAAATAACTTTAGCCATTTGTTTTCAATCATTTTGTTTTTAATCATAATTTTCCCCTTTTGGAACTCTAACACAAACTGGGGTTTGTAAAAGAATAACACTTTATAAAATTGTTTAACACTGTGGGGAAGGCAAAAAATTGTTCAGTTTGTCCTGATTTGAATATATAATAATTTGATCTCGAGGTAGTTCCTTGTTTTAAAGTGAAGATGTTACGTTGTGGGAAGGCCTGTGGCTTGTGGACACTTTGCACTTACTTAGGTACTGTCACTTAATACTGTAAATAAGAAGTTCATTTTCACTTTTAATTAGTTGTAAAATTCACTGCTTAAAAATTCAGTACAAAAGGCAGTGTTTTCAGTACTGTGTCTTGATATGATCTCTTCATTTTTATTTAAATATTTCTCTACACAGTATTCTGGTTTCTGTTAAGAATTAGAGGCCGTGTCACTAGATCTGTCTTGGGAGATCTTTGAATGAGGCACTCGGTTTTATAGATGTTTTTACTTGTCCCTTTGCACATTCATTTAATAAACCAACACCTCATGCACATGTTTGTCAAATAATGATATGGGATTAAGCCCATTTTATTAAAATGAACAGTATTTTTCCCTCTCTGTGATCATTTTAAATTAAAGCTGCCTCAGATAATGAAGTGTTGTCTATAGAAACATTCAGTGTAATCTAATTCACTAGAAAGTTCTTAAGTGCTTTTTAATTGGAATCAAATTAAATGTAATCAAGTCATGTTTTCGGTATCTTGTAAAGCACTGGGGCCTTAAGTGTTGTTAGCACACTTGGGAATATTAATGTTTAGTGCAAAAGCAGCAGTACTAAATTCTGAGATATGCTTGCAAACTCCAAAATGGTAGATAACCCATAAATAAATTATATGTTAGAGTGTAATGTTTTTAGAACCTGTTGTGTTTGTCCCAGACTAATATTCAAATTCATTTTTGATATGCGAAATGCACAAATAGTTCCTGGGGCAGAGAATCCTGAAAAGTATTGGTCTATTGAGGAAAGCACTTAATTTCAATTTATTAAGATTAATTGCAATTTAAAATTTGGCCTGGGTAATCTACAAAAAAAAATTAATTATAAAACTTTAGTAGAAATGAGCTTTTCTATTAAAAATAATTCTTATCATAAGAAATTTAAACTGTATAAAAGTATAAACCAAAGGTAGCCATTAATGATGATTTTTATAATAGCCTTTTGAGAGATAATTATATAATGTGATATAATATACATTTGTTTGTGTATGCATTGTATATACATTGAATCACAGTTTGAGTAAAGATACTTGTGTTATTTCCTTGATACCACAAAACACATTTTTAAAGCAGCAACTAATGACACTATTTTCATGGAAGTTCCTGCAGATGTTTAAATTTGGCTCACCCATGAATAGATTTTGTGTCTAGTTCCATCCTCTGATCTCTGTATCTTTCCTGGTGGGAAATTTCAATCTGTAGACCCCACTGATACTATAGATGCATTTCTCCTGGTATATTCATATGTTTGATAGCCCATCTTAATAAGACCAGAGCTTTTCTGGGATCTAAAGGAAGATTTTAATGGTCCTCAGGAAGAAGGAAAAAAATTTATTTCTTTTAATAGATCAAGGTGTTAACGAAAAAGAATCAGATCTCTTTGAAATGCTTTTCTAAGTAATAATACTGTATTTATGTAGCTGTATATGAGACTTCAGGGAACATACTTAATTTCTTTGTATCTCTTATTTATCCATATGGAAAAAAGAGCCATATTTGACTACTATGCAAATTAGAGGGGCAATATTTGTGATGTTTGTGTAATAAAAGAGATCTTTCTCTTTTCAGTTAGGGTTTTAACGATACTTTTTAAGACTAGTGGACTCTGCATAGAGTTATAAAGAATTACGTTATTTGTTAAACCAAAAGATTGTACATGGTAGACCATGATACGTAGCTTGAATTTAATTACTATAAAATCAGGCTTAAAAAATATTTAAATACAAATTTATTTAGCACTGCTCTCAGGTAACAAAGGATTATGTGTTAAAGGGATACCATACAGTGTGGGGGACTTCCCTGGGGATGCAATGGTAAAGAACCCGCTTGCCAGTGCAGGAGACACAAGAGCCGTGGTTTTGATCCCTGGGTGGGGAAGATCCCCTGGAGAAGGAAGTGGCAACCCACTCCCACTTCTTGCCTGGAGAATTGCATGGACAGAGGAGCCTGGCGGGCCGCAGTCCATGGGGTTGCACGGAGTTGGACGCGACTGAGCGTGTGTGATTCACTTCTCACAACTGAGAATTGACTCCCGATGTGGAAGGGGATGGACTCAGTAAAATCACAAAGGGCCCTAAACCTGAAGGTGTTTTGACTCTGATCAGGAGCAAGTTGTTAGGTAGGTGTGCCCCCACATACTGAATTCTGAATAGAAAAACATCTCCGTGCCCAGCGTATTGTGATTTGTCAATAAATATTAAATAGCAGCAAGTCAACATCATGGCACCTTTGCCACTGTCCATTAAAATGTGTGTGTAGCTGCTTGTGTACCAGTGAATACTGACATAATAGTGCATTGTACAACTCCTGAATATGTGTCAGTGTTAACCATAAAATGTATGTAAAGCGAGAATTCCAAGTGACAGAACAAGTTTTAATGAAAAAAGTAAGCATAAATGCTGAAACATGTCCTGGAGAGCAAAAACTAATCGAAATTTGTATTTTTTCTAACATATGTTTACTGAATACTAACCATGTCTTTTATGGTATCTGGAGTTTTTCCTTTGGTAATCCCATGAAGGTGATAGTCAAACTATTTGACAAGCACCAGCTTAGACCTTGGAGAAGGAAATGGCAACGCACTCCTCTACTCTTGCCTGGAGAATCCCATGGACAGAGGAGCCTGGTGGGCTACAGTCCATGGGGTCGCAAAGAGTCGGACACGACTGAACGACTTCACTTTGGCACTTTTCACTTAGCTTATACCTTGCCCATAAACCTGAATGCCTGTGATTGTATCTATGCTCCATGGGCTGATATCAGCTCCAAAGCTAGACTAGCTAGCAGAGCTTTAGCAAAGCCACTAAACAGATAATCCATCATGGGTGTAAAGTTTCAGTTTTGAAAGATGAAAAAGTTCTGGAAATTGATTGTACGACATAGTGGATATTCTTCACTCTACTAAACTATGGTAACTTTTATAACATGTGCATTTTACCATAATAAGAAAGGAAAAATAACTCTATTTCCAGTGATTTTTCTTCTAGCTCACTGATTATTAAACTCTAACATCCATAAGAATCTCCAGGTACAGGGAGCTCAGCAAAGTTCAGTCTGGGAACCTGCTCCCCAAAGATTCTGATTCAGTCCTGCAGAAGGACTTAGGAACCTATTTTCTGAACCAGTGTCTAATGTGGTGCTGGGACTACACTTGAAGAAATGAAATGCCAGGCTCTACCTTTCTCTGCCTTACTCCTTGGTTGTCCACTTCCCTTTCTGCTTCCTTCTTTGTCTTGGCTGCTCTTGAGCAAATCCAGTATCTCTTCAGCTTCCCTTCCATACCTGGTCTCATCTGTTCCTGTGTGAATTCTAGTCTTACCCTTGCTTTCATTTCTGCTACACCTTGGCTAATCTATGGGCATTTCCATTCTTCTCCCTTACCACCCACCCCCAAAATAGATAAGTAGATAGATTAAAAAAAAGATATAAATATTACAGAGCTACTAACAGACAACCCTGGTAGCTCAGCTGGTAAAGAATCTGCCTGCAGTGCAGGAGACCCTGGTTTGATCCCTGGTTTGGGAAAATCCCCTGGAGAAGGGAACGCTACCCACTCCAGTATTCTGGCCTGGAGAATTATGGACTGTATAGTCGATGGGGTCGCAAAGAGTCAGACATGACTGAGCAACTTTCACCTCACTTCAACAGACAGGAAAATGGACTTCCCTGATTTTCATCTTTTCTGTCTTTCTGAAGTCCATCTGACCAGGTATAAGGAAGCAGCCAAAAAGGAGAAGGCTCTCCACAGCATGCCGACTGCAGTGTATAATTAGCACCTCAGCAATCAGAGTGTGCTTCAGGAGGAGGTGGCCTGCTGAAAGGCGTTCGGTAGGTTCACAGGTGCTGAGTTCCAGCTCTCACCGGGTCTCAGCTATGTGACTGCAAGCAGATACCTTCCCTCCCTTGGCTCTTACCAGTGCTACATCCAATGGCACTGTCCTTTCTGTTTCTCCTGCCAGCCCCTTCTGTGCATCCAAGATCATAGAGAGAGGCCATATGCTTGCATAATATTTGCAGTTTGCAGCCAACTTTATCTGCAAATGTGCTGGTTGTTTTCGGTCTTCTTCAGGTTTGCATTTCTGCCGGTTGAGGGAGCATGCAGCCTGTATTCTGATCAGAGCTTACCTGCTCTTGTTGTTTCAAATGGTGCCACTTCCCACACTCATCTCTCTTGGATTGTCTATCCTCACTTGTCTGTGGGAAGTTTCCATTTAGATATCCAGACATTGTTTCAAAATGAGTTCACTAATCATCCTCACCTCACATCTCCTCAAATAAGTATCTCCTTATGGCACCCCACTCCAGTACTCTTGCTTGGAAAATCCCATGGATGGAGGAGCCTGGTAGGCTGCAGTCCATGGGGTCGCAAAGAGTTGGACACAACTGAGTGACTTCACTTTCACTTTTCACTTTTGTGCATTGGAGAAGGAAATGGCAACCCACTCCAGTGTTCTTGCCCGGAGAATCCCAGGGATGGGGAGCCTGGTGGGCTGCTATCTGTGGGGTCGCACAGAGTCGGACACGACTGACTCGACTTAGCAGTAGCAGCAGCATTCCTAACTTACAGTGCTCTGGTTGTCCTGTTTGACCTATGAGCCCAACATTTTGGAGTTACTATAATGGCTTTTTTTTTTTAAGATTTTTTTTTTTTTTGATGTGGACTATTTTTAAAATCTTTATTGACTTTTTTTTTTTTTTTACAATATTGCTTCTGTTTTTATGTTTTGGTTTCTTGGCTGTGAGGCATGTGGGATCTCATCTCCCCAACCAGGGATCGAACCTGCACCCCCTGCCTTCGAAGGGAAAGTCTTGACCACTGGACTGCCAGGGAAGTCCCTGTAATAGCTTTTTAAAATATTTTTATTCCTGGCAACTAACAGGGTATCTGGCACATAAAAGGCGCTTAATAAGCACTGTTGATCTTTTTCTATTTTTTAGAATTGGAGTTTTTATATGAACAAACTGGAGGATCACTCAAGTAAAAGTTAATGGTGCATACAAATTATTTTGTAAAAAAAATAATCAGTCTAAATATGAATCCTAAATTGTATCCTAGCTTCTGGCCAGAAATATCCATTACTGAAAGCCAAATATCCTCTGTTGCTAATAACAAATAAAAGAAGATTTCTTTTTATTCTTGAACTTTGTGACTCATTTGACAGTACTAAAATGTCTAAACAAATCTTATCTGTGACACTTTTATAAACAAGGTATTAAAAATTGCAGTGGGACATCTTAGACACAAGCTGCAGTTGGTGCTAAGATCCACTTTTAGAGTCTACTTCTGTAAAAAGTAAGGGGGTAATGATCTGACACGGGAAACACTGTTGATCTGACCACAGTACTAAGAGCTAATACATTTAAGCTGAGACTTTGTGCGAGGCGTTCTGCTAGGAGCTTTATAGGAACTATCTCAATTAGCCCTCAGAATCACCCAATAAGGTAAAGACTATTACAGTATTTTTCAGATGAAGCCGCTTTTCAGATGAAGGAGAAGTAACTCGCCCAAGGTTTAGGTAGTCAAGGTAGGGTTTCCAGAGGGTATGGGGTGCAGAGTTTTTGTGGCACCCCACTCCAGTACTCTTGCCTGGAAAATCTCATGGATGGAGGAGCCTGGTGGGCTGCAGTCCATGGGGTCACTAGGAGTCAGACACAGCTGAGCGACTTCACTTTCATGCATTGGAGAAGGAAATGGCAACCCACTCCAGTGTTCTTGCCTGGAGAATCCCAGGGACAGGGGGAGCCTGATGGGCTGCTGTCTGTGGGGTCACAGAGAGTCGGACACGACTGAGTTGACTTAGCAGCAGCAGCAGCAGTCTATAGCTATGAATCCTGCCCCCTCCCACTCTCAGACCTGAACTCCCATCATATCACACAGGGCTCCAGTCTCTACCCCAGACTTTGCCTCTGGCCCTGGCTGGGAACACTCCCTCCCTGGTGGTCACTGCTTTGGTTTGTCAAGTGCAGCCCAGCTATCTTCCCAGAGACCCCATAGCTCAGACCTTTGGCATACTTAGCCCAGGACTAACATACTTAGTCCATGTTCCAGGACCATGGACTTCACATTTATCATCCCTAGAAAATTTAACCTCCCCAGCATTCAGAGAAGTGCATTTATGGAGAAACTGCTGTGCATGGCACAGATATCATGAGTAATTCCAGTTGAGAACAGTGTCCAAAAAGTGCTGTTTGAAAGGAGAAGTTCCTGCTGGGAAGACCAGGGAAAGGAGGAGGAATTTGACCCTGGGACATAAATAGTTAACGCTCAAGAGTTAGAGGTTGGGAGAAAGGATGCTCCAAGGGGAGCCTCAGCCAGCCCCTGACAGTACTTACAAGTCCAGCTCTCCTCCCTCTGTCTGCTGCTGCTTTTTAAGTGGACTGCTTCTTATTCTGTGTCCTTGTGTTGCTAATTTCCACTACTGTGATTTTGCCTAGGCTGTTATTTCACCCAGAAGGCTTTTGCTTCTTATTCTGGTCAACCTGTACCTTTTACTTTTTTCCAGTTGTATCTTCATTGGGTGTGAATCCCACATCTGCACCACCCTTTCCACATTCTTTTTCCTTCAGTCCTCTCCTTGACAGTTAAAGCTTTGCTCTTTGCCTAATATTGCCTGCAGCCTCAGTTTGGTAAGCTCACACTTGGGACATACTTGGACTAAACCATTGCTTGTTGTTCATCTGTGATTCAGCTTTGACTGGGTGTCCTGTATTTTTATTTGTGAAAGTTCAGTTCAGTTGTCACTCAGTCGTGTCTGACTCTTTGCAACCCCATAGACTGCAGCATGCCAGGCTTCCCTGTCCATCACCAACTCCTGGAGCTTACTCAAACTCATGTCCATCGAGTTGGTGATGTCATCCAACCATCTCATCCTCTGTCATCCCCTTCTCCTCCTGTCTTCAATCTTTCCCAGCATCAGGGTCTTTTCCAATGAGTCAGTTCTTCACATCACGTGGCCAAAATATTGGAGTTTCAGCTTCAGCATCAATCCTTCCAGTGAATATTCAGGACTGATTTCCTTTAGGATGGACTGGTTGGATCTCCTTGCAGTCCAAGGGACTCTCAAGAGTCTTCTCCAACACCACAGTTCAAAAGCATCACTTCTTTGGCACTCAGCTTTCTTTGGCACCCAACTCTCACATCTATACCAGACTACTGGAAAAACCACAGCTTTGATTAGATGGACCTTGGTTGGCAAAGTAATATTTCTGGTTTTTATTATGCTGTCTAGGTTGGTCACAGCTTTTCTTCCAAGGAGCAAGTGTCTTTTAATTTCATGGCTGCAGTCACCATCTGCAGTGATTTTGGAGCCCAAGAATATAAAGTCTCTCACTGTTTCCATTGTTTCCCCATCTATTTGCCATGAAGTGATGGGACCAGATGCCATCATCTTAGTTTTCTGAATGTTGACTTTTAGGCCAACTTTTTCATTCTCCTCTTTCACTTTCATCAAGAGGCTCTTTAGTTCTTCTTCACTTTCTGCCATAAGGGTGGTGTCATCTGCATATCTGAGGTTATTGATATTTCTCCCGGCAATCTTGATTCCAGTTTGTGCTTCATCCAACCTGGCATTTTGCATTATGTACTCTGCATATAAGTTAAATAAGCAGGGTGACAATATACAGCTTTGATATACTCCTTTCCCGATTTGGAACCAGTATGTTGTTCCATGTCCAGTTCTAACTGTTGCTTCCTGACCTGCATATAGATTTCTCAGGAGGCAGGTCAAGTGGTCTAGTATTCCCATCTCTTTAAGAATTTTCCACAGTTTGTTGTGATCCACATAGTCAAAGGCCTTGGTATAGTCAATAAAGTAGAAGTAGATATTTTTCTGGAACTCTCTTGCTATTTTTAATTTGTGAAATGTAGGATCCTATTAAGATGACAATTGGGGAGACACCTGATGGAGAAAGGAATGAACTGCCAGGGAGGCCGGTATGCCAATAGCATGGTGAGTTCAGAGGAGTGTGATGGGAGAGAAGGTCAGAGGTACCTGGGTTCAGGTAAATGAGACCATGGCAAAGACTTTGCATTTAATCCTGAGTGAGGAGTAGCTCAGGCTTGCTGTGTTTTAAAAGGATCACACTGGGTACCGTGTGGAGAACAGTCTTGTGGGATAAGGGTGTATGCCGGCAGGAGAAACTCAGAGGACAGGATTTGGCTGGAGAAATAAATTAGGAGTTGTGAGCATATGGCTGTTTAAATCTGTAGGGCCACTTGAGTTCAGCTGGGCAGTGTGGGAAGGCAGAGCTTTGCCTAGAGGAGGGCTATGACCTCTCTAGTTCTAGAAACCTCTGTGGATTGGATCTGCAGGTTGGCTGTGGATGAGGAGCCATGAGGTTGGGCACAACTGTGGATGCATCACCTTGTGTTCTTCCTGTGCCATTAATGGGGACTGTCCTTACTTTGCCTCTGTGATTGAGTGGCAGTGAGACAATAATATAGTGACTTAGAATGATGCTGCTGCTCTTAAATGTGTTGGAGTCTGTGAACCATGAGGCCACTATATAATACGTCCTAAATGCAGTCTCTACCAGGATCCTTCCTCAAGGAGATGCTTAACCTGACTCACCTACACATTCTGTGGAAAATGTTGTGTATGCCCTCTCCTCATCGTGAGGCATCCCCGTTCTCTCTTGTAATTTTAACCACGTGGTTTAGTTGCTAGGTCACGTCCGACTCTTTTGAGACCCCATGGACTGTAGCTCTCCAGGCTCTTCTGTCCATGGGATTTCCCAAGCAAGAATCGTGGAGTGGGTTGCCGTTTCCTTCTCCAAGGGATCTTCCCGACCCAGGGATATAACCTACATCTCCTGCATTGCAGGTGGGTTCTTTACCAACTGAGCCACCAGGGAAGCCCAATTTTAACCATGCTTCTTGTGAAATCTTTATTTTTTTTTATGGTTATAAGAGCTAAACATTTATGAAGAGTTATTTGGAAAAATGCAGAAAAATATTTTTAAAAGGAAAGAAAAATGAGCTGAAATTAATTTGGTGTCATTCTTTCTTATTGCAGTTAGTTTTTTCTTTTATTATACAGAAGGAAGCATGCTGTTTGCCTTTTATCATCAAATCAATAATCATTTTCCCCATATTGAAAATTCTTTGAGTATACAGCCAGTAATGTTGATTGGTTATGTACTGTTTAATATGGTTGTATCCAGTTGTTGAACTTTCCCTTTCTCCTTCTCAGTCTCCTTTTCTCCTTCCCTCCCTTCCTTCTACCTTCTCTTTTTACTTTGAAAATATTTCTAATCATTTGATATCCCAAGTGTGTTGAATCATGTTTGCCAAAATACCTGCAGGAAAAACACACACACAGAGAAAAATTCCCTTTGTATACTCACAAAAATAATATTAACAATAGGAAACATTTGTCCTGCACTTTCTAGTTTATACGAGGTTTAGCCACCCCACCGGCTCACTGATTTTGTTGCTGCTGCCTCACGGAGGAGGCAGAGAGCTCTCTGTCCTGCCTGGTGGGAGTGGGGTGGGGAAGCTGGGGCCTGCGGGCTGCCTGCTCTGCTCCTCAGAAGGCCGGGCTGGTGGGGCTGGCTCTTTTGACCCGAATGCTCCAGGGGAGCTTTCCATCTGTCCAAATGTTAGCCTAGAACTAGACGCCTCCACACAGTGATGAAATCCTTAACAAATGTAGTGAGAACACTGAACATAAGGGCTTCATTTTTTTTTTTTTCAAATTGCTTGCATTTACAGTTAATTCAATTTGAATTATAAATCACCTCCACGCGAATGACTCATGCGCTCATAATTATGAGCTTTGTTTTCGAAAATGTACAAAACAGAGAAAAGTTGGTTTGCATGCTCTGCCTTGCCAAGGTAGGATGGAACCAGTTTCCAACTGAGAAAAGGGTTTCGCATCTTTGTACATCTTGTATTCCAGGCCTAGAGTTTTATAGGAAAACAGAAATATCTTTTAAAAACACACTTGGATCACTGTCCACACTGGCTCTTGCAAGGGGTCAATATGCAAATCAAACTTAACTGTGTAGCAAAGTGAAAAAAGTTTTTTCTATTTCAGGACATTTCTCTTCAGGCCACTTGAAACCCTTTTTCCAAGTTCTGACCTCTGGGATCCACAGAGGCAAATAGGTTAGGCCTTATAGGTTATGATGAAAGTGAGGAAATGGTTTCAGAAGTGAATCACTTTCATTGTCTTTAAAGAACTGGAGAGAAACAGTAAGGATATATTCAGAAAACAACCATATAAATAGATAATTGCTGAAATATTTGGATAATTTTGAGAATAAATGCAGGCTAACATTTTTGGACAGTTACATCAGCTTTTCATAATAACCCTGTCTCCCGGCCAGTAATTTCCTTGTTCTCCCTAATTTACTTCACTTTTCTGTAGCTGACTAATTCCTCGTTCTGTACCTCAAATAAACCTACTTTCCAGCCACCAAGTTCTGTTTGGAGACTCTTGTATAAGTTACCTCCTGTTTTTATGCACAAGCTGGTTCCCACCCCTCTGCCAGGGTGCTCCTGAGCCCTGAACTAGCTTTGGGCTTTCTGATGACTTTCCCCATGGGGCATCGAAGAATGCCTGATATCCCAACAGTTCGCTTAATTTTGGACCCAGGTCCAGAGTAATTCTAGAGTTATGCAACTTTTAAGAGTCTTAAGGTTTCTAATAAGGGGTGTGGGTACTGGGAGAGGGCAGTAAACACACCCAGCAGTCTCTGCTAGGGGGCTGATGGCTAAGTGGTCACAGCCAAGGTTGGACTGCCCTAGAAGGCATGGGTCATTTGAGGTACCGTGGGTTTTTGACTTTTTTTTTTCCTGGCCGAGGGAGAGGAACGTCAGTGACTTCTACTTCTGAAAACTGTTTAGTAGCCTGGCATGATGGAACTGTTCACGCTCTTAACTTTGGATCACAGCAAGTTTGTGTCTGGAAAGTGTGAAATGGGTGTTTTACAAATACATTCTAAAGGACTAGATAACCAGCAGGAAACAGGGTGGTTTCATTTTGGTGTCTCATCATCTCTCCTGTTTGGCTAGAGTCACCAATGGATTTTGCTTAGCTTTACCCTGCTGGCATAAGATATCTAATGGTGGAAGTTCTATTTAAATCTTGCCGAAGTTTCCAGAGCAGAGAGCTTCTCTCAAAGCAGCTGAAGAGAGTGTCGTGTAGGAATGAGTGTAAAGTCCAAGCAACATTTGCTTTGCATGCATGATGATTAACCTACTGAGAAGTGGAGTGGGAGTTGTGGAGGTGCAGAAAGTGTTAACAGAGGCAAAGTTGGAAGAGTTCACAGTGTGACAGAGGAGAGCCACTTAGTTAGTCTATATATTTGATAGGCACCTGCCATGTGCCAGGTACTCACTATTCAGGGTTGTTGGAGGGTAGTGTTGTCTTAGAAAGACATAGTCTGTGCCTACAAAGTCATCAAATAACCTAGGAAGATATTTAAATGAAGCAACACACAGTGAGTACAACAGATTGTGAACTGATTGTGAAAATCCAGAGTGCTAACTCAAGAGGGGAATGAAGGGCAGTTGGGGAAGAGAGTCACCTAAAGCCTCTGAAGGTGAAGCTGCTGTCAAGGCTTTCAGGGACAGGTGTAAGTGGAATAGTAACCAAGAGGAGAGGTGGCATTTCAGGTAGGCAGAAAAAGGGGTGCAAAAGGCTTGAGGAGGAATAAACTACTTAAAAAACTTTTTTTCAACTGCAGTATAGTTGATTAACAATGTTGTGTTAATTTTTGTTGTACAGCAAAGTGGTCCAGTTATACATATATATTTCCCATTGTGGTTTATCACAGGGTATTAAATTTAGTTCCCTGTGCTATACAGTAGGGTCTTGCTGTTTATCCATCCTATGTATAATTGACTGTGCTAATTCCAAACTCCCAGGATTCCCTCCTCCACCAGTCCCCTGGCAACCAGAAGTCTGTTCTCTGTGAGCCTGTGCAAGTTGCTTTTGTCAGAAAGGATCCCTTGATCTGTTGGTGTCTCTCAGTGGGGTGCTAGTAAGAAACAAAGCTGAACAAAGCTAGTAAGAAACAAAAAGGCATATCAGTGGGATTCTTGAAAACTGGTTGGAGAGTTGAGATTGAGGTGCAAATAGGAAACTCCAGCATTATCTTTAGAAGCTTCACTTGAGGAGGGCCAGTTGCAGATGAAGAGGATATGAGTTGGACTCTGCAGATAGTATTTTGACTTCTATGACTATAGGTGATGGAAGTTTCACCAGCGTTTGAGATCTTGCCTTCAGTCAGACTGATAAAGATTTTAACAAAGCTAGGCACATCCCTGAATCCCAGAGAATTTCAAAGACTAAAGCACAGTTCATCATATACATGAGCTGTGGGTCAAGGTGCATAGCTCTCTCAGGGCAGTTGAATGTTGTAGCGTCCTAAATTTGGTATTTAACTCCAAGTGAATCCCAGGGACGGGGGAGCCTGGTGGGCTGCCGTCTATGGGGTCGCACAGAGTCGGCCACGACTGAAGCGACTTAGCAGCAGCAGCAGCACCAGCAGCATCGAATTAGATGGACAAAGGAGTAGTTCAGTTCAATCGCTCAGTCGTGTCCGACTCTTTGCAACCCTGTGGACTGTAGCACACCAGGCTTCCCTGTCCATCACCAACTCCCGGAGCTTGCTCAAACTCATGTCCATGGAGTCAGTGATGCCATCCAACCATCGCATCCTCTGTCGTCCCCTTCTCCTCTTCCTCCAAGAGTGAGCAATAAGTAGAAGGATGCTTGGAAGGGGATTAGGAGCTTCTCTAAAACAGCAATTTTCTGTGTTAGAACCTTTCCCCCCCCCCTTGCTGATAGTGTTCATGGTTGGGCCACACAGCTGGGGTGTGCTCTTCTGTTGAAACAAGGAGGTGTATCTTATGCTTTGTGACAAATGAATGCATCTCATTAGACTCACGATCTAATTATTTCTACCTTTATGAAGTTCTTCAACAGACAGCACTGAGCTGTACAAATAGAAACAACAACAACAACAACTAGAAACCCAGCTGTTTAGGAATACTGGGTTGAAAGAGGGAGGGGCTATTCACATGACACTTGAAAAAAAAAATCTGTGTGATGTATTAAGTGGCTGATGTGTAGCAGGTAGCATTAACTGTTAGTACTTTCTACTTACCAAGAAACAAAAAGGAGAAAGAAACTAACCTAAACCATCCTCCAAACTAGTAAGAGTACTAAGGAATGCAGTTTTTAAAAATTAATTAATTTTAACTGGAGGATAATTACTTTACAGTATTGTCATGGTTTTTGCCATACGTCGACATGAATCAGCCATGGGTACACATGTGTCCCCCCATCAAGATTAGGGTAGGGAAAAGCAAGATGATAGATTTTTTAAAATGAAGGAATGAGAATGAAATTGGTGATAAAGAATGAGGTGAAAAAAGAGGGCCTGGGCAACAAGATGATAGTCTGTGAGAAATAAAGAAGGAATTGAGAGCGGGGAAAAACGCCCATAAAACCCTGACGTGCACTTTCCAGGCTGGGCCAGGCTTACAGGCTTGTCACCTTCAGGGCCACAGCCAGCAGCTTCTGCTGTAATGGCAAGCCCTGCCCCCTCTTGGAATTAGAGGAATGCATCTGTTTGTGGCTGGAGATTAGAGTTCTGAGTGGGCGACTACCAAGGAAAGCTGTCTTTTTGGGTGGCCTCACAAGACATGCTTCAGACCCCAAACTGATACTTCTAAACTTCCTTCCCTGATGATCTATAATTTTCTGTTTTTAAAACCACATTGTTGGCGATGTCAGGGAGACCCCTCTCAGATGATCCATCCATTTCAGGCTAGCAGTAATATCTCTTATTTGAAAATTAAGCAACAGAAAGGAATTCAAGGGGGCAAGCTAAACGAGACATTTTAAATTAAAATATGTCTCAGCTTCTACAACAAAGTTAAGTCAGGTCTGTTTTATTCCAGAGCTTTAAACAAGGTGGAAAGATTATATTTTAATTCATATGTTAACATTTTTTAATCTGAAAATATTAAGTTAAAAATTATTTTTACAGGTTTTCCCCTCATCATGTCTTCTACAATGCCCGGCACACCTTAGCTATCTTGTGAAGAGTTATTGCTCAGTTTTTCGTTATCTTTCATTTTATTCAAGGCGTTTTTTGTTTGTTCTCAGTTTACCTTGTTCCAAAAAGATCTAAAATGACTCAGAGAGTCTATGTTTAGAGACAAATGTATTAGGGAGATGAAGATGGAAAATAGCAACAAATGTGAGTAATTTAAAAATATTCAAGGTACTCTTTTGGTGCTGGCATGTGTTGTATCCAGATAGTGTTGTTATGACATGATTAGCTGGTTTACCATCCCCGCCTCAGGTGCTCTGTTGTTTACTTGTTTATCGGATGGATATGATGTTACCAGGATGTGATGTTTTACTCCGTCATCTGGAGGCAATGTCCTACCCAGGACAGAGAGACACTTGCAGAGTTGGGCACCTGGAAGTCTGTCTGTGGGGATCTGTCTGTGGGCTGTAGTTGACTGTACCTGTACAATACTGTTTTTTTATTAAATTGCTTTTTTTTCTCTTATAGAACAAGTAATTGATGTTAATTATCAAAAAATTTTTAAAAAACAGGAAAAAAATTCACTTCTCATAGCCCATCACCTGATAATGAACTCTGAATTTTATTTTATTTTTTTACAAACTCTAAATTTTAAATGTATTTTAAAGAAAATTATATATATATATATATGTTTGTGTGTTTTATGTAAAAAATGTTTTGCTTAAAATTATTACCTAAACATGTCTGAGTATAATTAATGTTCTTTATCACTTTATTCAATATATTGTCCAGCAAATGGAGTCAGGATTAGTTTAACTGTTTCCTCATTATTAGGCATTTAGCTGTGTTGTTTACAGGTTTTCATTATTTTTGTAAACATATTAATATTTGTTACCATGGTTTGGACTTTGGTGTATTGGGAAATGACTTCTCTCCTACAGGGTTATTGATAATAATGAATAAGGTAATATAGGACAAATAGTAGGTTCTTATTAAATATGGACCACATTTTCTTTACTTTTGACATAAATAGAGCTGTCTTAAGATCTGTGAGTTGATGTTTATAAGCATTAACTTACTGATGTTTTGAAAATGATAATTACAAAAATGTAATTTTCTTAACTTTGTATTCTACAAGAGAGAGAGTTCGAAAAGTTCTGAAAATTAGGTTCAATTTTGCAGATTTAGTCATTTTTAAATCACTAGGCCAGTGGGTTTCCAACCCACGGGGAAACTTTTACCCTAACTTTTCATAGACGTTTAAACTCTACCCAAAGGAAGAGAGAACTCGTATAAGTCCTCTTGTACACAGCATCTGTTTTGAATAATTTTTCTTTCCACCCTTTTCCATTTGTTCTATGCCGCTTTTTTTTTGGCTTTGTTTTAATTTTGCTTTGTATTTTTTGTTATTGTTCGGCTATTTTAATGCAAATCCCAGACACCATAGCATCTGACCTACAGATATTTTCTCTAAAAGATATAGATTTTAGAAACCCACATAAACATAATACAATCATTACACTCAGCAATATTAACAATAATTTCTTAATATTATTTAATTTCCATTTTCCCTCATTTCTTCCCAGTTTTTTTTTTTTTTTTTTTAACAACTGGTTTGTTTGAGTAACAGTGAAACCAAGATCTTCACATTGCACTTTGTTGAAATTTCTCTTAGGTCTATTTTGATTGTAACTGTTGAATAGTTGTGGGGTTTTGGTTTTGTTTTTTAATGAGAATTCTTGAATCTTCCCCTCTAGAAGACCCTAGAGTCTTCCCCTCCTGAATTGTGATCATCAGGGAGGTGGTTTAATGGTCTGCATTTTGTAGAAGCTCTAGCAGTGGTTCTGATGGAGAAACAACTTTGAGACTCTTGTACAAAAGAGTATCCTTAAGATACCTTTGGAGTTAATTTTTAGTAAAGGAGGAAACGTTTTGAAATATTAAAATAATCACCCCTAATTCTGTGCTTTATTATATAAATGTTAACTCTTTATTTATTGGATTTTCCCCAAATGAAAATTACTTTTTGTATGGATGATGATGATTGGGGTGGTTTATGATTCTTTTCTGGCGTCACTGACTCAATGGATGTGAGTCTCAGTGAACTCTGGGAGTTGGTGTTGGACAGGGAGGCCTGGTGTGCTGCGATTCATGGGGTCGCAAAGAGTCGGACACGACTGAGCGACTGATCTGATCTGATCTGATGATTCTTTTCATAATAAATTCTTTTTCTCTTGATTATTCCTCCTGATGGGTGTTTTTACTGTTACCTGTTTAAAAATCAATACTAAAAATTTCTCAGTCTATTTGCATTATATCCTTGGTTATGTATCTTTGTGAAAAGTTTTTAAATGTGGATATATAGGGCAGTAAGAAGAAAATAAAAATTACCTATACTCTATTTAGAGCTAATCAGTGGTAGTAATTTCACTGTATTTCATTCCAGTCTTTTCCTATGGCAGTAGACTTTTTAAAAAGCAAAGTCTTAAGTTCTATTATGAACATTTTGGTAGCTTTCTAACATATGTTGTGATTTTTTTTTCAATATCTAAACATTCTATACTATAAATTTAATGACTGGTATTTAAGCATATGGGTGTGGTCTAATATATTTGTCTTGTTAATTTTTTCACTGGAATAGGTAATATTCTGTTAGAATTGTTATAGTTTTCTTTTAATTATACATGATTGTTTTACTGGTTTAACTTTTTATTCTTCTAAGCTAAAATGTTTTTACCTTTGAAAGGCTTTTAATTTTGCCTAATTTGCCTTCAGGAGGCTTGTGTCAGTTTACATTCTTCTTTGTGAATGAGACAATATTTGTCCCCCTAACCCCTTATCTACATTGTTTTTATAAGACAATGCTGTTTGTCTATTATAAATCAATTATGTGTTCTTCCCTCATTGTATCAGTGGTTTTTAATACAGTACCTCATTTACACTCGGTTATGCTTTCTGAAGCACCTCATACCTAATGATTCAATATTAGGTCCTTTTGACTCTTGGAGTGTTAGGAAAGTATATTTTGGAGGTCAAAGATGCCACCTGTGGTCAGTTCAAAGCCCTCTGCTCTCATTTCAGGAATGAAGGATGATAGAACCATGCAGCTGGCTGTTGAAATTTTTTTTTTTGTCTAGGTTGATCATTTTAAATATTGCATTGTGACAGAGATAATGGAGTACCCTACTTCTAGAGGTGGGCTTCCCTGGTGGCTCTGCAGTAAAGAAAATGTAGGAGACTCAGGTTTGATACCTGGGTCAGGAAGATCCCCTGGAGGAGGGCATGACAGCCCACTCCCATTATTCTTACCTGGGAAATCCCATGAACAGAGGAGCCTGGCAGGCTGCAGTCCATGGGGTCTCAAAGAATCGGATATGATCTAACGACCAAACAACAACAGCTTCTAGAAGTAGCTGTGTTTTGTGGATAAGCAAAATGAATCCAAAATAAATGAACGTTGTCAGATATCTTTAGGATCTTAGAGTCCAAGTTTACAGGAAACAATTTTTACAATTGATAGTATAGTTTTCATTTTTATTGCCTTCATTCTCCTTGCATATTTGTACTGATGCTATGATAGACATATGCTCTCTCTCTCCTCCCATGCAAACTCTCATACCACACTGATGTAGTTTGAAATATCAGCCCTGGATGACGTGGACTCTTAATATACCTTATCTAGCTTTTTTGGCTGCCATCAGTGCAATCTCTTGTGTCAGATGGGAGCTCTGTGGGCTATCATTACAGGGTGACTGAAAAAGGAATAACATGGAGAGACTGCTGAGGCTTGGATAGGGAAAGAGAGATCTGGGATCTTTGAATATTTAAAAATACTGGAGAAATCTATGGTTTGGAGTAGATGACAGTCTTTATTATTATTATTTTTTTTAAATGAAGCTCATCAGAGTGGAAAGAGTCAAGCCAGGGAAGACAGGATCCCCTGCAAATTTCAACTTGGCTCAGGGCAGGCCAGTCTTGGAGACTGACCTGCCAGGCTGGGCTGCTGCTCCTTCTGTGTTGCAGGCGAGTTGGGTTGTGCATCTCCATAGTGTGAGGCAATTGTTCTGAGCAATTTTGAACTGTGGTGTTGGAGAAGACTCTTGAGATTCCCTTGGACTGCAAGGAGATCAAACCGGTCAATTCTAAAGCAAATCAACCCTGAATATTCATTGGAAGGACTGATGCTGAAGCTCCAATACTTTGGCCACCTGATGTGAAAAACTTACTCCTTGGAAAAGTCCCTGATGCTGGGAAAGATTGAAGGCAGGAGGAGAAGGAGATGACAGAGGATGAGATGGCTGGATGGCATTACTGACTTAATAGACATGCGTTTGAGCGAGCTCTGGGAGTTGGTGATGGACAGAGAAACCTGATGTGGTGCAGTCCATGGGGTTGCAAAGAGTCGGACACTACTGAGTGACTTAACTGATTCAACTGAATCACACCAGAATACTTTTCATTTGTGACTGTTTATGCAGCACAACAGGAAGAATCAATCTGGTGATTTTCTAAATAATTATTTCCGTCTAGATGGCCAGCAGGATAACTCATACGCCAATGAAAATGATTTTATCTTAAATTATCTAGTGTAGCCACTCACATTGGTACAATGAATGTTGCCAAATTTTAGTTTACTTTTGTGCTGTTTAGACACACTTCATATGGTGCTCTGTTTTAAAAGACCTCAAAGTATTTTTATGGAAGTATTTACAGGAAGTTTGGTTTTCAAGGGCTAAGGCAAAAATATTATTACTCCATTGGTAAATACATTTATCCAAATCTGCTTTTTAAGACAATAGCCTAACATAGAGCTGGCATTAAATGAAATGATTCTGGTCTTTCACAGTTACAGTGTCTAATTCAGAAACTTTGCTGTTTTTGGCAGTCACACTGCCTTGATTTAGGTGGGGCAGGGATCAGGGGATAAAATGATTCCACCTAGGAGCAAAGTATACAAATTTGACAGCAGTGAAAACTAAGACATTGCCACATCCAGAACATTTATGGTTAAGACCAGGGAAGTCTGGAAAGTTAGACAACTGTCATTTATTAATTTATTACATTTGCAGCATACTTTACTTTAGAAGACTGACCTCTGAAGGGCTATATCTTCAAGCTCTGTATTTCTTCTCTTCATCTAAAATACAGATACTTTACTTTGAGTTTTCTAAAAAAGGTAAAATAAAGGGGAAAACCATGCATGCTTTTGCATCCAGATCTGTTGAAAAAACTTTTTCCTCTAGTCACATATGTGTATCCCAAAGATTTGATGCTAGAACCTCATCATTACAAATATTTCCCTGGTGACTTGTGTGGACAACTTATAAAGCTTTTTTTTTTTGAAACCTTGCATTGCAAGTACTGCCAGTACTCTACTCAGTGTATATAAACACACACACATATACACATATACCCAGGGACTCTTAGCTGTGGGTGGGTGCCTTTTGTGCTGCTAACCCAGCTAGCTTATAGTACATTTTAAGTCTGATGACTCACAGTCTGTTTGTTTTGTTGCCTCATTTAAATTGTGGTATCATAAATCACTCCATTTTTTTAAATCATTTGAGTAGCAAACACCCCAAAGCATTAAAATTAAACAATGTTAATGGGGATTTACTTTGGATGCTATTGTTTTAATATGACAAATGGCCATGCATCAAGCTGCGTAGCACAGTTTATTTATGCAGACATAATTGGGCCTTTGAAATGAAATATACAACGAGCCATTTGCCAAAAATTCAAAGTTGACTTGACATGGTCCCTCCTCCAATCTTACTCCTCCAGTGTGCCTATTGAGTTTATAGCAAAATGTAAGCCAGATGAATACTCCTGGGTGGGGGACATTATAATTAGGCAAGAAGCTACCTGATACTCAAAATGGAACACTTCCTCCTGCATTTATTTCTTTGACATATATATATATAATATATACATACATATATATATATAGTTTGTGTGTGTGTGTGTGTATGTGACTTCT
Organism: Bos javanicus; assembly: GCF_032452875.1. Classification (NCBI taxonomy): domain Eukaryota; kingdom Metazoa; phylum Chordata; class Mammalia; order Artiodactyla; family Bovidae; genus Bos; species Bos javanicus. Next base: position 30,323,891 of record NC_083874.1, on the reverse strand, counting down.
AGTGGGAGAAACTTGAAAGTCAGAAAATAATGCTTTTGGTTTCAGATGTCTGAAACAGATGCAATTTCCCAGAGTGTTCTCCATTGAAGAGTTCTGTGGTCTGAAGGATACTGGGCAGCCCTAACACACAGACGTTGGAAAAAAACTGTAGAATGATGTTTCTCAGAGATCGTGGGGAACAGGGTACATATGATTGTTTCCAAGTCCTTGTCAAGGACTTCTCTGTGTCCCTCTCTCTGTATGTTCATTCTGCTGTGCTTAGCTGTATGTTGGGAGGGGTAGAGATTTAGTCCTTCATTTATGGCTGGACACATGTTACTTTAAGGTCTTAATTAGTTATGTTTTAACAGTTAGGACGTAGGCACTAAGTTGGCACAGGAGATGAATTCTGGGAATGAGGAAAGTGAAAGTGAAAGTTGCTCAGTCATGTCCGACTCTTTGTGACCCCATGGACTATACAGTCCATGGAATTCTCCAGGCCAGAATACTGGAGTGTGTGGCCTTTCCCTTCTCCAGGAGATCTTCCCAACCCAGGGATTGAACCCAGGTCTACTGCATTGCAGGTGGATTCTTTACCAGCTGAGCCACCAGGGAAGCCCAAGAATACTGGAGTGGGTAGCCTATCCCTTCCTGTAGCCTATCAGGAAGATCTCCAGTAGATCTTCCTGACCCAGAAGTCGAAACAGGGTTTCCCGTGTCACAGGCAGATTCTTTACCAGCTGAGCTACCAGGAAAGCCCCGAAATGAGGAACCAGCCTGCAAAGAATTCTCCCTAGTTTGTTTCAGCTTCTCACTCTTGTTCATGTGTAACTAGGCCCAGTCTTCCTCATTAATCTGAGAGGGATAGGGTCATATCAATAAAGGCAAAGAGAAGGAACAGGATTCTATGAGTTATGCCATGTTTGTGACAATCTGTCTCTTGCTGGGAATGAAATGTCAAAGGACACCTCCTTTGTTCTTAGGTGACTGCTTAGAAGTCTGAAAGGAAGGGTTGTTGGCTATAATTGATAGTGATTTTCCTAGTGAAGATTCAAATATAGCATTTCTGTAGTAACAGAGATCTGAGACCTTTGGCAGTGAGCAGGGGGTTCTGTTTGGGAAGAGCGTTTTCTCTGGGCTTAGCTAATTAGTTGCAGAAATGGTCTCATGCCAGCCAACACTATACCTGGGTTCTGGCACATTCTCAGAACTGGTCCAGTTCTTTTTAAGATATTACCAGTTTCTTGGATTCTGTTTTAACCAAGTTTTGTTTAGTTAAGCAAGATAAATTTCCTAGACAACAGGTGATATATATTCCTACATTTTCTTAGAATGTAGAGAATGAGATTAATTTTAAGGAGAATATTCCTAGCCAATGACAGGAATATCCAAGTATTACAGCAAAGAAACATTGCAGATATTCAGCTGAGAAAGATTTTTAAAATTATACTCATAGTTATTAATAAGATTTTTGTGTTTAATATTGTAATACGAAGTGCTTTCTTCTGTTGGTGTAAGGAAAGTTACATGTTAAATGTTTGTTGTTTTGTACAGATGACTTAGCAGTAAATTTAACTGAAAAGCCAGGCTCCCCAAACATAGACAAAGATCCCACCTGATTCCCAACACTTACGTTCCTGTTCATCAGAAGCACTGGGAAAATCTGACAGTTGAAGTGGAAAGAAAAAATAAAATCAAGAGGTTGGGAGAAAGTTCTCATTTCTAATCCTTGGAACTATATGTTTGAGGGCAAACAATCTGGTCTCTTTATGTAGCACCATTCAAAGAAGTAACTGGAGAAGTGACTGTACATTTGGGGTTGAAAGAATGAAAACATTGCTGGTAATGAGACTTAACCCTTTTCAAGGTTTGTTAACTTTTAAATCCATGCCAGAAAAGATCTATGGATGAAAATAAAGTGAAGAATTTTGATCCTAAAACAGAACTTTTAAAGAACTGATAGACTAAGGTATTTACCAAATAATATGTTAGTATTATGAAGCCTTTTAGGATCATATCAACTCCGGGATAGGGCTTCCCTGGTGGCTCAGATGGTAAAGAATCTGCCTGCAGTACAGGAGACCTGGGTTTAATCCCTGCGATGGGGAGAAGGAAATGGCAACTCACTCCAGTATTCTTGCCTGGAGAATTCCTTGGACAGAGGAGCTTGGTGGGCTACAGTCCATGGGGTCCTGAAGAGTTGGACATGAATGAGCGACTTGCACTTGGTATGTAAATAATCATTAAAAAAAAACAAAGTCCTCAAATTCTAGGCACAGTAAAAATATCTTAGGTTTTCATGAAGTTTTACTGCTGCTGCTAAGGTGCTTCAGTTGTGTCCAACTCTGTGCGACCCCATAGACAGCAGCCCACTAGGCTCCTCTGTCCCTGGCTTTCTCTAGGCAAGAATACTTGAGTGGATTGCCGTTTCCCCTAAATCTACTGAAATGTCTGGAAAAGACCTTGCATTGTAAACAAGAGCAACAACATTTGAGAATATTAAATAAAGGTTGTTGTGTGATCTGCCTAGGCATTTTTCTTCCAGTGCTGTATGAAGAGTGAGCCTTTATGTGAAAGGAGCTACGTGGGGTGGTGGACATAATGAATAAGGCCTTGGTAATTATGCAGGTTGTTCAAATCCTGACTCCACTTCGTGTGATTTTGGGCAAGTCATTTTTAATTTTTCTTAGCCTCAGGTTTCTCATTTGTCAAATGCGGAATACCAGTCTTATCTAACTTTGGTAAGAATTAAATATAACTAATTTATATAAATGAAGCATGTTGCTTGTCACATAATAGGTTCTCAGTAAATGTTTCCTTCCCTTTATTGCACTTTCAAAAAAAAATTTATGAAGTTCTGCTTCACTTTACATTTAAGCCGGAGAGAATCAGCAAATCTAGTATTTCAGACCTAAGCAATTCCTCTTCTTTCCTTCCTTCCTTCCTTCCTTGCTTCTTCCCTCCCTCCTTCTTTCCCTCCTCCTTTCCTCCATCCCTCCCTCCCTGCTTCCTTTCTTCCCTTCCCTTCTCCCCTCTGTCTTTCTCTCAATGGCCGTTAGCCCTGAAACACATCTTAAAGAATCAGGAAATCTTCAAGCATGGCAAATAACTCATTTCTTAATACATGCAGCAATGGACGTACGTTTTTGGATCAGACTCAGACACAGAGGGTCTTTTCTGTAATGAGTTTATTTAAATACTCTCTATTTATTTAGAGATTTTTCTTTAAAATGATTAAGTCCATGTGTTCCAGTATTAAGAGTAAAAATTGCATTTGAATCAAATGATAGTCAATAAGCAGTTACAAGGAGAAGGCAATGGCATCCCACTCCAGTGCTCTTGCCTGGAAAATCCCATGGACGGAGGAGCCTGGTGGGCTGCAGTCCATGGGGTCACTGGGAGTCAGACACAACTGAGCGACTTCACTTTCACTTTTCACTTTCATGCATTGGAGAAGGAAATGGCAACCCACTCCAGTGTTCTTGCCTGGAGAATCCCAGGGACGGGGGAGCCTGTTGGGCTGCCATCTATGGAGTCGCACAGAGTCGGACACGACTGAAGCGACTTAGCAGCAGCAGCAGCAGCAGCAGTTACAAATGCTCTCAAGAGATGGTCTGAGAAGTTGATACCACTGTAGTTCCACTTGTATTTCCTTGTTCTTGACAGCACGCAGTATTCCAGGCTACTACAGTCTATTCATTACGTTAAAAATTACCGTTATTAGTATTAACAGCATTTACCATATACCAGGCATTATTCTGTACACTTTGCACACGTTATGCATCTTAATCCTTGAGTCATCCCTCTGAGGGTGGTTTAATTGTGCCCATTTAAAGATTTTTTATTCATTATATTTTTGACTGTGCTGGATCTTTGTTGCTATGTGGGCTTTTCTTAGTTGTGGCAAGCGAGGGTCAACTCTAATTGCAGTGCATGTGCTTCTCATTGCGATGACTTCTCTTTTTGCAAAGCATGGGCTCTAGAGAAGGTCATGCGGGCTTCAGCAGTTGCAGCACTTGGGATCAGTAGTTGCGGCTCACAGGTTCTGGAGCACAGGCTCAATAGTTGTGGCACGTGGACGTAGTTTCTCTGGGCATGTAGGATCTTCCTGGATCAGGGATCCTACCCATGTCTCCTACATTGGCAGGTGAATTCTTAGCACTGAGCTACCAGGGAAGCCCTAAGTATGTCCATTTTATACATCAAAAACAGGTATTAGGAAGCTATATCTATCACAATATGGTGGGGCATTGTAGTCATAAATTTTAATATCTGTATTTCTCAGTAGATTGAATAAAAGCAACTTGAGGTTACAGATCACATCTGACTCAAATGTCCAGCTGACCCTTGAGCATCATGGGGGTTAGGGATGCTGACTATGCTGATGTCTATCCAATTGAAAACCCACATATAACTTATATTCAGCCCTCTGTATCCATGGTTCTTCCCCATCTGTGATTTTGCATAGGGATTTCAACCAACCTTGGATATGTGGTACTGTAGGATTTACTATCACAAAATTCGTGTATAAATGGACCTGCACAATTCAAACTGATGCTGCTCAAGGGTCAAGTGTATAACCTCAATATTTGATAAATATTTGCTGGATGAACAATGGTGGTAAGAGTTATTTATTATTCTGAGTGCTTACTATGTGCCTAGATGTTTTGCATCTAGAATAATCTAGCTTTGCATCTCAGCTTTGTCCTCCACTAGGTAGATTGCTTAGCCTTTCTGTGCCTCATGTGCATCAGAGGCAAACTGGGCATAATAAGTGTCTTTTCTGTAAGGCAGTTTGAGGATTATATGAGTTAACATATAAAGCTCTTAATGCCTGAAACAGAGCAGGCAGGCTATAAATATTAACTATATCATTATTATTTCCGACCCAGGTGTGTCTCATTCCAAAGTATGTGCTCTTTTCATAAAAGAACCTATTTTTCTTTTTAAAATTATATACATATCTTTAAATAAAAATTGTGTACATTTAAGGTGTACAGCAGGGCTTCCCTTGTGGCTCAGCAGTGAAGAATCCACCTGCCAATGCAGGAGACATGGGTTTGATCCCTGGGTGGGGAAGATCCCCTGGAGGAGAGCATGGCAACCCACTCCAGTATTCTTGCCTGGAGAATCCCATGGATAGAGGAGCCTACAGTCCATGGGGTTGCAAAGAGTCAGACACAACTTAGCAACTAAACAACAACAACAAAGGTGTGCGGCATGATTTATATATACATATGAATAGTGAAATGATTATACAGTCAAGCTAATTAACGTCATCTCACATAGTATTTTTTTGTGTGTATTATGTGCACTTGAAATCTGTATTTTAAGATATTTGTAGTGCTCAGTATGGTATTATTGAGTATAGTTATCATGCCTGTAGATTAACTTTCATGAGGTTATACTTAGAAAGCTTGGGGCTGGTGCACTGGGATGACCCAGAGGGATGGCATGGGGAGGGAGGTGGGAGGGGGTTCAGGATGGGGAACACGTGTACACCCGTGGCGGATGCATGTTGATGTATGGCAAAACCAATACAATATTGTAAAGTAAAAAAAAAAAAAAAAGTGTTCATGTAGAGAGACCCAGACTTCCTTTGTCTGAGTAAGGAAGACCCTACTTACTCAAGCCAAATTCCTACCTTGCGGGCTTTTTAGGGCTGAGAAGCCTATTCATTAACACACGGGGTACATAAATGTAGAGAAACACCTCAGGCCTTCCAAAATAAGAATTATTGCTGGCTCAACCTTCACATAGGCTTCCCTGGTAGCTCAGGTGGTAAAGAATCCACCCGCAATGTGAAAGACCTGGGTTCCATCCCTGAGTTGGGAAGATCCCCTGGAGAAGGGAATGGCTTCAGTATTCTGGCCTGGAGAATTCCTCAGACTGTATAGTCCATGAGGTTGCAAAGAGTCAGACATGCCTGAGTGACTTTCACTTCACTTCAATCTTCACATAAGTGGGATAAACAAATTCCTCTTCCAAGTAACAACAAGTTATGTGAGGTTTTTTGTTTGTTTCCTCTTCCTAACTTATCAAAGAGAAGTTTCCGAATCCTGGATGTTCTGTAAGTACTTTCTAATGGGTTTCCTTGTTTAGTTTTTCACAAGAGCAGGTATCTCATTCGCATATCTCCGGTGGAGCACTCTTAAAGTGTGTTGACATTTCAGGAAGCTTTGAATGTTTCTAAATGCATTGGTGTTTGGGGTTGAGTGGTTGGCCCAGACCCAGAGAAATGTGCTTGCATAAGATAGTTTCCAAGGATGATTGCTAATATGGTAAAATTGTGGTTGTACACATGTATGTATAGGAAGGTATCTTTTCCAGACCCCTGCCTTTCTCTCAACATCATTATTTTAGAGGTTTTAATTATTTATTAAGCGTTTTCTCTCTCAGACATGTTAGATTTTGCTCTTTTTTTTTTTTTTTTAATTTTGCCAACATGTAGATACTAACACTTTGGGCTTCCCTGCTGGCTTAGATGGTAAACAATCTGCCTGCAGTGCAAGAGACCTGGGTTCAATCCCTGATTAGGAAGATTCCCTGGAGAAGGGAATAGCTACCCACATTACAGAATACCCACAGTATTCTTGCCTGGAAAATCCCGTGGACAGCAGAGCCTGGCGGGCTACGGTTCATGGGGTCGCAAAGAGTCAGACATGACTGAGCAGCTAACGCTTTCACTTTCAGATATTTTATCTTTACAGTTGTCGAGCGTCGATAAACTCTTACGTATTATCTTTGGAAAATATTAGCCTGAAGGCTATTTTCTGACAAATAGGACATACTGTCTATCCAATTCTGTAAGCCCTAGAAATGTACAATATCTCCCTAGTGAAGGGCCTTGTAAGGAGAGAGGACACGTTGATATTGATAACACATTTTCTGTTTTGGAAAGAAGATACAAAGGCAACGACACTAGTATGAGATGGCTATATATGTGAAAGTAAAAAGAAAGTAATGACTTGATAGCAGAAATCGTGTTAATTACCTTTGCCATAATCCGCGTTTCCATTTAAAAACAAGTATTTTTATAATCATAGGTTATGCATTTTGCCAAACTAAAGAAAAAGTAGGAATCTCATATACATTCTCCCTGTTCAAACATGTAAGTTTCTCCTATAACTGAGAGAAATAACCACCTCTGATAGTACTGGTAGTTTTCTCCTTTTAAAATAGAATCAGAGTCAGAGCTTCCATCATAGAAACGGCAAAAAAAAAAAAAAAAAGTTCTGATAGCATATTACACCTTTTAAAGAAAAGGACAAAAGAACAAGACACAACCAAAATATCTTTTTTCATTAAAAGTCATAATTAGCATTGCAAATACAACCCAGAACTTAAGAGCTGTCACGTAAGGTGAACCTTTTGATAAATTGGATCTTGATATTTACAAAATCTATTAAAACACAACCAATAATGTGTTTGTTTATATGTTGACAAGATGATATACACCCTGAAGGTCAAGGGTGATGTGAACTGTTATGGTGTTCCTGTCAAAGTGGCTAAGAAAGGGGGGCGATTTAAAGAGTTTTGATGGAATAATGGCTTCACCAGAAGGGTGACAGCACAGGCAAACACCATCTTAAAAAATTTCAATTGACTTGAAACAAAAATCTGTGATGTTTACCAATCAAAAAAATAAAAGGGAAAGTTTCTCTTCCTTCTGTAGCATGTTAAAAAAAATTGGCGGCTCAAATGGAAAACAAATAGTGAAATTAAACAGAAAAATACTGATTTAACTTCTTGGGTGGTTTATCAAATGCCACAACGAACTTTTCATTCTGTCTTGTCATTTATTAATTACCCTCTTTTAATCAAGCCAGTTAAGGATCACTTTACAAATTTTTGGGTTACTTCTGTATAAATAGTTTCAGCAATTCAAAATCACTTTGTCTTTTCACAAAGATCTTTCTCTCATTGTCAGCCAAGTTGTAGTTGTTATCTTCTTGTAGAAAACTCAGAATGTCTCTAAAAAATAAATGTGAGATTTACATAATGTTTTTCCTAGCGTGATTTTATCACTGCATTTGTTAAAATCTTTTTACTTTTTATTAGTAGTTGTAATGGCCTTAGTTATGGGAAATACTAGCTCTATTTTGTAACACCAAAAAGAATGTGGATGCATTCAAAATCAGTTAAGTTTTTAAAGAGGTCTTTATTTTGATACTTCAAAGTAGCATCTAGAAGAAACTTGGGAAAAAATTATACATGTTAATTTCAAAGTAATATGTTAAACTTACTTTAATGAGGAGGGTTGGTACAGTCTGTTAATAAAATATGAATTTGGTATAAAGAGATAGATGTTTGCTCTCCTCCATCTTTTTAGAAAGATTTTTAATTTTCATGTATTTTAAATTATAGTAGCATATAAAAAGTAATTTATGGGCATGTTTTAATTTATGTTTTGAAAGGACCTGAACCTGTTTGTGTTTGTCATGAAATGGATTCATTAAATGAAGTTAAGCCAGAATAACTGTAAACAGACATAAACATTACTAACCTCACATCTCCACCAATCATTTTCAGTTAGGATTTCTGCAGAACAGTCGTATGGTTTAGCTCCCAAGAATTAATTATCTGAGTACATTTCAATAGGTTGGTTCATCTCCAGTTACTGTTTAGCACGTGGAGATGTACAATAGAACGTTTGAAAAGATGTCAGGGTTTTAAGAAACTGATCACAAGTGCTGGGACATTCAACCTGCAGTGGTTGACACATTCAACCTCTGCAGGATTTGAGGACACCCAGATTATACCAAATAAATGCATGAAAAAAGCCAGAATATTCTTTCAGCAAGGCTCATCGATTCCTGTTCTCCTTAAGTAATTAGAAACTGTGACTGAAAACAAATCTCTACGGTTGTCTTGATTTAAAAGATCATGGGCATCCCAGAGGTAGCAATTATTGAATGGTTTATACAGGCTGGAAACCATAGTGAGGTAAAATGTATGAGAGTTTTTTGAAAACAATAAAGTTCTACACAAATGCACAGTGATGCTGGATGAACTTGGATGAAACTGTAAGCATTGAAAACATTTACTCATCCTAACAGAAGACGGGATAGAAGTCAGCAGTTTAGATAAAGTGTTCGTAGAACATCTTGAAGGCAGCGTGTGATTGTGAAACTCTCCATGCTGAAAAAGCTAAGGCCATTCGCCCGAACAAAACAAACCAAACCGGAAAGCCATCCCTGGCTCCAAGAGTGAATGCAAGAGTTTCTCCAATGATGTGGCTCCGCTCTGTGTTCATATCTGACAGCTGTATGTCAGCTTTGCATTAAAGACCTGTGGATTTAATAAAACTTTAAGGTGTATCCTTGAATGGTTGCTGTAGAAAGGATGTTGGTAATGCAGCATTACCCCAAACCAACCTCATCTCCCTAGCTCAGAGCCCCAGGAACTATACATCTAAGCCACTAAACTATTACTAAAATTGATTAATCACCTCTGACTGCTTTGAAATAAAACAAATGATTTAAGAATTAAAGTTTCTGTATCCTATTATCAAATTCATTAAGTCATCTCAAACTGCTGGGTTTTGGATGAATTTCTAAATTCCTTAGAATCTATTCATGCACCATCACCCCACAACACACACACATACACACACATATTTATCCATGTTACACAAATATTGTAATAACCAGACCAATCCATTTGGGCAACAAAGTTCAACATAATTATTTTTGAGTTTTGTTACTTTTTTTTTTTTTTTTAACTGTCACATTGCCCTGGGATATTTTTTTTTTTTCAATTTTTTAAAATTACTTTTTCACTCTCACTAAGTGAAGGAAATTAAAGTATTAAAATTAAATTGCAGATAGTCTAAAATCTTACAATAAAAACGAAACTTCCTTGTTGGGCCAAGTCTCACTGTTCTGCTTACATTCATGGTTTTTAGAGGTCTCTGTGATGTGATAGCAACCAGGTTTCTTGTGAAAAATTTTGGGGAAGAGTTAAATTATAAGGCTGTGTTTTCAGTCTCTTCATACTCTGAAGTTAGACCTTTATCTCCTTTTGGAAATCATTCCTTTTAAGTTTTAAGGCAGTGATCGTATGACTACAACTCTGAATGTATTCCTTGGCACGTCGCATAGTGTAATGTGAACTAAGCAGGCCTTAAATGAACCACTTCTATTTTATTTCTGCTCTAATTGTTGTAATGTGTTTATAGGGTTCGTGTTGGCCAGGAATGACAGTGAAATATACAACATTGTTCACCTAATACAGTAGACTGTTTCACGAAGTAGATACCCAAGAGGCCAGTCAAAGTGTTTCCGATTGTTATTATTTTCTGTTCTTCTGTAGAAAAAACGAACATGTAAAAAGAAAAAAAAAATAACCTAACTGCAAACTATTTTAAATAGCCAGTAAATCAAAGAGGCTGCGCATTTGACTCTACTTTGGAATATTTCAACCACAGTCTTTCTTTTTAATAAGAATCCTTTAGGGGGCAGGGCAGACAGAGATTGGGTATGGATTATTTGGGTTTTTTCTTTTTTTCAATTGATTGTAGTACTATTGAAAGATTTAATATTACTGATGTCATTTAAGCTAAATTTAGTGTAAATAATACATTTTGCAGCGTATTTTTTTCAGTTTCCTTTTCATTTTCCAACTGTTGTTCGCTTTCCATTCAGTTCAGTTTGGTGGCTCAGTCGTGTTCAACTCTTTGCAGCCCACCAGGCTTTCTTGTCCATCACCTACTCCCTGAGTTTGCTCAAACTCATGTCCATCCAGTCAGTGATGCCATCTAACCATCTCTTTCTCTGTCGTCCCCTTCTCCTCCTGTCTTCGATCTTTCCTAGCATCAGGGTCTTTTCCAAGGAGTCAGTTCTTCGCATCAGGTGGCCAAAGTATTGGAGTTTCAGCTTCAGCATCAGTTCTTCAATGAATATTCAGGACTGATTTCCTTTAGGATGGACTGGTTGGATCTTGCAGTCCAAGAGACTCTCAAGAGTCTTCTCCAACACCACAGTTCAAAAACATCAATTCTTTGGCACTCAGCTTTCTTTATGTTCCCACTCTCACATCCATACATGACTACTGGAAAAACCATGGCTTTGATTAGATGGACCTTGGTTGGCAAAGTAATGTCTCTGCTTTTTAATATGCTGTCTAGGTTGGTCACAGCTTTTCTTCCAAGCAGCAAGTATCTTAATTTCATGGCTGCAGTCACCATCTGCAGTGATTTTGGAGCCCCCCAAAATAAAGTCTCTCACAGTTTCCATTGTTTCCCCATCTATTTGCCATGAAGTGATGGGACCAGATGCTATGATCTTAGTTTTTTGAATGTTGACTTTTAAGCCAACTTTTTCATTCTCCTCTTTCACTTTCATCAAGAGGCTCTTTAGTTCTTCACTCTCTGTCATAAGAGTGGTGTCATCTGCATGTCTGAAGTTATTGATATTTCTCCCGGCAGTCTTGATTCCAGCTCGTACTTCATCCAGCCTAGCATTTTGCATGATGTACTCTGCATACAGGTTAAATAAGCAGGATTACAATATACAGCCTTGACGTACTCCTTTCGCAATTTGGAACCAGTCTGTTTTTCCATGTCCAGTTCTAACTGTTGCTTCTTGACTTGCATACAGATTTCTCAGGAGGTAGGTAAGGTGGTCTAGTATTCCCATCTCTTCAAGAATTTTCCACAATTTGTTGTGATCCACAGAGTCAAAGGCTTTGGCGTAGTCAATAAAACAGAAGCAGGTGTTTTCCTGAAACTCTCTTGGTTTTTCTATGATTCAATGGATTTTGGCAATTTGATCTCTGGTTAGTCTGCCTTTTCTAAATCCAGCTTGAATATCTGGAAGTTCACAGTTCATGTACTGTTGAAGTCCTGGAGAACTTTGAGTATTACTTTGCTAGCATGTGAGATGAGTGCAATTGTGTGGTAGTTTAAACATTCTTTGGCATTGTCGTTCTTTGGGATTGGAATGAAAACTGACCTTTTCCAGTTACTTTTTAATTTAATTGCTTTCCATATTACTTTTAAATTCTCTCTCTGCCCCTCCTATCTGCTCTCCTTACATCTTCTGACGTTATCCTCAGCAAAGTGTGCATGGGAACCTAAAAGCCCACACTGCCGCCAGGCTCATGGGCTCCAATTCCCAGCTATGTCACCTCCTTCATCTCTTCATGCCTCAGTTTCCTATCTGTGAAATGGGCTAAAGAATGGCTATGAGGATCAAGTGAGATAATATATGGTGCATCCATGGCACCATCCTTGGCACAAGGTAGGCACTGGGTAGGTGTTTGTTGTCATTTCCCAATACACTCATTTCCAAGCCACTTGCAAATTTGTTTGCAAGGTAGGATGAGGATGAAGGTGCATTCAATTGGGAGTCAAGAAGCCTGAGGTCTGGATTTGGTTCTCCTCTAGCTTTCTTGAGCTCAGTGATGGTGCAAATCATTCCAGGAGTCCTGTGATTATCACCTTTTAGAATTTAGAAGAGCCTTGAGGTTGCCCTAATGTTTTACTTATGACTGAACAAAAGAGGGGATCCGTAGAATTTGCGGTTGCTTGCCCCAAGTCACAAGGGCAGAGCTGACCTTGGAAGCCAATGCTGTGTTCTTATTTCTAAAGTTGATATTTGCCAAAGTGAGCATGTTGTTGTAGATAAAAAAGAATTCTAGGCAGTATACAGAAAAATGTTTTCAATACTACCATATTAGTAGTATTAAGGTAGTATTACAGTTGTTACAGGATTAGTAGTATTAAAGTAGTAACAGCAGTAATATACAAACAAACCCACAGTTTTATAAATAGTATTGTTTACACTGAGGCTAAATAATATGAATAAATAGAATTAAAGTCATTTTAAAATGGGACATCAGGTAGGTAATGGTATAGATATTGTAAAGATAAAGCAAAAATCATCAACGTGCAAGCTGAGGTCTGGGAAATCCTGCTTTTCCATATCAGTTTCAGACACTGAACTCTTTGACAGCTCACATGGTTTTCTATGATCTAAGATGTTTTTTTTTAAATTCATGAGTATATGCCCAAAGAGATTTTTTTTTAGACCTGAGGAGTTTTTCCTGTTCTACTAAGTTAAAAAGTGAATAAATGGTTATTGGTTAATCAAATGACATCCTGTTCTAGAATCCTAAGTGCAAAGGGAAGCAGTGGTCATTGGCAGTGGCACTGAGCAGAGCGAAGTGTGAGATGCACTTTAGAGGAAAAAGGCAGATATGAAAACCCAAATGTCAGGAATGGTTCTGATAGAGGGTTATCTTATCACACACAGATGTACATTTACCCACTCATGTTCCACATGATTGTGACGTACCCTTATCATCTCTTCTCTGTGGCTGTGTGGACACACAGGTAAACCCTCTCTCACACAGTAACTGTAGTTTTGCAATGGTATGAGTACTTTGAATTTGTTTCGTTCAGGTTAACCTTTAGGGCTCTGCTGAAGTCGAACATTCTAAGGAAAACTAGTAAAGTTTTTACTAGTCAAACAAAATCACCCCGTAACTCTTATAAATTCAGTTATTTATTTATCACATTTTTTAAAACAAAGCAGACAGAAGTAGAATGTTCAGGATTTGGGCATATTAGGCAACAAATGCTTGGTTTCATTTCAGTTGTTTGTGCTGTTTGTTGATGCTTTTTGAAAGCATGGAGGGAAGCCCTTGGAAATGTCAGTCAAACTCATGGAGAGGAATGACAGGTCCCTTATCCACCCTTTTTTTTTTTTTTTTTTTACTTTTTATTTTATATTGAAGTATGGTGATTAACAATGTTTTCATAGTTTTGGCTGTACAGCAGAGTGATTCAGTTATACATGTATCTGAGAAGGAAATGGCAACCCACTCCAGTGTTCTTGCCTGGAGAATCCCAGGGACGGAGGAGCTGCCTGGTGGGCTGCCGTCTATGGGGTCGCACAGAGTCCGACACGACTGAAGCGACTTAGCAGCAGCATCCGCATTCTTTTTCAAATTCTTTTCCTGTTTAGATTGTTTCAATAGTGAGCAGAATTCCATGTGCCATATAGTAAGTCCTTGTTGGTTATCTATTTTAAATATAGCAGTGTGTACATACCCATCCCAACACCCTAACCATCCCTCCCCACCAGCCTTTCCTCCTGGTAACCATAAATTTGTTTTCTAAGTCTGTGAATCTGTTTTGTAAATAAGTTGATTTGTGTAATTTTTAAAAAAAGATTTTGTATATAAGTGCAATCATGCAATATTTCTCTTTCTTTGTCTGGCTTCCTCAGTATGACAATCTCTGGGTCCATCCATGATGCTTCACCCACCTTTGTTAAGCACCATCTCTCTCTCTCTCTCTCTCTCTCTCTCTCTCTCTCTCTCTCTCTCTCTCCATGAAAGTATACTTGGTCATTTGTTAAATGAATGAAATTTTAATATTAAAAAGGCAGTTCTGTGACCAAAAAATGGGGAAGTTTCTTATTATCTTTCCAACTAGGGAGCTAGTCTGGTTTAAATCAGCTTTAAAGCATAACTTGGAATCTTGGTAGATTCTGAAAGCCAGTTCTTTTTTAGGTGATCCGTGAGCTAATCTCCTCATATGGATGATTCAGAAACACAGCCAATCATTTAGAGATTATATATAGTGAAAGTCAGGTTTTGCTGCGGTGTTAAAATTAGCATCCATTTTGGAGTAATTTCTTTTGTGCATAGTTTGGGATGGTGATCTTGAGAGAGAGGAGGATACAGGACAGTATGGGCCATGGGGTCCTTTCCATTCTTGAAAAGGTCTTTGGAGAGTCATTTCCTTACTGGTATATGCTGAGCCCATCCTTGCGGACATAGGCTTCCCTCAGTGTTGACTCTGGTGACTTATTTCTATAAAGTCACTGTGTCTACTGTTTTGATTCCATTGACTGATCCAACCAATGTTTAAAATGTGGAAATTGAGGGACTTTGGGTTTATTCCACGGTCAAAGTTGGATTGAAAGAGTGCAGAGATTCTGAAACCCCTTGCTCAGTGAGTTGAACTAAATTAAGAGAGAGAAGAGCACGAGGACTGGGCTGAGTAATGGGGGAGGATGACCTGGAACGAATGGGGAAGGATGGGTGGCAAAAAAGATGCTTCAGGAATGGCCTCTATTTGATGTACATGTTTTTGTAATTTGTTTGTGAAAAGATGCTGACAGAATTGTACCCTTTATTTCAAACAGCAGTGATCCCTGCATTTGATTTTTTTTTTTAAATAAAAGAGCTGTGTCATTGGTAGTCACAGTTTATATCAAGCTGTTCAAAACATATCCTAAGTACAGTTGTAAGCTCATAGATTTCCTCAGTTCATTTCAGTTCAGTCGCTCAGTCGTGTCTGACTCTGCGACCCCGTGAATCGCAGCACACCAGGCCTCCCTGTCTATCACCATCTCCCAGAGTTCACTCAAACTTATGTCCATTGAGTCAGTGATGCCATCCAGCCATCTCATCCTCTGTCGTCCCCTTCTCCTCTTGTCCCCAATCCCTCCCAGCATTAGAGTCTTTTCCAGTGAGTCAGCTCTTCGCATGAGGTGGCCCAAGTACTGGAGTTTCAGCTTTAGCATCATTCCTTCCAAAGAAATCCCAGGGCTGATCTCCTTCAGAATGGACTGGTTGGATCTCCTTGCAGTCCAAGGGACTCTCAAGAGTCTTCTCCAACACCACAGTTCAAAAGCATCAATTCTTCGGCCCTCAGCTTTCTTCACAGTCCAACTCTCACATCCATACATGACCACTGAAAAAACCATAGCCTTGACTAGACGGACCTTCGTTGGCAATTAAGTGACATCAAAATTTCAGATCATAATTATAATTTTCATGCTTATGAAAAAAATGGATTAAGTTCTAAGATATAAGAACACCTTACATGTAAAATTATCTCTGCTTGGCCAAATCGGCTTGCCTGTATTTTCTTTCACAAAACATTTGGTCTCAATTGTAGATTTCTTTCTTAAAAAATAGGTCAGAAAAAGTTCAAAATGACATGATGGAATATATATTTGTTTGGAAAAATGATCTGGTTATTGCCATGGCAGCTATATTAAATTTTTAGGGTTATGTGATATAGTTTTTATATTAATACCATCTTTGAAATTTATTGACATGATGTAACAGCTTCAATGGTCACATTACATCCTTGAAAGCAAAAATGTACAGACTAGTCAAGATTTATGCAGTTTCTAAGCAGGACAAAATTATTCAACTTAAAGAAAAATATACATGTGTTGAATTTTAATTATGCCATTTAGAATACGATGTGTGTTGAATTTATGACAAGAGAAATGTAAAGATGGTTTATAGAAAAGAGTCTTAAATAATGACACATATCTTGGTAAGATTATTTAATTTTGCTTTCTAAGGAAAGCAAAGGTCAGAAGCAGGAGTTATGAATGAGAGAATCTTTGTCTTCAGTCTTCCCTCTGGTGTGTGAAATTGTTATATATATTTACTCTTGCTGGGAGTCTGGTTTATAAATGGTTTACTGATCAAGTTGTTAATTATTAAATAAATTATAGGTATTATTGTTTCTAATGTTTTTATTGAACAATTATTTCATCAGTTGCATTCCTTCCCCCTTTAAATTGAACCACAGATTCTAATGTTAAATTTTTTTTCAAATGAAGTCAATTTTTTTTTTTAAGGGTTAATATGGTAGTTGTTACAAGGGTAATTATGGAAACTAAATATTTCTGTTTAGATAGAGAAAAAAATAAAGTCTGTGACTCTTCTTGTGATTATACTTCCTTGGTTTTATAAGCCAGTTTTGAGTAATTATGTCCCAAGCTCAGAATTGTTCTGTAAAATAAATATATCAAATTCTGATTCTTTTGAGGATATAGTAGTAGTAGTATTTTCCCTCTTTAAACTATTATTTTAACATAAAAATATAATGTGGTTCAGTAAAATGAGATAAAAATGAAATGATGTGGAAATATATTTTCAAATTGAAATGTGCCTCAGTTAATATTTTAAACATTGAGTACTTTGGCATTTATGTTTTTGATTAAAAATAGTTGTATAGAGGATTTTCAGAATTAGTTCTTCTTTGGTGTTCTTTGTATTTAAGATTACGGGGCCACTGAACTACAGAAAAAGAAAGTTTAATTTTTCTAATAGTTATCTTTTGTAGCTGCATGTCCGACACTATTCTCAGCTCTTGTTTTATGCCTTATTTTTCTCAATCCTAGCACAGGGTGTTATTCTCTTCTTATACATGAGACAATGAACTTGGGAATATTAAGCAGTTTGCTCAGAGGTACCCACAGTTCAGAGTCACACAGCTGAGATTTGATTCCTGCTCTGCCCAATTCCATTAAATACTGAAACACCCTGGAGTTGAAAATTCTTTATCATTTTCTTCTGTAATTAGTTTTTCAGCAATACTAAAGTAGAGGGAAATTTGTTTGGAAAGGAAAACTTAAACCCATCAGTTAAAAAGCAACAATAATGGCGCTATTAACATTTAGGGTTTTCCTAGTGGCGCAGTGGTAAAGAATCCGCCTGCCAATGAAGGAGACACAAAAGAAGCTGGTTCGATCTCTGGGTTGGGAAGATCCTCTCAAGGAGGGCGTGGCAACCTGTCCCAGTATTCTTGCCTGGAACATTCCATGACAGAGGAGCCTGGTGGGCTAATAGTCCATGGGGTTGCAAAGAGTCGGACACTACTGAGCAAAGCATAGCAGCAGTGATGCTATTTATTGAGCACTTGCGATGATTCATGCACTTACATGAATCATCTCATTTCATCCTCACAAAACCCTTTTGCAGTTGCATTCACATCTTCCTCATCTTACAAATGAGAGACGTGTTTTGCGTAGGATGATTACACAGCTCCTAATCGCTGAATCCAAGACTCAGTCTGTCTGATTATCTTCCATGACTGTGTCTCCTTTTCATTGAAATCTGAATGTAACCATTACATATCTACATAATTGAATTCACTTTCAATTACATGCTGTTTAAAAATATATTAACTGTTGAAGAGTTTATTCTTGACTTAGGTCTGTTCTGCAGCTTGGTAGGTATGAATTTGTACAGATGAATTTGTACAGATTTGTAATTGAATTTGTACAGATCTAATGAAAAAGTAGGTGACTTATAGTTGTTATTCTAAGCATGTCCCCCCCACCCCGTAATTGGATATCAGAATATTTTTATAGGTACTCAAAACTGTTGTTATGGCTTTTATCCTTCTAGGTTCCAGCAACCAAGTTTTTATATTTAAAACATGTTTACATAGTCATCAATTCATAGGGTCATAGAAGTTGATCTGGAGGATCCCCAAAATTATCTAATTTAACATCCATACTTCACGTTGTAGAACTTATGAAGTCAGGTTAAGTGACTTATTTATCTACATCACAGAGTTAGTACTGGCTAAGCAGAGTTAGAATCCAGGATTCCTATTTTGTAGCTCATGTGCCAATGAATTAATTAGGAGATACGAAGGCATATGCCTGAAGAAAGTAAATAATGCCTTAATTTATAAAAACGTTACCATTTACAAAGCAAGTGGTTCTACCTGGTGAGTTGATTTAGTGTGACAGTATACTTTCCTTTTAGTAGTAAAAAATGGTGGCATCAGGGTTTGATCAAAGCTGAAAAGAAACACTTTAGAGTATTAATAACCATTGACTCACTAAATCCAGAATGTTTAATGTCCACCGAACTGAAACACTCAGCTATCCAATGTAATCTGGCCCACATAATCTCTAAGCTAAAAATATCTGTCTTATGAAATAAACAAACTGAAGGTTTACTATTCCAGTTTACTTTTCTAGTGGTCATGAAAATGTGGTCAGAGATATAGGCAAAACCAATACAACAAAACACAGTTGCAATCAAATATAAAATCAAAGTCCCGTAAAGGGGTCACAGGAAACTCAGGGTCCTTGGTTTCAGAGAAGAGGAAATAAGAATGAGATCAGATAATTCAGAGACCCAGAGAAGCCTATCAGTCTTTAAAGAGAACCTCAACAGAAGTATATAAAACACCTCAAGGATTCTAGCTCATCATCCACAGATGGGTCTCATCTTTTCTTCATTCAGTACTCTCCTATCTGAATGTATAGAATTCTGGCAGTAGTTCCGTGTGTGTGTGTGTGTGTGTGTGTGTGTGTGTAAACACACCCCATTTGAGACTCCAGTAAATCTGCAGACTTTCTTCCCAGAAGATTACTCACATGCTCATCCATCATTTTCTTGAGATTCAAGGTGTTTGTAGCCTTGCCTGGAACTTCACTATGCACCCTGGTGTGAAAGATCTCTTTCCGTTCTTTCCTTTCAGCTCACAGATGCTTCCTGTGGAAAGAAAGGAATCCCGAGTCTTGTCTAAAACGAAGTGTGCGTGTTCTAACAGTGTGATAATTAGGTGGTTGCTTTGCTTTGGGTGTTGACATATGTCACACCCCCACTAGCCAGAGGATTTGCAAACCTGGGGCCCTAGACGTCCAGGTTTACTCCATCTCTTGGTTGGATTTCCGGGGAGTCCTGCCTTAAGGACTTGACTGCCTTACCAGGAACACAGGACTGTCTCTGGGGGGAAGGCAGCACACCTCAGTGCCGGCTCCAAGCTTGCCAGTCCTTTGACCCAACTGTGTAAAAGGAGCTTTATTAACAAGCCCTAAAGAAGGCTTCGGAGAAGGCAATGGCACCCCACTCCAGTACTCTTGCCTGGAAAATCCCATGGACAGAGGAGCCTGGTGGGCTGCAGTCCATGGGGTCGCTAGGAGTCGGACAAGACTGAGTGCCTTCACTTTCACTTTTCACTTTCATGCATTGGAGAAGGAAATGGCAACCCACTCCAGTGTTCTTGCCTGGAAAATCCCAGGGACGGAGGAGCCTGGTGGGCTGCTGTCTGTGGGGTCCCACAGAGTCAGACACGACTGAAGCGACTTAGCAGCAGCAGCAGCAAAGAAGGCTTAACAGACATGGGCTACTTCCATTTTTCTGAGGTCCTTGATATATGGAAAAATGAAAAAATGCTGAAACAGGGTTACAAAAACAGTGGTATACTTTAAAATGTTTACCTTTAACAACTTAATGCTTTTAATACCAGCAACATATAATTGTGCTATTCATAAGATAATTACAGGATTTATAAAAATGTTAATTTATGACTCACTTCAGGCAGTGTGGTCTGGTCAAAGGACCCAAGATCAGAGAGTGCGAAGGCTGCTTCCTTTTAATCCTGTGGGTCTGTCTCTGTGATTGCATGTGTAACTTCATTTGGAAATGACTTCAGAGGTCTCAATTTGAGGCTCTTTACATAAATGAGGCAGAATGGCCCTGTTGGCACCACCTGGAGGGGATCTGCAGGGAACTCTTCTGCAGGAGTAACTGGGATTGCCCAGAGTCCCTGACCTTCTCCTCCGAGCCCCTACCCTTCACAAGACGCCTGTGCCCTTGACTGGAGCTACAGGAGTACAGTCAGTGGCCTTACCCTGCCTCTCTTCCAAGGATCAAAATGGACTGTCTGTGCCATGCCAGGGTTCCAGGGATGGTCATCTGTTCTCCCCAGGATGACTTCAGCCCTTATTATGGTACTTCAAATTCCTTTTGAGGGCAGACCCCCTTCCAAGCCTCACTTGAAGATGAAGTTCTAGATGCAAATATTCCTTCTAGGAGCAGCACCTTGACCTACATTCACTAGGTGTAAATCTCAGCTTCTGGGAGCCTGATGAGGGCAACACTGGGCCCAGGAGAGAGGGCTGGAAGCATGATGGAAGGTAGAAAAAGTGCCACCTTAAGGAAAGACTCTGGGCTTCCCCAGTGGCTCAGATGGTAAAGGGTCTGCCTGCAATGCAGGAGAACTGTGCTCAATCCCTGGGTCAGAAAGATCTACTGGAGAAGGGAATGGCTATCCACACCAGTATTCTTGCCTAAAAAGCTCCATGGACAGAGGAGCCTGGTGGGCTGCAGTCCATGGGGTTGCAAAGAGTCAAGGGATAGTAACAGTGACCCCCAGCTAGGGGTAGATTTGGGGAGTGGGATGGGAGGAGGGGCCAACAGCAGAAAGTTAGGTATCTGCCAGGTTCTGAGTAACTTTTGGCCTTGCTGTTGACTGAAGTCTATATCCATCTGCTTTTCACTGACCTCAGCTCTGCAGAGACAATTAGGCATTTGTAAAGGAACTTAAATGTTCTTACCAAAAAAAAAAAAGATGAAGTGATGAATGTGTGTTAAGTAACTAGATGGGGAGGAAATCCTTTCACAGTATATATCAAGTTACCACCATGTATACTTTAAGTATCTTACAATTTTATCAGTTATACCTCAGTAAAACTGAAATTTAAAAAAGAAACAAAAGACTGTGGGAAAAATAATAAAAGTAGTGTCAGTTTTTTTTAAGGGCTTCCCTGGTGGCTCAGATGGTAAAGAATCTGCCTCCTATATACAGGAGACCTGAGTTTGATCCCTGGGTTGGGAAGATTCTGGAGAAGGAAATGGCAACCCACTCCAGTATTCTTTCCATGGAGAGAGGAGCCTCTCAGGGGGCTACAGTCCATGGGGTCCCAAAGAGTTGGACACAACTGAGCTATGGATCAAATCGTGAAATCGTGAGTGTCCATTTTAACTAGTGAGGAAAAGCATTTCCTTTTTGGAAATGCTGCTTTCCTTAAAATTTTCCAGAATATTCAGCCCTGCCTGAGATGTGTGGACCTGCCCAGAGGGCAGAGTGACATGGTCCATCCATTAGTGTTTGGGTACCTAGAAGGTATCTGTATCCTTCTAACTGTCCATCTATTCATCCAACCAGCCATGCACTCAACCACCCATCCATCCACCCACCAAACCAACTAACCAACAGACATTGATTGAACTGAGCTCTCTATTAACCACTAGGGAATTAATAGGCAACATGACAGATTTTATCTTTGTCCTCATTGAGGTTATAGCCTAGCAGATTTTAATTAAACATCTGTTTAATGCTGCCTTCACAGTCCACAAGTTGTTTAAACAATTGAGATGGCTTAAAGAGCTTTAACTTTAGCTCTTTAAGTCTTCATGTCTTTTTTACGCTGTAAAAAATTGTAATGGATTACTCTTCCTACACTTAGGAACCCCATTCTAGACATCAAATGTGCAAAGACTGGATAGGAAAATCTACAGAGAGTCATGCCAGGATGAACGTCTTCTGATTTGTTTAAGTGTTTATCTCTTCTGCATGCTGTGCTGTGATCAGTCACTCAGTTGTGTCCGACTCTCTGCAATGCTGTGGACCATATCCAGCCAGGCTCCTCTGTCCATGGGGATTCTCCAGGCAAGAATACTGGAGTGGGTTGCCATCTTTCTTCAGGGGACCTTCCCGACCCAAGGATCGAATCTGCATCTCCTGAATTGGCAGATTATTTACCACGGTGCCACCTGTATCTCTCCTGCTACTGCTGCTGCTGCTAAGTCGCTTCAGTCGTGTCCAACTCTGTGCGACCCCATAGACGGCAGCCCACCAGGCTCCCCCATCCCTGGGATTCTCCAGGCAAGAACACTGGAGTGGGTTGCCATTGCCTTCTCCAATGCATGAAAGTGAAAAGTGAAGTTGCTTAGTTGTGTCCGACTCTTCGCGACCCCATGGACTGCAGCCTACCAGGCTCCTCTGTCCATGGGATTTTCCAGGCAAGAGTATTGGAGTGTGGTGCCATCGCCTTCTCCGTGTATCTCTCCTATTGAATGGTAAATTGCTTGAAGGTAGGGCCTGGGTCTGCAGTTTTTTTTAAACCTGCACTAAGCACAGTGGCTGGCACATAGTGGATACTTTCTAAATGTTTGTTAAAAGAATGCCGTCTGGGGACTCAGAAGTCTCATATCGAGGCTCGCCACTGCTGCTATGATATTCTGTTCTTGGCTGCATCATCTCCTGGGTCTTGATGGGGAGGAGCTCTGTGCAAACCAATGTGTTCATTCAGTCCTCTGCACAACTGTGCAAACCTTCCTTCAAGAACGGTTCCAATAAGCCAAAATTCATCCCTCTACCATGTTTCTTGCTCCAGGACAAACCTGGAATTTCACTCAGGTTTTCCTGCAAGCAGTTACTTGTTCAGTTGCTCAGTCGTGTCTAACTCTTTGTGACCCCATGGACTGCAGCATGCCAGTCTTCCCTGTCCATCACTATCTCCTGGAGTTTTCTCAAACTCATGTCCATTGAGTCAGTAATGCCATTCAGTCATCTCATCCTCTGTTTTCCCCTTCTCCTCCTGCCTTCAGTCTCTCCCAGCATCAGAGTCTTTTCCAGTGAGTCAGTTCTTCACATCAAATGGCCAAAGTTTTGGAGCTTCAGCTTCGGCATCAGCCCTTCCACTGAATATGCAGAGTTGATTTCATTTAGGATTAACTGGTTTGATCTCCTTGCAGTCCAAGGGACTCCCAAGAGTCTTTTCCAACTTGGGAAAACAGCAAACTCCCCTCAGGACCACTTGATCTAGGCCTGTGTTAGCCTCCACACTCTCACTTTCTTGAGCGCCCTGAATCTAGGGTTTATTTTGTTTCCTTGTTTCTCCTGTGATCCAGGGCATGATGGTGTAAATTGGGAATTGAGGGCATGTTTGGTACTGTCCCAACTTGACGTAAGGAATGTCACCTAAATTATTTAAGATCTGAAAATATGTTTTCTACCCTCTACAGATGGTCACTTTCCCCTTAATAAAGCATGTCTGACAGTCACACTTTATTGGTGTGGCTAGGAAGAAAATGTCGTAGACTTGAGAAAACATAATAATTCATAGAGTGACACATTTCAGAGAAGAAATAAAGCTGTAGGCTACTTTGAAAAGAAGTAAAAAAAAAAAAAAAAGAAGAAGTAAAACCGTAGGAAACCATGATTTCATTGGAACAAACATTCTGCGTCTTCAGAAAGTTTTTACTTAAAAAAAGAGGGTGACCTCTAGGGCATGGTACATGTGTGTCTATACATTCGTGGAAGTCGCCTCTTTCTGATTTTTTAGGGACCTTCTCTTTGCAAACACTCCCCACTTAGTACCTTGTACGTTTTTAATACAGTTGCTAACATAGCAGTTTGCACGTAGGCTTTGGTCAGGCTACTTCTTGCAAATCGTAGCTACCATGCTGAAGAATAAAATCACTAACCATTTTCATCAAGGTCTAAAGGTCTGCATAGTATCATACCACGTGGAATTTTTAAACCAGAAATTTCTACCGCAAAAAGGGTTAAATAGGACCCCGTGAGATACCATATGGAGAATTCAAGTGCTTGCCACAGTGCAGTCACTTTACTGTGTTTTTTTATAGCTTTCAATCATAGAACTATTTAGTACACTGTCATAGATAATTTGCACGTCCCAGAAGTTCACATTGGTAATAATCTAGGATTATTTTAACAAAACAACGGTCCCCTTTCCTGTTTGGTAGATAACTAAGGCTTTGTTTTTCCAAGTATGTTCATTCAAATTTCCCTGTGGTTTAATTTTCCAAAATTGATGCTTTCTCACATGGAATACATTATTGTTTTGTTTTGTTTTGTTTTAATCTACCTCTCATGGATTGAATAAAGGATGGTGAGTGCTGTGCGTGTTCGCTAGTCAGAGTCTGAGATCAGTATCAAGGCAGGATTCTCTGAGGCTCAGTGCTGAGATCTGGTTCCACCGATTCTTTTTCTTCTCAACAAAAGTGAAAGTGAGAAAGGAAAGAAAGGCCAGAATGGGAGGGTGGCTGGAAACTGCGGTGTTTTACTTGTTCATCTCAGTAGATGGAGAAAAACGTGGTAATGCTGAGAGCTGCCCTTTGTTTATAACACACACAATTCATGGCAGCAGTCTTTATAGGCTTCCCTGGTGGCTCAGACGGTAAAGCGTCTGTCTATAATGCAGGAGACCTGAGTTCAATCCCTGGGTCAGGAAGATTCCCTGGAGAAGGAAATGGCAACCCACTCCAGTACTCTTGCCTAGAAAATCCGTTGGATGGAGGAGCTTGGTGCAGGCTACCGTCCATGGGGTTGCAAAGAGTCAGGCACGACTGAGCGACTTCACTTCACTTCACTTCACTTCAATGGCATTTAGCAAATGTGAGAAGATACAAGCTTTCTTGATTACTTAGATCTAAATGTTTATTCAAGCTTCCCTGAGAGCTTTTCTTCATTTATACAGAGTTCTCTCCACTGGACAAATGTCCATTTTTAAGTGTGGACTCAGTGTATATGAAACAAGTTTTCACAGCATCCAAATTCATTTCATTTGGTCAGGACTTCTTGTTGGTGAATTTAATTAAAACTGGATTTTTAAAAAACTGAGTTGAAGCAATATTTAAATGGATGGCTTATATAAAAAAATTTTATAGTTTATGAAAGACATTAGTGCTGATATAAAAAAAAAGAAAAGAAAAGGAATGGAAAACAAATTGCCACTTGAAAATATTTCCAAGACTGTTCTTAGCAGTATAGGATTAGCAGTATTTTCCTTTTCAGTGTCGATGTTGTATGGACACTGGAGACAGTTGTGCACTGTGAATATTACTGCTGCGACGAAGGAGAAGGGAAAAGATATAGGTTTGCAGCCGAGCCTGAGGATGGCACCAAGCCAGTGCCCTGAAAAATGGCAAACATGTCACAGCTAACAGCTGGACGCAGAAATATTTCCCTTTAATTTGGATGGATAAAATTTTTTTCACAGCAGGGCACTCTCAGAAGAGGACAACATCAAAGAGGGCGGGTCTCTTCAGTCAGACATCAGCTGGCTCCAGGATGGAGCAAAATGAATGAACTGTCAGGACTTTTCCAGCATGTAGGCTTCTGCCAAGTGAAAAGTTGAAGGTTCAGTGGCTTGTTCGGATCACAGACAAAGTCCTGATAATGCAAGCCTGATTCCCCAAAGTCTCCCCTCCGATCAGCAGACAGGATGTCTGAAGAAGCTTCTGGGTTGATGGATGGCAGACTTTGTATGGATGACCACTGCTGTCCTCGGAGATAAGGGAGATTCACCAAGTGCTCAGTGGCTCTCGGGAACTCTCAGTCTCTGTGCTGGAATCCTCAGTCACCCACTCTCCTCTGCCAGCCTGCAGCACAACAGCCACTGCCCCAGAGTGTGACAGAAACACCCATTTCATCTCTGTCCGTGCCCAGCTCTCTGAGGCAGACTTCACAAATACCACCACCGGTGTTTTATGGTTTATTGACACTTTTCAACTGTTTTTCTGATTACCATATTTCAGTCTTGACTTATATGTTAGTATTATCTGCAAACTCAACATAAACCTCTAATGATTTTCTAATATTTCTGGAACTTGATGAATGTGAATTGACAAAGTACAGTATATAGCTTTATATCAGCATTACTGAAAATACGGCAACGGTGTATATAACCATTACTCATTTCTTTTATGGGGCATTTATTACTTGACCTTTGAAACCTCAACTCAAAACCTTGGCATTCCAATGTACTCCAAACCAGAAGGAGAGGGAAGAGTTTTCTTATGAAACATAGCAATGAAACAACTTAATTCTAATGGAGAGAGAAAATATTGAAATAAAAAAAAGTGTAGTATTACATATTTGAGAAAAAAAAGTGGGAAAACTGAACACAAATAACTCTGGTCACACTAGCCAATATTTGCTTTAAGGAAGAAGCTTTCATTTTAAAATGTGTATCTTCCTCCATAGATTTATACCCTAGCCATTTTTTGATGGTCCTTGTCATAGCACATGGTCAGCAGGAGGAGAGTGGTGTCTTTATCCAGTAGTGCATGCTTGCTTTGTGTAAATTTGACTAATGGGTTAAGTAATTCTCACTAAATTGGTATTTTCTCTGAATGATAGGAGTTTGTTTTATAAATGACGTTGTTAATTATTATGAACATGTTTTATAGCCCTCATTCTTACATATTAAGAGTTTTAGGCAGTTTTAATGAAAGAGTTCTACTAGTTCTCCTTGATAGGATGAGTGGGATGTGATGAAAGCAATAGTCACATGGTGGCCTATGATTCAGGAACATTTCCTCCTTGTCACACAGACCTGCTATGTGACTGTGGGCAACTCATCTCCCCTTTCTCAGCCCAAAGTATCAGATCTGTAAAATGGAATAAATGTTCCCGTCTACCTTCTAGGTCAGTTATAAGGATCACTGAAGGTTGGGAAAGTATTTTATAAATCAAAATACCACCAGATGCATATGACCTGGTCATTAGCTGCTGTTCTTTCTTTGTGTTTAGGTGGTGGCAGATGCTTCACTCCTTTGAGAGTATTGTTTTGTGGTCTCTATTCTCAAGGCTGGATTTAGCTGGAGTTGAGAGTTTACAAGTAAAAAGGTTAGGAGACCACAGTGGTGTGGTCCTTGCTGTCCTCCTCTCTGGATTGGGAAGCAGTACCCAGAAGCCGTGGCTGACAGTGCTCCCTGTTGATCTAATTCCCCAGGCTGCCATCCACAAATGTCCCCTGCCCCTCATCCAGGTACATTTGACTGCACAGATAGCTCATGTACCTGGACCTTGTTCAAGGTTCATGTGCATATGAGATACTGTGAGTTGGGGCCTCTTCTAGCTAGAAATGTCAGTGTCTTCAGAAGTCAAGCAGTTCTACATGGTAGGTATTGTTCAGTAAGAGGGCTGAAGCCACAGCAAATTAAAACACTTCCTAGCGGGCGACAGTCCCATGGGTTGCAAAGAGTCAGACATGACTGAGTGACTGAGCATGAACAACCTGTTAGTTACAGAAGCTCCAGGAGTGCTCTTAAAGGTGTGGTAGGTACCTGTGTTTGTGTTAACTTTAGCAAATGGAAAATGTAGGACTGGAAAAATGCTTCCTTACTGTTTTTTCTAGAGAATATTCACATTTATCCAGCATTTTCAGTATTTTATTTTTTGATAGACTCATCAGAGGAACAAAAACATAAATGACTGGCTTATTGCTACACCCCATCTATGTTATTTCCAACTTTTTTTTTTTTCTCTCTCTCTTTGAACAAAAGTTGATTTCCTGATGTGTACAAAGCTTTGTGTAAGATACTGATGGGTAAAAGCTTAAAATATTAAAAATGCATTCCTGCCCTTAGTGAGCTTGCAATCTTCTGGTCTTATAATCTTAGCAGTAATGAGTTTCCAAACGCTGCACATATTATCCTGTGGTCACGGTCCATGAGCAGGTTAGTAGATGAAGCCTGGGCTGACGTGTCCCATCTAATGTGATGGCCTCAGAATAAGCTAATGCTTTTTGGACTCTTACTGTCTGCCCAGCACTGATTTAAGTCCTTCACCTACACTAGCTCATTTGATTTTCATATGAGCCCTATGACTGGGACTGTCAGTAGCATCATTTTTTCAAAGAAGGTCTCACCTTCCTGAAGAGTTAAGTAACTGCCCAGAGTCACTTGGCCAGCAGACATGAAGCTGTGATTGTAACTCACACACATTGGAGCTGACACCCACAGGCGTGCTCTTAACCTCTGCCCTCCACCCCCTCTCCAGTTCCTATTGACTAGGATGACTTCTATTGCATATTTTCATTAGTAATACTTTAGAAATTCCCCTCTAACAATTATAATGTTAAAAGTAAAGTCTTTTATTGAGCAATAAAGGTATTGGGTTTTTTAACTTTTCACAGTTCAGTCAGGAATTATTCTTGTGTAAATAGTTGCAAAACAGATTCTCACCTCTTATCTTCTGATACAAAGAAATCTCACAGTAAAACATTTTTATCTATCTTTGCAAACTATAGTTTTCAATTGAGTTTCTCAAATTACTAATACACTTGATTATTGAAGCCCTCATTTTCTGAATTTAACAGAAAGATGCGGCCATCTAAGGTAGTGTGTGGAGAATAGGTAGAGAAGATCTGAGAAACCATCTTTGTGTCTATTCTTCCCTGGATTCTCCAAGTGCTGTGAGAGGTCTTAAAACAGTGCTGGGTTCTCAGGTCTAAACTGGGAAACTCCCTAAGACCTCTCCTCCACCCTTTTCTGAGGGCTTCCCTGCTGGCTCAGATAGTAAAGAATCTGTCTGCAGTGTGGGAGACCTGGCTTGATCCCTGGCTTGGAAAGAGCCCCTGGAGGAGGGCATGGCTACACACTCCAGTATTCTTGCCTGGAAAATCGCTATGGACAGAAGAGCCTGGTAGGCTACAGTCCATGGAGTTTCAAAGAGTCGGGCATGACTGAGCGACTAAGTACAGCACATGGACATAGACACAACTGTTTATTACATTTTAATCATCTTATGAAAACCACCTTTGCATTTCATAGACTTGAAAGAACTTAAGTTCAAAAAGATGTAATATTTTCTTTAAAAAGCCCTGGTGGTTAGCGCTTAGAATGGATTTTTAATCGCATTTGGTGGTGGTTTCTTCTCAAGTTTTGAATAAAATTTGAGATCTTTAAGAAGCTATTTAATTATTGTGAGAATTCAGTTCACTTCAGCGTATTTTGAGTTCCTCCAATGTGTTAGGCCTTGTTTTAGATGTTTGGGTATAAAATGTGCACCCTCACCTTAGCTTTTTGGGGGGAAAGCTGAAGGATACCGGTGTTTCAGTATAGGACCAAATGCTGCTGTCTGGGTCCTTGGCGTAGGGACCTGGCACGGTGTGGAATCACAGGAGAGGGAGCCTGAGACATCTCCCTGCTAGCTGAAAACTGGCTAAGCCTTTCAAATACAACCTTTGGTCTTTTCTTTTTCCTCTGTTTCATGCCAAGATTCAGAGAACCAGGTTCTGGGAGGAGTGGATTAATGTTTAATGTTATAATAATTTAAGTTTCTTTTGTTTAAGGTTCTTGGCTCTCTTTATTTGTAGTATTGAATGAGGTGTGAGGAGGCCTCATTGTGCCTCTGACTAGAGTCTGTTTGTTGAAGTCCCTAATTTCTGGGCTTCCCTGGTATCTCAGATGGTAAAGAATCTGCCTGCAATGCAAGAGACCTGGGTTCAGTCCCTGGGTTGGGAAGATCCCCTGGAGAAGGGAATGGCTACTCACATCAGTATTCTTGCTTGGAGAATCCTCATGGACAGACAAGCCTGGCAGGCTATAGTCCATGGGATCACAAAGAGTTGGATACGACTGAGCAACTAACACAGCACTATACAACTAACTTTTGGAGACCCCTTTTTCTTATGTATATAATTGCTCCTGGGTTTCCTTGTGGTGTCATTCCAGCACCCACCGTGGATACCCTACTCTTCATCATTCAAGATCCCTTATACAAGCTGGACTAGTGCATTTGGCCCTGAGCTGTCCGTGATTGGTTGAATCCAATCTGAGGGTGCAAACTCCCAAGAGAAACTTGCGAGAAACAAAACTCGCAAGAGAAACAAAAGCTGACTGTAAGCTGATGAGGTTAGAACTGGTGCTCTCTTCCCTATCTCATTTTCCTGACCTCTCAATGTGGCTGCGGTACTCAATGGTCTAACAGAAGAAATGGAAGCTTATCTGGCAGAGGAAGTGCTCTGTCTGCCATTTTTCCAACAAGGTCCCCCCTTCCCTGCCAGCCCTTGGTGATGTCCCAGCGCCTGCATCAGAGAGCAAAGGTGAGGTTTGTTGAGGTGGTGGGGTGCTTCCTGATGAGCTTTCTTTGTATCTGTTTTTAAAGTAGACTCAGGCAACTTTTATCTGATTTTATAGTGTAATTACATTTATGACGTCTTTGAATTAAAATGGACCCCTTGCTTTAAAAGACTATTGAAAGCCCTTCTGGTAAAAATAAATGAACGCTCTGCTCTGCTCTCCCACTCCCTGGAAAACTATAGCACAAAATGCCTGCATCCCAGTCATATGATGGCTTCTGGGCTGCGAAGGAGTGATGGACATTTGCAATGTTTCCAGGCCATCAGATCAGATGATTTTTCTTGAAAGTGCCCCCAGCTGTAGCAGATTGATTTTCAGGGGTAGAAAAATTCCTTTACAGCAGGGTTTACCAACATAGGTGCTTCATGAGGCTGAGCAGCTAAGTAAATGAGTGAAGTAAGGAACAGCTAAGAATAGAGGAGGGTAGGGAGGATAGGGAAGGAGAAAAGCCCATGGCTGATCTCAGGGTGCCACTTTGAAGGCGACCTAAGTTTCCGTGGATTAGTCCTAGAGATTGAGGACCTATCTTCTGATTTTTTTCCTCAAGAAAAATTAAAAATTAGATAGAATTTCCAAAATTTTAAAACACTTGTGGAAAAACAAAATTGGTCAAGCATTCAACCCAAGAGTCACCAGTTTGCAGATCTTGTTTTAGAGATACAGATTGCTCAGAGCCACCCATATACGTAAATTTCTATCATTCAGAAGATGTTTTTCTCTGTATTACGTTAAAATGGGCCCAAGTCAGTCACCGCTGCTGCTGCTGCTAAGTCGCTTCAGTCGTGTCCGACTCTGTGCGACCCCATAGATGGCAGCCCATCAGGCTCCCCTGTCCCTGGGATTCTCCAGGCAAGAACGCTGGAGTGGGTTGCCATTTCCTTCTCCAATGCATGAAAGTGAAAAGTGAAAGTGAAGTCGCTCAGTCGTGTCCAACCCTTAGCGACCCCATGGACTTCAGCCCACCAGGCTCCTCCGTCCATGGGATTTTCCAGGCAAGAGTACTGGAGTGGGGTGCCATTGCCTTCTCCTAGCTTACACTATTTCTGTGATGATTATTGTTGTTAATGTAAGTTGGCAGCATTCATAAATGACAAAGCCGTGGATAAACCTCTCATGACCAGCTTATTTAAGACACAACACTGGTGCGGTTTTCACTCATGTTCTCATTTTTTAACAATTTATTTATTCTTGGCTGCACTGGGTCTTTGTTGCTGTGCAGGCTTTTCTCTAATTGTGATGACGGGGGCTACTCTCTAGTTGCAGTGTTTGGGTTTCTCGTTGCAGTGGCTTCTCTTGTTATGGAGCACAGGCTCTAGGCTCATGAGCTCAGTAGCTTTAGCTCCCAAGCTCTAGAGCACAGGCTCAAGAATTGTGGCACACAGGCTGGGTTGCTCCTAGGCATGTGGGATCGTCCCTGATCAGGGATCGAATCCATGTCTCTCTTGCCTGGAAAATCCCATGGATGAAGGAGCCTGGACGGCTGCATGGATGGGGTCGCTGAGGGTCGGACACAACTGAGCGACTTCACTTTCACTTTTCACTTTCACGCATTGGAGAAGGAAATGGCAACCCACTCCAGTGTTCTTGCCTGGAGAATCCCAGGGACAGGGGAGCCTGGTGGGCTGCCGTCTATGGGGTCGCACAGAGTTGGACACGACTGAAATGATTTAGCAGCAGCAGCAGCACTGGCAGGCAGCTTCTTTACCACTGGGCCACCAGGGAAGCCCTGCTGTTCTCATTTAAAGTGGTTTAGTGTTCTAGGAAAGTAAGATTGTAGCAAAGAGTGCAGTTCCCTGATCTTCAGGATTGCAATGAAGTCTTTCACATAGTGGTTTTCAGTTAATGGCATGCATGGTTTATAATGAGTGACAGTTTGTGTGACCATTATCTCAACCACATGTGTGGCATTTCAGTAAATATTATTGGTTTGTAAACTATAAAAATATCCTTAAAAAGGTAAGAATGAGCTCTCCCCTTATCTTTCTCGTCCTGTTGATACAGGATAAAAGAAAAAGTACAGACCACAACCAGGGGTTTTAAAATAGCAACAAAGCAATCAGAAAGGCAATCAGTGGGTGCATATTACTGAGAGTTTTCCAGGAGGATAACACAGATAGTTTCTAACTTTGGGTAAGATAATCTGCTCCTCTATTTTAACAACCCATGCCAAAATTGATGTACACAGAAATAGATGACTAGACTTTTCATTTATTGCTTCACTTTGATTTAAAAAACTGGAATAAGTTCAAAGTATAATATATAAATGCCAAAAAAGAGAATGTTAACACTTTGTCATATTTGCTTCAGAAACTTTTTTTTCTTTAAAGAAAAATAAAGCATTTCAGATATATGTGTGTTCCCTTTGTTATCCTTCCATCCCCTTCTTTCCCAAGGCCAGGACTCTGATGAAGTTAATGGTGAATCCTTCCAGCATGTTTATTGTAAACAGATACAGATAGATAGACATATTGCTATCTGTATATTACAATATACACTATATTAAAATATACAATTGTGTTATTTTGTATATTTTGAAATGTTAACAAATGATATCATATGCATTAATCTGCAACTGATTTTCTCAATCAACATTATGTTTTTGATGTTTTGATCTATATCAACTAGATCTGAATACAAACAGGTTTTGTTCATTCATTTTAAGTGTTTAGTACTTTTTTGTTGAATACATAAACCACAGTTAGTTTATTCTTCTGATATGGATATTTCTCTTTTTTATACTTATTTGCTATTAAAAGTTGTGTTCCAGTGAACACCCTTGAACTTTTCTCCTTAGGCACAGGTATCAGAATTATATTGGAGTAGTTTCCTAGAAGTGAACTTGCTGAGTCACAGGAAATATGCATTGTCAAGTTTATTTCAGCATTGCCAAAATGTTCTCCAATATGACTGTGCCATTTTATATTCCCTTTCAGCAATGCTAGGAATAGCTTTGTAAAACAAATATGCTTTCTACAGTTTCGAGGGGTTCGCGTTACAAAATTTAACCCTTTTCCTTCCAGGTGTCCTGTGTGTTTCTTTACGTGTGTTTCCCCTACCTCTAGCTTCCTTAGAAAAAACAGAGCAAGTATAAAACTATGGTGGTTCATATTCATGGAGAATAAAGTGCACAGTTTTCAGCAAAACTATGCTTGACTCAAGGATTCTTTCAAGGAATTTTTTCCTAAATTTGACTCTTACTTTCATTCTTACCATTTGAACGAATTCAATTTCTGACCTCTTTGACATTTTCATTGGTCCTCAGGAGATTATCTAAACACTGTGTAAGATTTTTTATATTTTTCTTCTTATTTTAAATCTTTTGAAAGGTAATGAAAACAAAATAACTCTTGGTCTTGGCATTAATAAATCTCCTCAAATTCCTTAACATTTTTAGACCTGTTAGGTATCTATCTTACAGTTACATTTTAGCGTCACACAAATGTAGATGTTGGTGCAGCCTCCAATAACAGCTTCTCGACCTTGAAATTGTTGCAGCTGCTGTGGACTGAAATCTGCTGAAGCATTTCCCCACTTGTGGTTGCTTGTCTCCCAGAAGGACAAATGTCAGCCCGTCTGGGCACAGGGACAGTGTCCTTGTATAGTTCAGATGCATGTGGAATTTTATCTCCCTCTTTTTTAAAAAATTCTTTTACTGAACTCTGAAATGAAAACAAAGTTGAGCTAATGATGGAGATTAATAACAACACACAAATTGGGATGCAGAACTTTTTTGAAAAGTTCCTCTTTAGAGCTTACATGTGGATATAGTGGTTTTTCCAATTTTATTCTACTTTTATTAGGAAAATGAACAGAAATAGGCATCACTGACTGCTGGGCCCTTGTTACTTTTTCAAGAAACACAGTTTAAATGTTTAACAACACAGGCTAGAAAGGGCCCCAAGATGGCCTTGAGCCAAATGCAAAGGTTCATGTTTTTGGCCAGCCTCCCTAAATAACTTCGGCTCGAGGTGCTGCCCATATTAGCATGATGGATCCCATTGAGGAAATCTCACATGCTGAGAATGTATGTTGTTATGACTTGACATTTTATGGCATTTATGAAACTCTTATTTTGGCAGGGGGGATAAAAGCAATCATTACATTTGGATTTTGAAAGATCCCTCTGGCTGTACTTGAGAGACTAGGTTGGAAGGGCCTGAAGCAGCAGCAGGGAAATCTGTCAAGGGACTTTTGTAGTCCTTCAGGCGAGAGAGGAAGCTGGTTCAGGTAGGATGGTGATGGTGGAGAGGGAGAGATGGATGCATGTGAAAAAGTTTTAGGAGGTAAATTCAGCTGGATTTGGTGATGGCTGGGCTCTGGGTGCTAAGGGAAAGAACAGTATCAAGCCTGATTGAGTTTCCTCATTTCTGATGGGGTGCACACTTACGGGATCTAACTTGGTAAGTGGGATTTTTGTCAGGTTTCATGTGAAACAGTGTAATACTGGTATCAGGCTGGAGCAGGGGAGGCTCAGCTTCACGCTATGTGCTCAGTGTTTGATACTTTGGGGAAGCCTGGCAAATAACCATCTACTTTTCCTCAAAGCAAGTAGCGTTTTCACCAGGCAGGCAAGAATTGTAGGATTCCTGTAATCACAATATACTTAGTTTAAGGAGGTTATTGCTGAAACAGTGTGGGAGAAAACACTTTTTTATACTTATTTTGGAGACTGACTGGCTAATGTCTGGTGTTCAGATGAGCTAACACTCAGCGACACCCGTGATGTGTAAACGTTAGAGAGTTTAACTTGCTGTTGAGGACATTGGCTGGAAGCATGAAGGAGAACTGCACTTCTCCAAGTGCTTCATAAGTATTTTCACCAGCAGCTGTCATGGAAGGTTTGTTCATGGGAGAGGGACAGGGCAGAGGGCTGGGTCCTCAACATTTTGGGCTCCATTATAGATAGATAGGGAGAAGGCAATGGCACCCCACTCCAGTACTCTTGCCTGGAAAATCCCATGGACAGAGGAGCCTGGTGGGCTGAAGTCCATGGGGTCGCTAAGAGTGGGACACGACTGAGCGACTTCACTTTCACTTTTCACTTTCATGCATTGGAGAAGGAAATGACAACCCACTCCAGTGTTCTTGCCTGGAGAATCCCAGGGACGGGGGAGCCTGGTGGGCTGCCGTCTATGGGGTCACACAGAGTCGGACACAACTGAAGTGACTTAGCTTAGCTGCATAGATAGATAGTGGTATTCAAAGAACTGATGGCTTTGTACAGTGTCACATGGGCTGTTGACAGCAGACTCAAGATTGCGACTTTGAGCCTTTGAACCAGTTTCCTAAAACGAAAATAAGAGCAACAAAATAAGTACCGTGTAATAATCTTACCTAAATAGGAAATCTGTCATCAGGTTGCTTACGGAGCAGATGTATCTACCACATGAAATGCTCCCATTTCCTGCTATCATCCCTAAACTAAGATTTTAAAGTCATTATCTTAAATATAATCTAGGACTCTCTTCATTCTTCTCAGGCTACATTGATTATCAACTATAATCATTCTAGCCTGCTACCCAGTCATAGCTTCTCCAACCATTATATTGATTAGGTTGGCTTCATCTCTAGTTTTATTTGTGGGGGTTAGTGGAAAGATTGGGGGTGAAGACGAATGAGTTCAAGAAAAGCCAAAAAAAAAAAAACAAACAAAACACCAAAACCAAAAAACAAATCAACTGTTTTAAAATGACTGATGATGATAAAAAGAACTGTCATCACTAAGTCTTTTGGCCCGCAGAATAGAAATGCTGAGCTAAATTAATATGAATGACCTTACTAATTTTAGGGCTGAAATGTAACCAGTGAGGCGCTCCAGGAGACTTGTTCTCTGTGTCTGTTTGGAAAAGAAAAGCGGAAAGGCTGATTAGCAAGAATGAGACTTAATTTCTCAGGATGCTCTGCGGAACACAATCTTACTGCTGATTTTTCTTTAAAAGGCCCAGTTTTGCCATGATCCTTCTGAGAACTGTACCCCTTGCTTCCTGGCTGCCCCTAGGACTGAGGATGGCCTTCCAGAATTGCTGCCCATATATAACTCCCCAATCCACCCTTCCAGATACCCCAGCCTCCAAGGTGCCCAGGGCTGGCCTGGTTTCTGGAAGTGGGGGCTGATTGTCTCTGCTGTTAGCCCTGATTCCAACATCCTGGGCTGGCCAGTTGTTTAGCAGAAGGTTTTTGGTCCCATGCTCATTGCCTGGGATTCCATTACCTTGGATGTGATCTTGAAAGAAAATCTACTTGAGGTGATCTAAGGCAATAATGATTAGACCGACCTCAGTTAAGACATTTTAAATCCATAGGAAACTTTTATTATTTTTTTCTTTCCGTTTGCGAGGGTCCCTCTTTTTTGATGACTCCTCTCCTAATAGTTTCAGGTCCTGACAGCTGAAGTCCTACATCTTCTGCGAGGTGAGAGTCCATTTCTTTCAATCCAAATCAGAGTCTAATTTTATCAGTCTGAAACAGCTCCATAATGCGCCAACCCCTGCTAGGTGTCACCCGGCTTGTTGAGCCGACAGTCCCTGCCTCCCAGATGCCTTCGACCAGTTACGTGTTTGAGACGAGGGCCTCTCATGTGGATGTTCCAGCCATGTCAGCGTGGCCTCGCCTCTCAGCTTGCTTTGTTTATCCAGCAGCTCATTACTAAAGAGTAGCCTGTCAAAAAGAGGTTAAATATTCTTTGGGAAACATGGTCACTCACATCCTTGAGATGCCACAAATATGTTTAATAAAGGGAAGATTGGCTTGATAAGAAAAACGTGATTGACTTGCATCACCAGAAAATGTTTTTCTCCTGTTATTCTAGTTGAGTTTCCACAAGCATTCCTGAGCACTAGCAAACCTATGGGCAATAAATTGCTGCAGCCAACACATAAAGACACCAAGGGAAGCAGGGAAAATGATTGCTGATGATTCGTTCTAACTACTTGACCTTCTGACCTCTTCTCTAGATATATGACCAAGATGGGACACTACAGCACTTTATTGATGGTGGGGAACCTAGTAAGTCGAGCTGGATGAGGTATATCCGATGTGCAAGGCACTGCGGAGAACAGAATCTAACAGTAGTTCAGTACAGGTAAAGTATACCTTGATTTACCACTTACAAAGCCGAAGCCCTTTGCCTTGCATATATAAATTCAGGCTTGCTGCTAGTTTTGAAAAAATCCTGCAGAGTCCTGAAGAACTCTGCAGGGCTGGCAGGAATTTCTTTTTTTTTTCTGCTAGGTTTGTGATATCTCTCTAGTTCTTGTAACAGTCATTTCTTGAGAATTCAGGAATAAGGATGCTAGGAGAAGGCCTTTTTCACTCACTGCACATGAAAAAGTTACTTCCACATCATCACATGAATGTTCACCATGGCCTGAGTGAGCCCAGCGAACTCACTGACTTGCAGTGATTTCCTCCCCAGCGGATGTGTCCACACGCAAACAGGAGTTCACAGATTCAGCCCAAGTCACTTGCTTTCAGTCACCTTCAGTCTGGCTGTCTCTCAGAGGAAACAGTTTGAGTTGCACAAAGGCATGGGAAATCAAGAAGTCTCAACCCTCCCCAGGCTGCTTTCCTAAAACCATTGTGCTCAACAGCCTTGACTGAGTCATAGTAACCTCTCCTGATCCCTTGAAAGGTGCCAAAGCATTTGGCTCTGGTCCTGCGGCCATTCAGAGTATGTTTCAGGGGGATGGGGTGGTTCCAGAGCACAGAGAAGGCACCAGTCCCCTGAGATATTTTGGCAAATCCCAAAGGTGAGTGGAGATGAGGTGAAGCCTCCCCAGTTCCCAGAGTCTCATAGGGAGGCCTAGAGTGGGGGAGGGGCAGAAAAGCCAGTGGGCATCCCAGATCTAAAGCCACACCTGCCTGATGCACCTGTTGGTCAAGCATTTCTATCAAGTACTAAAGGCTAGAGTGGCAACCCAAAGGCAAACACAGATCCCATAGGAAAAAAGCCCTGCCACGAAGCCTTCTTTTCTCAGAATCCCTCGAAAACATGTGCCATGTAAATATATGACCTCAGTTATAAACAGCCACATTCCCTTTAGAATCAGAAGCAACTGTTTAACTTTATCAGGCACCACAGACACATCAAAGCAGAAGGAGCCTTGCTCAGCAACTTGGAGTCCTGCTGATGACAATTTCTTTTTTTTTTAAAAATGAAGCCTTAAAAAAAGAAGCAAACTTTATTCCCCTTATAGGTTAAAGGCTGCACAAATCTGGCTTGCTCTCCGAAGGCCTCCAAATTCAAAGGGAACATATTTGGACAGCATGTGACTCACTGCCTTGGTTTCCTAGGCAGTTATCTTTCATTACATAAGGGTTTATATGAACTTGCACACGATGGTATCTGGTTACAGTCTGTATATGGGCTTCA
Organism: Bos javanicus; assembly: GCF_032452875.1. Taxonomy (NCBI): domain Eukaryota; kingdom Metazoa; phylum Chordata; class Mammalia; order Artiodactyla; family Bovidae; genus Bos; species Bos javanicus. The sequence goes on along the minus strand of NC_083874.1, from coordinate 30,285,076 downwards.
CCCACCTTCCCTGCAGCTGCATCTCTGTTGTGAAGTTTTTATAAAACTCGGAGCTAGTAAAGTAGTAAAGATTGTGTTTGTCTACTCGGCAAGAGATAGTTTGGCTGGTTCCGTCATGGGCACCCTGGGAGCTCTTGAGGAGACTTCTGACTTTGGGTAAATAAGAAACCCCTGCAAGAAAGGTGGGCATGAGAAAGTCGTTACCTTTCTGTCAATATTAAGTGGGTTTTATTGCTCCCTTCCTTATGGTGCTTCCACACTGAATTCTCTCTGCCGATCTGTTTTCGATTACCTCAGATCTTTATAAAATGAACTACAAAAACACAATTTAAAAACTGGCATCCATCACCAGTGACCACGTCCAAGAGTAAGAAAATAGAAAAGTTGGACCCTGAAGAGCCAGCCTAATTTTTATTGTACATGAATGTCCTCTTCACAAAAAGTCAGCTGGTTTAGATTCATTCTGTTATGATTTGTAATATCTAAATGGAATTTTCTTCAAAGCGCCCTTGATTGATTGACCCTTAGCTGAACGTTTTGTTTTTATTTTGAGGCTGACAATAATGTTTGTTGGCGTGTGTTCCGCTTCAGCTGCGTTGGGACGCCATGAAGCTATCTTTATGAGTCATCCAACCACAATCCTAAATACATGTCAGCAAAGGAAATATTATCTGAAAAGGGAAAAATCCCTTTGATGTGCTTCAACATGCAGAGATTTCTGCGAGTTTTGGAAGCTCTGCCCGCTTGTAAGGAACGGTGTACGCTTACACTTTTCTTTTTCCCCTTTTGGCCTACTCTGCCTCAAAAGACCACCCATCGCTCGAAAACAGTTCTGCTCTTTCAGCGGCAAAGTGTGTCATTTGGTTTTAGCACATTCATTTGCCGGCGCTGTGTTTATATTAAGGGAAGCCAAACCGAGAGATGAAATGTTACAAGGGTGAAGTACAAAGTCGACTCAATTTTTCTCAAGTTAGGAGATGCCAGTGATTTATATCCCAGCTCCAATTTTGATTTTTTTATGTAGCAGTGGAAAGAATTAATAAAATGCACAGCTCTTGGAGATGCGGAGGGAGGAAGGGGAGTGAGGTCTGGACAACTGGCTGGAGTTTTTGTCAGATATTCATAGAATGTTGGGGAAAAACATTCTGCTTAGCTAGCAGTGCCCTCATGAGACAGAATGGCAGCAAGTAAGGAAAATAACAAGATAAATGAAATTTTTGCAGCTGCAAGTAAAATATTGAGAATCTGCACTTTTTTATTGATCTTTATGATCCTATTGCCAAGAGCCACTTTGTGGTGACAAAATATGTTGACAAGTGCATATCTCACCGCCGTGAAAAAATGTGGTGAAGGATTCGCCTTATGTCTACAGTGTTGTACAAGGAACAGATTGCCCTGCTATGGCCAGTTCCTTATAGAAAGGCTAAATTTAAGGTTCACCAACCCTGAACCTTTTTATCTTGAACTTGAGGCTAATGTTTGTAGCAATTCTTCACTGAGAAAACCGATCACAGGCTCCTCTTTTTTCTTTTTTTTTAAAATCTGTAGGTTTTTATTCACTGTGCCACGGCTGTTTAGTTCTTGGTACCTTCACTCTGTCATTTCATAGTGTAATCTTTCAGCCAGAGTAAAGTGCCCCTCTTGTATTTATTGAATTTCCATCCACTTCACATAAGAGGGTTATTTTCCTTCTTCTGTATCAAATTTTAGAGGAAAAAAAAGCTATGGGGAAGATTTTTATTTCTCTTAGCCCTTATATCACAAAGCTGCTTAATTTTATTACAAATTTGAGAACTCCCATGCCAAGTTGTAAGAATACACCTAACGCTTTTCCTTCAAATAAGAAATCAATGGTGTTAATTTGTATGTGGGGTCGACGTACCAGAGTCTGCAGTTTACCAAGAAAGAGAATTTTCTCGTTAGTGTGAGATGAAATTTTTTCTTTAAATGAACTCTTCCTTTCTGCTGACTCTCCGGGGCCAAATATCTGTCTCTTTGGCCAGGATGTTCCATGGAAGGACACTGTGGAAATAAACTGTGAGCTATTTATTGTACTGGGTTACAGGCTCTAATTGGTTGCTGGGAACGATAAGGTGGGTGCAGATTTTATTACAAACAGAAATTGTTTAGGTGGGAAACTGGGCAGAACTTTTTTGGGGCAATAACAATGTGGATGGAGCATGTGAGTCCTACCGATTACTAAGCTGGGTTTTCTTTTGTTTTGAATAGGTCGAATATATTCTACCGAGCCTGTATAGATATTCCCAGGGGTACCGAGCTTCTCGTGTGGTACAATGACAGCTATACGTCTTTCTTTGGGATCCCTTTACAATGCATTGCCCAGGATGAAAACTGTAAGAATTTATTTTAGCTCTGAATTCACATTTCCAAATACCTATTTCAAAGCTAACTTTTAAAATAAGAGTGTTGTTTGAAACTCCTGAAATGTGGTTCACTCTGCTGTGTAACACAAATGTGCACAAGTCTGTTCCATCATTTTATTTTTCCTTGTATATCCTGTGCTTTTTCCAAGGATGTCTTGACCTATACAGCTCAATGTTTTTTCACCCATTTATGATTTCAAAACCTTTGTCCTAGTTTAAATCATTGCCAGCAGCGGTGTTAAGGCAGCTGGTATCTACTGAGTACCAACTATGTGTCTGGTTCCAAGAGCAGCATAAGTTATAACTTCTGCTCTGAAGGATTGCACAGTCTTGCTGGAGTCACACTGTTTGCAAAAACGAAGTAAGGAGACAACACTTTCTTTAATCAGGAACAACACCCCTCCAGTCAATTGGCTTTTCTTCCTCTTAAGTAGTTGTTGGAATAAAAAATGGTAGTCAAAACCATAGACATATGATTGAGGAATTTGTCTCTAAACATCTTAGTCTAAAATGAACCGTGTAATTTTCTTCTATCTTTACTACTGTTACTATCATTATGTTTGAAAAAATAATTTAATGCAAACCTTTGCAGTAGTTTTCATATAAACTTTATATATTTGTTTTTATCAATTTTGGGGAAAATGTTATAAGGTGATTTCTAGTATTTGGAATAGATTTAGATTTGGGTGATTTTGATGTGCTTCAGTGAGAAACACTGGTTTGAATGATGCAATTTTTTTCTTGTCATCCAACTGACTGATCTGTGAACTGATAAATTTGTATTATGCAGTAGAAAAAGAAGCAGAGAGAACAGATTTATGTAAGAAACTTAATTTTGGGAAAAAAAAGTGTTATTTTAATTCTTCCTTCTCTACTTACTTTCTCTCACACACATATGAACTGAAAAAAAATATTTATAATATTACTGATCAAAATGCTGATGATCAGATATTTCTTTTCCATGTTATCTTTGTTTTCTTTGTAAAAAAAAAAATAGAATCCTCAAAAAGCATATTATGCTCAACTTTCTTTTTCTATTTTACCCTAACCCCAAACCAATCTCAAATCAAAAAAATGAATCTTTGGACATATAAGTACATTCCTCTTACTTACCAAGTTTCCATTGGAAAGTTTTTTTTTCTGCAGTAATGCTCCTATTTGAGGGAGTGTCTGTTTTCACAGGGGAAAATCTCCGTGTTGGACATGAGTATGTGGTTGGTGTTAGAAGCAGAAATGGCCATGGCGGCCAGTATGCTCTGTCTTCCCAGGATGGCTCCATGCTCAGCATTCCCAAGACTGGGTGTAGGTACACATGTGGAAAAGCACTGTTATCAGCTCCCCTGGTTAGAACCTCAGTGTAGCTTCACCTTCTAAAAGATGGAATCTGATCCAGAAAGATTCCATAAATCCTATACGGCCTTCTATTTCCTTCTTTAGTACAGCCTGCTACAGACTCTGAAGATATTCTGGTGTGCATGTCAAGGAACGTCTGGAAGTAAACACATCAAAGTGTAGAGTTCTAAAGTACGTAGCACATAGTCCAAAAATTCATTCATTCATTAGATAGTTGTTGAATACATACTAAGGACCAGTGTCATTGCTGCATACTCTAAGTACAGCAGTGAACAAGACATACAGGAAGTCCTGCCCTCATGGAGCATATAGTCTAATGGAGGGAGACAGATTATCAACCAATAAATGTAAGTTAGTTTGTCGTGTGATGATAAGTGTCATAGAGATAACAAAGCAGAGAAGGGGCGAGGAGTGCTGGGAATTGGGAGTTGCGGGTTTAGAGATGACCAATGTGGGCCCTACGAGGAAGGTGGCCTTTGGGCAAAGACTTAAGGAAGTGAAAGAACAAGCCACATGTTCTTTGGGAGCAGAGTGTTGCAGGCAGCTGGACTCCAAGCCTAAAGGCTCAAGATGGAGATGCTACTGGCCTGTAGGAAGGGCATCACAATGGTTAGCATAGGTATGTCAGCTGGAGAGAGTGGGTTGGGGGGAGTTAACTTAGATCTGGGGACAAGAATCTTATAAAGTCCAGAAGGTCACTGTCAAGACTCTGGATTTTACTCTGTTTGCATTGGACAAATGCAGTATTGTAGAGTTTCAAGCAGAAGAGTGATATGATCTGACTGAAGTTGTTACAGGTTTACTCTGGCCACTTAGTGGAGATCTGACAGTGAGGGTGAGGATGGAGCAGGATCCAGCTAGAGGCTCTTGCTGGAATCCAGGGAGGAAGGGTGATGGTGGTTTGGACCAGGGTAAAAGTGGTGGAGGTGGTGAGAAGCGCTTGGATTCTGGGTACATTTTGAAGGTAAAGTCAACAGCATTTGCTGACACATTGGATGCCGAGTAAGAGAAAGGAGTCAAGGATAACTCCAGGGCTTTGGTCTGAAGAGCTGGGTGGATGGAGTGGCCACTTAACTGGATTACGAGTCACTCATGGGAAGCGTGAAGTGACTGCTCAGGGAATGCTCTTCTTCCCTTTGACGTGGATCTCTGGGGTGGAAGTCTCACGTCTGCAACATTGCTTCTACCTTGTGATGCTGTTACAAGGATGAGAGGGATTTAGGGCCTGGGCTGGACAATTTGGGTTTTGTGTGCCATTCACAGCCACCTGACTGTGGTGTCTGGGAGTGTACCAGCTGGTCTCCAGGTTGTATGCTAGTGCCATCCAAAATGTGCTTGGTGGCAACCCCAGGGGCATTGCTTCTCAGACCTTCTTTCTCCCATAGTTCAGCCTTTGTGAAGCATTCTTGAGGTTGCTAATTAGAGTATTGAATAAACTCTACCAGGGCACATGTTATGTATCATTTAGCACCTGAAATCCTTGGAAGGAAATTCGCAAAACTTCAGCACTTTCAAGTATTATGGATTCAGTAGACAAACCATGTAGCTCTTTTGGGTTGAGTTCAGAGCTCTAAGTAAGGGTGGAGGGAAGTTGAAAGAGAATTAAGTCATTGACTAAAATGTTCAACAGTGACAATCCCCCATCCCCCTAAGGGTATTATAGGAATTTTATTTCAGTTCCTGTCTCAAAGTCGTATATCTATCATGGGATTGGCCACCCAAGAAACCAGTAGAAAGCTTCATCAGATGGCGTGGGGGTAGATATACAGCTTTGACTCTAACTGGAAGATGGATTCTCATTCCATATGATTCACAGAGGTACCTAGGGAGGCTTTATAATGAGGGCTCTTTTTTCTGTACCGAGAAAATACTCGGTGTGATTTAAAAGAGCAAATGTGTGAAAGGGCATGGACAGATAATTTAACAGATAGCCTTTCACAGCCCTGAGTAATTTAAATCATCTCACCAGGATTAGCAATTTGAAGACAATTTTTATTCTACCAAGCTAGCCACAAAATAAATTAGGTACCTTATAAAGAAGCTTCTTGAGATCAAAGACTTATTTGACAAAATGCCTCCACAGAGCCTCCTTCTAGTGCTGTGCACACAGTAAACAATACACGCTCACTGGATACATATTGAGGATTTTACTGCCATTATTAGAAGCGATGGATACAAAGTTCAGCCAGCTGTTTTTTCTTGGTTAATGAAATTGTTACATGATCCAAGACATTCAAGGAAAATATGATTTTGCTTAGTGAATAATACTTATTAAGCACTTTCATTTATAAAAATACCACTTTCTTCCCATGGTTCTTTCAACGGTGAAAGTACACATTTCCTATTGAGCGTGTGGGGTGGGTTCAGGCTTCAGGCACTGGCCCCTCTGGCAGCGGCCACGAAGCAGTGGGACACGCTCCCTGCCCCGGACCAGCCATTGAAAGCCGCCTTGCCTCAAAGAGAGGGCAGCGTTTCACACAGGCATTTGGGCTCTGGAAGCAATTCGTATGTTATTTTCTTTAAGAAAGAAAAAAGAAAAAAACCCATAGTTCTAAATGTAATAGAGCTGCAAAGAGAGCACGGCTGCGTCCACTGTGGGCCTTTCAGAAGAGCCTGAAGGAACGCCTGTGTCGACAGATTGTATCCGCAAGGAGGAATGAGGTTCCCCAAAGCTTCCAGTGGGGGATTAGCTCCTGCAGAGTGTAAAGACCATAGTGTATTCATATTCATTTCAGAGGAAATTAAAAAAAAAAACCTGGGAATAAATGTTAAACAAGTCTTCCTGCTGCTTTTTCTGTCTTGGCATATGAAGCTGAGGTGGTGGAATGTGAAACTTGATGGCAACACAGAGGTTGTTACACTGGACTAAACTCTGTCTGAGAGAGGCCTGCCTTTTCGTTTTGATTTTAAAGAGCAGAAAATAAAGACGGGCACCTCTGCATGGTGCCCTGGCCCCACCATCCCACCAACAGTGTGGAACTAGGCCCTGGGTAGAGAAGGCTCCATTAAGCCTTCTGTCTGTGAACATTGAGGAGATGATGGTATCGTTCAGTCCAACAAGAACATCGGTCTGCAAGACCCTAAGGGGAGCATCGTGATGGGGAACAAAACCTCAGACCCTGTCCTCGAAGGGCTCAGTGTAGGAGAAGGCGCATAAGCAAAAACTACACTGTAGAACCTAATACGGGTGCCTTGTGACATGGCCATAGCAGGGAGCTGGCCTCGGTGGTGTCAGTGATAGTCAGTCAGTTCTGGCTGACTCTTTGCGACCCCATGGACTGTAGCCCGCCAGGCTCCTCTGTCCATTGAATTCTCCCAGGCAAGAATACTGGAGTTGGTAGCCATTCCATTCTCTAGGGGATCTTCCCAACCCAGGGATCAAACCTAGGTCTCTTGCATTGCAGGCAGATTCTCTGCTCTCTGAGCCACCAGGCCGGTAGGCTCGGTGTTAATGCAGTTGGGACAAGTCCAGTTCCAGGCCCTCGTGCACAGTGGGCAGCTGAGATTGGACCCCTCCCATAAATCCTGGAATCAGAAATCACTGTCCCTGAATGGGGACTAGAAAGTGCTACCCTCAGGCCCGTAGTCCAAGGAGCTCTCCATTTGGGGACATTGATGAAAGCAGTATGTCGCATTCCAAAACCGGCCCCAGCTATGGGAGGGTATGGAGTTGGGTTTTGCATTACCTGCCAGTTGTGGAAACCTTAAGCCAAGAAGCTGATATAAAACTTGGCCCAGAACTAGAGGAACATGGAGGGTCCTAGAACAAGCAGAGAAGAGTTCCACCCCAGAGGTATCTGCTCAGGACTCCAATAGAAGGCAGTGGCCACTGAAAAACACCTTCATTGAAGGAAGCGGCAAAAGACACAGAGGAGCCCACTGTCATGAGAGTTTTGACCTCTTGGATGCCTCAGTCCTTGGCGCCTTGCGAGCCTTGCTTTAGGATTGAGGCCTGCATCCCTCCGCTTTCTGAGGGTGTAGAGGGCTGAGAGCTGAATTGTCTTCAGCCTACAGAGCCACTTTACCCGTGGTCGTGTTCCCTCCCCGTGTAGCCTGTGTCCAGGGACTGGTCAGTGTGGGTGGGTATTAAGGACTGCTCCCGTTATTCCAAAGCCAGATGACTCGAAAGGTTAATTAAGTGCTTAGTTAAGTGCTTTTAATTGCTCTTGACACCATCCTCTCTCCTCGTTCTGCAGTAAACCTCTTGTACACAAAACGCAGATCTCCATTTCAGACTGTTTCCCAGGGGACCTGAATTCAGACAGGTGCTACCAGATTTATATTGCCAGCTCAGACTTCTCACTGGAGACCCAGGCTCCTGTCAACCTGTTGAATTCCCACCTGCACTTGCCTGTCTCACAGATGTCTCAAACTCAACATATTGAACTGAAACCATCCTACTCTGTCCCCCAAGCTGTCTCTCTCCCAATTCAGTACCTCACTCCCATTCACTCAGCTGTTCTTTCTAGAAACCTTGACACCTTGTTCTTTCTCAGCCCATCTGTCTAGTCATTCATAAATCCCTGTTGATTATATATTCTTAAATGCTTTTCTTTCCATTTCTGCTGCCACCTCCCGATCAGCCTCACAGACAGCTTTGGCCTGGACCTCTGCATTTTTCTTTTTAGTATCACAGCAGCCAAAGTGAAGTCTCATTGATTTTGTTGTTTCAGTTTAATCACTTATTTGGTTAAAAGTTAGTTTTTAACTAACTTTTGGTTCCGTTGATCAGAATTCAGAAGATAATATGGACATGTAATTCTTCTTCCAGAGGCAGTGAGTTGACACATTCTAAGGTGTCCTTCCAGACGTATTTTTTTGCCCATTCTCTCATTTGTGCACATTCTCCCTCTTTTTCTCTGCCTCTCTGTTCCTGGTGGCTTAGATAGTAAAGAATCTGCCTGCAATGCAGGAGACCTGGGTTCAACCCCTGGGTCGGGAAGATCCCCTAGAGAATGGAATGGCAACCCCCTCCAGTATTCTTGCCTGGAAAATCCCATGGACAGAGGAGCCTGGAAGGCTAGAGACTATAAGGTCACAAAGAGTCGGACATGACTGAACAACTAACACTACTACTATTAGATTTTTTGTACTGCAGCTCACTTTTTCATTTAATGATATAGGGTGATGATGCATTTAAAGTATAAGTGCAATCACCTTACACCCTAGCTTCAACCCCTTTTTTGGATTGCCGTTACTCTTATAATCAATCCCCAGCTCTTTAAAATGATAGCCCATGGACTACATATAGTCTTCAGAAATGTTTTGTATGGCTCACTTAGTGTTTTGTAAAATTCTAATTCAAGCATCATCAGACTGCCCATGCTGTATTTGGTTTGCTACAGATCCCACCGTCCTCTGTTGTACTAACTTACTTCACATTCAAGGTATCTGTCTCAAGGAAACTATCTTTCCTACCCCAAGTTTCCAGCCCTGATAGATGTTTTCCTGACTCCTTTTCTTCTCTGTCACAGCAGTTATACTTGTAGAGACTATATATTGTCAATTCTAAGATTTGCATATTTTTTTGCATTTTAATCTTTCTGAACCTGGTCTTACAATGCACAGTGACTTAAAATTAATGACAGTGACTTAAAATTAATGGTGCAGTTTGCAATTCATGGAACTTTAAATTTGATGAAACCAAGTAAATAATTGTGAAGACGTTTGTATATCTGTCTCTCTCATGAGAGTTTAAATGGTCTGAGAGTCGGGCTATTACTGTCCTGTTCCTCTATATCTGCAGCGCTTGCAGTGTCTGGCTTGTCACCAATGCTCTGTAAGCACTCATGGGCTGAATGAATGACTGAGGGTGTAAAATAGGACTTTGTTATACAGATCCTGTATTGCTCTCTCTCAGAATTTTAATTTCACAGGATTTGGTGAGTTCACGTTCTTTCTTGAGTATATCCTTTAGAGCTTCCAGAGTTTTCCCTCTCCCCCTCAATCTTTGTCTTATAGACTGAAGACAAAGTCTTCTTTGCTTACCATGTCTTCATGGAGAAACCCCTTTATCCTTTGGAGGAATTTCCTTAGTTGTCTCTGGGCATTTTGCAGTTGTCTGGACTGTCTTGGCTTGGGATAGCATAGTCTTTTCTGATTCATTTCTTGTCCTCTTATAATTCCCTGTTTTTCATTAATACTTTTGTTTATTGGCCCCATCAAAGTGGTATTCAGAAAGAATGATCCTCTGCGTCCTTTAAGTCCTGCTTAAAGTTCTAGACCTTTAAGGGTATCTAGACCTCTAGGGTCTGTGGGCATGTGCAGGCACTCTGCAGAACAACTTTGAGAGCAAATACAGTTCTTTTGTGAAAATTATCCATTCCTAGCTTTACTTTTTTCTCTCTCTAAATTATATGCTCATTTCGTTCAGTAAGATTGAATTTATTCACAAGTACAAGAAAAGGTGATGCCAAAAGCAGAATATAGAGTGTAAGCATTGCTGGTGTATCTTGAAAACATGTTTGTTTTGAGGACCCTGTAAGAGAAAATAAGACAGAGAATAAGCATCCCAACTCCTATTACCTCAATGCTCTTATTATCATTAACTTAGATCCCTGTTTATCCCAAATCATCCTAAAAGCTAATATAAACTTTTCTTTGTTACTATTTTGACTTTGGTTATTAAACTTAGAAAAATCTATTGGCCCACACATTCTTTTCTTTAATAGAAAGGTGATGTGACCTTAACAATTTTTGAAAATAAGTTTCTTGAGTTACTTTCCAAGAGCTTAAGTGAGAAGTCAGCCTTTATAATCTATACTCAGAGTATTATTTGTATGATTTCCCCCAGAGACATCATATTCCTCTTGCCAGCAGTGAGCTTCTGGCTGGCTTTCCTGCTCTCTTGCATGTTGATGACATCTTCATTCCACAGTCTCCCCACCCTGCCTTCCTTCCTGCTAGTCTGGCCTTCCCAACCCACCAGAGCTCTGTGTTGCCTGAAGACCTGCAGGTTTCCCTTTGCTTTATCTCTTCCGGATTAGTTATAAATGGGCTAAGTAAGAGGAGTTTTACCTTAATCTCTTGACAGTACTGGTGTTTTGTTTTTTAAGAAAGAGCCAAAACATAAAACATTTCTCTTTATCTTTCAGTATGTAGTTTAGAAGTCACAGCCTCTGTGCAATCAAAGGTTTTTTTGAAAGTCTAAAATGTGTGCACACATTTCATATTGGTGATACACTTTTGCCCCAGAAGTTGAAATTATACACAAATTTTATACATGAAATATAGACATAAATATGTATATGCATGGGTTTATAGGTGCATTTATAACTTTTATGTTTATTTATGGGTTTGTATACACACACAAAAAACCTCTGTACTAGCTGTGAAATGTCCTTTTTATGTTTTGCAACACAGCTATTGAGTAGACACAGAATTGGAGTGTGGTCAGGAAAAAAAAAAAATCACCCTGGAAATCAGAGAGCTAAAACTTCCAGCTTAGCTGTGTCCTTAACCAAATGTGTGACCATGGGCAGTTATTAGACCGTGAGCAAATTATTAGACCTTCAGCTTTTTTTTTTTTTTTTTTCTTTTTTTGGTTATAAGAGAGGGTAGAACTGGATCAGTTGTTCTCATATCTATATATTATAAGTACTTGGGGGGAACTTTAAAAAATGCAGATGCCCAGGCCCTACCAAGAGATTCTGGTATTTTTAAGAAAATCTCCCCTGTGAGTCTATTATGCATTCAGGGTAAAGAACTGCCAACTAGACAAACTCTCCCTTGGTCTGTGAGTCTCTTTTTTAAGTTGATAGTTCTCCTTCCTAAGACAGGACGGGCCAGGCCAACTGCATGGGCCAATCCAGAGCCCTGCAAGATAAGCTGTTCCTTTGTTGAATTCACCTCATACATGTGATTATTACAACACTCAGAGGTAAAGTGTCCTTGTTGTTGATGTTCAGTCACTCAGTCATGTCCGACTCTTTGCGATCCATGGACTGCAGCATGCTAGGCTTCTGTGTCCTCCATCTCCTGGAATTTGCTCAGACTTCTGTCCATTGAGTTGATGATGTCATCCAACCATCTCATCCTCTATTGCCCCCTTTTCCTCCTGCCCTCAGTCTTTCTCAGCATCACAGGGTCTTCTCCAGTGAGTCAGCCCTTCACTTCAGGGGCCCACAGTATTGGAGCTGCAGCATCAGCCCAATGAAGAGTTCTTGCACTATCTCATTCAGTCCTTCTGATGACCGTTTTACATTTTACCAAGGACTAAATTGTGGATTTAGATGTCCTATACTTGCCCACAGTCAAAAGTAATACAGTCAGCCCTCTGTATCCGTGGGTTCCATCTGCAGATTCAACCAACCACAGATGAAACATATTGGAAGAAAAATTCTAGAAAGTGCCAAAAAGCAAAACTTGAATTTGCTGTATGTTGGCAACTATTTACATAGCACTTAAATGGTATTAAGTGTTATAACTAATCTAGAGATGACTTTAAGTATCCAGCACGGTGTGAGTAGATTATATGCAAATACTGTGCCATTTTATATAAGGGACTTGTGCATCAACAGATTTGGGGATCTGCAAGGGTTCTGGAACCAAACCCCTCTGGATACCAAGGGACGGCTGTAGATAGTGGAGTTTAAATCTTGGCCATCTGAATCACTAAGCCATGCTGCTATTACTGTGAAGATTACTATTTCCACTGCCCTCATTTTACAGATGAGGAAACAGAGACAGAGAGATTGTGTAACTTGCCTTAGGTGACCATGCTAATAAAAGGCAGAGTTAGGATCTGAACATAGCTCTTTGTGATTCGAAAGCCCGACTTTCAAGCTCCATGACTGCTACTCTGTTGCCTTCCACTTCACCTTATCCACTGCACCCTGTCTGTGCATTGTGCCTCTCTCGGGCCCTCCCTGAACACTAATTCTTTCTTTTTTCTTGCTGTTCCTATGCTCAAAAACAGTCAGTGTCTGTTTCTTAGGCCCAAGGTCTTTTGTTTATTTATTTATTTGGACGTTAAAGGCCCACTGAGGTCTGCCCCCTGCCGCCCTTTTATTCCCCCAGTGCCGAAAACCCATGCTGTGTTCTGTCGGCCTGATTCCCCGCCATCCCACCAGCGTGCCAGACTTCTGTCTCCAGGCATCTTTCATAGGGTTGCCTTCATCCTTCAGCCAGTTTTCCTTGAAAACCTGTTTTGTGCTGACAGGATCGAGCGGAAGGCCTGAAATCCAGAGGGCCTGAATCTCCCTTCTCTGCTCAAAGCCCCCTTCTCGGGGAGCCCTCCTTCCTCTCCCTGTCCCCTGCTGTGCCTCCCATCTCAACGGTCTCCACATCTGGGCTGCAGTGTGGAGCCTCATTATGGAGTCTTTTATCTCAGGTCATAAGTAACTCTGTGAGGGCAAAGAACATCTATGAAAATCTTGAGCAGATAATCATTGCTTAATAAATAGACATTGAATGAGTTCATTTTGGATAATTGTGCTTTCCCCCTCAAATCAAACTGTCTGCTCTTACATTTATTCTGAGACCAGAAAAGCCAATTTTTAAAATACAGACTTACAGGAATTTTTTTAGATGTTGTTTGTTATTATGACTTCTAGGAATTTTTTAGAAGCCTGTGCTTTGCTTATTTGAAGGGCAAATAAAACTGATCTCAAACTTTTGCTGTTCTCCCAGTAAATGTCCCCTCGACAGTCATGGAAGCCATGTGCAGACAGGACGCCGTGCAGCCCTTCAACAAGAGCAGCAAACTCTCCCAGGCTCCCCAGCAGCGCTCTGTTGTCTTCCCCCAGACTCCGTGCGGCAGGAACTTCTCCCTCCTGGATAAGTCAGGGCCCCTGGAATCTGGATTTAATCAAATCAGCGTGAAGAACCAGCGCGTCCTGGCGAGCCCCACCTCCACCAGCCAGCTCCACTCGGAGTTCAGTGACTGGCACCTCTGGAAATGTGGGCAGTGCTTTAAGACTTTTACACAGCGGATCCTGCTACAGATGCACGTGTGCACACAGAACCCTGACAGGTAACCCCACCTCTCGTCGCTCCCAGGGTGTGCGTGCTTGTGAGACTCACTGCTTGCCTTCCTGTCGCCTCTTCCAGCCACACCTGGGGGAAAATCCTGCAATCAGAGGTCTGGAAAGTTGAGAGTCATGTGAGGTGCTTCTTTGGCTTTATTGTGTAGAAGGGCTGCATGAATGGGGGCTGCAGAAAGGAATCTTCTGTCACTTTCCAAAGAGCTCTGCCTGGGTCTAAAGGGAGGCAAAATAGAAGGTGCAAACTTATGAATATCATAGGTGGAAAAATGAGGTCAGGATAATTAGAATCCTCTCTGTCTTCCAAAGATAATATAGCTGCCCGCTCCGCTGCTGTCACAGTCGTCTCAGGGTTCACCTCCAGTGTGCCGTGGGTATGAACTTAATTAAGTACTAAGAGGTAATGAATTGGAATTTTTTGCTTAGTACTATTTTTCTTCAGAGCATGCAAACCCATAAATCCTGCAAAGCTGTCAAAAGGAAATACCTACTCTGCTAGTGATGTGGAGGAAAACAGATGCCACTTATTCAATAAACTAATATCCACACAGAAGAAAAATGTTGACTAGATACCTCGGAGTCAAAGTTGGTTTGAAAGTTTGTCAATAAAGAATTTTATGGCCATGAACTGAAGATGAAATTTAGCTGAACAAGTGAATTAAAATTTCAGGTACTTTGATGAGTGGCACAGTAGACATAATGGAACTATTATTTATGAATCAAAACGGGTTTATTCGACAGTCTTGATAGCTGGGAGCGCAAAAGACAAAAATCAAATTAATTCAGTAAGAAAGGACAGTGTTTTATCTCTCCTTCACATCCTATGAAAATTTGATTAAATACAAACTACCTAAAAAACTTTTTAATATAAAGGCAGAAAGTAAATTTTGGAAGTAGAATAGGAGACTCCAAAGCAGGACTCCTGAATTAATTTTCTTAATTTAGCCACTGATTAACCTTAAGCCACTCAGCACTCCTTGCCCTAAGATATATGCACCCAACTGTCCCCTCCTTAGCTCTGCAGGATACAGCAGTGTGCTGGAACCCAAGCAGGCAGGGAGGATGTTGGAGAGGGGGCAGATCTTTTTTATTTTTTTAATTTATTTTATTTCCATTTAATTTATATTTTTTATCTTTTTATTTCAGATAATGATCCATTTTTAGGGTACACATGCATTTTTATGTGTATATATGTTTTCTTTTGTGCCATGCTAGACACCACTTGCTTGGCATCAAAGCATTGCTGTAACTGATTGATGTTGAAACATTCATATTAAGGCCATTAAGGCAGCTGTGTCTGTATCATCTTTTACCTTCAATAGGAGAGCCTCCTGGTGAAAATACCAACAGACTTCTGCATATCTTTGTAGTGTTGGCTTTAAGGGAACACAAAAGTTTTGGAAATGTTTTTCTTACTCCAGAAGGATTTTTTTTTTTTTTAATTTGCTTTCCTTGCAAGTATACAGATAGCCTAAAGATATATCTTTTCAAAGTTTGCAAAGCATTTTGGTTGTTTTTTTTTTTTAATATAAGAAGTGCATTACAATTTGTTATTATAAACTTGCTTTTTAAATTGAGGGACTTTAGGTATGCATGAGTTTAGGTGTATCCTGAGAGATTCATTGTGATCATCACAACTGAATACACAAGGTAAGATGAAATGATAGTTGAAAATTTCTGGATGGAGGAACCAAAAGCTTAGCTTTGAGTATGATGACTTCACACTGAATGTCATATGAAACAATGAAATATATCATGGTAAATAAAAAGATAGCAAAACAGACTGTTTTGTCTGACCTCAGTTTCGCTTCGAAAACCATGTGTGTATTCTGGTTTAAGTTCCTGTGAAGTCTGTTCTGTCAAATAATAGTGTTAGAATTTGTAAAGCATCTATGTAATCTGTCAGACAAGTGCCCGACAAATTAGAAAACTTACAAAGTGTACAAAATACACTTCCACGAGAGACTGTTAGGTTATTGCCAATTCCAAGCTAATCTAGAGCTACTGGCAAAAATCCAGGTGGCTTGAGACTCCTATCCTGTGTGAGACCCCACTGGGCTTGTTTGATGAAGATGTCCAGGCATGGTTTGGCCAGGCCCTCCCAGATGGGGTGAAGTAATGTACTTGATATGCAGGTAGATCACCTCATCTCCTTCTCCTTTCCCTGTACTTTGTTGGTGAAGACTTGAGAGGGGGTCACCATCATTCATGAATAAGTTAAAAGTAAGAATTATGACTTCAATGAAGGAGTCCTTTTATAGGCAGAGTAATAAAGTACAGTGTTTCTTATTAATAACAGGGAGATGCTTGAATTATTCCATCACATTTGAGTTGGTTAGTGGGGGTAAGGGAAATAGAGATGCTCAGTCTCCTTGACCCACTAGTTTCACTGAGATACATAATGTGCTTTCAGGATATAGGCTTGGAAGAGCTGTATGGCTGGTGTTCCACACTCTCACAAGCTTTCCTGTACCAGCACATTTGGGGGTAGAAGACGTTCTCTCCATAATTCTTAACCACATGAGTGAATTTCTGCAGAGGAGAAATATATAGAACTGAAGTGGAGCATCACTTTGTGCATAGTTGTGAGATTTGGAGTCTTTTATTATCCACGTGGAGACTTTGAACTGCTGAATAGACGTATTTTCTTTAGTGATTGACTCCATAAATTAACTGACTTTTAGTCCTTGACAGTTTGTGCCCATTCAGCCCTATACAGTGAAAAAACTTAGAACCTGCCAGTCAGAAACCATTTCCCTTCTATTTGAAAAACACAAATGCTTTTATTTTGATAGGAAAATCTTGCTACAACTAGAGGCAAGAAAGGGAGACTCAGAAGACAAAGTCAAAAAGTAAACAAGCTAGAGTTTAGTTTCAGATGTGTCCAAGTTTTGAAACAGTCCCCCGAATCTTAGGTCCAAAAGATTTTTCACTCAACAGACTGAATATTTGGCCATGAAACCCAAGACATTTGAACTTTCATCAAAGAGACTGTGTGTGTCTTTATCTGTAAGCTTTTTCATGTGAGGGACCATCAGTAAGTCTATGCCTTGATACAAAGGAAAGAGATCCGAGGATACCTAGGATTGGCAGCCTTACCGATTTTCACTGCCATATTATTTACATTGAACACAAGAGGAAAATTCATTTGACCTGGCAAAGTAGCAGTTAGCATTAAAGATAAAAATATACCCATAATAGGGTCCAGAAGCCACAGGATTGTTATTTCTTAATTTTGTGTTAATGTCACGTCCGACTCTGTGACCCCATGGACTGTAGCCCACCAGGCTCCTCCATCCATGGGATTCTCCAGGCAAGAGTACTGGAGTGGGTTGCCATTTCCTTCTCCAGGGGATCTTCCCAACCCAGGGATCGAACCCAGGTCTCCCACATTGTAGGCAGACACTTTACCATCTGAGCCACCAGGGATGTCCTAATATTAAACATACCTCCCCACCGCTCCAAATTTCTTCTTCCCTTTTCTCAAGCTACTGACTTTTTCTTTCATGAGTAAATTCAAAGGGAGGAAGCTATAGGAATCTAGATCAACCTAGATATTATTTAGGGATTTCAAAAAACATTTATGGTTTAGCATAAGTTTATTCCAGGTGGTGCAGTGGTAAAGAATCTGCCTAACAATGCATGTGATGCAATCCCTGGGTTGGGAATATCTCCTGGAGAAGGGAATAGCAACCCACTCCAGTATTCCTGCTTGGGAAATTCCATGGACAGAGGAACTTGGTGAGCTACAGTCCATGGGGTCGCAAAGAGTCAGACATGACAGAGTGACCAAGTGTACACACAGGCACATAAGCTTATCATCCAGGCCAGGGCAGCTTGACAGACTTGTGCTTGAACCAGGAATTAGAAATCCCTTTCCCTTCTGTTTTTTGCTGCAGAGACTCTCCAAGGTCCCACTGGGGGTAGTGGCAGTGGTCATGGGGCTCCAGAAAGGAGTAAGCAAAGCCTTCAATCACAGTGGGTTATTTTCTGATGAATATGTTCTATTTTATTCTCTGCAGAATGTCTCTACAGTGCTTATCTTTATTTTGCATCATTTTCCTTTCCTTCTTGATTGTGCCACATGGGGAAAGCTTGCCTTTACACTCGTGGACACACTCACATTTGACACACTCACAAATATCAGCCACTCACATTTGTGTTTTGAGCGTCCTTGTTTATATAATTGTATGTGGAAGTACCAGAGGGGAAGATAACTCTAGAAAGAGCTGTGTGATGGGAGGAACCTGAAGATAATCCATCACCATAATAGTTGCTTTGGAATGCATCGGTGTTTCTGTTCCATTGTTTCCCCCTCCCCTACGTGTGAAGGTTATCTTCTCCCTAGCTCTCCATGTTCTCTGAGTGTCTTGGCTCTGTACTTCTGCCAGTCTCCTGAAATCTTTTCCTTCTTACATAGAGCTTAGTTCTTTTCTCACTCAATACAGCCTGCAGTGACCTAAACGGCGCCCCGTTTGAAGTCTCTGGGGATGGGCTCTAGGGCTTGACTGACGGGGAGCACGGAGGGAACGTGGGCCCAACTGAACAGCTTTTGTCCTGGAGGCTTTCATGCCATGAAAGAAAAATCAAGGAAGGATTAATAATATTTTAAACCAAACCACACTTAATTTTGTTAAACCTTTCATCCTTTTCCTGTGTGTACACCAAACCAATTACAGACGCAGAGTAAATGAATTGCACATTTTACTCGTCATCTTTGGCAGAGGAGCCACCAGTTGCAGAGAATGCCAGGGGATGCAGAAAACCATCCTGCTGCTTTCTTTCTGCGTAGAAATTTACCAGCATTGATATATGCTAACTAAATCGACCCAGGCTTTGTCTGTTTTTTTAGATATTTCATTGTTGAGGACGGAGCACCTCCTACTTTTTCTTGAAACTTGATATTTCTGTGTTGGAACAAGCCACACAAGGTTATTTAAATTAATCCAAATTAAGTAAAATAATATTTTAGTTTCTTAGTCACCCTAGCCGCGTTTCCAGTGTTCAGTGGCTGTGTGTGTCTCGTGGTTCCCCTACTGAATAGTGTAGATACAGAACATTCCATCAGCACTGCTAGGTATCTCAAGTAGTGTTTAGAAAAAACCAAACAGCCAAAAGCTTTTTCTGGTTACTAGATGTGATTGCTTTGTGAGGAATGCTCATTGCATTTGTCTGGAGAATAATAAAATGATATATGTGTACGATAACTTTGAGAGAATCCAAGTGCTTTAGAAAGGAGAGTCTATTTAGTTGCCCAGTGACCTGCGATCCTACCAAGAGTGAAGCTGAACACGGCACATGACAATGCCAGTCTTCCTGAGCTGCTTCTGCGTCAAACGGATGCAGACTTTGGGAACTGAAATGGATCGTATCCAAGAGTTTAATAAATTAAGACTTACTTTTTTGTTGTTGATAGTTTCATTTTTTTCACTTAAAAAAATTCTATTTGTAGAACTTTTCAAACCCTACCCTCTATTCTATGAGTCTTTTTTTAAAATGTACAATTTTTAAAGGTTACTTTCCACTTATAGTTACAACACAATATTGAATGTATTCCCCTTGTGCAAGACATCCTTAAGCCTATCTTACACCCAAGAGTTTGCATCTCCCACTCTTCCATCCCTATATTGCCCCTATAAACCAGACCTTGAAAAGTTAATGGGAATGTTAGTCATCAGAATAAAAAGCTGAGAAATGGCAAGTGATTCTGTGCCCTCAAAGCCGTTTAGATGTAAACTGAGAGGTGAGGAGTCAGGGTGTGCTAATAAAAACATACCTACAGAGTCTTAAATCCTGAGGTCAATTGTTTCCAAACAAGTTGTGACATCTGAGATTCTGTAGTAACCATGATGTTTTCTAAGCGCTGCTCTTGGGCATGAAGATTTTATTCTGTCTTAAAGGTATTCCTGTGTGCTTAGGTCAACACTGGGATGCAATCAATGTTAAATTTACTTTTTGATCATTTCCTTTTATTCATTCTTGAGAAATATTGAAAATCCAGAGAAAGAAAGATCTTGTCTATATTTCCTGAGGGCTCACTTTCCATATATTTCTAGGCTGAAAGAGAGGATCTGTTGTTATAATGGCAAATAGAGTACACATTTTGGTACTAAAGTCTACATAATATAAGTATCTGCAAAGGTGAATATGACAATATGGTCTAAAATCTTACTCTTCAGGGTACCAGAATTAAAGGGATATCACTTTGTTTTTTGAGATCAGCTAAAGTTTGTTCCTGTATTTCAGTTCTAGATTTTCTTGTTGCTTGGAAGTCTCAATGGTTTACCAAGTTAGTTTAAATAGTCCATATTTTAATTAGCAGGATTAGAGACAAAACTGTGGAAGCCTGGGTACAGGGCACTGGCTGGACGGTGGAGGGTGGAGGTCACATGGTTGATGCTGTCTCCCATGAGGCTGCGTCTTGGCCAGATCCTTAGGTGGCACATGTTTGTTGATTATCTAAAAGCAGGAGCAGAACAGGATGGGATGTGAGAGGGCAACTAGTTCAGTCCATCCTGCTTACCAGAGCGATGAGGGACAAGGAAGTTGGGCGACTTGTCAAGTCCCACAGCTGATTAGGTTCAGAGGCTGAAGCAGGACTCATCTCCATTTCCCTCATTTGAGGCCATTCCATTCATTCAGCTGAATTGTGCAGAGTTTTAAAAGCTGTGCCATAGGTCACGGGATACCTAGCAAACCTCTCTCAGGCTAGTACTGGCCAAGGTGATGTTTTAGAATCCAGTTTGCCTTTCATTGTTGTTACCTTGATATAAGAATTCAGCATAAACCTCTCTGTGGTCATTTCTTCTCTTTGGTGTGTAAATCTTTGCCACCTTGATTATTAGTATAAGAAGGCTGGAATGACTTCTGACTACAGGAGATAAATCACTCCAACTTTTGACAGCAGAATTAGAAAAAAAGAAGAAAAGATTAATTGGTTTTATTTAGTGGCTTATTTTTTATTGTGATAGCTATTAAAAATAGATAACCAGAGGCTAATAAATGTTAATGGTCCTTCACTATTAGAAAAATCAATTGTCAGTGGATATAGCATATATTAATACATTATTTTGTTTATGATCTTCAGTAACATTAAAGAAATTCACCCCGAGAGAATGATTTCTGGAGGACCCCTCTAAGGCTAATGGTTACTACAAAGAATAGATTTGGCAAAAGGACATTCTCATCTACATATAATTTTAATGACATCAAAGCTTTATTTTATCATTGTAATAAAATGCATGTGCAATTTGTCAAGTTTGATAAACTCCTTACCAAGGACTCTTATATATTTCTTGGAAACTTGTTTGAAAGCAGATAGATTTCTAAATGTAAGTAATTAAAATTGTATAGTATTGAGTTATTGACCAATCCTGGACTATTAATCAAGCTAAAAAATTCTACAATCAGTGCTCAGTGTGCTGAAGCCTGGTAAAATAATAGTATTTGTGTTCAGTGAGGCAAGTAGCCACAATTAAGCACTTCACTTGACAAATGAGAGGGTACACTTTATTTTGCACTTAATTGAGTTGTTGTACATGCTCGGTCACCATTGTCTCCTGGCCCTACATTTTGGTTTCCAGTCATTGGAACGTATGCATTTGCTAAAGGGAGAGCAGTTAAGACTGTTTTAGTCACTGGCTTTCTAAACATAGCCAGAAATGTTTGCGCCACAAGCCAGGGCTTCCTGAGCTCTCTTGATATCTCTCATGACAGATTATTAATTTTCTTAACAAAAATTTTGATAAACAAATTAGAGCCCTGTCAAGGAATGATATGAAATAGCCTCAAATAGGGAAAACTCCCCAGGTTTTAT
Source organism: Bos javanicus (assembly GCF_032452875.1). NCBI lineage: Eukaryota > Metazoa > Chordata > Mammalia > Artiodactyla > Bovidae > Bos > Bos javanicus. The sequence goes on along the minus strand of NC_083874.1, from coordinate 30,263,540 downwards.
ATCACTCACCAGATTCTGCTTAAGGAAGCAGAAGAGCTTCTGTAGAGAAGACAGAATTTTAATCTATTTTATGAAAACCAAAAATTGATTTCCTTCTCAGGAGCTGAAAAGAACGTGCTCTGATAATCTTGCTAATTATCAGGTATTTGTCACAACTTCCTTCCATTTGCTTTTGCATCCCAGTCTTCCTCCTGCAAACATAGTGATATCCTGTCATTTCTGGGCTACTATAAATCATCGCTTGCTACCAGATTAAACTGGGGAGCTGAAGTTTCAGAAAAAGACCCAGTGGATAAATATAAGTCAGGGTTGTGGGTGGGGAGAGAGTAAATTGAAATCAGGATGTCTTTTTCAAAGAAGCAAATCTTAGTGCATGACCGTGTTGATCTGTGCGCTACCAGATAGCCACAAGTTGGGGATGTGCTGTAGACAGAGCCCAGGACCACCTAGTATCTTTTAAAACACACATGCAGCTTGCCAACTTGCCTGCCTGTTTGCCTGGGACATAGAATAAAGTCCAATCACTCTTGAGTGACCTTGGCATCAAGAGCTTATTTCCTTTGAGGACAGTTTATCTTCCATTTTCTGAACTGACAGAGATAATAATAACTGCTTTCCTTGAGGATTATTGTAAAGATTAAACCAGATAATTGATTTTAACGCACTTTGTAAAGTTAAAGTGCCACAGAATTACGAGAGACAATTACATATTTTCTCTTATACCATTCTGCTTCATCAAGTCTGTACTCTCAAAGCTCCCATATTTGCCTGGGGGTGGGGATCAAAGTAGGAAATAGAAGTTGTGGAAATGGTGTGGTTAATATTGGAAAGGAATATTCGTGGGGGTATTGAATGTATCTCATCAGCTTTGTGAATTTTGTTCCTGTGGCAACAAGTATAGTAATGAGAACCCAGTGGCCCCAGCTCTATGCTTTGTTACAAAAACTGAATGTTACCATAACATTTTGGCCCTAGCCTCGTGATGCTAACTTCTACTGACTAATGTAGAATATAATGACCAGGTAGTGTCTTCATTTGTTGCAGACCTTACCAATGCGGCCACTGCTCCCAGTCCTTTTCCCAGCCTTCAGAACTGAGGAACCACGTGGTCACTCACTCCAGTGACCGGCCTTTCAAATGCGGCTACTGTGGTCGTGCCTTTGCTGGGGCCACCACTCTCAACAACCACATCCGAACCCACACTGGAGAAAAGCCCTTCAAGTAAGTAGTGGCTCGTGCTGCCTCCTTCCTTTCTCCTCGCCTTTCCTGAGAGCCGGCAGACAAGGTGGGCAGCAGTGCCCACCTCAGCCAGCTGCTGGAGAAGGCTGGGTACAAAGTCAGCGTCCAGACTGCAGAATTACCTGCTTGTGTAGTAGCTGATGCTGGGAAAATGAATTCAGAATATTTATATACTGAGCCTGGCTTGAGCTGTGCAGCCTTGAACATGAGACATTCTTTGTGATCTGTTTTCTCATAAGTAAAATAATGAAGTAGGAATGAGTAATTTAGAGATTCTTTCTAGTTTCTCAGGGTCTGTGCCTCTGGAATTTGAACTGGGAGCCTCACAGAGTGGCATCTGTAGCCATCTGCAAGGTGGCCACAGTTGAGAACAGCTGAATAATTGTCTCTTGGGAAATTTGAACCCTTTAAAATTCTGATGAATGATTTCCTCCTCTTTTATATGTAAGGAGGTTTGAATCTATTACAGCAGCTAACTGGTAGCTTCTCAATGTGCCCCTTTGGATTTCAGACTTACCATGGTAATGAAAGAAAGAAAAACAAAACCAAACACAGGACATGTTTGAGTTCTTGAGGATTCAAGGAATGTGGAAAGAGGTAGACAAGGGCTTTGGCTAAGGCAAGGACACCTGAGCAGGAAATGATGTTTCTAGATACAGCACAGTCATGAAAACAGCGGATGTTTGAATCCTGTAAGATGGCCTTTTCATTCTCTCACCCATTCGTTCATGTATGTGTGTGTTCATTCATGCAGCAAATATTTATTGAGCACCTTCTTTTGTGCTAGGCACACTGCTAGGCATAAGAGATAAAAAGGTGAATGAGACTCAGCCCCCTAATCTTTGACGACCTCATAGTTTTGGGGGAAGCCCAATTAATAAGCAAGTATTACCACATAGGGGAAGGCGCAAAATTGAAAAACAGTAAGGCGTGTGTATACAGCGTTTCGGGTAGCACGGAAGTGGAGTAATCAATGCTGTCTGGAGGAGATGAGGTTTAAGGTATGTTTTGAATGCTGAGTAGGAGTTTTCCAGACTTACAAGGGAAGAAGGCTTTCTGGAAGCCCATGTGGGATATGGAAAGGCTTGGGAGTGTGAACCAGCTTGTGTGAACAATTGGTCATCTCAGAACAGGTTTTACTGTCTGTGTGATAGGCTCTTCTTTGTTCAGCCCTCTTACCTCTCTCTTTGCTCATTTGCCATGATGACTGTACTTCATTAAGAAGGAGCATGAAAAGGGCATGGATGTACACTCTGTTTACCTTCTGTTCAGTTCAGTTCAGTCACTTAGTTGTGTCTGACTCTTTGTGACCCCATGGACTGCAGAAAGCCAGGCTTCCCTGTCTTTCACTATCTCCCGGAGTTTCCTCAAACTCATGTTCATTGAATCAGTGATGCTATCCAACCATCTCATCCTCTGTCATCCCCTTCTCCTCTTGCCTTCAGTCTTTCCCAGCATCAGGGTCTTTTCCAGTGAGTCAGCTCTTTGCATCAGATGGTGAAAGTATTGGGGCTTCAGCATCAGTGCTTCCAGTGAATATTCAGGGTTGATTTCCTTTAGGATTGACTGGTTTGATCTCCTTGCTTCTATAGGATAAGATCAAGCAAGAAAGGAAATGATTCAGGCAGTAGGAGGCGAATCCCCTTGCTGGTCTCGGCCAAGGAGTCTCCGCAGAGTGTCAGTCCGCATGCTTTTCCCTCCGGACCTGCCGGGTGGAGCATGCGGTTGCCATGGTGCTCAGCCGGAGGCGGGGCTTGGCTCACAGTGGCAGAGTCCTGTTGGTCTGCATCCCGCATGCCTCAGTGTCCGCAGCTGAGGGAAAGGTCATAAACACTCATCTTCACCCACTTCCTCACGAATTAGTAACCTTTATTCATTATTCTTAACTATTTTCCATTGTGGTTTAATTTACGACATTAATTAATAATTGCAAGTTTTCATTTTTGTCTATGTGTGTGGGTGGAGCTTGTTTGTTGCATAAGACATCTGGTGAGGGGACTGGATGAGGTCTAAAAATCCAGCCTGCACCACACCAGGCAGGCGTGTTCTCTGGGGCTGCCATAGCCCTGAGCAGCCCCTTTCTTTCTAGTCCACTGTGAGAACCAAGTGGGTTAGCACAGCCCTGGAGTTCCCTAGGGCAGGTGTCTGTGTCCTGCACAGTGGGCTTTGTCATTGCCCCAGGTCCTCAGGGGGTTCACAATCTCTGGCTTCACCACTGCTCTGGATGTGGGAGATAACAATGGTACACTCCCTGTGCCTATGAGCAGGAGAGCTCTTCAAAAGCAGAGATGCAAGAGGGCCAACGATCCTCCTGGCCCCTTAGAGAAGGTAGCCAGACAGACACAGTGCCAGGCATCAGATTGATTTTTATCTTGTTGCTGTGTAAATAGATTTTAGTAATTAATTGAAGAGGTTTCAGGGTCAGAATGGGAAATAGATTTCTGTTAATGTTAAGATGTTACTTAAGTGTAACCTCGTTGACTCCACTCAATTTTTTTCCTCTAACATCCCGTTTTTGTCATGTTTCCAATAAAGGTGCCATTTTAACTTACTTTTAATTCATGAGATTAGTAGTTCCAGGACTTTAGTATTTGTATGTTTTTCCTTTATCAAAGTATTTTTAGGGACCGTAACCTAATTTCATCTGGAAAAACAAAGAAACCCCAGAGTTGGTTGGATCAGATTCTTTGTGCATGGTTTAGTTCCTTCTGCTGCTTCTTGTATTAAGATAGCCACATGCTGCGGGGTTTTTAAAAATTTTTCAAATATATATTGCCAGGGGAGACCTGAGTGAACACTTACTTTTTGAGTGCAAGATATAAACGTCTTCTAGGAAATGGAAAGCTAAATCCTTCAGTGTATACAACCGGATCGTTCAGGATTGAACTATCCCAGGGGAATTTTGGGAATCTTCCAACTATAGCTCATGGATATCCATCCCATGGACATTTGTAAATATTTTGAAGATATCCTTTTACAAGCCTATAAAACAAACATTCAAAAAAAAAAAAAGTTTGTTGCAGATTAGTCAATAAAATGGGTTTTGCCACAACAGTTAATTTTACTACTTCAACTAATGGGTATTGACTTAAACAATTTTGCAAAGAAGGAAAAGAATCTTGTAAAGAAGCACAACCCTAAACTATACACCTTGGGCAGCTTCCAAATAGATGCCGCAAAGGATTCAGTCCCCAAACTGTCCCACCCCAGGGCCTGGGAGGCCTTTGCAGGATTCTCGGGGGCCAGGCCCCAGCAGGGGAAAGCCCTTTATAACTTCTAAAATCTTCCGCTGAAAAGTGGTTTTTCAAGGCAAATCAAGATTGGTGCCGTACAAGCAGTCCGGAGAAGATCTGGTATTGAGAAGAGAGTTTCATTCCAGGCTTTGTCTCATGGTGTGATTGGCTGAAATCCCACTGAAAAACTCCCCTCTCCCCCCTCCCCCCATGCTCTAGGTAGACCTTGAGCTTGTCAACGGCTAACCTGGGCTGTGGACTCCGAATGTGTAAGGTGAAGGAGATCATAGGAAAAGCAGATTTCAAAGGATCAGGTACTTTCAGTTTGTACTGTGAGACTGGAAGTTGTGGAGAACAAGGGATGAAGATAAGACTTCATTTCATCTCACAGTAATTGCCAAGCGCTTTATCAAAAAGAGGAGGGAAGGAAGGAAGTTGTCAGTCTCCAACTTACTCTTTACAATAAGATCTCCTTCTCCTTCTCTGTTATTAAACATAAACTCTCAAGATTTCAGGGAGGCTGCTCTGCCTGGAATCCATGTGAGCTGCTTGATGCCTGGCTTCTGGGCCTGGGAAGACCAGGAGTTTCCATAGAGTTTCTTTTCCTCCTCATCGTTAGAAGCAGGGGAAATGCTCATCACTACGTTTTTGCCTTAAGACAATTTGACTTAGTATAGAAAATAATCAAAGGATATTCCAAAAAGCATCTTATATTTTAACAAGATCTAGTCAAAATCAAAGCAAATCAAAAAAGCACATCAGTAAATATGCATAATATGCAATGAATGTGCATTGCATCATAAGTATGAAGCAATCTGATTTAATTCAGGAAGTATTTGGTGACAGGCCATCGAGGACCAGAAAGAAAGTTTCCTGCATGTTTTCTGTGTGACAGAACTTGACATCATTTTACACTTCGGTCAGTTTCAGATGACAATTGTTAAGCTCCCTCTGAACCTATAAGCCAGTCAACTATTATGTTAAGTAAAGAACGATCTCAAATCTAAAAGGAACTCAAGTGTAATTATATAAGATGCCCACATTGGTACAAAGCTGGGGACTTGCTCTTTGCTGAAATATTTGGACAACTTTCCCTTCGTTGTTCCTGCAACATTTCCTTCAAGGTTGTGACATCAGCACCGTGAGAAGGACCCTGTGCCCGAGCAGGTCTTTTCCTCCTGGATCATTACCCATGTCTTTCCTTCTTTTTTTTTCTGCTAAGTAGCATGAAATCCAAGCTTGGAGGGTCCCATGCCCAGGCACTTGTCTGGGATTGTAATTCAGGATTAGTTCAATCCCAGTCCAGCTGAAGTCCAGCTCTGACCTGCCAGAGCTGTCAGTCTGTCCTGATGAGTTCTTATTGTCTATGAAAATGATTTGTGAAGAGATTTGTTTCTAAAATTAAAGATGATGAACATAAAACCAAGGCTCTTCCTTTATTAAAAAATGGTTTTCTATCAAGCTTTTTTTACTTCCTTAATTATATAAATGGTATTCTTATAATTACCAACACACATAAGTATTAATTCTGGTAGCCCACTTTTCTCCAGAAGGGGAAATTCCTAGGTAAAGGATCTAAGTTAAGGTAACTGTCTACACATCTGCGTACGTTTTCACTCACACTTGGTGAGCAGATGGCCCTAGAGAAGATTTTTCAGTGATGATCTCAGGAGCCCGATAGATTTAGTAAATCTCCCGACTATGACAACAACAAATGGTTCCATGAGTGTAAATATCTGGGAGGCATTTAGGCAAACACATGAGAAAAGTGTCAACCCAGCTTGTACTGTCTGATGCTTATATATAGACATGCACCCTTGCCATACACGAAGCACTGCACTTCCCACTTCTGAACTGTTTATATTCTGATACACAAGATCACAGGTACAAAAGCACAACCTACGTGACTGGTCATTCCTTACAATTGTTCAAACTCTTCTGCTCTCTTTGAAATTGATTCTAAAGCTTAAAAATTTTTAATTATTTCAAATAATAATTTGAAAGTTTATCAGTCAGTGAAAGGTAGTATATTTTGACACACCAATCCAGTAACTAATCAGTTTTCTAATAAACAATCAGCAGTTCGCTGGCATGTCATCAGCACTTCAGGAGCTCTGGAGAGGGGATAAGCTGCCCATGGACGTTAATGAATACACCAAAAATCATTAACTGATCAATACTTCTGAGTTATTTTCATTGAGCTGATAGGTCTGATACATTAAAGCTGACATTATACATTTGTCAAGATCACAGTGCAGTTTTTAACAGTGGAACAGGCTGCTAAGAATATTCCCTGAAAGACAATCAAAGAAACACAACTTCCTCATCCTGACCATCCAGCTGGCACAGGAGCCCTGAAAAATCCAAGTGTGATGGTCACGCTCCAGCCTCCCAATGTTAAAAAAAAATTGGTGGGACTCCCTAATATGGATAGAGGCGCTTTATTTTTATAGGTAATTGTCTTCCTAGCAAAGCACTTTGTGTACTTTACTCAAAAGGAAAATGAGAGACCCTCCGACTGGATAATGGGGCTCACAGCACGTGTGATGCAATGTGGACTTTCTGCTGAGGGCTTTCCCTCAGCCCCACCAGTGACCAGGATGGCCTCATTTAAAAGAAGACACGTGTCTGCAGCTCTCCCCAGTATCTTTTCCTTCAAAAGTTTGAGGAGAGGACATTAGGGGGAGAGCTAAGGTGGCTGCTGTGCCCTAGTGGGTGCTTGCCCAGTGCTCCAGGTAGCCCAGACAAGCAGCCTGAGTGACAGGGAAGCCACTGTCTGCAGAGCTTGCTTCTGCAGTGTGTGTGTGTGCACGCATGTGTATACACACACAATCATCGATAACCAGCCAGGAACCACCACCACCATAGAAAAACCAGAGGACACCGTTGGATGTGTGTGTGTGTGTGTGTTTTGAAGATTGTGTAGCCATCAAGCGAGTTGGTATGTGTTGCATGGAAGATGGGTTAGGCCCAAGGTCTCTAGATTAGCTATTTTATTTTTTAAGTTAAGGAGACGAGATATTCTTGAAACGTGATGCCAGTTTTGTTCTTAATGGACACACCGACTCTTAAGTATGGCCCACATGTACATTCTTTCTTCTGTGTCTGGTAGAGAGGTGAACTTGAAACACACAAATATTGATTGAATTTGAGTTTTTCCCTATCCCTCTGCAAACATTTTTTAACCCTAACTTTGGTTGAGGTGCAATACTCTAGCTTTTGCACAAAAGCGGCCACTCATACCCACCTCCCACACTCACCACAGACTAATGCATTGCTTCCTCCAGTTTCCAGATTCAGGGCTGATGGCTCTCTGGCCACTGTGCTGAGGGGAGTAGAATTCCCGATTTCAAATCAGCAGCAGGTGAAATTCTATTTGTCATCCATTTCTCTTTGGGGTTACAGAGCAGAAAACTGCAGACAAGCTGCTGCTTTGATGGCTCACTCCTAAAAATCTCTTTTTGTTCTTTATCTATTTGAACTGACAGTGATCAGAGCTGCAGCAGGACAGGGCCCTCTGGAGAAATCACCTTCCCCCTGCCTATTGACAGATCCCTCTGTTCTGCATCAGCCGGGCTTTGTCCCATCACGGGCGTCCGGGCCTTGGAAGGAGCCACCAATTAAACCTCTTGAGCCGGTAAAATCTGAAGCCACTTTGGAGTGTCTGTTCTGATTAGGCAGGATGAGAGGAAGCCCATCACCCTGCGGGCCCTGCTCCCTGGTCTCAATTTTCTCTCTTGCCTCCTCCAGGTGTGAGAGGTGTGAGAGGAGCTTCACGCAGGCCACCCAGCTGAGCCGACACCAGCGGATGCCCAATGAGTGCAAGCCAATAACCGAGAGCCCAGAATCAATCGAAGTGGATTAACTGATTGACTGCTTGGAATTAAACTGCAAGGAAAGTCATGATTAAATGTCACGGACACTTAAGCAAAACCAAAGATTTCCTCGAAGCAACTTTCAATCAGTCCCAGAAAACCAAAAGCAGTAATAAAATAAGTAAGATGTTAAGAGATATTGATCCTGGCGTGGAAGTCAGACCAGGAGAGAGATTATTTATTTATGACTAGGGATGAGACTCATTTCAGTGGACAACCAACCTGGGATGGCTTACATTTCCAGGCCCACCGTGTATTTGCTTTGTTTCTAAAAAGCTTTTTTTAAAAAAACTGTTATTTAATACCAAAGGGAGGAATCGGATGGGCTCTTCTGCCCACAGTTGTGACTGAGAATGCACAGGGACTTGTTTCTCATTGCACCTTTTTTAGTAGCATGAATTCAAGGGGACCCGTTGTACAACCCTTCTTCCTGCTGTTGCAGTTTGGCCTGGCCTCTGCCTCGGGCCGCCCAGCGGGGACTACGGATGCAGTTGCTGGAGCCTTTGCTGAGTCTGGGCCATCTTCAGCCCTACAGGCGCTCCATGTCTGTGTTTTCCACGCTTACTTCTCATGCACTTTTCTCATGGCTCCTTCTATCCAGCAGCTGGTCTTGATGCAGAAGAGCCTGAAAGAGGAAGAAGATGGTTTAAAATTTAAAATTCAAGTGGAAAAGAAAAATGGGGACTTAACCGTGTCCTGTCAGGATTTCAGAAACATTTAAAATGTATGGAGCTTCATAATACAGTATATTATTGTTCCAAAGCAGGTAGTTGAGAAAATTTTGTTTTCATGTTTTCAGTAACATTTTAGCGTTAAAAAAAAAAAAAAACCCACGAAAATAAAGTACTTCAGTGAGAGGCTGAATATAAGATATTAAGCTTCCAGTGATTTTTTTGTTGTGTCTATGAAAGCATTGAATATGTGGCAAAAGTCATGCCAAGCCCCACCGTCAAGACCATTCTAGGCATCTTCATCTTTCTTCCTTGTACCTCCAAGGGGAAGCCTAGGATGCCCTCCTGAGTGTGGGGAAGCGTTTCTGCAAAAATAGGTGAAAATAGCCCAGACAAGGAAACCTTGAGAGGAGGAGCCATGCAGAGGGTTGTGGTTAAAACAGACTGCCCTGGAACAGCTAATTTTATCAAGAAGAGTTACCTTCTCATCCCCTCTGGCCCTTGATAATATTCTTCTTTCAGCATTGATCTACTGAGAGAGAAAGGAGTGTGTGCACAGTTTCACTGACCCTTGATTGAGTGCTAGGAGAGTGAGTGTCACTTCAGCTAGCCTTTCAGCAACGGTGCTCAATAAGATTGGGTCCTATTCCACGCAATGATCCAACATCGGGAAGAACTGACAGCCCTCGCTTATAGGCCTTTAGCTCCCAGCGACATTGGAGAGACTGAGTCTACCTTGATGACCAGTGTAAATCTGAACAGCTTAGAGCACACACCAGCAGCAGTCTTTGTAGGTTTCTTGGTCATGTGATATCAGGACACACCCTTTTAAGGAATTCCTTGTCTTTTTAGCCTTCCCATTGTCTTCCTGTAACAAAAATACAAGACACATAACTGAACTGGTCACCGATAGGCAAGGATATCTGTGGTTTGGTTTAATCTGTTGTCATGTATTTTGTTCTAAGAAATCTTCCTTCCCTCTTCATTTCACTTTCGCCATCCCTTAGCACCCATTCTGCCACATTTAAAATGGAGGAAACAGGGCCTCACTAATTGTGTTTTAACTTATTTATATACGTCTCAAAATAATCTTTCATGGAGTTTTGCTAATTCTGACCTCCATTGTCCAATCTGAAGTCATTCACATTTCCCCCCATTCTTGTTGGCCCCTTGTCATAAAAGTAGTAAGTAATCTGTGCAACTGTGTTGCTGTTTCTGATGGAAAATGCTTTCTCTGGTGGATTGGAATGTGTTGAACTTTTATAGTTTCTTGTCCTAAGTGATGGAGACATTTGACGAAAACATGTGCCATTGGGGAGGGTGGAAAGAATTATGTAGCAGTACTAACTGGAAATCTCCAAGACAGTAACACACTGGCTACACTGATGAGCAGGCTGTTCGATTTACTCAAGTTGAAACATTTGGTTATACTTTTTCAACATGATAAGGAACTCACCTGTTTGTTTCTAATATTGTTTTCCATGAGAAAAACGAGTTCTGCGTTTTGTCTCACTTCCTAAGTTTTATAGAGTGCACCCCAGCCAGTGCCCGTGAGCTCCCATGCGAGTATGGGAAGCCTTCTCTCTGCCCTGTAGTCATGTAGTCAGAGTTTCTGTGACAGTGACAGGGGTCTCTGCCAGTCTAGTGGCTTTGCCGACTGATCCCAAACTCCCACTTAATATGGTGATAACCTCAATACTGAAAGATTCTTCTAGCTTTCTGCTCATGTAAGCATCTTTTCCTCCTTTATAAGTAAGGGATAATTTTGCCATGTCATTTCCACCAAATTTAGCCTGAAAATATTTGCCACTTAATAAATAGAAATTTATAAGAGATATTCAGAATTTTCACACTGCTGAGCCATTGCTGTCTTCTAGCAGACTGGCCTTGGCCGTTGGTCTACTGGTTAAGACAGGCCTGCACCTGTGGATTGACTTGGAGCCCTGAAGCATATACTAGCATCGTTTGGGTCCTAAATGCTTTTAATCAAAGTATGTATTGGGCAGGAGGGTGGTGGAGGGAGTTTCTCCCTAAAACCTACCAACAATTGCTTTAGCCTTTTCTGTTTAAAATTAACAGATATTCTCTAGGAACACTGCAAATGGGTAGTAGATGCTGCAGTCATCAAGAGTCGCTAGTTTTCCTTATTTTCAACTTCCTAATCATTGTATAATGTAATGTAATGTTAGTCGCTCAGTCATGTCTGACTCTTTGTAACCCCATGGACTGTAGCCTGCCAGGCTCCTCTGTCCATGGAATTCTCCAGGCAGGAATACTGGAGTGGGTGGCCATTTCCTTCTCCAGTAATCCTTGTGTAGAGAGAAGAAAAACTCAGAGTCATTGTGGAGAGGGGAGGATATCTAAGATGAGAAAGGGAGACTCTCTAAACTGAATCTGTGTTTGGCTCTTGAAGCAACCCTTCTTGCCCCTTTCTATCATTGGAGATGGAATTTTTTTTTTCCAGAATAAGACATGCCATCCCAGCATATGCCTGTTTGTGTGGCTAAGAGCCTAAGCTAACAAGTAATCCCAGGTGGGTATGCAGATTCCAGAAAAGTCTCAGTAACTTTAGATAAAGCCAAATACTTTCCCCAGGAAATGTGCATGATTTTTTTTTTTTTAAGATAAGCTTTGCATTTTGGTTGTCTTTATCTTTAAAAATGACTTTTTTAAAAGAGGAGATATGCTTTTATAGAGTTCTTAGGATAATTAAGACTATAAAACTAAATCTTGTATAATTTATATAATTTGATTCAATTAGTAAATATTTATTGAATGTCCATTCAAATATAACCTTATAGGGGGGAAACTGTAATAGGGGTTCACATGTGTCCTCACATGGCTTACGAGTTATTGGATTGTACTTTGGGAAAACTTCGTTCTAGTCAAGATAGACAAAGATTTACTAACATTTACCAACTCATCAAATTTTTTTCATCAGTTGGTTCGTTCATTGTTTCATTCATTTATTCGTCAAGTATTTACCGAAGTCTAATTTTGTATAAAGACCCCATTTTAGGTGTTTGCTGTAAGGAGTTTTGTTTGAATGACTATTGATGAGAAAATAGTATCTTCCTCCTAAGTGGCTGGCTAATAGCAATGGATCTTTTATTGCTTTAGACCAGTGTCTCTGAAGTTACAGAGATGGCTACAACTGGGAGAATCAGAGAGATGTAAATTCAGCTGGTGACCAGAAGGTAGCAAGTTTCAAAACAGATTAAGATATACAGCTTGGTTGTCTTTGTCTGATCAGCCCAGCTGTTGTTTCTTAGCAACAATCTCAAGATACCAGGATGAGGGTCTGGCTCTTAGATTTTTATGAGCCTCTTCCAGTGATAAGGCAACAAATGGGGACAGGGCTGGAGCTGCTCAGGACAGGAGCTCTGCAGACCCTGTGTGGGTCTGAGTGGCCTCATTAGTGTCAAGCCTTGGCAGTGTGGTCCTTGTCCCCGGTGTGTGGCTGTGGTGCTCTCAGAGGTGGGGACTCCTGACTTGCACTCACAGGCTTCAGAGAGCCCTGTCAGGGTGAATATTCACTGCTGGTTAAAGATAGCAGTTGTTTCGATAACTTTATTTTTGAACCTCACTATCCAGCTCTTCTTAAAGCACTACAACTGGACTATCTTCCTCTGTAGTGACACCACCTCCTAGGCCCCAGGTATCTGGTACCTTATTGCAAAGCCGTTTGCTGATAATTGGATCTGAGTTGTACATGTAAGAAACTAATGTTTCATTGCTTTTTGTAGTAAAAGTACTGTTACTTGTTTTGTGCTGATTCTGAAAATCAAATGTAGTGCCTGTTGAGCTGTTTAAAATGGGAAACGTGGCACATCTCATGAAGCAGGGTATTTCCAGAACAGTATGGGGTCATGGGTCCTCCGAGCAGGCCCAGTGGTAGCCTGTGTTGAAGAGCAGATCAGTCGTTCTCATATTAGGACTACATATGCCTCTAGAAACAAGGCCAAGAACAACAAACTAAATAAACACATTTTTGAAAAAGTGAGTTTCAATTTTCCTTCCTTGATGTGAACTTAATTTTATTTCCCATAGCCTTTGCCGATTCTTGACACCAAATCCTGAAAGATACTGAGAGAGGTGCTTCTTTAAGTGATAACAGTAGGTTCCAGATATGTCACTCATTTATCAAATTCCTTTCAAGATGAAGAGGTTTGGAGACATTGTATGAAGTGGCTAGGTGGATGTTTAGGTCCTTATCCACCCAAGAACTGAGGCTTTCCCTATTGCTAGTGCTTATCTGAACTACCAGAAAATAACAACAAGATCCCAGGAAAAACCACATGTTTCAAGACCTTCTCAAGATTACATTCTACAAATCCAACAATCAGCTTTCCCAGACAACTGACCAAAGGGAGCCAAGCTGAAAAGGATATCGCTTTATCTGGGGAAGCTATGCCACAAATGTTTAGCCTGTAATCCATGGTCATGTTTAACATTTAAAATATTTATTTGGTTTGTTCTTTTAAGTAATGGATGTCAGATGTTTCATCAAATCAATATGAAAAATTATTTAGAAAAACAAAAATATGTCAGAAAACAGGAAGCCATTGGATTGTCTGCCCTATGCATTGAGATGCTAATCTGTTGAGTAAATTTTAATGGAAAAGTAAAATCTGATTGCTTATTCCCTCAAATGTTGATGAGGATAATAATGATAGCAATTTATTTTATGCAGTCACTGTTAGGCACCATTCTAACTGCCTAACATGGATGCAATCACTGTTAGGTGCCATTCTAACTGCCTAACATGGATTATCTAATTTAATCCTTGTAACAAAGATAAAATTATTATCCTTTTCTCTTATATTCTTAATCTTATCTTTGCAGGTCTACAATTTTCCCACTCCAAAACCATCTGAGAGTATTTTTTAAAAGGGAAAATATCTTTATTCCAACTCTCTTTAAGCATAAAAGCTTTTTAAACACAAATATAATTTGTCAAATGCGTTTGTGGAAAAAATGCTAAACTGTTCTCAAAATATGTATTATTGCAGTTGCTGATTTTGTCATCTCTCAACCTGTGCCTCTGGACAGCAGAATTTCAAATATCCCACTGCTAGCAGGTATTGTTTTGTTTTTCTAAACTTGCAAGTAAAACTCCACATTAAAAGAAAAAAATCCTCTCAAGCATGTGATACACATTAGGACAAATAGCAACAGTCAGGAAGGCAAGTTATGTTGGACACTGGCCAAGAAAAAGTAGGCTTGAATGCTATTGACAAGTGAAAACACATCCTGAATGGGGCTAAGTGAAATCTAGTTTTCTTTCTTTGTTCTGACTGAATGCTAAGTGAGTTACTTTGCAGACATCAATGGAGTAATTATGCAGTTGTGTCCATTAAGAATATGAGCTTCTGTGGCTAGGCTGTTGGTTTAAAGCACTGAGGTAGAGACACTGGACTCATAGGTTTGGTTTGTCAAAGACACAGATAATGTAGTTCTATGCATGAGGTACTCAAGGAACCAGTTCATGTTCTTAGATACAATCTAGATGAGACTATTTATGAGAGGTATTTAAGAAGGAAGTTTATAAAACTTCATGAACTGAATTATAAGCCAGTTCTTTACTGTGGTCCTCAGAGTACAGTCTGTGTTGTTTTTCCACAGATTCTAACAGACACAGTGATTGTCAAAACAATGAATGTGTTTTCCCCGTCAAACATGGTGGACTCCAGTTGGTGTTTCCTGCCTTACAAAACATCCCTGTTGCTGTTTTTCTCCCCCAAACTTGGCACATCACTCCTGACTGAAAATTGTTATCTTGATACAGACCTCAACAACTTGGGTATATTTTTCTACAGCAGAACTTGTTTAGGTTTTTAAGAAGTCCTATCCCACAGCAGGTGATCACCACATTTTGGGGAGAGCTGCCATTTTAGATCAATTCTCCACCAGCTCATCATCCCTGTTGATCCCCATTCAAGCATCATCTTAATGCTAAAAATCAACCCTGTAGACTCACTTTTTCAAAATAGTTTAGTTCATATACTCAAGCTTCTCCCATCTTGGAGAGAATGAAATAGTGAAAAATAGGCGAGATTTCTCTCCTTGGAAGTTACAGGTACTCTGTGAAAGAGACTTCCTCAGATATGAATGCAAATGCCAGGTTGGTGACTCAGATATTGAGGAAAACTTTGGCTCAGATCAGCAAAATTAATTTGGAAACCTGATGTTCCCTTAATTTATTTTGTTGTCTCAAGGGAAGGACATACAGCTTTGTAATATGCTAATAAAAGTATGGTGTGATCACCCACCTAGAGTCAGACATCCTGGAACATGAAGTCAAGTGGGCCTTAGGAAGCATCATGATGAATAAAGCTAGTTGAGGTGATGGAATTCCAGTTGAGCAATTTCAGATCCTAAAAGATGATGCTGTTAAAGTGCTGCACTCAATATGCCAACAAATTTGGAAAACTCAGCAGTGACCACAGGACTGGAAAAGGTCAATTTTCATTTCAATCCCAAAGAAAGGCTATGCCAAAGAATGTTCAAACTACCACACAGTTGCACTCATCTCACGTGCTAGCAAAGTAATATTCAAAATTCTCCAAGCCAGGCTTCAACAGCATATGAACTGTGAACTTCCTGATGTTCAAGCTGGATTTAGAAAAATCAGAGGAACCAGAGATCAAATTACCAATATCTGTTGGATCATAGAAAAAGCAAGAGAACTCCAGAAAAACATCTACTTCTGGTTTATTGACCATGCCAAAGCCTTTGACTATGTGGATCACAACAAACTGTGGAAAATTCTTAAAGAGATGGGAATACCAGACCACCTGACCTGCCTCCTGAGAAACCTGTATTCAGGTCAAGAAGCAACAGTTAGAACTGGACATGGAACAACAGACTGGTTCCAAATCAGGAAAGAAGTAAATCAAGGCTGTATATTAGTACATCATGAGAAATGCTGGGCTGGATGAAGCACAAGCTGAAATCAAGATTGCCAGGAGAAATATCAATAACCTCAGATATGCAGATGACACCACCCTTATGGCAGAAAGCAAAGAGCTAAAGAGCCTCTTGATGAAAGTGAAAGAGGAGAGTGAGAAAGTTGACTTAAAACTCAACATTCAGAAAACTAAGATCATGGCATCCGGTCCCATCACTTCATGGCAAGTAGATGGGGAAACAATGGAAACAGTGAGAGACTTTATTTTAGGGGGCTCCAAAATCACTGCAGATGGTGACTGCAGCCATTAAATTAAGACACTTGCTGCTTGGAAGAAATGCTGTGACCTACCTAGACAGCATATTAAAAAGCAGAGACATTACTTTGCCAACAAAGGTCCGTCGTGTCAAGGCTATGGTTTTTCCAGTAGTCGTATATGGATGTGAGAGTTGGACTATAAAGAAAGCTAAGTGCCAAAGAATTGGTGCTTTTGAACTGTGGTGTTGGAGAAGACTCTTGAGAGTCCCTTGGACTGCAAGGAGATCCAACCAGTCCATCCTAAAGGAAATCAGTCCTGAATATTCATTGGAAGGACTGATGCTGAAGCTGAAACTCCAATACTTTGGCCACCTGATGCAAAGAACTGACTCATTTGAAAAGACCCTGATACTGGGAAAGATTGAAGGTGGGAGGAGAAGGGGACAACAGAGGAAGAGATGGTTGGATGGCATCACCAACTCGATGGACTTGAGTTTGAGTAAGCTCTGGGAGTTGGTGATGGACAGGGAAGCCTGGCATGCTGCAGTCCACGGGGTTGCAAAGAGTCAGACACAACTGAGCAACTGAACTGAACTGAATAAAAGTGTGATATTTAGTTGCTATCAAGGCATTGTATAGATTTCCCTCATATGCTAATTAAAATTTACTGTAAATGTTCTCACTGAAATAAACATAAGTCTCTCTTCAGCTTCCCCACAAAGAAAATGCTAGAGTTAGGGCTCTATTTCAGTCTTGATTTTTGAGGTTTGAAAAGTTTTAACAAGTCAGTCAAGAGAATGACGAGAAGCTTACGTGAATGATGAGAATCCCTTGCTCTAGAAGCCACTGATGTGACAAGAACAATCATCCTGGCATTAGAATGGTAAACAATTTGCTTGTTTTTTTTAAAAAAAAATAACTTATTAAACTCACATCTTAAAAAACTACAAAGAACCAATGAACTCATGCATGCAACTGTACTCTTATGATAGAATCTACCAGGATTCAATTGTGTTTAAATGAAAAACACATTTGGAGATAATTGGCCAAGAAACATAAATATATTTGATAAATAAAACATTCCTATGATGACTTGATCTGCCCTTGGATTCTTTCTAGTCCCACATTGGTCCTTTTTCCAAGTGCGAATTGTTTAATTCTAGCATGCAGCTTAGGGCCTAGGCAGTCAACAAACTCTCTGGGGGGAAACATGAGCTAGAAAATGGAGTGAGAAAGCTTGTAGAGCTAGCTAGCAGAAAGGTGGCTAAAATTCATGCCTGTGATTTATCTGGTATACTTGAGATTGCTCTCATGCTCATTTGTTAATCCAAGTTGGGTCCCCTCTCAAGGAAACTCATGTACAGAGGTCCAGCCACAATCTGTGGCTGGATGGATTTTATTTGATGTCTGGCCTCCATAAAACTTCAAGAAGGTTACTTGCTCTGAGAGGAACCTGGATCTGCGACTCTTCTCTATATCCAGGGCCATGGGGCCCTCAATCAGAAACCTCAAGTCAGCTATTTCATTTATCTGTGATTCTGTTAGATAATAAAATTCCACTTGTATCTGAAGAAAAAGAATAAATGAGCTTCAAGGATTAGCAAGTACACTGAGGCTGGAGCAAATGGAAAGAGGCAGAGATTGTAGAAGGTGAGGTTGGAGAGGTAAAGTGAGGTGGACCATTTAGAGCCTGGGAGGCTATTGTGAGAACTTGACTGCTTCTTCTGAGTGAGGTGGGGGAAAAAACTGGCTTTGAGCAGTTTGAAACTGCTCAAAAACTGAAATTGCTCACAAAACTGGCTTGAGCTGACTGAAAAGGATAATTCTGGGTGATTTGTTGTGTATAGACTGTGGGGGAATGTGGGCTGAAGATGGGAGATGATTAGGAGTGTATCTCAGTACAGATGGAGAGGGTGATGGTGTCTTCCACTTGGATGGGAGTGATCAGCATGGCAGGAAGTGGTTAACTTCTGGTTGTAATTTGAAGATTGTCAGGCTTTGCTGATGGGTTGGATGTGAGATGTTACATAAAGAGAGGAGTCAAGAATGACTACAAGGTGTTTTGGTCTAAGCAACTGAAAGATGCACTGTTTCTGTTTGGGAGTTTATTGTTGTTTTGTCGCCAAGTCATATCCGACTTACTACTGAGCCACCAGGGAAGCTCATTTGGGAGCTTACTCTCCATTTTTTGGTTGCTTTTTTTTTTCATAAGTGGGCTTCCCATGTGGCTTAGTGGTAAAACTAAAATAAAATAAAATCTGCCTGCTAATGCAAGAGATGCAGTTTCGATCCTTGGGTCGTGAAAATCCCCTGGAGAAGGAAACAGCAACCCACTCTAGTATTCTTGTCTGGGAGGAGCCTAGTGGGCTAAAGTCCATGGGGTCACTGAGTCAGACACCACTTAGCAACTAAACAACAACAGCTATTTTTTCATAAGCACCAGCATGATTCCAATATAATAAATGTGGAAACAATCCTGCCAACATGCTGCTGTCTGACAGGGTTGCTGGCTCTTCTGAGTGGCCAAGCTCAGCAGTGAGCCCCATCTGGGAAACAAGGAATTTCTAGGTTGCTTCTTCTGTTGCACCAAATGGAGATGCCATTGTCCAGGAACAACTTGCAAACATTTCTTGAGTAAAAGATTACAGCAGAAGTGAGGATCTACTTTCAAAGTAATAGTACTCAGCAGCCATGGGGCACCAGAGTCTCATTCTGGAGATCCTTTAAGGAAGGGTGCTCTGGAAATACACATGAGACTGTTTTCCTGTGGTGTTTGTTTCTCTGGCAATGCTGTCAGCTCTGTGCTTGGTGGTGGGAGGGCAGGGCAGGGCAGCCAGAGAGTCAGTTGTGGTTTTCAGCCTCCGGTTGGGACAGTTCTAAGCAGGTGTAGTGAAACTCATGCCCTTAGACAATTCGTGTTTGTCATTCATTCATCCACTCATTCATGTATCCGCTTAAAAAGTATTTTTAAAAATCTATATGCTAAGATTCCATTTTGCTTAGTACAAATATCAGTAGGACATGGTGGGTAATAAAATTTGGAAGAGAGAGAAAAACACATAACTGAGTAAAATATACAGGTTGTTAGGAGGCTGTATAAGCAACTAGGGACAGATTTGAGAGAATAGTTTTCCCTTCAGGAGGAGTTCAGGCAAGTCCACAAAGTTGCTTTCTGAGATGGGAGTCAAAAGAAACAGAGACAAGTGTTTGTATTCCCTATTCAACAATTACCACCAAGAGCTGCCCGTCTGAACTCTTTTGGAAAATTTGCCACCTATGTTGAAGGCAACCCAATGTGTGCTACCTTAGGACATTTATGCCATTTGAATCAAAGGGTTTTTGTTTTGTTTTCTTTTGTTTCATTGAAATTTTATCATTTCTGTCATCCCCTATGTTGATATGTTTGTACATGGAAATTAAAGAATTTGCCAAAGGTCAGCAATGAACTAATGCTTCATAGCATTGAGCCAATCTATGGATATTTTTTTCTTTTATTGGCATGTTGCCTTTAGTTAATTAATTTTAAAACAAAGATGAATATTTTTTAATGATAAAAGGTACAATTCACAAAGAAGACAGACATTATAAATCATTAGACACCTAACAACAAAGAAACAAAGATACATAAAGCGAAAACCAGAAGAAATATAAAGGAAAAGAAAAAGTATATAATCATAGTGAGACATATTAACATTTCTCTGAGAATATTTTATCAAGTGCAGGAAAAATAAGAATAGGAGCATCTTGAAGGATATTCTTAGATTTTGGGGGTGATGGACTTCTTTGAGAATGTGACTGCTCCACAGAAAGCTTCACAAATACACTGAACTTTACGTTGAACTTCAGGGAAGGGTCCTGGATCTCAGCTTAAGACCCCTGACTCTTAAGATCTTGCATTTTGAATGGTGCCCTTCAGTTGTTAGAGCTTCAAAAGTTTGAGTGGAAATAAAAATAATAGTAGATAGAGCAGTTAATCAAGAGATGTGTATTTCTTCATGCTCTCAATGAAGTTTCTAAGTAATGTGGAAGAGCAAGCAGAGCGGATTGACTCCCTCTTCTAGCAAGGCCGATAAGAGGCCTGGATACCTGCTTCTGAGACCAAGAGCACCTCTCCCTGTTTATGTTGCAGCATGAGGACCACCGAGACCTGGAAAGCCAGGCCAAATCAACAGATTGGTCATTTTCTTATCCATTAAAAGGGGAACTCACAGCCAGGCAGAGATTTTCCCCACCTGTTATCCCAGATTATTCCTCTTTCCCATCCCCTTAAGCTGAAAGAAAATCTTGAGTGTACAGAAATTATGCACGACATGCCTACAACTGTGAGAGAATACTAATTAGTTGGAATACTAGGGACAACCACAATCAGTTCTTTAGTACCTGCCAGAGTAGGTAAAATTGAACCTTTAGTCCCAAACTCACCATATGATAAAACAGAGCAAGTTCACAGAGCCTTTCTGTCAGTTTTTCCTGCTTTCAGGTGACTACCCCACACAAGCATGCACACACACATTTTATAAGAGATTACAATCCATTTTATCTTTAGCATCCTTAACAAGACGTTCACACTTCCATTTGTATTGAATTTTGCCATCCCCTTTTCCTCTTTGCAGCAAGCTGAATGGTACCCACTCCCACCCAAACCCACAAAAAAGATATGTCTTCCCAGAACCTGTGAATGTGACCTTATTTTGTGAAAGGGTTATTGCATGTATAATTAAGGATCTTGAGATGATCCTGCATTATCCAGGTGGGTCCTAAAGCCAGTGCTGTGTCTTTATAAGAGACAGAAGAAGAGAAGACCCACAGAGGAGAAGGCTGTATGAAGACTGATTCAGACATTGGAGTGCTGCGGCCACAAGCCAAGGAAACCTGGAGCCACCAGAAACTAAAAGAGGCAGGGAAAGATTTTCCCCTAGAGCCATTGGAGGGATCATGGGCCTGCTGACACTTTGATTTCAGACCCCTAGAGCCTCCAGATCTGTGACAGAATACATTTCTGTAATTTTAAGCCTCTCGGTGTGTAGTAATTTGTTATAGCAGCTGTAGGAAACTAATACACCATTGTGGTTCATAACCCAACATCTGGCAGATCAGATCAGATCAGTCGCTCAGTCGTGTCCGACTCTTTGCGACCCCATGAATCGCAGCACACCAGGCCTCCCTGTCCATCTGGCAATCAAATTCACTTTTGGGAAATTCTCTCCATCAAGGTAATTTCATTTGCTCTTCTACCCATTGATCCATAAGACTTACCATGTCTCTTTTACAATGCAGAATGACAACCTCCTCTAATGATAAGTGTTCTTGACTCTAACTCCAAGTGTCTGGATAGATACAGAATCCATTCTGCTGATTTTCAGGGTTGGCAGGATCTTTTTCATGCACTTGCTGACCATTTTTTCTTTCAAACTTTTATCATCTGCAGAACATGTCATGGCAAAGAGCCTGTATGTAGTTGACCAATTTTAGGTATATTTAAAGCACTGATGGGGAAATAGCGGAAACAGTGTCAGACTTTATATTTTTGGGCTCCAAAATCACTGCAGATGGTGACTGCAGCCATGAAATTAAAAGACACTTACTCCTTGGAAGGAAAGTTATGACCAACCTAGATAGCATATTCAAAAGCAGAGACATTACTTTGCCAACAAAGGTTTGTCTAGTCAAGGCTATGGTTTTTCCTGTGGTCATGTATGGATGTGAGAGTTGGACTGTGAAGAAGGCTGAGCGCTGAAGAATTGATGCTTTTGAACTGTGGTGGTGGAGAAGACTCTTGAGAGTCCCTTGGACTGCAGGGAGATCCAACCAGTCCATTCTGAAGGAGATCAGCCCTGGGATTTCTTGGGAAGGAATGATGCTAAAGCTGAAACTCCAGTACTTTGGCCACCTCATGCGAAGAGTTGACTCATTGGAAAAGACTCTGATGCTGGGAGGGATTGGGGGCAGGAGGAGAAGGGGACGACAGAGGATGAGATGGCTGGATGGCATCACTGACTCGATGGACATGAGTCTGAGTGAACTCCGGGAGCTGGTGATGGACAGGGAGGCCTGGCGTGCTGTGATTCATGGGGTCGCAAAGAGTCGGACACGACTGAGCGACTGAACTGAACTGAAAGTACTGTTACAAGTTTTTAAATAATAAAGCACTTAAAATATATCATTTTTTTTTTCATGTGAACAGTAGGAATGATAGCATCTGTAGCCTTTCCCCAAGTTATCTTCCTGAAAGGCAGTCTGGTCATCTAGTTCCATGAGAGGTAGCTTGAGCCATATGTCTGTCTCTGCAGCTTGGCAGTTTCTTTTCTTTCTCTTTGTTTCTTTTAATTTAGAAACACTTAATTCCCAATTATGTTATTGGCAATAGCAGCAGATATTTGCTGGTTCATTCAGAGTCGTCGACATTCAGGTTAGCCACAAGCCCAGGAATTAAGGAGAATTGTATCACTGAAAATTGCTTTCAGATGTGTGTCAGAGACTACCCTGAAGAATATATACTGTTTAAAAGCTGGAAATTTGAAATTTTGACCTGAGAGTTGAAGGCAAATGATTTCCTAATCCACTCTGGTTGCTTATGGCTGTGGAAAGTATTTCTTCCAGTTCTGTAGTATTTGTTTATGGTTTTAAAAAGTCTCCAGAATCACTGATTTTTTTTCCCTAGCAAATAATAAAAATAATGAAGTATCAGAAAGCCCTTAGCAGTTAGACATTTGCATTCCAGTTTGGTCTTATAAGAAAATATAGTTTTAACTTAAAATCATGATATCTTAGGCCTGATTGTAGAATTGGTATGTTCTCAAACTGTAGAGTACATCATAAGCAGTTTAGAGATATAAAGCTCCCTGATTTTAGGTAAAATTTAAACATACATCTGTTGGAAAATAAATTTTGAGAGGAGAACTTTTAGAATGTATTTATTTTTAATTGAAGGATAATTGCTTTTCAATAGTGTGTTGGTTTCTGCCATACATCAACGTAAATCAGCCAAAGGTATACATACGTGCCCGCCCTCTGGAACCTCCCTTCCACCTGCCACCCCATCCCACCCCTCTAGGTTGTCACAGAGCTCCCTGGGCCATACAGCAAATTCCCACTGGTGTTGTTTTACATGTGGTAGTGTATATGTTTCCATGCTACTCTCTCCGTTCATCCCTTTCTCCCCTTCCCCACCACCGCCTCCTCAGGTCCATAAGTCTGTTCTTTATGTCTGTGTCTCCATTGCTGACCTGCGAATAGGAAAGAAGAACGTATTGAATCATTGAAATGGTCTTTCCATTTGCTTCTGTGGATTCGTTCCCTTTGCCAAGTCGAGCTTGTAGTTTTGGTCACTAAAACTATACTTTTCCCCACACCTCAGATGGGGGTGGCTTTCAGCTTGTTGGTCTGTAGCGGGTGTAGAAGTGACTGTGGCCAGCTCTGAGCATGGCCCTTGAGAGGTTTTGTGTGTTTCTGCTCATGCTTTTATATTTCTTTGTTACCATGAGAACATGCCTGGGGTCATCTGCTGGAAGATGCCAGGCTCTAGGAACGGAGCCTCATTGACCCTGCTGATGGCCAGCAAACCCTTAGATTTGTGTGATCCCCACCAAATTCAACAGCACTGCCAAGAGAGTTCCCCAATGATTCTGACTTCATGAGCAATACATATATCAGTGCATGCCACAAAGAACTGGTGATTCTCAGTTACACGGGAAAACTGTAGCAATAGATAATCAATACAATAACCATCACAGCTCAGTGTAAAGAATCCAAGTGCCTGTGTTCCCCATTGCTTTTTCATACAGTACATCAAAGAGACTTTAAGTTGCTGTGAGTCAATTATATTTACAATTTTCATTATGTTCGCCAACATTTAATTAAGATTTGGAGGCAGACTTCTGGCCACCCGCTATTCTTTGTGAATAAAACTGGCTGTGAATTGGCACTTAATAATTGACAATTATTTTACTCTTTCATTCTTAGTACACACATACTAAGTGCCCCGTCAATACTCACATTTTCCATTTATATCATAGCTCACAAAATTATTCTCAAGCTAACCCCCAAAGTCTCTTTTTCTGTAGTATTAGCTTTCAGTGTTGATTAGAAGAAAAGTCATCACACGTTCTCCCTTGTATACACACATGCTGAATGTGTACGCTGAACATCAGCGGTCTTGTCTGACTGCAGGGTGGGGTATCTGTGAGCACATGTTTTATTTACTTCTTTGACAAACATTTATATAGCAGGTACTCTGTGCCAGGCACTGTCCCAAGTGCTTTACGTTGTTGATTTACTTCATCCTCTTAGCAGCTCTGAGGCTATTACTGACCCTATTTTATACACCAGGTCACTCAGGCTCGGGGAGGGTAAGGAACTTGTCCAAGGTCACAGGCAGGAAGTGGCAGAGTGGGGATGTGGACTGAAACAGTCTGAGTCTTGGTTTTTAATCACTACACATGATGGAAATTGCTCTTTATTTCACTGTTCGGAGAAGGCAATGGCACCCCACTCCAGTACTCTTGCCTGGAAAATCCAATGGATGGAGGAGCCTGGTGGCCTGCAGTCCATGGGGGCGCTAGGAGTCGGACACGACTGAGCGACTTCACTTTCACTTTTCACTTTCATGCATTGGAGAAGGAAATGGCAACCCACTCCAGTGTTCTTGCCTGGAGAATCCCAGAGATGGGGGAGCCTGGCGGGCTGCCGTTTATGGGGTCGAACAGAGTCGGACACGACTGAAGTGACTTAGCAGCAGCAGCAGCAGCAGCATTTCACTGTTATAACATGGCGCCCACAGTGCCATCTGAAAAGGAAACTTCTCCAATGGCTTATTCTGCTTTCTTGCCAAACATGATACCAATCAGTAAGTATTGAGCCGGCTTTTGAAGCTTATGGGCAATAGTATGGCTTATGTTTCTATAGAGAATGGACCTCTGTACTTTTGGTCTCTCAAATGCCTTAGCAGCGTCATTTGTAAATTTCTTGCTGAAAAGTATTATTTTGAGCTTGTTCTAGAAAAACTGTTGGTTTATCAGGAAGGTTGTTGTATTTAAAAACAAGGGGAAGGCTCAAGTTGTTTTGTGACCCTAGAGGACAAAGTTTTTTAACAGACAGCATACTAGAGACCAGGGGTAAATGGAGAAAGAATCTTATAAATCTGTTTTTCAGATATCAAATACTAGGATTTACTCATTCCAATCTATGAGTTGCATATACTCACTTACATTCATGACATTATCCTGAGATGTATAGTTTTAGTGCTATTTTTATTACTTCTTTTGCATTTCAGTGTGTCACTTTGGAATTCGTGTGTGTGTGTGTGTGTGAGAGAGTGGGGAATAAAATGATGTCTAAATGAGAGGCAGCAAAGGGTCAAAGTTTAAGAACTCAAGCTAGATTTCCTGGGGTCGTGTTTCAGATCAAACAGTTAAAAAGTATGTGACCATGAGTTGGATAGATAATGTCTCTGTAACTCGGTTCTCTCCTCCATAGAATGGGGATAGTAATAAGAATACTGACCATGTGGGATCAATCTGAAGATTGAATGTGTTCACTTGAAACAGTATCTGGTATATAATAAGTGGTTTGTAAACATCTAGCAAATAAAAATGAATGGATAACAAGACTGAAAACTATAAATTTAACTATTATGAATAATAGCATGCAAATATAATGAAGAACTGTTGCCTGTTAATTGAAAGTTAGCTATGACAAACAGACTCCATGTAATCTTAATAGTGCATGCATAACTTTTAAGAATATAATGGTTACTGAGGACAGAATGGGATTTTTGTAAAAACCCTACTCAGCCATATATTGCAAATTTGTGGCACGTGTATAAACAAACTTGCCTCCTCGCCATTCCCACCGAAACCGCTGAAACCACCAAGGGACACATTCAGGCCACTATTGCTACATAACTTGTTACCCCAAAATTTAGCGACTTAAAACAACCTTTTTATTTTGCTCACAATTTTGTGGTTAAGGAGTTCAGAAAGGGCTCAGCTGGGCAATTCTTCTTTGGACTCTCTCAAGCAGTTTCAACCAGCAGTTGAATGGGGCTGGATCATCTGAAAAGCTCTACTGGGTTGCAATCCAAGATGGCTGTCTGGTGTGGCTGTCAGATGGGAGCTCAGCTGGGGCGGTCGACAAAGAACGCCTGGACAGGGCCTCCCTAGCATGGCAGTCTTAGGGGAGTTTGACGTGTTACATGATGGCTGGCTTCCCCCAGAGTGGCATCCCAAGAGGACTAGCCGGGGAAGTCACAGAGCATCACTTTTGTCATGTTTAATTGGGTGAAGCTGTTAACAAACCTGCCCAGATTCAAGGGAGGAAACATTGACCCCAGACTTCTCTACACAAGGAATCTTGAAACCACTGCAGACCACTGAACAGAATTCCAGTAGCTGTTGAAGACCTTTAGAACCATTCATCTGCAATGCACATAGCTAGATTATTCAATACCAGTTTACTTTTTTCTTAAAGCTCTAACGTGTAAATCTTTGAGCCATTTGCAGAGATTTGTTCTGGGACTTTCATAACAGTAACAGCCCAAGGACAGGACAAAGAAAACTTGGAAATCAGCTAAAACTATGAAAGAGTGAGGAGAATCCCATGAAATTCCTTGAAAGTCGTTCATAGGAATGCTCTTCTCTCTCAGAGCTTGGAGATCTCACTATTCTGCAACCAAGGGGCTTTTAAATAGCTCTCTTTATGGGCCAAGTCACATTGACTCAGCAGTGTCTAAGAGTCACTTTTCTTAAGGCTTGGGAAGTAAATCACTATTCCCTGGCCTTGCTGCTTCTCCAAGCAAATTTTGTACATGACTCTGGAAAAAAATCCCTTCTTCACACTCCACTCCATTTGTTCCCATTCACACATTGTCCAACCCTCCATGGGGGCATTTCCCAGGTGAAGAGATCCCCTGGCTCTGAGTCTTAAAGCACCCCTTGACCAGGCCATCCTCTTTAGGAGCAGGAAGGGACCTGATTCCCTGAGTCCCAGACATGAGGACCACGTAAAACAGACTTGAAAGTAACTGCTCTACGAGAAATTACTCTTAGATGAATCCAAATGGAAATAGGCCAAATCCACAGCTGGATGAATTCTGTTTTCAGGTTTAGAAATAGTTTGCTTTCTAAAAGTTGATATTGTCTGTGGGACAAATATATTTAGTATCTCCCATTGCTACTCACTGGGGGCAACCTTGATACATTTACTTTAGGCCAAATAACAAAAGGACACTAGTCCTCAGATGAGGCAAATATACTGCATTCACTGTGGAGGTTCCTTAAGTCTCACAAAGTGAGGTTTGAGGAATCACTAATAAGTTTGGCTCATTTTTTTTTTTTTTAAGACCATTTCCCACAGTTGAGAGCTTTCTGCTAGCACCCTGGTCTTCCTGCCCTTTTCTAGCTCATTTTCCATTCAAGTTGGAGTTCCTGGACTGAGTTATTTTCACATGCTCCCTGAGCCCTAGCCTGATGGGTTACTCTTCTGTGAAAGTGAAAGTTGCTCAGTCATGTCTAACTCTGCGACCCCATACAGTCCATGGAATTCTCCAGGCCAGCATACTGGAGTGGGTATCCTTTCCATTCTCCAGGGGATCTTCGCAAACCATGTCTCCCACATTGCAGGTGGATTCTTTACCAACTGAGCCACCAGGGAAGCCCAAGAATACTGGAGTGGGTAGCCTATCACTTCTCCAGTTGATCTTCCCAACCCAGGAATCAAACCAGGGTCTCCTGCATTACAGGCAGATTCTTTACCAGCTGAGCTACCAAGGCTGTGCCTATGTGAGCCAGGCAACTAAGAGGCAAGACCTGGGTCCTGGCCTCCTGCCATCCCCCTGCTTAAGGAGTTTGGGTCCACCCCAGCTCATTTTTCAGGTACCCAGCCTTCTACAGCTTTCCTCACAGCATGTCCTTCCAGCCCTTTTCTTTGGGTCAAGTTTTGAAAGTGCCCAAACTCCACAGGCCACAGCTTTGGATATGAATTTTGAGTCTTACTGGTTTTATGACCTTCTGGCCAATCACAGAGCCTCTTTCATTAAAAACAAAGGAGATAAGAAGAGGCTAAGGCTTTCTTGCACATCAGCAAGCTCTTCAAAGCAACATTTCAAGAAGTGCTAATGACTCAGACCAGATGGAGTCCATTTCCCTGAAAAAGACAAGAATGTCTAAAGAAGCAGGAAATGAAGAATGGGAAGATTGGTGTTTTTAGATTTTTCTAAATTCCACCCTCTTTTTAGATACCATCGGGTTTCATCCTGCCTTCTCTCCTCACCTGTTTGCTCAAATTGACACCACCCTTCATCCTTTCAAAGAAAACTTGAGCCATATGGAAAACACCCTCAGACTTCAAACCTGGGATGGGATGCTCAGACTCCTTTTATTACCAAACTGCTTTTAGTTCAAAGTAAATCTTTTATTTTATTTTTAAATTGTAAAAAATACATAACATAGTATTTACCATTTTAACCATTTTTACATGTCCAGTTCAGAGACATTAAGTACATTTACATTGTTATACATCCATCGTTACCATCCATCTCCAGAACTTTTTCCATCTTCCCAAACTGACACCCTGTACCCATTGAACCTCCCCAAATTCCTCCTGTGGGACTCTGGAGAAGATTGTTCTTTCTATCTCTATGAATTTGACTACTCTAGGTATGAATGGGATCGTACAGTATTTGTCATTTTGTGACTGGCTTGTTTCACTTGGTTTAGAGTCAAGTTTCATTCATGTTGTATTGCGACAGAATTTCCTTCCTTTTTAAGACTAATAATGTTCATTGTATGTACATACTATATTTTCTTTATACAGTCCTTCATCAAGGGACATTTTGGTTGCTTCTACCTTTTGGCTATTGTGGATAATGCTGATATGAACACGTGTGTATAAATATATCTTCAAGATTATGTTTTTTATTCTTTTGGGTATATCCCTGGAGTTGAAATTGCTGAATCATATGACAGTTCTCATTTTAAGGTTTTGAGAAACTGTCATCCTGTTTTCCATAGTGGCTGTACTATTTTCCACTCCTACCAACAATGCACAAGCATCCCAATTTTCCACATCCTCATCAGCAGTTGTTGTCTTCTGTTTTTTGTTTGTTTGTTCATTTAACAGTAGTTATCTTAGTGGTATGAAGGAGTACCTCAGGTTCTTATTTGCACTTATTTCCCTAATGATTAGTGATGCTGAGTATCTTTTCATGTGCTTCTTGGCCATTTGTTGTGTCTTCTCTGAAGAAATGTCTATTCAAGTCCTTTGCTCATTTTATCTTGTTAACTATTTATTTGGCTGCAATGGATCTTAACTGAGGCGTGAGGGCTCTTTGTTGTGGTGTGGGCGTCTCTCTAGTTGTGGTATATGGGATCCTAGTTCCACAACCAGGGATCAAACCCACGTCCCCTGCACTGGAAGGCAGATTCTTAATCCCCGGACCACCAGAAGTCCCCCTTTGCCCATTTTAAAGTCAGGTTAGTTTTTTGTTGTGTTACTAGGTTGTAGGGGTTTAATATATTGTGGATATAAACCCCTTATCCAGGGGTTATATGATTTACAGATATTTTTTTCCATTCCTTGAGTCACTTTTCACTCTGTTGATTGTGTCCTTTGATGTACAAAGTGTTTAAATTTTCATGAAGTCCAATTTATCTATTTTTTCCTTGTTGGCTGTGACTTTGGTGTCATAACCAAGAAATCATTGTTAAATCTAACGTCCTAAAGCTTTTCCCTATATTTTTTCCTAAAAGTTTTAAGGTTTTCGTTCTTGCCTTTTGGTCTTTGATCCATTTTAAGTTAATTTTGATATAGGCTATATGGTGAGGGTCCAGTTTTACTCTTTCACACGTGGCTATTCAGTTTTCTCAATACAATCTGTTGAAAGACTGTCCTTTCCCCACGAATGGTCTTGGCACCCTTGCTAAAAGACCATCTATAAGAGGATTTATTTCTGAATTCTCAAAGTAATTCTTGACTCATTGGATTGTGTTCATGAGCACAGCATTGCCTCCAGGCCCTTCAGAACAGAATCTAGGCCCCCAGGATATCCTAGAAAGTTAATTCACCTGATAATTAGTTCTTTCATTCATGAGCCATTTTGGGCAGGGGGGAGGAAGAAGATTTATATTTTATATTTTATGAAATTTAAGATTTATATTTTATATTTATATTTTATGTGTGTAAAAGATTTATACTGCATTTTCCAAGTGAGTGAGTTTAACACAGGCCCTGAAAATGCTAGTAGACTGTGGTCATAGGGAGTGTAATGAACAAGCCATTGTGTGATGAGTGTTAGGAAATGGGAAACATAGACTGCCTTCATACTGTGTAGCAACTTGGAGTTCAGGAAAGCTTCTTTGACCAAGTGAAGTTTCAGTCTTAAAAATGAAGGACAATAGGAGTTACTTTGATGAAGCATTGGAAAAACATGTTTTAGGTAAGGGAACAGTATGTTATTGAGTGTCTTCTGATCTTCTGAATATGCTTTGAGAAAACCAAGAACCACAGAGAATTAAAATGATGTTTCCTTACATGTCTCCTTCCCTAGACTTGACGTTCTTTGAGGCAGGACTGTGTAATGTTCACTGCTGTGTCTTTAAAATCTAGCGTTGAAGCAGCTGCCCAGAGTGGGAGTTCAGTACATGCTTATTTTATCAGAGCAGTGAATGCTGAGCATGGATCTATGACTTCTGACAGTTTCTAAGCCAGACATCACCATCAAATGAAACATTTTCCTGTGTGGAGCCTCTGATTTTGTCCTCATAGCTACCCTGTGACATAAGCATTGTTATCCAGTTTAGAGAAGAAAACCAAGGCTCATATAAAGCAGTTTGTCCAAGATCACATAGCTAGTGAGTAGAGGAGTCAAGATTTGAATCCAGGTCTGACTGGTAATTACTTTGTGCTGCTTTATTTTGTATGTGCCCAGGTAATTCAGAATTTATAGGGAAACCAGCTTCCTTTGAGGGTCCAGAAACTGTATGAGGAACTTGACATGTGTTCTGATAATAGCTAACTTTTATTGAGCACTTACTACATATCGGGCTCTTCTGAACACTTTGTCTGACTTTTCTGATTGAGTTCTCACAACAGCCCTACAAGGTAGAGACTAAAATTATCGCCATTTTACAGATGAGAAAGATTGAGGCACAAGGAGCCAGAATCAGACCTGAGCAGACTGACTGGTCGATTGAGCATCACCTCTGATGTCTCAGTGTTACTGGGGAGCAGTTCCTATTTTCTTTATTATCAAGAGGAAGAAACTCAGAGGGGTTGATACTTACTATCTTTGCTCTTGGTTTTAAATCGTTTGTATTATTTAGATTAATTTCTTCTTTCTCCCTTGTCAGCCCCTCTTCTGCCTCCAGATAATCAGAAAACCCACTTATGAGGGGGTTGAATCGCTAAGAAATTCTTTCTCTCGGGGAAAGGCTGAGTCATTTAAACCACCAATCCTTCTCCAAGGTCTTAGTTGTTTGATGTTCTTTCTGCCTTTGGAGGGTTGATTAAGAGCCTAGCAAAAAGAGAAGCTTCAGAGCGTCTAAGTTCTGAAAGGGTCCCGTGACCCCGGGCACCCCAGCGGCTGGGTCAGACTTGGTGACCATGATTTATAGACCAATAAACAAAGCCTTTCCAAACCACGCGTTTCGCCTCCTTTAAGGGAGCAAGCGGTGAACGCTTTGAGTATAAAGCCTACTTTTCGTAAAATATTTTTGTTTGTTATTGAGGAAAGCCTTAGTATTGAGCGGGTGGGGGGCAGATTAGTGAGAGTGAGGGATAACGTGAAGAAATTAGACAAAAAGACTGAAAATCCTCTCAGGCACAAACACTGTACATCCTGACTTAGGTGGTTGAAACCCAAATGCTTTTCATGTTCATTTTGTACCCCTACAAACCACATTTGCAGACAGTGACTGCTGGCTCGTGTGTTCCCCAAAGGAGAAAATTACACATGTGGGAAACGAGTTTCTCCGGCCCTTTGCTTTCCTCCCTGCTCCGCCACACCCCCCCACCCCCGACCCCCGCCACAATTCAATGCTATCTCCACCCTCCCCTCCCCTTGCACCAAAAAAAAAAAAAAACCCACCAAACTTTTTGAGCTACATGATGCAATGTAATTTTTTTTTTTTTCTGGACAGTGAAGCAGCGGTTGTTTCTCTCTCAACTAATTTTTGTTCCAAGACCTCACAAGGCGTGAGGAGAATAACTTCCTGAGTAAAGAAAGCATTGAGTGCCTGAATCTAAAGATACACAAATCCAAGAACTTAATGGGAGGAGGGAGGAGACTAGAGGGAATGAAAACAGAAGTAAGTCATTGCTGCTGCAGAGAAATTAGAAACCAAGACCTTTGTTTTGTTTTCTTTCTTCCTTTCTTTCTCTTTCTTTCTTTCACTGTCCCCTCTGTCTATAAATAACCATATGGACTTAAGTTCAGCTTTCTCCAGCTGGAAAAAAAAATCTAAAACATGCTTTCCTTTTCTTTTAAAGATCTAGGTCACTGATTGTGGAAGTTGGGATATGGAAGATTCTTAGGAAATGTTGCTCCAATAAATTCTAGTCTAACTTATTGGGTTGTTAAATTATAAATTCTATTAAGGCATATTTTCCTCTGCTTTTCAACTTCAGCAAGTTTTCCCAGTGTACAGTGCTCAGATTACACACTAGTGAGCACTAAAGTGGAGACGGTGGGAGGAGGGTAGATAAGAGTTAGGAGTCACATCCAGAAAATTCCTAGAGTCATGAACCTTAGGGGCGCACAATTAGCAGGCTTCCCGGGAAGGTTATACATCATGTCCAGGACTTTACATTAAAATGACTTTTTACTTGAGTCATTTGTTAGTCCATTACCAGTTCTCATATCAGATTGCATTTCATCTTGTATTAAATCAAGGTAATCTGGCATGTAAAAATAGTCTCCTTCATTTCACTTTCAGCTCTGGGCAAGACTGGAGATCCACAGCATTTTGCCTCACTCTCCTCCATGAGGCATGCAGAAGCACAGCATTTTGTGGAAAAGTACTCATTGTTGATTGAATCGCAGATTCTCCCATGAGACACGCAATGCTCAAATGAAGGCCGAACTGTGTGTACTAAAATGCTGCTTTTTCTCTTCAGGGTTCCTCTCGTTCTCCTTCTGCTACAGTCCTAAAAGGACCTGAAATTGAGTGACTCCTATTGCCAATCCTGCGATCATTACTGACCTCCCGAAACAGAGGAGAGATCCAGAACTAATTACAAAGGAGCAGAGGCAACCTACATAAGAAAGCCCGGTCCTTTCACTTGAGGCCAACTAGATCTTCCTTATACGATGACTAGCTCCATTTCCAAGCAGCCTGTCCTTTTATGGGGACGCAGGGGAGGGCTGGTTAATTACCAAGACTTCACTGGTAGGAAAACTGAGCCTCCGCATAATTCCCTCTATTTACTGCACGACGGTACTGTTAGGTTTTGTGCCACCCGGGACAGGAACGGCTCCAGTGTTGGAGTGAAATCCTGCCCTTCACAGGCCAGGACCACATCAATTACGTTCTAACGCGCTTCCCCGGTACCCCTGTGTTTCCAAACGCTTAATGCACCTATGAGTAAATGATTTCTTTCCACTACTTCTTAAAGTGCCAGAAGGCAAGAGAAATTTAAACAGACCTAAGATCAACACTGTGAGTTTACTTGGCTTCCCCATCTAGCAACACTGCCATAAATTTCTTCAGCTTCTTAGTTGGGAATTTAAAGGGCCTATAGTCTTGGCAAAGTTTATATAACAATGTTTCTTCTATATGGATTATAAACTTGCAAAATCCCAAGCAGTGGTGGGGTATCATATTTGGTCAGTGGGTCAACCTGAGAAGTCAACAGAAAAACTCAATACCATGTCCAGTCAAACCCTCTTTTCTGGGTTTGGCCTGGTGAGTGGAAACAGCTTGGTTGGCTCCCTCTCTGACAGGGTCAGGAGCTGGGTCTTGTGGGCTTTTCTTTTTTTTTTTTTCATTTGAGGCTTTACTATTCTAAAGGTCTGTCTTCTGGGGCCCTTGCAAAGCCAGGGTCCCTAAGCAACACTCTAGCTGGCAGAGCCCTCGAAGAATGTTCCAGAGGGACATTATAAACTCCAGCTTGGTGAAGTTCTCTTAGACAGCCACTCCTTAGAGTGCAGAAATGCACAGAGAGCAGGAATCAGTGCTGGTTTGTGCTGAGGGTGGCCCTGGGAGGCCTGGGGTTCATCAACCAGTCAAGTGTGCTTGATTCTATCAAAGGAGGCTTTGTGATAAGGAGACGCCCCTCCTGCTCTGCCCGACTATGTTTTCCCTCTTCAGAATGACCTGCTGTGGAGTTATATGTGCCTCTTTTCCCAGGTACATGGTGGTTGGTAAGGAACATTCTCCCACAGGGCTATGGGGGGGTCTCATGAGCAACTTGGCTCCAAGGGGACTGCCAGCGTCCCTCACTAAAACCAAAGAGTTTCCTTGATGAGAATTGGTCTCCTCCAAATGAAACTCTTCCCTCAAAACAAGTATCAAGTTTTTTTGCCTCTTCTGGGGTCACTCAGTAGAACCAGAAATCTCAACATTGAACATGACTCCTCATATGCAAAAAGCAGTGTGTTCGGAGCTGAAGACCAAATGTGGTGTAAAAACTGGCCAGCAATTGATTAACTCCAGTAAGCACGTGTCAGAGAGATGTATGCATGCATAGGAAACCTTTATCTTTCCCTGCTGCCTGGGAAAGTGCAAAACTGTGGGACTTTTCTCCGACTTTGGAAGGACAATTTCGGTTTCACTCTTAGTTAGAAAAACTGTGAAGATTGTTCTTGTATCTCTAATTCACCATCCAAAGTGGGCCGAAAAAGAAGTTTGAAACCTGCAAGATTTGACCAGAAAGAAGAGGAGGGAAGGCTAAGAAATTCTGGGGTTGGAGAGCAGAAGGAGGCTAACTTTACATTTTACCAAGACTTATTAGAAGGAAACTAAATATAAAGATATGGAAATGATGCTGAAAACCATTTGGAAGTCACTGATGTACAGTATTTAGCCAGAATGAGGCATATCAGGGGAGAAATGGCAGACATCGAGATAATGCCTGGTCACACAAGTGTTTCTGGTTTGTTCTCTCGTAATTCAAGGCCCAGGCAGTATTCTATTAAACAAAGGCTTCTATTGAAAATTGATTCAAGGATATATTCTTTATGTCTATGCACCATCAACCTACAAAACTCATCACCCGGAGGTATCCATTTGGTCCAAGTGGAGTAGAAAAACTTACTAGTTGGTAGTGCAGTTTAGATCAGTAATTTTTAAACTTTCTTTTTAAAACAATGGACTTAAAAAATGAAACCTTAAAATCCCAATATATAGAACAGATAAAAGTGAAAATGTTTTATTTGGAGGAGGACCCACCAGTCTTCTTTTTGTCCCTTGAAACACCTGTGGCTTTCCTAGAAAAGAGTGTGAAAATGTGCATTTTAGGTAACTGTTTTGAAAACATAATCAGTAGGTAAACACTGAACCTTAACAAACGTATTCCCCAGGGGCCATGGCTGGTGAAGCTTATAGCCCCAGCATTTCTGAATATGAAGTTTCTCAGCTTAGTTTTGCCATGAATGATGAGTGTAGGGGATCAAATTAATGCTGCTTGCTGGCATCATTTTCCACTTGCCTCCTCTGAGTATGAAAACCACAGTGTATCCATCCTCTTGAGTCTCTGCTGAGCTGAGAATACTTGTTACAGTCACTCTCTAATTCCAGAATTTGCTGGTATTTAGAAGTAACCAGTCTGAAAGGCATCAGAAAAACAGATTTCATCACAATTTTGCCTATTGAAAAGGTCAATAGTAATTTTCTATCATTGCACTTGCAGAAATATTCTCACCAAAAATTCGTGTAGCTCTCCAGAGAGTGTTAGCAAAAGAGGACATTGAAGATTATTTTCTGATTTCCTGCCTGCACTACCCCTTCCCAAGGATTGCATGTCTGTCTTCCTAATTTGGAATGTGATTAAAATGGATTGATTTTCAAATCGGATACCTCTGCCCTATGTCAAGCCTTGGTTGTGTGTGTGATGCCTTACTCACCCTACCTTCTGTTCCACTTGTGAAGCCAGTACTCCTGGAAGCCAAGTTCCTGAGGATTTTGAAAATACAGTGTTAGCCCTGGAATTGGGTTAACTGGGAGTGAAATAAACCGATTAGCAGAGGGGGTACAAATCTTATCTAAAGGTCTGTACGTTTAGCATGGATATTCACTTCCAAATAAATTTGGAATTAATTTTACTTCTCTAAAAGTAGGTAAATATGGTTGACTCTGCCTTAGAGAGTTGCACAATGCTTTCATGTTTAAAGTTTCGTCAATTGAGCGAGAATTGACTATTAAGCTATGAATGAAGTTCCATTTTATATGGAAATCATAATCAGTATTATTTAAGGCAAGAAATGTGTATAGTCCAGTTATCCTTGAAAACTCCTTAAAATGCATGTAAAGTACAGTAATATGTATGTATAAAAGTTTCATTGTATAGTAAAGCAATATATAATAAATATTCCATGTGCAAGAAATAATTTTATAATATTTTGAATCGCACAGAAAGACAGATTCACCTGAATATGTGTGGCCACGCTGTAGTAAGTTAACTGAGTGTGTGTATGGCCTCTCGCAGGCATCCGTGTGTGTGGGCCACACAGGCATTGCGGCACACGCTGAATAATTCCTCTGTATTCACCGACCACCACTCCCAGACTTTGTTTATCCATCACCCGGTCCTGTTTTTTATGGTCCCATTTCTTTTCAGTATCTCATAGCTTCTTGGCATCTGATTTACTTTCTTTGAGATGAAGCATGAGAGGATTGACGTTTCTTATTTAGATTAGTTGTTAACTTTATAATACAGTCTTCTGATATGAAGAACTAGTGTGATACAGAGTCAGAAATCTGCCTTATAAAAAAAGAGGAACACATGTTTGGACCAAATCAATTTCCAGGGCTTTCTCTGTGGTGTGTTGGGTGTTGGTCAGGAAGGGAGATGTCATGCTTTCCACACTTACTGGATTTAGATGTCATGAAAATCGTAGTGTTGAAAAATAGTCAGACTACCAACCATTCTCCTAATATGCCAGTTAAGAATTATTTAAAATCTCAAGTGAGCTTTTGCCTCTTGGATCCTCAGGGCAGACCATCTGAATGACCTACATATACACTGCCTCTTGGAGCTAATCTCCCCATGTTTCTGTTGCTCGGAAAGAAATAGTTGAAATATCTTTCATTTAAATTATTTTGTAGCCTAAGAGGTACATTCACCCACTTTCTTATTTGACCTTCACCTTGACTCTGTGCAATTCGTCATGAGATAGAGTGGTGTCATTCATCCCCGTTTTACAGATGAGAAAACAGAGTCTGGGAAAGATGACTCACCCAATGCTAGTGAGGGCAGGGCTGAGACTGGAACCCCAGCCTTATGGTGACTTTCCACTCACCAGGGAAACCTTATACGTATGATTTTACTAAGGCAAAGTTTACTTGGCCTATCTTCCCTTCAGTATGTTGTTGCTGTTTATGTGGACAATAGGGAGAATATTTGTTTCACACTACACTTGGCTCCATTCCTTACACTTAATTTCTGTCTTCATCTGACAGCCAAAATGCAGTCTAGTCAATTCTAATGTTTGATCCGTGATTTTAAGGGCAGATTCAGTCACTTAAAGGTTTCCTTTTTCTTTCCTTCTCCTGCGCGGGATTAGGGATTCAGAAGGCCTTACTCTCAACACATGATCTCAGTTGACTTGAGAGAGTCTTCCTTGGCAGTAGGGTGTTTGGGGTGAGTTTAGGGGGGTGCATAAGATTGTGGAGGTGAAAGGTGCTTGGGCCTCTCTGTGTCTATACCTTCTGGCTTCTGCTAAGAGGTGCTGTGTATTTTGATTCTTAGCTGGTCTTTTTAGTTGGCATCTGCTACCTTGAATGATGCCTCATTAGAGCCCTGGCTGGGAGCCCCAGGTGGCATCTCCTTTTACAGTGGCTGCTTGCTGGCCTCAGGACCTCCTGAGCACGGCCTCTCTCTTCCCTCTCTTCCCACTGCTGTACACCGTTAGCTTGCTTTCCAGATGCATGGTGACAAAGGAATTCTAAGGGGCTTGGCCACCTGTCAGTTTCCGTGGAAAATAGGCCCATTTCACTATCCCTCATTACCCACCCCCAACCTGGGCCAAGTATCCACCCCCATCTTATGGCCACTCAGAAATCTCAGCTCTGTTTTGCTCACCAGTCCTCAGGATCACTATTTTGGGTTAGGATGAGGAGTAGAACCCCAGAGAAATGAGGTAGGTCTGATTCTCATCACTTCCTCTGTCAGACTCAAGGATAAGCAGCTTTGGAATTTGAAAACTCATGATCTGCCCCCTTGTTCACCCATTCCCTCTGAAATTGCCCTCCAGTGGAGACCATATGGCTAATAGCCCTAATGGGAGACACTCACAGGGTCACAGGGCTAAAATAAATGCAAAGGAAAAAACCTCGCATAGTTAATATATCAAATTATTACCCCACCGCACTAAAAAGTATGTAGGGATTTGATACATGGCTATTAAATAGAAAACATATATGATCACATAACTTTAGTTCTCTTCTCCAAAGGCAAAGACAAATGGTCCATCAGAAGGTCTATAAAGTTACAGCTGAAACAGTCTTGCAAATCATATGTGCCCAAGGAACCATTAAAACGTGCATCATTTTAAAGAGCAATGTAAAAGTGGAACTCTCAGAAGTGAATTTCGCATTTGGTGAAACATCAGTGTTATAAGTTGTAAAGTGGACAATTGCAATATTTAAGCTTCCTGGTAATCATTTTTGTAATAGCAGTGTCTAACAATTGTTAGGAGCTCATCAACCATTACGGTGGGTTTTTAAAGTTCTCTTTCTCCACACTTAGAGGTAAAAATTTATAATTTATGTATCACTAAAAAAATGCAGAATGGCATCTTTGAGGCATGATGATTGATGCAAAATTGAATCAAATAAATGTAGTTTATGGCTATCTTCCAGCAAGTGCTTTCCATGCTAAAGAGTTCCATACAATAGATTTCCATTTTAAAAATCACATCAATTTTTACTTAGAGCATTTCTGAAAACAGGTACAGCCACTTCCAATCAGCTGCCAGGTGATAATTTAAGATTCTCTTTCCATTAAGTTGTAAAAGTTCAACCAGTGCGTAGCAGAGCCTCACTGCATTGGTGTCTTAATCTGGAAATCACTGTTTCCAGGACTGCCAAGGATTGTGCCATCAGTTGCTGTGGGATGGAAAAAAAAAAAAAAAAACACCCAGAACTTTTCCTGGAGTTGGGAGCCACATCATTTGGAGAAGATCGGTAGGTCTTGGGCCAAGCTCCCTTCCATGACCGCATGTTTGGAACAAGAAGCTTCCCTGTGCTGGAGAATTGATTGATTGCTTGATATTTATTGAAGACCCGTGGTGGGTTCAGTTCTCAGCATATATGAACACGTCCATAGTTTTCTTTCTCGACCAGAAACATGAGGCCTCGAGACACTGTGTTAACGACTTCCCAGCCCAGAACAACACTACCTGGAGTCATTTCTATGTCCTTTCAGGATGGGTATAAACAAAATTAAGTAAACCTAGTTTTAGCAGGAGTTACTTGCCCTTCCTCTGCTGACCCCCAGTATTTCCCAGTACTGAGTCTAAACTCTGACTGGATTTATCATGGCCTTCCAGCTTCAGTAAAGTCTGTGGGGAGCCAGTCCCTCTTGATCCTCTTTGGTAACCAGTGGTATATCTCAGAGCAAAGGTCACCTGGAATTGGGACGATTCTTACCATTTCTATCACAGGCAGGGATAAAAGCCCCAGCCTTGGCAAACCGAGTACATGGTCTGTGCTTCCAAAAGGACTGCCCAGGAGGATTGCTCTCCTCTGGGCTAGATGATTTCATTAATTGGTGTCTAACTCATAAGTCTGAGTTATTTATTGTAAAACCAAATAGGGACCATATGACTTTGAAGATCTGATCAGACCCAGGCTGTGTGGGCCAGACACTGAGCAGATCAAGCCGCCCAGCATTAATCTGTCACAGTCCATTTTTCACTGCTAAATCAGCTTTATGCAAATATTCCCCTAGCAGAGCTCACCTCTTCAGAAACTCCTCTTCCTCATCTCTGACATCTGTGGATGCTTTAGGGATACGGGCAAATGAAATTAAGTCTTTAGACATACACGAAGCTAAGAGTGGAAAGAGATATTACCCAGCATCTTGCTTAAGCCCCAACTTAACATATGGTGAAGTTGAGGTGAAATGACTTGTCCAAGATCACAGGGCCAAAATGACACCAAAAGGAGAAAATTGTTATTACATAGATTCTGCCTCAGCAGTGCTAGAAAGAACCCAATGTCTTATCTAGCCTTTGAAAGACATCCTTCTGTTCCCAGAAGCTTGCCACATCCCTTCCCCTAAACCCACATTATTTAATAGGTTATTAAAGCAAAATGGGCTTCCATAGTGGCTCAGATGGTAAAGAGTCTGCCTGCAATGCAAGAGATTTGTGTTCAATTCCTGGGTCAAGAAGATCCTCTTGGAGAGGGAAATGGCAACCCACTCCAGTATTCATGCCTGGAGAATTCCATGGACAGAGGAATCTGGGAGATACAGTTCATGGGGTTGCAAAATATAATGTAAACAAATGAACTAGCAAACAAAAAGTAATATATATTTTAGAAAATTCCATCTCTTCTGCTCAGAAATAACTGTCGTTAATTTTTTTTGACAGTTGAATTTTATTATTTTTTCATGTACATTTGTTTGTTTGTTTTGGCCGCACTGGGTCTTTGTTGTGGAGTGGGCTCTTCGTCAGCGCTGTGCACGGTCCTGTTTTAGTTGTGGCATGCGGGAGCTTCTCCAGTTGAAGAGCAGGCGGTCTAGAGTGTGCGGGCTCAGTAGTTGTGGCATGGAGGCTTAGATGCTCTGCAGCCTGTGGGATCTTAGTTCCCCAACTAGGGATCGAACCTGTGTCCTCTGCATTGGAAGGTGGGTTCTTTACCACCGGACTACCAGGAAAGTCCCAACTATTAACATTTATATGGATGCATATATTTCCACTCTCTTTTTAACCTGGGCATACAAGGCATATGACTTTTTATAAAATTTTAATCTTGTTAAAATTGGTGAAAGTAATAGAATTAGTCTTAAGACATCTTGTCTTCATCCAACAAGCAGATAAGACTTTGCTGGGATGACTCGCAGAACCGAGAAAAGTGCTTTACTCATGATTACAGTTTCATATAGTGAACGGATACAAACCAGAATCAGAAAGAAAAGTCACGCAGGATGAGATCTGGGAGGTTCCCAAACACAAAGCTTCTGTACTCTCAGTGAGCATCACCCTCCTGGCTCATTGATTTAGGACAACCAGGGACACTCACTCAGCTTCAGTGTCCAGAGTTTTTATTGGGATTCTGTTATGCAGGTATGAATGAGTGAATCATTGTCCACACAGGCCAGTTTCCAGTTCCCATCCTCATAGATGGTGCTGACATCACATGGCTCAAAGTCCCAACCCTTGAATCCCATGGTTGGTCTCTCTGGCATCACCAGCCCCATCCTGAGGGACCCCACTGGCATAAATGGGGATGTGATGGGGGAGGGGAGTACTTCTCTCCCCCACCTAAATCATTCACTTTTCTAAATTGGTCACTTGGAAGCCCTCACATTGAACATGTGGTAGGGAGAAAACTTTCCGTAGTTTCACTCCTGAGATGCTGCTGTTTTTGTTTTCTTCCTAGTTTTGGCGATTGGCTCTCTTACCTTCCAAATTACTAACGAGGAAAAAATATATATGTTTTACAAAAGGGTGGTACAGGGTAGTTGCTGGAGTGGAGTGGGATGTTGGGAGCACCAAGAAACACAAACTCCTATCTCTAGAATCAGACTCACTGGCAGGTCCTGGAGTTTTCCATTCTTTTTGTCTAGCACTCCCTCTAGTGACACCGAAATTCTCTAAGGTTACAATTGGACACAGTAGAAAATGCCAAGCATCTTTAAAGAGTCTTAAGGTGCTACACTTAATGGCAAATAGGAGGGGAAACAATGGAAACAGTGACAGACTTCATTTTGGGGGGCTCCAAAATCACTGCAGATGGTGACTGCAGCCATGAAATTAAAAGATGCTTGCTCCTTGGAAGAAAAGCTATCACCAGCCTAGACAGCATATTAAAAGGCAGAGACATTACTTTGCAAACAAAGGTCCGTCTAGTCAAAGCTATGGTTTTACCAGTAGTCATGTATGGATGTGAGAGTTGGACTATAAAGAAAGCTGAGTGCCGAAGAATTGATACTTTTGAACTGTCGTGTTGGAAAAGACTCATGAGAGTCCCTTGGACAGCAAGAAGATCCAACCAGTCCATCCTAAAGGAAATCAGTCCTGAATATTCATTGGAAGGACTGATGTTGAAGCTGAAACTCCAATACTTTGGCCACCTGATGTGAAGAACTGACTCATTTGAAAAGACCCTGATGCTGGGAATGATTGAAGGCAGGAGGAGAAGGGGACAACAGAGGATGAGATGGTTGGATGGCATCACCAACTCAATAGACATGAGTTTGAGTAAGCCCCCAGAGTTGGTGATGGACAGGGAAGCCTGGTGTGCTGCAGTCTGTGGGGTCGCAAAGAGTCGGACCTGACTGAGTGACTGAACTGAGCTGAACTGAAGGTGCTACATGGTTAGAGAGAGGAGTGATTGCTTCCATTTGGAACTAACATTTGACCTGGGACTTGAGGATGATTACAGTTGGGAAATGTTGAAAGTAGAAAGAGAAAGGATCACATTAGTTAAGACCTAGAAGGAAAGAAAATTAGGCCAACAAAGAGTTAATCGATGTGACTAAAATTTTTGAGTTCCTAGAGAGTTCCTTCCCTGGTGACTCAGATGGTAAAGAATCTGCCTACAATTCAGGAGACCTGGGTTCTATCCCAGGGTTAGGAAGATCCCCTGGAGAAGGGAATGGCAGCCCACTCCAGTATTCTTATCTGGAGAATTCCATGGACAGAGGAGCCTATTGGGCTACAGTCCATGGGGTCATAAACAGTCGGACACGACTGAGTGACTAACGGATACAGGGAAGAATCGTGAAGTATAAGTCCAAAGTTTTTCCAGATTGCAAGGCCCGTGGAAGGCCAGGCCAGGGACAATGGGGAGTCAATAATCTGTGTTCTATTCTGAGATTTAGTGCTTTGTCTTTTCACTTCTGAGAATCACAGGCTAGACTGTTTATCCCCCTGTCCTCTGAGCAGGAACATATGTAACTGTCCTGGGCACGTGGATGTTTATCTAGTGATCCCAGAATGTGTTAGGAAAGAAAGTACGATTTGATCATGGACTGCCTTTGGATCTACGCTTTGGGTCTGCCTCTAGGCCTCCTTCACTTGTGTATGGGAAAAAGTTAAATAAAAAAAGGGCACTGATAACATTTGGCCATGCCCAAAGGCTGACTTGAACATGAAAAACAAGGTTTCACAGACTTAACTCAAAATACCTCTCATGTCTGTGCAAAGAAAAAGTGGCCAACTTAATTCTGTTTTGATTTTCCCTGATGTGTGACTTGATCTGTGGGCTGGATTTCCAGAGCTCTGGTTGTGCCAAACTCGATTTGTGTTTAAGGCATACTCATGACCAAATATGGATCGCTCATGTTTTGTGTGGACCATGTGTCTGGGTCCAGCTATCCAATCCAGGACAGAGCTCTGGCCAGGGCTCGAACAGACACAACATAGACCAGCATTATGTGATGCATAAACAATTTTGCCTGAAATGACAGCATGTGAATAGCTCAGCTGGTAGATTTGTGAGCAGGAAGTATGATGTAGCCTGTGAATGGCTGCTGCTAAAAATCGCATTCTGAGTTTTCCCTGCCAGCTTTAATCTCAGACTCCAAGGCAAGAACAAGGAGGTATTTAACTTCTCTTTGGAGCTTCTAAATTCCAGTGTCTTCTAGAGAGAGACTGATAAACAACAGTGTGATAGAAAAGATATTTAAAAATGTAGATATAGAAGAGAAATAAGGAAGGAGGGAGGGAAAAGAGGGAGGGAGAGAAGGAGGAAAGAAGAGAAGAGAAAAAGAGACTCAGAAGGGAGGAAGTAGAATGGTGGGGGTCAGTGGGGAGGAGGAGACTAGAGCAGAACAAGAAAGGACACAGGTAGGAGCAGGATGGAGGAAAATCCCGACAGACAGGAGCTGCCCTTTCGTGGAGTCAGACAAGGCTCCCCACCTGGTGTATGTGGAATCCATCCCCTAGTGTCTGTTTCAGGGGAACTTTGGAGAACTCGCACATTCCACGGCATTGAGAGAGGCTGGCGGGCTGGATTGTCTTCCTACCCACTCCCTAGTATGGTTATGCTTAAGTTGTTCCAGTCCAGTGGGACATCTGCCAGTGTTGATTTAAGGGGATCAACACCCGACACCATGTTAAGTCTGGGTGTTTGCATTGG
Organism: Bos javanicus; assembly: GCF_032452875.1. Lineage (NCBI taxonomy): Eukaryota > Metazoa > Chordata > Mammalia > Artiodactyla > Bovidae > Bos > Bos javanicus. The sequence continues at coordinate 30,218,891 of NC_083874.1, read as the reverse complement.
GTTTACACGCAGGGCTTCTTGAACAAGAATCTGCACATCTACTTCGAGATGCTGCTGGCCTGGGTATAGCTCAACTCCACAACTCCCAGGGAAATTAGTCAGGGAGAGTCAATATCTGTTTATTGACAGGATGAGAGAGAGAAAGAGAGAGGGAAGGGGAGAGAGAGTGACTATGTGTGTGTTATTTGGAGTATTTCTTGCTTCCCTAAGCCATGCCTCCCCCCTCAAAAGTGTATCGTATGTAGTAGCTGCCAGATAAATACTTGTGTGAGTGAAACTTTGGTCTCAGGAAGAGCTTAGTGTGCCCACTAAGGTTCACACTGATGTATGCATTTTAGCAAACTGTACTGGGCACTTTATGCCAGGCAGTGCTCAGGAGAAAAAGATCTCTGCTTTCATAGAATCACACTCTAGCTAGCTTGGACTCAGGGTATCTACTTTTTGACTTTTTTCTGCCCCCATTATTTATTTATATAGACTCTTTTAGTACATTGAGAGTCTCCCCAAATAATTCTATTTCATGTTTAAAATTTCTTTAAATTATTCCAAATTTCACTATGCCATGGATCATTGTAAGGATTAAGGGCGATGGAGTGAGTAAAGCACCTTACACAAAGTTTGTGCTTAGTACATATTAGCTCTCTTTCATTTTCAGAGGAAAAAGTTGAGTATCAACTCAGATCACTCAGTGATTAGGGCTGATGATGGGCTCCACTTACTGTGCACTGTTAACCTCTCTAAAACTTACTTTTCTCATCTCTAAAGGAAAAGATTGAAGGAAGGCAACCCAGAAAGTCCTTTGCACAATGACTCATCGTCGTATGCATCCTAAGATACTGCTCCTCCCACGGGGCTGATCCATCCCAGTGTGGGCTAGTCCCAGATGGGCTAGTCATCTGGATGAGAAATACGTGGACAGGCTAGAACACTGGGCTGAGCTTATCAAGAAGAAATTGAACAGAATGGATTCTAAAATCTGCCCTTAGATTAAAAGTAATTATTTAAGTTCCAGCTGGGGCTGAGGCTTGGCAGTGGTGAGAAGGTCTAGGAGTGTTGGTTGATTAAAGTCAGTGGTCCTAGGATGAGGCTCGGCTACTAACATAATTAGAGGGATCCTAGGCTTCATTTACGAATAATGATTCCAGAAGAGAGAAATAGTTTAAGTTGTATCCCCCTAAATTATTATGTAAATTATTGTGCTCAGTTCTGAAAAAATATGAACAACCCAGGGATTGTGATTCAGGGGGTACAGGATCTAGAACCCCACTCTCCTGGAAAAAGAGTGAAGCATATTGATTAAAAGCATGGGCTTTGAGACCAGATAAACTTACATCCTAGTATGGGATGTCCCTCTTACTAAACGAGTCATCCTGAACACGTTACTTGTCTAGTTTCTTCTTCTATAAAATGGATATTAAGTGAGATAATGCATTGTATTTATTAAGGTAAGACCTACTGCTGGAACAGAAAAAAACTTCTTGGTTTCTCAGTGACCCAGTCAGAATTGGAATTTATTTCTTGCCCTATCACAATCCAGTGTGTATGCTCCTCAGATGGCCTTCCATGACATCATTCAGGGACTCAAGATCCTTCTGTCTTATGGCTGTACCTGCAAATGAGGTAAGAGACTACTTTCTCCTAACCTCATCAGCAGGGAAGTGACACAAATCATTTCCACTTGTCAAGAATTCAATCCTGTGGCCATACCTAAAAGAAGGGATTCTGGGAAGCGTACAAAATGCAAGTGCCTGGGAAGAAAAGAAATGGGTTTTGGTGATCACATAGCGGTCTCTGTTACAGTCCAACATTCTGGTTGCCAGTTACACACTTCTTTCCTCCCCTATACCATCTCTTTCCCAGAGGAGAGAACTCCAAATCCCATCCAGTTATAGCCTCTAGCTTAGAATCTAAGAGCTCTGAAATACATAACCCTTTCTTTCATGTCTAGAAGAGGTTCCTCATAGTCCTGTTTGCTATGGGAAACCCTCTGTCCATTGTCTTCCACCTGAACATCTGGCTCCACCCTCTGAACATTCCCCCATAATCTTCCATAAGGACATGTAAGCTGTATATTGAGGAGTATCCCTTTCAGTCTGTTCAGCTTTCTGATGGTGTAAGTTCAGGAGCCTGAAGGACACTTATCATTTAAACAATCAAAAGAGATTTTGTGTTTTGGTTTAGGCTCAGGGTTTCTTTGGCAATAGAATATTCTCAGGAACTTAGGAGGCTTCTGATCTATTTGCTTCTGTTAATTCCTTGTGCTAGAAACTGTACACAAAGTTCCTTCTTAGGTATTATTCTCTAACATTCATATTTCTTTGCTTTCTTGTCTCTGTGCCTCTCTGTTAGTTAAATGGCAGCTTCTCTGAGGTCAGTGTGTATAGGGTGCTCGTGATCAGTCATGTCTGACTCTTCGCAGTTCCATGGACTGTAGCCCACCAGGCTCCTCTGTCCCTATGTAGGGTAATATACCTTTAATCTGGTTTTTGCTCCAGGACTGAGTCACTTTGTTCAACTGAGAAGTCTTATCCCCAAATCATTCTTCCAATTTCGTCTCTTAACCTTTGGGATCCAGAAGTAATTGAACTTTCCAACTTTGTAAGATCCTTGATCTTTGGACTTTCTCTGGTCATTTCAATCTTTCTTGGAAATTGGCCAATTCTTTCCTGAGCTTATCTCTTTCTTATAATACCTTACTAAATCCAGTTAGTAGCCAACATGTACCATCACTCTGACCCTTTCTACAATTTCTAGAACTTGTAGAATTAGCCACTAAGCCATTGCTACATACATCTGACTTCTACTATAATTCTCTGTATTACTTAAGGTTACACTGGTTGCTGTTAACAGAGAACCTTCACATTCTCAATGGCTTAATACAGGAAAATTTATTTCTTAATCACATCATGGTCTAATGCAAGTGTCACAGTGCAGTGGCCATCCATGAACAGGCACCCAGGCTCCCACAATCTTCTTTGTCTCCAGCCACCTCTTGGTCTTCAGAATCCTCTCCATTCAGGAGGCAGAGGGCAAAGACATCCTACTACAGCAGAGAAGACATTCCTACCCCTTCCCACAATCTCAACACACAATAAATATCATTGCTGTTTCTGTTACTACACGTCCATTGAAAATAACAAATGAAGGAAATGATGTATAGTTTTAGCCTGGAGTAAAGAAGACTTAGAGAAAACACGATAAGAGCTTTCAAATGTCATGTGGGAGAGGCGCTGGATTATTCTGTGTAGCTCCAGAGGGCAAAACTGGGAGCAGTGGGTAAATGAGGCAGTTTTCCATGTAAAGTAAGGAGAAGTTTCTTATAATTAAAGATGACTCCCAAATGCAGTCTTGCTTGAAAGTTACAAGTGCTGGGGCACTGGGAGTGCAGAAACAGAGGCTTCTGTCAAAATCCTCCAAGAGAAGATTCGTGCTTTAGGGAACACATCCAACCAGAGGACTCCTGGGTCCTCTTTCAACACTTGCATCTCATTTTCTGTATTTGAGACGGTGGACAGAAAGGGTTTTGATGACTGATGTCTCCAGCAATGTGTGGATCTCTGCGATGATCTCTTCTTAGTTGATAACTACGTTTTCTGCCTTTGGGGGCATTTACTGCTTCTTTGTTCCTACACTGTTGGTAAAATCTTACATCCTCCATATCTGGCCACTGCACATCATCCCAGTAAAATCTCCAAGTGACCTTCTTCAGCCCCACTGCAGTCAGTCACTGAAGGAAATAAATTCATATATTATTCCACCACCCACCTAATTTGGGGGGCCTGCAACATGGGAGTTATCCTTGAATCCTCCATCTCACTCACTGCTACATCTGACACGTCACCAAGTACTTGCTGTTCTAGTTCCTAAATATTTTGCAAATCCATCCACTTCTTTTCATTTTCACTCTTATCTCTCCAATATGGACACTGTTATCTTTCACCTGCCTCATTTGGATCCATTTTTTCACATGAAGCCTTTCAATATGCATAAATGGTATGAATCATGGTCCATAACATCAGCTGTATAAGATATATCACAGGACTTTATTTTTCATGGATCACCCTTCTCTCAATTTCAAAGGTCAATCCTTCCAGGCTGATAGAAATGTTATCCCCAGGTACTGAGATTTCCCTTGCATTGTTGTTCAGTCGTTAACTTGTGTCTGACTCTTTGCAACCCATGGCCTGCCGCATGCCAGGCTTCCCTGTCCTTCACTGTCTCCCGAAGTTTGCTCAGATTCATGTCCATTGAGTTGGTGATGCTATCCAACCATCTCATCCTCTGCTGCCCTCTTCTCCTTTTGCCTTCAATCTTTCCCATCATTAGGGTCTTTTCTAGGGTTTCCTTGGCTCCCTGGAATTGTGTCAGGCTTCCAGGCTCTTGTATGATCAAGGTTGAGGGACATCCAACAAGTGTCCCTTAGGGATGACCAACATCCACATTCCTGTTTTTTGAAAGTTCCCTGGGGTCTCACTACTGACAGGTTGTTACCATACACCTGCCATTCCAGAACCTACTGGAAGAAGATCACTCTCTTCTTCCCCAACTCCCAAGGAATCTGTTCTTCTAGCCTGCAAGGAAGCCCTACCTCCATCCTCCTTCTCCCTAGACCTCTTCCTACGTCCTCTGCAGATCTCCAAGTTCCCAAAGTGCTTAGACTTTAAAACTGAAAGCAGAAATTCTTGCATGGTGTATCTTCTTACAACCTTACAAGTAATGCACCCCTCCAAATATGGAAAGCACAGCTAGATATTTGTTTAAAAAGGAAAATATAAAGAAGAAAATGCTGGACAGAAAAAAAAGCCTAACCTACTCTTTCTAAATACTCTCAGGCCCGCTGTGCAAATCTGCTTAGGTTGCATCACCACTTAGTTTCTTCCTATTGCCCTTGGGATCAAGTTCAAATGTCTCTCACAATCTTGGGGGCTTTTGCATGATATCATCCCTGCCCTTCTCTGCAACTTCTCTAATCCCCCTCTTCCTTTTTCTCACACACCCTGGGCAGTCTCCTCTCTGCCTGCAGTAAACCAGGTCTGGAGTCTCCAAATACATGGGAGCTGGACATGGAATGTTCTTCCCTGCCTCTCTTTCCACCTGGCTCGCTGCATAGCAAGCTCCAGGTCTGGGCCCTTCCCCGAAAAGGTTTGATCCGTTGTTCTGGGATCTCACCACAGCACCTGTAAGCTCCTCCCCAGCCTGGGTTATGTGCCTCTTCAATGTCTGGAATGTCCACAAGGTGCTGACGGTGTCTGCCCTATCGGTTACTCTATTCCCAGTGCTTAGCAGGGGCCTGGCTACTTGAGTGGTTAAGAACCCACCTGCCAGGGCAGGAGACGTTAGGGATGTGGGTTTGATCTCTGGGTCAGGAAGACCCCCTGGAGGAGGAAATAGCAACCCACTCCAGTATTCTTACCTGGAGAACCCCATGGACAGAGGAGCCTGGTGAACTACAGTCCATAGTGTCGCAAAGAGTCAGACATGACTGAAGTGACTTGATTCGCATATACAGCTACTTCAGAAGCACTTTCTCAGTGCCTCAGAGAAGGCCCTACAATGCCATCTTGCTACTGGATAACTTGGCACACTGCAGAACTGGAGTGAGCATGTGTGATTCTCTATTCTGGCTTATTTGTACCCTCCTTTATCCCCTGCGGAGCTATGAATAAGGATTTGTATTTAAACCAAGCTCATCTGTGAAACATTTTATAGACACTTATATTTATCTTTACTGGAGATTAGCTTTTCATTCAGAATATTCTCATGCTTATTCTTGGACTTCTTCCTACAAATATCTGTACAACCCACTTTCTATGGGAGCAAAGGAGAGAAGTGGAAGGGGAGGGCAACTGCATTTTTGTTCACAGAAGTAGTAGACCCTATATTCTAATAGTAGGGCTCTGGGAGTGAAGATATTGAAGCTCAACTATTTTTAGGGAATGTGTCTTTGTTTTTAACACATTGGGAGTTTGTTTCAGAGATCTCCACTCTATGCAAAAAAAGAAAAAAAAAAAGAAACAGGAAATGAAAAAGTCAGCAGAAAGAAGGTCAGACAAAGTTCCAAAGGCCTCCAACATCAATATTTTTTTTTAGGGGGGAAAAAAAGCCAACTTTTTTTTTTTTTTAATGAAAAGAAAACCCTATTTTATTAACTGATGATAGCTTTATGACAGTTGTGTGATCTGGTCTATAATTTCTAAGTCATTCTTGAACTTGGCCCTCTGGAATCTCTCTTCCAGTTGCTCAGGAACTAAATCTCGACAGCATGATTTCTGTGCTGCAAACTGACATCCTGGGCTCCTGGCACAGTGATATTCACATGGCCAAGCAGATGTGAATTGTGCACAGGGGGATGTTCCCATAGCCTGGGTCACACCCTTCCAGGGACTGTATGACATAATGGTGCAAAAACAAAATAAAATTAGTCTGGTCCTGCCACATAAATAATACTTTAATAGTGCCAAAAGAAGTTGTCTCTGTCGCTCTTTTTTCCTTCCGGTCTTTAATGAGTTCCCTTCTCTACACTAAGCATTGAATCAAGACCTAGATATTTCCAAAACTTTGAAATCCTGACTTTGAAAAAGAACAGTGTGATCATATCAAGATGTGATTTTCCTAAAAATGGGGACATTTTAATAAGGGAAACTTCTGAAATTATGAAGTTATTTATTGCAAACTCAAGATCATTTTTTCTCTTATGGCAGACAAGTGAGTGCTCCCTAGGGCAGGGACAAAACTTCTACTCAAATGAAATAATTATAGACTTCTATCAGTCTTATGAGTAAAGAGAAAAACATACCAGTATTGTACTTTTACTTCTGAAAATTCATCCAGCGAAAATTAATCCTAACAAGGGAAAAAACGTCATGCCAAAAATGTCCAATGCAATTTTATTTAAAAGAGGAAAACAATTGAATACTTTTAAATAAATTATTTGCTTAATGCAATATTATACAACCATTTAAATTAAGATATTCAAAGAAGAAATGCTAGAGAATTTGTCAGGTTATCCTGTTAATTTACAATGTAAAATTCTAAATGCAGTGTGACCACCAACATTCAACCCAATAGCCATGAACAGAGAAAAGAGTGGGCACAATTTACCAACATTTGTGATTTGTTGCCCTTTGGGTGTTTGTATTATGGGTGGTTTTTCCTTTCACTTTCCAATAGAAGTATGTAAAGTATGTAATGTTTATGATGAAGAAAAAAATACTTTAGTTTCCCAACAAAGAATCGTCTTAGCCTAAGCTTTTCTTCCACTCAAGCCATGTAGGTACCCAACTCTTAAAGCGAATTAGATGAATGGGTTTGACTATTTGCATGTCTTATATTGTCATTTAGTTATAGTTAAAAAGCACCACATTAATAATATAAAAATGATGAAAGACCTTCTTCTTTGCCTGTTGTGCTGGATGAAAAAGTACATACCCATTTCTTTTTCAGAAGAAGAAAAATCTTGGTAGTTTAAATCTTGGATAATGGATATGAATTACACACTCATTGGTGGAGAACTTCTTGTCTGTTACTTTATCTAGTTGTCTAATTTATAAATTAAAGAAACAAATTCTATCAAACTAGTTATAATAAAATCATAACAATAAAAGCAACAGAACCCCAAATGCTAGTTGCTATTAATCAGATGATCCCCAAGCAATTTCTGTACAACTCCTGACTTAATGTCACACAGTCTTTAAAACTGGTCATATTTGTAGACAAAAAGATGAAATCACAGTGTATAAGTTCTCAGCTTCCAGAGGAATTTCATTTATAATGATGCTATTCGATTTTTTGTAAATAACATGCATGAATATAGTCCAAATATGCAGTTACTACATGATAGAAGCAGAACATATTTGCTTTTAATAAGTGACCACATTAAAAAGAATTGTGAGTCAGATTGATGAGGTTTAGGAGTACGTGGGAAAACTACAAGTTTCCAGCAAAATCAGGGAGAATCTTGAGTAACTCATCCATGTGAACGATGAATCCTTTCTCACATGTTAGGCGTCTCCATTCGTGTAGCTGAAATGTTTTGTTTCAAACTTGGCTGGTTTTGTATATGAAGTTGTGAAATGACTAAGGCATCATTTTCCTTTTTCTTTTGGAAAAAAGTAAAGAGGTAATAATAGCTTACTTGTGTTATCTATGATTGTATGTTTTCATTTGAGATCACCAAGGACAGAGGAAATTGTAGGATATAACTAAGCAGGAATTTGATGCAAAGCAGATACCTCCTTTCCTGAGACGATGTGCCTTGGTTAAAGACCTTTCCCCTGATCACTCTGGCAGTGTGGAGTGGAAGAACAGACAGGTACTTCTTGAATGTGTGATCCCAAATCAATTAGAAGAATGTCGGGGGGTATGTTGGGTAAGAGGTGGCTCAAGAGAGAGAAGCATCCAGTGTCAGGTTGGACGCATCTATTTCTAAATGTTTCTCTGAGTTAGAAACAGACATTTCATTTTCAACTCGGTCTTATGACTTGTGTGCTCCCTCGACTCAAGGCAGGGGGCTGGGCTGTGTCAGCGTGGAGCTCCATTTGCCCTCTGAGGCTATAAGACGGGCACTGGTTTCTCTCCCTGCAGAGCTACTGCCAGACACCTGGCAGACAAAGTGCCTTGGTTGACACCCAGGACGGGATATGATGATGATCACGTGTTCAACAGTGTGTGAGAGTGCCTTGTCTTTGGTCCTCTGACTGTGACCTAGAGGGGCGGGATGGCTGGATAAGTTTGTATTTCTGGACGATCCCCAGAGTCTTCTTCCTTCATCTGGCATTGCTGCAGTTTGAGTTGTGACAGTTCCTCTACTTGTCATTCTTGTGCTCCTGGAGTGGAGCATCCCCAGCGGAACTAGAGGGAGGGATGGTAGTAGTAGGAAGAGGTGGGGCCCGAGGTGACTCCTAGCCCCATACACCCCAATATTGCTTCCATCCTATAGACCCAAGGATTTTTTAAAATATTTGTTTATTTTGGCCATTTTGAGTCTTAGTCGCAGCCCACAGGTCTTCATTGCAGTGTGCAGACTCCTAGTTGTGGCATGCTGGATCGAGTTCGCTAACCAGGATTGAACCCAGGGCCCCTGCATTAGGAGAGCAGAGTCTTACCCACTGGACCACCAGGGAAGTCCCCAAGGATTTTATTTTTAAGTAAATGAAATATGCCTTATGTGGGAAAGAATTATTTGATAGCCTGATGCCAAATCCATCATTTCCCCCAGCTCTTCCAGGACCATCCAAAGTTTGCAATGCTTGCCCCCTGGTCTTTGCCCATCAAGATCTCACCTGACCTCAAGACCTAATTCAGATGCCCTCTTCTCCAGACTCCTTCTCTGATGCCCACGAGTCAGATCAGTTTTGTCTTCGTGTGATCGTTGGCATGTTCTGCACTGCATATTAAGACATGTGTAGTGGGAGCTGCATCATACCTGCTGGCCTCTGCCATCGTCCAGGGTCTCTGGAGTGCCTCAGCCTCCTGGGTCGGCAGCAGGCTGGAGAGAGGAGATGGGGTGGCATTCACCTTGTACCCACATGGTGCTCAGTGGGTCTTGAGGAAGGGAAGTGACAGGGCTTACGGAGGTTCTGGTACAGAGGCTGATTTAGCACAGGGATTTGCAGTGACTTCTTCTAATAATGGACCTTTTAAGTGAGCTGAGGCTTAGCTGCTTCTAAATAATAGCCTAGAGCCTGGGGAGCCAGATGGAGTGAACCACTGGCTGGGAGAAAACCTGGGCCCTGTGATGTGAACGAATGCTTTAGTGCCACACCTCACCAGCACGCCTCCAGTCTCTGAAAAATTTCCTGTTTGATACTGTAAGCTCCCAAAGGGTGTGGACTGCGACGGCTCTACTTACTGGAGTATAGCCTGTTGCCCCATGCATAGGGCTATTTAATAAGTACTGTTTAATGCTGGTCGCTCTCATAGCACAAGATGGGGCAGGGGGGTGAGGTGGGGGGGGGGGGCGGCTGCCCCAGTGTCCCCAGGGAGCAGCACACGGACCGCTTAGCTAATGATATTTGCTAAATTGTGGGGGAGCAGTGTGACCCTGCCCACCTTTTGTGGGAAGTAACAGGAAAATAGAACCTGTGATTCTCTCCCTCGAACCTGCTCATGGTCTAATCTAAAACTTAGTCCCAGAATTTGCATAAAATAAGGTAAGAACTGAAGAATTATGTCAAGGCAGAAAGGACTTCACTAAAAATTGCAAAAATCCACCTGATTATTCACTGAGTCTTCAAGACTTCTATGATGGCTGCTTCATTATAAAGTAGAAAAAGTGGCTTTTTTAAAAATTGAATTCTTTCATACGGAAAAAAAGCAATTACAGGCGTTTTATGTTTTTGCTTAAAACATAAAAATCTTGTTAGTTATGCTGTAAAAATGAAATTCTCTGGAATAAGGAGAATGTTTGCTGCTTGTGTTCACAAAGGTCATAGCATCGAATCTACCTGGAAACGGAGGAAATAGGATTTCTGTCTGCTGGCTCATTGTAGAGGAGTCCCCCATCAAAGGAAGCCAGACACAGGATTTTCTGTCTTTTTCCCCAACCTTCCATTGGTTTGTTGTTGTTCAAGATCTTCTTTCATATTTTACTTGTGAATTTAGAATTCAGAATCTCTGGAAACATTTGTTAACTTGGCCGATAGGAACATAAGAATTTCTAACACATCTACCCCATTTCCTGGGCAGAATATGCTCTGTTTTTCTTCCACAGATGCTCTTGTGACCTTTATTTTCTGCCATTAAACTTCCCCGCTGAGCTCTGAAATTCTGTTGCTCACTAGGCTGAGTGTTTCATATTCATGAGTTCATTTTATCTTCACAGTAATCTTTCAAACAGGTATAGTGCACATTCTTTGTGGCCAACCAGCCTCTGAAGGCAATGGCACCCCACTCCAGTACTCTTGCCTGGAAAATCCCATGGACAGAGGAGCCTGGTAGGCTGCAGTCCATGGGGTTGCTAAGAGTCGGACACGACTGAGCGACTTAACTTTCACTTTTCACTTCATGCATTGGAGAAGGAAATGGCAACCCACTCCAGTGTTCTTGCCTGGAGAATCCCAGGGATGGCGGAGCCTGGTGGGCCGTCTATGGGGTCACACAGAGTCAGACATGACTGAAGTGACTTAGTAGCAGCAGTAGCAGCAGCATCTGAACTCCGTTTCTCTTGGAGGGTTTCCCAGCCTAAGGTCTGAGAGGAGTCAGAGATTCCCTTCCTCCCTTTACGGAAGCTAAAATGTACTTTCTTAGCCTCCCATACAGCTAGGATGGGGACAGATGGCTTAGGCTCCATCAGCTGGCTGGACATGTTCTGGACTTGGACCAGAGAGTGAATGACATGAAGGAGCATATCCTGGTCAGGAGCACCCCAGTTCCAACAGCATCAACAGCCTCAGCATTGGTGTCACAGTGGCGTCTCCACGGGACCAGTTTGAGGCATGACTTTGAACATGGCTCCTGTCTTTGCAGTCTGAGAAGTCTCCAACTCCTCAGTAGCTTTAACACAATCCCTTTCTGCTTGCATTGGCCAGAGTGGCGTCTGTTGCTGAATCTAAGACTCTTAACTGATTCATGGCTACTATAATTAACCCCGTTTACGGATACTAATACTGAGGCTAGAGATGTTGAGTCACCTGCCTGAAGTCTACCAGTTAATAAGAGGTAGACCTGGGACTCAAACACAAGTGTGCTTAACTTCACAGCCTGTGCCCTCCACTTCCACATCAGGGTACCCCAGGTGCTACTTTGCACCACAGCATTCCTTACTCCTCACAGAGCTGCAGGAGAGTGCAGGGCACTAGGCAGGCACCCTCAACACAATCTAGGCCTTACCCTTTATAGTACATGAATTATCATTTCCTAGGCTCTTAGTATCAGAGAAGGCGATGGCACCCCACTCCAGTACTCTTGCCTGGAAAATCCCATGGATGGAGGAGCCTGGTAGGCTGTGGTCCATGGGGTCGCGAAGAGTCGGGCACGACTGAGCGACTTCACTTTCACTTTTCACTTTCATGCACTGGAGAAGGAAATGGCAACCCACTCCAATGTTCTTGCCTGGAGAATCCCAGGGACGGGGGAGCCTGGGAGGCTGCCATCTATGGGGTCACACAGAGTCAGACACGACTGAAGCAACTTAGCAGTAGCAGCAGCAGCAGGCTCTTAGTATACTTAGTCTCTTTAAATTTCTGTTAGTATGATTGCTATTTTGCAGCTGAGGAAACCAGAACTTAGTAACTGAGGTTGTTTCTTACCCAAGACCATACACTCAATTCCAGGGGATTCTAAGACTGAGGACTTTGTTGTCTGTTTACAGATCCTACATAGGTACTCACCTACAAATTATGGCCCTTTTATCTGTCTGCTGAATCTCATGTCATCATGTGGGAAATAAAGATGTGATGACTGAAGGGTTTTGGCTAGAGATAGTTTCTTCTATCCTGAGGAATATTCCTGACTGATAATTTAAACCATTTGGTAAGATTGTCCTATTTTCCAAGTGGAAATATTTTCTACTAACAAAAATTCATTTTCTGTGTATGGTGTGAGACAAGATTCCAATCATATGTGTTTTCTCGATGTGAAAAGTCAATTGTCCAGCACCATTGAATGACCTGCCTATTTATTTACCCTTTAACTTGAAATACCATATACCAGGTTTCCATATAAGTTACACCCCTGTCTATGGATAGTTTTGTCCCCAAACTCTGGTGTCTACATTTGCATTTTAGTTCAGTTCTAAATATTTCATATTTTCCATTTCATTTTGCTCATGGATTATTTAGAAGTACATTTAAATTTTTCCCCAATGTCTAGATTTTAATTTGTTCAAATTTATTATTAAAATTGCCAAACATCAGGATTTATTATTATGTAAACTATCTTTGATTTTGATTTCTAAGTGTATTACACTGAGCTATTAGAATGTGGTCTATATGACAAGGTACTGCTCTATTACTATAGTTATTGATGACATGTGGCTGAGTCATAGCATAAATGGGGCTAGTCCACATTGATATGGATAAGTGACTTAGCAGCAGCAGCATATTTCTAGGATTTAGTATGAGAAAGAAATAATATTTGGTTATGTTGGATAAAATAAAATATACTGTTAAAATTAATTTCACTTATTTCTTTTTCACATTTTTTAATGTGGCTACTTTGTATTTTTACTTTTAAGACATTACTTTGCTGACAAAGATCCATCTAGTCAAAGCTATGGTTTTTCCAGTAGTCATGTATGGGTGTGAGTAGGACTGTAAAGAAAGCTGAGTGCCGAAGAATTGATGCTTTTGAACTGTGGTGTTGGAGAAGACTCTTGAGAGTCCCTTGGACTTCAAGGAGATCCAACCAGTCCATCCTAAAGGAAATCAGTCCCGAATATTCATTGGAAGGACTGATGCTGAACCTGAAGCTCCAATACTTTGGCCACCTGATGCAAAGAACTGACTCATTGGCAAAGCCCCTGATGCTGGGAAAGATTGAAGACAGGAGGAAAAGGGGACGACAGAGATGAGATGGTTGGATAGCATCACCGACTCGATGGACATGAGTTTGAGCAAGCTCCAGGAGTTATTGATGGACAGGGAAACCTGGCGTGATACAGTCCATGGGGTCGCAAAGAGTCAGACATGACTGAGCAACTGAACTGAACTGAACTGAACTAGAAACTCTATTGGGAAGAGCCCGGGGAAGAGAGCATGGCAACCCACTCTAGTATTCTTGCCTGAAAAATCGCATGGACAGAGGAGCATGGCAGGCTACAGTTCATAAGGTGGTGAAGAGTCAAAACGACTGAAACAACAGCACACAAGCATGCAGAAACTCTATTTTTACCTATATGACTCACTTTCTATTTCTATTTGGCAGCACTGGTATAGATTATTTGGTTTTTAAAAATATTTATTTATTTGGCTGTGTTGAGTCTTAGTTGTGGCATGCAGTATCTTTGGTTGCAGCCAACAGACTCTAGTTGTGATACCCAAGCTTAGTTGCTCTGCAGCATATGGTATCTTAGTTTCCCAACCAGGGATCAAACCTGTGACCCCTATGTTGCAAGGCAGATTCTTAATTACTGGGAAGTCCTGATTATTTGGTATTCTTGATAATAGCTTTGTGGCTTAGTATTTGGTCAATTTTTGTAAATACTCAGATGAAATTGAAGGGAATGCAGACTCTATTGGTTGGTACAGAGCTCTCTACATGCTAATTAGATCAAACCTATTAATTGAATTGTTCATCTATTCTACATCCTTACTAATTTTTTGCCTATCAGATTCTAGAAGTATATTAAAACCCTCCTTTCAGATATTTTGAGGCTGTGTTGTTAGGTGCATATACTTTTTTTTTTTTTTTAGTCTGAGGGTTGTTGTATATTTTGGGTGACTTTTGCCCTCTCTTTCCATATGTTTGTGTTCTTTAGAGGGTATTCAGAATGGTAACATGTGACTTCTGAAGTTAATCAACATTTCTCCTTTCCATAGTTCATGAGAACCTGGGTTGCTGTAACTCATATCATTACCAGGACCTCACTTTCCTCCATACTATTTGTATGCCACCTCATTTTTCAGACTTTTAGAATTAGATTTTGCCATTGTTTTTAATATATGTTAATTCGTATGTATGCATTCTTAAAACTTTTGCATCTTGCTTCTCAATTATTACTTCTGTATTCAGTTTTATTCTTACAGAGGCAAAGCCCTTAGAGGTTCTCTCAACAAGTGTCTATGACTGTTAAACCCTTGATTCTTGTCTGAAATATCATTATTTTACCTTTACTCTTTGAATGGTTTATTTAACTAGATACAGAGTTTTAGGATAACTGTTTTTCAAAAGTGAAGGTGAAATGGTGACTCTGGTAGACAGAATATTGCCCCCCTTCCCAAAGATGTCCGAATCCACATCCTTATCCCTGGAACCTGTGACTGTTACCTTCTAGGATCCAAGGGACTTTTATACATGTGATTAAGATATTGAGAGGAGGAGAGTCTGCTAGGTATCCCAGTGTAACTACAAGGGCGCTTACAAGAGGAATGTAGGTCAGTCAAGGTCAAAGACAGGGAAGGAGACATGATGACAGACACAGAGATATGTGTATGTGAGAGAATCCAGTGATCCAAGGCATGCATACTCTTTTGTGTCCAACTCTTTGGGACCCCATGGACTGTAACCCACCAGGCTCCTCTGTCCATTTCCAAGGCAAGAATACTGGAGTGGGTTGCCATTTCCTTCTCCAAGGGATCTTCCTGACTCAGGAAGTGAACCTGTGTCTCTTGCATCTCCTGTGTCTCCTGCATTGGCAGGCAGATTCTTCACAGGTGCCACCTGGGGAATTTATGTGAATGAATGCAAGGGAAGAAATAAAGAGAAAGGTTTAAAACCCTCCACTGCTGGCTTTGAATATGGAGGAGGGGCCAAGAGCCAAGGAATGCTGGCAGCCTGTAGAAACTGAAAAAGGCCAGAAAATATGTTCATCCCTGGAGCCTGCAGCAGGAACCAGCCTGCCAACACCTTGACTTTAGCCCAGTGAAACCTCCATAACTGTTAGATAGTAAATTTATGTTATTTTAAGACACTTAGTTTATGGTAATTTGTTATAGCTGCAACAGGAAACTAATATAATTACTACAGACTGTATAATAGTAAAAACAAAAATAGGCAGATTGAATACAATATAATGAAAGCACAGAGGCTATAATTAGTGAGTTAATTATTACAAGGTTATTTTAATTTAAAGATATTATTCCATTACCTTTTTCTATTCCTACTCCCTCGCTTTACTTGTACCTGCTCCACTAATGTCTGAGTCTAACTAAAATACTTGTAGCAAATTGGGGAAAAAGAAATCATTGGGAACTCTTCTCCATAACCATTCAGCACACCTAATTTATGTAGATTTAGTGTTGTACGGTGAAATATTTTTCACTGAATGTTATTTTACTATGTATTTCAACATTATCTGTCCTCAGAAAATGAAAGAAAAAAACGATTACTCAATTCAGCAGTGTCACTGTGATTCCTGCTTTTCATTTCAAAGGAGCAACAGTTTAATAACATAATAATACCAGAAAGTAAGTCCATTCGTTTTCACTTTTCCTAGCTGCATGTAAGTACCCTTACTCTAATTATAACAGAGAGGTCATTCCTAAGGAATTACTAACCTTCAAATAATATGAGATAATTATTCCCAAGAGAATCAGACAAATTTGTAAGACAAATACAGTTGAAATTTCAGGCATCAATCTCTTTTTAACCATAGCCTGGGAACAAGGGAACTATGAAATATAATTTTACCCCAAGGTCCAACAAATGGCTGCAAGAAAATGATTTCTCTCCTGCCAAAAAAAAAAAAGAGGAAAAAAAAGGAAAAGAAAAAAACCCCTTTATTTTGGTACATAGTCTAATACTTGTACAGAGTGTTATTTTGTTTAAATAATAAAAAAAATCCCTTAAGGAAAAAAATCATTTTCTTCCAAATAGAGAGTTTTAGAAATAAATTTAGTATGTATTTTAGGAACTGTTTGCTCTGTGTTAGTCATCTTAGCATTGAGTCCCTTTGGCATGTAACCAATAGAACACTGGACCAGGCTTCTCATTTAGAATAGCATTTGGCTTGCTGAATGTCTCTCAACTTTTCACTAAAATACACATGAAGACATTGGAAGAGGTGAAATGTACATCACTGGCAATAGCTGGAACTCACAGTCAACCCAGAGGTCAAATTGGAGACGGATTTCCTTTAGATTCAACACCAATTATCCTAGGTTTAAAAATGAATAGTCTACCTTCCTGAACAATGCTTGTGGAAAGAGAAAAAATTTCTCCCTTTGTATCAACCCCCTATATCTTGGAGGCAACCCATTAACAGCAGAGTTTCCCAAACTGTTGCGTCTAGGAGCTTGATTCCTAAGGGTTTTTCCTCTTGGACAAGGGCCTATGGTCAAAAGTTTGGGCCCTTCTGCAAAATATATCTCTTGAGAAATTCAAAAAGTACATCAGCTATAGTAACGTTTGTGAGAGTTCCTGCAGAATAAAAACTTTAAAAATATTGTTTAACTTCAAATTTCTGAAGTGCATTTAACCACCTAGCCTATTGTTATCTCCTGTGTAATAAAATCTGATAACACCCTATAGCATCTGTATTTCAAGAAGCATGCTTTGGAAATGCTACCTAAGTGCATAGCTATATAGATCTGGCTTTTATTTTATTTTATTTTTTAACTTTACAATATTGTACTGGTTTTGCCATATATCAACATGAATCCGCCACAGGTATACACGTGTTCCCCATCCTGAACCCTCCTCCCTCCTCCCTTCCCATACCATCCCTCTGGGTCGTCCCAGTGCACCAGCCCCAAGTGTCCAGTATCGTGCGTCGAACCTGGACTTGCGACTCATTTCCTATATGATATTATACATGTTTCAATGCCATTCTCCCAAATTATCCCACCCTCTCCCTCTCCCACAGAGTCCAAAAGACTGTTCTATACATCAGTGTCTCTTTTGCTGTTTCGTATACAGGGTTATTGTTACCATCTTTCTAAATTCCATATATACGCATTAGCATACTGTATTGGTGTTTTTCTTTCTGGCTTACTTCACTCTGTATAATAGGCTCCAGTTTCATCCACCTCATTAGAACTGATTCAAATGTATTGTTTTTAATGGCTGAGTAATACTCCATTGTGTATATATACCACAGCTTTCTTATCCATTCATCTGCTGATGGACATCTAGGTTGCTTCCATGTCCTGGCTATTATAATCAGTGCTGCGATGAACATTGGGGTACATGTGTCTCTTTCCCTTCTGGTTTCCTCAGTGTGTATGCCCAGCAGTGAGATTGCTGGGTCATAAGGCAGTTCTGTTTCCAGTTTTTTAAGGAATCTCCACACTGTTCTCCATATGGCTGTACTAGTTTGCATTCCCACCAACAGTTTAAGAGGGTTCCCTTTTCTCCATACCCTCTCCAGCATTTATTGCTTGTAGACTTTTGGATCACAGCCATTCTGACTGGCATGAAATGGTACCTCATAGGGGTTTTGATTTGCATTTCTCTGATAATGAGTGATGTTGAGCATCTTTTCATGTGTTTGTTAGCCATCTGTATGTCTTCTTTGGAGAAATGTCTATTTAGTTCTTTGGCCCATTTTTTGATTGGGTCATTTATTTTTCTGGAATTGAGCTGTAGGAGTTGCTTGTATATTTTTGAGATTAGTTGTTTGTCAGTTGCTTCATTTGCTATTATTTTCTCCCATTCTGAAGGCTGTCTTTTCACCTTGCTTATAGTTTCCTTTGTTGTGCAGAAGCTTTTAAGTTTAATTAGGTCCCATTTGTTTATTTTTGCTTTTATTTCCAATATTCTGGGAGGTGGGTCATGGAGGATCCTGCTGTGGTGTATGTCGGAGAGTGTTTTGCCTATGTTCTCCTCTAGGAGTTTTATAGTTTTTGGTCTTATGTTTAGATCTTTAATCCATTTTGAGTTTATTTTTGTGTATGGTGTTAGAAAGTGTTCTAGTTTCATTCTTTTACAAGTGGTTGACCAGTTTTCCCAGCACCACTTGTTAAAGAGATTGTCTTTAATCCATTGTATATTCTTGCCTCCTTTGTCAAAGATAAGGTGTCCATATGTGCGTGGATTTATCTCTGGGCTTTCTATTTTGTTCCATTGATCTATATTTCTGTCTTTGTGCCAGTACCATACTGTCTTGATGACTGTGGCTTTGTAGTAGAGCCTGAAGTCAGGTAGGTTGATTCCTCCAGTTCCATTCTTTCTCAAGATTGCTTTGGCTATTCGAGGTTTTTTGCATTTCCATACAAATTGTGAAATTATTTGTTCTAGCTCTGTGAAGAATACTGTTGGTAGCTTGATAGGGATTGCATTGAATCTATAAATTGCTTTGGGTAGTATACTCATTTTCACTATATTGATTCTTCCAATCCATGAACATGGTATATTTCTCCATCTATTAGTGTCCTCTTTGATTTCTTTCCCCAGTGTTTTATAGTTTTCTATATATAGGTCTTTAGTTTCTTTAGGTAGATATATTCCTAAGTATTTTATTCTTTTCGTTGCAATGGTGAATGGAATTGTTTCCTTAATTTCTCTTTCTGTTTTCTCATTATTAGTGTATAGGAATGCAAGGGATTTCTGTGTGTTGATTTTATATCCTGCAACTTTACTATATTCATTGATTAGTTCTAGTAATTTTCTGGTGGAGTCTTTAGGGTTTTCAATGTAGAGGATCATGTCATCTGCAAATAGTGAGAGTTTTACTTCTTCTTTTCCAATTTGGATTCCTTTTATTTCTTTTTCTGCTCTGATTGCTGTGGCCAAAACTTCCAAACTATGTTGAATAGTAATGGTGAAAGTGGGCACCCTTGTCTTGTTCCTGACTTTAGAGGAAATGCTTTCAATTTTTCACCATTGAGGATAATGTTTGATGTGGGTTTGTCATATATAGCTTTTATTATGTTGAGGTATGTTCCTTCTATTCCTGCTTTCTGGGGAGTTTTTTTTTTTTTATCATAAATGGATGTTGAATGTTGTCAAAGGCTTTCTCTGCATCTATTGAGATAATCATATGGTTTTTATTTTTCAATTTGTTAATGTGGTGTATTACATTGATTGATTTGCAGATATTGAAGAATCCTTGCATCCCTGGGATAAAGCCCACTTGGTCATGGTGTATGATCTTTTTAATGTGTTGTTGGATTCTGGTTGCTAGAATTTTGTTAAGGTTTTTTGCATCTGTGTTCATCAGTGATATTGGCCTGTAGTTTTCTTTTTTTGTGGCATCTTTGTCAGGTTTTGGTATTAGGGTGATGGTGGCCTCATAGAATGAGTTTGGAAGTTTACCTTCCTCTGCAATTTTCTGGAAGAGTTTGAGTAGGATAGGTGTTAGCTATTCTTTGAATTTTTGGTATAAGAACCAGAATATTAGTTCTCTTTCCTCTCCTCTCTTTTTATATTGAGATCAAATTCTTCAAAAATAACTGAGTAAGCATCAGGCATGAGGGAGCTCATAGTAGAAAAAAAGACTTAATAGAATAAAATAAGATAAAAATAAAGCCACATGTAATGAAAATGAAGAGCAGTAAATTATACAAGCATTGTAAATGGTCGTGTATTCAGTAACTATAATTAAAATGAAAGTAATAAGAAAGTAGTTATATTTAAGCAAATTTTTCTGTGTTCATACAGAAAAAGGACAAGAAAGTGTAACTAGAAAAATTCTGAAAAAGAATTATATTGAGAGGCATTGGCTTAACCTGTTTGGCCTCTTTGAATAAAGACAACTTGTAAAACAAACGTAGCTTTGACAGAAAAATAGACAAACTGCCCCCAGTGGAAGAAAATAGAAGATCCACAACTTCCCAGAAAGAAATACACAAGAGCGTTCAGCATATGACAATGGTAACCTCTCAAGTTCATAGGAAGAAATCACACTAATTCTTTATACAGTGTTCTCTATGTGTCAGAGACTGTCTAATTATTTTATGTGTACAAATTATTTCATCCTTACAACCACTTTCCAAAGTAATATTATTTACCTCAATTTATAGATGAAGACTTTGAGGCTAGTGTTTTAGCAGAGTTTGAATTGAACCCCAGGCTACAGATACTGTACTTTTAACTTTTCTACTCATTAAACTATTAGATCATCAAATAATTACTGTCAAGCGAAACCAGGAGGACATAGCTTTATAGATACTTTATATGTGCGTATACATCCATGCATATAAATGATTACCTCAAATCACAGGTGTGTATTTATGTAATAGTTTATCTATTGTGTATATATATGAAAATAACTAGTAGGGAAAGCATCAGCTGGTTAGTAGTTTGGGGATTATAAATGAGCCTAATTTTTAAAATTTATAATTTGATATAGTTTCCTAGTATCCTATAATAACATTGCTTTTATGATTGGAAAAAATAGAAATATTAAGAAATGAAACAAGATAAACAATAATCTGATATTAAAATAAAGAATCTACCTGTGGTACGGAAGGCCCAGGTTCAATCCCTGGGTAGAGAAGATCCTCTGGAGAAGGAAATGGCAACCCATTCCTTGCCCAGTGAATCCCATGGACAGAGGATCCCAGTAGGTTATAGTCCATGGGGTCGCAAAGAGTCGGACATGACTGAGCAACTAACACTTTGACTTTTGATACTTAGTTTATGGCTTCAACTGCAAAAATGATATTAGTTTTTAGGAAACTGTGAGGCTTCAAAACAATGTATTTGTTGGGGATCCCCAGCCCTTGGTTCCTCTTGGTGGCCATTAGTGGCACCTTAGACAAAGAGTTTGAGAAGCACTGGGGTTAGACTGAAAGTAGTGCATTTAGATATGTAGGGTGGTTAAAAACTCAAAAAACTGTGGAAAATTCTGAAAGAGATGGGAATACCAAACCATATGACCTGCCTTTTGAGAAATCTATATGCACGTCAAGAAGCAACAGTTAGCATTGGACATGGAACAACAGACTGGTTCCAAACAGGGAAAAGAATACATCAAACCTATATATTGTCACCCTGCATATTTAACTTATAGAGTACATCCTGCGAAATGCCAGGATGGATGAAGCACAAACTGGAATCAAGGTTGCCAGGAGAAATATCAATAACCTCAAATATGCAGATGACACCATCCTTATGGCAGAAAGTGAAGAACTAAAGAGGCTCTTGGTGAAAGTGAAAGAGGAGAGTGAAAAAGTTGGCTTAAAATTCAACATTCAGAAAACTAAGATCATGGCATCTGGTCCCATCACTTTGTGGCAAATAGATGGGGAAACAATGGAAACAGTGAGAGACTTTCTTTTTGGGGGCTTCAAAATCACTGCAAATGGTGGCTGCAGCCATGAAATTAAAAGACACTTGCTCCTTGGAAGAAAAGTTACGACCAACCTAGAGAGCATATTAAAAAGCAGAGACATTACTTTGCCAACAAAGGTCTGTCTAGTCAAAGCTATGGTTTTTCCCATAGTCACATATGGATGTGAGAGTTGGACTATAAAGAAAGCTGAGCACTGAAGAATTGATGCTTTTGAACTGTGGTGTTGGAGAAGACTCTTGAGAGTCCCTTGGACTGCAAGGAGATCCAACCAGTCCATTCTGAAGGAGATCAGTCCTGAGTGTTCATTGGAAGGACTGATGTTGAAGCTGAAACTCCAATACACTGACCACCTGATGCGAAGGGTCATTTGAAAAGACCCTGCTGCTGGGAAAGATTGAAGGTGGGAGGAGAAGGGGACAACAGAGGATGAGATGGTTGGATGGCATCACCAACTCAATGGACCTGAGTTTGAGTAAACTCCAGGAGTTAAGGATGGACAGGGAGGCCTAGCATGCTGCAGTCTATGGGGTTACAAAGAGTCAGACATGACTGAGCAACTGAACTGAACTGAAAAATTATTATGATGATCCCATCACTCTTTCTGGCTAGTGAAATCTGATTCTTAAGATTTCCAATGAAAGAATGATCTTAGACACCATTTTCAGAATCCTGTTTCAGAAAACCCAGGTTTTATGCTGCCAAGCAAATTGTACCTGAAGGTTTCTGGTGAGTTCTGTAATTCCTGGTATCATTCAGGTCCAACCCCAATAAAGCTAAAACATAAAGAAATAGTTTGACAAACCCTGAACAACGTCCTTACCATAGAGCAGACCATCGTAAGACACCTGAATTGGATAAACAGTCATCTCTTTTTAAAAGATACAGAGGGAGAGATTGAAGGTATCGACCATGATTTAAGACTTGATGATGTTAAAATATTACCTCCCACAGAAGCCTTCCATGGCCCCTCTGTCTGTTGAAAGCCCATCAGTGGCCCTTACTCTGCCTCCTTTAGCCCATCAGCCATAGCACTTAGAATGCTGTGTGGTTAACACTGGTTTTCTTGTCTGTTCCAACTCTCGGCTTGCAGACTTGAAGCACTCACCACGTGGTCTCCATATCCCATCTCTCAGCACAGAGGAAGTATGCTTAGTAGTATGTACTTAGAGATTGAGTTGAGGAATTAATGTCTTTTAATTCCACATTAAAATGGACAGTAGGAAGTTCAGGAGTGGATTTCAGGGGATTGGCCAGGGCTGGAGATAAACTCAGATAAACTCAGAAGTCATAAAAGTGATACCACATTTTTCTATAAGCTTATAATGCAAAAACTTAATTTTCATATATATTATCTCTACTGAATCCATGAGGTAGATAAATATCATCACAAGCGTTTTCTTAGGTGAGAACCCGACTTGTTCAATGACGTTCAGCTGAGAGGTTAAAAAAAAAAAATGTGAAGAACTGACAGTTATGGAGTACTTTGTGTATGTTAGACACTACTCTTGGCAGGTTATTTATATCAACTCCTTTAATCCACTCAGAACTCAACAAGATTTTATCCCCATTTTAAATGCAGAGGAAAGGGAGGGGAAGAATGATTAAGTAACTTGCCCATGGCCAGAAAACTGGTAGGTAGAAATGGGTTTTAAGGGCCAGCAGGCTGCTCAAGGCATCCTCTAGTTTATATTGAAGCTGAACTACCTATGGAGCTGGGATCTCAATTAGACTGTAAGTCCAATGCTGTTTCCACCAAAGCACATGATTTTTCTCATTTATCACTTTGGTGCCATCATGTGCAGATCTCATAGTTTAGGCTAAGGAAATTAGATGAATGCTAATAAGTGTGAAAATACGTAATGCAGCCTATGCATAACTCATAGATTTGGATAAGCAAATTAGATTAATACATTAAAAAACACTAAAAAGAATACATTTTTCACACAGTGAACACTGAAAAATATTGGCTTTTGTTTCTGGAGTGTTAGACTAGGAACAGATGAACTCTTCAGGAACTTTGTCAATTTGAGGGGAAAGTTAAAAATCTCTTTGGGGCCCTGGTTTTTAAATTAGTAGTAATAGTAAGCCCTTCTTCCCTTGATGGGTTGCTGGATGGATAAAACAAGACAATAATTTGGAAATAATTTGAAAAGTGGAATCTTGTACACAAAAATACTAATTGGTTACCTCTTATATGCAATCAAAATATTCATGTTGTGACTTCAACCCAATTCCTCTTGCTCACTGTTGGGGACACCAGTACACTTAGTTTATGGCTT
Organism: Bos javanicus; assembly: GCF_032452875.1. NCBI lineage: Eukaryota > Metazoa > Chordata > Mammalia > Artiodactyla > Bovidae > Bos > Bos javanicus. Next base: position 30,194,780 of record NC_083874.1, on the reverse strand, counting down.
CAACTGCAAAAAATGGTATCAGTTTTTGGGAAACTGGGAGACTTTACAACAATGTATTTGTTGGGGTTCCCCAGCCCTTGGTTCCTCTTGGCTGCCATTAGTGAGTGGTACTTTGGAGAAAGTTTGAGAAGCACTGGGTTTAGACTGGAAATAGTGTTATAAGATATGTGGGGAAAAAGTGAAAGTGTTAGTCACTCAGTTGTGTCCAACTCTTTGCCACTGCATGGGTTATACCCTGCCAGGCTCCTCTCTCTATTCTTACCTGGTCACTGGTGGGCAGAAAGGAATGTACAAGCTGGGTCTTTCCTTTAGGACTTGTCCAATCAATCAGGATTGATTCTTCTCTCTAGCTTTTCTATGCTTTGACTATTTTTGCATTAGAAAGAAATTTCAGGAGATCAAGATACAGATGGACCAAAGGGTGTCTACTGCTTTATTCCCTATCTAATGCAATATCCCCTGGATAGTTATCACCCTCATTGCTTTTGGTCTTCGGGCAGAAAATGGTACATTTCCCCAGGGCCTGATTCTACATTTGAGTGGAATGCAGATGAATGATGCCTGTACGGAAATCTGTGCTACAGATTCTCAGCAACTGATGGAGAAGAGAACACCTTGACTACTTTTTATAACCATTCTGGGGTCTTAGAGAACTGAAATTGAGGCCTTAGGATGAAATCAATTTAATACCTCCTAGGACTCAATCCCACTAGACCTTTGGGCAAGTCCTCCCTTAAGCGGTATTATTAGACCTTAAAGTACAACATCTCTCTCAGGCAAGCCAGTGAGCATTCTCAAAACTGTTTGCACTTTTATGCTGTTAGTTGTCCGTCAGTATAAACCTGCAGATTACACCGGTGGAGAGGTGCTGTGTTCCTGCGGTAGCTCACTCAGGAACAATTGTTGCAACATAATATCTTCTGTTTCAATAAGGAATGTTGCATTGCCTGTCTGACACCAGGGGAACTTCAGGTCCCCTGGGAGAACTTTCCCGAAAATCCCCTATATCAACCTTCCTTTCTGAATAACACTTCTCTGTGGGAATTGTAGGTTCAGTCCCATGTCAGTAAATGGTCCCCTAATAGCCCTCCATGGCAAAGTTATGACTTATCCCCAAAGAAAAAATGCTGCCTGTGAGCATGTTTTATTGAGGCTAAGAGTCAAGTCATAAAACATCAGCCTTCACATCTGAGTGCCTGTTCACTAAAACACTATTTATTTGTACATAAATATTTGTCTTTTCTTTGTAGGGTGTATTTGCTTGCGTATTCAAGTAAACCATATGAGTAAATTTAAAATGTCTAAAGTGTTATAATGGGAATGTAGATTAAGAGCTGATTATTTTGGCTGCTAGTTTTTCAAACATGTGAAACAGCTCCTGGCTTTATCTAAAGAATACACACAGATACAGTTCTCATATTGAAGTTCTCATAGTGAAAAGCCATGTAATGCTATAAGTATTAAAATAAATTAAAAGTTGACAGACCACACAGTTCTTCACTGTAAAATTAATTTTTATGTGTATGTGTTGGTTTTGTTCCTTATGAAGGAAGACTATTTCTGTTCATTTGATATCATAGAAACATTATGGCAAGTTAAAACTAGCATGTAAATACAAACATTAAGCACTTGGAAATAATGCATGATAAAATGATGTAAGGTCTGTAAGAAGTCCTGTATGTCTGTCTGAATATCTATCTGTTATCTCATATGGTCTCTGAATCTCTAGGGTTTTTTCCTAATGTGTGTTATAAAATTGTCTTCTCTTTAAATTACTCATGCTTGCTTCCTGACTTCCATTAATAGAGCATATGTGTTTCCCAAGTAGAAATATATCTTCTAATTGCTTTCAGTGAAAATTTGAAGTTACTTCTCAAAGTGAGCACCAAGGCAGAATGGGGTTTTCACTGGTTTCGTTTTTTCTCCAAAGTGTCTGTAGAGTTGAAGCTCTTTTTCTCAGAAACTCCTAGTTTTGCTGAGACACCAAGGTAGATTATTAAAATGATATGCATAAGAAGCAGACGGAAATAATCTATACTGTGCTTTCATAAGGAAGGATATAAGCAGTCTTGGCAAGAGGGTGTTTGAAAATACGTATTCATTCATTATGCTCTTTTCTGTCAGGTGTTGATAACAGACTCATTACCCTTAAGTTTGAGCTTAAACTTGGAATGTAGTATTTGAAAAGAAGGTGCTGAAAGCAATTTTAAGACTTCTTTATATATCTGCTAAAACTAATTAAATGGAACAGAAGAAGAAAAGAAATGCTGTCGCCTTCGTGCCAAATCAGCTTACTGTGGGTTCTGACACAGACGGGAAACCGGAAAGGAAGTGCAGTTTGGCCCTTAAGAGTGAAATAAGTTTGGTGTTGGTTTATTCTGCACCCTCAGCAAGGATGCTGACAAGAATTGCATGTGAGAGTCTAATGACTCAATGTGAGCTGCAATTTGCTGTCTATAGGAAAGCCATGGGAAATCCACTTTACACAAAAAGATCAGTAAATTAAATTTCAGAAGATTTGGATTTGATATTTGCACATGAATAATGAAGTGAGAATGCTCTGTTAAGAAACTGTGTTACTGGTACTATTTATTTCCAACTGCCCTTAGAAACTAAACAATAATTTGCTGATTGAACAATAAGAACCTCTCACAATTAGAACCTAGGAAATAAAAGTCATCTGAAAAAAAGAAATGGGAAACGCAAAACTCTAGGGGCTGACACAGATGAGTGCTTACCAGGAGTTGAGGTGGGGGAAGGGGTCACCTATAAAAGGTGTGTGTGTGTGTGAATGTTAGTCACTCAGTCATGTCTGACTGTTTGTGACCACATGGACGGTAGCCTGCCAGGCTCCTCTGTCCATGGGATTCTCCAGGCAAGAATACTGGAGTGGGTTGCCATGCCCTCCTCCAGGGCATCTTCCCAATCCAGGGATCAACGGGGGTCTCCCACATTACAGGCAGATTCTTTAGCATCTGAGCCACCAGGGAAGCCTATAAGAGGTGATGGAACCATTTTTGTGTCTTGGACAGCACACCCAGTGGTGGTGTTGGTTGCAGAGTCTGCATTTGTCGAAATTCATTGACTTGTACATTGAAAAGAGTGAGTTTCAGTGTATGTAAATTAGCTAGCAATTTAGTATTAAAAAATCACCATAACCAAAATAGCTTTAAATTAATTTTAAGTTGTAAAATTTCATCACCACTTCTCTTTAAATCTCTTTAAATTCTCTTTAAATCTTTAAATCTTTTGACAGGGTTTTTTCTGGTTCAAGGCAAGTGGAGGCAAGAAAGACAAGTCAGAGGGAAATTACTTTGTGCCTTGAGAGTTGTTTACCCTGAGTTCTTAGCTGAGCTTTTTAACAATTATTTTGGAAAAAGTTAAAATACTATTTAAATAATAGGGAAAACAAACAACAAATACCAGAATGGTCGCCACCCAAAATGAACAGATGTTAACATTTTATTGTTTCTGCATCAGATTTTTATGTGTAGATAGACTAGAACTTCAGGCTTCCCAGCTGGCACTAGGGGTAAAGAACCTGCCTGCTAATGCAGGAGACATAAGAGACATGGGTTCCATCCCTGGGTCGGGAAGATCCGCTGGAGGAGAGCATAGCAACACACTCCAGTATTCCTGCCTGGAGAATCCCAGGGATAAAGGAGCCTGAAGGGCTCCAGTCCATAGGGGTGCAAAGAGTCGGACACAAGTGAAGCGACTTAGCATGCACAGACTAGAACTTCAGAGGTCAAGGTGAAGTCTGCCTTTTTCTCCTCTCCTGGCATGCTCTACAACCTCCAAACATTATGCTGAGAAAGAATACGGCAAAAATTGTGGGGAAAATGATGAACGCTGTCTTCAGTAAATGGAACGAGTTAGTCACATTCACCACATAACCACCGGGTACATACCTCACAGTCAGTGCCCTTGGGAAGGCAGGATGAATACACACATGTTAACATATAAAAGACACATTAGATGCATGGCAACCATAGCTGACTACGCAGAGCTAAATGCAATCCTGCGAGAGCATATTTAGTTTAATAACCAGGGTGGACAGGATTAGTGAACCTGCATGCCTATTACAATATCCAGTTTTTCCAACTTTTTCATCCACTTCCCCCAAGAACTCCTGGGATAAAGTCAGTCCAGATTACAGGGAAGGAACAAGACACGACAGATCTGCACTTAACAGGATTAATAAAGTTTTTAACTTTAAATAGTATCAAACCAAAGAGACCACAGGAGAAAACAAATTTGGGACTAATGCTGAATCTGCCATCTTCATTTAAACAAAATAACTGTAGATGGCTTTTCAAGTTGCAAAAACTGGCTGAACTGTCCAAATGTCCCCCCTCCCTCCTTTCTACTGCATGCCTGTCTCTGACAAGAAAATTGCTAGTCTTAATCTGAAATAAAGCAATTACCGAATAGAGATGTGTCATATTTATAGTCTGCCCTCGGTGACAGGAATAACTTGCTTGCAACATTGAGAAAGTCACCCAAAATTGCTTTCTTAAACGTTTCGTGGAATTACCAGAGCTGCAGAGTAGAATATTAGCCTAACTTGTTTAATATGACTTATTTATATAAGCACTGGGTGATGTGACTCCATAAGGCTGATGTCATCTTGCCATCAGCTTCACGAACTGTTACATTCCCCCAGGACAATCAAGAACAAGAATTGCTTCTTCAAGACCAAATTCTTTTAAGTGGCATTTGAGACACTACAACTAGATTCCAACTTGGAGCTCCTAACTAGTTTTCACCACCCTGAAAGGAATTTTTTGATCCCAGTCACCTTTGTGTGCATGAAATCCATTATCAGTATTAGTGGTATGGTTTTTCCACTCCACACTCCTGTTCTGGGTGGCTTCAGCCAGCCTCGTGGCTTTCAAAGCCATCCATGTGTCTATAACTATGGGCTTCCCAGGTGGCTCAGTGGTAAAGAATCTGCAATGCAGTAGACACAGAAGGGACAGGTTCGATCCCTGGGTCAGGAAGATCCCCTGGAGTAGGAAATGGCAACCCAGTTCTGTGTTCTTGCCTGGAAAATTCCATGGTCAGAGGAGCCTAGTGAGCTACAGTCCATGGGGTCGCAAAGAGTTGGACACGACCAAGTATACATGCACACGTCTATACCTGACCAAATTATATCTATACCTTTCTCCTGACCTCCAAAGGTATATATCCACTTGACATCTGTGCTCTGAGGCCTGATGCCTCATCACTCAGTGTGTGATTCTCAGATCAGCACCATGGCATTACCTGGGAGCTTGTTAGCATTGTGGGACTCAGGGTACCATCTTAGGTTGACCGAATCAGAATCTGCATTATAACAAGGTCCCCAGTTTCCCATGCACATTAAAGTTTGAGAAGCACTGGTCTGTATCACGATGGAGGATTTTGCACATTTTACCCTGATGATGTTATTTATTTGGCACAACCATGCTATTAGATTATAAACTCTGCATGGCATGAGACCGAGATTCATTTTGCTTTATACTTCTACCTCCTAGCAGAGGAGAATCTAACAGTAGATACGCAATTTGTTCCATTACTAAAATGCAAATGGATACATTGGCATGGGAGCCTGTTGCATTTGACTGTGGGATGGAAGAAAGTTGACTGACTCATGGTACCCACCGTTCACTGGCAGAGGCATCATTGCTCATCACTGTGGATTCATAAGTTTGCATGTAGTACTTCATGACCAGTTCTAGGAGGGGCTGTATTAGGCTTTAGGATGTCAATTAAGTAATGCTTTTGCAGGAAGTTATCACCAAATAATGCTACAACAACCTCGCCCTTTCTCTGGCTTATTCAAAATTTGAATTTGTCCAAGGAGCCAATTAGAGTCGCTAGCCCATTTGTCCTGTTCTAACCTGGACATCTGTACAGTAATTGGGGCATGACTGAGGCTTTTCCTTAAAATATGTGTTTACGAGCGTTGGCCTGGGCTTATGCAGGATCACACTGGGCCTGTGTTTTTCAGCAGAACAGATGAGCATCCGCATTTCACCCTGAGCTAGTGTTTCCTATTCAATTTCCCAGCTTTGTTCCTGTATCTGATACTCATTTAAGAGGACTTCACGGGACCCGCAGGATTCGTGAAAATCAATGGGCAGTAAATTTAGCTCTCGGACAACCTCAGAATGGCCCTCATTTACATCAAGAATTGAAACTGGGCGATGGAAGTAGTAACAGAGGGACCACTAAGATCCTGCAACCTCGGGAGGTGGGGCTGTCAGCCTGGTGTCCGGGGGGCAGAGCCACAGCTCACTCACTGTGGAGAGGAAGGCTGGCTTTGAAACACAACTTCTATGTAGATGAATACTAGCAGTAACATGTTTTTCAAGGGTGTTTTAGGTGTCAGTGCTTATTGTCTATACAAATAAGGTGTCTAGCTGAAGCATTATTCCCTGTTTTTCAACTGCTTTTATATCTGTATTGCTGTGTTTTACTTTGGAGCAGACTTTCCCAAATGTGTCTGATCCTGAGAACCACCTGGGGAGTTTGTTGAATACTTGCTTTCCTGAGACCCACCCCAGACCTAATTAAGGTTTCCCCTGACAACTAATGGGGAATGAGCATTTCATATCAACTCTTCCGTTGATTCTTAATTGAATTACCTTCTCTTAAGTGTTCATCTATATTTTTTCTGAGGCAGAGTAGCAAAGCTCCTCTGATTCTGTTCATTCATCTCTTGAAGAATTTTTTTGAGCAGTTTTGGAGCCTGGACCCTCTGCTAAGCCCTAGGGAGACAAAGATGATTAAGACTCAACCTCTGCCATCAAGGAGATCAGATTGCAGGGAGATGAGACACATAATAAGATGCACTGAACATAATGTCCTGGGGACCATGTAAGAACTAGACACAAATCAAGCCCTACAGTTTTATGTCTTTGAGAGAAATGATAATCCTACACATTTTAAAATAGAGCCAAAACAAAATTTTCAGGAAATTAGTGTGTCTCCCACGCCACATTAAAATGAGATTCTTTACTTTTTTAAGACCGCCAGAAACAGCTTGTAGCTTGCCCAGAACTTGGCACAAAGCTGGCACAGAACAGTTATTGATGAAACAAATTAATGAAAAGAAAGGTCTGCAAAATTAAGTACTAAAAGCAAAACAAGGGGATTCTTCCAACTAACCATAAGTGAAGAAGACTGGCAGGGCCTCAGAACGCTTGTTCCAGGAGTTCACACAGGGGTTTCGGACTCCTCGCTCACTCTATGTTCCATTGCTGGCTGGCTGATACATTGGTTGCTATGGAATAAAATATTTTGTCCTTCCCATGAGCCACTTTGCTCAGTCATCATGAGCATGGCAAAGAAAAGTTACCCTCATCGGGACTTCTGCTTTTTTTGTTGTTGTTTCTTGCTATCCCTTTTTTCTTCCAAATGCAGACTATTTAATATGAATGTTATTTTTTCCAAACAGGGCATAATGTCTAATGTTGGGCTTTCTACCAGGGGAATATCTTACTAAATAGAGCTTAGTGCCATATATTTCTTAGGCCATAGATTTCATTTTCCTGGAAGGAGTTTCTCATCCACTCTGGAGGGACTTCAGGTTGAAAGCCTTCAGGACAAAAATAAATACATAAATAATAAAATAAATCTAACACTAGTCTCTCCATCTACATTTCCATATAAAGAACCCCAACTGAACCAGAAGTGAACACAAGAATACTTGTGCCCTATCTTATTCTTCCTAATTTTCTAAATAACTGTATTCTAAGTATCATAGCTGGAGAACAATTAAGGAGAATGCATGTAACTCCATGCCAGCTTTCTAGAAGTTGAGATGTAGGTAGTGTGTGCATGCAAAGTCGCGTCAGTCATGTCCGACTCTGTGCGACCTTGTGGACGATAGCCTGCCAGCCTCCTCTGTTCATGGGATTCTCCAGGCAAGAATACTACTGAGGGAATCTGGCCCTGTTACTTGTGAGCTTTGTGAATTCATATGTTTTAAGCAGAAACGTTCATTTAACAGTTGTGCCCCGACTTTCTCGGAAATCATATATAGTTGCTGTGGTCAGAGTCACAGAGCTCCAGTGATTGGTGTCCATGTGGCAGCAAACTCAGGTGAAGCAGTCATCTCATGTCTTATGTCTCAGTGTTTCTCTGATATAGCTGAGAATACCTGGACCTTCCAACAGGAGGACTGTCATCCTGCCAAAAAAAAGAGTATTATTCCCAGGCTGTGTGGTCACCATGTTTATTTTCATTACTTTCAAATAGTAAAGAAGACAAAAATAATAATTTAAAAAATCTTCAGAGGATAAAATGATATTGATGACAATGATGATACTGATGACGATGGTCGTTGGCATTGGCTAAATGTGACCCAGAAATGAGCTAACATTCATTATATCACAAAATCTCATAAATGGGATATTGTGCAAAAGAAGCAAGACACCAAAGACTGCTTCCATCCTTTATTCAGAGCTCTAGAACAGGCAAAACTGACCTACAGTGGTTAAAATTAGTTCAGTGATTACTTGAAGCAACTGAGGCAAGACTACAGTAGGGCTGAGAGATCCTTTCTAGGCGGGAGGTAAATGTTCGGTGTCTTGGTTGGAATGGGTTGTTACGTGGTTGTGTTCACTGGAAGACCTAAGTACCCAGGGCTTTCTGGTGAACTTTGGAGGTCAGGCTTGTGGATCACACCTCTTATAAGAGTGGTTTCTCAGCCTTTATTTTTACATATGACCCATCTGCAATGCTTACTTAAAATGCAGATTTCTGGCCTCTTCTCAGCATAATTACACAGAACTCTCTGGGAATGATAACTTCAAATCTGGACTTCAAACCATCACCCCGCCTGCTACTAATGCAGAAACCCAAGGCCTGCACCACACTGGTAGGTCAAATAGGCTTCCTCCCTGTGACTTGATGTGTTGAGGACCAGGTATATTTATCAGTGTCTCTGCAACAGTCCATCCCTGCTCAAAGAAAATTTGTTTAGAGCACACAAGAATGGTAAGTGGCTGCAGTTTTGTGTTTGAAGGAAATACTCGAAGGAAACAGTTTTTATCGAAAACAAGACAAAAAGAAACACTACCATTTATGGAAGTGACTGGTCATCTCTAGGCGTTTTCCTGAGCAGTGCTGCCTGCCACTTCATTTCAGTATTTGTCCTCTTTTCATGCCCTGATGATTTTTTGTTTACCTGGGGCAACTGGTTTTTAATTGATTTTTTAATAAAGGTGTTTCTTGCTCTCTTTCACTCTGATTAAGAACCATAGCATGATCTCATCAGGCTGGACAAGTATTGATGGGCTTGGGGTATCAGGGGGCTAATAAAGAGTGTTATCCAGTATTTTTCAGTGACACATAAAAACTCCCTCATGAAAGATACTGGAGGCTGAGCATCATATAAATGTCACGCTAGAAACAGTGGTATTAGGGTGTATACGGCCAGACATTAGTGATTTCATTAATGCACTGAGACAGGTCTCTCCCAGGGATAAGTGGTGGTGAGTGGGCAGTGGAGGGTCAGTGGGAAAGCAAAGGAAAAGCCAGTACTAAACAAAGAGTGAGTGAGCCCTGTAGGTCTCTAGTTGTTCTAGATAAGCTGCAGCAATTTAATAAAAATGCTTCAGATGAATAGGAAAAGGAGAACTTAATTCAACTCTTCGTTTTTCTATCTTCACCTTCTCTTTTCCCCCAAAATATCGTTTACCATATTTCAAAAGAAACAAAGTATTGAAAGCCAGAAGTGCTTTCAGATTTATCTTTTTTCTTTTACTCATTAAATCTTTAAATTCAACCTGATCCACTCTACTTAGATTACTGAGGGGAAGAAGGATGGAGGCTCTGTGAGTGGAATTATTCGGGGGTATCCTCAGCTACTGCCTGGCTTCCATTTCAGTTAGCCAGTATTAGCACAGAGAGCCCCAGCCTTGCCATAAAATGACAGTCTGGCTTTGAAGAGTCCAGAAAACACCATTAGGCCAAAGGGCAGGAGAGATTTTGAAGCTTTTTTCCAGACTGAAAATGTGGTTTTCCTGTGATATGTGCCCAGTGCTGACCTAGGGCCATAGAATATAGAAAACATTTAAGGCCATCCATCCCCTTCAAGGAGAGACTGGCTGAAGAACACACACCATGCAGGAGACACACACACACATAGGCGCGTATGCCTATACTTTCACACACCTTTAGATTTCACAGAAGCAGAGAAATTTAACAGCCTTTCCAAAGAGTACATTTTGAAAGTTAAGGATGACAGTCTGATATGTTAAAAACGAACTGAGAAAAACCACTTTAATGACAACAAAAGATAATTTTCTTTTTACCTTTGTCTCTATTTTCTCATTATCCACTGAATTCATTATTTTCAGGGGATTCTCTGCTAAGCAGGTAGGGACACGTGCTGGTGCCATCTGAATTATTACCATTAATGTCACTCCAGTTGTGCCCATAGGCTGTTAGGGCCTGGAGACATTCACGGGGTCGGGGGCGGGGGGGCGGTGTTCCTTGTGTTCCTGCAAAATTGGAATCATGCTGTGAGTCACATTGTCAGTCTCTGTGTATTGTCAGTTGCCTTGTCATGAACATCTGCTTACAGTATCATTTCATTCATTCATTCACTTAACAAATAATTATCATGTGTACCCTTTCCATGCTTCAATTCCCCTCTGACACTTCACTTGTTCAGTCTTGGTTTTGCTTTGTTCTATGATTAGAAGCCCAGGAACAGTTGTATGGATAACTTCCAAATGGAAAGGTATTAATACAAAGTGAGAGTGGCTCAGGGTCCCAGATGATGAGTGATCTATAAATATAATAAAGCCATTGACAAAAATTTGGTTTATGTTCATCCTGTACTCTGACCTGAATATCAAAGAGTTAGTTTTCACAGAATAATACATGTTTGCTGAACACATTTAGAAAATACAAATAGGCAAATAAGAAATAAAATAGAAAATAGAAACCATATACATATTTCCATCATTTCCCCTCAGAGACAAAGTGCTGCGAACATTCTTTTGTGTACCTCCTTCCTATCCTTTGTCTATATCCTTACAATGGGTTTTGTATGGGATTTTGCAAAAATGAGATCAAGGCATATGAATAGTTTGGGAACCTGCTTAGTTATCTGTGTCCTGAGCATTATTTTCTTTGACATCATTTGGGTAGAGACAACAGGTGAGGAATTATCTTCCATCCTGTGTAAGTGATCATGAGCCTTTGGTTGGCTATCTGTGGTTTATGTCTTTTCTGGGCATGCTTTCCCTGTGTCAGAAGACAGTGATAGTAATAGCTCACATTGATTGAGCATTTATTATGATGGCCACTTTAACAGAGCATCCCTTGTCATCTTCCAAACAACTGTCTGAGGCATAGTTTACAGATGAGGAAACTGAGACACAGGTTTAGAGCAGACAGCAAATACAGGATAGAGCCAAGACTGGGATTTAGGCAGTCTGACACGGTGATCGTAAGCTCTGCCCACACTGACAAATGTGTTCAGATCTGCTAGATTTGAATGGGATTCAGAATCCTCAAACCCAACCATAAAGCTGGTAGACAGCTTTGCCATCACCTGGTACAACCCTCCTGATTCCAATTGAGGGACTTCAGGTGGCCAGACTCTCAAGTCACCTTCTGTTGGTCTTTCTACCCTGCCCTGCTGCCTCCCAGCCATCCCACTTTATTTTTCCTTTTCAAAACTCTGTGATTTGAGTGTTTGGGGACATGAAAGATTAATAACCTCAGTCTGGACCGGGCTGACTGTGGGCAGGCCTTGTGAGAGCTTTTCCCACACTTTGGTGCCAACAGGTCTCGGGCCTGGACTGTACACCGCTGTTATTCTTTCTAGCTCTGGGCCTCTCTGGAGCCAATCAGACCCACCATGACAAACCGAACCAAGGTTTTGAGAGAGAGAGAGAGAGACCCAGGGGACCCTGCTACCCAACTCGTCATGGAGCCAGCTCTGGATGTCTTTACCTTCATTCTAAAACTAGTGTCAGACCAGACATGCTGGAACCTTACCAAGCTGACACTTTAATCTATGTAACTAAATCCATCAGTGAAATACTAATGCTGTCTACATTATTTTTCCTTTCCTAGTCAGTTATTCGCAGCCAGAAAAAGTTTGTCTTGAGGAATTCACTTCCCCCAGGACTTTTTTCTAGTGCCACAGAGTTCAGTGAGAAATATCCCCGGGTCCAGAAGTGTTTCCTGCGTGAGCTTTGTGACTGTGGGCCTGGGGCTTCTTGTCTTAGGACCCATCCTTTGTCAGTAAACCAACTGACTTGGCTTAAGTGGATTCTGAATCAGCTTCCAACTTTAAAGTATCTATAGTCATTGCTAGCCTCCATCAAACAAACTCTAAGCCTGCCACAATATTCATGAATTTGTATATGTATTCATTTGTATATTTATTCAAGAGTATTTTAAAAGTACCCGGCCCGTGCCCAGTCCTTGGGGTTGATGAACAGACATGTAATCAATTCATTTCTGTTGTAATAAGTGCCACCAGTGAAAAATACAAGGAGATATAAATATGTGGTGGGGCCTGACCTCAGTTGGGAGGCTAGGCATGGCCAGTGGGTTAGCATCAACCAGATGACAAAAGAAGAAATGAGCTTTGCAGACAGGAGAACATCAGGTTTGGATGATCCTAGCCCGGGCTGATGTAAAACCATTCAAAGATATGAAAGAGCCCCAGTGGGACTGGAGTTTAATCAATAAAAGGAGTGTGGTTTCTCACTGATCTTAGACTAACATGCCAACACCTTCCCTGATCATGGCACTGAGGCCCTGCCTAAATCCCCAGCCCTACCTCATGCCATCTTGTGACTCACACTTTTTAGCCACACTGCCTTTCTTTTTCTCTCCCATATCACTTATTTTAGCCTAAAGACTTTGCAGGTGCTAATCTACTCTTCCTTCTCATCCCACAATGCTCTGGAATCAACTTTACTATTTCTTACCAGAGACCTTTCCTGATCACCCCATCTCAGGGAGGTCAGCTCCTTCCTGTTCTTAGAATCTGTTCATTACTATCCTAGTGCTTGTCATGGCCATGCTTCCTTGTTACTTATCTATTCACCTAGGGCAGGTGAATATCTGGTTGGGTCTCCTCATTTAATATTTGGAGTGTGAAGGAGGCTAACGTGTAGATAGATTATAAGCCCTTAAAGGACTGACCAAGGCACTTGGGCTTCATCCTGTGAATAAAGGCTTCCATACGAAGCATCTCACAGAGAATGTAGCCATCTCACAAAGCACCTGTAGGAGGGCTTTGTGGAGACTAGCTGGGAAAGAGGCATGAGAAGATGTGGAGAGGCCAGACAGAGGTGATGGCAATAGTCTGTGTCAGAGATGAGAGTGGTTTAGATGGGAATGAGGGAATCAACCATGCTGGCTGTACTCAAGGGGTATTTAAGAGACGAGTCCATAAAACTTAGTGGTTCTCTGGATCTTTGGTAGAGACCTCAGTAAGGCTGGGTAGCCAAGGAACAAGCCTCTGAGAACCTTTTTCTCATGACTTCAGATTTCTGGATTAACTACCGGCTTCTCATCCTGGTCTGTTCATTGCTGACCCACTGCTGGGGCATATATGAATTTTTGGTTTTTAGTTGAAGTCAACTAAATTTGTATGCTTGTTTTATTGTGTTTTTAATCATTTTAAAATGGGAAAAACCATGCAAGCAGATGGCAGAGAATTTATGTAGAAGAGAAAAAAAATTCCCCTATGATGCCATCACCAAATCACAAACTCTTATCATCTGAGAGCATTCTGTTCCTTTTGTCATATAAATTTGTACTATTTTGCACATTCAGGTTTCTCTCCTGTTTATCATTCAGTACTCTGAATATTTCCCATGATCATCTAATACCTTTATAACTATCACTTTGAATTTTTGTGTTATAAGAGTAAATTATATAAAATTTCTATATAAAATTATAGAAAACCAGAGGTGACTCCCAGCTGACTCTTCCCCCAAACCACATCTCATTCCCCAGGGAACCAAAGGCTGGGGGCCAGCGTGCCTCTTTCCACACACTTTGTGAGCATTGGGATATACCAATGCACAGATATACATATATACTCTTTTATTTCACAAAAGAAAGTTTTCTGAATATTATCTCATGCTAGCAAACACAGCTATCTCATTTTCATCTATAGCTGCATAGTATTCCACTATATAGACATGCCATAATTTTATCCAGCTATTACCGTCGTCATAGTTATTCACATAAGAATTTGGTAGCAGTCATTCAGGCCTACATGCCTTATATACCCAGTTAGGTGTCTCCTTCGAGTAACTAGCAGTGGAACCCTGAGTGAGGGAATGTGGATTGCAAAATTTGTCAAATTGTGCTCTATAGGGATTCTACAGTCTACACATTAATCAACAGTTCCTCTTTCTTCAAACCGTCTCCTCAGTCTTGAATACTTTGCCACCAGATAAGACCCAGAATCTCACTGTAATTGTGATAGGCATTTCTCAACTTTGAGAGCACTTGACGCTGCTTCATGTAGTCAGTCATTAATGTTTTCTGTAAATTGTTTTTGTAAATTGTTTGCCCTCCTCACTCCTTGTTTCATTGAAATATTGGGGTTTTTTTTTTTTTGCTGTTCTTGTTGATTTGTGAGTTTGCTGTATACTAATAAAATTGGCTCTTTGTGTATATACCACAAAAAATTTGTCCAGATTTGTCTGAATTCTGATTTTGTGTTTTTTCCCCCTGTACCAGGAAGTAAAGAAATAGTTCAAGGTTTTTGTTTATGGTGTTCTCACTTAATGATTGTACAATTTTCTAGCAATTAAATGCATTACAATTTAACTATTTTACCATTAAGTGTGCATCTGTTGCTTACAGTTTTTAGGTAATATAAATACTACTGTGATGAACCATTTTGTACGTGTAATTTTTTATTATTTTAGGCAAGAATATATATCTTAAGTGAGAGTACTAGATCGTGGCTCTTGATAATACACTGTCAAGATAATTTTCCAAAAAGAAAACCCACAAGCAGTTTATTAGAGTACTAAGAAACCTGTCTGTGTCTGGATGCCTGCTGTTCATTTGTAATATAAAGCTTATCCAAATGGCCATTGGGTTTACTTTTTAAGAAGGAGAGGGGTAAAGAGTGCAGGAGGGGGAAAAAAAAGTGGAGGGTAAGGCCAAAGAAGTCTCTTAAGGTTTTTTTTTAAAAAACAATTGGGAGCTACACACATACAATCCACCCCTTCCCATACATCAGTGGCCCAGTACCCCAGGTTTTGAGGGAACAGCTTGGCTCCTCTCAGAGTGCAGATACTTTCCAACCTTGGAGTGATCTTTGCAACTCATAAAACAGAATCCTCCAAACCTGGGTTCCTAGAGTTTGAGGTCTGTTGTGTTTATCAAGTAAGTGAAACATCTCAGCTGATTTAAGTTGTGGTCAGTGGCCACTTGATTCTATTTGAGCTAATCTGGCTCACCTGACGTTACTTGTGGATTAGCCAGAAAGCTACCCATGGTAAACTGCCTCTTATACAAGCTAACATTTCTTTTACTTATAAAGCCTTTTCTTGTAGAAATGTCCACAGACATCTTCATGAACTGAATAACCTCCAGATTCACGTGCTGAAGTCCTGACTTTCAGTGCCTCAGAGTGTGGCTGTATTTGGAGAGTGTATTTGGAGGTGACTAAGGTCGCTGGGAGTGGGCTCTAATTCGATCATGATTGGTGTGCTTATAAGAAAGGAGGGGACAGTCCCAGAAGAGAGACCAGGTGAAGAGAGAGAGCGGTCACCTACAAGCCAAGGAGGGAGACCTCAGAAGGAAACCAACCCTGTAGACATCTTCATCTTGGACTTCCATCTCCAAAACCGTAAGAAAATTTCTGGCGTTTAAGCCAACCATGGTATTTTGTTATGGTAGCCCTAATGAACTAACGCAGTACCCCAAAATGCAAAGGATAATATAGTGAATTTGAGGTACCCACATCCCACTTCAACAACTAACAATAATTTCTCTTAATCATGTTTCATTTATCTCCTTGAATGATTTTTCCTGGGCTCTTCTAAAACAATTCCCAGACATATCCTTCCACTGATAAATATTTTAGTATGCATCACTGTTTGAGGGCTTTTTCTTTTTTCTTTTTTTAAAGCATATATCACCAGGCCATTATTTCTCCTAATTAAACTAGCAATAATTTATTATTATTTATTACCCAGTTCATAGTCAAATTCTCTCAATTGCTTCAAAGAAGGAATTGGTTTGTTTACACAGTTTGAATCAAATTTGAAATTCAGTTCATGTATGTGGTTGTTATTTCTCCTAAGTCTCTCTTATTCTAGAATATACTTGGGTCTCCACCCTTTTCTGTGATATAAATTTATGGAAAAAGCTGCAATACTTGCCTTACAGACCACCTCGTGTTCTGATTTGGCTGCATATTTCTTCAGGGTATGAACTCAATCCTTTCTCCCAGTTTCTTCTATAATTTGTTAATTAGAGACTTGATTAGATTCAGGTTCTATCAATATATTAGAGGCAAGATTATTTCAGTGGTGGTATGATTTTGCATTTTAAAAAGTAGAAGCAATTTATTTTCTATTTGAAATACTCTGAACAGCATGTAAAATTGGCTTGGGTAGCTGTGAAGATGGTGATTTTTGCATATTAAGCACCATGCAAGGACAGGAAAATGAGAGAAATAAATGAAAAATATGCGAACATCATCATTTTCACTAGAAATCTGCACTGGGATGAAACCTTCCTGGCTTTAGGAGCAAATTACTATATGTTTTGGAGGTCACAAAGAGTGAAATTATTTTATTTGAAAACCGTGTTGGTGTGGCAGCTGCATAGCTGAAAATATGAAGCATCCAAGCAAGTGTGCCGTGTCTTCACTTTCCAGGGCTTCCTCTCCGCTTGGAAGCAGGATAGCTTCTCTATGGTATTCGTGCCTTTTCCCCATGCTTCCAGAGGTCTGTCCCGCCCTAGGAACTGGGTTTCACCAAAGCATGGATTACAAGAGCAGAAGACTAGAAATGACCTCCATGTCCATCAAAAGGGGACCTGTTGATTACGTAAGGAACACTAAGCAGCCTTTAAAAAGACTTCCGTAGAGTTATAGGTGCTAAGAAGATACGTCCTCCAAAATATACCGTGCGGTGAGGAAAGCAGATTTAAAACTGCATAGAAAGTAGGTCACCAATGTTTATTTATATGCGTGGAATATTATTATAAGAACACATAAGAAACTAGGAAATTGGAGGACTAAGGTACTAGTGTAAAAGATTTGCTTTTTATCGTGGGCTCTTTATGCCTTTTGAATGTGGAGCTATGTGTAGAGATTTTTCAAAAAATTAATGAATTGCTTGGAAACCGGGATGGACTGAGAGGTTGTCAGTGACGCTGCAGAGCTGAGCTAGAAGTTTTCAGTTCTCATCTGTGTTTATCAAGCCCAGGAGATGACAGACAGCAGTGGGGTTTTCATACAAAACACTTTCAGCTTGCATTTGCCCACTTTGAAGAGGGAAACCAAACAGACTTTTGGAACAGTTTTCAAGTATCAAACGTGTTCTGTGTTTCAAGGGGTTTTAACTCACAAATAGTCCTTTCTCTGCACTGACATTCCCCACTCTGAGAAACTAAAACAAGTAGCTAGTATCCAAAAAAAAGTATAAATTATGATTACTTCTGATCAAACATGTAATGTCAAGTCTGCAAGAAAGAAAAAGAAACTTCCAAGACAGTGTTAGTGTTTCCAAAAAACATGCCATGTACTTATACATCGCAGGGCACCAGCTAAGGAAATCTATTAATAGAACCAAGAAAACAATAATAGGGGGCCCCCAGGCCTGGGTCATTTTTAAAGATATGAGAATGAGCTCTTGGCTTTATAATTTTAGAGCTGTTAAAGCACCTGCCAGTGGGAATTCTTGGAGAAGGCAATGGCACCCCACTCCAGTGTTCTTGCCTGGAGAATCCCAGGGATGCGGGAGACTGGTGGGCTACCGTCTATGGGGTCACACAGAGTTGGACACGACTGAAGTGACTTAGCAGCAGCAGCAGCGGGAATTCTTATTTGTGGGGATTTTTTTTCCCATTACACTGTGTGTGGAAAGACATTTTCAAAGTATAAAAACCATTCAAAAAAAAAATCCCGAGTCCCAGCTATGAAGCTTAATAAAATGGTCCAGAAAAACTTTACAAATCTGAAAATAGTTGAAAATAGTCACTGTGTGCTTTTATTAACCCTCAAGCACCCATGCTGTGGGGAAGCTGACTGTAAAAGTAATCATCATAAAAAGCATTGTCAATAAGCACAAGTCATGTAAAGCAGAAAAAAACAACTGCTATTGTAAAATAGCACAGATTTAACTTACCAGGGCCTGGAACTCGTCTATCACAGTGATGAGGGTGTGTTGCCACTAGAGGGGATGCTTTCTGCTCCAGGCTTCTGGAATCTCTGACTTTTGGTACCATGCCCAAGGTACCACTAGCTTGCAATGTGTAAGTACTTATTTATGATGTTGCATTAGGTTGCTGCATTTGAGGAACTTGGGCGGCTCCAGAGGATCACAGTTTATGGGATGTTTCTTTTCCCCAGGTGCCCATCCCCCACCCCCTGCCACCACCCCTGCAGTGATAACAGGGCAGCATTCTCAGCCCTCTTCTGCTCTTCGGAATACTTTATGATCTTGTCTTCTCTGCCTATCTCCTGCTTCATCACTTATTAAGAGGAGGGACTCTTAATCTGGACAAATTGCAGGGTATTGATTAGGCCATAGATACTAGTGGGCAGGACCCTTGTGTAAACACAATTATGGCCTCTGTCCTGATTCTCAGGGATCTCTGTCCCCACCCTGGTCCCAGATGTTCCAAAGCATTGAATGCTTTCCACTGACCATGCTGTGTGATTGCAAAGTTCCTCCTCTTGAAGACCCCTGTGAGGCCCGGGGTTCTATTCCAGGAGTGGCATTATGTAGAGAAACTCAGTAAATGATGGCTAGATTGAATAATGTTCTACATAAGAGAGGCTCCATCCTCTTGCTTGAATATGCTTGGCATAATACTAGAAGCTGATGCTGGTTTTGACATATTTATGATTTAGACAGATAATGAGTTTTCTTGGAAGGCATTACTGACATCTAGTGTGGATTGTAGATAAATTAGATGTTACAGTTTTGACCTTTGTGGAATGACTTGACATGATTGACCTGTGTAAGTCAGCCAGTGCTCTCCAGCAATACTCTGCCCAGGTTTGAAAACCACATCCTAGTCTGTTCTGAGGCACCAGGAAAACTCATAACACCTGCTTTTATACAAGCCAACAGGGATTTTAAATGATCCGGACATTTCCAGATTCAGGATCTGGAGAAGATAACCCTCATCAGAGGAGGGTCCCAACATTAGCAGGACACCTGAAGCAGAATCATCCTTTTACTGGTGCAGATTTCTACAGGTGTGGGGTGGACTTGGGGGGCAGCCTGACTGCTCCCCCAGCAGCATCTTCCTCCAAGCATGGCTACAGCTCTGTGGAGTGACTTTGGGGCTCATTCCTGCAGGCTCATCCCAGGTTTTGTCTCTTCAGTCCTCCCCAAAACTTCAAGGAAACATGTAGTGAAGTCTGCATTTTATAACTGAGGAAATTAAACAGCATTTAAAAAAAAATGTTGCACCAAATGACAGAATCACTCAAAAGTGGACTTGGCAAAGAGAAAGCAAATCTTGGGGCTCCTAGACTCAAATCTTGTGATCCTGACCTCAAACTCTCTTTTATGTGCTTTTGTTTTCTTTTCCCTGACTTTGCCCAGGGCTCACTACCTTCACCCAGGCAGGACTCTGCTTAAATATCAGAAAGACCTGCCCTGACCTTGTTGCAAGAAATCCTCTCTTCCCAACCAGCCTTCTCTTTCCTTCCCTGGCTCCAGTTTTCTTTATAGCACTTACTACCTGACATGTTACCTATTTATGTGTTGATTGTATGGGAACTCCAACTAGAACACAATCTTCGAGACAGGAACTTTTTTCACTTCGGTATCCCAGTTCTGAAACAAAGTTCGGCACTTAGTCAGAAATAAACACTTGCTACATAAAAGAATGACTACTCAGTAATGATTAATTAGTAAGGACTTCATCAGTGCTATGCATTCATTGATCAAATTCTTATACCAATCTAACAAGACAGTCTATAATTATCCACATTTGGCAAATGAGAAAGCTGCCACTGAGAAAGGTAAAGAAACTGTCCAAAGCCATAGTATTAAGTGGTAAAATTTAGATATAATCAAGGTCAATTTAACCACAGGTCCTAATTCTTTACCACACTCTACTTCCTGCACATTGAAACTTGACCTTCCAAACCCTCCTCCTCAGAATCTCTACCAAAGATAACTTTACTAAAGACCCTTACTTTTGGAAAATACTGAAAATAATCTCTTATGGATACTTTAATTTGAAAGTTGTTCCCAAATTAAAAGATAATAAAATGCTCAAAGAAGCAAAGAGTGAGAAGAAATCAGTGACTAGATCTACAAGGTGTATGAACAGAGGAAAGCTGCTCAAAGATTTCACTCTTATTTTTGTTTTCATTTAAATGACTTCAGAGAAATAGTTTGAATTAGTTGACAAATTGACTCATTGTAAAAGCTTCAGCAATTTTAAAGTAATATCAGAGCTTTGATAAATCAGTACTTGTAGGTATATTTGCCTGGGGATGTGGTTGCAGGGTTGAGGGGAGAGGAAGACTTTCTGTACCCACGCCCCCCATCACCTCCTCACACCAAGATTGCCTTCTGGGAAATCTTGCTGGTACCTGGATTTACATCATTAGCTGCAACTCAGTCTTCTGTTAAAATACATCTCCCAAAGGAGACCTTTGGTCTTCTCAATCTTTCATATGAATGTATCCAGTTGTTCATAAAAACAATTCTCTAATAGGGAGAAAGGGAGAGACCTCATGAAGACTTGCATTCCTGAGTGAGGACAGGGATCAGAAAGAGAGGAGGGGAGAGAAAATGGATTAACAGTTGTCTCCCTACTTGGGACAATCTAAAGTAGGCATTTAAATGAGTCTGGTAATGCAAATATTTCTAAAAATGAAAGTTTTTCTTTGTAAACTCTGCTAAAAAGGAAACTGAGGCATGTTTAAAAAATGTATTTGAGCAAACATCAGCTTGAATCAGGCAGAATTCAGTATAAACAGACAAAAAGGAGCTCCAAGGAGCTGTACAAAATGAAAGACTTTTATAGTCAGAATGGAATAGGAACAAGGAAGCTAACCAGGCAAAAGATCAAGTCAGTTATTGCAAAGTTCCTTTCCTTTCTGTGGGGCGGTGACCCAGGTTCCATTTCTGGGAGAGCTGGAATGGTACCTCTCAGTTTGGTGTCCTGAGGCTTAGTGAAAGCAGCTCCATTTGGGGCCTGTGGTCTTGGTTGCAACAGCTCTGAGATCAGGGCCTGGACCTCTTCGTTCAGCCTGTGTCCTCCGTCCCTCACGAATGAGCACAGTACATGGCATCTAGTAGAAGCTCAATTAACATTTGTTGAGTCGATGAATGTACAGCTCTTGAAGCATGCGCCTGGCCCTTACTTCCTCTCCTCCCGCCTTCCCATTCTTCAGGCAAAGTTCTGCTTCTCTCTCCCACTGACTTTCTCCCAAAAAGGAGAGTTTCTCCTCTGAATTTCTCCAGCAAATATTTCTATAGATTTTATGAAGAATTTGTCATATAAAGACAGTGAAATCTCTCTTCAAAAATTTAAAGAGTTTATCTTTTCTTGTAAAATATCCCATGTTATCTCTCTCTATCTCTGCCTCTGGATTATAAGCCTCAGAAAGGTAGTGACTTGACAATTTAGCTTTCTCAAAGCTTGTAACACAAATAAAAATACTGATTGGGTTTTTATAAGAAAACCTCACCTTTTCAAATTCAAGAAAACTAAAGGAAAATGGAAAAACCAAGACACCAGTCACGTTATCTTACTGCTTCGGTGTCTCAAAAACAGGGTTGGAATATTCTGGATTAAGTGGGAATATTTATCATTAATGACACATTGCTCTTAACTGAATAACAGTTGACTTTTTTAATGAGTCCTTATTTATCTAGACAAGAACTGTACCATGACACACACACATACTATTACTTTATCTGAAAAAAATGAGAAAAAGGCCATTACCTGCAAATGCCATATCATAGCATTGTAATAGCTTCACCTTTCTGATTTAGAAGAACTGGATTTGATGGACTTGAGACTGATGAAACATCACTTTCCCTTGGAATTTTTATTAATAGTCTAACAAAGTACAAAATTGATGTTTTTTGAGGTTGCATTGTACATTCAGATCAATTTCCTTTCCAAGAATGAGTTCTCATAATTAGTGATCAATGATGTCCTCAGAATTTCTCTGTATTTCTTTGAAATGTGTGAGCACAGAAAACATTACTATATATCAACATCTATGTAATAAAACAAACTCCCTACCACCTACCACCTTCTCTGATTGGTTATTATAGGGTAGAAAGTTTGGCAGGGTTTCCCCACCACCACTCTTCAAATAAATCCATGAGGAAAAAAAGAAAATTCACCACATCAACTGTCAAGGATATATTGTGAGCAGCCGAATCCAGCTTCTAAGATACAACTGTAGTCAGACTGAAGAGTTCATCCATACAATGAGTGTTCTGAACCTTACAGAAACCAGGCTTTATAAGTGATTGTGTATGTGCCACCATTATGACAACCCACAGCATATTAAAGCTCACAGTGGCCAAGCTTGCTTGCTTGCTAAGTCACTTCAGTCGTGTCCGACTCTGTGCGACCCCACAGACGGCAGCCCACCAGGCTCCCCTGTCCCTGGGATTCTCCAGGCAAGAACACTGGAGTGGGTTGCCATTTCCTTCTCCAATGCATGAAAGTGAAAAGTGAAAGTGAAGTCACTCAGTCGTGTCTGACCCTCAGCGACCCCACAGACGGCAGCCCACCAGGCTCCCCTGTCCCTGGGATTCTCCAGGCAAGAACACTGGAGTGGGTTGCCATTTCCTTCTCCAATGCATGAAAGTGAAAAGTGAAAGTGAAGTCACTCAGTCGTGTCTGACCCTCAGCGACCCCATGGACTGCAGCCTACCAGGCTCCCCTGTCCCTGGGATTCTCCAGGCAAGAACACTGGAGTGGGTTGCCATTTCCTTCTCCAATGCATGAAAGTGAAAAGTGAAAGTGAAGTCGCTCAGTTGTGTCCGACCCTCAGCGACCCCATGGACTGCAGCCTACCAGGCTCCTCCGTCCATGGGATTTTCCAGGCAAGAGTACTGGAGTGGGGTGAATGGCCAAGCTGGTCCCATGGTATTCTAAACAAGAAAAGAATGCACACCTTAAAAGACAGTGGAGGGCTCCCCTGGTGGCTCAGTGTTAAAAGAATCCGCCTGTGAAAGCACAAGACGTGGGCCCAATACCTGATCCGGAAAGATCCAACTTGCCTGGGAGCAACTAAGCCTGTGCAACCACAAGTACTGAGCCTGTGCTCTAGAGCCTGGGAGCTGCAACGGTGGAGCCCACGCGCCACAACTACTGAAGGCCTGAGTCCTAGAGTCCATGTTCTGCAACGAGAAGCCACTGCAATGAGAACCGTGTGCCCCACAACTAGAGAGTGGTCCCCACTCACTGCAATTAGGGAAAGCCCACACGCGGCAATGAAGACCCAGCACAGACAAAAGCAAATAAAATTATTGTTTTTTTAAAAGACAATGTAGACTTAGGAAATAAGATTTACTCTCATATGTGGTGGTTTTGAGGTAACGTGGAAATAGAATTGTATTTACACTTTACATTAGAAACATTTTTGAGGATAATTTTGCTCCCTCTCTCCAGGAAACATGGTCTTTGGGGGGTACAGAGCCAAGTAAGTAACTTTCTTTTCTTCAACCCCTACCCGTCGTCACCTTCTACTGAAACCACAGGTTTTTTAATGCTGTGTCCAGAGACATGTGGAGGGTCTCTCCTTTGAAAGGCAACTGTTCTTCATTAGTAGTCAGACACTGTTTAAGCAAGCTCCACGTGTGTTTAATCTTTGCAATAATTTTCTGAGGTCGGTGCCTTTATCATTATCCCATTTTACAGACTAGGAGACTGAGGGATAAAGAAGTCTTACCCAAGTTACTCAGCTGACAAATGGCCAAGTCAGAATTCACACCCAGGCAGCCTGAAGGCAGAGCCTGCCCCAGCTCTAAATCCCTGAACACATCCTCTTCATAAACAGCTAACACAGGGGGAAGCTGCTCCTAGACAACTAGATCCTCCCCCAGCCCCAGCCCACTCATGTGGTTAGTCTTATTTCCTTTCACTGAAAGTAAACTTAAGGATGATAGCAGCTTGGATTAAAAGTCACATCCTTTTACTCTTATTTCAGCTTGTTGTGTAACCCAATACCTTAACAAAAAACTGCTAAAAAGGCAAAACGAAACCAAAAATATCAAACTACGTGTCACTGTTGCATTATTCTCTTAGAAGCTTTGGTTCTGCTTAAGAGCTTATCATTTTTCCCATAAGCCCATTTGGGAAGGAGGCAATATGTCTTTTGGCTCTTGAATGCTACTCGCCTCCGAACCTCATTATGGCAAGTCATTTTCTGAAGCTGGGCTGTAGCTCTAGACAAATGATCGTATGAAGTTTTAAATAAACATACAACATTTACATTATGCTGTTTCTTGAAATGATTTATTGTCATTTTCTTCTTTTAGTCCTGCTCTCTGGACATAAAAGACATGAGCTTTTGTTGTTTATACAAACCAAATCCTCTGTTTGCTCTGATTAAGCATTCTATGGGTCTTTAATACAGCACAGGCTTTAGATTTGGGATTATTCCCCATGGGAGTGGTGGAATTAAATACATTTAGCTAGCGGAGATAAGAGAGGGCACCAGAGTTTAATTGCCATTAAAATAGATAGGGTAGGTCACAAAAATAGAAGGCAGGAAAACAGTCTGTGTTCTCCTTTTCTGCTGTCGTGGATGAAGTTCTATGATTGTGTGAATTGTAGCCTTGCAAAGTCTCAAAGTTAATGGCCTGGAAGATACAGGAGAAAGGTGAAAATTGTCCTGGCGGGACAAGTGAGGCCCTGAGTTCCTAAAAAGCCTTGTGCTTAAGAAGATATTGTTGTTTAGAGAGGGAACTTTAACACTGCCCACTGTCAGAAGGATTCTATTTTTTCTGAACTGGACATAGTTGGCGATTAGTAGAAACAATTATATTATCCCAAATTTCCCTGCCTCTCAGAAATCATCTTAGAAATATCAAGAGAGAAACTACCTTCTTCTGTGGTCCCCGACAGTGACAGAACAGAGAGGAGATTTTCATCAATGATTATAATTGTCAGGTTTTTATGTTTCACGTTTTCAGAATTGGCTGATCTACCAGCATTTTTGTTGTTGTTGTTCTACCCATGGGTATTGTAAATGAGTGTAAATTGTCGCACTCCCCCAGAAGCCACACTTGTTGTCGGCCACAGTTATGGGGTTGGGCAACCTGTCCAGTTACCTCATCTGGAACAGCTAGGATGGAAGTGGTTTTTGTTTTTGTTTTTTTTAATATAATTGTGTGGGTCATACATATTTACACTTCAGTTTAGAAATCTTCAACTTTTCTGGTTTATAAGTTTAAAATCAGGCCCCAAACACTCCCTTTAGCACTGCATGTACTAAAATTTGAAAAACCAGCTGGGAGAGCAAAAGCAAAAAGTGCCATTTTGAAAAGTAAGAATCAAGAGAAGCACCTCAGAAAACAGTTTATCAGAGAGGGGGAACGCGAATTAAAAATATATTGGCTGATGGCACTTATTTGGAATTTTAGAAATGGCAAAATTCATCTATAGTGACAGAAAGCAGATCAGCAATTGCCTGAGGCCAGGGCAGCGAAGACAGGCCATGGTGGCAGAGGGGCAGGGCAGCTTTGAAGGGTGCTGGATATGTTCTACATCTTCATCATGGTTAGCTGCACAGTTTAAACTCCTAAAACCATACACCAAATGAGTGCAGTGTGTTGTATGTAAATTATACCTCGATAAAGTTGATTTAAGAACTATAAACTGGCCTAAGTTACTGAGAAGCCATGGGAAACCTTCCTAAATCATCTTTTATTTTAATATAAAAGAAAACACTTGAGCTAATACTCCAGGAGTCATTAACGGCAGACTTACCCACCCCAACACCCCCACCCCGCCGCCCCCCATCCCCAACAAGAATCGTGTATATCCATCAGCTTTAAGAGCTGCGGCTGACAGGCTGGGCTGTTACTGCCAGCTGCTATCTGAGAAGTTTGGGGCTGGCTCTGCCCGTAGAGGGCAAGCAGGCTGCTCTCCCCCAAGCGGCTGAGCTTTCCTTGCCGCGCACACATCGTGTGTTTCCTTCTTGGGAAGGAATCGCAAGACACCCACTTGAATTATAAGCTGTGCTTTCATCTGCCACGTGAACGTGGAAAGAAGTATCTATCAACTTCGTGCCAGCGCGTCTTCCTTTTTCATTCCCCAAGTGGCACTTCGGGAATATTATCTATGTTTTCGTTCATCTAGGCCAGTTAGATGCGGGAGGAGGAAGGTGCTGAGCTATTCTGCGAGGTGGAGGCGAGGCCCTTGGGGAGGAGGAGGGAGGGGGACGGGCCTGTGGCTGCGCCCTGCTGGGCGTCCCGGGACCCTGCCGGCCTGGCCCGGCCCCCCTCCCCCAGCGCCAGATACCTTGCCCGCCCCAGAGACGCACTCTATCCCTTGATAGATGCGGAGAGTTTGGGTTTTGTGATTCAACAGTTGATAGTGAGCATTCCCCCCAGAGGAGAAGCCGTCAGAGCCTGGCCGTTTCTCTCTCTCTGTGGTCCCTCAGGGTCTTGGAGTGTTTACACTGAACTCCAGGCCAGCAAAGAGAATTTACAGCCTTATCACGGAATTAAAGGCGCTGTTGGCCTGGAGGGGGAGGGGCAAGGGGGAATGGGGGGCGGGATCTGTATCTCTCTTGCTCCTTTTTCAGGGGAGACTTTTGGCTTCATGTGGAGGCTGATTATTTTATCCTCTTTCTCCTCCTCTGCCTGCTGTTTCTCTTTGAAGATTTTCTGTCATGTTTATTGGGATAATGAGGGTTTATTTTTTACTTCTATTCCAATATTAATGTTAGGAAATGATTTCTGTAGGAAAATATCTTAAAAACCACAAGCTAGGTTTAATCGGTGTAAAGATCGCTACAGCTAATACCTCTTTTTAAAAACTTTGACTATCAAGCTGATAAGAATATTTAAAATACAGGTGAAGTATGAAGAATAATGATACAATGAATATGTAGTATAAGGACATAAGTGTTGCCTTTCAAGATCTTTGAACTCCACTCTAATCCAGTGTCCCCATCTCCTCCCATCTGAATTTTTTTTCAGTTAGCAGCCCCTTCTGATTTTCATAGGGACACTCCAGTATTCTTGCCTAGAGAATCCCATGGACAGAGGAGCCTGGCTGGCTGCAGTCCATGGGGTGGCAAAGAGTCTGACACGACTGAGTGACTAACACTTTCACTACAATTTTAATATGTAATTTTACTATGTGTGTCCTTCTGTAAAAAAACAATAATAATTTTTTAAGGATTTCTGCATGTTTTGGACTTTATATCAGTCAGTCAGTTCAGTCGCTCAGTCGTGTCTGACTCTTTGCCACCCCATGAATCGCAGCACGCCAGGCCTCCCTGTCCATCACCAACTCCCGGAGTTCACTCAGACTCAAATCCATCTAGTCAGTGATGCCATCCAGCCATCTCATCCTCTGTCGTCCCCTTCTCCTCCTGCCCCCAATCCCTCCCAGAGTTTCCCAATGAGTCAACTCTTCGCATGAGGTGGCCAAAGTACTGAAGTTTCAGCTTTGGCATCATTCCTTCCAAAGAAATCCCAGGGCTGATCTCCTTCAGAATGGACTGGTTGGATCTCCTTGCAGTCCAAGGGACTCTCAACACCACAAGATCTTCTCCAACACCACAGTTCAAAAGCATCAGTTCTTCAGTGCTCAGCCTTCTTCACAGTCCAACTCTCACATCCATACATGACCACAGGAAAAACCATAGCCTTGACTAGACGGACCTTTGTTGGTAAAGGAACTTTATATACATAGAATCATATTATACATATTCTTTCTGGCTTGCTTTCATATGACACTGTGTTCCTAAAAGTTAGCCATTTTGCTGCATGGAGCATGGTATATGATTCACTTATATTCACTGCTGTTTTCATCATTCCGTTGTTAGTGGAAATCTGGATTATATCCAGTTTCTGCTGCTATAAAGATTTTATACATTTTTCCTGGTCATCACTGTAGAATTTCTCTTGGGAGTGGAATTACTGGGTTTGTACATCTTTATTTACTGATGAGGCCAAATTATTCTCTGCACTGAATGTATGGATTTACTCTCCCACTAACATACAGTATGCTGCTGCTAAGTCGTTTCAGTCATGTCTGACTCTGTGAGACCCCATAGACAGCAGCCCAGCAGGCTCCCCGTCCCTGGGATTCTCCAGGCAAGAACATTGGAGTGGGTTGCCATTTCCTTCTCCAATGCATGAAAATGAAAAGTGAAAGAGAAGTCACTCAGTTGTGTCTGACTCTTAGCAACCCCATGGACTACAGCCCACCAGGCCCTCCGTCCATGGGATTTGCCAGGCAAGAGTACTGGAGTGGGGTGCCATTGCCTTCTCCGAACATACAGTATAGATATAGATATAGATATAGATATAAATTGTGCATCCCTTCACCAATACTTGATTGTATCTGATTATTATTATTTTTTGCCCATTTAGTGGTAACAAATGGATAGTTACTGTGATTTGCTCTTGAGTTACTCAGTAGTGAGGTATTTTTATGAAGGCCATGTTCCCATTGGCCATCTGGATTTCTTCTTCTGTGAGGAGCCTGTTTTCTTTTCCATTGCCCATTTTCTCTTGTTATGTATTTTACAAATATCTTCTCTTGATTCGTGGCATGTCCTTTCACTATCTTAATGGTAAACGTTGAACTGAGGTTGTTAGTTTTAATGAAGTTTAATTTATCACTTTGTCTCTATAGTTCATGGGGTTTTTGAGTCTTATTTAAGAAAACCAAACCTAATCCTGGCTTATAAAGATAGTCTCTTATATTGTCTTCTAAGAGTTTTATGATTTTACCCTGTACGTTTAAGTCTTTAATTCACCTGGAATTGATTTTCATATGTGGCATAAGGTATAGACACAATTTCATTTTTTACCATACAGATAGTCCCAGCATCATTTATTGAAAAGTTCCTGAAATGCAATGACTACTGTTATAAACTAAGTATGTATGTACTTTTTTTTCTGTTCTTTTGCTCAATTTGTCCCTAAATTGATACCATACTGAATCAATTATTGTTTCATTGTAAATGGTGCTATCTATAAAGTTAAATTTCCCCTTGACTCCTTGATTTTCCATATAAAAATTAGAGTCAGCTTCTCAATTTCATAGGAAAATAAACTTTAGGGAATTTTATTGCAATCAAGTTGAATTTAAGGAACACTGACAATTATGTGATGTTGAACTTTTCAATCCATGAATATAAGATTTAATTTCTCATATTTTCAAAAAGCTTTATAATTTTATTCATAGGAGTTTTATACATCATTTAAATTCACTCCTATAATCTCTATGCTTCTGAAGATGTATTAATGGCATCTCTCAAAAATTATATTTAACTATTAATATTTAATGCTAGAGTATAGAAATGTGATTGGATTTTGTATATTGGTTTTGTATTGAGCATTTTTTAATTCTGTATAGATTATTTTCTTCTACACAATGGTTTTATAAATGGAATATAGTTTTGTTACTTTCCAGTGTTTATACTTTTTATTTTTCTTGCCTAAATTTCTCTGTAGTAAGGCTGAATTTTTAATAGCAGGCAGCGTTGTCTGTTTCTGACTTAAAAGAAAATGCTGTGAACTTTTCACCATTAAATGTGATGTTTACTATAGATACCCTTTATCAGTATATAGTAAGTATAGTTCTTTCCTTCTTTAAGAGGTTTTTATTATGAATGTGTATTCCATTTTGTCAAATACTTTTGAATTATTTAGATAAGCACATGATTTTTCTCTGTTACTGTAATGAATGTCTGTAGTTGATTTTCTAATGTTAAATTAACCTTGCAGTCTTAGAAAAAGTTTCATCTGCTAATATTTTTCTTAGGATTTTTTCATCTAATGTTTAAGTTTTATTTCTTAAAATAATTTCACTGATTCTTATCCAGTCTTAATGATATTTGAACTTTAGAAGAATTATTAAAACTATATTCTATTTTGGGACCCTGAAACAGATGCATACAAATAAAAATCTTTTATGAGCATTCTGGAAACATCCCGTAAGGTTATTATTTCACTCTCCAAGCATATTCTGTGTCTTTTGCCTTTCAAACCTTGAACACATTTGAGCAACTTTTGAAGCAGCATGAGAAAAAAATTAAATTTCTTAGACTACAGTAAGGTGATATATGTAGATACAGTATTTTCACAAGTGTCTAAGCACTTTTAGTCATAAAGAAGCTTCCAGATTTTGTGTTCAGATGTATAGTATTTAGTTTATTTCTATACTTCTAAGTAACTGTTCTTATTAGATTGCCATGTTTACCTGACTTTTCCTCACAATTGAGCTACAAAGGTTTTTTGTTTTTAGTCTTTTAAAAATAATTTTTTGTATTGAAGTATAGTTGATTTGCAATGTTATGTGAGTTTCAGGTGTGCAGCAAAGTAATCCAGCTATATGTATAATCTTTTCTGTTATAGGTTATTACAAGATATTAAATATAGTTCCCTTAAATATTTGAGTGCTACACAATAGGTCCTTGTTGTTTATCTACTTTATATATAGTAGTTTGTATCTGTTAATCCCAAACTCTTAATTTGTCCATACCTGCCCTTTCTCTTTGACAGCCGTAAGTTTATTTTCTATGTCTGTGAGTCTGTTTCTGTTTTCTAAAGTTCATTTGTATCATTTTTTAACTTCCACATATAAATGATAACATATATTTACCTTTCTCTATCTGGCTGACTTCACTTAGTATGGTAATCTCTCTCTAGGTCCAGCCATGCCGCTGCAAATGCCCTTATTTCATTCTTTTTATGGCTGAGTAACATTCCACTGTATATGTGAACCACATCTTCCTCGATCATTTGTCTGTCAATGAACATTTAGTTTGCTTCCAGGTCATGGCTATTATAAATAGTGCTGCTTTGAATGTTGTTGAGTTCAGTTGCTCAGTCATGTCCGACTCTTTGCGACCCCAAGGACTGCAGCACGCCAGGCCTCCCTGTCCATCAGCAACTCCAAGAACTTGCTCACACTCATGTCCATTGAGTCGGTGATGCCATCCAACCATCTCATTCTCTCACATCCCCTTCTCCTCCTGCCTTCAGTCCTTCCCAGCATCAGGGTCTTTTCCAAAGAGTCAGCTCTTTGCATCAGGTGGCCAAACTACTGGAGTTTCAGCTTTAGCATCAGTCCTTCAGTGAACACCCAGGACTGATCTCCTTTAGGATGGACTGGTTGGATCTCCTTGCAGTCCAAGGGACTCTCAAGAGTCTTCTCCAACACCACAGTTCGAAAGCATCAATTCTTCGGTGCTCAGCTTTCTTCACAGTCCAACTCTCACATCCATACATGACTACTGGAAAAACCATAACTTTGACTAGACGGACCTTTGTTGGCAAAGTAGTATCTCTGCTTTTTAATAAGCTGTCTAGGTTGGTCATAGCTTTTCTTTCAAGGAGCAAATGTTTTTTAATTTCATGGCTGCAGTCACCAAATGCAGTGATATTGAAGCCCAAAAAGGGAAGTCTCTCACTGTTTCCATTGTTTCCCCATCTATTTGCCATGCAGTGATGGGACCCGATGCCATGATCTTAGTTTTCTGAATGTTGAGTTTTAAGCCAACTGTTTTACTTTCCTCTTTCACTTTCATCAAGAGGCTTTTTAATTCTTCTTTGCTTTCTGCCATAATTTGAATATTATAGAGCATGTTATCTTTTTGAACTATGGTTTTCTCCAAATATATGCCCAGGGAGGGGATTGCTGGATCGTATGGTAACACTATTTTTAGTTTTTTAAGGAAACTCCATACTGTTCTCCATAGTGGTTCTAGCAATTGACATTCCCACCAGCAGTGTAGGAGGGTTCTTTTTTCTCCACACCCTCTCAAGCATTTATTGTTTATAGATTTTTTGATGATGGCCATTCTGACTGGTTTGAGGTAACTCCTGATTATAGTTTTGATTTGCATTTATCTTACATTTAGCAACGTTGAGCATCTGTTCATGTGCTTTTTGGCCATCTATATGTCTTCTTTGGTTAAATGTCTATTTATATATTCTGCCCAGTTTCTGATTGGGTGGTTTTTTTGATACTGAGATGTGTGAGCTGTTTTTAAATTTTAGAAATTAATCTATTGTCAGTCATATGCAAATATTTTGTCATTCTGTAGGTTGCCTTTTCATTTTGTTAATGGCTTTCTATGCTGTGCAAAAACTTTAATTACGTA
This sequence comes from Bos javanicus, assembly GCF_032452875.1. Lineage (NCBI taxonomy): Eukaryota > Metazoa > Chordata > Mammalia > Artiodactyla > Bovidae > Bos > Bos javanicus. Next base: position 30,162,259 of record NC_083874.1, on the reverse strand, counting down.
CCACTTATTTTTATTTTTCTTATTCTGAGAGGTGGATCAAAATATCAAAGAGTATTCTGTGTTTTCCTCTGTTTTATATGTTTATAGGTTACATTTAGGTCTTTAAGCCATTTTTAGTTTATTTTTATATATGGTACTAGAGAACATTTTAATTTTATTCTTTTACATGTAGCAATCCAGTTTTCCTGGCACCACTTTTTGAAGAGACTGTTTTTTTCCCATTGTATATTATTGCCTCTTTTGTCAAAGATTCATTGATTATAGGTATGTGGGTTTATTTCTGGGCTTTCAGTCCAGTTCCATTGATCTATAAGTCTGTCTTTGTGTGAGTACCATAATGTTTTGATGACTGTAGCTTAGCCTGAAATCAAGGCACCTGATTCCTCCAGCTCTATTTTTCTTACTCAAGATTGCTTTAGCTATTCAGGATCTTCCATGTTTCCATACAAATTTTAAGATTTTTTTGTTGTTCTAAATCTGGAAAAAAAAGTCACTGGTAAATTGATAGGAATTGCATTGGATTTATAGATTGCTTTGGGCAGTATATTGATTTTTCTACTACAAGAATATGGCATATATAGCATATCTTTCCATCTGTGTCATGTTCAGTTTCTGTCATCAGCTTCTTATAGTTTTCAGAGTACAAGTCTTTTGCCTCCTTACATAGATTTATTAGTAGGTATTTTATTCTTTTTGATGTGATGGTAAGTGTGATTGTTTCCTTAATTTCTCTTTCCAATCTCTCGTTGTTGGTATATAGAAATGCAAGAGATTTCTGTGTATTAATTTTGTACTCTGCAACATTACCAAGTTCATTGCTGAGCTCTAGTGGTTTTCTGGTAGCATGTTTAGGATTTTCTACGTATAGTACCATGTCATCTGCAGACAGTGACAGTTTCACTTCTTTTCCACTTTGGATTCCTTTTTATTTCTTTTTCTTCTCTGGATGCCATGGCTAGAGCTTGTTTGTCTGATTGATTTCATTTAGTATGTTAATCTCTAGATCTATCCATGTTGCTACAAATGGCATTATTTCATTCTTCTTTATTCTGATTAACATTTATGTACCACATCTTCTTTATCCATTTGTCTGTTGATGGACATTTAGGTTGCGTCCATGTCTCGGCTATTGTAAACAGTGCTGCAGTGAACGCTGGAGTGCACGTATCTTTTTGAGTTAGAGTTTTCTCCGGCTCTGCAGTCTCTAGTCCTCATCTGTCTTGCTCTGGTAGTTGTGCTGTATGTTCTGCCCACGGAGCAGGGTGCAGTCCATAAATAGGAACTAGTGCTGTGCTCCTGGATAAAGATGCAGCGTGGAGCAGTGGCTGAAGCCATTCTGTCGGGCCTTCAGGCTTCTTGACAATCACTTAAGCATTCGAAAACATTTGTCTAGCTTTGCAGTCGGGCTTCCGTTAAGGAGGAAAACGGCACAGAGTTAAAGATGCACTTTCCAGAAAGCAAAGTAAGGAGCAGATCCCTCGTATGAATTCCTGAGATAACATATACATCAAGACATGGTTCAGTCTGGACTTTTCCCCTAGCCTACCAATTGACTTTTTAACATTTTTGGCTGCATCTGCTCTTGGGTGCAGCAGATGGACGGAGTCTTAGTTGTGGCCTGCAGGCCTCTCAAGTTCCAGAGCATGCTGGCTCAGTAGTCTTGGCCTGAGGGCCTAGTTGCCCATATATGGGACCTTAGTTCCCTGACCAGGGATTAAACCCACACCCCCTGCATTACAAGGCAGATTCTTAACCACTGGATCACCAGCAAAGTCCCCAGTTGGCTTTTAGGAGGAATCAAACCTTTGGTTTTGTTTGTCACCCCTTTAGGTCTGACACCCCTTTTACAGGGGCAGGCCTGAGACCTTCCATTTTATTCGAGAGTCACTGGACATGGTTGTTTGGAAATGAGACAGCTCGAACATGGCCATTATGTGAAAAAGTTTTGGAAAAGTGCGAGCATAGATAAAACAAACACCATTTTGAAACCTGAATCTATTGACACTGGAAACCACAAAGTTATCATTTACCAAGTAATGCTTCATAGCTGGCCATTGTTCATCTGAACAGTGGTGGCAGAGCACACGACTCACTTGCAGCCCCTAATCAGCGTGGCTGGTGAGGGGACCCGCTGTCCCCTGTCTACAGCCCAGTTGCACACTGCTAAGTTTACTACTACAGGGGGAAAAAAGGGGTAGGGGAAATCTCCTGGGTCCGAAGGTATGATTTCCGAGCTCCATGAGAAGCCCTTGACATGAACTCGTAGAGTCAGGCTGTATGTTATTGATATTGTTAATTTAAAATAATAATCTAGTCAATGAAAACCTCTAAGGTTAGAGACACATATGGACACCCTGTATTATGTTGAGTTTAATCAACCGTAAGTGACTAGTATAATATTTTGAATTTGCTTTAACATACTCCAGCAAAGGGAGTAAAAGGTAGAAGTGAAGATGATATGGAACAAGAGTGGCAGAATGTGGACCATTATTGAGGCTGAGGGAAGGAATAGATTCATTCTACAGTTCTCTCAACTGTTATGAAGGTTTAAAAGTTTTCCATACTGATTGTTCTTATTCAAATGGAAAGATCATAATGTCAACCTTATGTTGATAACACAAATCAGCTTTGGTTCCTATCCATGGCAGATGGCTTATGGCACTGCTTAGATCCCCTTCAGAAGTGAAAGCCTATTCTCCCCCTGCTGAGAGTACTCCCCACATAAGGCCCTCTGCCCCCAGTCCTTTACATGGGTTCCATTTGCTGAAGAGAAAGACCTTCATCCAAGGTTGCACACTTCCTGGGACAGCCTCCTCCACTGACTCACTGATGTGGGATAATAAGACCTGGCCTTCTCACTCCAACATCCCAGCTTCAGCTTCCATTAAGATTGCATTGTGGCTCTTTTGCTCCCTCTGGCCAATCCCCAGCTCCTCCCCAGGTGGTGATCCTAAGAGCACTTCCTAATAAACCTCCTCAATGCTCATCTCTGATTCAGTCTGCTTCCTGGGGGAACCCAGCCCTGCATACTACTATAAACACAAAGTCAGAGAATGTTAGTGATGAAAAGGACTTAGGTGCTTTCTTTCTTAGTGTAAACCCCGTACTTCACAGGTAAGGAAATTGCACACAAAAGAAAATACATGACTTGATCACTACCATTCACTTAACTGGTTGGTGCCGGCATTAAAATGGCAGAACCCACAATTCCTTAACTCCCACGAGCCAGTCCACTGCCGTGTTCCAGACATTTCTCTGATTCACGTGGACCATTTCAAAAATAACCAAGTTTTGATATTTTTGATACTGTGTGGTCTTGCAGTGTGGTGGCCAAGGGACACTAATACGTCACATAATTCTGTCTGCTTGTAACAGAATAGTCAATGAAGGGTTGTCAGTAACAAGCATATTTAGTTTTTCATGTACCTGGAAGTGGAGAAGGCAATGGCACCCCATTCCAGTACTCTTGCCTGGAGAATCCCGTGGATGGAGGAGTCTGGTGGGCTGCAGTCCATGGGGTCGCTAAGAGTCGGACACGACTGAGTGGCTTCACTTTCACTTTTCACTTTCATGCATTGGAGAAGGAAATGGCAACCCACTCCAGTGTTCTTGCCTGGAGAATCCCAGGGACGGGGGCGCCTGGTGTGCTGATGTCTATGGGGTCGCACAGAGTCGAAGTGACTTAGCAGTGCCTGGAAGGTGAGCACAGTAGTTAGAGATGTCATCCGAAGCCCAGATTCTTTCCTTTCTGTCTTTCTGCTATAATATGCTCAATATATGCACCCTCTATATGTATAAGGACGGGAAGACTTTCCCTACACCCTTTCCCCCATATGTGCATTGCTTCCCCCATTATCAACATCTCTCACCACAAAGATACATTTTTTAAAAATCAGAGATGAACCTATATTAACATACAGCAATCACCCAAAGTCCATAGTTTATCTTAGGGTTCTTTCTTGGTGTGGCTGAATAACATGTGTCCATCATTGTAAAATCGTGCCAGTATTTCATGCCTTGAGAAGCCTCTGCGTTCTGCCTATTCATCTCTTCTCATTCCACCCTGGCAACCATTGATTGTCTTATTTTCTCCATGTGTATTTCTTTTGCTCCTTCACTGAAACAGAGACCCAATTACATGAAATTTTAAAAAAGATGTATTTTATATGAAATAATTACTTTTTATTATATACTTTTATTGTACTTATAATCATTAGGATATTTTAGATTTTTAAGACTAAGAAAGTTAATACAGTGGAAATGTTTGAGTTAAACTGTCTACATCTATAAAACTTTAAAACAAACCATTAGAGGAGAACATAGCAGATACAGGCCACAACAGGGTAGGAAAAGTAACTCAGAGTCATTTTACATGTTAATAAAATGATGGACTTGGTAGATGCGGGGAGAGCCAAACATAAGTAATTTTGGGTTTTTCCATTTTCCTTGATCTACGACTAAAAGTCCTTTACTATCTGTCACCACCAACAGAACTTGTCTATTCCTCTTTTGGTACTTAGCATGAGGGCCTTTGTTTGATATTATGCTCTAACCTTCATGTTGTAACTTCCCAACCAGCATCTCCAATAGAGCTACTCATTCATTATTATCCAAAAATGTCTGGCAGAATTCTTTATACTCTGGTAAATGTTTATTGTTTATTATTTTAGACATGAGAAATAAATAGCTAGGTAGCACCCAATGGAATGAAAGTTCATGGTGTATACAAAGAGTTATCAGTGATTTAATTATAATTTAGGGGACTATTTTTTTTAAAGATTTGGTCTTAAGCCCTATGCTTTTTAACATTTGCATGATTGATGTAACATGGATAATGGAACGGAATTCATGATCCCAGCATTTCTTAAGATAAAGACAGGTTTAGAATTGAATCCATTAATTTAAGTATCCATTATTATATTCAACAAATCTTTCAAAGCACTTAGTCTAAGCCAAATCCTATGTTTGTACTTGAAAGACAAAGCATAATCTTTATGGAGCTTCCATGATCGTGGTGGCCACACTTCACAATGGTAGGTGACATTCATTGGGCACTGGTCTGTGCCTGGCACCATTTGAAGTGGTTTAGTATACTGACTCATTTAGTTCTCACCACAGCCCAATGTGGTAGGCATTGCAAGTATCTTTTATAGATTCAGTATCTCAGGCAAAGCAGGGTTCATTACATTGCCCAACATGACACAGCTAGGGAGTGTTAGCCAGGATCAGAATCCAGTAGTCTGCCTCCTGAGATACACTGACTTTCAGTAATCAAGTAATCTTGTAAATCAAGTGATAACTTGTGGAAAATTATAATTGTTCCAATAGCTGAGGAGGAAAGATTCATGGTATCATTAAGCCTACTTTAAGAGGAAATTACCCAGGTAAGAAATCAGGGGAGGCGATGTAGAGACAGGATGGCACCTGAAGGCAGAATGGGCATTAACCAGGTAAGGAGGGGCTAGTGAAGTATTATATACAAAGGAAATGCCTTTGGATGGTAAGGAGCAGGGGAAGAGTCAAGAAATTTGTTACCAAAAAATAAACAAAAGTAGAACAGAAGGCGGGTCTTGATGATTTTGATTCTATTTTACAAAGGATTTAGCTCTTGCTTTGTGTTCAGTGCTCACAACCACCTTGGATAGATTACAGACTTAGTTTAACCAAAGTCACAGACCAGAAGTAGTAAGTCTGGGACCTGAGCCTGGGTCTCCTAATTTCAGTTCCCACAGCTGTTCCACCAGAGTGGCTCAATAGTGCAAAGGAAGACCAACACTTGCCACTGTGAGTATGGCAGAAAGGTCAGGGTCCACCTGACTCAAGGGTGCGGATGAATCAGCAGTCATACTGATAACACTGGTGCCTAAGGAAAGACATTTATCTGGATGTAAGAATGGAAGTATAATTCAATTTCTAGCTAAGAAACAATTACTTTCAGATCTGAAAGAATTTAAACATTGCCTGTAACACTGATGTTTGGGAAAGGGTCCCTAGCTTCAGGAGGGCGTGAAGAACTATTTTTAAAGAGTCAGGAGGGAAAGTCAAAGAAATGGGGTTCTTCAGAGAAAACTTACAAAGACTGCTTATCAAAAATATCCTGTGTCAGACAGTGACCATCTTTTTTGTCATCTCCCGAGAGGTAGAAAACAGGAAGGATTGATAGGAACCCTGCAAACTCTTTTCCATTTTCTGGCAAGAAAAAGAGACACCCCAGATCAATACCTCAAACAACAAATCTCTGAATCATTTGTGCTTGGCTCTGGAATTCCAGTGTGACTCTCTCTCCTGTTCTAGGTTTACCCATTTCTTTCAGCCTATTCTTAAGGTTCGGAGAAGGCAATGGCACCCCACTCCAGTACTCTTGCCTGGCAAATCCCATGGATGGAGGAGCCTGGTAGGCTGCAGTCCATGGGGTCGCTAAGACTTCAGACACAACTGAGCAACTTCACTTTCACTTTTCACTTTCATGTGTTGGAGAAGGAAATGGCAACCCACTCCATTGTTCTTGCCTGGAGAATCCCAGGGACAGGGGAGCCTGGTGAGATGCCGTCTATGGGGTCGCACAGAGTCGGACACGACTGAAGCGACTTAGCAGCAGCAGCAGCAGCATTCTTAAAGTTATTTTGAAATCTTCCAAAGCACATGTCATAATTGTGCTAAGGAAAACTAATCAAGGATTAAAATGAAACAAAAAGATACCGCCCAATAAAATAAAGCACATAACGCATATGGGAGTAATCCACAGGACAATTGAAAATAGTCAAATACTTGTTTCAATAGCTGTTTAATCCATTCCCAGCAGCTGCCCACTTAATGCAGTTACTAATAAACAGAATGCCTTTAGACGCAAAGGCCTGCTGGGGATATGGGAAGAGACAAGGCATAAACATTAATTTTGAGTCCCCCTGCTATATTATAAACTCCTTGAGGGCAGGCACTCTGTGACAATCACTTTTATACAAACCTTAGCACCCACTTATAGGGAGCTAGTACGAAAAGAGGATCAGTAAATGTTTGCAACTTATAATTGTTATATCCTTCCTGCTCATCTTTCTCTTACCTTGATTTTATTGTCATTATTCAATCACTGTAAAAAAAAAAAAAAAAAGCTCTTTCTTCCTTTTTTCTTGTCTTCAGTACCCCTTAATGCCTGACAGTAGACCCAGAGACACTATTTAATCTTGCCAAGTGGCAAGCAGAACTAAGTTAGATAGAAATATTTTGTGACTCTCCAGGTCTCCAGGATGGCAAAGGTTGATGACAAAGACTGTTAAATTCATTTCTCCAGGAAATCTTTGGAAATATAACATATCTAGTGTAATTCAGGGGTTAAGATCTACTTAGAGATGTAAGTTAACATTCTATAAACATATACATGCATATATACACTACTTTTCCTTTTAAAAGTTATCCATGTTCATTGCAGAAAATTTGTACAACCTAGTAAGTATAAAGAAGAAAATAATAATCATACCATCTAAAAAGAGAACTACGGTTAGCATTTTGCAATATTTCTTTTTTTTTTTTTTAATGTATGTTAGTTGCACAGTTGTGTCTGACTCTTTGCAACCCATGGGCTGTAGCCCAGCAGCCTCCTCTGTCATGGAATTCTCCAGGCAAGAATAACTGGAGTGGGTAGCCATTCCCTTCTCCAGGGGATCTTCCCAACCCAGGCATCGAACCTAGGTCTCCTGCATTGCAGGCAGATTCTTTACCATCTGAGCCACCAGGGAAGCCCCTTTTTAATGTATGTATCCACATAAAGTCATTCATTCATTTATTCAATGGACTCTCATTAGGACTCTACCAATATTCTATGTAGAAAAAGACAAATAATAATCATAATGAAAGAAAAATTATGTGTATGGTAGAAGATATTAAGTGTTTGGGAAAGTAAAAGCACAGATTGAATAATGTAGTCAGAGATGCTGGGACAGAGTGTGTAATTTTTTTTTAAATAGGGTAGACAAATAGTTTATTTTTGTCAATGGAATCCTTATTTAGGTATAAAGGACAAATAACATTGTATTAGTTTGTTTGAAGTATACTATGTAATGATTCTATATTTCTGTGTTACAAAATAACCTCCACTGTAAGTTAATATCTGTCATCATACATAATTACCGTTTTTTTTTCTTGTGATGAGAACTGTTAAGATTTACTTTCCTAGCAACTTTCAGATATGCAATCAGTATTGTTAACTATAGTCACCATGCTGTACATTATTTTCCTGTGACTTACTTATTTTATAACTGTAAATTTGTTCCTTATGATCACCAATTTCAACCACTTGTTACCTGCCCCCTTTACCCCCACCCCACCTTCTGGCATCCGCCAATCTGTTCTCTGTAGCTGTGGGTTCATGGTTTTGTTTTGCTTTTTTAGAGCCCATATATGATTATATGATATTTGTCTTTCTCTAACTTTTTCTGCTTAACATAGAAAAACCTATGTTTTCTTCTACACGTTTTATGGTTCAGGTCTCTTTCATTCAGGTCTCTAATTTTGAGTTAACTTTTGTGTGTGGTATAAGAATGTGTTCCATACCCTCTAGTCTGTCTATGTAGTCCCAAATAGCAAGATTTCATTCCTTTTTATGGCTGAATAGTATTCATATATATATGAGTATATATACATACGCTGTGCTGTGTGCTGTGCTTGGTCTCTCAGTTGGGTCCGACTCTTTGAGACCCCATGGATTGCAGCCTGCTAGGCTCCTCAGTCCATGAGCATTCCCTACGCAAGAATACTGGAGTGGGTTCACAATTTGTTTATCTGGTCATCTGTCAGTGGACATTTAGCTTGTTTCCATATCTTGGCTATTGTAAATAATGCTGCACTGAACGTGAGAGTACATATATCTTTTCAAGTGACTGTTGTTGTTTTCTTCAGATAAATACTTAGAATTACTGGATCATATGATAGTTCTATTTTTAAATTTTCTGAGGAAGCTCTATACTTTTTTTCCACAGTTATTGCACCAATTTACCTTGTGCACAAGGGTTCCATTTTTTTCCATCCTTGCCAACACTTGTTATTTTTTGTCTTTTTGATAATAACTATTCTAATGGTGTGAGAGATATAAAGTGATACCTCATTGTGGTTTTGATTTGCATTTCTCTGATTAGCAATGCTGAGCATCTTTTCATGTACCTTTTGGCCCTCTCTGTCGTCTTTGGGGGAAAAAAAAAGTCTGTTAGGATCCATTGTCCATTTTTCAGTTGGATTGTTTGATAGTTTTTGTTTTTGATTTTGAGTTGTATGAATTCCTTATATATGTTAGATATTAGCCCCTTATCAGATATATGATTTGCAATTTTCTTATCCCATTCTCTAGGTTATATTTACATGTTGTTGATGGTTTCCTTCTCCATGCAGAAGCAGAAACAAACCAACCCCTACTTGTGTGTTTTTACTTTGCTTGCCTTTGTTTTCGGTGTCAAATCCAAAAGATGATTGCCAGGATCAATGATAGGAGGTTACCACCTATGTTTTCTTCTGCAAGTTTTATGGTTTCAGGTCTCTCTTGTTCAGATCTCTAATTAGTTTTGAGTTAACTTTTGTGTATGGTATAAGAATGTGTTCCAGTTCTTTTTTTTTTTTTGGCATGTGGCTGTCCAGTTTTCCCAACATACTTTATTGAAGAAATTATCTTTTCCCCATTGTATATTCTTAACACCTTTGTCATATATTCATGAATTTATTTATGGGTTTTTCTATTCTGTTCCATTGACCTATGTGTTTTATTAGGCCAATGCCATAACTATTTTGACTATCAGAGCTTTGTAATATAGTTTGAAATCAGAAAGCATAATGCCTCCAAGTTTGTTCTTTTTCACAATTGCTTCAGCTATTTGAAGTCTTTTGTGGTTGCATACAAACTTTAAAAACATTTCTATTCCTGTGAAAAATGCCAGGGGTATTTTGATAAGGATTGCATTGAATCTGTAGATAACTTTGGATATTTTTACAATATTGATTCTTTCAATACATGAGCATGGAATATCTTTCCATTTATTTGTGTCTTCTTGGGTTCTTTTCATCACTGTCATATAGTTTTCAGTGTAAAAGTATTTCACTTCTTTGGTTAAATTTATAGGTATAATTTATTTGTAATGTATTATAAATGGAATTGTTTTCTTAATTTCTCCTTCTGATGGTTCATTAATTATGAAATAATAGAAATACCACATATTTCTATATATTGATTTGTTTTCTGCAACTTTGCTGAGTTTGTTGATCAGTCCTAACAGTTTTTTGGTGTGATCTTTTATGATTTTTCTATCATGTCATCTGCAAAGAGTGGTAGTTTTATTTTTCCTTACTGATTTAGATGTCTTTTATTTCTTTTTATTCATTAATTGCTCTGACTCAGACTGCCAATACTGTGTTGAATGAAAGTGGTGAAGTGTGGATATCCTTGTCTCGTTTCTGATCTTAGAGAAAAAGGTACCAGCTTTCATCATCATGTATGATGTTAGCTGTGGGCTTGTCATAGATGGCCTTTATTAGAGAGGTAATTTCCCTCTATACCCACTTTGTTGAGAGTTTTTAATCATAAATAGCTATTGAATTTTGTCAAATGTTTTTTCTGCATCTATTAAAAAGTTCATATAATTTTCACCCTTTATTTTGTTAATGTGTATCACACTGATTTGTAGCTGTTGAACGTCCTTGCACCACTGGAACAAATCCCACTTGACAATACTATATGATCCTTTTATTGTTTTATTGAATTCAGTTTGCTAATGTTTTGTTGAGGATTTTTGCATCTATTTCACCAGGGATATTGACCTATATATAGCTAAGTCCCCTACATTTGAACTCTCAAGTTTCAAACTTTCAAAAATGTGAATGTGCATCTGGTTCCAGCAAGGAACTAGAACCTGTGCCATCAACATCAGGCATGAGTGAAATTGCAGCTTGCCCTGCATCTCCTACTGCTGATGATCCTTCACTTCTACCATCTCCTACCTCCTCACCCTAATAACTATTCTTGCGGTTCACTTAATGCCAGCCCCTGTATGCCAGCTGTGGTACTGTTCTACTGTACTTCTCAAGGTACTTCACTGTAAGATTAAAAATGTTTTTTGTTTGTTTTTTATGTATTACTTCTGTGAAAAGAATTATAAATCTATTACAGTACAGTAACATAGAGCCAATTATGTTAGTTGGGTACAAAGGCTAACTTTTTTGGATGGACAAACAAATTGGACTTACAAATGCACTCTCAGAACAGAACTTGTTTGTATATAGGAGACATACTGTAATTTTCTTTTACTGTGGCATCCTTGTTTGGTTTTGGTATCAGGATAATGCTGGCCCCATAAAAGGAGTTTGATAGTGCTCTCTCTCTAGAGTTTGAGGGTTGATATGAATTATTTTTTGAATGTTTGGTAGCATTCACTAGTCAAGCCATCTGGTCCTGGATTTTTGTTTATTCGGAATTTTTGATTATTGTTTCAACCTCTGTACTAATTCAGATTTTCTTTTTCTTCGTGATTCACTCTTGGTAGGTTGTATGTTTCCAGAAATTTATCCATTTCTCCTAGAGTGTCAAATATGTTGCTGTATAATTGCTCTTAGTAGCCTCTTACGATCGTTTGCATTTCTGTGGTGTCTGTTGTAAAGTCCCCTAATTTCTTGTTTCGTGTCCTCTCTTTTTTTCTTGGCAAGTCTAGCTAAGGTTTGTCAATTTTGTTTATCTTTCCAAAGAACCAGTTCTTGGTTTCATTTATATTTTCTAATGTCTTTTTTTCAGTTATTTCCACTTTGATCTTTATTTCCTTCATTCTACTAGCTTTGGGCTTTGTTCTTCTTTTATAGTACTTGAGGTGTAAAGTAGGTTGTTTAATTGGGACTTTTCCTGTTTCTTGATATAGTCATTTATTGCTTTGACATTCTCTTTTAGAACTACTTTTGCTGTATTGCATAAATTTTAGTATGTTGCATTTTCATTTTCATTGTCTCAAGGTGTTTTCTTGTTTCTCTTGATTTTTTCCTTTGACGCATTTGTTCAATAGAATATGGTTTAATATCCACATATTTATTAATGTATTAAAGTCCTTGCTATTATTGTAATGCTGTCTGTGTCTTCCTTTAGGTCTCTTAATATTTGCTTTATATATTTAGGTGCTCCTATGTTGGGTACACAGATTGTACAAATATTATGTCCTATTGTTGAATTGACTGCTTAATCATTATGTACTGACTTTTTTTGTCTTTTATTACCATCTTTGTTTTAAAGTCAGTTTTGTCTGACATAAGTTGCTACTCCAGCTTCTTTTTTTTGTTTCCATTTACATGGAATTTCTTTTTCCAGCCCTTCACTTTCAAGCTGTATGTGTCCTTACATCTGAAGTGTACATCAACAGCACATAGATGGGTTGGAATTTTGGTTTTAAATGGAATGGTTAGAGAAGGCCTTATTGAAAAGGTGATATTTGAACAAAGATGTTAACTGGGGTCATTTCGAACAGGCTACTATGCAATGTGCTTTAGTCATAACATTATTCTTTAAAACATGCTTATTTAATGGATGTACATCATTTTATCTTATAAATTTTATAAATAATTTTTAAGCCCATGGTTGGACATTTATATCAACTCCACATATTTTTTCTGTGGTTCAGTTCAGTTCGTTTCAGTCTCTCAGTCGTATCCGACTCTTTGCGACACCATGAACCTCTGCACGCCAGGCCTCCCTGTCCATTAACAACTCCCGGAGTTTACTCAAACTCATGTCCATCGAGTCGATGATGCCATCCAACCAACTCATCCTCCATTGTCCCCTTCTCCTGCCCTCAGTCTTTCCCAGGGTCTTTTCAAATGAGTCAGCTCTTCGCATCAGGTGGCCAAAGTATTGGAGTTTCAGCTTCAACATCAGTCCTTCCAATAAATATTCAGGACTGATTTCCTTTAGGATGGACTGGTTGGATCTCCTTGCAGTCCAAGGGACTCTCAAAAGTCTTCTCCAACACCACAGTTCAAAAGCATCAATTCTTCAGTGCTCAGCTTTCTTTATATTCCAACTCTCACATCTATACATGACCACTGGAAAAACCATAGCCTTGACTAGATGGATCTTTGTTGGCAAAGTAATGTCCCTGCTTTTAAATATGCTGTCTAGGTTGGTCATAACTTTCCTTCCAAGGAGTAAGCGTTTTTTAATTTCATGGCTGCAGTCACCATCTGCAGTGATTTTGGAACCCAGAAAAATAAAGTCTGACACTGTTTCCCCATCTATCTGCCATGAAGTAATGGGACCAGATGCCATGATCTTAGTTTTCCGAATGTTGAGCTTTAAGCCAACATTTTCATTCTCCTTTTTCACTTTCATCAAGAGGCTCTTTAGTTCTTCTTCACTTTCTGCCATAAGGGTGGTGTCATCTGCATATCTGAGGTTATTGAGATTTCTCCTGGCAATCTTGATTCCAGCTTGTGCTTCTTCCAGCCCAGCATTTCTCATGATGTACTCTGCATAGAAGTTAAATAAGCAGGGTGACAATATACAGCCTTGACGTACTCCTTTTCCTATTTGGAACCAGTCTGTTGTTCCATGTCCAGTTCTAACTGTTGCTTCCTGACCTGCATACAGGTTTCTCAAGAGGTAGGTCAGGTGGTCTGGTATGCCCATCTCTTTCAAAATTTTCCACAGTTTGTTGTGATCCACACAGTCAAAGGCTTTGGCATAGTCAATAAAGCAGACTTTTCTGTGGTATACATTCTTAAATGAATTTGTGAATTCCCTGTTCAGTCTTTGCAATTAACAGGATAAAAGTAAGACTTAGCTTAGAAAAGAGGAGAGCATCAAGGTAAGAATGTTTAACATTTTGCTAGATATGTTAAAATAGTTTTCTCAGTTATTTACTTCAGGTGTGATTAGGATGTGTTTTTAAAATACCATTTGTTGTGATTTCAGTTAAAAGGTACATACTGTTTAAATTTTGTGAAATATAGAAAAGCAAAGGAAAACTCAAAATACTCATAATCACATCTTCCAGAGTTAAAGTCATATTTGCTAAAAAAAATACACTACTTACAGTTTGTATTATATTAAACATACTGTGTTATAAATGTCATTTCATTAAATGTGAACATTGTCTTAAGTATTTATAAATATGTTTTAAGTATACTACTTTAAATTGTTTTTATAATCTAAATATTAATAAATGTATACTATTCATTTTGGGGGGCTTCCCTGATAGCTCAGTTGGTAAAGAACCCACTTGCAATGCAGGAGATTCAGTTCTGTTCCTGGGTGGGGAAGATCCACTGGAGAAAGCATAGGCTACATACTCCAGTATTCTTGGGCTTCCCTGGTGGCTCAGCTCATAAAGAATCTGCCTGCAATGCAGGAGACCTGGTTTTAATCCCTGGGTTGGAAAGATCCCTTGGAGAAGGGAAAAGCTACTGACTCCAGTATTCTGGCCTGGAGAATTCCATGGACTGTATAGACCATGGGGTCGCAAAGAGTCAGACACGACTGAGCCACTTTCACTTTCATGCATTTTTTAGCCATTCCATAAACTATCCCCATTTTATAAACTGAATTATCTAATTTATCACTGTTATAAAATATTTTCACATATATCCTTGCCCACAACTCTGATTATTTCCTTCTGTAATTAAAAGCATAAATCTGTCATTTATATTACACATATTTTTCTTAGTTTGTTGCTTTACTTTTAGTTTTATTTATATTTTTTGACTAAAAGAAATTAAATCTACCAATCCTTTCCTTAAGGGATTCTTCCTTTGCCTTTAGGTTTTAAAAATCCTTTAGCACCCTGAGTTTTTTGGTTTAAAAAAAAAAATTCTTTTCCCTGGTGGGATTTATTTTGGCCCATGGTATGACATTTAGTGAACCAACTATATTTCTTTTGGAATAGTTATGGCTTGGTTAAACTTCAGTAGGCCTTTCTTTTCTTTATTTTGATATTCTGTCACTCAGGAGTATTATCTAAATACTTCTTCAAACCATATGTAAGAGCAAAGGTGGTGCTCCTGATGTTCTGAGTGTTCACATACTTGGGCACAGTATATTGATGGATGGAAAAGGGCAAGAATTGTTTCAAGGAGAACAAATAAGTTCATAGGCTTTTTAAATTTTAATAAGACATTTTAGAAAATAATGCACAATTCCAGAAAAGTCTTTAATAATTATAACCCCAAATCTCAAACCACATTTCTATAGATCCTCAGGAGTAGACTCACAAATTGAAACGTTGGTGTTCCCATCAAGACTTACATAATGTATTAGTGAGTACTCTCTTCATTGCTCTGAGAATATGAGGAATATAATAGTAACAGGAGCAGTCATAGGGAACTCATTACATGCAAGGCATTGTGTCAAGAACTTCATATGTGGTATTTATTTAATCCTCAAAAGACTTTAGAATGAAGGTACTATCCTGATCCTTCCTTTACAGCTGAGGAAACAAAGGCTAAGAGGGATAGAAGGAAACTTCCATGGTCATGCAGCTAGTAGACGGTGTAAGGAGGAGGACTCGACTGTTTCTCAGAAAAATTGAGTCAATGCAATAGTAAAAATAAGATTGAGGGAAAGTCCTTATTAAATGCATCATATAGTATGTTCAGCTTCCCTTCTCCAGAACATGCTTGGAAAGCTTGAACAAGTTCAAGTCATATCTAACTAGTAACAACTACATTTGATAAGTTTATTTTATAAACCACATTCACCCAAGAGAGCCGATGCTTACAGCACATGGCGGATCATTATCGTTTGGACAGCTTAGAGAGCAAAGGTGCTAAGAGTTTACATGGTAGAGCTGGGATTTATAACCATGACTCCTGTCTCTGCTATCAGCACTTCCCCCTGACCTCCACACAGCAAGTCTGGGAGGTTTCTCTTGGGGAATCTCTTTGCATTTAAGTCTCAAACTATTGTGACTTATTGTTGTTGCTGTGTTCTTTTATCTAGTCCATCCTTTAGTGAATTATTGATATAGTTTGCATTCTCTGTTGAATGTCTCTTGTGAACACAAAATAAAATTACTTTGTTGTTGTTGTTCAATCACTAAGTCGTGTCCTACTCTTTGTGACCCCACAGAGTGCAGCATGCCTAGTATCTCTGTCCTTCACTATCTCCCGGACTTTGCTCAAACTCATGTCCGTGGAGTTGAGATGTCATCCAACCATCTCAGTGCTGCCCCCTTCTCCTCCAGACCTCAATCTTTCCCTCAGCATCAGGGTCTTTTCCAGTGAGTTGGCTCTTTGCATCAGGTGGCCAAAATATTGTAGCTTCAGCTTTAGCATCAATGCTTCCAATGAATATTCAGGGGTTGATTTCCTTTAGGATTGACTGGTGAGATCTCCTTGCTGTATAAGTGAATCTGTGCTGTTAATATAGCATTACAGATATGATGCTTTAACACTTCATTTTTTATTATATTTATATATAATATTTTATTATATATTTATATATAATATTTTATTATGTATTATATTAATATATAATAAAATTAATACATATTAAATATACATTATATAATATTTTATTATATATTATATATAATATTTTATTATATTTATATATATTTTATTATATATATTATTATAATAACTAACTTCATTTTTTTGGTTAATCTATACTGTTAATATAGCATTACAGATATGCTTTAACACTTCATTTTTTATTATATTTATATATAATATATATTATTATATAATAAAAAATTAATATCTAAATATATATAATATTTATATATAATATTTTATTATATATTTTATTATATTATTATAACTAACTTAATTTTTTTGTAGTACACACATTTACACAAAAATCATTTTTATTTATGTAGAAAAAGAAAATTTTCAATAACTACATTAAAAGCAATGACTTCTGAAAATTTCCCAGAAAAAGAATAATGATTTTGAGAGAAATAATATAATGACATTATTAAGTTCTATATCTTTCATGGTCTGTTCAAATGCTACCTCTCTTAACTTTTCTACTCTGAAGTATTTCTATTTGGGGGGCAGCATTATAGTATTTTTAAAATTCCATTATAGTCCTAATCTCAAAGTACACCTTGTACAGGTAAATTTGTATGCAGGACTATTTAGATTAAAACCCTCATGTCTTAGTCTTCTCTCTCTCCTTCCATGTCTAGCCCTTTGCCTGGTGTGTGTATGGGTGTATGCTGCTGCTGCTGCTAAGTCGCTTCAGTCGTGTCCGACTCTGTAGTCGGCAGCCCACCAGGCTCCCCCGTCCCTGGGATTCTCCAGGCAAGAACACTGGAGTGGGTTGCCATTTCCTTCTCCAATGCATGAAAGTGAAAAAATAAAGTGAAGTCACTCAGTTGTGTCTGACTCCTAGCGACCCCATGGATGGCAGCCTACCAGGCTCCTCCATCCATGGGATTTTCCAGGCAAGAGTCCTGGAGTGGGGTGCCATTGCTTGCTCAAATGTGTCTGACTCTTTGTGACCCAATGGACTGTAGCTTGCCAGGCTCCTCTGTCCATGGAATTCTCCAGGCAAGAATACTGGAGTGGGTTGCCATTTTCTACTTTAGGGGATTTTCCCAGCCCAAGATTGAACCCACATCTCCTACATTGGCAGGCAGATTCTTTACCACTGTGCCACCTGGGAAGCCCCAACCCATTTCCTAGTACAAAATGTTAAGTTAAATAAGAGGTAATCAAAAGTTTAATAGTGAAAAAATACATAAGCCTTACTTTAAGATTTTTTTGTTGGATATATAATTAATAAATGGTGTATGCCAAACCATAATGCAAGTCTGGCTTAAGATTGATTTTAAAGTAGAAAGGAACATCAGTTCAGTTCAGTCACTCAGTCATGTCCGACTCTTTGCGACCCCACGAATTGCAGCACACCAGGCCTCCCTGTCCATCACCAACTCCCGGAGTTCACTCAGACTCACGTCCTTCGAGTCAGTGATGCCATCCAGCCATTTCATCCTCTGTCGTCCCCTTCTCCTCCTGCCCTCAATCCCTCCCAGCATCAGAGTCTTTTCCAGTGAGTCAACTCTTCGCATGAGGTGGTCAAAGTACTGGAGTTTCAGCTTTAGCATCATTCCTTCCCAAGAAATCCCAGGGCTGATCTCCTTCAGAATGGACTGGTTGGATCTCCTTGCAGTCCAAGGGACTCTCAAGAGTCTTCTCCAACACCACAGTTCAAAAGCATCAATTCTTCAGCGCTCAGCCTTCTTCACAGTCCAACTCTCACATCCATACATGACCACAGGAAAAACCATAGCCTTGACTAGACGGATCTTTGTTGGCAAAGTAATGTCTCTGCTTTTCAATATGCTCTCTAGGTTGGTCATAACTTTTCTTCCAAGGAGTAAGCATCTTTTTTTAAAATATAACTATGTTACGGTAGAAGCAAAATGTGAGTTATAAGTTATGATTATGTGAAATTTATGTAAATGAATTAATACATATTCTCCAGTAATACTTTAAGATTTTAAAATCTTGATACCATGATAAGTAACTTTATTCACAAAAATTCATTGCACAGAGAAGTAAAAGTGTAAAGTTTAAGAATTCTGTTGAAGTGGTTATAAATTACCACCTTAAAAAAATAGGATGTTGTTATTTTAAGATAGGAGTTCCCTTGTGGCTCAGCTGGTAAAGAATCCACCTGCAATATGGGAGACCTGTGTTCGATTCCTAGGTTGGGAAGATCCCCTGAAGAAGGGAAAAGCTACCCACTCAAATAGAGCATTCCTTGGACTGTATAGTCCATGGGGTCGCAAAGAGTCGGACACCACTGAGGCTTCAAAAGTATGTGAACCATGAACTTCCAGATGTTCAAGCTGGATTTAGAAAAGGCAGAGGAACCAGTGATCAAATTGCCAACACCCACTGGATCATTAAAAAGCAAGAGAGTTCCAGAAAAACATCTACTTGACTACACCAAAGCCTTTGACTGTGTGGATCACAATAAACTGTGGAAAATTCTTCAAAAGATAGGAATGTCAGACCACCTGACCTGCCTCCTGATTTCTCAGGAAGCATCAGTTAGAACTGGACATGGAACGACAGACTGGTTCCAAATTGGGAAAGGAGTACATCAAGGCTGTATATTGTCACCCTGCTTATTTAACTTACATGCAGAGTACATCATGAGAAACGCTGGGCTGGATGAAGCACAAACTGGAATCAAGATTGCCAGGATAAATATCAATAACCTCAGATATGCAGATGACACCACCTTTATGGCAGAAAGTGAAGAACTAAAGAGCCTCTTAATGAAGGTGAAAGAGGAAAGTGAAATAGTTGGCTTAAAAGTCAACATTCAGAAAATGAAGATCATGGTATCAGATCCCATCACTGCATAGCAAATAGATGGGGAAACAATGGAAATAGTGAGAGAGTCTTTTTTTGTGCTACAAAATCACCACAGATGGTGACTGCAGCCATGAAATTAAAAGACACTTGCTCCTTGAAAGAAAAGCTCTGACCAACCTAGACAGCATATTGAAAAACAGAGACATTATTTTACCAACAAAGATCCATCTAATTGAAGCTATGGTTTTTCCAGTAGTCATGTGTGGATGTGAGAGTTGGACTATAAAGAAAGCTGAGCACCGAAGAATTGATGCTTTTGAACTGTGGTGTTGGAGAAGACTCTTGAGAGTCCTTTGGACTGCAAGGAGATCCAACCAGTCCAACCTAAAGGAAATCAATCCTGAATATTTATCGGAGGGACTGATGTTGAAGCTGAAACTCCAATACTCTGGTCACCTGATGCGAAGAACTGACTCATTTGAAAATAACCCTCATGCTGGGAAAGATTGAAGACAGGATGAGAAGGGGATGACAGAGGATGAGATGGTTGGATGGCATCACCAATGCGATGGACATGAGTTTGAGTAAACTGCGGGAGTTGGTGATGGACAGGGAAGCCTAGCGTGCTGCAGTCCATGGGGTCACTAAGAGTCGGACATGACTGAACGACTGAACTGAACTGATTTTAAGATATTTTATGTAAGCCTTATGATAACCACAAGGAAAAATATGTAGCAATTATGCAGAAGAAGTCAAAACATACTGATATCAAAACACAATTAAAGACAACTGGGTAAGAAACAAGGAACAATGGGTCTACAAAACAACCAGAAAACAAAGTGGCAATAGTAAGTCCTCACCTGTTCATAATTGCTTTAAACATAAATCCTCTTATCAGAGGACTTAGGATGACTGAAAGAATAAAAACAAAATCCATGTGCTGCCTACAAGAGACCCACTCAAGCCTTAAAGAAGACACATAGACTGAAAGGATGGAAAGTCATTTCAAGCCAATGGTAACTAAAAACAAGAGAACAAACTAGGATTGCTATACTTAAATCAGACAAAGTAGACTTTTTAAATGGTATACACACCCACAATTGAATATTATGCATCTATAAAAATGAGAAAGTGCTACCGTTTATAACAACATGGTTAGACCTTGAAGACATTATGCTAGATGAAATAAATCAGATAGAGAAAAACAAATAGTATATGATCTCACATGTGGAATCTTAACAACAAAGCAAACTCATGGAAAAAGAGATTAGACTGCTTATGGTTACCAGAGGTTGAGGACAAAGGAGGCAGAATTGAATGAAGGTGGTTAAAAGGTACAAATTTCCAGTTATAGGAGAAATAAGTACTAGGGATTTAAGGTACAACTTGATGGCTATAGTTAACACTAGGCCTCTCCGGTGGCTTAGATGGTAAAGAATCTGCCTGCAGTGTAGGAGACCTGGGTTCTATTTCTGGGTTGGGAAGATCTGCTGTAGAAGGGAATGGCAATCCACTCCAGTATTCTTGCCTGGAGAATTCCATGGACAGAGGAGACTGGTAGGCTACAGTCCATAGGCTTGCAACGAGTCAGACCTGACTGAGCAACCAACACTAAAAGTTAATGCTGCTGTATGATAGGAAAAATTTTGAGAGTAAATTCTAATTTCTTTTTTCATTTTATCTATATGAAATGATAGATGTTTGCTGAACCTATTGTGATTGTATTTCACAATATATTTAAATCACACCATGATATTGTACTGGAAAAGGTCAGTTTTCATTCCAATCCCAAAGAAAGGCAATGCCAAAGAATGCTCAAACTACCGCACAATTGCACTCATCTCCCACGCTAGTAAAGTAATGTTCAAAATTCTCCAAGCCAGGCTTCAGCAATATGTGAACCGTGAACTTCCAGATGTTTAAGCTAGTTTTAGAAAAGGCAGAGGAACTAGAGACCAAATTGCCAACATCCGCTGGATCATGGAAAAAGCAAGAGAGTTCCAGAAAAAATTCTATTTCTGCTTTATTGACTATGCCAAAGCCTTTGACTGTGTGCATCACAATAAACTGTGGAAAATTCTGAAAGAGATGGGAATACCAGACCACCTGACCTGCCTCTTGAGAAATTTGTATGCTGGTCAGGAAGCAACAGTTAGAACTGGACATGGAACAACAGACTGGTTCCAAATAGGAAAAGGAGTACGTCAAGGCTGTATATTGTCACCCTGATTATTTGACTTATATGCAGAGTACATCATGAGAAATGCTGGGCTGGAAGAAGCACAAGCTGGAATCAAGATTGCCGGGAGAAATCTCAATAACCTCAGATATGCAGATGACACCACCCTTATGGCAGAAAGTGAAGAGGAACTAAAAGGCCTCTTGATGAAGGTGAAAGAGGAGAGTGAAAAAGTTGACTTAAAGCTCAACATTCAGAAAACGAAGATCATGGCATCTGGTCCCATCACTCCATGGGAAATAGATGGGGAAGCAAGTGGAAACAGTGTCAGACTTTATATTTTTGGGCTCCAAAATCACTGCAGATGGTGACTGCAACCATGAAATTAAAAGACACTTGCTCCTTGGAAGAAAAGTCATGACCAACCTAGATAGCATATTCAAAAGCAGAGACATTACTTTGCCAACAAAGATCCATCTAGTCAAGGCTATGGTTTTTCCAGTGGTCATGTATGGATATGAGAGTTGGACTGTGAAGAAGGCTGAGTGCCAAAGAATTGACGCTTTTGAACTGTGGTGTTGGAGAAGACTCTTGAGAGTCCCTTGGACTGCAAGGAGATCCAACCAGTCCATTCTGAAGGAGATCAACCCTGGGATTTCTTGGGAAGGAATGATGCCAAAGCTGAAACTCCAGTACTTTGGCCACCTCATGCAAAGAGTTGACTCATTGAAAAAGACTCTGATGCTGGGAGGGATTGGGGGCAGGAGGAGAAGGGGACGACAGAGGATGAGATGGCTGGATGGCATCACTGACTCGATGGACGTGAGTCTGAGTGAACTCCGGGAGTTGGTGATGGACAGGGAGGCCTGGCGTGCTGTGATTCATGGGGTCGCAAAGAGTCGGACACGACTGAGCAACTGAACTGAACTGAACTCCTTAAATTTATACAGTGATGATATCAATTATCTATCAGTAAAATTGGGAAAACCCAGTGCAATGGTGACACAATGCATACATGTTAGTACATATTCAGTAACTTTAGAATGGACTGTTGTACAGACATAATGCCAATTAAAGAATAAAGAAAATATTTATGCTTTCCCATCTCATTATTTTAATAGAATGTTTCAACTCGAAATATGTATGCTCTCAAAATTACATTTTCAGTTTTCAGAATAAAGTCCTTTCTGGAAAATTATGTGGTTAAATATATAAAATACAGCATTTTAGAACCTGTAAACACCTTAAAGATCATATAATCTAAACCACTCAATTATTAATATACTGAAAAGAAATATTATTATTAAACATATAGTGAAATCAAGGTTCTTTCGTATCCCAGGAACAATGACTAGTAACATTTTCCTGGGTCAGTCTTCTTGAATTCTTGTTCACAAGCATGCGTTTATTTAACAGCACCAATGCAAGCTGGCTATAAAACTTGGATCAGTTCAGTTAGTCACTCAGTCACGTCAACTCTTTGTGATTCCATGGACTGCAGCATGCCAGGCTTTCCTGTCCATCACCAATTCCCGGAGCTGGCTCAAACTCTTGTCCATTGAGTCGGTGATACCATCCAACCATCTTATCCTCTGTCATCCCCTTCTCCTCCTGCCTTCAGTCTTTCCCAGCATCAGGGTCTTTTCCAATGAGTCAGTTCTTTGCATCAGGTGGCCAAAGTATTGGAGCTTAAGCATCAATCCTTCCAATGAATATTCAGGGTTGATTTATTTTAGGATTGACTGGTTGGATCTCCTTGCAGTCCAAGGGACTCTGAATAGAGTCTTCTCCAACACCACAGTTCAAAAGCATTAATTCTTTAGCATTCAGCTTTGCTTGCAGTAAATCTTAGAGATAATTTTCTGTTACTATATAAAGATCCATCTCATTTTGTTTTTTAATATGAAGTATTTAGACAATGGTTACAAATATCTTAAAAACATTCACCAGCTAAATTTAACAAATATTAATATTTTATTGCTTTTTAATCTTTGCCTTTTTTAAAACTCATTTTTGGTTGCACTGGGCCCTTTTTGCTCCGTGCAGGCTTCCTCTAGTTGGGATAAGCAGGGGCTACTCTTCCTTCCCGTGTGAGGGCTTCTCATTGCAGTGGCTTCTCTTCTACTGAGCAAGGGCTCAGTAGCTGTGGTACATAGGCTTAGTTGCCCCATGGCATGTGGGATCTTCCCAGACCAGGGATTGAACCTGCATCCCCTGCACTGGCAAGCAGATTCTTAATAAGAAGGCCAGATCTTTGCCTTCAAGAAAAAATGGAAGATCATTTAGTATTTCTCTTCATCTCTTTTACTCCCTGCCCCCCACTTCCTTTTGCTTTTGATGATTCTCCTAAATGTTTACATTGTTTCACATTCCTGCCCTGTTCTTATTGTTTTTCAACTTCTATTACCTATGCCTGTTCCATAAGCAACTTACAGCCTCATTTTATATATAACTGAATGTTCCATAATGGAACTGTAACTGGTTTATTGAGTAGTCTCTAATCAATAAGATGTAAGAATAAAGCCATGTTATGTTTCTTCGTTCCTTTTACTCTGTTAAATCTCTCCTATGCCTAACTATATCCTGGACAGATGTCAGAATGTTCCAGGTATTTTTGGTTATTAAAATTCTATTTAAAATTCTAATTTCATTTTTTTTTCCTAACTTAAATTTTTTTTTCATTTTATTTTATTTAAACCTTAACTATTTTATGACACCTTATTGAGATATTATATACACTAAGTTTTCAAAATATTAATGATTACATCAAGAAAACTGAGAATTTCACTGTACAGTGCACTGCACAATACTGTGTGTAAATTGTATAAATACATCTCTACACTTGGGTCCGCCT
The DNA here is from genome assembly GCF_032452875.1 of Bos javanicus. Lineage (NCBI taxonomy): Eukaryota > Metazoa > Chordata > Mammalia > Artiodactyla > Bovidae > Bos > Bos javanicus. The sequence goes on along the minus strand of NC_083874.1, from coordinate 30,137,948 downwards.
ATGTGACCACCACTCAGATCAAGAAATAGAACATTCCTCACTCCCAGGAGTGAGACAGTATCCCTTGCTGCCCTCATCCTGAACAAAATGGAACACTACTCTGACTTCTAACAACATTGATTTGTTTTGCCTATTCTTATCTTTCATATAAATGGAATCATACCATGTAATGTCTGGCTTCTTTCACTCGCATAATGTTTTTGAAATGTGTCCATGTTGTTACATATATCAGTAGTTCATTCTTTTTCTTTTGGGTATTTTTGAGTGATATTCTGTTATATGAATATGCATAATTTGTCCACTCTCCTGTTAATGGGTTTGTGTTATTTCTGATTTTGAGCTATTATGAGTAAAACTTCCATGAACAACTTGTAAAAGTCTTTTGGACATCTGCATTCAATTTTCTTGAGTATATGCCTATAAGTGAAACTGCTGAGTCATAAGATTATATATGTTTAACTTTGTTAAAAACTGCCAAACACTTTGAAAGTAGTTGTCACATTTTATACTCTCCACCAGTGATATATGAGGACTCTAGTTACCACATTTATTTCAACACTTCATGAAGTCAATCTTTTTTATTTTATCCTTTCTGGTAGGTGGGTAAAAGTATCTTATTGCAGTCGTTTTTCTATATTTTTTAATGGGGGAAAAAAAAAAAACAAAACGTGGTTAACAGTTACTATTGCTTGTACCTGCACAGAATCTCTAGAAGGATGTAAAAGAATCTGAACATGCTGGTTTTCTTTTGGTGAGGATTGGTCAGGAAGATCCCCTGGAGAAGGAAATGGCAACCCATTCCAGTATTCTTGCCTGGGAAATCCCATGGACAGAGGGGCCTGGTGGGCTACAGTCCATGGTGTCGCAAAGAGTCAGACACGATTGAACGACTGAGCACTCAGTCACGAGCATGGGGGGCCCCTGTTTTGCTGGGACACTGGTAAGGGAAGTAGATGTCTCCCCCTGTAACTTTTAGTTACTTTTGAATATTGAACCATGTACATGTTTTACGTATTGAAAAAATGAAATTATTTTGAAAAATTAGTTATGGATAATGAAGCTGTGTGATGCTCCAACCCAGACCAGGCTTGTGAGTTGGGGGCTTCTGAGTGGGGAGAAGGCGCTGCCTGCCCTTTCACTCCAGTTCTTAGTCACCCAGTAACACTTTAGAGTGTAGATTCGTTTCTGGGAACCTCCCCCTCCTTTCTCTCCCCCTGCCTCTAGCTCTTCTCATTGTCTGAATGAGGTGAGAGGGAGAGAGAAGGAAAGGGTCAGATTTACCTTGCTGTCTTTCTGTGTCCTCTTTCGGAGTTGTTGTAGTTTCGATAATACAGGCTTAGTTGCCTGCTCTATGGCAGGCCCAAAGACACCTCCCTCCTGAGTCACATATGAAGTTTTAGTGGGATAAAGGGTGATGAACTTGAGGAACCTCCCCCTTGTACCATTCTTTGATACAGAATATCCAGTTCCAGCTTGACTTCTTTCTACCCTCCTCAACTCTAATCCCTGGGGTGGGGATTGGGGGACCAACCTGTAGCCTCTCATTCATGGGCCTCTCTGTGGGTTTCAGCAAGATTAGCTCAGGCCCATCTCCCTTTCATAGCACCCCCTGACCCAAAGGATCTGATGTCGGTAGGTGAGAGGACCTTGGTCCTTACCTTTTTTGGAGAAAGAATTCCACAAAAAGACACTATAAAGCAGGCACAGAGTTTACTGGAAGCACAGTGCATGCAAAGAGAACAGCAAAGCAGTTTATTTAGAGCAGAAGCAAAGCAGAAACACGCACCCAGAGAAGAATGTAGGCATCTCCCTAATGAGCACATCAGAGAGGTCATTAAAATCATGCATTGGAGCAGTTCTTCTGGGTCCTTGTTCTCCTCTGGTCAGTTATCTCTGCTCTTTTCCAATATCCAACCTATCTTAGGGCCCTTCCTGATATGTATGCACATTTTTTGCAAGATGGTTTCCAGTGTGGGGCCGATGAGAGATCGGCAGCACCTATTATGGGGTGGTGCCCCCTCTCTTTTTGACCCCCAAGGAGCTTTCCTGTGCATGTGCTGTTGGAGTGGTCTCCTTGATCTCAGGAGTGACAGATGTGGTCATCTTATCTTTTTACTTTGGCACAGCTCAGCTCCTGCCATTAACTTTGTCCTTGAAGTGTCAGGGGGAAAAACTAGGCTCTAATTTACTCAGCTTGACAAACTCCAGCTGCTCAGGCCAGCGGCCCATCTACCTCTCCCCTCAGATCCTCATACATGTGGTGGAGATACAAGCTTTTCCTCTTTGTTCTCATCCTATTTTCTCTCATCAGTTCTCTCTTCTTACTTAGGAAGTTGCATTCATTAAATCTAAATGTGACTTAGCAGATAGTCAGTAGAGGAATGAGATGACCGTCTCTCCTCTTGCAAGCACTATTAAACTTGATGAACCCTTCACACAAGAACACTAGTTGGAGAAAGGGATGTGAGAGAAGAAAGGGAGGGAGAAGAAGGGGAGAGAAAAGCCCCAGTGCCCTCCTCTAGGTTAATGGCCAAGAGATCCAATAATTTCTTCCTCCTCATTTCCCCAATCTTCTTACATATAATGCCTGAGTTATGTCTTCTGTAGGTCTATTTCTGCTAATTCTTACTAATGCCTGTATGTATGTAACCACATATGGACTGTTCCTGAATGTGTGTTCTAGTCTAAGTCCTGTGATCTTGTTAACATGCAAAAACAGAATTGGGAAATCCACATGGGGTCTGAAATTCTCTATTAAAAACTTTTTGTTGTGGTAAAATACCCATAATGTAAAATTGCCATCTTAACCATTTTTTAGGGTATGATCAAATGTCATGAAATACATTGATATTTTTGAGTAACCATCATCACATCCATCTCTAGAACTCTTTTTCACCTTACAAAACTGAAACTTCATACTCTTTAAACAGTAACTCCCTGTTCGCATTCCCCGTGGGCCCTAGAAACTAGTGATCTACTTTCTTTCTCTATGAATTTGACTACTCTAGCTGTCCCATATGATTATATAGTATTTGTCCTTTTGTGACTGGCTTGTTTAACTTAGCATCATGTACTCAAGCTTCATCCACATTGTGGCATGTGTCAGGATTTCTTTTTCCAGCTGAAATAAGTGTTTGAATTGGTAGACTCAGTAAAGTAGACTATCTTCTCTAAAAGGGTGAGTATTATCCAATCCATTGAGGATCTGAATACAGCAAAAGGCAGAGGGCGGAGGCTTCTGTTCCTTTTTTCCTGTCTCATTGTTTGAGTTGTGACAGTTCATGTCATCTTTTCCTGCCCTTGAACTGGTAATTTACATCATTGGCTCCTATGGTTCTCCCGTCCTTGGATTTACTGAATTATACCATAAGCTTTTATATGTCTCTGGCTTGCAGACAGTAGATCTTGGGACCTCATAACTTCCATAACTACTTGAGCCAGTTCCTCATAATAAATCTCCAATTGTTGTGTCTCTCTGAAGAACCCTATTAGTTCTTTATTTCTGAAGAACCGTAATGCAATATGATTGTTCCTTTTTTCATTTTTTTGAGGAAATGAGATACTGTTTTCCATAGTGGCTGTAACATTTTACATTCCTTCAACAGAACAAGTTTCCTGATTTCTTTAGATCTCTCTCAAGACCTGTTATTTTCCTGGATTGTGTATTTGCAATGGTCATTCTAGTGAGTGTGAGGTGATATTTCACTGTGGCTTTGATGTGAATGTTTAGTGATGGTGACCATCTTTTCATGTGCATGGCCATTCATATATCTTCTTTGGAGAAATGTCTATTCAAGTTCTTAGCCATTTTTTAATTGGGTTATTTGATTTTTATCATTGTTGATGAGTTTTTGTAGTATTTTATATATCTGGATACTAACCCTTATCAGGTATATACATTGGAAATATTTGCTCCCATTCTATAGGTCGCCTTTTCACTCTGTTGATTGTGGGTTTTACACAAAAGTTTTTAGTTTTGATATATTCTGATGTATCTTTTTTTTTTTCTTCTGTTGCCTTTGCTTTTGGTGTCATACCCCAAAAATCATTGCCAGATCCAATGTTATAAAGATTTTCTCTTTCTGAAAATCCGCCGAATTTTACAGTGGATTTTTCTATTTCTTAAAAAAATGTCACTGGGATTTTGATAGGAACTGTATTATAGAATGCTTTTAGCTTTTAAAAAATATTTTTTTTAATTTATTCTTAATTGGAGGATAATTGCTTTACAATATTATATTTGTTTCTGCCATATATCAACATGAATAAGCCAAAGAATGCTTTTAGCTTAGTAATAAGTGTCTTGTAATCAATGAATGAACACAAGATGTCCTTCCAATTATTAGTGTCATCTTTAATTCCTTTCAGCAACATTTTATAGTTTCCAGTATATAAGTCTTTTTCTTCCTTCATTAAGTTTATTCCTAAGTATTCTTTTTAAAGTTGCTGTAAATGAAATTGTTTACTTAATTTCCTTTTTATTTGTTGATGTATAGAAATGCAATTGACTTTGCCCACATATTTTGTATCCTACAACTTTGTCGAATTCATTTATTAATTCTAAAAGCATTTTTTTGTAGAATCTTTATGATCATGTTGTCTGCAAACAGAGATAATTTTACTTCTTCTTTCCCAATTTGGATGCCTTTTATTTATTTTTCTTGACTCATTACTCTGGCCAGGCCTTCAGTACTATGTTGAATAGAAGTGATAAAAATAGGTATCATTGTCTTGTTCCTGACCTTACAGAAGAAGCTTTCATTCTTTCATCATTGAGTATGAGGTTAACTCTGGGTTTTTAATATATAGGCTACCTTATATGAGGTATTTTTCTTCTGTTTATAGTTTGTTGAGTGTTTTTATCATGAAAGGATGTTGAATTTTATTAAATACTTTTTTGCATCAATTGAGATGATTGTGTGACTTTTTTCTCTTCATTTTTTAAAGTGGTAGATTGTGTTGATTTTTTTTTGGTATGCTAAATGATCGTTGCATTTAAGGATAAATCTCATTTGGTCACAGTTTATAATCCTTTTAATGTGCTGTTGAATTCTGTTCACTAATACTTTACTGAGGATTTTGCATCATTGTTGATCAAGGATATTGATTTATAGTTTTCTTGCAGTGTCTTTGTCTGGTTTTGTTATATGGTTAATGCTGCCTCACAGAATGTATTTAGAAGTTTTCTATCCACTTCAGTTTATTGGAAGGGTTTGTAGATTACTGGTTGTAATTCTTCTGTAAATATTTGGAAGCTATCTGATCCTGGGCTTTTCTTTATTGTGATACTTTTCATTACTGACTCAATCTCTTCACAGTTATATGTCTATTCATATATCTTTTGTTCAGGATGTAGTCTTGGTTCTAGAAATTTGCCTATTCACCTAGGTTATCCAATTTTATTTGCATATAGTTGCTCTCTTATAGTTCTTTTTATTTATGTAAAACAAGTAGTAATACCCTCTTTCATTTCTGATTTTAGTTATTTGAGTCTTCTCTTTTTTTCTTAGTCATTCTAGCTAAAGGTTTGCCAATATTATTGATCTTTTTAAAGAATCAACTCTTAATGTCTTGATTTTTTTCTATTTTTTTTTCTGTTTATGTGCTCTAACCTTTGTTTCCTTTTTGTTTTTTCTGTTAGCTTTGGATCTTGTTTATTTATATGCTTAATTACTTAAGGTATGAAGTTATGTTGTTGATTTGAAATCTTTCTTTATTTAAAATGTATTTACAACTATGAATTTTATTCTTAGCACTGCTTCCACAAGGTTTGTATGCTGTGTTTCAATTTTCATTTTTCTTACGATATTTTCTAATTTCCTTTGTATTTCTTTTTGACCTACTGGTTGTTTATCAGCGTGTTATTTAATTTCCACATATATGAGTTTTCCGGTTTCCCTTCTGCTCTTGATTTCTTTTTCATTTTATTAATCATTGAAAAGATACTTTGAATAATCTCAATTTTTTAAAAATTTGATTTCTGATCCATCATGTGATCTGTCCTGAAAGAATGCTTCATACATATTTGAGAAGAATATATGTTCTGTTTTGCTTGGATGAACCCATAACAGTATGAAAAGGCAAAAAGACAGGACACTGAAAGATGAACTCCCCAGTTGGGTAGGTATCCAATATGCTACTGGAGATCAGTGGAGAAATAACTCCAGAAAGAATGAAGAGACAGAACCAAAACAAAAACAATACCCAGTTGTGGATATGACTGGTGATAGAAGCAAGGTCCGATGCTGTAAAGAGCAGTATTGCATAGGAACCTGGAATGTCAGGTCCATGAATCAAGGCAAATTGGAAGTGGTCAAACAGGAGATGGTAAGAGTGAACATCGGTATTTTAGGAATCAGTGAACTAAAATGGACTGGAATAGATGAATTTAACTCAGATGATCATTATATCTACTCCTGTGGGCAAAAATCCCTTAGAAGAAATGGAGTAGCCATCATAGTCAACAAAAGAGTCCAAAATGCAGTACTTGGATACAATTGCAAGAACAATAGAATGATCTCTGTTCATTTCCAAGGCAAATCATTCACTATCACAGTAATCCAAGTCTATCCCCCAACCAGTAATGCTGAAGAAGCTGAAGTTGAACAGTTCTATGAAGACCTACAAGACCTTTTAGAACTAACACCCAAAAAAGATGTCCTTTTCATTATAGGGGACTGGAATGCAAAAGCAGAAAGTCAAGAAACACCTGGAGTAACAGGCAAATTTGGCCTTGGAGTACAGAATGAAGCAGGGCAAAGGCTAATAGAGTTCTGCCAAGAGAACGCACTGGTCATAGCAAACACCCTCTTCCAACAACACAAGAGAAGAATCTACACATGGACATCACCAGATGGCCACCACTGAAATCAGATTGATTATATTCTTTGCAGCCAAAGACAGAGAAGCTCTATACAGTCAGCAAAAATAAGACTGGGAGCTGACTGTGCCTCAGATCATGAACTCCTAATTGCCAAATTTGGACTTAAATTGAAGAAAGTAGGGGAAACCACTAGACCATTCAGGTATGACCTAAATCAAATCCCTTACGATTATACAGTGGAAGTAAAAAATAGATTCAAGGGATTAGATCTGATAGACAGAGTGCCTCAAGAACTATGAATGGAGGTTTGTGACATTGTACAGGGGACAGGGATCAAGACCATCCCCGTGGAAAAGAAATGCAAAAAAGCAAAGTGGCTATCTGAGAAGGCCTTCCAAATAGCTGTGAAAGAAGAGAAGTGAAAAGCAAAGGAGAAAAGGAAAGATATAAGCATCTGAATGCAGAGTTCCAAAGAATAGCAAGGAGAGATAAGAAAGCTTCCTCAGTGATCAGTGCAAAGAAATAGAGGAAAACAATAGAATGGGAAAGACTAGAGATCTCTTCAAGAAAATTAGAGCTACCAAGGGTGGCTCAGATGGTAAAAGTGTCTGCTTGCAATGCAGGAGACCCGGGTGTGATCCCTGGGTCAGGAAAATCCCCTGGAGAAGGAAATGGCAACCCACTCCAGTACTCTTATCTGGAAAATTCCATGGATGGTGGTACCTCGTAGACTCCATGGGGTCTCAAAGAGTCAGACATGATTGAGCGACTTCACTTTAGCGGGAATATTTCATGCAAAGATGGGCACAATAAAGGACAGAAATGGTATGGACCTAACAGAAGCAGAGGATATTAAAAAGAGGTGGCAAGAATACACAGAAAAACTATACAAAAAAGATTGTCATGACCCAGATAATCACAATGGTATGATCCCTCACTTAGAGCCAGACATCCTGGAATGCAAAGTCAAGCGGGCCTTAGGAAGCATCACTATGAACAAAGCTAGTGGAAGTAATGGAATTCCAGTTGAGCTATTTCAAATCCTTAAAAGATGAAGTTGTGAAAGTGCTGCACTTAATATGCCAGAAAATTTGAAAAACTCAGCAGTGGCCGCAGGACTGGAAAAGGTCAGTTTTCATTCCAATCCCAAAGAAAGGCAATGCCAAAGAAAGCTCTAACTACCACACAGTTGCACTAGTCTCACAGGCTAGTAAAGTCATGCTCAAATTCTCCATGCCAGGTTTCAACAGGACGTGAACCATGAAATTCCAGATGTTCAAGCTGGATTTCAAAAAGGCAGAGGAACCAGAGATGAAATTGCCAATGTTTGTTTGATCATCGAAAAAGCAAGAGAGTTCCAGAAAAACGTGTATTTCTGCTTTATCGATTATGCCAAAGCCTTTGACTGTGGATCACGACAAACTGTGGAAAATTCTGAAAGAGATGGAAATACCAGACCACCTGACCTGCCTCCTGAGAAATCTGTATGCAGGTCAAGAAGCAACAGTTAGAACTGGACATAGAACAACAGACTGGTTCCAAATAGGAAAAGGAATACGTCAAGGCTGTATATTGTCAGCCTGCTTATTTAACTTACATGCAGAGTACATATGAGAAACGCTGGGATGGATGAAGCACAAGCTGGAATCAAGATTGCCAGGAGAAATATCAATAATCTCAGATATGCAGATGATACCACCCTTATGGCAGAAGAACTAAAGAGCCTCTTGATGAAAGTGAAAGAGGAGAGTGAAAAAGTTGACTTAAAACTCAACATTCAGAACACTAAGATAATGGCATCTGGTCCCATCACTTTGTGACAAATAGATGGGGAAACAGTGACAGACTTTCTTTTGGGGGCTCCAAAATCACTGCAGATGGTGACTGCAGCCATGAAATTAAGTCGCTTGCTCCTTGGAAGAAAAGCTATGACTGACCTAGATAGCATATTAAAAAGCAGAGACATTACTTTGCCAACAAAGCTATGGTTTTGCCAGTAGTCATGTATGGATGTGAGAGTTGGACTATAAAGAAAGCTGAGCGCCAAAGAATTGGTGCTTTTGAACTGTGGTGTTGGAGAAGACTCTTGAGCATCCCTTGGACTGCAAGGAGATCCAACCAGTCCATCCTAAAGGAAATCAGTCCTGAATATTCATTGGAAGGACTGATGCTGAAGCTGAAACTCCAATACTTTGGCCACCTGATGGGAAGAACTGACTCATTGGAAAAGCCCCTGATGCTGGGAAAGATTGAAGGTGGGAGGAGAAGGGGATGACAGAGGATGAGATGATTGGATGCCATCACTGACTCAATGGACATAAGTTTGAGTAAACTCTGGGAGTTGGTGATGGACAGGGAAGCCTGATGTGCTGTAGCCATCATAGGGTGGCAAAGAGTCGGACAAGATTGGGTGACTGAACTATCTTGGTGAATTAAGTATTCAGTATTATGTCTCTTAAGCCAAATTGGCCTGCAGTGTTGTTCGGGTCATCTATTTACCTATTGATCTTTTGTTCCAGTGTTCTATTATTAAGATGGTGTACTGAAGTCTCCTACTATTATTGTATTACTGTTATTGTGTTAACATTTTCCCCTTTGATTCTGTCAGTTTGCTTTGTGTTTTTAGGAGCTCTAGAGTTCCATGTATAAATATTTCTAATTGTTATATCTTCTTGAATTAATCTTTTTGTGATTCTATAAATCTTTGTCTCTCATAACAATTTTTGACAAACTATCTTGTCTGATATTATTATAAGCATTCTTACTCTATTTTGATTACTGTTTGCATGGAATATCTTTTTCTGTTATTTCATTTTCAATCTGCATGTCCTTAGATCTAAATCGCATGTCCTGTAGACAACCCATAGTTGTTCCCTTTAATTTAATTCATTTTGCTAATCTACAATGGCTCAATGGTAAGGAATCTGCCTGCAATGCAGGAGATGCAGGTTTGAGTCTTGGGTCAGGAAGATTCCCAGAGGAGGAATAGCATCCCACTCCAGTATTCTTGCCTGGGAATCCCATGGGCAGAGGAGTCTAGCGGGCCACAGTCCTAAGGGTCACAAAGAGCTGGACATGACTGAGCAACTGAGCATGCACACATGTACTGCTTACATTTAAAATAATTACTGAATTATTTGAAAGGCTTACTATTACCATTTCTTTGTTTTGTGTTTGTCCTATAGGTTTTTTGTTCCTATTTCCTTCTATACTCTCATGTGTTTTGAGAGTATAAATTTTTATACTCAGTTTATATTACATTATATTATACTACTAAATTTTTATCACAGTATAGTTCACTTACAGTGCTGTGTTAGTTTCAGATGTACAGAAAAGTGAATCAGTTACACATATATCAAGCTAAGTGAAGCAAATCAGACAAAGTGTTTTGTTGATTTTTGTAGTGATGGATCTTGATACACTTCTCATTTCCTTTCTGTGTACATACTATAGTTTTTTTGTGTGTGATTGTAATAAGGATGACATATAACATCGTAAAGTGATAATAATATATTTTAATCTGATAACAGCTTACGTTCAGTTGCTTACAAAAACTTTCTTCCTTTGTTGGTCAATTATATATCAATAAAGCTGGAGGGGAAAAACCTACTGTTCTACAGCTACCCTCACCCGTGATGCTGTTGATCACGAATTACACTTTTACATGTTATTACCCAATATAGACATAAAATTTTTATTTTTTATCTTTTAAATTCTGTTTTAAACTATTGGTTTTATCTTGTTCATATAGTAACCTTTACTGGAGAACTTTATATTTTCATTATGTCTTCAAGGTATTGTCTAGTATCCTTTCATTTCAAGGTGAAAAACTCCCTTTAGTATTTCCTGTAGTATAGGCCTAGTGATAATGAATCCCTAGCTTTGGTTTATTTCAGAATGTCATAATTTCTCCTGGACTTTTGGAAGATATTTTTACTGTGTATAAGAGTCTAAGTAGACTGTTTTCTGTCTTTTTTTGCACTTTAAATTTATCATCCTAATGCCTTCTAGCCTGCAAGGTTTCTGTCAAGTAATCTGCTCAGGCTCTTACAGACCTCTTATATGTGATGAGTCACTTTTCTCTTGTATCTTGTTCAAGATATTTTTCTTTATTGTTGATTTTCAACATATTGTAATAGGGTGGTGTTGTTTTTTTTTTCCTACTTAGAGGTCTTTTATCTTCTTTTATTTGTATCTCTATGTATTTCCTCAAGTTTGAAGGTTATCAGGTATTACTTTTCAAGTTAAATCTTTGTCCCATTCTTTCTTTTATTCTACTAGACTCCTATAGTGTGCATATTGATCTGTTTGATTGTATCCCATAAGCTCCTTAGGCTCTGTTTATTTTCCTAACTTTTTTTTCCTCCTCAGAATTGATCATTTCAAATGATGTGTCTTAAAACTTGATGATTCTTTCTTTTGCATGTTTGGGTAAATAGTTATACCTTTCTGGTATATTTTTCAATTCACTTATTATATTTTTCTGGCTGGAGTTTTGTTTCTCTTTAATTATTTTTTTATCTTTGTTAATATTCTTATTTTATTATCATTTTCTGATTTCATCTAGTCCCTGGTTCATGTTCTTCTTTAGCTTTTTAAGCATATTTAATATAATTAAAGGGTTTTGCAGTTATTCAATGTTTTCTCCTTTTCCTCCGTTTTATAGATATGAAATTGACATAAAGTGCTGTTTAATGTATACAGCATACATAATGGTTTGACTTACATATATTACATAGGTTTAGTTATTAACCATCCTCTCACAGATACAAAAAGAAAATAAGAAAAAAGTGGTTTTTTGCTTGTAATCAGAACCCTTAGAATAGACTCTCTTAATGAATTTCATATATACTATACAGTGTTAGCAATGATAGTAAATTATGTCCCTGGAACTGATTTATCTTATAACTGGATGTTTGTACCTTTTGACTACCTTCCTCCAATTTCTTCTCCCCCAGTACTCTGCCTCTGGTAACCATAAACCTGATCTCTTTTCTGTGATTTTGGTGGGGTTTTCATTTGTCTTTTAAATGCTTCATAAAGTAAGATATACAATATTTGTTTTCCTTTTCTGACTAATTACACTAAGCACCATGCCTTCAAGGTACATTCATGTTGCCAGAAAGACAGTAATTTCTTCTTTTTATTGCTGAATAATATCCAGTGTGAATATATAGCATAATTTCTTTATGCATTCACCTATCAATTGACACTTAGACTGTTTCTGTGTCTTGGCTATTGTAAATGATGCTGCTATGAAAATGGAGTGCAGATATCTCTTTACTATAGTATTTTTATTTTCTTTACATATATTCCCAAAGTTGAAATTGCCGAATCACGTGGTAATTTAAAAAATTTTTTTGAGGAACCCCCATTCTGTTTCCCATGGTGGCTGCACCATTCCACCAACAGTACATGGGGCTCCCTTGTCTTCACATCTTGACAGCATTTGTTATCTTTTGTCTTGCTGGTGATGGTCAGTCTAATAGGCATGAGGTGATTTTGTGGTTTTGATGGGCATTTTCCTTCTTTTGTACCTGTTGGCCTTTCATTTATTTTCTTTGGGAAAGTGTCTATTTAGGTCTTTTCCCCATTTTTAAATTGAATTATTTATGAAGTGATTGTTTTGGGAGGGGGATATTTGTTTGTTTGCTGTTGAGTTGTATAAGTTCATTCTATAATTCAGATATTATTTAAGGGCTTCCCTGATAGCTCAGTTGGTAAAGAATCTGCTTGCCATGCAGGAGACCCCAGTTTGATTCCTGGGTCAAGAAGATCCACTGGAAAAAGGATAGGCTACCCACTCCAGTATTCTTGGGCTTCCCTTGTGGCTCAGCTGATAAAGAATCTGCCTGCAATGTGGGAGACCTGGGTTTGATCCCTGGATTGAGAAGTTCTCCTGGAGAAGGGAAAGGCTACCCACTCCAGTATTCTGGCCTGGAGAATTCCGTGGACTGTATGAGGTCGCAAAGAGTCGGAAATGACTGAACAGCTTTCACTTCACATCTTGTATTTAAGTCTTTAATCCATTTCAAGTTATTAATAATTTGGTAAAGTGGTGTAAGATAGGCATCCAGGTTCATCCTTTTAAGTGTGAATATCCTAATTTCCCCAGCACCATTTACTGAAGAGATTGTCTTTTCTCCATAGAGTACTCTTGTTGTCAAACCTTATTTGACTGTATATGCATGGGTTTAGTTCTGGACACTTGATTCTATTCCATTGGTCTGTGTGTCCTTTTTTTTTTTATGTCCATTATAAAGCATTATAATATAGCTTGAAATCAGGACATAAGATGCCTACCACATTTTTCTTTTTAAGGCTTGCTTTGGCTATTTGGGGGTCTTTTGTGATTCCATGCAGAGTACATCATGAGAAATGCTGGGCTGGGGGAAGCACAAACTGGAATCAAGATTGCCAGGAGAAATATCAATAACCTCAGACATGCAGATGACACCACCCTTATGGCAGAAAGTGAAGAGGAACTAAGGAGCCTCTTGATGAAAGTGAAAGTGGAGAGTGAAAAAGTTGGCTTAAAGCTCAACATTCAGAAAACGAAGATCATGGCATCTGGTCCCATCACTTCATGGCAAATAGATGGGGAAACAGTGGAAACAGTGTCAGACTTTATTTTTCTGGGCTCCAAAATCACTGCAGATGGTGACTGCAGCCATGAAATTAAAATACGCTTACTCCTTGGAAGGAAAGTTATGACCAACCTAGATAGCATACTCAAAAGCAGAGACATTACTTTGTCAAGAAAGGTCTGTCTAGTCAAGGCTATGTTTTTTCCAGTAGTCATGTATGGATGTGAGAGTTGGACTATAAAGAAAGCTGAGTGCCAAAGAACTGATGCTTTTGAACTGTGGTGTTGGAGAAGACTCTTGAGAGTCCCTTGGACTGCAAGGAGATCCAACCAGTCCATTCTGAAGAAGATCAGCCCTAGGATTTCTTTGGAAGGAATGATGCTAAAGCTGAAACTCCAGTACTTTGGCCACCTCATGCGAAGAGTTGACTCATTTGAAAAGATCCTGATTCTGGGAAAGATTGAAGACAGGAAGAGAAGGGGATGACAGAGGATGAGATGGTTGGATGGCATCACCGACTCAATGGACATAGGTTTGGGTAGACTCTGGGAGTTGGTGATGGACAGGGAGGCCTGGCATGCTGTGGTTCATGGGGTTGCAAAGAGTTGGACATGACTAAGCGACTGAATTGACTGACTGACTGTGATTCCATATAAATTTTAGGAGTGTTTTTTCTATTTCTGTAAAAATTGCCATGGGATCTTGATAGAGATTGCATTGGCTTTTGGTAATACTGACATTTTAACAATATTGATTCTTCCAATCTACGAGTGTGGAATAACTTTCCATTTATTTGTGTCTTCTTCAATTTTTTCATCAATATCTTATAGTTTTCCACATAGATATCTTTGTCCTCCTTGGTTAAATTTATTCCTAAGTATATTATTGTCTTTGATGCAATTGTAAATGGGATCAACTTCCTTTGTAAAAATTTATTTTACTGAAGTGTAGTTGATTTACAATGCTAATTTCTGATGTACAGCAAAATGATCTAGTTATACATAAAATAGTTTGCATCTTCTATTTCCAAATTCCCAGTCTATCCCTCCCCGTCCACCTCCTGCTTGGCAACCACAAGTCTGTTCTCTATGCCTGTGAATCTGTTTCTGTTTCATTAATGGGATCAATTTCTTTATTTCTACTCAGATAATTAGTTTCTAGTGTATAGAAACACTACTGATTTTTTATGTTAATATTGTGTCCTGAAACCTTACAGAATTTTTTGGTTAGCTCTTATAGTTTTTGATCAAAGCTTGAGGATTTTGTGTGTAAAATGACTTCGTCTGGAAATAGAGCAAGATTTAATTCCTGCATTCTAATTCTGATACCTTTTGTGTTTTTTTCATTGCCTAATTCCTCAGGCTAGAACTTTCATACTGTCTTAAATAGGAGTGGTGAGAGTTGAGCCTTTGTCTTATCTTGATCTTAGAGGAAAAGCTTTCAACCTTTCATCACTGAATATGATACTAGCTGTAAACTTGTCATACGTGGCCTTTATTATGTTGAGATACATTCCTTTTATACCTAATTTGTTAAGTTTTTTTGTCAGGAATGGATGTTGGGTTTTTCAAATGCTTTTTCTGTGTCTATAGATGTGATTGTATGATTTTTTCCCATTTATGTGATACATCACATTTATTAATTTGCATATATTTAACCATCCTATGTCCTGGGAAAAATCCCGCTTGATCATAATGAATAATCCTTTTAATGTGCTGCTGAATTCAGTTTACTAGTATTATATTGAGAATTTTTGGATCTATATTTATGAGAAATTTTGGCCTGTAGTTTTCCTTTCTTGTAATGTCCTTTTCTGGTTTTGTTATTAGGGTAATGCTGTTATTTATGAGGGTTCCTCTTCAATTTTTTGGAAGATTTTTGAAGGATTGGCAGTCTTCTCTAAATATTTGGTAAAATTCACCAGTAAAGCCACTAGTCCTGGGTATTACTTTGTTGGGAGATTTTTGATTACAGATTCCATTTCCTTCTAGTAATTAGTCTGTCCTATCAGTCTTGGTAGTTTGTATGTTTCTAAGGGGTTTTCCCTTTCTTTTCAGTGTCCAGTTTGTTGGCATGTATTTGTTCAAAATAACCTCTTTGGATACTTTGTATTTCTGTTATGTCAGCCGGTAAACTCTTTTTCATTTGTAATTTTGTTGATTTGAGTTCTTTCTTTTCCCCATTGGTTCTAGCTAATGTAATGGTGGTTTAGTCACTAAGTCATGTCCAATTTTGCTTATATTTTCAGAAAACCAGTTCTTAATTTGGTTATTAATCTTTTGTATGGTTTTCTAATTTATTCTGCTCTAATCTTTATTATTTCCTTCAACTAATTTTGATCTCAGTTTGTTCTTATTCTCATTCCTTGAAGTGTAAAGTTGTTAGGAATTTTTTCCCCTTTTTTAAAATTATAATTGATTTACATTGCTGTGTTCATTTTTGGTGTACAGCAAAGTGATTTTATATACATATATATATACACACACATATATATAACAGAGTAACATATATAATCTGAAAGAATATATATATAATTAATGTGAATTAATATTTTATATATTTTATAGCCTATTGTATATATTCACTTTCAGATTCTTTCCCATTAAAAGTTATTACAGAATGCTGAATATAGTTTCCTGTACTATACAGTAGGTTCTTGTTAATCTATTTTATATATAGTGATATGCATATGTTAATCTCAAATTCCTAATTTATCCCTTCCCTCCTTTCCTCTTTGGTAACCATAGTTTTTCCTATGTCTGTGAGTCTGTTTCTTTTTTGTAAGTAAGTTCATTTGTATCCTTTTTTTACATTCTGCATATAATTGATATCATATATTTGCCCTGCATTTTTAAAAATAGTGCTGTAGTTAATTTACAATGCCATGTTAGTTTTGAGTGTACAGCAAAAGGGTTCAGTTATGCACACACACAAATATATATTTATTCAGATTCCTCTCCATTATAGGTTATTATAAGATTTTGAGTGTAGTTGCATGTGCCATACAGTAGGTCCTTGTTTAGTATATAATAGTGTGTATATGTTGCTCTCAAACTCCTAATTTATCCACCCCCGCCCCACCCCGCCTCTCCCCTTTGGTATTTGGTAGCTATAAGTTTCTTTTCTATGTCTGTAAGTATTTCTATTTTGTAAATAAGTTCGTGTGTACCATTTCTTAAGATTACACAGATAAGTAATATCATGATATTTCTGTTTCTTAATGTACACTTGTGTTATTATGAACTTTCCTCTTAGAACTGCTTTTGCTGTATTCCATAAGTCTGCTGTACTTCCATTTTGGTTTGTCTCAAGAAACTTCAGTTTCTTTAATATCTTCTTTGATCATTTTTGGTTGTTCTCAGTTTTTTTCATGTTACTGATTTCTAGTTTCATATCATTATGGTCAAAGAAGACGCATGTTTGATATCCTCTTGAGTTTTCTAAGATTTGTGTTGTGGTCCAACATTTCATCAGTCCTAGAGAGTGTTCTGTTGTGCTTAAGAATGTGTATTTTGCTGGTTGTCAGATCCAATGGTCTATATATATTAGGTTCATTTGGTCTGCTATGGTTGCTTAGTTGCTAAGTCGTGTCTGATTCTTTTGCAACCACATGGACTGTCAGGAACCCTGCCAGCCTCCTCTGTCCATGAGATTTCCAGGCAAGAATGCTGGAATGGGCTGCCACTTCCTTCTCCAGGGGATCTTCCCAACCCAGGGATCAAACTCATGTCTCCTGCATTGGCAGGTGGATTCTTTACTACGGAGCTCACCAGGGAAGCTCATTTGGTCTTGAGTGTTGTTCAAATCCCCTGTGTCTTCATTGATTCTATCTGGATGATATATCCATTGTTGAGAATGGGGTATTGAAGTTTCCAGATACTGTATTGCTGTTTATTTTTCCTTTTAGCTCTGTTAGTTTTTGCTTTATATATTTAGATGCTCAATATAGTTGATCACCTAAATATAATTGTTTTAAAATTTTGTCTGGCAAATCTGAAACCTATGTTTTTGTAAGGATGGCTACTGGATATTTGTTTTGTTACTTTGAATGGACCATGTTTCCTTCCTTCTTTGTGTGACTTGAGATCTTTTTGTTGAATATTAAACACAGAAAGAATGAGGAACCTCTCCAAGTCTTTGCAGACTGGCTCTGAGTGGAGAAAGAATTTCACCAATTCACCCAGCCTGAAGGTTTAATTCTTTTTCGACCTTTTCTGGACTTATGTCTTCCCTGAGCCTGTGCACGTGCTTTCCCGTAACTCCCCAGGGTGCAGGCTTGTTTTTAAATCTGTTAATTTCCCTGAGTGTTACCTGTGCTTTTTCTCAGGTCTTAGAGGCTTTGTTGTATCCTCCAGCCCATTGTGTCTTACCCATAGGTCTGCAGACCCTTGTGGTTTTTAATGTGTCATTTTGCCTGCCGTTGCTTTCAGTGGCCTCCAACCTGATAACCAAATATGCCACTATTCCTGTCTGAGATTCAAGAGAAACAGACACTGGTCCCTCAGGGGTTTTCAGACGAGTCAAAATGTTGCAGGCAACTTCCACTCTTTTCCTTCTGTCCTGAGCGAAGACCCAGGGATTTGGCTGCTTTCTCCTGACTGCCTTACTCTGCACTACTCCACATGAGGGATGGGGGTGGGGGGTACAAGTAAGCAATTTGTACCCACATTTGTACCAACAATTTCCCATCATTCTGCGGGTGACTTTTTAAAACATCATTTTTCGTTTAGCTGCTGCATAACTTTGGTTTCCAGAGCTCCCCAAAAGGTATTCCTGTCAGTCTGTTGTTGACTTGATGTTTCCATGGAGGAATGAGGGCCTGGAGCTTCCTGGGCCACCATCTTGCTTGTGTCACTATAACAAAATGAATATAGGTACTGTTATTTTCTAGAGATCTTATAATTTATATTGATTTTGATTTTTCTCTTTGATGCAAATGTTAAGAGAGTGCTTAAGTAATTTTTATAAGCTAGTTTTCTTACTAATTTTTAGTTTTAGCAAGACAGTGCTTTCTGCATTTTTAGGATGTAAAATATTCTATGGCCTAATATACACTCAGTTGTTTTGGCTTATTTACTGTTTGCTGGGTATAAAATGCATACATAAAATTATATCTACCTTATTAATAATGTTTAGGTTTTCTACATCCTTATTTTTTTCACCCCTTAATGTAGTAAAGGAAGGAAGCTTCAAGCACAGAGAAGCAAAGTTAACAACACAGAGAGAATCCTAATGATATTAATCTCAAGGCTGTTCCCATTTCACTACTATCACATTGTTTTGGTGATTATATCCTCTTTAGTGTCCAGGTAATTTCAAGGTAGATTTTTCTGTCACTTACAGAAATAGAATTATGACAGCATCCTTTGTCACTAATATTTTCTCTGGCATTAGTAGTTGTCGATCTGTGTTTTTCTTTCATATCAGTTCCTTCAACTGTTTGTTATTTCCTTTTGAATTATATTTAATTTTGAAAACCATCTGAAATTCCTTGTTAAGGGCAGCAAATGTAAACCTATACATAATGTCAAATAAATTTAAAGAGAGTACTTTTCCATCCCTGCAGCTCTCATGGTGTTGGCCTAGAGATTACTTGGTTACTGTATTTTGTTTCAAAAAGTAAGGATGACTCTGATACATTAAATAAAGGTTTACCTTTAAAATGGTCAAAATAAGCACTTTTCAAAGAGGTGAATGCTAGGCTTCAATTATCTGGAAAATCCACTTACACAAAAAAGTGCAGTTGATTCTTGAACATTACAGGAATTAGAGGCACGGCCATCCTCACAATGGAACTTCACAGTCAACACTCTGTATACAGTATTCTGTATCTATGGAATCAGCCAGCTGATGACTGTGAGGTACTATAGTACGTATTTATTGAAAAAAATCCAAATATAAGTGGATCCATATAGTTTAAATCCATGTTATTAAAAGTCAGCTGTCTATGCCCTAATATGGAAAACAGATGCATTATCACTATCAGTTCAGTTCAGTTCAGTCACTCAGTCGTGTCCGACTCTTTGCGACCCCATGAATCGCAGTACGCCAGGCCTCCCTGTGCATCACCAACTCCCGAGTTCACTCAGACTCATGTCCATCGAGTCAGTGATGCCATCCAGCCATCTCATCCTCTGTCGTCCCCTTCTCCTCTTGCCCCCAATCCCTCCCAGTATCAGAGTCTTTTCCAATGAGTCAACTCTTCGCATGAGGTGGCCAAAGTCCTGGAGTTTCAGCTTTAGCATCATTCCCTCCAAAGAAATCCCAGGGCTGATCTCCTTCAGAATGGACTGGTTGGATCTCCTTGCAGTCCAAGGGATTCTCAAGAGTCTTCTCCAACACCACAGTTCAAAAGCATCAATTCTTCAGTGCTCAGCCTTCTTCACAGTCCAACTCTCACATCCATATATGACCACAGGAAAAACTATGGCCTTGACTAGATGAACCTTTGTTGCAAAGTAATGTCTCTGCTTTTGAATATGCTATCTAGGTTGGTCATAACTTTCCTTCCAAGGAGCAAATGTCTTTTAATTTCATGGCTGCAGTCACCATCTGCAATGATTTTGGAGCCCAGAAAAATAAAGTCTGATACTGTTTCCACTGTTTCCCCATCTATTTCCCATGAAGTGATGGGACCAGATGCCATGATCTTCATTTTCTGAATGTTGAGCTTTAAGCCAACTTTTTCACTCTCCACTTTCACTTTCATCAAGAGGCTTTTGAGTTCCTCTTCACTTTCTGCCAGAAGGGTGGTGTCATCTGCATATCTGAGGTTATTGAGATTTCTCCCGGCAATCTTGATTCCAGCTTGTGCTTCTTCCAGCCCAGAATTTCTCATGATGTACTCTGCATATAAGTCAAATAGTCAGGGTGACAATATACAGCCTTGACATACTCCTTTTCCTATTTGGAACCAGTCTGTTGTTCCATGTCCAGTTCTAACTGTTGCTTCCTGACCTGCATATAGATTTCTCAAGAGTCAGATCAGGTGGTCTGGTATTCCCATCTCTTTCAGAATTTTCCACAGTTTATTGTGATCCACACAGTCAAAGGCTTTGGCATAGTCAATAAAGCAGAAATAGATGTTTTTCTGGAACTCTCTTGCTTTTTCCATGATCCAGCGGATGTTGGCAATTTGATCTCTGGTTCCTCTGCCTTTTCTAAAACCAGCTTGAACATCAGGAAGTTCACGGTTCACATGTTGCTGAAGCCTGGCTTGGAGAATTTTGAGCATTACTTTACTAGCGTGGGAGATGAGTGCAATTGTGCGGTAGTTTGAGCATTCTCTGGCATTGCCTTTCTTTGGGATTGGAATGAAAACTGACCTTTTCCAGTCCTGTGGCCACTGCTGAGTTTTCCAAATTTGCTGGCATATTGAGTGCAGCACTTTCACTGCATCATCCTTCAGAATTTGAAAGAGCTCAACTGGAATTCCAATGCCTCCACTAGCTTTGTTCGAGGTGATGCTTTCTAAGGCCCACTTGACTTCACATTCCAGGATGTTTGGCTCTAGGTCAGTGATCACACCATTGTGATTATCTGGGTCGTGAAGATCTTTTTGTACGGTTCTTCTGTGTATTCTTGGCACCTCTTCTTAATATCTTCTGCTTCTGTTAGGTCCATTCCCTTTCTGTCCTTTATTGAGCCCATCTTTGCATGAAATGTCCCCTTGGTATCTCTAATTTTCTTGAAGAGATCTCTAGTCTTTCCCATTCTGTTGTTTTCCTCTATTTCTTTGCACTGATCGCTGAAGAAGGCTTTCTTATCTCTTCTTGCTATTCTTTGGAACTCTGCATTCAGATGCTTGTATCTTTCCTTTTCTCCTTTGCTTTTCACTTCTCTTCTTTTCACAGCTATTTGTAAGGCCTCCCCAGACAGCCATTTTCCTTTTTTGCATTTCTTTTCCACGGGGATGGTCTTGATCCCTGTCTCCTGTACAATGTCACGAACCTCATTCCATAGTTTATCAGGCACTCTATCAGATCTAGGCCCTTAAATCTATTTCTCACTTCCACTGAATAATCATAAGGAATTTGATTTATGTCATACCTGAATGGTCTAGTGGTTTTCCCTACTTTCTTCAATTTAAGTCTGAATTTGGCAATAAGGAGTTCATGGTCTAAGCCACAGTCAGCTCCTGGTCTTGTTTTTGCTGACTGTATAGAGCTTCTCCATCTTTGGCTGCAAAGAATATCATCAATCTGATTTCGGTGTTGACCATCTCGTGATGTCCATGTGTAGAGTCTTCTCTTGTGTTGTTGGAAGAGGGTGTTTGTTATGACCAGTACACTTTCTTGGCAAAATTCTATTAGTCTTTGCCCTGCTTCATTCCGTATTCCAAGGCCAAATTTGCCTGTTACTCCAGGTGTTTCTTGACTTTCTACTTTTGCAATCCAGTCCCCTATAATGAAAAGGACATCTTTTTTGGGTATTAGTTCCAAAAGGTCTTGTAGGTCTTCATAGAACCATTCAACTTCAGCTTCTTCAGCGTTACTGGTTGGGGCATAGACTTGGATTACTGTGATATTGAATGGTTTGCCTTGGAAATGAACAGAGATCATTCTGTCGTTTTTGAGATTGCATCCAAGTACTGCATTTTGGACTCTTTTGTTGACCATGATGGCTACTCCATTTCTTCTGAGGGATTCCTGCCCGCAGTAGTAGATATAATGGTCATCTGAGTTAAACTCACCCATTCCAGTCCATTTTAGTTCGCTGATTCCTAGAATGTCGACATTCACTCTTACCATCTCCTGTGTGACCACTTCCAATTTGCCTTGATTCATGGACCTGACATTCCAGGTTCCTATGCAATATTGCTCTTTACAGCATCGGACCTTGCTTCTATCACCAGTCACATCCACAGCTGGGTATTCTTTTTGCTTTGGCTCCATCCCTTCCTTCTTTCTGGAGTTATTTCTCCACTGATCTCCAGTAGCATACTGGGCACCTGTTGGCCTGGGGAGTTCCTCTTTCAGTATCCTATCATTTTGCCTTTTCATACTGTTCATGGGGTTCTCAAGGCAAGAATACTGAAGTGGTTTGCCATTCCCTTCTCCAGTGGACCACATTCTGTCAGATCTCTCCGCCATGACCCGCCCATCTTGGGTTGCCCCACGGGCATGGGTTAGTTTCATTGAGTTAGACAAGGCTGTGGTCCTAGTGTGATTAGATTGACTAGTTTTTTGTGAGTATGGTTTCAGTGTGTCTGCCCTCTGATGCCCTCTTGCAACATCTACCGTCTTACTTGGGTTTTTCTTACCTTGGGCGTGGGGTATCTCTCTTCATGGCCACTCCAGCAAAGCACAGCTGCTGCTCCTTACCTTGGATGAGGGGTACCTCCTCACCACCTCCCTTCCTGACCTTCAACGTGGGATAGCTCCTCTAGGCCCTCCTGTGTCCGCACAGGCATGGCTCCTTGGACTTGGGGTTGCTCCTCCCTGCCGCTGCCCCTGGCCTCGGGCGTGGGGGCATGGGGTAGCTCCTCCCAGCCGCCGTTCCTGGCCTGGGGTGGGGTTGCTCCTCCCTGCCACCGCCCCTGATCTTGGACACAGGGTAGCTCCTCTCGTCGGTTCCTGCACTGTCGCAGCCTGACACTCTCGGCCACTGCCCCTGACCTCGGACGCGGGGTAGCTCCTCTCGTCCATTCCTGCACTGTCGCAGCCTGGCGCTCTCAGCTGCTGCCCCTGACCTCGGACGTGGGGTAACTCCTCTTGGCCACCGCCCTTCAGGCATGGGGTCCTCCCAGCTTCTGCCCCTGACCTCAGACGTGGGTTAGCTCCTCTCGGCCACACTTAGTGCGCCGGTCATTGCAGCATTATCACTATAGTAATTAGTATATTAAAAACTGAGTACAATTGAAAAAAAAATGCCTTGGCAGCTATTTTAACATTGCTGTTTTAAAGAATTACCAACTTTATTAAGGCAGAATTGACAAATAGTAAATGTTGAAAGTATACAATTTTAAGTGTTTTTACATATATATAAACTTGTGAAATCATCACCTTCATCAAAACAATATATCCATCAATCATAGAAGTTTCTCTGTATCACTTTATAATTCCTACACACTGTTCCTTTCCTTGCTGCTGCTGCTAAGTCGCTTCAGTCGTGTCCGACTCTCTGCAACCCCATAGACGGAGCCCACCAGGCTTCTCCGTCCCTGGGATTCTCCAGGCAAGAACACTGGAGTGGGTTGCCATTTCCTTCTCCAATGCATGAAAGTGAAAAGTGAAAGTGAAGTTGCTCAGTCGTGTCCGACTCTTCGCAACCCCATGGACTGCAGCCTACCAGGCTCCTCCGTCCATGGGATTTTCTAGGCAAAAGTACTGGAGTAGGGTGCCATTGCCTTCTCCGTTCCTTTCCTTACCCACACCCTAATACAAATCAACTGTTAATTTTGGTTCAGTTCAGTTCAGTCACTCAGTTGTGTCTGACTCTTTGTGACCCCTGGCGTGAATTGCAACACGCCAGGCCTCCCTGTCCATCACCAACTCCCAGAGTTGACCCAAACCCATGTCCATCGAGTCGGTGATGCCATCCAGCCATCTCATCCTCTGTCGTTCCCTTCTCCTCCTGCCCCCAATCCCTCCCAGCATCAGAGTCCTTTCCAGTGAGTCAACTCTTCGCATGAGGTGGCCAAAGTATTGGAGTTTCAGCTTTAGCATCAGTCCTTCCAATGAACACCCAGGACTGATCTTTAGAATGGACTGGTTGGATCTCTTTGCAGTCCAAGGGATTCTCAAGAGTCTTCTCCAACACCACAGTTCAAAAGCATCAATTCTTCAGCGCTCAGCCTTCTTCACAGTCCAACTCTCACATCCATACATGACCACAGGAAAAACCATGGCCTTGACTAGATGAATCTTTGTTGGCAAAGTAATGTCTCTGCTTTTGAATATGCTATCTAGGTTGGTCATAACTTTCCTTCCAAGGAGTAAGCATCTTTTAATTTCATGGCTGCAGTCACCATCTGCAGTGATTTTGGAGCCCAGAAAAATAAAGTCTGACACTGTTTGCACGGTTTCCCCATCTATTTCCCATGAAGTGATGGGACCAGATGCCATGATCGTCGTTTTCTGAATGTTGAGCTTTAAGCCAACTTTTTCAGTCTCTTCTTTCACTTTCATCAAGTTTTTAGTTCCTCTTCATTTTCTGCAAGAAGGGTGGTGTCATCTGCATATCTGAGGTTATTGAGATTTCTCCCAGCAATCTTGATTCCAGCTTGTGCTTCTTCCAGCCCAGCATTTCTCATGATGTACTCTGCATATAAGTTAAATAAGCAGGGTGACAATATACAGCCTTGACATACTCCTTTTCCTATTTGGAACCAGTCTGTTGTTCCATGTCCAGTTCTAACTGTTGCTTCCTGACCTGCATATACATTTCTCAAGAGGCATACAGGTGGTCTGGTATTTCCATCTCTTTCAGAATTTTCCACAGTTTATTGTGATCCACACAGTCAGAGGCTTTAGCATAGTCAATAAAGCAGAAATAGATGTTTTCCCAGAATTCTTTTGCTTTTTCCATGATCCAGCGGATGTTGGCAATTTGATCTCTGGTTCCTCTGCCTTTTCTAAAACCAGCCTGAACATCTGGAAGTTCACAGTTCACGTATTGCTGAAGCCTGGCTTGGAGAGTCTTGAGCATTACTTTACTAGCGTGTGAGATGAGTGCAATTGTGTGGTAGTTTGAGCATTCTCTGGCATTGCCTTTCTTTGGGATTGGAATGAAAACTGACCTTTTCCAGTCCTGTGGCCACTGCTGAGTTTTCCAAATTTGCTGGCATATTGAGTGCAGCACTTTCACAGCATCATCTTTCAGGATTTGCAATAGCTCAACTGGAATTCTATCACCTCCACTAGCTTTGTTCATAGTGACGCTTTCTAAGGCCCACTTAACTTCACATTCCAGGATGTCTGGTTCTAGGTCAGTGATCACACCATCGTGATTATCTGGGTCGTGAAGATCTTTTTGTACAGTTCTTCTGTGTATTCTTTCCATCTCTTCTTAATATCTTCTGCTTCTGTTAGGTCCATACTATTTCTGTCCTTTTTCGAGCCCATCTTTGCATGAAATGTTCCTTTGGTATCTCTGATTTTCTTGAGGAGATCTCTAGTCTTTCCCATTCCGTTGTTCTCCTCTATTTCTTTGCATTGATCGCTGAAGAAGGCTTTCTTATTCTTCTTGCTATTCTTTGGAACTCTGCATTCAGATGTTTATATCTTTCCTTTTCTCCTTTGCTTTAACAGAAGTTTATGTCTAAGTTTGTGAGTTTGTTTTTGTTTGCTAAATAGGTTCATTTGTATAATTTTTTAGAAACTTCTTATGAGTGATATAATATGTTTGTCGTTCTCTGAATTACTTCGCTTAGTTTGAGAATCTCTAGGTTCGTTGCTGCAAATGGCATTATTTTGTTCTTTTTTATGGCTGAGTGGTGTTCCATTGTATGTATATACCACATCTTTATTCATTCTTGTGTTGATGGACTTTAGGTTGCTTTAGTGTCATTGCTATTGTAAATCGTGCTGCAGTGAACATTGGGGTGCATGTATCTTTTTGAAGTACATTTTTTTCTGGATATATGGCCAAGACTGGGATTGCTATAGCTCTATTTTTAGTTTTTAAAGAACTCTCCATACTGTTCTCCATAGTGGCTGCACCAATTTACATTCCCATCAACACTGTAGGTGAGTTCCCTTTTCTCCATACCATCTCCATAATTTATTGTTTGTAGATGTTGGCTGTACTGACTGGTGTGAGGTGATACCTCACTGTAGTTCTGGTTTGCATTTCTCTAATAATTAGCAATATTGAGCTAATTATTATGTGCTTTTTGGCTATCTGTGTGTTTTCTTTGGAGAAGTACCCATATAGATTTTCTGACCCCCTTTTTTTATTGTTTTTTTGTTGTTGTTGTTCTTTTATATAGAACTGCATGAACTATTTGTATATTTTAAACATTAATCCGTTTTAGGTCACATAATTTGCCAATATTTTTTCTCATTCTGTAAATTGTCTCTTTGTTTATAGTTTTGTTTGCTGTGCAAAAGCTTTAAAGTTTTGTTAAGTCTCATTTGTTTGTTTTTATTTTCATTTCTCTAGGAGGTAGATCCAAAAAGATACTGCTGAGATGTAATTTTTTTTTTTTACTTTTTTAAAAAATTAAATTTATTTATTTTAATTGGAGGTTAATTACTTTACAATATTGTATTGGTTTTGCCATAAATCAACATGAATCTGCCACGGGTATACACATGCTTCCCATCCTGAACCCCGCCTCCCACGTCCCTCCCCGTACCATCCCTCTGGGTCATCCCAGTGCACCAGCCCAAGCATCCCATATCCTTCATCGAACCTGGCTGGCGATTCATTTCTTATATGATATTATACATGTTTCAATGCCATTCTCCCAAATCATCCCACCCTCTCCCTGTCCCACAGAGTCCAAAAGACTGTTCTATACATCTG
The DNA here is from genome assembly GCF_032452875.1 of Bos javanicus. Classification (NCBI taxonomy): domain Eukaryota; kingdom Metazoa; phylum Chordata; class Mammalia; order Artiodactyla; family Bovidae; genus Bos; species Bos javanicus. The sequence goes on along the minus strand of NC_083874.1, from coordinate 30,111,068 downwards.
TGTCTCTTTTGCTGTCTCGCATACAGGGTTATTGTTACCATCTTTCTAAATTCCATATATATGTGTTAGTGTACTGTATTGGTTCCAAATAAGAAAAGGAGTACGTCAAGTCTGTATATTGTCACCCTGCTTAATTAACTTCTATGCAGAGTACATCATGAGAAACACTGGGCTGGAAGAAGTACAAGCTGGAATCAAGATTGCTTGGAGAAATATCAGTAACCTCAGATATGCAGATGATACCACACTTATGGCAGAAATTGAAGAGGAACTAAAAAGCCTCTTGATGAAAGTGAAAGTGGAGAGTGAAAAAGTTGGCTTAAAGCTCAAAATTCAGAAAATGAAGATCATGGCATCTGGTCCCATCACTTCATGGGAAATGGATGGGGAAACAGTGGAAACAGTGTCAGACTTTATTTTTGGGGGCTCCAAAATCACTGCAGATGGTGACTGCAGCCATGAAATTAAAAGACACTTACTCCTTGGAAGAAAAGTTATGACCAACCTAGATAGCATACTCAAAAGCAGAGACATTACTTTGCCAACAAAGGTCTGTCTAGTCAAGGCTATGGTTTTTCCTGTGGTTATATATGGATGTGAGAGTTGGACTGTGAAGAAAGCTGAGCACCGAAGAATTGATGCTTTTGAACTGTGGTGTTGGAGAAGACTCCTGAGAGTCCCTTGGACTGCAAGGAGATCCAACCAGTCCATTCTGAAGGAGATCAGCCCTGGGATTTCTTTGGAAGGAATGATGCTAAAGCTGAAACTCCAGTACTTTGGCCACCTCACGTGAAGAGTTGACTCTTTGGAAAAGACTCTGATGCTGGGAGGGATTGGGGGCAGGAGGAGAAGGGGACGACAGAGGATGAGATGGCTTGATGGCATCACCGACTCGATGGACGTGAGTCTGAGTGAACTCTGGGAGTTGGTGATGGACAGGGAGGCCTGGCGTGCTGTGATTCATGGGGTGGCAAAGAGTTGGACATGACTGAGCATCTGAACTGATACTGTATTGGTGTTTTTCTTTCTGGCTTACTTCACTTTGTATAATAGGCTCCAGTTTCATCCACCTCATTAGAACTGATTCAAATGTATTCTTTTTAATGGCTGAGTAATACTCCATTGTGTATATGTACCACAGCTTTCTTATCCATTCATCTGCTGATGGACATCTAGGTTGCTTCCATGTCCTGGCTATTATAAACAGTGCTGCGATGAACATTGGGGTACATGTATGTCTTTCAGTTCTGGTTTCCTCAGTGTGTATGCCCAGCAGTGGGATTGCTGGGTCATAAGGCAGTTCTATTTCCAGTTTTTTAAGGAATCTCTGCACTGTTCTCCATAGTGGCTGTACTGGTTTGCATTCCCACCAACAGTGTAAGAGGGTTCCCTTTTCTCCACACCCTCTCCAGCATTTATTGCTTGTAGACATTTGGATCACAGCCATTCTGACTGGTGTGAAATGGTACCTTATTGTGGTTTTGATTTGCGTTTCTCTGATAATGAGTGATGTTGAGCATCTTTTCATGTGTTTGTTAGCCATCTGTATGTCTTCTCTGGAGAAATATCTATTTAGTTCTTTGGCCCATTTTTTGATTGGGTCGTTTATTTTTCTGTAATTCAGCTGCAGGAGTTGCTTGTATGTTTTTGAGATTAGTTGTTTGTCAGTTGCTTCATTTGCTATTATTTTCTCCCATTCTGAAGGCTGTCTTTTCACCTTGCTTATAGTTTCCTTTGTTGTGCAGAAGCTTTTAAGTTTAATTAGGTCCCATTTGTTGACTTTTGCTTTTATTTCCAATATTGTGGGAGGTGGGTCATAGAGGATCCTGCTGTGATGTATGTCAGAGAGTGTTTTGCCTATGTTCTCCTCTAGGAGTTTTATAGTTTCTGGTCTTACGTTTAGATCTTTAATCCATTTTGAGTTTATTTTTGTGTATGGTGTTACAAGTGTTCTAGTTTCATTCTTTTGCAAGTGGTTGACCAGTTTTCCCAGCACCACTTGTTAAAGAGATTGTCTTTAATCCATTGTATATTCTTGCCTCCTTTGTCAAAGATAAGGTGTCCATAGGTGCGTAGATTTATCTCTGGGCTTTCTATTTTGTTCCACTGATCTATATTTCTGTCTTTGTGCCAGTACCATACTGTCTTGATGACTGTGGCTTTGTAGTAGAGCTTGAAGTCAGGCAGGTTGATTCTTCCAGTTCCATTCTTTTTTCTCAAGGTTGCTTTGGCTATTTGAGGGTTTTTGTATTTCCATACAAATTGTGAAATTATTTGTTCTAGCTCTGTGAAAAATACCATTGGTAGCTTGATAGGGATTGCATTGAATCTAGATTGCTTTGTGTAGTATACTCATTTTCACTATATTGATTCTTCCAATCCATGAACATGGTATATTTCTCCATCTATTAGTGTCCTCTTTGATTTCTTTCACCAGTGCTTTATAGTTTTCTATATATAGGTCTTTAGTTTCTTTAGGTAGACATATTCCTAAGTATTTTATTCTTTTCATTGCAATGGTGAATGGAATTGTTTCCTTTCTAAAGGAAACAAAAGAATTAATTTCTCTTTCTATTTTCTCATTACTAGTGTATAGGAATGCAAGGGACTTCTGTGTGTTGATTTTGTATCCTGCAACTTTATTATATTCATTTGTTGGCTCTAGTACTTTTCTGGTGGAGTCTTTAGGGTTTTCTATGTAGAGGATCATGTCATCTGCAAACAGTGAGAGTTTTACTTCTTCTTTACCAATTTGGATTCCTTTTATTTCTTTTTCTGCTCTGATTGCTGTGGCCAAAACTTCCAAAACTATGTTGAATAGTAGTGGTGAAAGTGGGCACCCTTGTCTTGTTCCTGACTTTAGGGGAAACGCTTTCAATTTTTCACCATTGAGGATAATGTTTGCTGTGGGTGTGTCATATATAGTTTTTATTATGTTGAGGTATGTTCCTTCTATTCCTGCTTTCTGGAGAGTTTTTATCATAAATGGGTGTTGAATGTTGTCAAAGGCTTTCTCTGCATCTATTAAGATAATCATATGGCTTTTATTTTTCAATTTGTTAATGTGGTGTATTACATTGATTTGCGGATATTGAAGAATCCTTGCATCCCTGGGATAAAGCCCACTTGGTCATGGTGTATGATCTTTTTAATGTGTTGTTGGATTCTGTTTGCTAGAATTTTGTTAAGGATTTTTGCATCTATGTTCATCAGTGATATTGGCCTGTAGTTTTCTTTTTTTGTGGCATCTTTGTCAGGTTTTGGTATTAGGGTGATGGTGGCCTCATAGAATGAGTTTGGAAGTTTACCCTCCTCTGCAATTTTCTGGAAGAGTTTGAGTAGGATAGGTGTTAGCGCTTCTCTAAATTCTTGGTAGAATTCAGCTGTGAAGCCGTCTGGACCTGGGCTTTTGTTTGCTGGAAGTTTTCTGATTACAGTTTCAATTTCTGTGCTTGTGATGGGTCTGTTAAGATTTTCTATTTCTTCCTGGTCCAGTTTTGGAAAGTTGTACTTTTCTAAGAATTTGTCCATTTCTTCCACCTTGTCCATTTTATTGGCATATAATTGCTGATAGTAGTCTCTTATGATCCTTTGTATTTCTGTGTTGTCTTTTGTGATCTCTCCATTTTCATTTCTAATTTTATTGATTTGATTTTTCTCCCTTTGTTTCTTGATGAGTCTGGCTACTGGTTTGTCAATTTTATTTATCCTTTCAAAGAGCCAGCTTTTGGCTTTGTTGATTTTTGCTATGGTCTCTTTTGTTTCTTTTGCATTTATTTCTGCCCTAATTTTTAAGATTTCTTTCCTTCTGCTAACACTGGGGCTCTTCATTTCTTCCTTTTCTAGTTGCTTTAGGTGTAGAGTTAGGTTATTTATTTGACTTTTTTCTTGTTTCTTGAGGTATGCCTGTATTGCTATGAACTTTCCCGTAGCACTGCTTTTACAGTATTCCACAGGTTTGGGGTTGTTATGTTTTCATTTTCATTCATTTCTATGCATATTTTGATTTCTCTTTTGATTTCTTGGTTATTCAGCTGCGTGTTGTTCAGCCTCCATATGTTGGAATTTTTAATAGTTTTTATCCTGTAATTGAGATCTAATCTTACTGCATTGTGGTCAGAAAAGATGCTTGGAATGATTTCAATTTTTTGAATTTACCAAGGCTAGATTTATGGCCCAGGATGTGATCTATCCTGGAGAAGATTCCGTGTGCACTTGAGAAAAAAGGTGAAATTCATTGTTTTAGGGTGAGATGTCCTATAGATATCATTTAGGTCTAACTGGTTTATTGTATCATTTAAAGTTTGTGTTTCCTTGTTAATTTTCTGTTTAGTTGATCTATCCATAGGTGTGAGTGGGGTATTAACGTCTCCCACTATTATTGTGTTGTTGTTAATTTCCCCTTTCATACTTGTTAGCATTTGTCTTACATATTGTGGTGCTCCTATGTTAGGTGCATATATATTTATAATTGTTATCTCTTCTTCTTGGATTGATCCTTTGATCATTATGTAGTGTCCTTCTTTGTCTCTTTTCACAGCCTTTGTTTTAAGGTCTATTTTATCTGATATGAGTATTGCTACTCCTGCTTTCTTTTGGTCTCTATTTGCGTAGAATATCTTTTTCCAGCCCTTCACTTTCAGTCTGTATGTGTCCCCTGTTTTGAGGTGGGGCTCTTGTAGACAACATATGTAGGGGTCTTGTTTTTGTATCCATTCAGCCAATCTTTGTCTTTTAGTTGGGGCATTCAACCTATTTACATTTAAGGTAATTATTGATAAGTATGATCCCATTGCCATTTACTTTATTGTTTTGGGTTCGAGTTTATACACGTTTTTTGTGTTTCCTTTCTAGAGAAGATCATTTAGCATTTGTTGGAGAGCTGGTTTGGTGGCACTGAATTCTCTGAGCTTTTGCTTGTCTGTAAAGCTTTTGATTTCTCCTTCACATTTGAATGAGATCTTTGCTGGGTACAGGAATCTGGGCTGTAGGTTATTTTCTTTCATCACTTTAAGTATGTCTTGCCATTCCCTCCTGGCCTGAAGAGTTTCTATTGAAAGATCAGCTGTTATCCTTATGGGAATACCTTTGTGTGTTATTTGTTGTTTTTCCCTTGCTGCTTTTAATATTTGTTCTTTGTGTTTGATCTTTGTTAATTTGATTAATATGTGTCTTGGGGTGTTTCACTTGGGTTTATCCTGTTTGGGACTCTCTGGGTTTCTTGGACTTGGGTGATTATTTCCTTCCCCATTTTAGGGACGTTTTCAACTATTACCTCCTCAAGTATTTTCTCATGGTCTTTCTTTTTGTCTTCTTTTTCTGGGACTCCTATGATTCGAATGTTATGGCATTTAATATTGTCCTGGAGGTCTCTGAGATTATCCTCATTTCTCCTAATTCGTTTTTCTTTTTTCCTCTCTGATTCATTAATTTCTACCATTCTATCTTCTACTTCACTAATCCTATCTTCTGCCTCCATTATTCTACTATTTGTTGCCTCCAGAGTGTTTTTTATCTCATTTATTGCATTATTCATTATATATTGACTCTTTTCTATTTCTTCTAGGTCCTTGTTAAACCTTTCTTGCATCTTCTCAATCCTTGTCTCTGGGCCATTTATCTGTGATTCCATTTTGATTTCAAGGTTTTGGATCATTTTCACTATCATTATTCGGAATTCTTTATCAGGTAGATTCCCTATCTCTCCCTCTTTTGTTTGGTTTGGTGGACATTTATCCTGTTCCTTTACCTGATGGGCATTCCTCTGTCTCTTCATCTTGTTTATATTGCTGAGTGTGGGGTGGCCTTTCTGTATTCTGGCAGTTTGTGGAGTTTTCTTTATTGTGGAGTTTCCTTACTGTGGGTGAGGTTGTATGGGAGGCTTGTCAAGGTTTCTTGGTTAGGGTAGCTTGTGTCTGTGTTCTGGTGGGTGGAGCTGGATTTCTTCTCTCTGGAATGCAATGAAGTGTCCAGTAATGAATTATGAGATGTCAGTGGGTTTGGAGTAACTTTGGGTAGCCTGTATATTGAAGCTCAGAGCTGTGTTCCTGTGTTGCTGGAGACTTTGCGTGATATGTCTTGCTCTGGAACTTGTTGGTCCTTTGTTGGTGCTTGGTTTCAGTGTAGGTATAGAGGCGTTTGATGAGCTCCTGTCGATTAATATTCCCTGGAGTCAGGAGTTCTCTGGTGTTCTCAGGATTTGGATTTAAGCCTCCTGCTTTTGGTTTTCAGTCTTATTTTTACAGTAGTCTCAAGACTACTCCTTCTATACAGCACCATTGATAAAACATCTAGGTTAAAGATGAAAAGTTTCTCCACAGTGAGGGACACCCAGGGAGGTTCACAGAGTTACGTGGAGAAGAGAAGAGGGAGGAAGGAGTTAGAGGTGACCCGAAGGAGATGAGGTGGAATCAAAAGAGGAGAGAGCAAGCTAGCCAGTTATCACTTCGTTATGTGCGCTCCACAGTCTGGACCACTCAGAGATGTTCAAGGAGTTATACAGAGAAGAGAAGAGGGAGGAAGGAGACAGAGGTGGCCAGGAGGATAAAAGGGGGGAATCAAAAGAAGAGAGACAGATCTAGCCAGTAATCAGTTCCCTAAGTGTTCTCCACCGTCTGGAACACACAGAGATTCACAGAGTTGGGTAGAGAAGAGAAGGGGGAGGGAGGAGACAGAGGTGACCTGGTGTAGAAAAAAGAGAGCCCAAAGGGGGAAATAGCAGTCAAGCCAGTAATCTCACTTCCAAGTACAAATGGGTACTGAAGATTGGGTTCTTAAAGGTACAAAATTGATAACAAATACCAAAAAGCGAAGATAAAAAATCTAGAGTAGAGGTTGGATTTTCAAAATACAATATTAAAGAAGAAGAAGAAGAAAAAAAGTCACAAAAATTATTTTAAAAATATGTATATGAAATTTGCTTTAAAAAATAGGATCTTTTTTTTTTTGCAAAGTAATAGTAGTTTATAAAAATGAAAAAGGAGTAATAGAGGACTTAAAATTAAAAAAAAAAAAAGAATGATTGTAAAAATATTAAGACTATATCTAGGTCTTTCTCTGGTGTTATTGTGGGCAGTGTGGGGTCAGTTCATGTTCGGATAGTTCCTTGTTCCGATTTATATTTCTCAAGATCTGTAGGCCCTTCCTATGTAGTCGGTACTCACTACAGGGTTTTAACCTATTGCATCTGTCACTTCCAAGGCGGTTCCCTCTGTTTTAGCTTCTTCTGTTTGCTGGTCTCTTCAGTTTGATTTCTGCCCTGACACAAGGGGGCAGTGGTGAACACTTTTTTTAGATTCACTTGTTCAGTCACACCGTGGGGAGGGAGGGACTCTGCAAACAAATAGCACTGGCGTGTGCTCGCAGTGTCTCAGCCACACTGGGCCTGCCCGCACTCACTGAGCTTGTGCCCTCCCTGCCCACACTGCTCAGGCTCTAGGTTGCTCCGCCAGGAACCGTCAGAGGCCTGCCCTGAGCTGCATGCACCTCCCAGGTCTAAGCCGCTCAGGTTCAGGCACTCGGGTAGTCCTCAGAGGCACAGACTCGGTTGGGCCTGCATTTTGTGCCCTTCCCAGGTCTGAGCAGCTCAGGTGATGAGGTGTTTGGCGAGTGCAGTCGCTGCGACTTATCGTCTCCCCTGTCCCTGCCGCTCAGTTTTCTGGATGTACAACCGGCACACCTTCTCAGGCAGATGTTGACTGTCCAGAACCCCAAGAAGTCTTAGTTAGCAAAGAAGGCTGCTTGCAGTTTGGTAGATAATGTCTCTCTGGGGCTGTGATTGCCCCCTTCCAGCTCTGGCTGCGTGTCACAGGAGGGGGATGGTCTGCATCCGCCTAGTTCTGTTCAGTCCTTTGTTCTGTGCGCAGGCCTGGCAGTGTCTTAGGTTAGGGCTGGCTTTGCACATGGAAGCTATCCTGCAGTCTGGTTTGCTAGCCCAAGTTAGTTCCCTCAGATTGCCCTCGGGGCATTCAGGCCCAATCCTTACTCTAAGCAATGCAGCCTGGGCCTTCCTGCCCAGCCCCCGCTTGCTAGTGGCGGGTGGCAGGCGTCTGTGCTGCTTCTCCGCTGGGGGAGTTACCATTGGGCTCCTAATCTGTGGGTTTTGATTATTTATTTATTTTTCCTCCCTGTTATGTTGCCCTCTGTGCTTGCAAGGCTTGCCACAGACTCGGCAGTGAGAGTGTTTCCTAGTGTTTGGAAACCTCTCTTTTTAAGACTCCCTTCCCAGGACGGAGCTCTGTCCCTACCTCTTTTGTCTCTTTTTTTGTCTTTTATATTTTTTCCTACCTCCCTTCGAAGACAATGGGCTGCTTTTCTGGGTGCCTGATGTCCTCTGCCAGCATTCAGAAGTTGTTTTGTAGAATTTACTCAGTGTTTAAATGTTCTTTTGATGAATTTGTGGGGGAGAAAGTGGTTTCCCCGTCCTATTCCTCTGCCATCTTAGGACTGCCCCCCCCCCCCCGCCCCTTTTTTAAAAATAAGTGTTTTTCCTGTGATTTCCTCTGACAGTTTTATAGTATCTGGCCTTATATTTATGTCTTTAATACATTTTGAGTTTATTTTTGTGTATCATATTAGAGACTGTTCTAATTTCTTTTTTTTACATGTAGTTCTCCAGTTTGCCCAGCACCACTTATTGAAGAGACAATCTCTTCTCCATTGTATATTGTTGCTTCTTTTGTCATAGATTAGTTGACCTTAGGTGCATAGCTTTATTTCTGGACTTTCTGTCCTGTTTCATTGGTCTGTAAGTCTGTCATTGTGCCAATATCATACTGTTTTGATTACTGAAGCTTTTTAATATAGTCTGAGATCAGGGAGTCTGATTCCTTCAGTTCTATTTTTCTTACAAAAGAGTAGTTTGACTATTCAGGTCTTTTGTGTTTCCATACAAATTTTAAGTTTTTTAATTCTAGATCTGCAAAAAAATTAAAAAGGCATTGGTAATTTGATAGGGATTGAACTGAATCTATAGATTGCCTTGGGTAATATGGTCATTTTGACAATATTGGTTTTTCCGTTCCAAGAACATTTTACATCTTTCCATCTGTGTAATCTCCAGTTTCTTTTATCAGCATCTTACAGTTTTTGAAATTCAAGTTTTTTGCCTTCCTAGGTAGGTTTATTTCTAGGTGTTTTATTCTTTTTGATGTGATTCTAAATGAGATTGTGTCTTTAATTTCTCCTTCTGATTTTTTGTTATTAATGTATAGAAATGAAACAGATTTCTGTATTAATTTTGTGTCCTGCAAGTTTACCAAACTCATTAATGAGCTCTAATAGTTTTCTGGTAGAATCTTTAAGATTTTCTACGTATAGGATCATTTCATCTGCAAACGGTGACAGTTTTACTTCTTCCTTTTGAATTTGGATTCCTTTTATTTCCTTTTCTTCTCTGATTGCCATGGCTAGGACTTCCAGAACTATGTTGAATAAAAGGAGTGAGAATGGACATACCTGTCTTGTTCCAGATCTTAGAGGAAATACTTCCAGCTTTTCACATTGAGTGTGATGTTAGCAGTGGGTATATGGCCTTTATACCATATATGGCCTTTATTGTACTGAGACATGTTCCTTCTATGCCCACTTTCTGGAGAGCTTTTATCATAAACAAGTGTTAAATTTCCTTTTTCTGCATCTATTGACATGATCATATAGGTATTTTATTAAAAAAAAATTAAAGTGTAGTTGATTTACATTGGTGCATTAGTTTCTGCTCTACAGCAAAGTGACTCAGTTATACAAATAAGCACATTCTTTTTCATATTCTTTTCCATTATGGTTTATCACAGGGGATTAGATATCATTATGCTAGACAGGAAAACCTTGTAATCCCAAAGTCCCAGTGCATCCAGTCTATTCTCTATATCCTGTTTCTGTTTGATAGGTTCATTGTCATATTTTAGACTCCACATATAAGTGATATCTCATAGTGTTTGCCTTTCCTTTCTGACTTACTTCAGTTAGTATGATAATCTCTAGTTGCATCCATGTTGCTGCAAATGGCATTATTTCATTCTTATTTATGGCAAAGTAGTATTCCATTGTATATATGTACCACATCTACTTTATCCATTCAGCTGTTGATGAACATTTAGATTGCATCCATGTCTTGACTACTGTAAACAGTGCTTCTATGAATGTTGATATGCACATATTTTCAAAGTGTGGGTTTCTTCAGATATATGCCCAGGAGTGGGATTACTGGATCATTTGGTAGCTCTCTTTTTACTTTTCTGAAGAACATCTATACTCTTTTGTATGGTGGCTGTACCAATTTATTGTAACAACAGTGTAGAAGAGTTCTCTTTTTTTTCATACCCTCTCTAGCATTTGTTGTTTGTAACGATGGCCATTCTGACTGTTGTGAGATGGTAACTCATTGTAGTTTTGGTTTGCATTTCTCTAATAATGAGTGATGTTGAGCATCTTTTCATGTGCCTGTTGGCCATCTGCTTGTCTTCTTTGGAGAAATGTCTATTTGGTCTTCTATCCATTTTTCGATTTGGTTGTTTGCTTCTTGGTTTTTGAGTTATATGAGCTGTTTGTAAATTTTGGAAATTAAGCACTTGTTTGTCACATCTTCTGCAAATACTTTCTCCCATTTTATAGGCTGTCTTTTCTTTTTGTTTATTGTTTCCTTTGCTATGCAAAAGCCTTTAAGTTTGATTAGCTCCCCCACCCCCTTTTTTAAAAATTTCTATTGCCTTGTGAGACTGACCTAAGAAATAAATTGGCATAAATTGGCACAATTTATATCAGAGAATGTTTGCCTGTGTTCTTTTCTAGGAATTATACAGTCTCATCTCTTGCATTTAAATCTTCAAGCATTTTGAGTTTATTTCTGTGTATGGTGAGAGGATTTAACTTCATCGATTTACATGTGGCTTTTCAACTTTCCCAACACTACTTGCTGAAGGGACTGTCTTTTTTCCCTTGTATATTCTTGCCTTCTTTGTCAAAGATTAATCGATCATAGATGTGTTTATTTCTGAGCTCTCTATTCTGTTCCCTTGATCCACATATCTGTGTACCAATATCTTGCTGTTTTGTATTTACAGATTTTTAGTATTGTCTGAAGTCTAGAAGGGTTTTACCTCCAGCTTTGTTCTTTTTCTTCAGGATTTCTTTGGCAATTCTGGGTCTTTTATGGTTCTATATGAATTTTAGGATAGTTTGTTTTAGTTCCATGAAAAATATCATGGGTAATTTGATAGGGATCATGTTAAATCTGTAAATTGCTTTGGGTGACATGGTCATTTTAATAGTATTAATTCTTCCAATCCAAAAGCAAGGGATATCTTTCCTTTTTTTTGAATTGTCTTCATTTTATAGTTCTCAGTGGATAAGACTTTCACCTCCTTGGTGAGGTTCATTCCTAACTATTTTATTTTGGGGGCTGTGATTTTAAAAGTGATATTTTCACATTCCATTTCTGATATTTCTTTGTTGATGCAAAGAAATGTAACTGATTTCTGTATGTTAATCTTGTATCCTGCTACCTTGCTGAGTTTATCAGTTATAGTAGTTTTTGTGTGGAATATTTAGAGTTTCCTATATACAGTATCATCTCATCTGCTTATGACAATTTTACCTCTTTCCTTCCAATTTGGATACATTTTATTTCCTTTTCTCATGTGATTGCTGTGGCTAGGACTTCCAATACTATGTTGAATAGAAGTGGTAAGAGTGGGCATTCTTGTCCTGTTCTGAATTTCTTGGGAAAGCTTTCAATTTTAACCATTGAGTATTATATTGACTGTGTATTTGTCGTAAATAGCTTTTACTATTTTGTGATATGTTCCTTCAGTACCCACTTTGGTAAGAGTTTTTATCATAAATGGATTTTGAATTTTGTCAAATGCTTTTGTGTATCTATTGAGATGATTATGTGTTTTTTGTCTTTTCTTTTTTAGATGTGGTGATCCACATTAGTTTACATATGTTGAACCATCCTTTTGAACTAGGATGAATCTCACTTGGTTGTGGTATATGATCTTTTTGTGTTGTTGGATTGGTTTGGTGATATTTTGTTGAGAATTTTTGCACCTATATTCAAATATATTGGCCTGTAATTTTCTATTTTTGGTGGTGTCTTTGTCTGGTGTTAGTATCAGAGTGAGGGTGGCTTCATAGAATGTCTTTGGGAGTGCTCCCTCCTCTTCAGTTTTTTGAACGAGTATGAGAAGAGTTAGTATAAATTCTTTGCAAGTTTGGTAGAATTCACCTATGAAGCCATCTGATCCTGTACTTTTGTATGTAGGGAGTTCTTAAATTACAGATTCTATATCACTTCTAGTGATTAGTCATTTCAAATTATCTAATTTCTTCTTGATTCAGTTTTGGTGGGCTGTCTATTTCTAGAATATTGTCCATTTCTTCTCAGTAGTCAAATTTGGGGGTATAAAATTGCTTATAGTATTCCCTTATGGTTTTTTTGTTTTTCTGCAGTACCAATTGTTATGTTTCCCTTTTCATTTCTTATTTTTGTTTATTAGGATTCTCTCTCTTTTCTTCTCTGGGAGCTTGGCCAGAGGCTTGTCAATCTTGCTTATACTTTGAAAGAGCCAGCTCTTGGTTTTATTGATTTTTTTCTATTTTTTAAATCTCTATTTCCTGTCTGATCTTTATTATTTCCTTTTTCCTTCTGACTTCTTTGAGATTTTTCTTGTTTTTTTGAGGAATACCTGAATTGCTATGAATTTTCTCTAAGAATTGCTTTTGCTATATCCCATAGATTTTGTACAGGTATATTTTCATTGTCATCTATATTTTGCTTTCCTGTTTGATTTTATCATAGACCCATTGATTTCTTTGTAGCATGTTTTTTAGTCTCCATGTAATTATTTTTCCTCATTTCTTTTTCTGTGGTTAATTTCTAGTTTCATGTCACTGTGGTCAGAAAAAATGCTTGAGGTGATTTCTATGTTTTAAATTTGTTTACATTGTATTGTGCCCTCTTATGTTGTTGGGAGCCTAGAGACCAAGGTGAATATGTATTCTGGGTTGTTTTGGGTTTTTTTTTTTTTTTGGATATAATATCTTGAAAATCTCAATTAAATCTAACTGTTCTATTGTATCATTCAGTGTCTCTGTTGGCTTATTGATTTCTCTGTCTGGAAGATCTGTCCATTGATGTGAACAGGATGTTAAAATCTTCTATTACTGTATTGCTATCAATTTCCCCCTTTATATCTGTTTTAAAAAAATGTGAAACACCTGATGAATTTGCATGTCATCCTTGTGCTACCAAAGTGATCATATGGTTTTTACTCAAGTTGTTCAATTTGTTAGTCTTTTTTTTTTTTTTAATATTTATTTATTTGACTGTGTTGGGTCTTCATTGTGGCACATGGGCTTAGTTGCCCCACATCATGTGAGATCCCAGTTTTCTGATCAGGGATTGAACCTATGTCCCCTGCATTGCAAGGAGGATTCTTAATTACTGATGACCAGGGAAGTCCTGATTTACTAGTATTTTGTTGAGGATTTTTGCATCTATGTTTATCAGTGATGTTGGACTGTAAGTCTTTTCTTTTTTTTTTTTTTGGTATTTTTGTCTTGTTTTTGGTATCAGGGTTATAGTGGCCATGAAGAATGAGTTAAAGAGTGTTCCTTCTTCAGCAATTTTTAAAAATAATTTCAGAAGGATGTTTTAACGCCTCACTAAATATTTCATAGAATTCACCTTGAAGCCTTCTGGTCCTGGATTCTTGTCTGCAAGGAGTGTTTTAATCAGTTTTAATATCAGAGCTTGTGATTGGTCTATTCATACTTTCTACTTTGTCCTGATTCAGATTTGGGAGATTGTACTTTTCAAAGAATTTGTTTCTTCTGGGTTTTTTATTGGCATATAGTTGCTTGTAGTAGTCTCTTATGATTCTCTGTGTTTCTGTGGTGTCTATTATAACTTCTCCCTTTTCATTTCTAATTGTGTTGATTTGAACCCTCTCCCTTTGTTTTTTATTGATGAGTTTATCTAAAAGTCTAACAATTTTGTTTATCTTTTCAAACAACCAGCCTTTAGTTTCATTGATCTTTTCTATTGTTTTCTTAATTTCTATTTCATTTATTGCTGCTCTGAATCTTATGATTTCTTTTCTTCTACTAATTTTGGGTTTTGTTTGCTTTCTTTCTCTAGTTGCTTTAGGTATAAGGTTAGGTTGTTTATTTGGTATTTTTCTTGTTTCTTGAGGTAAGATTGTATTGCCATAAACTTCCCTCTTAGAACTGCTTTTGATGCATCTCATAGTTTTTGGATCATTGTGTTTTCATTTTTCTCTAAGTATTTTTTTTTTATCTCCTGTTTGATTTATTCTGTGAGTCTTTGGTTTAGTAACATATTGTTTAGCCTCCAGTGTTTGTGGTTTTTATAGTTGTTGTTGTTTTTTTTGCTTGTAGTTAATCTTTTAGTTATAGCTGATTTCTAATCTCATAGCATTGTGGTCAGAAAAGATGTTTGATATGATTTCAGTGTTTTCAATGTATTGAGATTTGCTTTATGGCACAGCATGTGTTCTGCCCTGGAGAACTTAATAATGTGTATTCTGCTGCTTTTGAATATAATGCTCTATAAAGACCAATTAAGCTTGTCTTGTCCAATGTGTCATTTAAGGCTTGTGTTTCCTTATTGATTTTCTGCCTGGATAGTCTTGTTGGCATAAACGGGGTATTAAAACCCCCCAGTTTCATTGTGTTACTATCAGTTTCCCCTTTTATGGCTAATAACATTTGCCTTGCATGTTGAGGTACTTCTGTGCTGGGTGCGTATATATTTATAATTGTCCTTCTTTGTCTTTTGCAGCAGTCTATGTTCAAGTCTATTTTGTCTAATATGAGTATTGCTACTCCAGTTGTCTTTTAATTTCCATTTGCGTGGAATACTTTTTCCATCCCCTCACTTTCAGACTGTATGTCCCTAGCTCTAAATGGGTCTCTTTTTGACAGCATATACATGGATACTGTTTTTGTATCCATTAAGTCAGTTTGTGTTTTTGGTTGGAGCATTTAATCTGTTTATGTTTAAGGAAATTTCTCTTACCACCATTTTATTAATTGTTTTGGATTTGTTTTGTAGATTTTTTCTTCTTTTTCTCTTGTGCTCTAATATTTTTGATGACTATTTTTAGTGTTGTGTTGGGTTGCTTTTTCTTTTTTGTGTGTATATCTCTTATGGATTTGTGGATTTATATCTATTGGTTTGTGGTTATCATGAGGTAAATTTTGATATAGTAGTCTGTATATGTACAAGATCGTCTTAAGTTGCTGGTCTTCATTTCCAATATCTTGCATATGTACTCTTGCTTGTTTTGGTATTATATTTATGTTTGTTGTTACTGGTGAGCTTTCCCATTCAGAATTTTCTTGTTTCTAGTTGTGGCCTTTTCTTTTCTGTCTAGAGAAGTTCCTTTAGGATTTCTTACAAAACTGGTTTGGTAGTGCTGAATTCTCTTAGCTTTTTCTTGTCTGTAAAGCCTTTGATTTCTCTGTCAAATCTGTATGAGAGCCTTGCTGACTAGAAAATTCTTGTTTGTAGGTTTTTCCCTTTCATCACTTTAAATATATCATGCCACTTTTGGCCTGAAGGGTTTCTGATGAAAAATCTGCTGATAACCTTATGGGAATTCCTTTGTATACTGTTTGTTGCTTTAATCTTGTTGCTTATAATATTTTCTCTTTGTCTTTAATTTTTGTCACTTTAATTACTGTGTGTCTTGGTGCATTTCTCCCTGGATTTATCCTGCCTGGGATTCACTGCATTTCCTGGACTTGGGTGACTATTTCCTTTCCCATATTAGGGAAGTTTTCAGCTATTATCTCTTCAAATATTTTCTCATGTCCTTTCTCTGTCTCTCTGCTCCTCTGGGAACCCTATAATACAAATGTTGATGTGTTTGTATTGTCCCAGAGGTCTCTGAGACTCCTCATTTCTTTTCATTCTTTTTTATTTGTTCTGTGGCAGTGATTTCCACCATTCTTTTTTCCCACTCATCTATTCTACTGCCTCATTTATTCTCCTATTCCTTCGGGTGCATTTTTCATTTTCATTATTCCATTGTTCAACTGATTGTTTTTTATATCATCTAGCTCTTTGTTAAGAATTTCTTGTATCTTCTCAGTCTGTGCCTCCATTCTTTTTCTGAGATCTTGGATCATCTTCACTATCATTTTATGAATACCTAAAAAGGTCTCTGAATTCCTTTTTAGATAGATTGCCTGTCTCCATTTCACTTGTTATTCTGATGTTTTATCTCATTCCTTCATCTGGAACATCTTCCTCTGCTGTCTCATTTTGTGTAAAATGCTGTGTTTGTGGTTCCACAGGCTGCAGGATTTTAGTTCCTCCTGTTTTGGGTGTCTGCCCCCAGCTTGTTGTGGCTTCTTCTTTGTCTTTGGAAGTAGAATATCTCTTTTGTAGGTTCCAGTCTTTTTTTTTTTTTTTTTTGATGGTTGTGAAGCAAGTAGTTGTGATTTTGATGTTTCCTTGAGAGGAGGTAAACTCAGGTCCTTCTACTCTGCCTTATTGTCCTCAGACCTTATAAAGCTCTTGTTTTTCTCTGCTCTGTCTAGTTTTACTTGTTCCCAGCGTTCTTGGACAGAGTTGAGAGGCCTCTTACCTGCTGATTCAAGCACAATTCCTGGTGAGAAACAGATGTGTCACCTCGTGATGTATGCAGAGGCTTTCCCCTTGTTCTTGCATTCTAAACAAACTCCTTTGTCTTCTCATTTTCCATAAGTTTCTCTGTCTCCCTGAAGTTGGGTAAAGCAGTTACCCATCCTGGTCTTGAAGGGTGTCTTTGTGTGGCTGTGTCCACCCACAGTCTGTGTGTGTATCTAGTGGCTTTTGGTGGAGAACATGAGTCATGTCTCCTCCCAGGGTATGCTGGCAGCTGTCACTGAAGTGGGGAGCAGGGATGGCAGAGCTGGAGCCAGAGCCACATGTGAGCTTATGTTCACATGTTCAGCCATATGTTCAGTGCTTGACACCACCCCATTGGGGGTGGGTTCAGTTCCCAAGGTGCTAGAGGAGATGGCTTGAGGCTCAGATCCAAGCTGGTTCTGTTCTAAGTGTGTGCTCTGTATTGTCCCCAGCATTGAAAGCTTCACTCTAGATGGAAGCAGAGTTGGAGCAGGAGAGGCCAGATCAGGCACCGAGTGCAGGCCAGGGCATGTACTGTGGTGGTCCCATATACCCAGTCAGAGTTTTGGACCACTCTGATCTGCTGCCTCTAAGAGTGCCAGCAAGGGCTGCCCTTGCCCCATTCAGAGGTAGTACCAAGTATAAGCCAGCTCTATCCCCCATAACAGCACATTTCTGCTGGCAGCAGCAGCCTTCATCCTAGAGGGGTGCTCCCCTACAGAGCAAGAGGGGCCAAAGTGGGCCCTCATTATGGGCCAAGGTACATGGTTGGGTGGTCATGGAAAACTGGCCAGAGTCCTGGGAAGTCTCAATCTGCTTACTCAGCCTTGATTGGGGAACAAGGGAACATGTATATGAACTTCACAAGTGGAGTTCAAGTTTCTCATAGTGCCCCCCAGCCCCACCCAGTCCTATTGGTCTTCAAGCCAATAACGACTTCAAGCCTACAACAGGACTCATCCTCCTGGTATGGGATGCAAAGTCTGGTATATCCAATATGTGCTTTGAACCACTTGCTCCCTAGGAAATACCTCCAGGTGTAATATCCCCCTTCTGTGTCCCCTCCCAGGGGTGCAGGTCCTGACATGATCACTTCTCTTTTATTCCTACCTGACACTCTTTGTGGATCTTTATTTATAGCCTTTATAATTTTTCTGCCAGTCTCCAGTTTGTTTTTGGTGAGAATTGCTCCACATGTAGATGTATTTTTGATGTGTTCACTGAGGGAGACAAGCTTAGCATCCTCCTACTCCATCATCTCTATCTCTCCAGTCATTATTTCTTTAAGCTTTCTGCCCCTTTCTCTCTTTGCTTTTGGTCCTCTCATAGTGCAAATATTATTTTGCATAATGCGATCCCATAATTCACGTGGGCTTTCTTTGCTTTTCATTCTTTCTTCTCCTCTGACTGGATAATATCAAATGACCTGTTCTCAAGTTCACAAATTCTTTCTTCTGCATGGTTAAGTCTGTAGATGTACTTGCATTTTTTAAATTCCATTTATTATAATCTTTAGCTCCAGAATGTTTGGTTCTATTTTATGATTTCTCTCTCTGTTGATCTTCTTGCTTAGCTTATGTATTTTCATAGTTTTATTGTCTATATGTAGTCTCTTATAGCTCATTGGTCTTGCTTAAGCCAAATATTTTGAATTTTCCGTCAACTCATAGTTTTTATTTCTTTGGAGTTGATTACTGGAAAATTATTGTTTCTTTGGCCATGTCATTTTACCTTGATTTTTCACCTTTTCTTGTAGTGTTTTGTTGATGTCTCTGCATTTGATGGATCAGTCACCTCTTTCAGACTTTATGGACAGATTTTAGTGGGAGAAGATTATCAGCAGGTGGTCTAAGGGCAGTGGCTGAGTGGGATGTGGTAGTCCTTGGTTCCAGTTAGGTCCTCATAGTGCTGCTCCATGGAGGTCCACCAGCTGAGGTCACTGTTCCCAAAGATTGCTGGGCCATCTTCATTGGCCCAGGATTGTGGCTATCTGAAGCAGTGGTGGGGTCTGATGGGGTCTTTGGTGGTAAAGGCATCTGGGGAACTCTGATCTTTTCTCTTCTGCTCTGGGTATATCATGGGAGATATGGATCCATGTCCAGTTCATGAGTGCCCTCGTGTTTAAGTTGACACTGGTGTCTCATATATAGGTACCATGGAACAGCAGTGAAATTGGGCTCTGGAGTGTGAATGATCACAGAGCAACAGTGGCTCCAGGGTTTGGGGCACTGGCTTCCACAGTGGTGGTTGCTCTGCTGTCTGAGATGTGCATACAAGTCCAGCAACCATGGTAGCTGGGATCTGGAAAGTAGGTGCATCTGTTGAGACAGGAACTATGCTAATCTCACAAGGAGTCATTTTTGTTCTTATTCTCCAGTTTGGTTGCACTGTCTTGCTATAGGCTTTTATTGGACTCTTGAATCCTATAGGGCTGTTCTCGTTCACGAATAGCTGCATACTTGTTATATGTTCTTGAGGCTGTTTATCTGCAACTCTATTTTGTTCTTTTTTGCCTTACTTCAATGGGTATACCATATAGGGGTATTTGAACCTACCATACAGTATTGAACAGAGATAGTGAGAGGAGATGCTTTTTTAGTTCTTGATCTTTTTGGAAAGTACTCACTCTTTTATCATTTAAGTATGTTAGCCCTGGGCTTCCCAGGTGGCTTAGCAGTAAAGAATCCACCTGCAATGCAGGAGCCACAGTAGACGCAGGTTCAACCCCTGGGTCAGGAAGATCCCCTGGAGGAGGGCGCGGTAACCCACTCCAGTATTCTTGCCTTGAGAATCCTATGGACAGAGGACCTTGGCAGGCTACAGTCCATAGGATCCAAAGAGTTGGACATGACTGAAGCAACTTAGCATGCATGCATGCATGTTAGCTCTAAGGCTTTGTAGATGCCCTTTATCAGGTTGAAGAAGTTCCCTTATATTCTTGGTTTTCTAGTAGTGTTTATTAGGAATGGACGCTGGATTTTGACAAATGCTTTTTCTCACTTGACCACTACTATCACCTGTACCCCAAAATGTCTATTGCCACATTTTATGGAAATACTTTGAACCCTAAGGATTTGTTCTTTGGAAGTAATAATGCTAAAGCTGAAACTCCAGTACTTTGGCCACCTCATGCGAAGAGTTGACTCATTGGAAAAGACTCTGATGCTGGGAGGGATTGGAGGCAGGAGGAGAAGGGGACGACAGAGGATGAGATGGCTGGATGGCATCACCAACTCTATGGACATGAGTTTGAGTAAACTCCGGAAGTTGGTGATGGACAGGGAGGCCTGGTGTGCTGCGATTCATGGGGTCGCAAAGATTCAGACACGACTGAGCGACTGAACTGAAGGATTTTAAGGCCACCTTAGATTCCAGCTGTGGTTGCCTACATATTCACCCCGTTTGCAAGCTAATTTTTGGGAGCACGGGCTTCTAAACATATTGTTTTAATTTTTTCATTCTCCCCCTATACCTACCTCTGAAATTTTAGTGTGACTAGTAGCTACTTTGATGTAAATTGTTCCTCTGGTTCAAACAAATTTGATGCTCCTTTAGTATCAAATTTAATATCCAAATACTCATGTGAACTTTGAGGAAAAGTTTTGTGAGATAAAATAATTAACATGCTTGAGGAGAGCTTTTTTTAAATAAAGCTGAGCTTGGAAACTTTTGTTCACTCTACTTTATAGTAACAGATTCTGTCATAGAAATGATAGAACAATGAGTATGGATAAAGGATGTTGTTGTTTAGTAGCTAAGTTGTGTCTGCTCCTTGGGACCACATGGACTATAGCCCACCAGGCTCCTTTGTCCCTGGGATTTCCCAGGGAAGAATACTGGAGTGGGTTGCCATTTCCTTCACCAGAGATCTTCCCAACCCAGGGATTGACTTGCATCTTCTGCATTGGCAGGCAGATTCTTTACTGCTGAGCCACCAGAGAAGTGCAGATAAATGATGAGGAGAAGGAAAATGCAGAAATGCTATTTTGGTCATTCTTTGCTGGTGATTCCATCAGGGGATTAGAGGTCCACTGTCACCGATAGTTTCTACTGATCACCATGAACAGTATAGTATATGTATTATAACACAATAGGAAGAACAGTGTTGTTGTTAAGTCATGTCCATTGAATCAGTGATGCTATCTAGCTATCTCATCTTTTGCCACCCCCTTCTCCTTTGCCTTCAATCTTTGCCAGCATCAGGATTTTTTCCAATGAGTTGGCTCTTCACATTAGGTGGCCAAAGTATTGGAGCTTCAGCATCAGTCTTTCCAATGAATATTCGGGGTTGATCTCCTTGCTGTCCAAGAGACTCTCAGGAGTCTTCTCTAGCACCACAATTCAAAAGCATCAGTTCTTCAGAGCACAGTCATTTTTATGGTCCAACTCTGTCATCTAACTTCCTTGGTGGCTCAGACGGTAAAGAGTCTGCCTGCAATGCAGGAGACCCGGGTTCGATCCCTGGGTTGGGAAGATCGCTGGAGAAGGAAATGGCAACCCACTCCAGTATCCTTGCCTGGAGAATCCCATGGACGGAGGAACCTGGTAGGCTACAGTCTACGGGGTCGCAAAGAGTCGGACACGATTGAGCTACTTCCCTTTCACTTTCTCTCATCTGTACATGACTATTGGAAAAACCAGCTTTGACTATGCAGACCTTTGTCGGCAAAGCAATGTCTCTGCTTTTTAACATGCTGTCTAGTTTCGTCATAGCTTTCCTTCCTGCCAGGTGTCTTTTAATTTCAGGGCTGCAGTCACCATCTGCAGTGATTTTGGAGCCCAAGAAAATGTGTCACTGCTTCCACTTTTTCCCCATCTATTTGCTATGAGGTGATGGGACCAGATGCCATGGTCTTTGTTTTTTAAATGTTGAGTTTTAAGCCAGTTTTTTCACTCCCCTCTTTCACCCTCATCAAGAGGCTCTCTAGTTCCTCTTCACTTTCTGCCATTAGAATGGTATCGTCTGCATATCTGAGGATGTTGATATTTCTTCTGGCAATCTTGATTCCAGCTTGTGATTCATCCAGCCTGGCATTTCACATGATGTACTCTGCATACAAGTTAAATAAGCAGAGGGCAATATACAGCCTTGTCATACTCCTTTCCCAATTTTAAGCCAGTCAGTTGTTCCATGTAAGGTTATAACTATTGCTTCTTGACCTGCATACAGGTTTCTCAGGAGACAGGTAATGTGGACTGGTACTCCCATCTCTTTAAGAGTTTTCCACAGTTTGTTGTGCTCCACACAAAGGCTTTAGCATAGTCAATGAAGCAGAAGTAGATGTTTGTCTGGAACTCCCTTGCTTCTTCCATGATCGAAAGAATGTTGGCAATTTGATCTTGGGTTCCCCTGACTTTTCTAAACCCAGCATGTACATCTTGAAGTTCTTGGTTCACATACTGCTGGAGCCTAGCTTGAAGGATTTTGAGCATAACCTTACTACATGTAAAATGAACATAATTGTATGGTAGTTTGCACATTCTTTGGCATTGCCTTTCTTTGGAATTGGAATGAAAACTGATCTTTTCTAGTGCCATGGCCACTGCTGAGTTTTCCAAATTTGCTGACATTTTGAGTGCAGTACTTTACAAAAAATTTTTTAATATTTATTTTTAATTGATTGGTTTACAATATTGGTTTGATTTCTGTCATACATCAATTGAAATAACTATGGGTATACATGTGCACCCTCCCTCTTGAAACTCCCTCCCACCACCTGCCCATTCCCAATCCTCCGTTGTTACAGAGCCCCAGTTTGAGTTCCCTGAGTCATACAGCAAATTCCCATAGGCTATCTATTTACATATGTTGGTGTATATGCATCCATGCTACTCTCTCCATTCATCTCACCCTCTCCCTCTTCTCCCCGACCCTTGTCCATAGGTCTGTTCTCTATGTCTGCATCTCTACTGCTGCTCTGCAAACAGGTTCATCGGTACCATCCTTCTAGATTCCATATATATGTGTTAATATACGATATTTGTTTTTCTCTTTCTGACTTACTTCACTCTGTATAATAGGCTCTAGGTTTATCCATCTCATTAAAACGGACTCAGTGTTCCTTTTTATGGCTGAGTAGTTTCCACTGTATATATACCACAGCTTCTTTATCCATTCATCTGTTGTTGGACCTCTAGGTTCCTTCCATGTCCTAGCTGTTGTAAATAGTGCTGCACTGAACATTGGGGTACATGTGTCTTTTTCAATTTTGGTTTCCTCAGGGTATACGCCTAGAAGTGGTATTGCTGGGTCATCAACCTAGACAGCATATTAAAAAGCAGAGACATTACTTTGCCAACAAAGGTCTGTCTAGTCAAGGCTATGGTTTTTCCAGTAGTCATGTGTGGATGTGAGAGTTGGACTATAAAGAAAGCTGAGCGCTAAAGAATTGATGCTTTTGAACTGTG
The DNA here is from genome assembly GCF_032452875.1 of Bos javanicus. Taxonomy (NCBI): domain Eukaryota; kingdom Metazoa; phylum Chordata; class Mammalia; order Artiodactyla; family Bovidae; genus Bos; species Bos javanicus. The sequence goes on along the minus strand of NC_083874.1, from coordinate 30,088,021 downwards.
GTGTTGGAGAAGACTCTTGAGAGTCCCCTGGACTGCAAGGAGATCCAACCAGTCCATCCTAAAGGAGATCAGTCCTGAATCTTCATTGGAAGGACTGATGCTGAAGCTGAAACGCCAATACTTTGGCCACCTGATGTGAAGAACTGACTTATTTGAAAATACCCTGATGCTGGGAAAGATTGAAGGTGAGAGGAGAAGGGGAAGACAGAGGATGAGATGGTTGAATGGCATCACTGACTCAATGGACATGAGTTTGAGTAAACTCCAGGAGTAGGTGATGGACCGGGAAGCCTGGTGTGCTACAGTTCATGGGGTCGCAAAGAGTTGGACATGACTGAGCAACTGAACTGAACAGAACTGATGGTGGTTTTATTCGTAGTTTTTTAAAGTATCTCCATACTGTCTTCCATAGTGGCTGCATCAATTTACATTCCCACCAGCAGTGTAGGAGGGTTCCCCTTTCTGCACACCCTCTCCAGCATTTGTTGTTTGTGGATATTTTGATTATGACCATTCTGTCTGGTGTGAGGTGATATCTCACTGTAGTTTTGATTTGCAGTTCTCTAATAATGAATGATGTTGAGTATCTCTTCATGTGTTAGCCATCTACATGTCGTCTTTGGAGAGATGTCTGTTTAGGTTTTTGCCCACTTTTTGACTGGGTTGTTTTTCTGGTATTGAGTTGTGTGAGCATTGAATGCAGCATTTTAACAGCATCATCTTTTAGGATTTTAAATAGCTCAGCTGGAATTCAATCACCTCCACTAGCTTTATTTACAGAAATGCTTTCTAAGGCCCACTTGACCTCACACTCCAGGATGTCTTGCCCATCCTTGCAGGAAATGTTCCCTTTCCCCCAATTTTCTTAAAGAGATCTCTAGTCTTACTCATTCTATTGTCCTGTTTCTTAGCACTGCTCATTTAAGAAGGCCTTCTTATCACGCCTTACTATTCTCTGGAACTCTGCATTCACTTTCGCTTTCTCTGTTGCCTTTTGCTTCTTTCCTCAGCTATTTGTAAGGCCTCCTCAGACAACCAATTTGCCTTCTTGCATTTCTTTCTCTTGGAGATGGTTTTGGTCACTATTTCCTGTACAATGTTATGAATCACTGTCCATAGTTCTTCGGGTACTCTGTCTACCAGATTTAATCTCTTGAATTTATTTGTCACTTCCACTAAATAATTGTAAGGGATTTGATTTAGGTCATACCTGAATGGCCTAGTGGTTTTCCCTACTTTATTTAAGCCTAAATTTTGTAATAAGGAGCTCAGAATCTGAGCCACAGTCAGTTCCAGGTATTGTTTTCACTGACTGTATAGAGCTTCTCCATCTTTGACTACAAAGAACATAATCTGATTTTGGTATTGACCACGTGGTGATGTCCATCCAACATCTCTTGCATTGGATATGGCGTTTGCTATGACCAGTGTGTTCTCTTGATAAAGCTCTGTTAGCCTTCACCCTGCTTCATTTTGTACTCCAAGGCCAAACTTGCCTATTACTCCAAGTATCTCTTGACTTCCTACTTTTGCATTCTAGTCCCCTGTGATAAAAAGGACATTTCATTGTTGTTAGTTCTAGGAAGCCTTGTAGTTCTTCACAGAACTGGTCAACTCCAGCTTCTTTGGCGTCAGTGGTTGGCATACACTTGGATTGCTGTGATGCTGAATGGCTCATGTTTCAGATTGTGCCCGGGTTCTGCACTTCAGACTCTGTTGACTATGATGGCTACTCCATTTCTTCTAAGGGATTCTTGCCCATAGTAGTAGATATAATGGTCATCTGAGTTAAATTCACCAATTTCCATCCATTTTAGTTCACTGATTCCTAAAATGTCAGTTCACTCTTGCCATCTCCTGCTTGATCATGTCTAATTTACCTTGATTCATGGACCTGACATTCCAGATTCCTATGCAATATTGTTCTTTACAGCATCAGACTTTACTTTCAGCACCAGACAGATTCACAGCTAAGTGTTGTCCCTGCTTTGGCCCAGCCACTTCATTCTTACTGGAGATGTTAATAATTGCCCTCCGTTCTTCCCCAGTAGCATCTTGCACACTTTCTGATCTGGGGACACTTTTATCTTCTGGTGTCATGTCACATCTTTTTGCATTTTCATTACTGTCCATGGGGTTCTTTAGGCAAGAATACTGGAGTGGGTTGCCATTTCTGTCCCCAGTGGACCATGTTTTGTCAGACCTCTTCACTATGACCCATTCATCTTGGGTGGCCTGCATGGCACGGCTCATAGCTTCATTGAGCTATGAATAGGTATACTTCATATGAATAGGTATACTTCATATATAACCATAGGTTGACCATTGAACAACACGGACTTGAACTATATGCTGCTACTGCTGCTGCTGCTAAGTCACTTCAGTCGTGTCCAACTCTGTGTGACCCCATAGATGGCAGCCCACCAGGCTCCCCCGTCCCTGGGATTCTCCAGGCAAGAACACTGGAGTGGGTTGCCATTTCCTTCTCCAATGCGTGAAAGTGAAAAGTGAAAGTGAAGTCGCTCAGCCGTGTCCGACTCTTAGCGACCCCATGGATCAGGCTCCTCCATCCATGGGATTTTCCAGGCAAGAGTACTGGAGTGGGAACTATATGGGTCTACGTATATAAATATGTACTGTAGAGCTATGTGATCTGTGGTTAAATCTGCACATGTAGAACCACAGATAGGAGAGACAACTGTAAAGTTACAGGTGGAATTTTCACTGCCAGTGTTGGCACTCTTAACACATGCATTGTTCAAGGGTCATCTGTAGAATTGTATACTACATAAAGCACTTGTATATATTAAATTATATATATAATCATATCAAATTTTATATAAAATTATATATATAATCTTATATATAAGTATATATTAAATTGTGTAATTTTTTTTTTTTCAGTGGGACAGGCAGATTATTCTCTCCTTTGGTAGACTGGCATGCCACTGGCAATTGCCAAATAAGTACACACGTGGAAGGGAGCATTAAAGACTATCTCATATATGTTCCAAATTTTAAGTTTGGATTCATGCCAGAATATACTAGGTTGACAGTTGTTTCTCAAACATATGTATACTGCTGGATTCAGATCTGGAAGTAACACTGAGGTTCAAGTGAAAAGGAGTAAAGAATAATCGAACCCCTGAAACCACCTATATTATAGACCTTGGCTAGAAAAACAAAAGGTAGACCAAAAGAAAATTGAGGTGTGAGCTCTTCTATTCACTCTTTCCTTTTTTCCTTTCTTCCTTTTCTTTTCTGAGGAGTTTATAAGGAATATTTTAGAGGCAAATTTTGGGTGTCATTTGCTCCTGATAAACACACATTTATAGGGAGATAAGAAATAAGTGTGGACTGATAACAGGGAAAGAAGTGATCAAATATGGGCTGGCTATTTCACCTTTTATTGGTGAAAAAAATCTGTTGGCCTAAATCACTTCTGAAGACTATAAAACTTCCCTATTTGGTACCTTTGTTTCTTTTGTGCAAATTTTATAAATTTTGGTTGGTTACCTAAATAAACTTCTGCCAGAAACCAAGAGAAGACCATTACTCTCATCTGCCAACAATGAAGCTAAGTCAGAAATTCAAAGTTCTTTCCTTGAGGCAACAACCAGGCCACTAAACCAGTCTGCTTTCCTGCGTAGTTCAGTTGGTAAAGCATCTGCTTGCAATGAGGGAGACCTGGGTTTAATTCCTGGGTCAGGAAGTTCCCCTGGAGAAGGAAATGGCAACCCACTCCAGTATTCTTGCCTGGAGAATCCCATGGACAGAGGAGCCTGGCAGGCTACAGTTCATGGGATCACAAGAGTTGGACACGACTTAGCGCTATCTTTCTTTTTTCCTATCTCATCCAATCTAAATAGAATGACTCAAGATACATGCTGAATATTAATGCCTCGAGTTCCTGATCTGACATCCCATCTTCAGGGCATCTTTGCACACAATCTGAACTGAACTCAAGTAACTCAATAATAGCCTTGCTTGAAATTCAGTATTTCTCTCCAGAATACAGATGGAAATTTTAGTGACCAAATCTTTCTCAGTTTTTCAGACTACAGAAAGAAGTCATAGACATGAAGCCAGTTCTTTAAGGCTTTTAGTCTTGCTCCATCTATTCATTAATATGAGAATCTGCTAAAAAACTGGGCAAACCTACTAGGCACAGACCCTCTCACTATCGGGCTGGCATTCACAAAAATTTACAATAATGTCAAAGTAGGATTCTTGTGGTAATATTTTATTTGTTCTGGCCAAGTTTTAATCTGCAATATTGAGGAAAATTCAGCACTCATCCAATGTGTCTGCAGGCTTTTGACTAGTTAACATGTTAATCGAGAAAAGGGTTATGCTGTCCAAGTATTAGATAAGCTATTTGGAAAAGAAAAAATATTTGTCTATGAATTTGTGGATGAAATGTTTCCAAGAAGAAATTATAAATGGGCCCTATTTTAGTTCTCTCCTATTATGAATGACAGGTTTAACATTCCTAGAAACCCTAAGAATATAATGACTACATCTTTAAAAGCCTCTCGGGATTATTGTACATTAACGTATCAGAGTCAGTAAATTATTTATCTATAAATTAATCTTTCTAAACAGATTTCCACCCCCCTTCAATTTGAAAGCTAAACTTCTGAGTCTCTATTTCAGCAACTTTATATCTGAAGAGCCTACATCTGTAAAAACATTCCTAATGAAAACATGAAGACAACCCCCAGAGAAGCAAATAAAATGAGATTTAAGTATATAGCAGCCTTTCTACAGTTACATTCCTAACAATAGTGGATTCTAATTTGATGCCAAATAGAGGTTATATAACAAAATCAGTGACCACTCTAATTCTTTTGGTTTCAGTGAAAAATGTAGGTGCTTAAACAATTCTGTCGGTATTTCCACATTTACCCCAGAATGGAGGAGTTGCATCCTTGTCTGCCAAGTCCCAGAAGCAGAGAGCCCAGTGGATAGGAAGAAGCAGAATGACGATGCTCTAGGGCAGGGGAGAAAAGCACCGCAGGCTGAAAAGCCTGGGTTCCCAGGCCTCTGTCCCAAATATCAAAGATGGATTTTCATTTTCAAGTTTCATTTCAATTTCAAATTGAATTAACATTTCAATTTATGTTAAAAATTATCCACCCAGACTTTATTCGGCACTTACTCCCATGCAAACCATTTTGTCAGTTAATAAGACAACCAACCAACAATCAGACTGCCTCAAACAAAAAGATATTAAGCCCAATTTAAGAAACTAGTAATTCATTGTGAAAAATTACCACTCAAATTTATGTCCATGGTCTGGACTATCTGCTAAATTACATAACCAGTATTGTTTTGATTTTGTCATTTTTCTTTCTTAAAAGGATAAAACTTTAATTTTATAATACGTGAAGGCATTATAATTCCAAGTTTCAAGGATGCTCCAATTTTACTTTTAGAAGTTGGGATGAAAAAGTAGCCATTAATTTTCACAAATTTCAGATTTTGCTAACAGAGGTACTATAAATATATAATGAAGTATCTGATGCATTCCTAGGAATGAGAAGATAAGTGTCTTTAACAATGGCTTGTGGGAGACTCTTGTGCAAAAACCTTTTAGCATTTAAACACTGGGTAGGCAGATTTGGGGGAGAAGGCAATGGCAATCCACTCCAGTAGTCTTGCCTGGAAAATCCCATGGATGGAGGAGCCTGGTAGGCTGCAGTCCATGGGGTCGCTAAGAGTTGGACACGACTGAGCGACTTCACTTTCACTTTTCACTTTCATGCATTGGGAGGAGGAAATGGCAACCCACTCCAGTGTTCTTGCCTAGAGAATCCCACGGACGGTGGGGCCTGGTGGGCTGCTGTCTGTGGGGTCGCACAGAGTTGGACACGACTGAAGCAACTTAGCAGCAGCAGCAGCAGGCAGATTTGGAAGCAAACATTTTTCAACTGTAAATATATTAATACATGAAACAAAAATTTAACAGTTTTAAGTGTGGAATTCACTGGTATTACATAGCAATATGTTTACAATGCCATGCAGTGATTTCTACAGTCATTATCCTAAGCAGAAACTCTGTACCTACTCAACATATAGCTCCCCCATCCCTGCACCCCAGCCCTCAGGTAACCTCTGTTCTACATTTTGTCTGTGTGGTTGAAGCATCCTTTTCAAAAGCCCAACAATCCAACAAACAAACCCCTCAGTTTCAGCAGGGGCTGGGCAATGAGGCCAGGAAAGCCTATTCTCCATGTGCCTCAGTCATCGTTCATTTTTATGTCTATTTTGACTGGCAGACCATAAACAATTTGTTTCTTCATGTATTTCTTCATGAATGCAGCAACTCCTGAGTGCCTGCATGGGGCAGGCAAATGGCAGACAGACCTAACCTCTGTCTTCATGGACCCTGTATTCTAGTTATGCATACTTCTCCTTATTCACACTCTAGAAATCATGTAGGAAAGTGTGCAATTTTTCTTTTGAATTTTTTTTATTTTTTATTAGGATATACCCAATTAACAATATTGTGATAGTTTCAGATGAACAGCAAAGGGACTCAGCCATACATACTCATGTATCCATTCTCCCCCAAACACCCCTCCCATCCAGGCTGACATGTAACACCGAGCAGAGTTCCATGTACTATACAGGAGGTCCATTTTAAATACAGCAGTGTACACATGACCATCCCAAACTCCCTAACTACCTCTTTCCCCCAGCAACCGTAAGTTCACTTTCTGAGTTTCTGTTTTGTCTTCATTTGTGTCATTTCTTTTTAGATTCCATGTATGTGGGGTGTCATATGGTATTTCTCCTTCTCTGTCTGACTGACTTCACTCAATAGATACTTTCTAGGTCCATCCATGTTTCTCCAAATGGCATTTCATTCTTTTTAATGGCGGAGAAATACTCTATTATATATGTATACCCGTGTACTACATCTTCTTCATCCATTCCACTGTCGATGGCCCTAACGTTGCTTCCATGTCTTGGCTATTGTAAACAGGGCTGCAATGAACATATGGGTGCATGTATCCTTTTGGATCATGTTTTTTTCTGGATATATGCCCAGGAGTGGGATTGAAGGGTCATATGGTAGCTCTACCTTCAGTTTTTAAGGAACCTCCATGCTGCTCTCCATAGTGGCTGTGCTAATTTGGAAAGTGTGCAGTTTGGATAGGATATCAGTGGCATCTCATATGCCTTGTATCATAATGCATTTCCAGCACCATGGAACTGCTCAGAGGTGTCACAGCAGAACATTATCTCCCTTTCACTATTTCTGATGACTGCTTTACTAAGGAATGGATAACAGCACAGCTCAGCTATATTAACTGATTGATAAATGTTATACCCTTATTTGGGCCTTCTGCATCTCTATTAAACATATATATACACACACACACACACATATATATATATATAAAAAATACATTGAGCAGAGCAACTCTATATATACACAGAGTCCCTTCGCTGCTATATATATATATATATATATATATAGCATTTTATCAGATCTTAAATGATAAGGAGATGCAGAAGGCCCAAATAACGTTATTATATATATATGTATGTATGTATATATAACATCACTGACTCAATGGACATGAGTTTGAGCAAACTCTGGGAGATAGTAAAGGACAGGGAAGCCTGGCATGCTGTAATTCATGGGGTCGCAAAGAGTTGGACATGCCTTAGTAACTGAACAACAACAAAAATGATCTACCATAGAAACTGGGCACATGAAAAATATTTCAGGCTTCCAATTTTAGTATCAAGTTTAGAATTTCATTTAAATGAAATATCCAGAATAGGCAAATCCGGAGAGACAGAAGTAGATTGGTGGCTGCCAAGCGCTGGGGGGAGATGTAAAGGGGTGATGATTACTAATGCGTATGCTGCTGCTTTGGGGGAAGATGTTAGCTAGTAGTGATGACTGTGTGACCAGGTGAATGTACTAAAAACCACTGACGTGCATCAAAATTGTGAATCCTATGGTATGTGAATTCTATCAATAAAAACGTCAGGTTAGCTGTTCAGTCAAGCCAGACACAAGGGTAGTGAGAGGCCAAATTTTAAAAGTCTATACATAGCTACCAGAGGAGAGGACTCTCTTTTATAGGCTGTAAGAACCAGGTCAGGAGGTCCATTCTGAGGTGGCTGAGGACAAGCAGTATGTACTGAGGTGATCTGAGGATTTAGGCTGGGAAGTAACTGGACAGGTATGTGGATGAGGAAGTCATCTGGTCAGACTCACTTGCTGTACTCTTAAGCTGTTCATGCAGTGCCTTTATACATCCTTAAGTCCCGCCCAAACTCCCACCACTGCTGAAAGCAAGAGGATCCCAGGTCTATCTAGAAATCACTGGGTTGGTTATACCTGTAAAGGAACTCTTCCAACTTACACAGACATGGCACCACCACACGTACCCGGAAGATGCGATTCACCTCCCCTGCAGTATGTGCTGGCCTTAGGCACGGAAACTAGGCTTTCTTCATGAAAAGGAATCACAAACATTTTAAAGGTAAATTTTGTTTCATATGAAAGTATCTGATGAAAGGTCTGCTATTACGTATAGTACTGAGGAAACTTCTTATTCACTCACCTACTCCTTTTCTCATTCATTTATCTGTCTACTGTGGTCATACTCAAATCCCAGGCACTGATGACAATCTAGCAGAGCAATCAGTATAAACACATTAAATGTCACCGACAAATGAAATGTCTGTTGCTGAAGGACCACAAAAAGGTGTTAAAATTTCACTCTCCCAATCAATTTTAGAACATATAAAGGTATCTGCAATGTAAACATTTAAAAACCAAAAATACAAAGTTAGTTACTTGACACAGGAAGTAGACAAGCACTAGCCCAATGTATTTAACAAAAAAGTAACAGACTGCTCGGAAACTCAAAGATGTATACAATTATGATTTTTATTTGATAAAATACATAGCCAAAAGATTAGAGAAGGCAAACCACACACCCATTTAGAACTGTCCCTTTTGTTTCTTTAAATCTAAGGCCCCCTCTAGTGTTTGAAAACATCACATGCAGCACACAGGCAGCTGAAGGCACAGTCGCAATGTTTTACCCGAGACCTTCCCAAACAAAAAGAATACTTCTTTTCATGTGGCACAAAAATCAATGAGAGAAAATGTTTAGCCATAATTAATATTTCACATTCTTTCTATAATTCTCATATTCATTATTCTCTCATTCAGTAATTTCTGTATTTACTGTTGGGTTGTTTCTGGATTAACACTTGGTAATAAGGGAAAAAAAGAAAATATAAAGCATGGAGGGACTTTAATTTCCCAAACAAGAAATACACCTCCTTGAAAACAACAGAAAATAGCCTATTCTGCTTTTGTGGACGTTATCAGTAAATAGTATATACTTCCTAAAGTATATACTTAAATTTATTATATTTGGGAATAAGAAATTTTAAACTACATCTATTGTAAAGCTGACCTAATCAGTGAATTTGCTAATTAAACCTTTTCAGTACCTGGTAAAAGGAAGTGGAAAGTGTTGCTCTGAGGGCAAATGTTTGCTCTGAACAATTTTACATAAAGGAGTCCTTAAAAATTTACATTGACATGGCACTACATCGATACAATGACTTAGTCTCATGTACTTTTGTAAAAGATTGATTAAAACTAGGGAAAATCAAAAATAGGTTTCCACTCTACTTTCTTAGCTGAAGCGTTTGTGTGTCTGCTTTCTTGTTTTATTACAGAGGGTTTATGTTAACAACTAGTATTACTATTACTGGACAATGAAATCTCTTTTCAACAAAAGAAAACAATGCAATCTTGAGCAGGAGACTGACAGAGCAGACTTATTAAGCTATTACTTCATATTCTTAAAAGTTTGAAACTTTAATAGCTGTTGAAACAAGTTTAATCTGTAATAACTTTATTTTAAATAAATGACTAATCTGTCACTCAAGAGATGACATATGACTTCTCTGCAAATGTTTCAAGTTAAAAAAAAGGTAATCTAAAATGAATTAAATAAAACTAGTTGGATTTTAAGTGGTATCAACTTTTAAGATATCTCTTCAAATGAACAGCATTTTTAAAGTGCAACATACACTCTTTTGGCTCAACATAAAAAATTATGTAACTGGAAATTAGTATAGTCATTTCTCTGAGGACAAATTTAGAGAAAAGCTGTTTTGAAAGTTAGCCATGAAATGATAAACACTGACGTCTTTAAAAAAATGAGTATATATAATACAATTACACATAAACCAGGGTGGGAGAGGTAGCACACAGCAAATAAAACCAAATAAATACTATACAATAACGTACAAAATTCTGCTTATAAAAAATTGAAAATTGCATTTTAAAACAGCCATTTCCCTTCTTTTGAGGGCTTTACAATTAAAATTTAGACCCGGCGTCTCAGGCAAAGTTTTTCAAACTGTTACTAGTTACTGGCATTGTTTTTTGCCAAAACCTCTCTGATCTGTCGGTCGAGTTCACTTATTATTCGGTCCTCGTGATTATACACACCCGTCCTCATCAAAGTATCCCTTTCTTCTATTAGGCGAGTCAAATAATCATCCAAACCTTCTTCCAATGCACTGCCATGGGGCCCATCCATTTTTCCACTCGCAATCTCTCTGGAATCTGGGTACTGTTTTTGTTCTTGTTGCCTTAACCTGAGAAGTCAAGAACACAGGCCACTCGAGCAGGCAACACACGCTGTTCTGGTTTTCAGTTAATACCGCCACTCAACAACAGCGTGACTCAATGGTAAATACATTTTCAGTAATATTTTCAGGAAGCAAACAAAAACCTACTTGGCTAGCCAAAGTTAGCACACTTATAAAAGACAGTTTAAAAAACCAATACTTGCATAAAAGACATGAAAATTGTAGAAATTTTGGGAATATGCAGGAAAAAAATCATCTTAATCAGAGATAAGCAATCTAAGTAATTTTCTATATCTCTTCTCAATTAAAAAATGCATGCATTTTAAACAGTTTTCTAAAAAGCAATTGAATATATGTAATTCTGTACAATTATCAATATATTTTCACTATTATTAATATAAAGAATATTTTCCTATATTATTGATATTTAGGTTGTTATTAAGCCCTTGTTATTGTTTCTTGAACATAATTTTCTTCTAACTTTATCCCACAAGCATTTACTCATACCAAAAGGTGCTAGGTTTGGGGGATACTGTGTCAAATCAAGAAGAAAAGTTTCTGTTATTATGGAGCTTATATGAATATTATTTGTAGAAAGTGATATTCTATAGATGTGAATGCTTGAATCTAGGGTGTGCACCTTTTAAGAGTTTGTATGGATAGCTTCAAGTTATGTTTATGATGATCTTATCTAAAAGATGAAGAAAGGGGAGCAGGTGCCAGCCTGGGATCTGGGTATTTCCAATGGAATATTATCAATCACATTACCTTGAAAATGGGGAGTATACCTGGCATTACTTAGTATACTAAGTGTTTGGACATGGAGTAGGTTTTAATTTGATTTGGAATCTACAACTAAGATACAACTTTATACTTCTCTAAGTAACTAGCTACAAAGATATTTTTAATTTGCAACTATTCCTGACTTTTGTCTTTATAAAAAAGATAAAAAACAGTTGGATCTAAGTCCCTGCTTCTAGATAGCCTTCACAGTAAGCAAGCCAGTGAGAACCAGCTCTGAAATTACGATGGTGTGGAGGAGAGGAAGAGCCAGGGAGAGTGCTGCCGGACCCCAGAAAGGGTGCAGGGTCAGGGGCAGCGCAGTTTTGTTTGTTCATATGACTCTGAAACCTGAACTGACTCCTAAGATCCCTCACAAAAGAATGAGAAACTGAGGTGTACAGTCCAAACAGGACACCACATACCTCCATCTGTTCTAAGAAAGAAAATAAAAAATAGGGCCCTGTGCTTTGGGACTCAGGAGGAAATCAAGTGATTAATGGGACACTGGTAAAATGGAGCAATACATGGGGATGATTAATAATAAGACTTAATTTCGTATGACCTACACATATGACAGGCACATGGCTATCTTCATCTGAACCACCAAAACAGTGCTGGGCAAAGAGTAGCGGCTTAATATGCATTTGCTAAACTACTATATACAATAGCAAAACTTTGGAAGCAAGCGGCATTTTAAAATTAATTCGTAACATCTTCCAGATCTGTGACACAGTTGACACCAAGTAAGTATTTGCTGAATTAAGAGACTAACAGAGTGAACTGAGCCCTGTAGCATGTACTAAAGACCTTGACCTTTTTCTGACTGATATTTATACATTAATATTCTAAATGCATTTGTGTAATTCAGCTCCAAATCCACCGGATACAGTGACTGAGTTTCCCCAGTTTGTGTAGGGATATATCACGGGGTAGTCTGTCAAATGCATGTCCTATATCCTGAACTGTGTCTTCCCCACATTCATATGTTGAATGAATATGATGCAACCCCCAGTGCGATGGTGTCTGGTGATGGAGCCTTTGAAAGAGAATTAGGCTTAGAGGAGCGCGTGAGCCAGGGGCTGTCATGATGCAATTTGTGCACTTCCTACAGGAGACATGGGAGAGCTTGTGAGGACAAGTGGTCAGGCAGCTGTCTAAAAGCCAGGAAGAGAGTCCTCACCAGAAACTGTGTTGGTGCTTTAATCTGGAATTTTTAGCCTCCTAAATTTCTGTTGTTTAAGCCAACCTATGAAATTTTGTTATGCCAGCCAAGCTAAGACAGTATGCTTCGCTGCAACAAATTACCAGTCTCCTGATAAACATTAAAAGTCTTCCCCTACATTCTCCTCCAAAAAGACACTAGTTTGTTTTAATATTGCTTCCTAACGATTACTTTTCTAACACGAAATACTTAAAATAGTAACTAAGAGCACCATGACACTACAGAGAAGCCCAGTGTTGCAGAGCAGTTACAAACACAACCTGCGGCATCAGATCTAAACTCTAGCCCCCTGACCTACTAGCTGTGTGACCTTGGAAGGGGTACTTAAACCTCTTTAAAACTCAGTTTCCTCATCTCCAAATGGGATTAATTATTTTCCTCAAAAAGTTGCTTTGCAGAGTTAAAAAAAAAAAAACAAACAGTGGAGATAGGCATATGAGATATTTAAAATAGCTGCTGATACACAGTAAGGGCAATAATTAAGAGCTAATCTATTATTTATATAAATAATATAACAATGTTTGAAATTTGTTATACTTTATATAATTAAATTCATCATCATTAATTATCTTGAAATCGTTGCAATAAATCTGAAATAGTCACACAGGAATAAAATTTAAAGTACTAATGCTATGGAAACAAAAAAGCTAAACAGAGCTACATTCGTGGCCAAAAAAAATGTGCGAGTAATGGTCTTTGGCAAAGACTTTCTATTATATAACTTAGCTACATTTTAGAAATGATGTCCCTTATTGGACTTGATGTTGTACTCTCCCTGGACCAATGAATAAATAAAAAGTTGTACTATTTGAACTTGAGTTTTTGTATGGAAAAGAAAGTAATTTTTTAGTCATTATACCTGTTCAGTTCATTTCTTATATCCAACAATTCTTGTCTCTCGGTTTTTACTGTATCTTTTTCCTCAGCGGCCAGGTAACGCAGTCTCATCTGTTCCAATTCTTCCTGCTGTTTTTTAAGACGAGCCATTTGACTTTCTTGCTCTCGCTTGAAAGAAACAAGCCAGATCTCTCATGTTAGGAATACATATACTTTTATGACTTTGATTTGTGATTATAACCCTCCTTGACTGTACTCATGATATAGCCATACACTGCAGATTCTGCAGACACATATTATCTAGAAATGTCCATGTTCTCTTTACAAACTTTTCCATGACAAACCCTTCCTGTTATAAGCCATAACCACTCATGTTCCAATCAGTGATTGAGGTTAGCTAAATATAAGATAACAGAAGTTAAGGGCAAGAGAGAGTCTGCTATCAATACAGTAAGTTGACACAAGAGCAATGGTAAGAGTAGCATCTAAGAAATGGTTAATTATCAAAATTATATAAGAAATTACAATTATAAAGGAATGATAAAGTATACAAATTATATAAAATACAAATTATACAGAGTTACCAAGAAAAATTCAATAACTGCCCCTGAACTAGTAATTAATTCCACTTCTATCTCAAGAAATAATATGCCTTTCCACTCTTCAGACTCACAAAAAATCTATGCACATAAAATTTCTTTTATATAAATGTGTAACTTTCCACAGAATGGATATTCCATGATTTAGTAACAGACATTTTGGAATGCTACAGTAAGACATCCTGCCGTCTAACACAGTGATCTCACGAACCTTTCTACACTGTTACTATGAACGGGTACTGCCTTTCTGCATTTTTGAAAAGAACATTTGATTTCTTCATTTTTTAAGGTGACAGTCAACGTCCCCTTTGTTTAATAAATAAATTTAGTTGTGCTACTTACAAGCTTTATGTGTATGTTCATGAGATTGACTGACCAATTAATATTATTGTAACATCCTTGTCAGATTTTAGAATGAAGATAATGGTGGTCTCATTGTTTTTAAGTGAGAATTATTCTCTCTTCCTAGTTTCTGAAACAGTTTGTGCAATGTAATAGGAACAGCACTGAATCTGTAGCTTGCTTTGGGTAGTATAGTCATTTTCACAGTATGTTTCTTCCAATCCAAGAACATGGTACATCTTTCCATCTGTTTGTGTCATCTTTGATTTCTTTCATTCTTTTACAGTGATGAAAAGTACTCATAATTTTCAGAGTATAGGTCTTTTGCCTCCTTGCTGCTGCTGCTGCTAAGTCACTTCAGTCGTGTCCGACTCTGTGCGACCCCATAGACAACAGCCCACCAGGCTCCCCCGTCCCTGGGATTCTCCAGGCAAGAACACTGGAGTGGGTTGCCATTTCCTTCTCCAATGCGTGAAAGTGAAGTCACTCAGAAGTAGGTTTATTTCTAGGCATTTTATTCTTTCTAATGCAGTGCTACACGGGACTGTTTCCTTGATTTCTTTTTCTTATCTTTCATTGTTAGTGTATAGGAATGCAACAGATTTATGTGTATTAATTTTGTAGCCTGCAACTTTACCAAATTCACTGATGAGTTCTAGTTGTTTGACTATTTTAATTTAAAAAAGAACCTCAGTGGAAAGATGGCTATTTATAAACTAGGAAGTGGATCCTTTCCAGACAGAGAAACTGACTGTGTGTACACTTTGATCTCAGACTTCAGCCTCCAGAAATGTAAGAAACAAACTTCTGTCGTTTATAAGCCATCCAGTCTGTGCTGTTTTGTTACAGCAGCCCACACAGACTAGCGGTTACACAAAAGGTAACCAGTTCCATATACCAATCCTGTGTGTCACATGTTCTATGCTGCATTTTCTATCCTTTTTTCTCTTCCAGTTTGGATATTTTTATTGGTTTATCTTCAGCTCACATATCCTTGGTTCTGCTATTAATTCATCTACTGAACTTACAATTCCGTTGTAAAACTTTTCAGTTCCAGGATGTCTACATGATTGAAAAGGTTCCACTTCTCTAATACATTTCTCTATCATATCGCTTATTTTCTAGTAGTTATTTCTAACTTTCTGTCTGGTGATTCCAAAATCTGTAGATTTCTACTGAGCAAAAAACAAAAAGACATTGCATGTATGCAAGTGGAGTAAACAAAAGATGCTCAAAGTCAATAATCAGGGAAATAAATAAGTAAACCACAGAGTGAGACCACTTCACGCCCACCAAACTGGAAAAAATGTATACATCTGATAACAGCCAAGTGTTCGACATGGTGTGAAGAATAACAATTACACACCCCTCTTGGGAACTGCAGGTTTGCACAACCTCTTCAGAAAGTAATTTGGCAACATTTAGTGAAGCAGAAATGAGCAAACTCTACTACCCAGAAGTTCTACTTTTAGACAGAAACAGAAATGCTCACATGTAAAAAATTTTTCAGTGTTGTCTTACTATATGTTTAAGTTGTGTGAACCATAAAAATAAAATTAGGCTACCACATCAAAAGAGTTAAATCACAAAAACGATTTTGAATCACGCTAGGCAGTCACAGAATGATTCAGAGTATTTCCATGTATATAAAGTTTAAAGACATGCAAAAGTAAATAGTATTATTTACTGATATTTTTAATGTCTTTATAATCTTATTAAAAAAAAGAGCAAAGGAATAATAAATACCAAAGTCAGCAAAGCAGTTACCTGTGAAGGGGATGCAGGTGAGAAAAGGCACACAGCACTGATAATGCTGCTGCTTAAACTAGAAGGTGGGGGTTGAGGAGCGTAAGAATCTTCTTTGATTCCCTTTTTGGAACATATAACATGTTTCATTTCAAAAGTAATTATTAAGAAAATAAAGGAAAAGAAATCCAGACAAAAAACACACTGGATTGTTGTATCTGGCTGAAGAGGTGATAAGGTTACTAGTGACTTTCATCTTGTATGTTATGCTGCAAAAAATTTGGACTTTTTTTCTTTTACAGTGAGCAGATATAATTGTAAACAGTGGGGGAAAGGTCAATGATTTAATTTTAGGTTACTTTGTAAAACTGTAACATTATGAAGCTTGACACACTTTAATTCTAAACCATAAGGAAAGCCTTTACAGGCCCTGAATTTTTAATCCAGTGTGCAGCATCAGCAATAACCCCACATGCACAAAAGCTAGGGGTCCGAGGACAGCTCCTCTGCCGCCAGGTGCTCTGGGTTAAAGGCTCCTCAATCAAGTGAGTATAAGCTTTATTTTGCCTTGGCTGCCTATAAATCCAGAGAGGAGATGTAAACACACATACACTAGACTAAACAGCGGCTAAAACGCGGCCACTACTTACTCTCCCACTCACACATACCATGTAAGTCTGTGGGAAAAAACTTACAACTAAACTAAGGAACTCAAGTCAAGTTTTCTGAAAATAACCCAGAGCTGACAAGTCAGTAGGAGGGCCTGGATGGTTTCAAGACACAGTTTTTAACCAAGACTTGGACCTCCAACTGTTTTCTTAAACAAAGATTTACATCCCATCCTTGGCTAAATTACTTATAAATTAATCAAATTAATTACTCTGAGTGGATAAGCAGGAGGCTGGACAAGATAGTGCTGATGTCAGCCAATGAAGTCTGTGTTGTTTTAACTAAATATATCAGCTCAGTTTTAAACAGATCTACTGTGCACAAATATGGTAAGGGGCCCACGTCCTACCCAAATCTTAGTTCTGTTTCCTGTCCTGCGAACAAACATACCTAGTTTAAATGTATCAGACATGATGAAAATGTTAAATTGCCCAGAACAACAAATTCATATCTCTTAACGATGATTCATTTCTTTTTAAAAAGTAGTGGCTATTATTCTTCCTCCATAACTATATTCTAATGTGTCAAGAAATGTTTTTAAGTAAATATGGTACTTAGGACACAGTAAAGTAATAATCTTAACTTAGAATTGGGGGGGAAAAAAACCCTAAATTACCCCTTAAGTGTCTGACAACTAGAACTCTTCAAAATCAGTGTTATACATCATACCACAGATAGCAAATCCAGAATGTGGGGGTATCATTTCCTTGTCTTCTAAGTTAGGACCCATTTCATGTTACACTTATTTATATTTTACAGCTGTTGCCTACCCAGTTACCCAAGAACAAAAAAGTTTACAACATGAAAAAACACAGGCTTTTATACTTATGAATCAGAAGAAAAGATTTTTTTCCTAAATAACTGGAAGATTATGATTTTTTAAATTCACCAATTGACTATACGAGGTCACCTTTGAGTAATGGAAATCTCTGTTTAAACATTCTTTTGGCAATAGGCACCGAGCATTAGGTCTTATTTCCAAGCTTTACCAGCTGGGTTTTGTCATTAACATTTATTAACAATCTAAGATACAGCTTTCGCCGTCTAATCCGCACTACACAAATGTTTTGTACTGCCCTCCAGAGGATTTTGCTGTGACAAATTACTGGCAGAGATTATAGCCCCGTGGCTATTCACCAGAGGCAATGTAAAATTAACATGGTACTAATCCAATTTAAACAAGAAGTTGCACAAACAATCCTCTGAACAAAAGCAGATAGAGGATTCCAATTTTATATTCAAACACAATGTGTTTTTAATAAAAAGTTTTAGGAAAAAAACTAAAGTAATTTTCACACATATAAATTGTGCCTATTTGATGAAGTAATCAATTTTAATCTTCCAAAAATGGTTAGTGGCAGAGCACAATTCACTATGGCAATCCCGAGGTCTATTACATCTGTAAAGTGCTGCATCTCTACAATGTGGCCTGTAGAACATCAGCAGTTCCCAGTGACCCTGAAATTAGTTTACAGTGTTGTTTCTAAAGCACAAAGTCTGTGGGATAAGGAATAGAAGTGGTCTGCCATGAAGCTTCATGAAGCAGACGTCTGGAGTTGAATCAGTAATTTAACACAGTTTTCTCCTTAATTCACTTATGGAAACTTAAAAAACGCATCTGAACTTTTGTGATGTCTTCTGTTATGAGGTACAAATAGCTAAAACTACGATGCTAAGGGTTTTTAAGCAAGAGGGTAGAAAAAGCATAGGAAAAAAGGGTAAACAGAAAACAAGAAATTAAAGGACAAACCCAGAAGATAGCAAAAGTATATGAGAATGTATATGTTAGAAGAAGGGGGTGCTTGGGTGGGAGCATTCTTAATTGAACCTTTTTTTAAGAGTCAGTTTCAGTTCATGTTTATATTCAAAACATTATTTTTTACATTTAAAAAACTACCTCAAACAATGTGAAAACAATATCATCCATCAATATACACATATGAATATAACTTAAAAATCAATTTACTTATTGTTCTTGCACGGGTATTTCTTAGTAAGAAACGTGACAATTATAATTATGCTCTGATAATTAATTCCTAGTTTCTCCAGAAGAAACACCCTAATCAACAGCTAACAGGTTTCCGTCTCTTCATTACTGATTTTGGTAATGCCTTGTAAGTATTCACCACTGCATTAGTCTCTTATCCTTCATAGTTGCATAAACTTCAGGGGTAGGCATTGTCTTCCACTTCTTTCCTACCTGCTCTTTATCTGCTATTTTTTATTCTTACCAATTTCTAACTATTTTTAAAATGATGAGCTCTAGTAGTTTTCTGGTAGCACCCTTAGGATTTTCTGTGTGTCATATCATGTCAACTGCACAGTGACAGTCTCTCTTCTTTTCCAATTTGGATTTCTTTTTCTAATACTGATATTAGAAACATTGGTTTTGAACCATTTCTCCTTTAGCTTTGAATGACAAAATGAGAACCCCACGGTCCTCTTGTCTAATACTTAGTTTTGCTAACTTCATTTGCATTTCTTACAACCCTGCCATATTCTTGTTAAGTACCAGCCCTCCCAGCTAAACTTTCCTGTGGATGAGAACTGCTATCCCTTCCAGAACTGAGCATCCTCCACTGTTCAAGGCACACAGTAGGCTCCTGATAAGTACGTGCTAATGAAAGAATGAACACATAAAGCAACTCTAGATGTTTCTCCAGACTTCACGCACTCTCAGCTCTTTGCACCTGCTGCCTGACACTACTGCATATCTGCACAATTAGCCCTTATGTAGGTTTTTGTCCCTTCTGTCAGTTTCTACAGAATATCTACCTTACAACTACCATCCAAAGTACTATTCTTACTCAAACTATATCGAACCCCACTTCCCTACAGCTATTATATACAGCAACATCTTATTTTCTAGACTTAAAAATTTTCAAATTTTTGTTGCTGCCATTATCTTTCAGCTAGTCAGTCACAAATCTTTCTAATCTTTGAATATTTGTTCTGTTCATCAATATACGAAGCTACCATCTCACTAGGTCCCCACCCACTGAAACCAAGAACACTACATTACTGTGTAGTGACACAGCAGCATTATGGCTCATGTTCTTTTAACAAGTTACAATTTATTGAGCATATACAAAGTATCAAACGCTAATAATGCTTTACAGACCACTCAGTAATTCTCAGACAACCCTGAGGAAAGATTTTTTCGGTGTACAAATGAGGAGACTAATCAGAGAAATCAAATTCCCCAATTTGCAGAGTTATTAACAGCCAAGATTCAATTTGGCTCTCTTGACACCAAGGCCATGTTCTAAACTACTATGTACGCTGCCTCTGATAGAAGTTGTGTTCTGTTATTTTTAATAGCCACTCTCATCACATTATTTCCTTACTCCCAGTTCCATGGGGATTCTTCCCTGTGGAACTAAAGGGAACTTCAATGTCTTGGCACCATGCCTTTATATTAGCTTCTTCTCTTTCAAAGTCACTTTAATTTCTGATTTCCAGAGCTGGTCTATCTAACAGTCAACGATGGCATTTTCCTTGCTTATCATAGGCCAAATCATTACTTCTTCTGCTTCAGTACTCAGGCAGAGATCCCTAATGTCTTCCACGGCTCACTCTGAAATGCTTTCATTATGTGGGTTCTATGGAATTAAGCCATAACACTCAATGGAAAGGGGAAAGAGCGTGAGTGTATGCTCAGTTATATGATTCTATCCTCACTCTTACCACTTAGTATCTGTGTGATCACTTAACTTCTCAGATGCAACTTAACTTCTCTGTTTCTTTCATCTATAAAATGGAAATAGTACCTGCTATACAGGGGGGGTCTTCTTGTTTAGTCACTAAGTTGTGTCGGACTCTTGTGCCCCCATGGACTGCAGACTGCCAGGCTCCTCTTATTCGAGGGATTTCCCACTGGAGTGGGTTGCCATTTCCTTCTCCCGGTGATCTTCCTGACCCAGGGATTGAACCCACATCTCCTGCATTGGCAGGCAGGATTCTTTACCACTGAGCCACTAAGGAAGGCCATATAGGATCTTGTTTCGGATGAAATGAAAAGATATGAAGGGCTTAGCACAGTACCTGAGACTTATCAGCTTTCCTTCCTCCTCCTTAAACATAAGCATTCTAAGTTCTATCTACCACATCTTCAGTTATCATCTCGGCAAAGGATTCCTTCATCTGTCCTTAATCTCAAACATCCTCCAGGTATCAGTCCATATTTCTGATTACTGAATTTCTTTCCGTAAAAATTAAAACGTTCAAATTTGCATGTCCTATCTTCTTCCCATGCCTCAATCAGCTTCTTGTCTTAATAACCATAATTCCACTATTGAAAAACTTTCTGGACACTAAGGCTTGAACACTTGACATCATCTTTGACTTTCCACTCTGCATCCGATTAGGTACAGTGTCCTGTACAGAATCTACCAAAATCACATCTTTTAAAATAACCTCTTTGTCACGTTCTCACTGCTACCACTTAAGTTCTAGTCCTTATTTCCTGAAATGACCTTTAAAATGGGACCTCCTCTGTTTTCCATGAAGTCTATGCTTTCTGACTTTTTGCCTCTTCACTATAATCATTCTATTCATTGTATTTACAACACTTCTCCCCCCGCCCAACAAC
Source organism: Bos javanicus (assembly GCF_032452875.1). Lineage (NCBI taxonomy): Eukaryota > Metazoa > Chordata > Mammalia > Artiodactyla > Bovidae > Bos > Bos javanicus. The sequence continues at coordinate 30,066,582 of NC_083874.1, read as the reverse complement.
TTCTCTAAACCACAAGCAATTCTCCAGAGGTCCATCTCAAATACCTTATCTTCTATGACGCCTTTTCTAAGTTCTATTAAATAAACGCACTTCCCCTCTTGAGCACTCTGTGCGGTTCTTTCCAGAGCTCTTACTATTAGGCAGTAAATGTCATGGTTTTCTTCCCTATTACTAAATGGCAAGCTCCCTGAGAGACAAAGACCTATGTTTAACTTGTATCTATAAATCTAGGGCAGTGCCTTGAACACAGGAGGCCCTGATACTATATATGATTATCCTTAGTCTTGTGAGCATTTATAAAACATATTCACTGTGTGTAATATTATTTTATGCTTACAATCTCAATTCATCTACAAGCTATGTTAAGGCAAACTGTGCTGTTCTCAGGCAGTCTAGTAAATACTCTTCTATGACACCGGTATGCATTTGGAACAATACCATAAAGATCTTTAATAACATTTGATGGTTTGAGAGACACGTTAAAGAAAACAAAAAAACAAATCTAAGAGACCCTATGTACCAAATTTCATTCAGAATTTAAATGGACACATTTAACAGAAGCAAAGCTTAGAATAAACTAACTACTAATATAAAAATGAAAATCTTGTTCATATTTTATTTGATCTTAATAATTTGAAGAAATTAAACCCAAAGTTAAAATTAATTTTTCATAAAGCTAACAGCATTTGTCACCCAGTACCAGGAAGGGGAAAAAAAGTAACAAAGAATTCAGGAAAGTACTATCACTTTTAAATTCTTACAAAATTAGGCAGAACTACCCTGTGATTCCTTTTCTTGATGAAGAAATTACTATGTCTTCCTAGGAGGTAACATTTAAAAATATGTTCTTAAAGTTCTCCCTCCAAAAGGCACTCCCAATAGAAAGAAATTAATACTAGGGAAAAAAGGATGGTAGTTTCATAAGTAGAAGAAATTATTCCCAGTTTTCTGTGGGCTAGAGGATAGTTGCAATTAAGGAGAAAAAAAAAAAAAAAGACCTAGAAGTTTCAGTTTTTAATTAAGGAAAGGAAGATCTTATATATAATACATTAAAAAAAAAAAAAAAAGGCCCTAATCTCAAATATAGAACTGGAGACTCAAATATGAACCTAACAGATATTGCCACATATGCAAACTTGTAAAGAATCAAGGGAAAGTGACATAAAAAGAATAATTCATCATCAGCTATAAACTACATACCTGTTTAAGTCTGGCAAGTTCTTTCAAAGCTCGTCCCCACTGCTGCTTGTAATGCAGTTTAGACTTGGTTGCAGATTCCAACTTTCTTTCAAGTTCAACCTAACAGTGATTAAAATCATATCAAGTGAAACACTATACCACTGTGTACAATCACTGAAAGATAATATATACAAGAAGTCTGGCCTAAGAAAAGAGTTTATATAGCGTAACATACGACATCATCTAAAACTGTTATATAATTTACTATAAATATTATGGCACGTGAACATTTTCTTGTTTAAAATATAGTCGTATTTTTACTGCCTAACAGCCTATACTAAAAGGAACCAAATCAGTCTTAACCTCCAGACAGTTACTATAAATGTATTTAAAACATATAACAAAGATCATAGAGTAAAAAAACACATTTTTTTTTTTTTGGTTGTTTTTTACAAAAAGCAGTTGTTAGCATTCCAATTTAGCTGACACTCTTGACCTTGAAACCAGATTACTCCTTTTGGAGACCTATCATTATGTGGAATTTTGTCTTACAGTGAAGAGAGCTTGTAGAGATACTTTTATAACTCATTTTGGCAAAAATCACAGAATTCTGAGAACAGTGAACTGTTTTATCAGAAAGCAGTTTAGTAAGAGTACAAAGTCAAAAATATTTTAAGAATGTTAAACCCAAGTAAGAAAAACAATGCTCCTAAAAACACTCATCTAACTTTTATTTTCTATTTTTCCTCAAACACATGAAGAGAAACACGAAAGAGATTCAATTTTTAAAATACAGTTATTTATACTTGCAGCAGGCAATCTGTTGTGCATGAACTGAAGCCAACTTGGCTAGGTCTTGGAATGTACTCTCTCAAAGTTTCAAACCAAGTACCAAACAAATTCATGCAGCCAACAGACAGTTTTACTATTGAAGTGATAAGGTGATAATATGGCTGAATTACAGTAACATACTGTTCATCTAAACTGGTGCAGTTTTTGAATATCAATTCTAGTGTTTCCCATACACACAACTCCTAATGTTTTGCAGAAAAATAAAATCGAAGACACTATCCAAATATTCAAACTTCAGAAAACTCAGGGGGAAATAAAATGAAAGGAAAAGTAGATTGCCAAAACCCCTTCACAAAAGACCAGAACGTTCTCTGCAGTAATATATAACTACACGGAGTCAAGGTTTTTGCTGCTTTACAAATCCCTAGAGCTTGGATTTAAATGTGTTGACATTTCACAACTAGACTCATATGTCTTAAGCTGAATAATATTCTGAGATTATCAAATATGATCTCTTCCACTTATGCCCCAAAGATTTATTCCTATTACTTAACTGGACATAAAACAACTGTCCAGTATAATTATGTAACAATTGGTAATTTAACAACTGGACATATGTCAGAGGAAAAGCAAAAATCTGTTTATAACTGTGAGATACAAGAATAGTATTCAATTATAAAAGTGATCATGTCCCTAGGTCTTGGAGAAGGTATAGTGTCCTGGACAAGCCCCAGGATGAGGGTTAGGACAACTACAAAGATCGTTTGTACCCACTAAACTGACTCTATCAGAAAAAGCTGGGTAGGTTACATCCGTTTTGCCATGATTATCAAAATAATTCACATTTGCATTGTTATTCACACTAACTTAAAACACATAATCAAAACATATAGCTAACACTTAGACGTAAACATCATTTTCCTAATTCATCCCAAACTATCTAATCAGTGATTTCTAACTTTTTTAAATGATACAAATGCCTCTGTGATTCTAATGTAATACACACACCCAATTCCCAGAAAAATGTACACAACCAAAGTTTTGACACAATTTCAGGACATTCAAAGACCTTGAGCCCTTTTTGTGGGTAAACGAAGATCATGGCATCCGGTCCCACCACTTCATGGGAAATAGATGGGGAAACAGTGGAAACAGTGTCAGACTTTATTTTTCTGGGCTCCAAAATCACTACAGATGGTGACTGCAGCCATGAAATTAAAAGACGCTTACTCCTTGGAAGGAAAGTTATGACCAACCTAGACAGCATATTCAAAAGCAGAGACATTACTTTGCCAACAAAGGTTCGTCTAGTCAAGGCTATGGTTTTTCCTGTGGTCATGTATGGATGTGCGAGTTGGACTGTGAAGGAGGCTGAGTGCCGAAGAATTGATGCTTTTGAACCGTGGTGTTGGAGAAGACTCTTGAGAGTCCCTTGGACTGCAAGGAGATCCAACCAGTCCATTCTGAAGGAGATCAGCCCTGGGATTTCTTTGGAAGGAATGATGCCAAAGCTGAAACTCCAGTACTTTGGCTACCTCATGCGAAGAGTTGACTCATTGGAAAAGACTCTGATGCTGGGAGGGATTAGGGGCAGGAGGAGAAGGGGACGATAGAGGATGAGATGGCTGGATGGCATCACTGACTTGATGGACGTGAGTCTCAGTGAACTCCGGGAGTTGGTGATGGACAGGGAGGCCTGGTGTGCTGCGATTCATGAGGTCGCAAAGAGTCGGACACGACTGAGCTACTGATCTGATCTGAAGAGGCCTGACGTCATCTTCCTGCGCTGCGTGGACACCTGCCGGTGGAGGAAGGAACGGCTCTGCCGCCCTTCGCTTCTTTTGTTGGGCTGCTCTTTCGGAGTAATGGCGCCGTCGCTATGGAAGGGGTTGGTGGGCATCGGCCTCTTTGCCCTAACCCACGCAGCCTTTTCCGCTGCGCAGCATCGTTCTTATATGCGATTAACAGAAAAGGAAGATGAATCACTGCCAATAGATACAGTTCTTCAGACACTTCTGGCCTTTGCAGTTACCTGTTATGGTATAGTTCATATTGCAGGGGAGTTTAAAGACATGGATGCCACTTCAGAACTAAAAAATAAGACATTTGACACACTAAGGAATCACCCATCATTTTATGTATTTAATCATCGTGGTCGAGTACTGTTCCGGCCTTCGGATACAACAAATTCTTCAAACCAAGATGTATTGTCCTCTAACACATCACTGAAGTTACGAAAACTTGAATCACTGCGTCGTTAAGATTTTTACAAATTATAATAACAGGACAGGACACAAAGCTGGAATATTGGAGTCTGGGATACAAAACACTCCCCCATCAGTATTTATATTGATCGCTCAGACCTAAATAAAAAAGGGTCTATGACCCTTATTTGTACACTGTTAATCAAGTCATTAATGCAATATAAGTTATCTGTGAAATGAGTCTTTGATCTTTCATAGAATTCTTTTTTCATTTAAAACAAATTCACAATTTTGTAAAAGTCACTGTTTTGAGCACACTTCTTTGAAAAATGTTGATGGTTTTGTAATTATTTATTTTCTTAGATTTCTTTTGCACTACAGTTTTAGGATCCTTTTGGAAATAGTGTGACTAATGCATTTTGCAGCATGAATGGTACCAAATGGTCTTAAGTTCTATAACAACAAATGGATTTCTCTAAAAAGACCAGAATGGTGACTTATCAGTTTTTCTTATGCCCCCTAAAAAGTGGCTCTGCTTCAGCAGATACTTGCCAGTTTTTAATTTATCCATGACTTCTCACCCTACCCCACTCCCATATACCTCCTAACATCAGCTGTCTTGTTTCATCACTTCTCTGGGGTTCAGTGTGCAGTGAGCAATTTTTGTGTCAGAAATCCCCTGTCATAACAAATAGATTTAACAAACTCAAAACTTATATAAAGCTACCTGTGTTCTCTTCATATATCTGTAAAAAGATGTCCCTGATTGATTATGTAGTGTAAGAATAGTTGAAGATAGACCAGAAAGACCATCTGTGAGTTAATTATCCTGCCTATGTAGAAGAACAGCAATCACTGAAGAAAACTGATTAGTTGTTACTAGCCAGTTTAACTTATTCAAAGCCTCTGTTATTTTATTGCATACTAAACTAGTGAATTAGTTGGAGAAGGCATTAGCACCCCATTCCAGTACTCTTGCCTGGAAAATCCCATGGACGGAGGAGCCTAGTAGGCTGTAGTCCATGGGGTCGCTAAGAGTCAGACATGACGGAGCGACTTCACTCACTTTTCACTATGAGACTTGAGGAAACCTTTTTTTGCACTTAAATTATAAGCCAAGTTACAGACTGAAAATAAAATTCAGCTCGGAACCTAGCATCAATTCAGGGCCTAGTGAAGACCAAGCAGACTTTCACTGATTTTAATGTCCCTATTTCTATCCTTGATATATCCCCAACTCCTAATTCTCTATTGTTGGCATGGCATTGTCTTTGGTTCTAATCTTCTATTCTCCAGTTCCCATCTGTCATAAGAAACTACAGATTTCTCCCTTGAAATATTTTCCAGTTTTATTCTTTTGTATTCTTACTACCATTTCCTAAGTTCAGGCTCATCTCATCTTCTCTTCTCTCCTCAGCCTTTAATGTATTCTATCTACAAATCCTGCAAGCCACTATTACATCAATTTACTCTCTACTAAAGAATCTACAATAACTACTAAATACTTGCCTACTGGCAAGTATTGAACCTAAACTCCTCTGCCTAGGTGTTAAACACCAAAACACAATTTCCATCCTACTTGTTCAACATCCTTGGTGTTCAATATGAAATACCAACCACCAGTTTTGTCCCCCTCCATCTCCTAGTCCAAGTTACTTCCTGAACCTATCATTTTTTTTTGCTTCATTGCTTACTTAAAACTTAAGGTCCAGCTCAAATTCTACCTCTACATGGAGATGCCTTAAAACTACTATATTCTGAACATCAAATGATTTCTTTTTTCTGAGTTGCAAAGAGTTTCTATCACATTCCCTGGTATTTAATTATATACAATCATTTAAGCCTCTCTGGGTTATCTCCCCAATTAGGTTACAAACTCTTTAAAAGTGAGGTCCCTTTCAAAAGGATAACATACTTTTCCTCTTTTCTTTTCTCTCATTTTTCCCTCTGTCTTAAGTCAGGGGTGGGCACACAATAAGAACTCACCAAATGTTCTTAAATACACCAATTTTAGTTTCTGTAGAACTTCTGTCTTCTTTGTGCCCTACTAAATTATAATGCTTTCCCTATCGTATTTTTTAAAAGTCCAATTTTTAAGCCATATAAAATCATTTCCTAGCTTAAAGCAAATCAAACTATTTGTGACCTCTTATAAAGGGAATCAAGAAGTGAATTTAGTAAAACTGTTAATGTTAACTTAAAATCTTAATGTTAACTTATTTGTAGACCATTTCAGTGAAAAATGGGAATATTTGTGTTACACTGAAGAGATGAGTAAACAGAAAAGAAAAAGCTCTCAATCAGACATAACTAGAAGTTGCAGACTAAATCAGGGACTTCTTCACTTAAGTCTTCCTTTTTTGTGCTTTTATGTCTTTACTACTTAAGAAATAAGATTCTGCCCTCTTCTGGCTCCAAAAACACTTACAAAGAATTTTCAAAAGAGCTGAGAAGTCTTATTTACTAGGTATTTAAAAACAGTGGATGAACTCATTAGGTCTGATATAAAGGCACTTCAATTACACTTTTTTTTTCCCTCAACAAGTTCATGGTACTATTTATACTTGTAATATGTTTGGTGATTTTTATTCTATTGGTAGAAATGCAGTTGGAAGAAGGAATTTTAAAAATCACTTTTTACCATTTATTTCTGTGGTGGATATTATCTAATTTATATTCAGAAAAGATGAATAAGATAATATTTCTGTTCCAATTTTGAGATATTTGGTCCTGAATTTCCCCAAGGTAAAAATGGAAATACTTTTGACACCTACTTAATAGAGCTTGGGAGAATTTATGAGATATTGTCTGAATGCTTCAAAGAACTCTGTTAGGCCACAGAATTCATAATACAAAAACAGAAGTACTTTAAATACTTGGATTAATCAAAAAGGGTGGGAAATGTCCAGCTTGATTCAAATTCAAGGTCACTGGTAAAGAAATGAGGAGAAGGCTGAGAGTGAGGAGATTATCTAGATATTTAAGAAGCAGAACTTTGCAATTAAATACATATGAGGTAAGAAGAGGAACCAAAAATAGCATGGCATTTGACAAGCTCCAGAAACATTTAGTGAATTCAGAAATGCTAGAAGAAATCAGTTAAGACCCTTTTTCAACTCAGTTTTTTAAACCACATTCTTATTCTTCTCTTCAAATTTTCTATATACACCCTTTTTGCCTCTTGAATAGTTCTATCAAGGACTAAATTTTATTTCTATGGTCCAACCATCCTCTCCTTTTTTAAAGCTTCAGTTTCTCCTTGCTGTTATAGCTTTCCTGACAGGTTTGTGAATTCCTTTAGTCCAAGAGTTACTCAGTTCTGCTGTTTTCAACCAATGACTCCAGTATAGGCTATAACTGAAAAAAAAGCGATGAAATTCAAGTGACAGTGTCATGTGCATCAAATTCTTTGATGTGATATATTATTTGATATCAGAATACTACAGTTAAATGTTATTATACTGAATATGCAAATATCATTTACTGATCTTATAATTATTTATAATGATCATTAGGGTTAGTTAAGATTCCATAAACGAACACAGGTACCTTTTCCAAAGTGAGAAGATTTATTTCAGACTGTAGTCGAATTTCTGGTTTGCTGCTTTGCTGATCTTTGAACTGATGGAACTCTTTTTCTAAAGTCTTATACTTATTTTCAGCATCATTGAGCTGTATTTAAAAAAAGATTATAGCTGTTTTAAAACAGAGGTATGCAAAGTATAGTATTACAGAATTCGACAGTGTCATTTTTTCTTTAAGGCATGTTCATATTTAGAAAATTTAGAAAATACATAAAGAGGAAAATTAATTGCTCTAGTAATCTTAATTCAGTAAGTCAACTGATTAACAATATACAAAAACTTTTTAGGAGTATGAAATTTCTTATAAAACCAGTATCTTGAGAACATTGTTGTTAAATTTTAGGTGACAAATAGAAAAGTAATATTATAAAAATACTAGAAATAATTTTTTAAAATGTGTCATGAATGATTGAACATTATAGGTATACCTGATTATTGATGAAACTAAGTTTAATTTTAATGCAGTGTTTATTGTTCTTATAATTTGATATCTATGAATTTCATAATTCCAATATGATTACAACTTAAAGATTTGGCTCAGTCCCTTCATATTTATAGGTAACAAAACTGAGGGTCAGAGAACTGGATTACTGAGGCAGTGCCATAGATCTAGTAAGTGGCAGACATACAAACAGAACTCAGATATTTTCATCTCCTAGAATGATCCTCTAATGAAAGCAGGCAATAATTCCTTAAAAAAAAAAAAAAAAGACTGTCTTGACTAAATACTGTAATTTCCCTTAAAACAGTTTCAAAACTATCAAGAAAAAAAGATAAAAGTGTTCTTTCAAAATCTGGGATTTTTTTTTTTTTTTTAAATCAAATGGAAGCAAGCACAGGGATTCCCTGGTGGCTCAGATGGTACAGAATCCATCTGCAATGCAGGAGACCCGGGTTTGATCTCTGGGTCAGGAAGATCCCCTGGAGAAGGAAATGGCAACCCACTCCAATACTCTTGTCTGGGAAATCCGACGGACAGAGGAACCTGGCGGGCTACAGTCGCTGGGGTCACAGAGAGTCGGACACGACTGAGTGACTAAACACTTTCCCTTCACTTTCAAGTACTATAAAGAAGCTTTCCAAAAACATACCAATATGACTAGTCATCATTAGATAAACCAATTATTTACTTCTCTAAAACTAAGACTTAACTAAATGTGAAATACTGAGAAAATTGGTAGCAAAAATGGGACTTAAATTACCAATAATAAATTCTTATTTTATGCAAGTAATTATCAATAATTCTAATCAGGATTTATCTAGCATCTTAAGGTAATAAGTATTCCATACGTGGAAGTTTTCCATATAACTGAAGATACCTCTTTGAACATGCAAACTTTTAAATTTGAACAGAAACTTCTCTAAAGAATCTGTCACATTTTTGTTTAAAACAAAAGCTAATAAACTTAGTGTTTGGCATTTTTTGACAGGCACATTATCAATCTACTATGAGGCATACAGGGGTCTTTTTCCTTTGCTAAGTGGATCATAATTTACATTGGCTTTTTTCAGTTCTAATAAATGCTTTTACATATTTGAATGTATATACTTCATCACTGTGCACTGATAGTGTATCTGTCCCTTCTACCTGTCTTGTTAGAACTGTGTGTACAGCACATGTAACCTGGTTCAGAGTAAGAGCCTACAAGTTTTCTAATATATAAGAGGGGAAATGTTTACAGTCGTGGACTTAGTATTTGGGCATCCCCAAAACTTCTGCTTTCTACCACAGTTCTTCCCGCAGGTTTTAGCTTATATTTTAGGAGTGCTCTGGAGAATTTTTCCAAAATACTAATTCTTCCCACAAAGATGTAAGCTAATTATACCTCAGGTAGGGTAGGGACAGGGTAGCAATGCCCATGTTTTGTTTTGGTTTTTTTCAAGAGCTCCCCTAGGGATTCTAACACATCTTAGAAGCATTTTTTTTTTCTAGATGGCTCAATCTTCCTGATAAATCATAAGCAATCCTGGAGAATCTCATCACAATTGCCCACTTTTACAACTTTATCTTTCATAAATCTACATGAGACTGCCATAATAACAATCGAATTTATCTTTATAACCACCTAAATAATATGGTCTTACTTGACCCTGAACTGCTATGGAAACTATTCTTCATGCCAGAATTTACTAAAGACTTCAGAGGCATTCATCATACATATCTAATCTACACTGAAATTTTTCAAGATAGATAAGCTTCATTTTTAACAGCTTGAGCCTTTTTTTTTTCCCCCCAGCAAATATTTTTTAAGCCCATATTATGTGCTGAAGACTGGCCGCGCTCCAGGCATACGGATAGAAACCAAAATAGTTTTATTGAACTAACAATCTGACACTGATCAAATTATCACGCTAATGAAAATAAAAACAAACTGTTATAACATATCATAAAGAAACTGAGTAAGAGAAGAATACACCAGGAAAACATATAACAAAAACTTGACCTAGACTTGGACAGCAGGGGTCAGGGAAGATTTCTCTGGGAAAGTGATGCCTCAGCTGGAAACAGAGATTAGTATAGTTCACTGGGCCAAGAAAAGGCAGCATACACAAGATTCTAAAGGGTGAAGCATGCGTGGTGTGCCTGAGGACCTGAAGAGGACCGTACAGCAAAAGCAAGAGACGAGGTGAGACAGGGAGGCTGGGTGCAAACTATGCAAAGATTGGTAGGGCAAGGTAGTAATTCTGATCTTTATTCTATGAGCATTAAGACAACCTCAAATGGTTTTAGAAGAGAGTGTCATGATTCCCAAACTTCAAAAATATCACTTAGGCTGCAACAGAAGAACAGGTTACAGAGGTCGCTCACTGAAGTAAAGAACACTTACAGCAAGGTCAAGTATGGATAGGAGGCCCGTGTTGAGTTTTAAATGCCTAAAACACCCAAGTAGAGCTGTCTAAAAGGCGATGAGATAAGTGGGTCCAGGGTGCAAAGGAAAGGTCTGGGATACAAATGTGCAAGTCCCAGAGATACAGACTGTCTCAAACTACAGGCATGAATAAGGTTGCTTAGCACCATATAAGTCTAGAGCTGGGAGGTAGTCCAACACTTAATGGCTAGATGAAGGAAAATAAGCCTGCAGAGAGCCTGAGGCATGGCCAGAAAATAGAGAAAAACAAGGAGAGTGGCGCTCAGAGAAGAGAATATACAAAAACAAGGACAACAGTGTTGATGCTGGTGATAAGTGTGATTTAGATGAGAAATGAAAAACGCCCAGGGAACTTAACTGCTGAGCCACTGGTGGTTTCTGACAACTGCCTGGGGCAATGGGGATGGAAAGCTGAGGAGAAGTGGTGAGAGGTGAAAAATGGGAAGGAGCACAGACAATTCTCTCATGAAATTTGGTTCATTCATATACGAAGAGGATGTCTGCTAAGAGATTTATCTGAAAAAAATTCTAATTTGAGATTTAACTTAAATATAACACAGACTCATGCAAATAATTATAAGAGATTATTCCAATATAGTCCTTAGCTTTGACTCAGGAAAAGAAGATTCAATTTACATTTGAATCTCAGTGCAATAAATACGATTAATAGTCCAAATTACTGAGAATTTTTATAACTCTTTAGTGAACCATTTCTATTATTTCTAGAATGCAAATAAATTCTCAGTTTAAAGAGGTAACACATATTTTAACCCTACTTGCTGCTGAAGTCGGTGTTTATCCTCTTCTAGTTGCTTCATCTTCAACCTTTCCAGTTCTACTTGGTGCACACAATCTTCCTTGGCCCTCCGGATAGAATCCTGGAGTTCTTGCAGGTTCCGTTCACGCTCTGATTTCAGTTCTCTTCTTTCTCGTTGAAGCTTAAAAAGGTACATCTTTTAGAGAGTGATTCACTACTAGTTGCATTATATTGCTCAATATTATCCTTATATATACGGTCAAGTGTTCAGAATACTTTACAAACTGATTTTCATATTTTCAGGTATTAGAGAGTTGATGTTTAGGTATATTAAAATTAAAATTTTCAATCATTTACTACTAAAATACAAGGTATATCCCCAAATCCATACATGATGCATAAATTCAACTGAAAAGGGCTTAACTGTTTAAGATCCTGATCTAAAAAACCTATTTTATTATACAAGCAAATATGCCCAAGTTTCTTTTCTTCTTTAGAAACTTATTTTTTTACCTAATCATATAGAAGATAACAGAGCCTTAGTATTAGAAACAAATACATATTATATTATATTTAGGTTTAACTATGTAAATCAATTTAGAAATCCCAGAAAATGTGTAAAGATAAGTTTAGAGTGATATACTGAGAAAATTTTAAGAAATATTTGGGTAAGGAATGGGCATATAAATTTCACGTGGAAGAAATTCTAATAATTTGAAGTGACCTTTATAGTAATGCAAAAAAGTATATCAGGTAAAATTCAATAAAACCTAACAAAAATACTAACGGCACAGTATTGGGTTGGTTAAAAAGTTCATTCAAATTTTTTACAAGACATTACAGGAAAACCCAAACAAGCTTTTTGGCCAATCAATACTAACATGTTTATCCTTTCTTGGGATATAATCTTTAATGGGCAAGAAAAAGGGATATTCCCTTCTTACTGAAATCAAAAGTATAATTCTAGGCCCCTGATGCTTTTCTGTAGGTAGTGCAACTATCCATTCCTGCCACATCATTGCAAAGATAACCAAAAGTCTCTACTATTGCAGAAGTCAGCCAAAGCTGACTGAATAATAATTAACCATTTTAAACAAGTTTTCTACCTATTCCTCACCTTCTAATATATAAAAATATGCTTTACCCAGTTGAATAGCAGTTTCCCCCATAATGCCTAAAAGACAATGCCCATGAAATATATTTTATACAAAGGAAAAACAAACGAATAGTATGAATTCATGAATATCTATTTAATAAATGGATTCTGTGAAATAAAGACTCATGATAGATGAATACAATACCTCTGATTCTGCAATGGCAAGCTGCTGCTCTCGCTTCTCCAAGTCAATTAGGGTTTTTTGAAGTTTTCCTTCAAGAATAGTATATTCAGCCACCTAAAATATAATAAAAATTACTTTTATCTTTTCCCCAAATTCAAAACACAAATTCAAAAGTGTGTATATTATTTTACTGAAACAAAGGATCTGAGAATAGGAAAATCATGAATTATATGCACCAATTCAAAGCAGAAATTCATTCTACTATGCTTTAAGGAAAGAAGCTGACCTAGCTTCTGCTTGGGTATCTGCAGTAATTTTCAGTCTCCGGAGGAAGCCCTTCGCCCATGGGGTGCTAAGGTAGACTGCCAGTAAAATCTTGTGTTCAGTTAAAAAAAAAAAAAAAAAACTAGCCCCTTAAAAATCTACCTTGTTCAACAGTCCACTTTTCTTTTGAAGCCTTCTTATTCATTTATTTATATAGCTCTCTCCCTGGAACTAATATTGTTGATAGACCAACTAATCAGTTTCAAGTCAGTCCTCCTATTGTTCAGACCTGGTCTTTTATTACAGTTCAAATAACTGAGTTCTTAGTTGTTTCTAAAGTTAGAGTTGCTGCATGGGCCCGTACATAGTATGCCAAATTCTACCCCAATGCCTAAAGTCCTGCTCCACTCTGTCTTTAAAGATGTGAGTCCATGATGGGTGCTTGGTCTCCACAGGATCCTCTCTCATGGTTCAGTTCAGACTGATCATGTTTACTAGGACTTCCTGAACTAAATTTTCTGTCCTCCTTACCAGGTCCCAGGCCCCAACCTGGTTTTCTCTTTACTACTGCCAATAAAGCTCTGGTCTGATGCTCCTTAGAAGCCCACCCTTTATTCATGTTTCTCTCCCTTGGGAAGAAGAAAAAAAGTACCTTCATATATTTGACTCTAGCGATAGCCATCATATATCCTCCTAGTCTTTTTTTCTTCTCCAAGATAAACACAAGTTTCAACTATTATCCACATGTTATTATTTCCACATCCTCTAGTATGTTGGACTTAATCTGGAGTCTATATTCTAAACTAAGTCCTTTCACAAATATGGCACCCACATGTGATCTCACTCTTTCAGAAACTAAAGAATGTGCACTCACTCAGAGACCAGGTCAACACATGTCTATGAATTTCATCTAAAACTGCACTTGCTATCTGAGGATCCTAATCACACCATTTGTTATGTCAAAGAAAATCCCCAGGGTTTTTATTTATAAACCTGGAATAACTATATCCACTGTCCAAATTAATGTTTTACTCTGATGACAGAATTTGACATCTGTCCTTGTTAAACTGTATTTTATTTAGCCCAACATACTAATCAACCAAGATCATTTATTTATTAATTCTGTTAACTCTACCACGGACTTTTGGTTTAGCTTTAAATCTTAGGCAAATCACTAACATAAATGTGTCAAATTCTGTGTGCCACTTTGCAAAAGCAAAAATAGAGACACAGACCTAGAGAACAAATATATGGATACCAAGGGGGAAGGGGGTTAGGAGGAGGTGGGAGATTGGGATTGACACATATATACTATTGATAGTATATATAAAACAGATAACTAATGAGAACATACTGTAGAGCACAGAGAACTCTATAATGCACTGTGGTGATCAGAATGGGAAAGAAGTCCAAAAGGGAGGCAATATATGTAAAGTATGGCTGATTCATTGTGCTGTATAGTAGAAACTAACAATATTGTAAAGCAACGGTACTCCAATAAAAACTAATTTAAAACTATATAAAAAAATTCTGAGTGCCACATGTAAAAACGCCTTATAGGAAGACAGGTAAGAGTGTTCAAACCACGTGTATTTCCTCTGACAACCCAAATATCTGTGTTCCCAGAATTCTGCCTCAGGATGTCTTCTCCTCTCAAACTATGTGACTTCCTGGGGTGACCTTATCTACATACCATCACATATACAAACAAATCCTAAGTTTGTATCGCAAAGTCAAACCTCGCTCCACAGATATAGACCTGTAAATCCAAATACCTGCTGAACATGCCAACATTCCCCATAAATCTCAAACACAAAACTATGCAAAACCCGAAATCATTATCCTTTTAATTTAAACAAACGTTCATTGTACACCTCACAGACAACAGGCAAAACAAAGTCATGTGGAACCTATACTATGAGGGAAAACAAACTATAATCAAAGAAGTGAAATCTTTAATGTAATAGTAGGGAAATGCTATGAAGGAAACAAACCAGAATGAGGGGATGGCTAGTGCCTGGTGGCAGGTGAAGAGGACACTATTTTGGATATAGTGATCAGATTACTCTGAGCAGAAACCAGAAAGTATCTCTAAAAGAAAAGCAGCCTGTAGATCCTGAGGTGAGAGGTGGCTCAGCATGTCTGACGAAATACAAGGAGGTCAACATGGTTAGAACAGACTCTGTGAACTGAAGGCTGGCAGAAGATGAGGTCACAGAGGAAGCGAGGGGATGGGTCACATAAGGCCTTGTAGGTCTGGTAAGAACTCCTGAGTTTTATTCTAAATGTGATGAATTGGATGGATTTTAAGCAGAGGAGTACATAATCTGACTTCCTCTACTCTTGGCTGATATGAGTATTAAAAAACTACAGGGGCCAGGAAAAGAGGACAAGGTACCAAGTTAAGAAGTAAACACAATAATCTGGAAAAGAGATGATGGTTGCTTAAACTCACAAAGTAGAATGAGAACTTTACAACAGTGTATGTCCATATCCGCACTTCCACACTTTGTGTTAGCATCAACTATTTTGCTTCTACATACGTTACAAACATCAACAATGAAAAACTCATCAATCACATTAGAAAAATGGCTCAAAGATTAAATTGTGTTTAAAACTAAATGTGCTATATCATCTGAAGATAAACTATGATAAACAAAAATGTATTGGCTTTCCTGGTGGCTCAAAGAATACACCTGCCAAGACAGGACACATGGGTTCGATCCCTGGGCTGGGAACATCTCCTGGAGAAGGAAATGGCAACCCCCTCCAGTATTCTTGCCTGGGAAATCCCATGGACAGAGGAGCCTGGCAGGCTACAGCCCATGGGGTTGCAAAAGCATCGGACATGACGGAGCAACTAAACAACAAGGATACATACTATAAGCTCTAGAGCAATCACTAAAAAAATACAACAAAAGAGATGTTACTAATAAAGCAACTGTAAAAATGGAATCATTAAAAAAAAAATCCAACGAATTGCAAAAGAAAACAGGAGAAGAGCAAAAAAGGAACAAGAAATGTGTGCAACAAATTGAAAACTGAGAGCAAGATAGTAGAATTAAACCCAAGCATATCAATAACTAAATTAAATGTAAATGGCTGAAAGTCAGAGAAGAGACCTGAAACAACTTTAAAGAATTTTCTAATCCACATACTGGGCAGTGTCTTGGTCCTAGTGTAGCAAACTCCCCTGCCACAGTTTGTCTTCTCCCGTTTATAGACATTCACAAACCACTAATATAAGAGTATTTTTAGAGACTTAAATTTGGAATATCTGAGACAGGCCTAATTTTCAAGGTTGTTTTACTCAGTAACTTGAGTATGAATAGATAAATATTAAATTTTGGCTTTCTGGAATAAGATCAGATGGTCTTATGTTATCATTTTTAAAGATGTGATTTATTTCATGATTCAGTCTTTTAAAACAGCTTAAAAGTTTGGCATACTTTTCATTAACTAATAGATTATAATGTAATATTTATATACACTTAAACGTTTCATTTTCTTTTTAAATACAGAGATAGGCTCTTTCTCTAGAGTGTTCACTTTTTTTGGTTTTGAATATATTAGCTTAATTTTATTAATTTTTATTGATATATAGTTGCTTCACAATGTCTGTGCTGTAGAGCAAAGTGAATCAGCTATACGTATACATATATACCCTCTTCTTTGGATTTCCTTCCCATTTAGGTCACCACAGAGCACTGTATAGAGTTCTCTGTACAGTAGGTTTTTTATATTTATTCACTTTTTGAACAGGCAACATATTTACAAGGTTCAAAATCTAAGAAGTACAAAACACTTTATAGTGAAAACTCTTCTTTCTACCCCTGACCCATTCATTCACTTTATCCAGGCCAATATATAACCACTATACTTCGTTATTCATTCCAGAGATTTGTATGTCTATAAAACATACTATCATTAATACTCTTTCTTTCCTCCTCCAGTTTTTATACAGTCATTACCTTTTTCTTTACTAGTGACTCTCTCTCTCGGTCCCTTTTCTTCCATTCCTCAGCAAGAGCTTGCATATGAGCCAGTTCTTTCTGCTTTAGCTGCCAAAGGAAGAAAAAAGGAAGAAAAAGAAAGTTAAGAAAAACATTTCAAATAAATAAATATTTCAAATAACAGTTGTTCTCAGTTAAATAATACTGACCACTGATATTTCTTTCAGACATTCTGTTCTATTTAAAACACAACAGAAGATGCCTGATGTGAGTTATACCCATCTGAGGGTAATTCAGGACAGTATCAAGCTAACAGGAAGTTGTTTTGTACCTCTCTTATTTAATAACAGATGAGTCCAGCTTCCAGGAGGGTATGCTAAATCAGATCCTGCAATTACAGGAAACCTTCAAGTCCTTAAATTCTGACTTGGAGAAAGTTTAGAAGACTCCTTCTGAATGGCTTTTGCAAAGTGGTCACATTTTGAGTATTTTTTGATAGTTCATCTTTTAAAATATTTATACTTACTTATTTGGCTCTGCCAGGTCTTAGTTGCAGCACGTGGGATCTTTTTAGTTGAGGCATGTGAACTCTTAAAATGTGACATGTGGTAATCTAGCTCCCTGACCAGGGATTGAACCTGGGCCCTCTGCATTGGGAGCGGGAAGTCTTAGCCACCTGACCAACAAGGAAGTCCCTTGAATATTTTTTAATTGTTAGGTTTTTTTTTTTTTTTTAAAGAGTAAGGCAATTCTTGAATTCAAAGGGACTAAATAAGGTACCCATGGAGAAGAGAGAAAAGCCTACTTTGCAGAAGGAAAGATACACTAAACTGGACAAAAATACTCTTAAAATAACATTTAAAAGTTAACCTGATTTTCAAAAATGTCTTCTTGCATCTCTTTCCACATTTCTAGCTCAAGAGCTGCTTTGTATTCTAAGGTTTCACGAGGCTCTGTCTGGATTTCTGAAGGACAGGGTGCTGGAGGAACAGAAGATGGCTTTTGTTGTACAGCAGATAAACCCTACGATATGAATTTTAAAAAATAGCATATTGAAACAAACACACATACATACACACATTAGGTCCATTTTAAAGAATAATTTCATAACATTCAATGACACATACCTGAGATGAATCAGAGACAAAAATCTCACGCATTTTCACTAGTCCGTAATCCTCTAAAGTCACTGTGTAAGAAAGATCTACTATCCTGTTATTTGACCTACAAATGAAATCAGAAATATTTAAAACCTCATGGAAACACTTTTATGTTTCCTTTTACTTCCCCAACACTAGAGCACTGAGTGGGCAACATGCCTTGCTCCTGACACTTGTTGCTCAAAGTGCAGCAGCTTCTATAGACTTCAAGACCTTCTATATATATCATTTTATTTGGAAACAAACACAGTATTAAGTACATACCTATGTTCACTACAAAATTACCTATAACAGTAGTAGGTTATTTGAAAAACTTCAAAAGTATAAAAGAGAAATTTAAAATCTCACTCCCCACAAATAGTGCTAAAATTTCATTTTCTTGTCTCTTTTTTAGATTATGTAGATATGCAAGTACTCATGCATATTAAAATTCATACAGTTGTGTCCATTTTTCCATTTATACAGGAATATTTTCTCCAGTGTAATGACAAACACTAATTCAAAAATGTAACTTTTAAAGCCTGTAAAACATACTAATGAATTTATGTAGTAAAATTTTAAACACATAACAATTCCCCTCCTCAGTTATATACAGATTATTCTGAACTCTTTTTTCTGCTTTTCTTAGACTGTACATACTCGTTCATAAATCTTTTGCTGGATATGAGCACTGCTTCAGGATTAAATCCTGGAAGTAGGATAATAATATGTTTATCATAATGAATACCTCTCTGTATCACAGAACTGCATGGGGCATTAAATAAAAGACAAAATGTTAAAGGAAAATAAAATTTTGGCAACAAAAATATGTGGCTTTGTTTAAATCAAAACTTTAAGGATTAGATTCACACAATTAGAACTCTTAATTAATCAACTTTTACATTTCTTTCTTCTCATCTCAGATTTTAGAAGAAATGAGTAAAGTAAAATGAAGCAGTATCATCTCTGAAGTTTTCACTTAAGTAAACCTCCTGAAACTTGTCTACACAGCAGGTCAATAAATATTCAAAGCAATCATCATTAAAATAACTTCCAACAAGTAATGATTGTTTTCATTATATTCTACTTGACCTAACAGAAAAGAATGCTAAGTTTTAAAAGAATTTTCAATTAACCAGAACAACTGATTTTCTAAAAAAAAATTGTTCCAGATCTCCAAGTAAATAAGAAACTTTACTAAACCCTTCAGTCTCTGGAAGTGGCATGGAGAAGGAAGAGTGAGGGAAGAAATTCCAATAATACTTAAGACATCTCAGCTTTTCACCGGGCCTGCTTTTCTTCCACATTCTTACTGCACTTTAAAAATAAAGGCAGGTGATATATAAAGAGATAACTGTTGAATGATTTCATTTAAAATATACGAACTCCAGTTTTTCACTGTGGTAGTGAATTTCAGAGCAAAAAAACAAAAATCAGTTTTTTAAGTCAAACATCTGTAAAATTCGCCAACTATATTTAAGGCAAAAGTTTACATATTTTTCAAGTAGAAAAATTCAAAATAATGTAAAAATACATTATAAATTTGACTTGAATTACTAAATTTAAAAAAAAGCCTGATCCTGAACTTAAAATTATGAGTCTACAGAGAGGGGAGAGAAATACACACTCAACACTCTTAGGTATTATGGTACCAGATTCACTCTGTGAGGGTATACTAGGTATCAGAAAGCTAACGAGCAAACTAGGATATAGCCCCCATGGGTCAAAGAAAAAAGATATGAAAAAATGACATTAAAGAATAAGATTATAACTAGCTAAAGAGAATAAAAAGCAAAGACTAAATACAGGAAGTGCATTACCCTTGTGTTGCAACAATAGGCACGCTTTCACTGAAAGTTTGTCGCCAACACTGTTCACCATTAGAGCCTAAAAAGCGAGTTTTTTCTGAAGACAAGATGTTAGAAAGTTGGATTCTGGCGATTCCCAGAAGTAAATCTTTACTCATTTTATCCTTGTGCCATAATTCAACCAGCAATGGAATCCTAAGGAAAAGAGAAACATGTGTTCATACTTATCAACTGTGAACTAAGGCTTTTCTGGACTAAAACTTTTGAAGTCCTTTAATGTAGTCAAGCATGTTTTTGTTACCTGGAATGTAAAGGCTCGATTCCACAAATAAATAGAAAATATTATTACATTTTTGTTTTTTTACACCTCTTGCTATGCAATAAAGAAAACCCTTCAAACACTATTCCCGCAAATGGTCACATAATGTTTATTTTTTCTCTTTTAAAATTCTTTTTGAATTGTGATACTCTGAGAAAGTAAAAAGATATTTCAAAGATTTCATTTTTCTTTACAAATCCATTTCAGATAGCTGGATCAACATCTCTATTTTATACAGATGAAAAAAAAAACAGAAAAATAATGCATTACAGTCATTAAATGAATCAATAAGAATTAAACAGTCTGTATTTATCTTCACATTGTATTAGGAAAAAGCAAGATTACTTTTCAAAGAGCCTTCATTATTGTTTTAATAAAGTTCTAATATCCCAACTCAGGCAAACAAGATATGAAAATCTGAAAAGAGCCTTCATAAACACATACTGATAAAACCTTACAGTGGAAGCACAAGTGTCACAGCTGTTAAGTTTGCTCCTAGATTCTCAAATGCATAAGCTGCTGTGGATTTAGCTATGTAAAGGAATTCCTCTTGTCAATAAGATACAAATTTTCGAGAGCTGATTTGAAAAAATACTATCATACATACCACGTACACATTACCTTAGGAAGGTATCCTGGAGCTGATGAGGCAAAGTTGCAAAATCGAATGCACAGTAAGACTGGGGAAGAAAAACCTCCATGTTTTTCCGAACTTCTACAGGAGGATTAGTCATAATAGGAGCTGCACTTCCAAAGAAAGGATATGAGTACCTAGAATTTAAGAAAAACAAAAATCCTAAAGCAGTGTACAGATGAGACTTATAACCTATGAAAAAGAGAGTATAATATGAATATTATGAGCATATAAATTTTAATAGATAAATGATACAAATACATTATGGTTTTACTATCACCAACTTTAAAATTATATAAATATTTTCAGTATTAACATAAAAAAAAATCACAGAAATTACAGGGAAAAAATGCATTATTTGTCCAGCACTGGCTTCCAAAGGTGCTTTACAAGTCATCTTCAAATGATGCTCTGGGGAAGAAGAAGAATACTGTAATTTGAAGGCAATATACTGAGTAAGGAAGAAAGAGTCACTTTGATAAATTCCCAATAAGACAAAGATTTAGAAGTGAAAATGACTCCCTTAAACAAAGACAGTGCTGGTACCTTTGAGGTGTATAAATGTAGCAAATTAGCCTGCTGTACACATTACAGACAGAGGATGAGATGGCTGGATGGCATCACTGACTCGATGGACGTGAGTCTGAGTGAACTGCGGGAGTTGGTGATGGACAGGGAGGCCTGGCATGCTGTGATTCATGGGTCGCAAAGAGTCGGACACGACTGAACTGAACTGAACTGACCACATTAAATTCACACAATGTTGTATGTCAAAAATATTCTTATGAAGAAATAATAAAACTAAAATGTGGGGGAAAAAATTCCGCACTGTTTTTATCATTTTCATCTTTGCACTCCAAGGAACAGCTTTTATGACATAGTATACTATCAAGAAACACTTGCTAAGTTTAATTTCTAAACTTATTTTCCTTTATATAATAATGTCCTGATTTTTTTATGAGCTAAAAAAACCCTTGCTATGCTATGCTAAGTCACTTCAGTCGTGTCTGACTCTGTGCGACCCCATGGATGGCAGCCCACCAGGCTCCCCCGAAAAAAACCCTTAGTCAACTCCTAAAGGATGCATTCATAGTATTTTGTCTCTGAACTGAGAATATACTATAAAAGAATCAAAGAGTGGCATAACATTATTTCTTTCAACATAAGTCACACCAGATTAAACAGAAGAATGCCCGGCCTATTGCTGCTGAATGCCTGGCCTATACAACTTATTTTGTATTTAAAGTCAAATATAAAGATTTTGTAATGCTCACTTAAATTTCATCTTATAATTTGTTGTTTATTGACAAAACTAGGATTTAAACTCTACTAGTGAAAACTACTTTTTCTATTAATACAAGAAGAATCCTGTGCATACATTCAACTCCTAAACAATTACATAAACTGAATTTCGGTCATCTCACAGAGTTCATCCTCTAGAAATTTAACCCCCTACTACAGATGTAGTGATTAAAAAAAAAAAAAGGGAAACACATTAAACTTTTTTCTAATATAAGTGTTATCTCACAAATTCCATTAGGTAATTGGACACAATTTCATATCAATGCAGAGCATGATAACATAAAATCTATCAAATGTAAAATGCCCAACATTTTTTTTTAAAGCCTTAAAATGAATCAAAGAGAAGTAGTAGTCCTTATGATCAAGTACTTTCTACAGAGTATTAAGTGGATTCTAACTATGTCCTTGGGGCAGAATACTCTTTCTACTTTTCTTTGTCAAGTGTCTGGCCTCCCTCATATATTAACATATCTCTGAATCTGTCTTCTTCACTAGGCTGAGCTCTTTGTCTGTATGCCCCCTGCCCTAATACTGGGCAAACTGCTGGCTTACTGTAGTCACTTGATGATTAAACAAATGGCCCTGTGGCAATCAGGAAACACAAAAACTAATATGTGCTTTCTAAGTGAGCTTGTTCAAGACTTTCCCTCAAAACATCTGTTCATTTTATTTTCTGGCTGTACCATAAGCATGTGGGATCTTAGCACCCTGACCAGGGACTGAACCCATGCCCCTGCAGTGGAAGTGCACAGTCTTAACCACTGCATCACCAGGGAAATCCTTCATCCAATTTTAGATCATCCCTGTACTTCTGGCCAACATCAGCTCTAAGACCAGTTTCTCCAGTAGCAGCAAAAGAGAAAAAGGAACAGTTTTAAATTATATAAACCCTGTTAGAAAAGCTATGTCTATAAGAGAAAACCCTTTCTGGGCTTTCAATTTTTAAATAAAAACAGTCTTTCAGCCATGATTCTCAGACTTTAACATGAAGTAAAAGGCAGAGCTTAAGCTGTGAGTCTAGACTTCCATTCTACGACTTCACTGTCACATTCAGTGCTGGGTCCCTTTGATTCTGTCCTTTATTCACACCAAAGCTCAGAGGACTTTGGAAACAATTTGATAAACAATCAAAAAAACTGTAAAATTAGATACAATAGGAGTGGACTTAAGGCTTCCTGGGTGACTCAGTGGTAAAGAATCCACCTGCCAATGATGGAGACCTGGGTTTGATCCCTGGATAGGAAAGATCTCCTGAAGAAGGAAATGGCAACCCACTCGAGTGTTCTTGCCTGGAGAAGTCCACGGACAGAGTAGCCTGGAGGGCTACAGTCCACAGGATCACAAAGAGTTGGACACAACTGAGCATACACACACACGGAGTTGACTTAGGCATCTGAAAGGCAGATGTGCCTCAAACAACAGCAGGAAGCAACAAAAAGCTGATGAAGTTCTTGGGAATGGTAATCCAAGACAAAAGAAAAATTTTCTAATTTTTTGCATGTTAGTCACATAAAGACCAAAAATTTTATTATAAATCCTAATGCTTGCTCCAAAGTAATTTATAAGAACCTAAAGACTCCAAACTAAAACACACAATATTACATTTAATATATTTATCAGCTGAAAAGTCTATGAAAATGTAATATTAAAAATAAGCCACTGCATAAAGCCATTTAACAGACTGAATTTCAATTCTCTAAACAGTGTGGACACATTCCACTTCCAGTTCATTAGATATGGTTTTTAGATTCATACGCATAAAAGGTAGATATCAGTAATATAACCTTCCATTATAATGCAATTTTATAGAAAAATCAGTTACTATACATCCAAGTATTTTGAACTGTGGCAACTTTTCCAGAAATAAGACATTTTAAGTTCAAGAGTCAATATATTCTGAAACAGAGCATTAACAAATATTGTAAAATGCCTATAATTACTATATCAGAATAGGCAAGATTACTACCCTTCATACCATCAATGCCACCCTCCATTATCTTCAAAGTCATTAGGATACAACAGCTTTAATCCTTCTAGTCCACTGATTTAACAAATGTTATAATTTCTTTGGTGACATTGTCTGCAACACCCCAAATACAGAAAAGGCATTTCTTCTCAGAAAACAACACTCTGAAACCAAATCATACCTTAGTATACAGTTGATTGGAAAGCCAACCTCCAAATCATGGATACTCCTCAAGTCTATTGAAAAGCAAAAATGATGTGAAGTTGCAGGAACAGCAATCTTCTGTCCTGAGGCTGCTTCTGAAGCAATAGATGTTGTCACTGGCTTGGCCAGTAATGCAGGTACAGAAGAACTGATAGCTAAAGTGAACGTAAAAATTAAAAAAAAAAAAAAATCCATTTGTAAACAATTTCTCTTAAGTTACTCAGATAACTTAAAGATATAATCTCAAAGACTCAACTATTTGATTAAATAAACATATGAACTGAAGCATAAACTTCCAAGTGATTTGTCCAAAATTATGTAGGCTTTAATTCCCATCATAGAACTGTAGCGGGGGGGGGGAACCTTACTCTCATTCTCAAGATGTAGTACAAAACTTAAAAAGCATATAGTACTGATGCAGCAGTGTCTGACAGTAGCCTGGTGCTAACTTATTTTTAAGAAGCAGATGCATATAACTTAGTATTGCAAAGATTGTATTTGAGACTTACTGCATGTATACATCAGTATTTTACAGTAATTATGTAAATAATTACATCTGGTTTTTTTAAAAAGTAGCTTGGTTATCTTAGACACATATGACATAGTCTAACAAAATAAAACTTGACAAAGACAAGTATCAATGATAACACTTGTATGTGGAATCCACAGAGAGTGGTACAAATGGTCTTATCTAACAGAAAATACAGTCACGGACGTAAAAAACAAACTTACGGTCACCAGGGGTTAAAGCAGGGGGAGGGATAAATTGGGATACGGGCTGACATACACACACTACTCTACACAAAACAGGTGACTAATAAGGACCTACTGTATAGCACAGGGAACTCAATACTCTGTAATGGCCTTGGGAAAAGAATCTCAGAAAGAGCAGATATATGTATAGTTGATTCACTGTGCTGTACACCTGACACTAAAACAACATTGTAAATCAACTATACTCCAATAAAAATATTTTTAATTGAAAAGACAGAGCTATCTATTCCAATCCTATTATATATCACAGGTGCTTAGTGAATGGCTCAAGTCCTATAGCTACTTACGGAAACACCTATAACTTGCACCCAAACTTCTAATTCCTAATTCACCACTGCTCTTACAATTTATACTACTAAATTTAACTACAGATTCTTATGTAACAGATAAAAAAATTGTGTAAGACAGATAAATATGTATTCTCAAACTGTCTCAACTTTAGGATCAAAAATGATTACTTTAAGTTTACTGTAAGAGGCAGTTAGTATCTCTTTTCTCTAAAATTCTAATGAATTTGAGACAATGAATTTGAGATTGCTAAAAATCTACTTCAAAGAACTATATTCTTTAATTTCCTTTGAATAAGATACTATTTCTAGTATGAAAGTCAATGAAAAATTCTCTGTTAACAAATTCTATTATGAAGTTAAGTAAGTTGCAATTACTTCAAACTGATTTTTTATTTAAACATCACCACACATTACCGGCTCTTTAAAAAAACTTACAGTTTTTAGCACCCATGAAAACTCTCACAGTCATGTATCAGACCAGAAAATCTATACCTAAAAGATCTGTGAAAAGAACATCTTACCCTTTGGATTGAGTTTTGTGTCCTTATCATACAGTAAGCTTTCCACTTCACTTTCTGTGGCATCATCTTTTGTTGGAGGTGACTGGTTGTGGGGTGGAACAGGGGACTCGCTTGGCGACTGTGGCCCAGTATGTGTGTTCTCCTTTATGGGGGTTAAAACTCTCTTCTTTGAATGGTGTGGCTCATGTTCATTCTGGGTCTTTAATTCAATTAAAGACTAAAAACAATTTTTAAATAAAGTATAATTTGCAAAGAACTTTCCTTCATAATTAAGCAAAAAATGTGATGTTTTTTTAAAAAAAATTAGCTTCCTTTCCCAGTTTGGATATTCCTAGTCTATTTTTCTTCATAATTTGCATATTTTCTTATAGCATCTAGGACCAGAAAAAGGGAGATGAACAGGAAGGAAATATGATATCCAGAGCTCAGTATCAAAATGCATCCTAATGCCTAAGAAGGGATATTCAATAAAAGAAGTCAGGCATAG
Source organism: Bos javanicus (assembly GCF_032452875.1). Lineage (NCBI taxonomy): Eukaryota > Metazoa > Chordata > Mammalia > Artiodactyla > Bovidae > Bos > Bos javanicus. The sequence continues at coordinate 30,040,255 of NC_083874.1, read as the reverse complement.
GTGTCCCCGAGAATGGTTATTCCTACCAAAGCAATGCAAAGGAGGGCCACATTACTAGATAACAAAAACCAAAACCCAGAAGTCTAGTATGATTTTCTTCCTTTGCTCCACTATCCTCCAAAAATACATGCATATGTGTCCTTTTTTTTTTTTCCATATGTGTCTTTTTAAACTCTTACTTTAGTTCACAGTCTGCATAAAAATCAGTTCTTTAAAAGAACAGGACACTAAAGTTGACCCGAGGGCTATATGTAATCAAAAAACATCTACATTCAAATAAATGTTTCTATTGCCTGGAAACAGCATGAGGACTGTGAAGCACTAATGAACCGAGAACCTTAGCTAAGGTTGAGTCAACTAAAAAAGATTTATTAATGCAGATCCCCAAAAACCAGGTCTACAATCAGTCTCTTGTACCAGAGTCCCATAGTCACTGACTGTGAGTTGGGGTGTGGGAAATGGTTTCCACTACGTGAGAAAACTGGACTGAAAGACTCTGGGCAGAGTCACTTATGAACCATGGCAGAAGCCACAGCACTTTTCAGAAGGGTCTTTTTAAAGAAGGAGTTATCAATATAATGAAGACCACTAATTAAGAGTGATAAATACTCTCTTATGTGAGATAATGCACCTGAAATTAGACTTTTGTAACTAATCATAACTGACATATCAGAGAAGCTGGAGGAGGGGAAGGCGCATTGCTACTTGCCTGGGCGTCCATGCCTTCTCTCTGCAGAGCCACAGACACTCCCACAGTGGGGGCCAGCTCCACAGGAATAGGTGCAAGCTTTTGTTTGGCTCGGTTTGGAGGGTCAAGGGTAAAAGCACCCTCAACTGTGACTGGGCGATGGTTGATTTCTGTACTACCCTTTTTCAGTAGTCCTGTTAAGGGTATTTCTGTACTTCCAAGTGACTGATCTCCACAGCAGAGATGGATCTAATATGAAAGGGAAAGTCAAAACCAGGATTTACACTTTCTCCTTTATCCTAAACACACAAACTTAACAACAAAGTTATAAAATGATCCAGAGAAGGAAAATAGAATGCAGGTTATCTTACTGACTGCCAGTGACTAAGATTCTCACACCTGATTGCTAAAACTGTTGATAAAGCACAGTTACCCAGAACTCAATAATAGTTATTAATTCTTTTCACTTTTCCTTTCAGTATTGTACACTCTATGTGTTACTTTTTAAAAAATTTATTTTTTAATTGAAGGATAATTGCTTTACAGAATTTTGTTGTTTTCAGTCAAACTTCAACATGAATCATCCATAGGCATTATGTGTTACTTCTTGTTCTCTTTTCTGTCTCTTTGGTGAGCTATGGTTACTTCAATATTTTACTATACTATCTTATTGTACTATGCAAATTGTATAATGAGTACACGAATTTAAACAGAAAAATACATCCACTATTCTTTTCTCTTTTCATTATAACATTAATTTAAGCACAGTTCTTAAAAAATAAGTGAGTGGATCCAGCCCTGTTTGAACTAAAGAACTTCAAATAATTGTTTTATTTGAAAACAATATCATAAAACACTATGAATCTTTCTTTTATCTTGCTTTTCAAACTCTATATATAAAACAGTGCTTAACAGTAAAAGATAAAAGAGAATACCACTGAGATGGAATGTACTGTGAATCACTGCTAGCTAATAAAAAAAACTTGGACATTACCACCTTTGGAAACTACCAAAAAAAAAAAAAACAAAAAAAAACACAGCTGATCCAGGTATGTGTTACATAACTATTTTTTTCCCTTACGACATTGAAGCCTCAGCAAACCTACTATTCACATGAACAATATGCAATCATTACATAAAAATATTTTTAATTCTCGTGTCAATAATGACCAATAACATTCTTAATGTTATTTAGTGTGATATTTTTAATGGGCTGGAAAGAAAGGATTTCTATGACTTAGAAGTCCATAAGAATCAAACTGATACGTAAGTCAATAGTTTGGTGAGGAATAAATAATATGTTAGATATAAGATCAAACTACTTTTGTCCTTCATTTCATCATTTTATATAATCTTCAACATTCTAAATACCTTGGATTTAGCAACCACCTCTAAAATTTAGTTCCACTAAAATTTCTTTATGCTTTTTGTACTATCCACCCAAAGTACAAGCAAAGTCTACTGAAACACTTTAGCATATAAAAAGGACTACTCCACCCTACTTCACCACCCATTTCAGTCTAATTAAAGTTAATCATAATGAACAGAGAAGTAATTTCAGATTAGACAAACTTTTCTAAGAAATAAAGTCCTATTTAAAATTGGTTTACAAAATTACTTAATTCAAGGGCAGGTTTAAAAAGTTGTTTTATTATCTCTCTGCTTTAATAGCAAAAAGGTTTATAAATTCTGAACTCTAGACTGTGATCTGTATGGTAACAGCTAATCTCCAGTAACAATAATGAAACGTGTCTGATGTTCACAGGTCTGAGTTCCAGGTACTGTTTGTTATTGAATACGATAAATGATTGATAACTGACCTACCTCTTTTCAAAATAACTAAAGTGTTACATCTCCTAACATTCTGAAATAACTGTCATCTTATGACTTACAAGTCAGGATAATTCCTAAAAAAATAAGAGATATGGTAGAAAGATGGCATGTACTTCAGCAACAAGAGAGTTTAGGCACCTCTTTAATGCATAAAAAAAAGACTTTAATTGGAAACAATTTTCTGCTATACTTACCTGTAGTTTAGAATGAAGAGTCAGGTAAACACGAAGAATTTCTATACTGCTCCGTATACGAACAGATGCTCTCTCTGGCTCAAAGTTTGGGTTGATCAAATCACTGAAGGGTTCATTTGTAACATCATTTCCCAGTAAAGAATAATAAAAGAAAAACTCAGGCTGTCTTTCTGGAAGTTTCATGGTACATGGAATTAACTAAACATTTAAGGGGGAAAAAAAAGATTATTACTTTATAAACCACTAACCATGCTTATAAATGTCTGATAAACTCCAAAAACATTTGCTAAAATGATTTTTATTTCAGGCCTTAAATTAGTAACTCAAAATTTCTAAATCTCTGCCAAACTGCTACTAAGTTACTAGTTTTAATTTTTAAAGGTTTACTTAGACAAGCAAAATGAAACTAAAATATTTTTATACATTTATATTGTATAACATAACACTTATGTTGTTTTAGAGTTCACATTTAATTAGTCCATGAAAAGTCCATAAATACTATTTTAGAAGAAGTAGTAAAATATTTGACACTGAACTTTTCCTTATGAATTCTCAGTCCAGGGCTTTTGATGAAAGAAAAAAAAAATGGTTTTTTAGTTATTCCTACAAAACTTGGAAACTTATAATAAATTAATAGCTACAAAAGGCTATCTTCCACCCATTATAAAGAGCTACTGCAGGGGGAAAATGGAGCCCTTCACCAATGAAATGTTTACTGAGGGTGGAACGAGATGGTGGAGTAGAAGGATGTGAGCTCACCGCTTCTCAAAAAATAACCACCAAAATCACAACTGCTAAACAACCACTGGGGGGAAAGAAAGGAAGAAAAACCACTGGAATATACCAAAAAAAGATATCCTACATCCAAAGACAAAGAAGCCACGACACGGGGGTAGGACAGGGACAATCACGATAAAATCAAAGTCCATACCCCTGGGTGGGCAACCCACAAACCACAAAACAATTATATCACAAAAGTTCTCCCACAGGAGTGAAAGTTCTGAGCCCCACATCAGGCTCAGCAGTGTGGAGGGCTGGTCTTGCGAGAAGCCCCCAGAGCATCTGGCTTTGAAGGCCAGCAAAGTCTGCTCACAGGAAAGCCACAGACGAGGGAAAACAGGAACTCCCCTCTTGGAGGATGCACACCAGGAACACAGGAAAAAGCAGGGACCTCACAAGATCCGGGGCCAGACCTAGCTGCTGATGTTGCAGTGCCCTGTGAAGGTGTGACAGGTGGGGAGGACGTGGCTCACTGCAGGGACAGACACTCGTGGTGGTGTTTCTGGGGAGTACCCACTGGCGTGAGCCCTCCTGGTGGCCACATTTTTTAACCAAGACCTGGCCCCACCCAACAGCCTGTAGGCTCTAGTGCTGGGACGCAACAAGTCAAGCAATGAACAGGGCAAGACACAGCCCCACCAATTAGCAGATAGGCTGCATAAAGGCTTTCTGAGCCCACAGCTGCCCACTAAACACAGCCTTTAATATGGCCCTGCCCACCAAAGGATGACTCCCAGGTCCACCAGCCAATAGGCAGGGACCAGTCCTTCCTACCAGGAGGCCTGCACAAGCCCCTTGGGCTGGCTTCATCCACCACAGGCAGAAAGCAGAAGCAAAAAAGAACTACAATCCTACAGCCTGTGGAAGAGAAACTGAAATCACAGAAAGAAAAAATGATATACCAGAAGAACTTGTCCCAGACAAAGGAACAAGAGAAGACCCCAGAACAGTAACTAAGTGAAGTGAAGATGGCCAATCTATGTGAAAAAGAATTTAGAGTAATGATACTAAAGATGATCCAAGATCTTGGAAAAACAATGGAGGTACAGATTGAAAATCTGGAAGATAACTAAGGGGACATTTCATTCAAAGATGGGCACAATAAAGGACAGAAACAGCAAGGACCTAACAGAAGTAAAAGAGATTAAGAAGAGATGGCAAGAATTAACAGAAGATAAAAATGGTCCTAATGGCCCATATAACCATGATGGCGTGCTCACTCACCTAGAGCCAGACATCCTGGGGTGTGAAGTCAAGTAGACCTTAGGAAGCATTACTACAAACCAAGCAAGTGGAGGTGATTGAAATCCAGTTGAGCTATTTCAAATCCTAAAAGATAATACTGTGAAAGTACTGCACTCTACATGCCAACCAATTTGGAAAACTCAGCAGTGGCCACAGGACTGGAAAAGGTCAGTTTTCATTCCAATCCCAAAGAAGAGCAATGCCAAGGAATGTTCAAACTACCGTACAACTGCATTCATTTCACATGAAGCAAGGTAGTACTCAAAATTCTTCAAGCTAGGCTTCAACAGTACATGACCCAAGAACTACCAGATGTACAAGCTGGACTTAGAAAAGGTAAAAGGAACCAGAGATCAAATTGCCCAGTATCTGCTGGATCATAGAGAAAGCAAGGGAATTCCAGAAGAACATCTACTTCTGCTACTTCTGGGTCGTGAAGATCTTTTTGTATAGTTCTGTGTATTCTTGCCACCTCTTAATATCTTCTGCTTCTGTTAGGCCCATACCATTTCTGTCCTTTTTTGTGCCCATCTTTGCACAAAAAGTTCCCTTGGTATCTCTAATTTTCTTGACGAGATCTCTAACCTTTCCCATTCTACTGTTTTCCTGTATTTCTTTGCACTGCGATCACTGAGGAAGGCTTTCTTAGCTCTCCTTGCAATTCTTTGGAACTCTGCATTTAAATGGGGGTATCTTTCCTTTTCTTCTTTGCCTTTCGCTTCTCTTCTTTTCATAGCTATTTGTAAGTCCTCCTCAGACAACCATTTTGCCTTTTTCCATTTCTTTTTCTTGGGGATGGTTTTGATCACTGCCTCTTGTACAATGTCACGAACCTTTGTATTATTATATATGTTATTACTTTAATCCCTTACTTTTAAATGTATTTGTTTAATTGATTAGATTTTAATCATTAATCAAATCTAAAATCATAATCAAAAACTACTAATATTGTAGTTATAAAGAACAAATTCTAGAGTTCTCTCCTCAACCTTGGTTCCACCAATGGCTTGCCTTGAGACTAGACAAGTACTTAATCACTCTGCAGCTCCACTTCTCTTATGGTTATTTGAAGGATTAAAAGAAATAATACATGTTCATTTCTACAATTCTACCTAGCACACAGTCAACTGTTACATGAATGGGAAAATATCTGAGGAAAAAATATCCTGTCCTTATGGGTGATTATTTCTGAGTTTACTTAAAAGAAACTTTCATTTTCTTTTACTTTCTTCTGTAATCAGGAAGCAACAAAAATTTTTAAGAAATAAAGAGAGCCCCTTTATATTTCATAGTACACTTACTTCTAAGTAATTCCCATTAAGGGAAGAGATGCTTTTAAAAATCCTTTATCACCCTTGGATTTACAAACAGTTTTGTTTTGTTTTTTTCACCCTTAATTTTACTATTTAAAAAGGAGGTAAGATTATTATCATCCAGTATTCTTACTTTAATCTCACTCCTCCATTCTACTACTTTACAGTATCAGTATTCTAAGTCCCTTATCTGCATCTGAAAAATGTTTCTTTCTTTATTGCTAGATGTTTTATCACATGGCCTTTGACTAGCTTGAGAAGAAAAAAGCTAAAATGCTATTTTTAAAAATCCTTGGGCTAGTCCAAAAAAAAAAAAAAAGCAAACAAGTAATACTAAGCAATATCAGGGTATGAATAAATTACTGTGCTTAATTTTTTGTGTGTTTTAAAAAATTATTGTAAAATACATGTAACAGAAAATTTAACATTTTAACCATTAAATACTGTGCCTTTCAGTAACATTAGGTACATTCACAATATTGTGCAACCACCACCACTACCTTGTTCCAGAACTTTTCCATCACCCCAAACAGAAACACCAGAACCATTAAGCAGCCACTCCCATTCCACGCCCTGGAAATCACAAATCTGCTTTTTGTCTCCATGAGTTTGCCTATTCTGGACACTTTTCTATAAATGGAATCATACAGTATGTGGCCTTTTATATGTGGCTTATGTTGCTCAGCATGCCTCCAACATTCACCCTTGTTCTAGCATGTATCAGTACCTCATTTGCTTTACAGTTAAATAATATTCCATTAATATTCCATTGTGTATGTGTGCGTATAATTAATCCATTCATCCATGATGGACACTGTGTTATTTCTGTGATATTCTGGGATTGTGAATAATGCTGCTATGAATATTCAAATATTTTTTATTTGAATACCTTGTTTTCAATTCTTTTGGTATATACCCAGTAGTGCAATTGTAGAGTTCTATGGTAATTTTCTGTTTAATCTTTGGAGGTACATATTTGGCTTAATTTTTATCAGAGATATCAAATAGCTTGCCAGACAAGGTTGTTTTATATTTTTAACTAAGCTGAGTGATTTGTCCTAATCAGTTCCTTTGTATTACGAAGAACTGAATTAGTTTTAGTGGTAGATTCAAATAGGTCGATTAGCTCTCACCATATGGCACATGTATGTATGTATAGCTTCACACATACAAACTACATGTTAAGCATATTAGTTTTATTTCACTCCTCACATACACCCACAAAGCTGGTAGTATCAATACCATACAACCAAGAAAATTCAAGCCTGAGAAAGGTTAAGTAAGTTCCCTAAATTAAAGAAGCTAGTAAGTATGAAAATGAGACTCCAGCTCAAATTGATCTTACTCCAAAACTCCTTCAGAGGGAGAAAATATGGCAACAATAGAATGTGGAAAAGTGACCCTATGGCTGGAAATTCCTAAGTATATTTACTAGTTATAGAACTTTCTCAAGAGTTAGTTTCCTTATCTCAAAAGTAAAACTAATAACCTCCTAAAGTTGTGGTATGATTAAACCCAACATTAGCAAAGTATTTCACAAAACATAACAAAAGTAAGTGAATGATAAATATTAACAATTATGCCTTCCCAGGGAAGTTGAAAAAATATTTTTAAAAACAAAGTAGCAATTTTAAATACTTTGCAAGTGTTTAATAACATAATAAAAATACAGTAGGCTCATTATCTAATGTGTGTTCTGATGTGATTAAAGAACAGACAATAGGTAGCTAGCTTTCTCCTCAACCAGTGAGGTATATTAAACAGGGCAATCAACAAGCAGAGTTTTATGAAGAGAAGAAAAAAAATAAGGAAATTGATGGAGAAAGACAAAAGCACATACAAAGTATTAATGAGAAAATGACAGGACCAAATTGGGAGAGAAAGAGTAATGCTCAAAGAATATGCATATATAAAAGTACTTTTTGCAGTGGGCATGCATTCAGTGTGACAAAGCTAAATATTATTTCCTAAGAAAAATCTTTACCTGATAAACCTTACAAAGATTTAGTGTGGTCACTAACTCATATTTCACTTATGAATGTGGATTATCTGGAAAATGTATACCTCTAAGAAAATGAATAGTATGATAAAAATGTAAAGTCATAAGTTATAGTCTCTATTTTTTTTAAATATTAATTTATTTCACACACTATAGATCAACATAATGTCAAAAAAACTGCACTTGATCCTGAAAAGGGCAGGAAATAACAGCTACTGTTGGGCTGAGCCATTGATGGGAAGAGATAATCAGCCATGGGCCTTAAGCATCCCCACATATCTGGGATTAGATATTACTTTGTTTACAAACTAACAAATTAGCCTGAACGCTGCCAGAATTCATCCTGGTTGGTACATTCTTACTGTGTACCAAGACTCTGAGGCCCTGACTACTGTGCAACTCATAACCTTGTAACATATCTTCCCAGACAAAGACCAGGACTGCTTATGCTAAAAGTGGTACATTCCCTAAACTCTGTTCCTAAACTGTGACATACCCAATGAGTGTGAAGAAACCACCACTTGGGGTAGAAGAAACTGTAAAGAAATACACTGATAGTCATATTTGCTGGGCTGAGAGTAATACACTCCTTTATCTCTAAGAATCTACTATCTTCTGGCAGCATTTGGAATAATTTCTTAGTCTGTAAATTGGGTAAAATCTAATCCCAGACCTGATAGCTATTAAGGTATGATTGAGACAATATTCCCAACATTATACATTTCTCCAAAAAGTAAATAATTTAATTTTTGGTGGTGAGGGAGGGTGGGGGTGAGGGAGGGGAATCATTTCATACCAGTCACACAATACAATGTAAAACAATGTTTACTCATGGTCTTTCTTCTAAATTCTAAGAGATTTAATTTATTCTCTTACTACCAAGATCATCCCTTGATAATCCCAAGATCATCATTCTTTTCCTGAAACAAAAATGTTTTCTGACGTGAAAGAAAACATTATTCTAAATTATTTTTTAAGTCTACTTACAAGTCTTTTCAATACCTAAAAAAACAGATTTTAAAAATAAAATGTTTTCAGATTCTTCGTGAATCACTAATCTCACCTGCTCCAACTGGGTGGCGAATGCTATGGTCACTGACATGATGAAGAAGTCAGTACAGTACCCTGCTGGTCCGATCTGATGGTAGCCTCCCTCCTCATTCAGCACTGCCACGATGTCCTTTGGGTCAAGTCCAGACAGGCTGGCAGGTACTTTATGGAAAAAAACCACAATTAACTACATTGTAGTTTGCCATAAACTAGTATAAGATTTTGTAAGCTGGTTATACTTTTTCATTTACTTGGCCATTTTCACAGACACAGTTAATATCTCAGTAAGGTCTCCTTTGACTTCAGTTTAATAAACCTCATAAGAAAGGCATCACAGGTTGCCTGAAGGAAATGAATCTAAACTGTGAACTGAAAAATAAGCAAAACCTGGCTGAAAAGAGCAAAGTGACTACATAGAGGAAAAGGTATTCTAGGGAGAAGGAACAATATATACAAAAACTCAAGAGGCAAGAGAAAGGATGTGGTTAGAGAACTGAAACAGGTGTGGCATGCTGGACCATAATACAAGGACTTAGGTACAGAAAGAGGAGAGAGGCCACATCATAAAGAGTCTTCTTGAAGACCATGCTGAAACATTTGGACAGTGTTCTAAGAATAACAGAAAACAGTAAACAATTTTGAGAAGAACAGATATAAGCAAACAGGCTTCGCTATGAAGAGATGGCAGAGGGATAGGGGTTTTTGCAACTGATTAAGTTGAAAAATGAAACTACATAAAACTAAAGTAACAGACAATATTCAGTGTTAGGGAGACTGCCAGCAAGTCAGCACTCTCCATGTTGGTAGGCACAGACCAGTTCAACCTTTTAAAGGGTAACACATCAGAGCTTACCAAAACTTTATACATGCATACCCTATTTACCAGCAAACCCTGACACCTTCAGGAATTAATCCTGAAGAAATATGCTTATGGCAGCACTGGCTAAAAGTAGCTGAATGGTTAAGAGCACAACCACCACAGTCACACAGACCAAAGTTCCAACCCAAGTTCTGCTATTCAGTGGGTTGTATGGGGAAATTATACCAGTCCTTTAGTCTCCAGCTTTTCTTCTGAAAATCTTTTACACTGCTGTTGAGAAGATCACATTAGATAAAATACAGCACTTAGCATAGTGCCTGACAAGTACTTTAATAAAGTACTTAAAGTCAAAATACTAACTATGATGGGTCTCATTATCAGAAATGGAAAACACTAGGATAAATCTTGTGAAGGAGTAAAAAGACTGAACACGTCAATGTGAGTATATGTTGTTAGATATATATATGGACAAATAAATATACAGAAGTATATATGTATATGTACATGTGTTTGAGTACATATATCCACGTGTATACATACATGGGAATGGCAACAGCCCAACAGCAACTAGCACACCTAGCAGCCGAATCCAGACTTCTAAACATCATTCTTTTCTAAAAAAAAGCAGAGCTCCTTATAGAAATAGCTGAATCCAGGACTGAGATAGGGAAAGTATAGGATGAACTTAGACTATCTTCTTACAGCAAAAAAAAAAAAAAAAAAAAAAAGCTCAAAGAATTACTGATGTACTAAAAAACAGATGATTAAAAGAGTTCTTAATGCTCAAATCTCTGACAAATAATGATGGTTAAAGATTATAACCCACTAAACTAAGAGAAAACTATAAGTCCATATTTAGATAATATAAATAAGTGAATAAATTGAAGGTATCAGGAAGAATAAATATTTTTCTAAATTTCTAACTCTTCCGCACAAAATGTTTATTAATTACAAAGGAAAACACAGACACACACCACGTTAATCAAATAATCAAGTGAACATCATCAGTAATGAGACTAAATCAAATAGTGCACCAACCAATAAGATGCAATGAGAAGAGAGCATCTTGATACTCCTGCCAAAGATGCCTAACCAAAATCCAGTGTCAGACAAGCCCAAAATGTACAGGGGACACATCTTCACCAAAAGACTGAAACTGATCTTCTGAATAGAATGCTCTCCTCCCCCTTACCACTCACTGCATTAGAAGTATATCAGGTCCATCTTTCAATAAAAAATTATAATGCATACTAAAAGACCCAAAAAAAAAAAAATCCATAACCTATGCTTTCATCTTAAGAAAATAGGAGCAAATAAAATTAAAAGTGAGCAGAAGAGAAATAAAAACTAGAACCAAAATCAATGAAATTGAAACCAAGGAATCAATGGGGAAAAAATTAACAAAATCAAAAGCAAGCTGGCTCTTTGAAAAAGATCAGTAAGTATGTAGCCAGCCTGGGGGTGGGGGACACAATTTAATATCATCAAAAATGAAAGAGGGGATATCACTATAGATTTCATGTACATTAGCAGTTTAATGAAAGAATACTATAAACAACTCTATGTCCACAAATTTGATAACCTAGATGAAACAGAAAATTCTTTTTAAAAACAATCTGCCAAAACACACATAGGAAGAAACAACCTGAATAGGCCTATATAATGAAACTGAATCAATAACTTCAGAAAACAGAAAGTACTAGATCCAGATGGGTTCACTAGTGAATTCTACCTAACATTCACCATAATTTCTGGAAGAAATTATACCAATCCTCTACAATTTTTTTTCACAAGTCAGAAGCAGAGAGAATACTTTCTAACTCATTATATGGGGCTAGCATTGTCCTAATATGAAATCTAGGCAAAGACATTACAAGAAAACAACAGACCTACATCTTTCATGATCAAAGATATAAAAATTATCAACCAAGTATTAGACAATCAAACTGAACACATAAAAAGAACTACATACCACAACGAAATGAGATTTATTCAAGGAAAACAAAGCTGGTTCAACATTCAAAAAGCCATGAATATAACCCACTATGTCAACAGACTAAAGATGAAAACTCACGTGATCTTATCAATACATGCAGAAAAACCATCTGACAAAATCCAACACTTACTCATGATAAAACACTATCTGTAAGCTAGAAATAGGGAGTAACCTCCTTACCTTGATAAAGAGCATCTATAAAAATCTACAGCTAACATCATACTTATTGGTGAGAGGCTTTCCCACTAAAATCAAGAGCAAGGCAAGGATGTCCCCTTTCACTCTGCTTTTCAATAGTACTCTGGAAATCCTAGCTGTTGCTGTAAAACAAGAAAAGGAAACAAAGTCATGCAGGTTGGGAAGAAAGACACTAAACTGCCTTTGTTTGCAGGTAAGTGTAGAATGTCCATCTATGGAAAACCAAAACCGGAACCAAAAAACCCTAATCTTGGAACTAATAATAAATAACTATAGTGCAGGAGACAAGGTAAACATGCAAAAGCCAATTGCTTTCCTACAGATCAAGAATAAACAAGTCGAATTTTAAATTTAAAACACCATTTACAGAGAATTAACCATCATGGAGACAAGATGGTAGAGTAATATTGTACATAAGGTCACTTTTCAAAAAAAATCAAAATTGCAACTAAATGATGAACAATCATTAACCAAAAAACAAGCAAAACAAACAAACAAAAAACAACAACACTGGAACCTACCAAAAAAGATATCCTACATCCAAAGACAAAGAAGCCACAAGAGGGTAGGAGAGGCACAAATGCAATAAAATCAAAATGCCAGTCCCACTAGATGGGCAACTCACAAACTGGAAAATAATTATATTGCTGAGGTAGTTCTGAGCCCCACGTCAGGCTCCCCAGCCTGAAGGTCCAATATCAGGAAGAGCCCTCAGAGCAAACTGACTTTGAACTCAGCAAGCAGGGTTTGATTGCAGGAAATTCACAGTACTGAAGGGAACAAAACTCCACTCTCAGAGAATGCACACAGAGTCTCCTGTATACCACAACCAGGGTAAAAAGCAAACAAACAGTGATCTAATAAAAGCCTGGGCCAGACCTACCTGCTGGAATCAGAGTGTCTCTGGCAGAAGCAGGGCTTGGGTATGGCTCACTGCAGGGACAAAAACACTGGTGGCAGTAATTCTGGGGAATACTCATTGGCATGAGCTCTCTTGGAGGGTGCTATTTTCTCCCCAAGATCTGGTCCCAACCAATAGCCTGTAGACTCCAGTGCTGGGATACCTGAAGTCAAACCAATAGCAGGAACACAGCCCCACCAATCAGCAAATAGGCTGCCTAAAGTCTTTCTGAGCCCACAGCTGCCCACTAAACGCACCCCTTGACACGGCTCTGCCCACCAGATGGTCAAGAACCAGGTCCACCCATAAGTGAGCAGGAACCCACCCATAAGTGAGCAGGAACCAGTCTCTCTCACAAGGAAGCCTGTACAAGCCTCTTAGGCCTCATCCACCAGGGGTCAAAAAGCAGAAGCAAGAAGACTATTCGATGATGACTACTTCACTTTCACAACCCTGCAGTCTGTGGAACAAAAACCACAATCACAGAAAGTAGACAAAATGAGACATCAGAGGAGTAACTCCCAGATCAAGTAAAAATATAAAACCCCAGAAGAACAACAACAAAGTGGAGATACACAATCTACACAAAAAAGAATTTAGAGTAATGACAGTTAAGATGATCCAAGACCTCAAAAACAGAATGAAGGCAGAGAATGAGAAGATACAAGAAATGTTTAATAAAGAGCTAGAAGACCTAAAGAACAAACAGAGATCAACATTACAAGAACTGAAAAGAAAAATATACTACAGGAATCAATGGCAAGTTAAATGAGGCAGAAGAACAGATAACTGAGCTGGAAGACATATGGTGGATATACTGCTGCAGAGCAGAATAAAGGGAAAAAAAGGAAAACAAATAAGGACAGTCAAAGAGACTCATGGTACATTAAAAGCAATGTTCACATTTTTTTCCCTGGTAGCTCAGTTGGTAAAGAATCTGCCTGCAATGAAGGAGACTCTGGTTCAATTCCTGGGTCAGGAAGATCTGGTGGAGAAGGGATAGGCTACCCACTGCAGGATTCTTGGGCTTCCCGTTTGGCTCAGCTGGTAAAGAATCTGCCTGCAATGCAAAAGACCAGGGTTTGATCCCTGGGTTGGGAAGATCCCCTGGAGACCGGAAAGGCTACCCACAGCAGTATTCTGGCCTGGAGAATCCCATAGACTGTAGAGTCCATGGGGTCGCAAAGAGATGAACATGACTGAGCGACTTTCATTCACATTATAGGGTCTCAGAGGAGAAGAGAGAGAAAGGGTCCAAGAAAATATCTGAAGAGATTATACCTGAAAACTTCCCTAACATGAGAAAGAAAACACTCACTCAAGACCAGGAAGCTCAGAGAGTCCCAGGCAGGATAAACCCAAGGAGGAATACAGGCAAATATCACTGATGAACACAGATACAAATAACAAAATACTAGCGAACTATATCCAACAATATATTAAAAGGATCACACAGCTCGATCAAGTGGAGTTTATTGCAGAGATGCAAGGATTCTTCAGTACTGCTCACCACTAGAGAAAGCTCATGAAGCAATGAAGACACAGCAAAGCCCAAAATAAGAATAAATAACTATTATAAAATCATATGCTATTAGGGGATACAAAAAACCCTTTTCACAAAATTCAACACCCATTAATGATTGAAAACTCTCTGGAAAGTGGGCAAAGAGGGAACTTACCTCAACATAATAAGCTATATATGACAAACCCACAGCTAACATCATTCATAAAAGTGAAAAGCTGAAAGCATTCCCTCAAGATCAGGAACAAGTTAAGAACATCCACTATCACCACTTTTATTCAACATAGTTTTGGAAGTCCTAGCCATGGCAGTCAGAGAAGATAAAGGAACAAAAGGAATCCAGATAGGAAAAGAAGTAAAACTATCACTGTTAGAAGATGACATGACACTATATATAGAAAATCCTAAAGATGCAACCAGAAAACTACAACAATGGATTCAGTAAAGTTGCAAGATACAAAATTAATGCACAGGAACCTCTTGCATTTCAATATATTAACAATGAAAGATCAGAGAGAAATTAATGAAATAATTCTACTTACCATGATATCAAAAGTAATAAAATACCTAGAATAATCCACCTAAGGAGGCAGAAGACTTGTACTCAGAAAACCATAAAATACTTATGAAAGAAATTAAAGATAACATAAAACAGATATCAAATTCTTGGATTGCAAGAATCAATATTCTCAAAATGACTATACCACTCAAGGCAAACTACAGATTCAATGCAATCCCCATCAAATTACCAAAGGCATTTACTGCAGATGTAGAACAAAAATTTTTTTAATTTGTATGGAGACACAAAAGACCCCAAAGAGCCAAAACAATTGTGAGAAATAAAAACGGAGCTGGAGGAATCAAGCGCTCCAACTTCAGACCATACTACAAAGCTATAGCAATCAAAACAGTATGGCACTGGCACAGAAACAGAAATACTGATCAATGGAACAGGAGAGAACACCCAGAAATAAACCCACACACCTAAAGTCAATTAATCTATAACAAAAGAGACAAGAATATACAATGGAGAGAAGTCCCTTCAGTAAGTGGTGTTGGGAAAACTGGATAGCTATCTGTAAGAGAATGAAATAAGAACATTCTCTAACATTGACACAAAAATAAACTCAAAATGGGTTAAGGACCTAAATATAAGACCAGAAACTATAAAACCGTTCAGAGGAAATCATAGGAAAAACACTCTTTAACAGAAATTTCAGAAATATCTTTTTCAATCTGTCTCTTAGAGTAACGGAAATAAAAACACAAATAAACCAATGGACTAAAAAGAGCTACCATATGATCCGGCAATCCTATTCCTGGTCAAATGTCCAGAGAAAAACCATAATTTGAAAAGACACATGCATCCCAATGTTCACTGCAGCACTATTTACAATAGCCAGCACATGGAAGCAACCTAAATGTCCATTGACAGAGGAATGGTTTTAAAAAAATGTGGTGCATATATACAATGGAATATTGCTCAGTCATAAAAAGATCAAAATAATGCCATTTGTAACAACATGGATGGACCCAAAGATTGTAACACTAAGTGAAGTAAGTCAGAGAAAGACAAATATGATATTGCTTATATGTGGAATTTTAAAACATGGTACAAACGCATCCATTCACAGAACAAAAATGGTATCACAGATGTAGAAAACAAATTTATAGTTACCAAGGGGGAAGCAGGGAAGGATAAATTAGGAGATTGTGATTGATATATACATACTACTATATATAACATAAGGTCCTACTACGTAGCACTGAGCACTCTACTCCATATTGTGTAATGACCTATATGGGAACAGCACCTTAAAAAAAGAGGATCTACATATGTGTATAACTGATTCATTTTGCCATACAGCAGAAATTAACACATTATATCTACCATACTCCAATAAAAAGTAACTTAAAAAAATTAAAAAGGGACCTAATTCAACACAGAAGCTTTTACACAGCAAAAGAAACCATGAACAAAACATAAAGACAACCCACAAAATGACAGAAAATATTTGCAAACGATGTGACCAAAAAGGGATTAGTCTCCAAAATTTACAAACAGCTTATGCAGCTCAATATCAAGAAAACAAACAACCCCATAAAAAAATGGTCAGCAGGGGCTTTCCTGGTGATCTAGTGGTTAAGAATCCACCTGCCAACACAGGGGACACAGGTTCGATCCCTCGTCTAGGAAGAGCCCACATGCCATGGAACAAATAAACTCATGTAACACAACTTCTGAGTCCACACACCACAAATACTGAAGTCCACAAGTCTAGAGCCTGTGCTCCTAATAAGAGAAGCAATTGCAATGAGAAGCTCATGCACTGCAACGAAGAGTAGTCCCTGCTTGCCACAACTAGAGAAAGCACACACACAGCAAAGAAGACCAGTGTAGCCAAAACTAAATGAATAAATGAATCTTTTTTAAAAAATGGGCCTACATAGGCATTATATAGAGGACCTATATAGACATTTCTCCAAAGAAGACATACAGATGGCCAAGAGGCACATGAAAAGATGCTCAGCATCATGAATTGTTAAAGAAATTCAAATCAAAACTACAATGTAGTATCACCTCACAGCAGTCAGAATGGCCATCATCAAAAAGTCTATAAAGGAAAGAACAAGATGGTGAAGGAGTAAGTGGACATGGAATCCATTTCTCTCCACAGATACATCAGGAATACACCTTCAGACACAGATGTGCACGCAGAACACCAGCTGAGAGTGGACAGGAGTACCTGACCTGTGGAAAAGAATATATAGAACCATACAAAACTCAGGAGGAGGAAGGAGCTAGGGGGAAAACAGGAGTATCAGTAGGACTGGACCTGCCCTCGGCAGGTGGGGGAACTGAAGCAGGAGTCCAATCCCCACACTGGGGCAACTGTCTGAGTCAGAGGAGGAACATTTAAGGCTGACTGAAACAGCTGATTGTGGCAGGCTAAATGGAATGAGAATCAGACAGTCCTCGCTGCAGCAATACATACCCTGAACAGGGACACAAGTCCCCTGGAAAGTGCAGCAGCTGGGAGGTGGAGTTTAGGGATTGTGGAGCAATCCCAGGGCGAGGATTGCTGTTGACTGTGGAGAGACAGATCAAGGGGATATGAGGGAGGAGACTGTGGTGGGAAATGCCTGTAGAGGAAAGCTGCCGTAAAAGCATAAAAGCCACAGAAGCAAGGCGATACTGCTGAGTCAAGAGTAAGGGGTGGACCATCACCAGAGCCTCTCTTTCCCCACACACCAGCATTGGCAGCTGAACAACAGAAAGGCTGGCCCATCAAATGCCTGATGCACTGAACTACAGAGTAGGACCCCACCCAGGGTGCCCCTTTAAGTGCCTGATGCACTGATCTACAGAGTATGACCCCAGCCAGGGGGGCCCCTTCTAAGTGCCTGTGGCACTGAACAACAGAGAAGGATCCCAGGCAAGGGAGCCCTCTAACTGCCTGAATAGGCGGAGCTACGGAGAAAAACAGGTCAAAGAGGCCTTCTGATCGCCAGCTACAAGAGGCTGGGAAAAAAGACTCTGGTAGGGCCATAACTCCTAAGGCAGAGGCAGTCCCTGTCCCTGCACACTTGGTGCCACCAGGATCCCCATAAGCCAAGCAGCCGCACCACCTTCACACTTAACTCTAACTGGGGCAGAGCTGCCACAGGCTAAAAATATCTTGCATCTATGCGCGCAGGGTCACTTTGGTAGTGTCTGACTCTTTGAGACCTTGTAGACCGTGGCCTGCCAGGTTTCTCTGCCAGGGAGGCAGGTTCTCCAGGCAAGAATACTAGAGCATGTGGGCCAATACTGGTTGCCATACCCTTCTAGAGCACTATATTTCCTGCTGCCCTAGCCACCAACTCCCCTGAGTACCTGGTGCTGCCAGAACCCCTGCGACCCAAGCAGCTGCACCACCTCTACACCTGGCCCTCACAGGGGCAAACCCAAGTCCTCCAGGGCAGCCTCAGGAGCAACAGTGGACAACAGCCCCAGTGGACAACCCACATGCAGAGCTGGAAATAAAATCACAATTGAAACCCAGGGGCAGGGAGGCGCCAAGATGGCAGAGGAGTAGGACGGGGAAAACACTTTCTCCCCCACAAATTCATTAAAAGAGCATTTAAACATCGAGTAAATTCCACAAAACAGCTTCTGAATGCCGGCAGAGGACATCAGGCACCCAGAAAAGCAACCCAACTCTTCGAAAGGAGGTAGGAAAAAATATTAAAGACAATAAAAGAGACAAAAGAGGGAGGGACGGAGTTCCGTCCCGGAAGGGAGTCTTAAAAGAGAGAAGTTTCCAAACACCAGGAAACCTTCTCACTGCCGAATCCGTGCCGAGCTTTGGAAGCACAGAGGGCAACATAACAGGGAGAAAAAATAAATAAACAATTAAAACTCGCAGATTGCGAGCCCTACGGTAACTCCTCCAGCGGAGAAGCAGCGCAGACGCCTGCATCCGCCATTAGCAAGCGGGGGCTGGGCAGGGAGGCGCGGCGCGGGCTGCATCGCTGAGAGTAAGAATCTGGCCTGAATACCCTGAGCACTATCTGAGCGAAATAATTTGGGCTAGCAAACCAGACTGTGGGATATCTACCATGCGAAAAGCCAGCCCTAACCTAAGACACCACCAGCCTGCGCACGGAACAAAGGACTAAACAGAGATAGCCGGCTGCAGACCTTCCCCCTCCGGTGACAGGCAGCCAGAGCCGGAAGGGGGCAATCGCAGCCCCAGAGAGACATTATCTATAAAACTGGCTTCTTTGCTAACTAAAACTTATTGGGGGTCTGGACGGTCAACATCTGCCTGAGAAGGTGCGCCGGTTTTACACCCAGATAACCGAGTGGCGGGGAGGCGATAAGTCGCAGCATTGGCGCTCGCCAAACACCTCATCACCTGAGCTGCTCGGACCTGGGAAGAGCACAAAACGCAGGCCCAACTGAGTCTGCGCCTCTGAGGACTACCTGAGTGCCTGAACCTGAGCGGCTTGGACCTGGGAGGTGCATGCAACCCAGGGCCAGCCTCGGATTGTTCCCGGTGCAACAACCTAGAGCCCGAGCAGTGTGGGCAG
The DNA here is from genome assembly GCF_032452875.1 of Bos javanicus. Lineage (NCBI taxonomy): Eukaryota > Metazoa > Chordata > Mammalia > Artiodactyla > Bovidae > Bos > Bos javanicus. The sequence continues at coordinate 30,020,640 of NC_083874.1, read as the reverse complement.
GGAGGCTACACGCGCCGTGAGCGGGGGCAGACCCAGGGTGGCTGAGGCACTGCGAGCGCACGCCAGTGTCATTTGTTTGCAGCATCCCTCCCACCCTCCCTCCCCACAGCGTGACTGAACAAAGAGAAGAAATACAGCTCCACCCACCAGAACACCGACACAAGCTTCCCTAACCAGGAAACCTTGACAAGCCACCTGTACAAACCCACACACAGCGAGGAAACGCCACAATAAAGAGAACTCCACAAACTGCCAGAATACAGAAAGGACTCCCAAACTCAGCAATTTAAACAAGATGAAGAGACAGAGGAATACCCAGCAGATAAAGGAACAGGATAAATGCCCACCAAACCAAACAAAAGAGGAAGAGATAGGGAATCGACCTGATAAAGAATTCCAAATAATGATAGTGAAATTGATCCAAAATCTTGAAATCAAAATGGAATCACAGATAAATAGCCTGGAGACAAGGATTGAGAAGATGCAAGAAAGGTTTAACAAGGACCTAGAAGAAATAAAAAAGAGTCAATATATAATGAATAATGCAATAAATGAAATTAAAAACACTCTGGAGGCAACAAATAGTAGAATAACAGAGGCAGAAGATAGGATTAGTGAATTAGAAGATAGAATGGTAGAAATAAATGAATCAGAGAGGATAAAAGAAAAACGAATTAAAAGAAATGAGGACAATCTCAGAGACCTCCAGGACAATATTAAACGCTACAACATTCGAATCATAGGGGTTCCAGAAGAAGAAGACAAAAAGAAAGACCATGAGAAAATACTTGAGGAGATAATAGTTGAAAACTTCCCTAAAATGGGGAAGGAAATAATCACCCAAGTCCAAGAAACCCAGAGAGTCCCAAACAGGATAAACCCAAGGCGAAACACCCCAAGACACATATTAATCAAATTAACAAAGATCAAACACAAAGAACAAATATTAAAAGCAGCAAGGGAAAAACAACAAATAACACACAAGGGAATTCCCATAAGGATAACAGCTGATCTTTCAATAGAAACTCTTCAAGCCAGGAGGGAATGGCAAGACATACTTAAAATGATGAAAGAAAATAACCTACAGCCCAGATTATTGTACCCAGCAAGGATCTCATTCAAGTATGAAGGAGAAATCAAAAGCTTTTCAGACAAGCAAAAGCTGAGAGAATTCTGCACCACCAAACCAGCTCTCCAACAAATACTAAAGGATATTCTCTAGACAGGAAACACAAAAATGGTGTATAAACTCGAACCCAAAACAATAAAGTAAATGGCAACGGGATCATACTTATCAGTAATTACCTTAAACGTAAATGGGTTGAATGCCCCAACCAAAAGACATAGACTGGCTGAATGGATACAAAAACAAGACCCCTACATATGTTGTCTACAAGAGACCCACCTCAAAACAGGGGACACATACAGACTGAAAGTGAAGGGCTGGAAAAAGATTTTCCATGCAAATAGGGACCAAAAGAAAGCAGGAGTCACAATACTCGTATCAGATAAATTAGACTTTAAAACAAAGGCTGTGAAAAGAGACAAAGAAGGTCACTACATAATGATCAAAGGATCAATCCAAGAAGAAGATATAACAATTATAAATATATATGCACCCAACATGGGAGCACCGCAGTATGTAAGACAAATCCTAACAAGTATGAAAGGAGAAATTAACAATAACACAATAATAGTGGGAGACTTTAATACCCCACTCACACCTATGGATAGATCAACTAAACAGAAAATTAACAAGGAAACACAAACTTTAAACGATACAATAAACCAGTCAGACCTAATTGATAGCTATAGGACATTTCATCCCCCCCCCCCCCAAAAAAAAAAGAGACTGCTCACTATGGCAATTATTGAAGCTGACTTAGGGTGACATAGAGGCTTATTTCCCTTTACCCTTCTGAGTTCTTAGCTGAGGATCTCTGTAAGAAATGACAGAATAGCAGGACAAAATCAAACAGAAGTTTATTAACATAAAAAATAAAATAAAATAAAATAAAAAGGAAGCAAATTCTAAAAAAAAAAAAAAAAAGAAACCCAGGGGCAGTGAGGCTAAAGAAGAAGACCCAAAACCTTCCCACCAGCTAGCTATACAAGCTGCAAATTAAATCCACACGATCAACTAGGAAGACTATGTGTCTATGGAATATATAAAAGGTCATTGAGAGCTCCCACAAAAGAAAACACACTAGTTCTGATAGCTGGGGACATTGGAGGCAAGAACACACAGGAGTAGGACCAGATTACAATCTGAGTTGTGCCCACAGCAGGTTCAGAGATCAGTCAGCACAGTGTTGGAGGGCATCCTAGGGAGGGGAGGTAGACTGTGACTCCCAGCAAGAGAAAAGACTCCGACAGCAGTGACTTAAGAAAAACATTAATTATTCTTATGTTTTGACTTGTTCTGTAGATACTTTTGGATTTTTTTCTACCCGCCACCCCCCCCACCGTTGTAGTTGTCGATTTTATTGACACTATGAAATCTAATTAAGCTTTTGAGCTTTTTTTTTTCCCCTCTCATTCACATTTTTTATGGTTGTTATAAACCTCTGCCTCTACACTGGGCTTGTGCAATTCTGTGGAGTTTTCCTTTTATTTTTCTTTTTTAATTTTAATTTCTAATTTTTTAAACCTATTGTTATTTTTTCTACATTTATTCCTTTGTTTGCTTTTCCTACTGTTCTTTTCCCCTTGCAGTTAATCTTTAATGTATATAAATCTTTTTATCTATCTCTATTTAACTTTGTGTATCTATTTTTTCTTTTCTTTCTTTCATCTTAAAATATTGGTTAGTTTTATTTTCATTGCTTTATTCCCCAATTGGCACCTTGCTTTAGTTTTGATTTCCAGTTTGTGCTTTAGTTAGTTTTGCTCTGGTAGATATAATTTTTGGTTTCCTTGTTTGCTGGGTCAATCTATTGTACTTTATTTTTGTTGGACTGTTTTGATTTTGCTATTGGGTGAATATGTATATGTGTATATTCAGTCACACTTTTTATTGCTGATATAAACCTCTGCCTCTAAATTGGGCTTTTGCAGGTCTATGGAGTTTCCTTTTTTTTTTCCTTTTTTCTTTCTGCTTCCATTTCTTTTTCTCCTTCTATTCTTTTTTATAATTTTAGTTTTTAATTTTTTTAAACCTATATTTTTTTCTACATTTATTCCTTTGTTTGCCTTCCCTACTGCTCTTTTCCCCTTGCAGTTAAACTTTAATGTATATAAATCTTCTTCATCAACCTCTATTTAACTTTCTATATCTTTTCTTTCTTTCCCTTCCTCTCAACATATTTGTTAGCTCTATTTTCATTGCTTTATTACCCACTTGGCACCTAGCTTTAGTTTTGTTTTCCAGTTTGTGCTTTAGTTCGTTTTGTTCTTAACTGGTAAATACAGTTTCTGATTTCCTTTGTTCATCTGGTCAATCTACTATACTATATTTTTGTGGGACTGTTTTGACTTTTCTCATGGGTGTATATGTATATGTGTATATTCCAATATTTTAATTATTATTTGCCTGATTTTGTCACTGCCATTTGTCTGGGGTTTATCTTTGGTTTCTCATTTTTGGATTATTTGTTTTAATCTCACTTAATGCCATAACAAACCACTTGTGGAATCTTCATTCCTGACCAGAGATCAAGCCCTGAGCCTTTGAAGTGGGAGCACTGACTCCAAGACCCTAGACTACCAGAGAACGAACCTTAGGATCAAACAGTGAGAACAAACACAAAGGAAATCACTAGAATACAAGACCCAACCCAGCATCACCCAACTCCCAGTAGCACCCTGTGCAGGATGCCTCATCTAAACAACAAACAAAAATATAAACCCAATCATCAGCAGACAGGATTACCACCTCACTCAGCCTTCCCCATCAGAGGAAAAACAAACAAAAATTATACCCTACCCAAAGCTTACAAAAACCACTGGACCAACCTAAAGAGGGTAGAAACTAAAAGGAAGAAAGAATTCAACCCTGAAGCCTGGGAAAAGGAGACCTCAAACACTATAAGTTAAAAAAAAAAAGAAAAAGCAGAGAAATACTACACAAATAAAGGAACACACTAGAAACAGAGAAGTCCAAATAAATGAAGAGGAAACAGGCAAACTACCTGAAAAAGAATTCAGAATAATGATAGTAAGTATGATCAAACACCTTGAAAATAATATGGAGAAAATGTAAGAATCAATTAACCAAGACCTAGAAGAATTAAAGAATAAACATACAGAGACAAACAACACAACTACTGAAATTAAAAATACTCTAGAATGAATCAATAGCAGAATATCTGAAGCAGAAGAACGAATCAGTGAGCTGGAAGATAAAATGGTGGAAATAACTTTTGAAGAGCAGATAAAGTAAAAAGAATGAAAAGAGCTGAGGATATTCTCAGAGACCTCTGGAACAATATCAAACACACCAATATTCAAATTATAGGGGTGCCAGAAGAAGAAGAGAAAAAGAAAGGGTATGAGAAAATTTTTGAAGAGATTTTACTTGAAAATTTCCCAAACATGGAAAAAGAAATAGTCAATCAAGTCCAAGAGGCACAAAGACTCCTATACAGGATAAACCCAAGGAGAAACACACCAAGACACATATTAATCAAACTAACAAAGACTAAACACAAAGAAAGAATATTAAAAGCAGCAAGGGAGAAGCAACAAGCAACATACAAGGGAAACCCCTTACGTTTAATAGCTGATCTTTCAGCAGAAACTCTGCAGGCCAGAAGGGAATGGTAGGATATATTTAAAGTACTGAAAGGGAAAAAGTACAACCAAGATTACTGTACCCATCAAGAATCTCATTCAAAATTGATGGAAAAATAAAAAGCTTTTCAGACAAGCAAAAGTTAAAGACAATTCAGTACCACCAATCAGCTTTACCACAAATGTTAAAGGGACTTATATAGTCAAGAAATACAAGAAAAGAAAAAAGATCTACAAAGTCAAACCCAAATCATTAAGAAAATGGCAACAGGAACAAATATATCAATAATTACTTTAAATGTAAACAGATTAAATGCTCCAACCAAAAGACACAGACTGGCTGAATGGATACAAAAACAAGACACATATATATGCTGTCTACCAGAAACCCACTTCAGACCTAAAGACACGTATAGACTGAAAGTGAGAGGATGGAAAAATATATTCCACGCAAATGGGAAGCAAAAGAAAGCTGGTGTAGCAATCCTCCTATCAGACAAAACAGATCTTAAAGAATATTACAAGAGATAAGGAAGGACACTACATAATAATCGAGGGATCAACTTAAGAAGACTTAACAACTGTAAACATGTATGCACCCAGCATAGGAGCACCTCAATACATAAGACAAACACTAACAGACATAAAAGGAGAAATTGACAGTAACACCATAATACTAGGAGACTTTAACACCCCACTCACACCAATGGACACATCATCAAAACAGAAAATTAATAAGGAAGCACAAGTCTTAAATGATACATTAGATGAAATGGATCTCATAGATTGTATCTTCAGGACATTGCAACAAAATGCAGAAGAATACACCTTCTTCTCAAGTGCACATGGAACATTCTCCAAGAAAGACCATATCTTGGGTCACAAATCAAACCTCAGTAAATTTAAGAAAATTGAAATCGTATCAAGCATTTTCCAACCACGACGCTATGAGACTGGATATCAATTACAGGAAAAAAAAACTGTAAGAAATGCAAACACATGGCGATTAAACAACACATTTCTAAATAACCCACAGGTTACTGAAGAAATCAAAAAGGAAATAAAAAAAATTCTAGAAACAAATGACAATGAAAACATGACAACTCAAAACCTATGGGGTGCAGCAAAAGCAGTTCTAAGAGGGAAGTTTATAGCAATACAATCCTACCTCAAGAAACAAGAATAACATCAAATGGACAACCTAACTTTACACCTAAAACAACTGGAAAAAGAAGAACAAAAAAACCCCAAAATTAGTAGAAGGAAAGAAATCATAAAGATCCGAGCAGAAATAAATGAAAAAGAAATAAAAGAAACAATAGTAAAGATTAATAAAACTAAAAGCTGGTTGTTTGAGAAGATAAACAAAATTGAGATACCTTTAACCAGACTCATCAAGAGCAAGAGAGAGAAGAATCAAATCAACAAAATCAGAAATGAAAAAGGACAGGTTACAATAGCAATGAAGAAATACAAAGGACTTTAAGAGAGTATTATGAACAACTATATGGCAATAAAATGGATAACCTGGAAGAAATGGACAGATTCTTAGAAAAGATCAATCTTCCAACACTGAACAAACAAGAAATAGAAATTATGAGCAACTCAATTACAAGCACTGACACTGAAGCTGTGATCAAAAATCTCCCAAAAAACAAAAGCCCAGGACCAGGTATTTTCACAAGAGAATTCTGTCATTTAGAGAAGAGCTAATGCCTATCCTTCTAAAACTTTTTCAAAACATTGCAGAGGAAGGAACAGTTCCACACTCGTTCTACGAGGCCACCACCCTGATACCAAAACCAGGCAAAGACAACACAAAAAAAAGAAAACTGCAGGCCAGTATCACTGATGAACATATATGCAAAAATCCTTGGGAAAATTTTAGCAAACAGAATTCAGCAACACATCAAAATGCTCATACACCATGATCAAGTTGGGTTTATTCCAGGCATGCAAGGATTCTTCAATATACACAAATCAATCCATGTGATACACCATACTAACAAATTGAAAGATAAAAACCATATGATCATCTCAATAGATGCAGAAAAAGCCTTTGACAAAATTCAGCACCCCATTTATGATGAAAACTTTTCAAAAAAAAGGGCACAGAAGGAACCTACCTCAACATAGTAAAGGGAAAATATATGATAAGCCTACAGCAAACATTATTCTCAATGGTGAAAAACTGAAAGCATTCCCCCTAACATCAGGAACAAGACAAGGGTGTCCACTTTCACCACTATTATTCAACATGCTTCTGGATGTCCTAGCTACAGCAATCAAAGAAAAAGAAATAAAAGGAATCCAGATCAGAAAAGAAGTAAAGCTCTCACTGTTTGCACATGACATGATATTATACATAGAAAACCCTAAAGATAGTAACAGAAAATTACTAGAGCTAATCAGTGAATTTACCAAAGTTGCAGGATACAAAATCAATACACAGAATTCACTTGCATTTCTATATACTAACAATAAAAAATCAGAAAGGAATTAAGGAATCAATCCTATTCACCACTGCAACAAAAAGAGTTAAATATCTAGGAATAAACTTACCTAGGGAGACAAAAAAACTGTACACAGAAAATTATAAGACATTAATAAAAGAAATCAAAGACAACATAAACAAATTCCATATTCCTGGGTAGGAAGAATCAATATTGTGGAAATGACTATACTACCAAATGCAATCTACAGATTCAGTGCGTTCCCAGCAAATTACCAACGGCATTTTTCACAGAAGTAGAACAAAAAATTTCACAATTCATATAGAAACACAAAGACTCCAAATGGCCAAAGCAGTCTTAAGAAGGAAGAATGGAGCTGAAGGAATCAACCTTCCTGACTTCAAAGCTACAGTATTATACTTCAAAGCTACAGTCATCAAGACTGTATGGTACTGGCACAAAAACAGAAATATAGACCAATGAAACAAGATAGAAAGCCAAGAAATAAACCCATGCACCTATGGGGACCTTATTTTTTACAAACAAGATATACAATGGGGCAAAGATAGCCTCTTCAATAAATGGTGCTGGGAAAACTGGATAGCTACATGTAAAAGAATGAAATTAGAACACTTCCTAACACCACACAAAGATAAACTCAAAATGTATTAAAGACCTAAATATAAGACCAGAAACTATAAAACTCTTAGAGGAAAACACAGGCAGATCACTCGAGGACATAAAGCAAGATCCTCTGTGACCCAGCTCCTAGAGTAACAGAAATAAAAACAAAAGTAAACAAGTGGGACCTGATTAAACTTAAAAGCTTTTGCACAGCAAAGGAAACTGTAAGCAAAACGAAAAGACAACCCTCAGAATGGGAGATAAAAATAGCAAATGAAACAACTGAAAAAATTAATTTCCAAAATATACAAGCAGCTCACACAACTCAAAGCCAGGAAAACAACCCACCCAATCAAAAAGTGGGGAAAAGACCTAAACAGACATTTCTACAAAGAAGACATACAGATGGCTAAAAAACACATGAAAAGATGCTCAACATCGCTCATTATTAGAGAAAAGCAAATCAAAACCACAATGAGATATCACCTCACACTGGTCAGAATGGCCATCATCAACAAGTCTACAAACAATAAATGCTGGAGAGGGTGTGGAGAAAAGGGAACACTCTTGCACTGTTGGTGGGTACGTAAATTGATACAGCCACTATGGAAGACGGTATGGCAATTCCTTAAAACACTAGGAATAAAACCACCATATGACCCACCAATTCCACTCCTAGGTGTATACCCTGAGGAGACCAAAACTGAAAAAACACATGTATCCCATTGTTCCATTGCAGCACTATTTACAATAGCTAGAACACTGAAGCAATGTAGATGTCCATCAACAGATGGATGGATAAAGAAGTTGTGGTACATATACACAATGGAATATTATGCAGCCATAAAAAGGAATGCATTTGAGTCAGTTCTGATGAGATGGATGATCCTAGAATCTATTATACAGAGTGAAATGAGTCAAAAACAGAAAGATAAATATCATATTCTAGTGCATATATAACAGTTAGAACTGGACATGGAACAACAGACTAGTTCCAAATAGGAAAAGGAGTACCTCAAGGCTGTATACAGAGAAGGCAATGACACCCCACTCCAGTACTCTTGCCTGGAAAATCCCATGGATGGAGGAGCCTGGTAGGCTGTAGTCCATGGGGTCGCTATAAGTCAGACACGACTGAGTGACTTCACTTTCACTTTTCACTTGCATGCATTGGAGAAGGAAATGGCAACCCACTCCAGTGTTCTTGCCTGGAGAATCCCAGGAATGGGGGAGCCTGGTGGGCTGCCGTCTATGGGGTCACACGGAGTCGGACACGACTGAACTGACTTAGCAGCAAGGCTGTATATTGTCACCCTGCTTATTTAACTTCTATGCAGAGTACATCAAGAGAAACGCTGGGCTGGATGAAGCACAAGCTGGAATCAAGATTGCCAGGAGAAATATCAATAACCTCAGATGTGCAGATGACACCACCCTTAAGGCAGAAAATGAAGAACTAAAGAGCCTCTTTTAAAAAGTTGGCTTAAAACTCAACATTCAGAAAACTAAGATCACAGCATCTGATCCCATCACTTCATGGCAAATAGATGGGGAAACAGTGGAAACAGTGAGAGACTTTATTTTGGGGAGCTAAAATGACCACATATGGTGACTGCAGCCATGAAATTAAAAGACACTCCTTGGAAGGAAAGTTATAACCAACCTAGATGGCATATTAAAAAGCAGAGACATTACTTTGCCACAAAGGTCCATCTAGTCACAGCTATGGTTTTTCCAATAGTCATGTATGGATGTGAGAGTTGGACTATAAACAAAGCTGTGTGCTGAAGAACTGAAGCTTTTAAACTGTAGTGCTGCAGAAGACTCTTGAGAGTCCCTTGGACTGCAAGGAGATCCAACCAGTCAATCCTAAAGGAAATCAGCCCTGAATATTCATTGGAAGGACTGACGCTGAAGCTGAAACTCCAATATTTTTGCCACCTGATGCGAAGAATTGACTCATTTGAAAAGACCTTGATGCTGGGAAAGACTGAAGGCAGGAGGAGAAGGGGATGACAAAGGATGAGATGGTTGGATGGCATCACCAACTCGACTGACATGAGTTTGAGTAAGCTCTGGGAATTGGTGATAGACAGGGAAGCCTGGCGTGCTGCAGTCCACGGGGTCACAAAGAGTCAGACACGACTGAGTGAGTGAAGTGAACTGAACACATATATACAGAATCTAGAAGAATGATACTGAAGGACTTATTTTCAGGGCAGCAATGGAGAAGCAGACATAGAGAATAGATTTATGGACATGGGGAGAGGAAGGAGAGGGTGAGATGTATGGAAAGAGTAACAGGGAAACTTACATTACCATACATAAAATAGACAGCCAATGGAAACTCAAACAGGGGCTCTGCATCAACTTAGAGGGCTGGGATAGGGAGGGAGATGGGAGAGAGGTTCAAAAGGGAGGCGATATATGTATACCTATTGCTGATTCATGTTGAGGTTTGACAGAAAACAACAAAAATCTGTAAAGAAATTATCCTTCAATAAAAAAATTAATTAAAAAAAGTCTATAAACAATAAATGCTGGAGAGGGTTTAGAGAAAAGGGAACCCTTCTACAGTGTTTTCCTAGGAATATTAAGTAATACAGCCACTATGGAGAACAGTATGGAGATCCCTTAAAAAACTAAGATAGAGCTACCACATGACCCAGCAGTCCCACTCCTGGGCACGTGTGTGCCTATGTGCATATGAAGCCGCTCAGTCGTGTCCATCTCTTTGCAACCCCATGGACTGCAGCCTGCCAGCCTCCGCTGTCCATGAGATCCTCCAGGCAAGAATACTGAAGTGGGTTGCCATGCCCTCCTCCAGGGAACCTTTCCAACCCAGAGATCAAACCCCTGTCTCTACGTCTCTTAAACAGGCGGGCGGGTTCTTTACCACTAGCACCACGGGGGAAGCCACTCCTGGGCATATATATATATTCAGAGAAAACCATAATTTGAGAAGATACATGCACCCCATGTTCACTGCAGCACTATTTACAAGAGTCAAGACATGGAAGCAACCCAAGGTCCACTGACAGAGGAATGGATAAAGACAGAGTATGTACATGCAGTAGATCAGCCATTAAGAAGAATGAAATAATGCTATTTATAGAGATTACCATCCTAAGTGAAGTCAGACAAAGACTAATATTATACAATTCCCCTTATTGCAGAAACTGAAAAAAATTATACAATTGAACTTAACACTCACAAACATAGAAAAATTGACTCATGCTTACCAGGGGAAAGGTGGGAGGGAGAGAAACTGGGAATTGGGGATAAGGTGGATTTATTTAAAATCCCAAATTTTAAATAAACACACTATAATTAAAACAGATGATCAACAAGGAACTACTGTATAGCACAGGGAACTCTACTCAATATTCTGTAATAACCTAAATGGGAAAATAATTTGCAAAACAGATATATGCATACATATAACTGAACCACTTTGCTCTAACACCTGAAAGTTACACAAAACTTTAAATCAACTATATACTCCAACATCAAATAAAATTTTTCAATGTACCATCAAAATAAGATATCATTTACATCAGCACCCAAAACAATTATATACTTAGAAATAAGTCTAACAAAACATGCAGAAGATCTATACAAGATAAACTATAAAGCTGTGATAAATAACAACAAAGAACTAAATAAATTAAGCTAAATTCTATGCTTATGAGTAGAACAATTCAATATTGTCAAGAGGTCAGTCCTTCCAGCTTGATCTACACAATCAGTACAATCCCAATCAAAATTCCAACGAGTTTTTTTGTGGACATAAGGACAAAATGATTCTAAAGTTTCAACAGAGAAGCAAAGGACCCAGAATAGGCACCTCAATATTGAAGAACAAAGTCGCTCAACTGATACCACTCAACCTACACACTTACTACAAAGCTACAGTAATTAAGACAGTGTGGTACTAGTGAAACACACAAAGATCAGTGAAGCAGAGAGCCCAGAAATAGACTGACATAAACACTGTCAACAGGTGTTTGACAAAGTAGCAAAGACAACACAATGGAGCAGACAGTCTTTCAACAAGTGGTGCCTAGAACAACGGGACAGCCACGTGTAAAAAAATGAACACAAACTTATTTTAAGGTCTGTATGACCTCAAAACCTTCACAAAAGTTAACTCAAAATGGTTCATAGATCTAAGTGTAAAATACAAACCTTTATTAAATCCTAAAAGACCAAACCCTATTACATTCTAGGAAAAACCTGGATGCCCATAGTTATGGAATGATTTTTTAGATACAACACTGTAGGTACAATCTGTGAAAGAATTGATGAGCAGGATTTCATTAAAATTTTAAAACTTCTGCTCTGCTAAAGACAATGTCAAACAAATAAGAAGACAAGCCACAGAATGGAAAAAATATTTGCAAAAGACATTTGATAAAGGCCTATTATCCAAAATATACAAAGAACACTTAAAATGCAAAAAAAAAAAAAAAAAAAATTAAAAATGGGCAAACAACCTAAACAGCCACCTCACTTAAGAAGATATACAGACGGCAAATAAGCACATGAAAAGATGTTAACATCATTTATCACTAGAGAAGTGCAAATAAAACAATGAGACACCACTACATACCTACTAAAATGAACAAAATCCAAAACACAGACAACACTAAATGCTGTCAGGGACGTGAAGCAACAGAAACTCTCACTCACTGATGGTGGAAACGGAAAATGTACACCCACTTTGGAAGGCAAGTTTGTTGGTTTCTTACAAAATTAAACATGCTTACCATACACTGTTACATGGCAGTTTCTTATGTTAATAAACCTTGGCATGCTGTTACCATACGATCCAATAATCATGCTGTCTGGTATTTGCCCAAATGAACTGAAAACTCAGGTCAACTCAAAAGCCTGCACAAGGCTTTTGATGTTTGTAATAGTTCTATATCTAAGAGCCCCAACTTGGAAGCAACTAAGATATTCTTCAATAGCCTGAGTGGATAAATAAATACTGGTACGTCCAAACAATTGCATATTATTCAGCTCTAAAAAGAAATGACCTATCAAGCCACAAAATGACACGGAAGAAGCCTAAATGCATACAACTGAGTGAAAGAAGCCAATCTGAAAAAGCCACATGCTTCATGATACCAACAATACAACATTCGAGAAAAAGCAAAACTACAGAGACAGTAAAAAGATCAGTAGTGGCCAAGGGTGAGAGGGGGAGGAGAGAAGAACAAACAGAAAACAGATCTTCAGGGCAGTGAAACGGTTCTGTAGGATCCTCCAACCATCGATATGTGTCATTACACACTTGTCAAAACCTATAGGATGTCCAATACCAAGACCCTAATATAAATTATGGACACTGAGTGATGATGATGTGTCAGTGTGGGTCATCAACTGTATAAATGTACCACTCTGGTGAGAGATGCTGACAGTGGTGAGGAGGGCTGTGGGGAGGGGGGTAGTATTTGGGAACACTCAGTACTTCCCACTTGATTTTGCTGTGAACCTAAAAAAGCTCTAAAACAACAAAAGTTTATTAAATACAAAATAAAGAAAAAAAATGAAGGTTTTCTTAAACTACAGCTGAGTTAATAAAGACCAATAAAGACATTTTTGGTTTCCCTGCACTCATCCAAGGAAGAAAATTTTCCTAAGAAGCAATTTTTATAAACCATACAAAATTCTGCTTTATTCTGCTGTATATCAAACAATGAAAACACAATCTTTCCTTATTGCTAATTTTTGAAGACAACAGCAAAGAGAAACAAGCGTTCATGTGTAACCATGTCACAGCATTTGTCTCCCTATAATACCGCCACCCCTCCCTTCCTGACATTCTAGTCCACAGGTGTACGGCTCAGAGAATAACCTTAGAGATGATGCACAAACCTTTTCCATCACGAGGAGGGGCTCCCTTTGCTTTAAAACTGTCCACTGGTGCCTTCGTGTCTGTTTCCAAAGCAATGCTTATCTGTATCTCAGACTTGAACTTGGTGTATTTATTACTCAGCAACTGGTACCATTTTGGTGCCTAGAGAGTAACAAAGAAAGCAAAACTCCTTAATAGTTAATAGGAAATAAACAGTCGTGGGAAATGTTCTATAAGGTTGTAAATATATTTCCTGTAGCTTCTCAGAACTTCCTCCTCTTTTAAAGTATTTTTCCCCCACATTTTCCTCAAAAGAAATGAATCTTGCTTAGGAAACAAGATTAGTTTCCTGTTGGAAAAAAAAAACAAGCTAAAGTTTAGATTGCCTTGCTTGTTTTTATTCCTATGCTTCAACAGGTATGTGTATTTCTATCCTCACTCATATCATCGGTCTTACTTCATCCCTTATAACAACAACAAAGACTATCAGTTTTCCAGTTTCTAACCGCTCATTTTTCACTTCTTCTGTTATACCTTTTCTGCCTGCCACATTTCTGCTTTGTTCTGTTTATATCAAATCAGGAAAAGAAAAGCTTAGTGTTAATAAAAGCACAAACAAAATACTAAAGTAAGGTCCGGTGGTAGAGCTCTGGGTTATGAGCCATGTATTTGACTGATATCAAAATATAAAAGCTTTCTCACAGAATGAGGAATCCTAAAATACCTGAATAGCCACCCCGTCCCCTCAAACCCAAGAGTAACCTCAAGAATCCTAACACCCCAATCAGCCTGCAAAATCTCATGGCCCATGCTCACATGTACCAGTAGCCGCAGGGGCACCGTTTCAGTGCCTATAAACAGCATTCTTACTCTGAACACTGTAATAGAAAGGCAAAGGAACTGGGGATCAAAACCAAAAACCGCAGCTTCATATTCAAACTATGTTTATAGGTAAAATAGGATGAAATAAACCATACGTATTTTTTTTAATCCATAACCAAGTTTTTTTTAAGGCAAAAACTCATAGTTTGTTGTTGTATTTGTAACAGATATTTTCTAACTTTAAGCATTAGCCTAAAAAAAAAGACTTTTATTTGCTCACAGAATTTATGATATATTTTATTTTTCTAGTATTAACTCAGGAAAACAAATCTGGTTTCTTCTGTTTGTGTTTATTTACAGAGAATCAATTTACCTCGCAATTAAAATATTCTACTATCCAACTTCAAATATTTCTGCTGGCAAACAAAAAACATTAAGCAAGACAATATTTAGTTTTCCCAAAACTAACTTTGAAACATTCCTTTTTAACTCTGTTCACCAATATGAAGACTAACTGCCCTAAAGGACTAACCAGGTAAAAGCCACGCCAAGAGCATTTAGAGGCAAGAGTTTGGCTCGGACATCCTTCTCCTCAGAGGAGTTACCTTCTCTTTAACCAAAGAAACTACACAAGTATTCTGGGTCTAAGCCTAGAAGGAAAACCGTTCTTAGGACTTGGTGGGAAGAGAGGTGACCCAAGGATGGAGGAGAAACAAGTCCTTTTTATAAAGCATTTCAGTTTCTTTTGAATAGTTCCAAATTTGGGCCAGACTGACGGCCTTATTTGCAATTACACACATACTTTTGGAGATACTGCAAGGTGGGTCCCAGATGACCACAATAAACTGACTATTGTAATAAAGGGAGTCGTACAAGTTTTGGGGTCTCCCAGTGCATACAGAAGTTCTGTTTACACTATATTGTAGTTTAAGTGTGCAGCAGCATTATGCCTAAAAAAAATGTACATACCTTATTTAAAAAATACTTTATTGCTAAAAAATGCTAACTATCAGCTAAGCCTTCAGTGAGTCATAATCTTCTTACAATAGTAACATCAGAGATCACTGATCACAGATCATTTTAATGATGAAAATGTTTGAAATATTCCAGTTACCAAAATGTGAGCAAATGCTGCTGGAAAACGGCTCCAACAGATCTCCTTGACAACCAGTTGTCACAACTGGTTTAAAAAAAAAAGCATATCTGTGAAGCACAATAAACTGAAGTGCAATAAAAATGAAGTATGCCTTTATTTTTCTACCAGGAGCAGAAATGTCAGTAACAGATAAATTTTTCTTCACAGAATCCTCATTTAAGATCCAAATCCATCAAGGACTTTAAAATAAGAGAGAATATTTTTTTACTTTATTTTGTGGAGAAAGTAGGACCAAAAAATGTCATTAAGAAAAACTGAAACTAAGAACTTCTAAAGTCAATAACATACAAAAAAAGTTGTAAGATTCTTTAAAAGACTTGCAATAACAAAAGCATAATCAAGACCCTGAGTCGTTTTACCATCTTGCCAAGGGAATACTATTTACATAACAAATGTGTTTCACGAAGTTCCCTTACTCTTAATACAAAAGGCATGCAAGCAGCAGGAAGCCGGAACGCCAATTAGATGGATGCTAGGAAAGCCGGCAAAATTCAGGTTTAAACGGAAAGAAGTAGGGAAAACCACTAGGCCATTCAGGTATGACCTAATTCAAATCCCTTATGATTATTCAGTGGAGGCGATGAAGAGACTCAAGGGATTAGATCTGACAGAGTGCCTGGAGAACTATGGACAGAGGTTCGTAACATTGTACAGGAGTTAGTGACCAAAATTATCTCAAAGAAAAAGAAATGCAAGAAGGCAAAGTGGTTGTCTGAGGAGGCTTTACACATAGCTGAGGAAAGAAGAGAAGCAAAAAGCAAGAATGGGAAAGATACACCCAACTGAATGCAGAGTTCCCAGAGAATAGCAAGGAGAGATAAGAAGGGCTTCTTAAATGAACCATGCAAAGAAGTAGAGGAAAACAACAGAATGGGAAAGACTAGGGATCTCTTCAAGAAAATCAGAGATACCAAGGGAATATTTCATGCAAGGATGGGCACGATAAAAGACAAAACAGTTAGGACCTAACAGAGGCAGAAGAGATTTAAAAGAAGTGACAAGAATACACAGAAGAACAATACAAAAAATTCTTAATGACCCAGATAACCACAATGGTGTGGTCACTCACCTAGAGCCTGACATGCTGGAGTCTGAAGTTAAGTGGGCCTTAGGAAGCAACACTACAAACAAGGCTAGTGGAGGTGATGGAATTCCAGCTGAGTATTTCAAATCCTAAAAGATGATGTTGTTAAAGTGCTGCACGCAATATGTCAGCAAATTTGGAAAACTCAGCAATGGCCACAGGACTGGGAAAGGTCAGTTTTCATTACAATCCCAAAGAAAGGCAGTGCCAAAGAATGTACAAATTAGGGTATAATTGCATTCATTTAGCATGCTAGTAAGGTTATGCTCAAAATCCTTCAAGCAAGGCTTCTGCAGTATGTGAACCAAGAACTTCCAGACATACAAGCTGGGTTTAGAAAAGGCAAAGGAACCAGAGATTAAATTGCCAACATTTGTTGGAACGTAGACAAAGCAAGGGAATTCAAGAAAAAATCTACCTCTGCTTCATTAACCAGGCTAAAGTCTTTGACTGCATGGATCATAACAAACTGTGGAAAATTCTTAAAGAGATGGAAATACTAGACTACCTTACCTGTCTCCTGAGAAACCTGTATGCGGGTTCAGATGCAACAGTCAGAACCTTACAGGGAACAACTGACTGATTCAAAACTGGGAAAGGAGTACAATAAGGCTGTAAATTGTCACCCTGTTTATTTAACTTATATGCAGAGTACATTATGTGAACTGCCAGACTGGATGGATCACAAGCTGGAATCAAGACTGCCATGAGAAATATCAACAACCTCAGACATGCAGACGATACCACTCTAAAGGCAGAAAGAGAAGAACTAAAGAGCCTCTTGATGAGGGTGAAAAAGCTGGCTTAACTCTCAACATTCAAAAAGCAAAAATCATAGTATCTGGTCCCACCACTTCATGGCAAATAGAAGGGGGAAAAAATGGAAGCAGTGCCAGACTTTATTTTCTTGGGCTACAAAATCACTGAAGAAGGGGACTGCAGCCATGAAATTAAAAGATGCTTGCTCCTTGGAAGGAAAGGAATGACAAACCTTGACAGTGTATTAAAAAGCAGAGACATCACTTTGACAATAAAGGTCCATATAGCCAAAGCGATGATTTTTCCAGTTGTCATGTATGGAAGAGGGAGTTGGGCCATAAAGAAGGCTGAGTGCCAAAAAATTGATGCCTTTGAATTATGGTGCTGGAGAAGACTCTTGAGATTCCGTTGTTGGACTGCAAGGAGATCAAACCAGTCAATCCTAAAGGAAATCAACCCTGAATATTCACTAGAAGGACTGTGCTGAAACTGAAGCTCCAATACTGTGGCCATGTGATGTGAAGAGATGACTCACTGGAAAAGACCCTGATGCTGGGAACAATTGAAGGCAAAAAGAGAAGAGCACAGCAGAGGATGAAATGGTTAGACAGCACCACTGACGAAATGGTTAGATAGCATCACCGACTCAATGGACATGAATCTGAGCAAAATTGGGAAATAATGAAGGACAGGGAAGCCTGGTGTGATGTAGTCCATGGGGGTCACAAAGAGTTGGACATGACTTAGTGACTGAACAACATGACAGCCTCGGTAAGTGCCTTAAGTTTGAGATGGCAGCATGAAATGCAGGATATTAGATGGATCAGGAGGGAAAACCAACTGGAAAGGGTTGGCTCTGGAGGCCAGGAAAGGGACGTGTCAAGGAAGACGTCTGGAAGGAGAGCAGTGACCATCACTGAAGCAAGGAACTCTAAAAGAGGAGCACTTTGAAGGTGAAGTGCAGGAGCTGAACACATTAAACGTAAAGGTAATAGCAACTTGAACACAGATGTGAACTCAGAAGTTTCTTTGAGAGATACGTCTAGGTCAAAGGAAGGATCAAAAGGTCAGGATTTTCTAAACCAAATTCAGCTTAAGAACTAAGAACTACCATACCATATACCATGGTACGAGCCCATGATCTATTAGGTCTAACAGTCCATGTCCTTTCCATCAATGTCTTATCTACTGAAAATAACCAACTGTTTGGCAGAGTCCATAACAAAACATCAAAAGCTCAGTACCTGCTTTGTTTCTTGAGCAGTTCTTAAGTCTAGAACAACGTAACCAATAGTTTCTCTGGCTGAAGTTGAAGGATCCAAGGCAAAACACTGCAGTTTGATAGGAGTACGCTGTAGCCTGTAACATAACAATTCATGTGATAAATAAAATCACTTTTGCTTAATACTGAACTTTCTATTTGCTTTGAAAAACCTACTTACTACTACTATTCAAGACAACTATTATTTTGTTGGATAACCTATACCTGTTCTGTGCTTTCTAAAAAACTCTTCAACTTCCATGAACTATTAATTATGTCTACTTATCTATATACCAACTATACACAAAACATGTAAAAAAAAAAAATTTAAGTCTCTCTCATCCAAGAAGCTAACATCTAGGTCAATGTTTCTCAAGCTTCTGTGACACACAGAATGTTTTCAAAGTCAAAAATTACCGTTAATCCTCAAGACTGATTTTAAATTGTTTTTCTTAGACTTACATAAAGCTTCAAAAACACATATATATGCCTTTTTTTTAGGTTTTTTTTATGTAGATGAAAGAAATCTTTATTGAATCTGTTACAATATTGCTTCTGTTTAACGTTTTAGTTTTATGGCCCTGAGGCATGGATCTTAGCTCCCAGACTAGGGATGAAACCTGCACCCCTGCACTGGAAGGGAAGTCCCTATTTATATGCTTATAACTCTTTTTGTTGCTAAAAAAAAAATGAAAGAAACTTAAGAATTAAATGTCATAACATTGTAGATCATTAAAATTAAGTTAAAAACAATTCAGTGTAATACATGATAAGGTCATGTAAGCATGAGCTTGACTTATGCAACATGGCTTCTTTTGAGTCTGGAACCCCTACATACATAGTAAGCTGACTGGATTTTGCCATCACTGCCATTATCTAATGGAATGACTGGGCACAAAAGTCATCATTTATGTATTTATCTGTGTTATTTTCTCAGTCTACTAAATACAGAGTGGTGCCACTTTATAACAACACAATCATATACACAAACACCAATGCAGGCACTAGTATCTCAATATGAAGACATTGTCTGAGCAGATATTCCAGAAGTCACTAAGATTAAATGCAAAATTTTAGTCTCCTCTAGGAATTTAATACCATTTCAAAGAAACTCATGGACTAATCCAGGGGATCTTCCCAATCAAACCCAGGTTTCCTGCACTGCAGGCGGATTCTTTACCACCTGAGCTACCAGGGAAGCCTACCTAGATATATACACACACACACACACACACATATACAGTAGCTCTGCTGGTAAAGAACCCACCTGCAATGCACGAGACCCCAGTTCCATTCCTGGGTCAGGAAGTTCCCTTGGAGAAGGGATAGGCTACCCACTCCAGTATTCTTGGGCTTCCCTGGTGGCTCAGATGGTAAAGAATCCACCTGCAATGCAGGAAACCCCAGTTCAATCCCTGGGTTGGGAAGATCCCCTAGAGGGCATGGCAACCCACTCCAGTATTCTTGCCTGGAGAATCCCCATGGCAGAGGAGCCTGGTGGTCCATAGACCACAAAGAGTTGGACATGACTGAGCAACTAAGCACAGCACAGTACCTTCAAGCATGCACACATGTGCGTGCACACACACACATCACAAATTGAAACAACAGCTGAACAGATTGAAAATAACAATCACCTGTGCTGATGAAGTGCTTTCCTGTCAATTTCCCAGGCTAACTCAGTAGCAAATTCCGGCTGGTCTGTATGGTCCACAGGATCAGTAGCCAACTGCTCTCCATCAAACTTTGCTTCTACTATAAGCATATGTTTTGGACGTTTGGGGAAATGGCGACCTAGAAAAAGAAGACTGTACAGGTTAACTGGAAGTGTACAAAAATCAAATACGGTCCCTTGGCATGTAAGTTTTAAAAACTGACATGTTAACAGTGGTTAACTTATCATGTATTCCATAAACTAACTCACTAGCACATACTCACATATATACTCAAATTCATGATTCATAAAAACATTAGTCAAATTGGAAGCTGTAATTAATAAATTAGTGCTTCTCTAACACTAATGTGCAATGAATCAGCCAAGGTCCTGTAAAATGTAGATTCTGGTTCAACTGGTCTGGGATGGGCCCAGGATTCTGCATTTCTAACAAGATCCCAGGAGATGTCAACGGTGTTGTTCTTGGTTCACACTTTGAGCAGCAATGATCTCAATAACATTCAGAATTAAAGTGTTAAAAATGTAATTATACCAATTTTAGATATTACTAAAATCACTGCAGACAGTGACTGCAGCCACAAAATTAAAAGATGCTTATTCCTTGGAAGAAAACCGATGACCAACCTAGACAGCATATTAAAAAGCAGAAACATCACTTTGCCAACAAAGGTCCATCTAGTCAAAGCTATGGTTTTTCCAGTAGTCAAGTATGGATGTGAGAGCTGGACCATAAAGAAGTCTGAGCACTGAAGAACTGATGCTTTCAAACTGTGGTGCTGGAGAAGACTCTTGAGAGTCCCTTGGATAGCAATGAGATCAAAGCAGTCAATCCTAGAGGAAATCAACCCTAAATATTCATTAGAAGGATTGATGCTGAAGCTGAAGCTCCAATACCTTTGCCACCTGAAACGAAGAGGTGACTCCCTGATGCTGGCAAAGATTGAGGACAGGAGGCATAGGGGGCAACAGAGGACAAGATGGTTGGATGGCATCACTGACTCAATGGTAATGAGTTTGAGCAAATTCTGAGAGATAGTGAAGGACACGGAAGCTTGTCATGCTGACTCCATGGGGTCGCAAAGAGTCAGACAGGACAGAGCAACTGAACAACAACTAATACCAGTATTTAATATAGAACAGGTTATCTGGAGAGTTAAGAAATAATCAAATTAGCAAAAACAAATTTACCTGAATCTTAATTTTCCTGTTAACACAGTAACAGGATCAATGTGACCACATGGACCACAGCCTTGTCTAACTCAGTGAAACCATGAGCGCCATGCTGTGTAGGGCCACCCAAGACAAACAGGTCATGGTGGAGAGTTCTGACAAAGCATGGTCCACTGGAGAAGGGAATGGTAAACCATTTCAGTATTCTTGCCTTGAGAACCCCATGAAGAGTATGAAAAGGCAAAAAGATAGGACGCCGAAAGATGAACTACCCAGGTCAGTAGGTGCCCAATATGCTACTGGAGATCAGTGGAGAAATAACTCCAGAAAGAATGAAGAGACAGAGCCAAAGCACAAACAACACCCAGTTGTGGATGTGATTGGTGATGGAAGTAAAGTCCGATGCTGTAAAGAGCAATAATGCATAGGAACCTGGAATGTTAGGTCCATGAATCAAGGCAAACTGGAGGTGGTCAAACAGGAGATGGCAAGAGTGAACATCCACATTTTAGGAATCAAGAGAATTAAAATGGACTGGAATGGGTGAATTTAACTCAGACGACAATTTAACTCAGAAGACAATTACATCTATTACTGTGGGCAAGAATCCCTTAGAAGAAATGGAGTAACCATCATTGTCAGAAAGAGTCTGAAATGCAGTACTTGGATACAATCTCAAAAATGACAGAATGATCTCTGTTCATTTCCAAAGCAAACCATTCAATATCACAGTAATCCAAGTCTATGCCCTGACCAGTAATGCTAAAGAAGCTGAACAGTTCTATGAAGACCTACAAGACCTTCTACAACTAACACCCAAAAAAGATGTCTTTTTCATTATAGGGGACTGGAATGCAAAAGTAGGAAGTCAAGAAATATCTGGAGTAACAGGCAAATTTGGCCTTGGAGTACAGAATGAAGCAGGGCAAAGACTAACAGAGTTTTGCCAAGAGAACACACTGGTCATAGCAAACACCCTCTTCCAACAACACAAGGGAAGGCTCTACACGTGGACATTACCAGATGTTCAATACCAAAATCAGATTGATTAAATTCTCTACAGCCAAAGATGGAGAAGTTCCATACAGTCAGCAAAAACAAGACTGTGGCACAGACCATGAACTCCTTATTGCCAAATTCAGACTTAAATTGAAGAAAGTAGGGAAAACCACTAGACCATTCAGGTATGACCTAATTATGACCAAATCCCTTACAATTATACAGTGGAAGTGACAAATAGATTCAAGGTTTTAGATCTGACAGAGTGCCTGAAGAACTATGGATGGAGGTTCATGGCATTATACAGAAGGCAGGGATCAAGACCATCCCCAAGGAAAAGAAATGGAAAAAGGCAAAATGGTTGTCTGACGAGGCCTAACAAATAGCTGTGAATAGAAGAGAAGCGAAAGGCAAAGGAGAAAAGGAAAGATACCCATATGAATGCAGAGTTCCAAAGAATAGCAAGAACAGATAAGAAAGCCTTCCTCAGCTATCAGTGCAAAGAAATAGAGGAAAACAATAGAATGGGAAAGTCTAGAGATCTCTTCAAGAAAACTGGAGATGGTAGGACCTAACAGAAGCAGAAGATATTAAGAAGAAGTGGCAAGAATACACAGAACTATACAAAAAAGATCTTCACGACCCAGATAATCACGATGGTGTGATCACTCACCTAGAGCCAGACATCCTGGAATGTGAAGTCAAGTGGGCCTTAGGAAGCATCACTATGAACAAAGCTAGTGGAGATGATGGAATTCCAGTTGAGCTATTTCAAATTCTAAAAGATGAATTTGGGAAAGTACTGCACTCAATATGCCAGCAAATTTGAAAAACTCAGCAGTGGCTACAGGACTGGAAAAGGTCACCTTTCATTCCAATCCCAAAGAAAGGCAATGCCAATGAATGCTCAAACTACAGCACAATTACACTCGACTCACACACTAGTAAAGTAATGCTCAAAATTCTCCAAGCCAGGCTTCAACAGTACGTGAGCCATGAACTTCCAGATGTTCAAGCTGGATTTAGAAAAGGCAGAAGAACCAGAGATCAAATTGCCAACATCCATCGGATCATCAGAAAAGCAAGAGTGTTCCAGAAAAACATCTACTTCAGCTTTATTGACTATGCCGAAGCCTTTGATTGTGTGGATCACAAAAAAAGTAGAAAATTCTGAAAGAGATGGGAATACTAGACCACCTGACCTGCCTCCTGAGAAATTTGTAAGCAGGTCAAGAAGCAACAGTTAGAACTGGACATGGAACAACAGACTGGTTCCAAATAGGAAAAGGAGTACGTCAAGGCTGCATATTGTCACCCTGCTTATTTAACTTTTATGCACAGTACATCATGAGAAACACTGGGCTGGAAGAAGCACAAGCTGGAATCAAGATTGCTGGGAGAAATATTAATTATCTCAGATATGCAGATGACACCACCCTTATGGCAGAAAGCGAAGAAGAACTAAAGAGCCTCTTGATGAAAGTGAAAGGAAAGTGAAAAAGTTGGCTTAAAATTCAACATTCAGAAAACTAAGATCATGGCATCTGGTCCCATCACTTCATGGGAAATAGATGGGGAAACAGTGGAAACAGTGTCAGACTTTATTTTGGGGGGCTCCAAAATCACTGCAGATGGTGACTGACTGCAGCCATGAAATTAAAAGATGCTTACTCCTTGGAAGAAAAGTTATGACCAACCTAGACAGTAAATTCAAAAGCAGAGACCTTACTTTGCCAACAAAGGTCCGTCTAGTCAAGGCTGTGGTTCTTCCAGTGGTCATGTATGGATGTGAGAGTGGGACTACACGGAAAGCTGAGCGCTGAAGAACTGATGCTTTTGAGCCGTGGTGCTGGAGAGCCACAAGGTGTTGGACTGCAAGGAGACCCATCAGTCCATCCCAAAGGAGATCAGTCCTTAATGTTCATTGGAAGGACTGATGCTGAAGCTGAAACTCCAGTACTTGGTCCATGTGATACGAAGAACTGACTCATTTGAAAGACCCTGATGCTAGGAAAGATTGAAGGCGGAAGGAGAAGGGGACAAGAGAGGATGAGATGGTTGGATGGCATCCATCCATGACTCAATGAACATGAGTTTGAGTCAACTCTGGGAGTTGGCAATGGACAGGGAGGGCTGGCATGCTGCAGTCCATGGGGTCGCAAAGAGTTGGACACAACTGAGCGACTGAACTGAACTAACAGAGTAAAGGATACTTTACAAATTAGCCAAAGGAAAATAAACACATTCATTCATTCATGTTATTTTCAATGGCAATGCTATACACTATCAGGAAATATTAAAATATACACATTACTGTTCATCTGTACTGCCTGACTTCATTCCTTCAGTTTGCTGAAGACATATTCAGGGTTAGGTTTATGCCAGAAAATGGGATGCAAAAGGAAGAAAACAGAGTATGTGTTCTTGAAGAGTTGAGGGTCTAGTGGAAACAGACTTAACACAGTGCAAAAAAAAAACAACACTAAAAAAGAAATAAGCACTAAGCATCTTACAGCCAGCATGTCTGCAGGTCTGGTGAGGGGGTTTCCGTGAGGGGCGTTTAACCACAGTTAAATGAGTACATCCCTCCTGCCACTTACCCTGGTTCAAGCTGCTTAAAAGGAATTAGGCTGGTCATAAAGACCTTGATTGCAAACCTGTAGTGTCAACCAAAAGTTTTCATCTGAAACTCCCTATGAAGAGTCTTGCCGCACTGGGCATGGCTCTCCCAATTAGAACTCAGGGGCCTCTCACAGGACATCATTGTTGGCTGCTCTAATCGATCACTAAGCTTCACAAATGAATTTCATATGTGTCCAAAAACACCCCTATATTTTCAGACTATCCTAACTACAACTTCCAATTAGCTTGAAAACAGAGGATAAGTATGGGACCAACAGGTGCCTGCCTCGTCCCAAAGACAAAGAAGATCTTGAAAACAGAAACCCTTATCATTCTCATCCGTGGAATCTAGTACTTAGCCCAAAGTCTGCTCATGGTAGAGGCCCAGTGATGTTCTTTTGAATAAAGAGCACTTCTAGAAGCATAGCCAAGAAATTGCAAGCAGTTCAAATAGTTGAAGGACCGGGAACATATGAATACACACAGCAGGAGAGAGAAGGCTGAAAAGGGAGGTCACAAGTCTACCCTAAAGGGCCATGTATGCCACTCTAAGCAGGACCTTATCCCTCAGCACATCAAAGGACTTTAAGAAAATTAGATTGGCATTTCAGAAGTTACCCCTGACAGTAAGGCGGACAGTGTTTTCTGAAAACATTTATGAAACAGACCACTGAGATTACTACAGTAGATTAGGGGGATCATGACAGCCCCACAGCAAGGCACCCATAATGGAAACTCGTTCATTTAAAAGTTTACATTTTTTAAAAAGTTATATAAAGTACCTACTATTATTTTTAAAATAAAATCAACACTTGGTGACCATCTGGATGTTGGGGATGGAGAGGGAACCCAGGAAGACGTTGACTCCCAGCGTCTTGGCTTGAAGCAACAGTGTGGTTACAATGAATAGAAATACAAACACAAAAGGAGGAACGGCTTGGAGGTCTGCATATGTTTATAGCAACACCTAACTGACCTTCCCAATTCCAGGCTCTCTGGAAACCACCACACTCAATCCCACAGTGGTCTGAGTTGTCTAATCACCTAGAAGGACTCTTCTATCCTTGATTACCTACCAACCAAGGCACTTCGGCCATCAACCTAATCCACCTCCCAAACCTGTGTTTACAGACTGTATCATTTATTTTTAATTTATTTACATTACATCCCAACATATTATGTCCTGCACATTAATTTGACCTCCCTAAGGAGACAGAACCTACAACCTTGAAGGGAAAGAGAGTGCCTTACATTTCTATTACCTCATAGCATGGGCCACAGTCCAAAAGCTTTTTGTTCACCAAATTACAAGGGGATTTTAGTCCTATGTCTTTAAACAGTCAGTAACCTAACAGTTAAATCTTCCCCAACACTATGGATTCCGGCCCATCTTCTCCTTCAAATGTTTTCTTTCCTCTCACCTCCCAAAGAGTGCCAGGCCTCCGTGAAGTATCTCCCCTGAAGGGCAGGGGTCCCCAGCCATTCCTCTCACCATTCAAGATGACTCCTTTTTGTCATATTATTCAAAACCTAACCTCAATTTAGCCATCAACTTCTATATCCTCCACTTCCCTGTTCTCCAACCACACTGAATCCAAGCAATCAAAGAACATGTCTAGCTTTACTATCCCTTAAACACCACTGGCTCTTCCCTTTGCCTGGAATGCCCTTCCTTTCTTTTTTCTCCCCCTGACAAATTTTTAATCATTCTTTATGACCAAAAAAAAAAAAAAAAGTCATCTCCTTTGGGAAAAACGTTCCCAGCTTCCCAGACAGAGGTGGTCATTCTTTCTTCCACACCTTGATAAGTATTTATTGTTCAGGCTACACCAGTAGCTTTTGGAACCAGGTCTGTTGTGTTTTTATTCCCAGCACAGTGCCTGACACTCAGCGAGTCTCCAAACAAACCCAACTTCTGGGCATGTGCAACAGACCCTCTTGACAACTGCAGTCCTCTAAGCACCCGGTAGAGTGCTATATATGGAAGGGCCCCCCACAAAGACATCTGAAAATGCAAGAACACATAAACACTTCTGAAAAATGCAAGAAATATGTATTTGAGTCAAAGCAAAGTTCTCAACACTGATACCAGGAGGTCACTGAACAGAACGTGCTTTCCAGGTGCTTTTCAGCTATTATAAGCAGCATCGATATGCTGCTTCTGATGGAAACTTTCTCCAACATTCACTGGGTCTACGGCTAATCACGATAAGTATCACCTCCCTTAATAGCAATGGCACCCACTCCAGTACTCTTGCCTGGAAAATCCCATGGACGGAAGAGCCTGGTAGGCTGCAGTCCATGGGGTCGCTATGAGTCGGACACGACTGAGCGACTTCACTTTCACTTTAATAGCTCTCATACTCCCACTCCCTCGGGGGACTTTTAAATCATCTGCCCAACAGACCTTACGGCATACAACTTCAAACAAGTCTCTGGGGACCGCACCAGCGACGATGACAGGGTTCTTCAGGTTAACAAAGCCTCGGTCCCACACTACTCCGTTAACATTTAAGCAGCAGCAGCTGCAAACGCCAAGTCCCCGGTAGCTCACCTTCTAGGATGGACACGACGATGAGCAGTTGGTCGGACTTGGACACCATGGTCGCGGTCGGCGGCCGGTAGGCGGGGGTCTGCTGGGAGGAAGAGGGGCCCGGGTGAGTGGTGGGCAGCCGGCGACCCCTGCCCGAACTCCCGGCGAAGCTCCCGCCGCCCTCCCACAGCCCCGGACACCAGGATCCCGCTCGGCGGTCGGCCTGCAGCGCGCCAGGCTCCCCGGCCCGGGGCCGCCAGTCCACCCGGCCCGGCCTGTCTGCAGGCAGACAGGAGCCCGCCGCCAGAGGACCTTTTGCCGCCTGGGTAAAACCTTTCACACACCCGGACTGCTGCCGCCGCGGCCGCCGCAGTTCCCCGCTTCCGCCTAGCAACCAGGCCCGCAGGCCTAGAGCCCCGGGAAGGCTGGAGGACAAAGGGTGATAGAGATCAGGGCTGTCGAGGATAGAACGCCCCTCAGCCCTCCTCACCTCCTACGCTTTTACGCTACGTTCCAGAGCCCTGAAGAAAAGACTAGCCGTTACCTCACAGCGCCCCCTGCTAGCCGGACCGGAGAAAGCGGGCGACTTGGAGGAGACCAACTGCGCAGGCGCACTACTGCAGTAACCCCTTCCCGAACTTCCCCAGTATGGAACGTGAATGTATTGTATTCTCTGCTTTTCGTCCTAGACAAAACCTGGGAAATACATCAATATAGATTTAGAAAACCAAAAAACCTAGCTCTGTTCAGGCCACCAGTGTCAATACTGCTTAAAAGTTAAATCCTGGAAAAATAATGATTTAAGTCTGAACTCTAAAATCAACTAAAATTGTCCTGGCGGCAGCTCAGGTTTCACGCTTTGTAAACTAAAGTAGTGTCATTACGGTAACTGCTGTAACTGCTGGCAGTGACGTAAGCTCGCTGAGAATTTCCTGTACAGTAAAAACTACCCTAAAACAAAAACATTGTCACGTGGGCAGGAAAATTAAAGGTATAGGTTCTTCTACCCCCTAACGACAAAGTAATTAGCGAAATCAAAACCAGAAATTAAAAAGCATCTAAAAGCTTCATTTTAGATGACATTTCCCCCTTTCCATGCCTTCTCCCCCACACACTTCAGGCTTTATTTTAGGAAAGATTAGAAGTCTTTTGGAAAGCACCTAGTTCTTGGGATGGATCGGTGGGAGGAGGAGGAAGAGAGAACAATTTCTACTCCTTCACTCCGCCCCACCACCCCATCTCCGCTTTGTGCCCCAAAGAAAAGGAGGATGTGGAGACCGGACTAGACTACTTCTAAAACATTTTCAGGCCCCTTTAGAGGCCTCCCTGAAATAAGGCATTATGCAAAATAATACCAAAGTAATGATCTACTTTGGGTTCAATACATTCTTCTGCAGAAAATGTCAGACTCAAAAGTGGATCGAATCATATAAGAACCCCCAGGTACCCAGAACGCAGCTTGGGAAATTATCTGACTAATAATATCTGACTGATAACTGAAGACCAGTCATCCTCATCCGTTGCAGAGGAACAGGTATTTGAAGGAAATGCCTGATAACTCAGTTGGTAAAGAATCCACCTGTAATGCAGGAGACTCCAGTTCAATTCCTGGGTCGGGAAGATCCCCTGGAGAAGGAATAGGCTACCCACTTTAGTGTTCTTGGGCTTACCCTGTGGCTCAGCTGGTAAAGAATCTACCTGCAAAGTGAGAGACTGGGGTTGGATCTCTGGGTCGGGAAGATGCCCTGGAGAAGAGAAAGGCTACCCACTCCAGTATTCTGGCCTGGAGAATTCCATGGACTGTATAGTCCACCGGGTCGCACAGAGTCAGAGGGGAGTTTCACTTTCACTTCACTTTCCTAATGTCATATCATTCCTCTCTTTCACTAAGTACCTCTAAAAGATAAAGTTTTTTAAATATCTTAAATATTAGATTTCATTTGAAGGACTGATGCTGAAGCTCCAATACTCTGGCCACCTGATGTGAAGAGAAAACTCATTGGAAAAGACCCTGATGATGGGAAAGATTGAAAGCAGGAGGAGAAGGGGACTAAAGATGACAAGATGGTTGGATGCTATCAATGACTTAATGGACATGAGTTTGAGCAAGCTCTGGGAGATGGTGAAAGACAGAGAAACCTGGTATACTGCAGTCCATGGGGTCGCAAAGAGTCAGACACGACTGAGCAACTCAACAACAACAAAATATTAGATACTTAACCACAATTGTACTGTTACACCTTAAATTTAACAATAATTCACTAATACAATTAAATATACACTGTTCAAATTCCCTGGTTGTCTAATAACTTTTTTCAGCTGGTCTGTTCAAATTAGGACCCAAAACACAATGTATTTGGTTCATCTGTCTCTTGCCTTTTTTAATCTGTAGGTACTCATGTCCACTTATTTTTTTTTTTTCCCTTGAAACTCTTTGTTGAAGAAACTGGTCACATAATTTTACAGATTTTACCACAATCTAAATTTTTTGATATGATGCCAGTGTTGTTATTTAACATATCCTCTGTTGAGCAGTCTAACAAATATGTCCATACTGACAGTACTCAAAGAATATTAGCAAAACAGATCAACAACAACAAGCAAAATACAAGGTGATCAGAGTGTAAAACACTACTTAGCATTAAACTCTAGGAAAAGGGAAGTCAAAGCACTGAAACTAAGGGTCTCCAATGGAAAGAATACCCAGGAGATAAGAGTTTGGGTACCTGCCTCTGCCATTTGCATGCCGGTGACCTTAAACAAGTCATTTTACTTCTTTTAGCCTCTGTTTCAGCTGTACAAGGGTAGCACAAATGGTTCCTTAGTTCAAACTTAAATGTAGTAAATGCCATTCAGTTATTACCTTTTTATATGAACGATCTCAGACCTTACCTAATAACTGCAAAAGAACCAGGAACTGCCATCAATATACCTCATTGTTTTGCTTTAGTATATCTACCAGGGCTGAAAACCTGGACTGTAAACCATCACTGAATGCCAAAGAATAATCTCAGGTCAGAAAAAAAATCTGACAAATCATTGAAATTAACTAAGAAACTTTTTCACATAGTAAAATTTTCACAAAATTCTCTTTCTCTAAATTTTTACCCCAAATGACACTATTACTTCTAAAATCACCTCCTCATAGCTACTGAAAAGTCATCAACTTAGTTGGCATGATTTGGTTTTTGTTTGTTTGTTTTTTATAACTACAAAACTAATGACATAAAATTTCCCATTTATCCCACCTAGAAATGGAATTATAATTCTATCAGCATCTAGAGCCTCCTCCTTATCTGTTATTCTACAATCTAATTTCCTCTCATATGTGATATTTAGCAGTAACAACTTCAGTTCTTGCATAAATCATATTTCAACTTAAATTCATGAGAAAAAAACTTGTTATAAGTTTATAAAGTATCAATTACTGTTTCAAAATACATCAGTAAATGCTAATAAAATGTAAAATTTGTGTCCATTACATACTGTGAGATTCATTACACTCTAAACATGCAAATTCAAACTAACCAGTGTGATTAAATGCTTGATTCTAAAATCATGTTTGTCAACCTAAAAGTTTATGTTAGGCAGCTTTCTATTTCTAGGGATTTCCCAGAAACAACGCATTTTGACTCATTTCAAGCCTTTCCATTTCTGTAGCTACTTAACATTTTGGCAAACCACTTTCCTGGTAGTATATCTCTCTATATATTTTTTTTTATCTTTTCAACACTTTTGTGGCCACCACAGGAGGCATCATAAATTGTGTTCCCCTTCATCAGCCCCTTACCACTTCTGATCCCCTCCCCACATACACATGCCCACTTAGTAAAATTTAAAGCAAGCGTCAAGGACTAATAAAATTAACATATCTATTGGTAACTGCTATTAGTAAGAGCCTGGTGGCACTCTGATCTTCAAGTGGTGCTTAGAAATAGCCTCCTTCTAGAAGAGGAAACGGGAGTAGACTTAGTAACTAGTACTCAGTGTCAAGATGACTTCCAATCTAGGGTCTGACCTCATTAAACTTGGCAACTAATGTCCCTGCCTTTAATCCCTTAAAGAAGGACCACTAATGTCTATAGGACAGGAGACAATATAGCCCCACAGTAGAGAGACACACGTGGCTTCATTCCAAGTTTCTCAACCTAGCAGCTTTGTGGCTTAGCCAAATCATTTTGCCCTGAAACTCGGTTTTCCCACCAGTAAACCCGGGTTAAGTAGTCCTCAGCTCACATGATTTTTGTGAGGATTAAATGGTATTGCCTCTTTTAAGGGCCTAGGATGTGATGCAATCTCTGAATATGATTGCCATTTTTATTATGAATGTGGAGGGATAATTTGTTCTGCTATTATTTTGTAGTTTGTTCCTCTTCTGGTGTTTTAAAGATAACCAGATCTTCTATACCCCCTCACTTATGCCTGTATTTATGTTCTAGCCCTTCTGCTTGGCTTTTGTGAAAGATCACAGCAGAAGCTTCCACAGTCAGATAGTCCTCAGGTCCGGCAGGTGCTGTTAACTAGTGCAATGGGCTGGGCTTGGCCTGAGCAGAAGAAAGGAGAGCCCTTCTCTTCCCCTGCTGGGTA
Source organism: Bos javanicus (assembly GCF_032452875.1). Classification (NCBI taxonomy): domain Eukaryota; kingdom Metazoa; phylum Chordata; class Mammalia; order Artiodactyla; family Bovidae; genus Bos; species Bos javanicus. The sequence continues at coordinate 29,988,301 of NC_083874.1, read as the reverse complement.
TTTCATGCAATAAAAGCCAGAGTTTCCAAATTTCCATAAGCAGCTAACATTTATGTGAACTCGTTCCATTTTTAAATGCTAGGCACAATGGTAAAGAATCTGCCTGCCAATGCAAGAGATGTGAGTTCGATCCCTGGGTTGGGAAGATTCACTGGAGGAGGAAATGGCAACCTACTCCAGTATTCTTGCCTGGGAAATTCCATGGACAGAAGAGCCTGGGGTGGGATACAGTTCATGGGGTCTTAAAAGAGTTGGACACGACTGAGCGACTGAGCACACACAACACCCACCCTCCCACTCCCACACTTACTCCCTCCCCCTGTTCTAAATTCATTAAAGTGGTTATCATAGCTGCCCCTGAAGGGCAGAGGAAAGAAGGTAGTAAGGGAAGGAGAAGAGATTGCCTTCAACTGGGAAGGAGAAGATGAAGGGGAGTGTGGTAGGAACCCAAATTCCATTTCATGACAGAACCTTCAGGAGGGGACTGAGAACTTAGTCCCCAATTTATCACACTTGCCACCGGTTCTCATGCCCCTAATTTGACACAGAATCAGCAAACTCACTAGAATTCAAGGAACCATGGAGGTTGGGCTGATAGACAGCTGAACAGAGACCAGCAAGGGCAAAAACTTCCAAGGCCAGTCTTTGCTCAGTGTTAGCACCCTAGAACCTCTGCACAACACTCTGTGAGGGGAGCTACAATGATAACTGAGACTGAATTTCTGCCTGTTGGAAGGAACTTCGAACTGAAGTTAAGAGTCTAAAGAAAAGCAATATTTCTGGCCTGTGTACGTGCTTGCTAAGTTGCCCCAGTCATGTCCAATTTTGTGACCCCATGGACCATAGCCCGCCAGGTTCCTTTGTCCAGGGGATTCTCCGGGCAAGAATACTAGAGTGGGTTACCATGCCCTCCTCCAGGGGATCTTTCCAACCCCAGGGTGGAACCCTCATCTCTAGCATCTCCTGCATTGGCAGGTGGGTTCTTAACCACTAGCCCCAGCTGGGAATATTTCTGAAACTCCCTCCTATGTGGAGTAAGTTTCATGGGGTTACTTTAGGCTGGGATGAGCTTTGAGCCACTGAGTCATGGTATGTTGTCACAGCGGCTCTCTGTGGAGCAAAGCGTAAAGGGTGGGAACCTTCCCCCTACTCCAGAGAGACCAGAAGAGTTGGAGACACTTCTGGAACTCTGGGGAAGGGCTGCAGGCCAACAAAAATGCTGCTGTCTTGCTTGGGAAAGACTACGCTATCTGTAGAGTGCCCACGTACTAGGGGCAGCTGACTTTAAGGGGTCCCTTTAACACTGGAGCACAGAACAGATGGTAGACACTGGGATGAAAGGCCTGCCACGGGAACACTGTGACATCGAGAAACAGTACGTGACATTTTGGGACTTTGCTTCACCTATTATGTAATGTCTGATGTGTGCTGATATTTTTTTCCTTCTAAAAAGCTCCCTTTTGAAACGCTGAAGCCAATACTGGAGGAGGAGCTTGTGCCAGCCTACTCAGCTGTCTGGTGGCAAAATTCCCCAGGCTTCTGGGTGATTGGCCCATAGAAGTCTGACTCCACTAAATAGTAACACAGAGTCTTCTGTGCTACAAGAAATTCCCAGCACAAGAGTTCTATTTTTTGGTGCTATTACAAGTATACCTAAAGGGGATAAAACTGTTCTCGACCTCACTGTGTTATAGTGAGCCAACAACAAATTACATACCAATTACAGCCCCCCATCCTTGAATTAAGAGAAAGTTTCTAAACACATGGCCTGGATTCAGAGAAAACAGAAGCCTCCTTCTCACATGCATCCCTAACCCATAACACAAGCAGCTTCCCCAGCCAGCACCTAGCAAACTTTGTCATACCACAAATGGTACAACAAGACTGTTATCCCATGTGATTCCACATAAATCACAGTACTGTCCCTCCTGAATTTTTGCGTGTGTTCCTGCTGCCGATGTAATACTTTGTATGTGCATAAATGAGTATTTTTCTCAAGCAGTAATGAGCATAACAAGGTAACAGGATGTCGCGTGGGGATTTCACTTGTTGCCATGGAGTTGACACCCATGAACCAAAGGATGGCAAAGAGGTGTCATGTGTCCGTCTTTCTGAAGAGCACCTTGGACAACTCAGGTCCACACCCCTCTCTCAGGTTTTGTAAGAGACTACAATAGCTTTGCTACCCACTACCATCAGTCCAGCTCCCAGCTGACACTATATTCAAGATGGTGGGCTGAGGAGGAATGAGTGATAAGCCTGACATCCTTCCCATTGTAGAGAGTGGAAATACCCACACACACACAGCCCTGCCCGCCTCATCCCAAGACAAGTAAAAGGTGGTGAATCCACAGGAACTTCTCAGAGACCTGGACAGATTTGCTGGTCAAAGCTCATTGCGGATACTTGAGTTGGAAGGAGAAAGAGAGACTGTGTGTGTTTATGAGAGAGAGAGATAGAAAAAGGGAAGACAGATTCAGATTTTGTCGTGGCAACAATGTAGAGGGAGATTCCCATGGTTGAGTTGAATATGGTGGTAGGTCACTTTGATGGGGCTATCTGGTGTCCACGAAGAGAGGCCATAAGGTGAAGAGACTGCAACCGCCAGAGGCTGTGGGGTCTAGAATCTCAGAAGCGTTTGAGCAGGAGTCAAAAGTGACCAAGTCAGGCTGATCTCCCAGAAGAGAATATAGTGCACTGGAAAGCCCCCCACATCACTCCCACCAACATCGCCCCTGGAAAACTCACATACATATCCCAGGAGAGACTCAGCATTTAGCTGGGAGCTACTCAGAAGGCCTCAGAGATAGATGGATCTTGAACTGAAAAAGAACGACAGGTAAGGGAAGACTGACATCTGACACTTGCAGTCTTTCTCCATCTTTGATCCCAATTCTTTGGAGGAGAAGGGGTCCCAAAAGAAAGAGAGGTGAGGGTGTAAGACAGCTGATCCCATTCCTTTCCCAGTCTAAATTACTTAAATGCAAGCTTCACTGGAATGGGGAGGTTGGAAGCCAATGAGATTTCAAACATATGTGTAAGGTGAAATTTTAAACTGGAATAAGTTGAACTAAACTGATATTTTAATAGCTGAATGATCAGAAAGCTGTGGGGTCTGACTAAGCTGTCTTGAAGGGATGGGAGAAGGAAACTCAATGTTGCATAGTTGAAAGCAATAATTGGAGAAAAATGGAACCATTTCATATTTCTACACTGACCTAAGCACTGATTGTTGAAGAAATCAGTTATTTAATAATAATAATATTCTACTGACTCTTCTGATCTTTCCAGCAACAGAGTAAAGCAGGGGTTGGAGAGTAAACCAGGGGTTTTTACTACTTTTTAACAGCTGAGAAAATCTGAGGTTGGATTACTTGAACAATTTGGTAACAATCAGATGTCAGGGTGTCTTAGTGCTTCTGTTAAGCCAGTGATATTCAAATGCCCTGAAAAGTGAAAGTGATAGTCACTCAGTCGTGTCCAACTCTTTGTGATCCCATGGACTATAACCCACCCAGCTCCTCTGTCCATGGAATTCTCCAGGAAAGAATACTGGAGTGGATAGCCTATCCCTTCTCCAGTGGAAGTTAGAGAATATTAAAGACTAATTATATATTGAAATCATTATTATTTCAATGTAGTAAATGAAGTTCTGAGGATGGTTGACTTTGATATTCTAGTCATGCTAGATTTAAATGGTTGGACATTTAGCTGAGAGGTACTCTTAGGACTGTTGAATGTAATAACAGAATGTTAGTGTACTCTGCAAATTTTTACAATTGTGAATTGGTTTTTTATCATACAAATGACTAATGTTCCAGATAAAAGTTGAATACAAGGTAAAAATCAGTGGGTGTTTTTTTTTTTTTAGTTTGTGGCTAAAACCTGCAATGTCAACATTGATTGACTTATCCTAACATTAACCAGAAATATATAATCTTCCAAATATCAGTGAATGTAAATCCCAGTAGGTTAGAAAGCATGTCTATTTTGTTCATTATCCTATTGCTAGTGCTTGGAAGAGTGTCAAGTCAATTTGTAATAGAGGCTCAATAGATTCTTGTTAAATAAATAAAGCCAAATTTACAGCAATCATAGAATTATATCTACACCAGTGATAGAGAGTAATGGAGATGTACTTCATCCAAGTGTAGAGCACTAAAGTGAATACATAATTTGGTACAGCTCAAGAAATGTAGTCTTGAAATTTTCCTGATCAGATTGCAACAGCCATTCTCCAATACATTAAAAACACTTTGTAATCCACTTGGTCTCAGGAACTTTTAACAATATGAAAAGAAATAATTTATTGAACTGAACTGTGTGTGTGTGTGTGTGTGCACAAGCACATGCGCGCACACATGCCCACTCAGTCATATCAGACTCTTCAACCCCATGGACTATAGCCCACCAGGCTCCTCTGTCTGTGGGGATTCTCCAGGCAAGAACACTGGAGTGGGTTGCCATTTCCTCCTTCCAGGGGATCTTCCCAACCCAAGGATCGAAACCACATCTCTTCTGTCCCCTGCATTGGTGGGCGAATCCTTTACCACAGGGCCACCTGGGAAGCATTTACTGTAGTACTTTGGGAAAGTCTCAATGGTTAAGATGACAATAATGAAATGATTTTGCGAGGATGTCAGAGATGAGAGTGAGTGAATTACCCTTGAAAAGGATAATTATTCTACATGTGTTAGAAAGAGAAAAAAAGAAAAATTGAAGAAAAGGAAAAGGAGATATTAAACTAATGTGTTTCATTAGTGTCCTCACTGACAGTGCCATAAGAGGTCTGAGAAGGAAAAAGGAATACTTCATCAGGGAGTTAGAAGGACAGTTAAAATAAGGAAAAAGAAATATTTTAATAGACTTCTGCATATTTCTTCTTTATAGTTTTGTCCACCATCCAGCAGTATTTATTAACAAACTGGTTTCCATCAAGTCTATTAACCAATATGAACACACCAAAATGATGTAATAGACATCAGCAGAGTGAAGTTAAAAGGACATTTTATAACTTGTTACTGTTTTCTTATTGGAAATGGTAACAGCTTTGGTACAGTTCATTCCAAATCTTTAAGTTAACAAGTCATTATATTAGTTGAACAAGTGCCAATAAAAGACAATCTATAAATTAAGTTCCATGGGACAGGATCTTATTTGTTTTACTTTCTATCTCCAGGGTCTAGAATAGTGTTTGGCACACAATAGGCATTTAATAAATATCTGTTGAATGAACTGACAAAACTAGAATGGATTTTAGCCAGCAGATGGACTCTAAGCTTAACATGATATGACATATTTGACTAATATCCTCCATTATAAAGTAAATTCATCAAAATATTAAACATTTTCTTGGAATATTTACTTCTTCAAAATCAAATGCTATAATACTATTTTGTTATATTTGGCTAGTAGCTTACTTTTGTCAAACTTTTACACTTCATTTTTTTTTTAATGTAGAAATTAAGTTTTCAAGGACTTTCTCTTATTTCTTAAGTGGACCAAATTAGAACCATAAGATTCCCAAGAGTTTCTTCAGATTTCAAATACCCAACTTCACACTGCTATCTATCCTGGAAAATTTACCTCTGAAATTAATCAGGGCAATTATATAAATTTATCATATATCTCTGTTCCATCAAGTTAACTGTGTTTTGTTTTTTTTTTTTAATTAATGTAAGCTTCTAAGTTTTAGGAAAACTGAGCAGACATTCCAGAGCTTGAATTGGTTTCCATTTAAAAAGTATTAAATGGTATAACAAATGCATTGCAATGGAACCCAACTATCAGTCCATCCAAATGGTTAATTTACCACTTCTCAGACTAGAGCTGAGGGAGCGCTCATTTTACACATGGGGCCAGGTTTCTTTTCTTCTTGTCCTTTCCCCTGAAGGGTTTCTGCCTAGATCAATTAACTTTCTCCCCACCTAGCCTGGTTCTCATGAGTATGGGTGCCTACTGTTATCATTTTGATAAGAAAAGGTGGAACCTCATAGCAGTTCCCTGTATTCATTAACTTTACATCCATTTAAATCAAACAATTTAATCTGGTATCCAATAATGAGGCAACTATTCCGTGCATTTTTTTTTCTCTCTCCTTCTCCCTAAATCAACCATGGTTATATTAAAAGATAGTAACATATCCAGATACATTATTTATGTTAGTCAAAACTTCACTCATTGGAGTATTTTGTTTATAAATCTTCCCCCTAAAACAAAGTTTCATTGGATTAAAATTTTGGAAACAGAACCTATAAATCAACTTATATTAGTTATTTGGACTTTATCAGCTACTGTTTTCTCTGTAAAAATCTCATATGTGAATCAAAAACACAAAAAATAGAGTTAATTTAATACATTTCCCTGAATTAAAGAACTTTCTCTTTCAGTGAAGCTCTTTTTCCTACTTTCTTATGTCAGCAAAAGAGAAGTCAGTTTAAATCTAGATGATCAATATTCAGCCAGCTTGTATACTTTATTTCTTCTGTGGCTACATGCTATTATAATATGTAGGAATTATGAATCTAGCAGATTAAATGCAAGTAATAATGAAGGATAGATGCCAAAGTACTTATGGATCTGTAGTCTGCAGAATAATTACTGCTGAGTTTAATGGAAAATGGAAATGCCCAAAATAAGCATCTTTGAAGGGAAGAAGATTTTCTATCAAAATATAACACAAGTTTTCCACAATTATTTTGGCATCTAAGTAATTTTCAAAACATATGCTTTTAGTGCAGTTACCTTTCTGCTAGAAAACAATCATTTGAGTCACCTTGCGTTTGTTTTTTATCACCTCCTCCTCTTCTCATGCCCCTAAAAGGTACTGATTTCTTAGACATACAAGCTATGGAACAAAATATGAAATTTCACCAAAGAAAGAAAAAGTTGAGTTCATTTTTTAAAAAATTACCTGCCTCTATTTTTTTGTTCTTAGTTATTTTTAAACATTTCAATAAATTTAAAGGAATGAATTATTTGAAAAAGGACCACTAAAAAAATGTAAGGATTATTTTTATAAATAGTTATTGAATGCTCTTCAGTGTAATTCTTCAACTTGATGACGGGATACATAAATTATTCAGAAAAAATTTATCTTAATCACTTATCAGCACTCATATTTTAAGATTAGATCTCAAGGACGTTACAGGTAAAACATAGTTTAAGCACAAATCCTATTATTGAGATTTGCTTTAAGATCTTTGGCATTTTGTGATTGCTAAAAACCTCTTATAATCAACCATATTTTATGCTGTATTTAATGGAAACTTTTAGAATGAATATTTAAGATGCTGTTTAAAGTGATTAACTTAAATCAATAATTACAGAGAGTCAAGCAGCTTCTCTTTCCCTATTATTCCAGCCTGGGAAGTGAAACTCACTTCACACTAAAATTATAAAAGTATATTTTGAGGAATTCTTCTATATTACATATATTGTATCAGTATGCTTTCAGCTTCAAGAGGTGGAAAACTTGACCCCAACTGGCTTATAGCATAAGATAATGTTTGTACCTGGTACTTTGGAAGCAGGGAGAGCTTCAGGGTTCATGCAGTCCCTTCTGGTCTGCCATTTGCGCCCTTTGTTTTGAGTTATTTCATCCTCAATCAGCATCACTCAGTGGGAAGAGACTGTAATAACCCAGAATGATTTCCAGAGAAACAGCACCTATCAGAGGGGCTTTCTCCTAACACTGAGGAAATTCCTTTTTAAGCAGCTGGAGTCCCATTGTCTCACACTGTCCCTCAGGCTCATTTCTGAACAATCTTATGGCCAGGGGAATGTCACAGCTGACTTGCCTAAACCAGACACTGTTGCAAGAGTTTCAGATTCACTTTACACCAGCCAGGCTTAACCCTGAGGCTGGAGATGAAGTCACATTTCCCTGAAGCACACGAACTGCGGAGAAAGGACAGCAAGATAGGATACAGTTAGGAAAGGAGAAGGGAGAATGGACTAGCATTAACAAAGTTCGTGGACTTCCCTGGTAGCTTAGTGGTAAAGAATCTGCCTGCCAATGCAGCAGATGTGGTTCAATCCTTCAGTAGGGAAGATCTCCTGGAGAAGGAAATGGCAGCCCATTCCAGTATTCTTGCCTGGGAAATCCCATGGGCAGAGGAGCCTGGCGGGCTAGAGTCCATGGGGTCGTAAAAGAATTGGACATGACTTAGTAACTAAACAACAATAAAACCAACAATGTTTAGCAGAATAAAGCTTTTTTTTTTTTTTTAACAGGTAGTTGCCTGTGATGTTGAACTAAATATTCAATAAAAGATAACAAAATAACATAAAGCAGTCATTACCCAAGTGGGGGATATCAGAAGCATCTAAAAATATTTTTTTATCAAAGTTACATTCCCCTCCCTATTCTGATCTGTACCTGTATGAGGCGCTTTTACTTGTCACACTGAAAATTAGTTACTGTTGGGAGCCTTGTTGGATCTGAAGGATGAACACATCAAAATTACTGAGAAACATGGCTGTAGAAAAAGCTTTTTAATGTGAGGGGCCAAAAATAAATGTTTGAAAAGGCATAAAATAATATAGTTGGTTATTCATATTTCATCCTGATGTCAGCCTCTTTTCACTTGCTGTTTTGGTTTCACAAGTCCACAAGTCCTGTGATAAAGACTGTTTGTTTTTGTTTTTGTTTAAAAAAAAAAACAAACAGATTTCACCTAGCCAAGTGATAATATGGAGAAGGCAATGGCAACCCACTCCAGTACTCTTGCCTGGAAAATCCCATGGGCAGAGGAGCCTGGTAGGCTGCAGTCCATGGGGTCGCTATAAGTCGGACACAACTGAGAGACTTAACTTTCACTTTTCACTTTCATGCATTGGAGAAGGAAATGGCAACCCACTCTAGTGTTCTTGCCTGGAGAATCCCAGGGACCCAGGAGCCTGGTGGGCTGCCGTCTATGGGGTCGCACAGAGTTGGACACTGAAGCGACTTAGCAGCAGCAGCAGTGATTATAAGGAAAGCAGCCTAACTTGTATTGTTTCATTGACCCTGTATCTCATCTAAGACTATGTCTCTTTGGTAGAGGTTCAAAACTAAGCATTGCCATCCTTTTATCATTTTCTCAAAAAAAAAAAAAAATGCAGACATGATTTCTTAAAAAATCCTGGCCAGCAGTAGTCACATTTTTACACGGTATAGACTCACCTTTGAAACAATTGAATAAAAGAATTTTTTTTACATAAGCTAATTTAATGGTTTCTTCTTCAAATTTTAAACAAAATAAAAATTCAGTGCAGAAAATTAAGATACCTTCATACACTTGTGGGAATGGAAATTGGTATAGCGACTGTGTAAAACATTATGGAGGTTTCTCAAAAAACTAAAAACAGAACCATCATATAATCCAACAATCCTACTCTGGGTATATATCTGAAAAAAACGAAAACACTAATTTGAAAAGATACAGGTATCCCAATGTTTATAGCAGCATTATTTACAATTGCCAAGTGTCGATCAACAGATGGATGGATCAATACATACTGATATACACACACACAAAATGGATTACTACTCAGTCATAAAAAAGAATAAAATTTTACTATTTGCTACAAGGATGAACTTGGAGTGTATTAAGTTAAGTGAAATAAGTCAGAGAAAGACAAATCCTGTATAGGATCACTTACATGTGGAATCCAAAAAATAAAAACAGTGATTATAACAAAAAAGAATCAGACTCATAGATTCAGAGAACAAACTAGTGGTTACCAGTAGGGAGAGGGAAGAAGGGATGGGCAAGATAGGGTAGGGGATTAAGAGTTCAAACTACTATGTGCAAAATAAATAAGCTACAAGGATAGCTTGTATAACATGGGGAGCACAGCTGGTATTTTATTAAAACTGTAAATGGAGTATAACCTTTAAAAACTGTGGATCACTGTTACACACCTAAAACTTGCATAATTCTATCAACTCTTCCTCAATTTTTAAAACTGCAAATAAAAGATATAGTCCAAAACAAAAACAAAAAACAAGAACATATGGAAAAGTAAGAAGAATAAATTTAAAATCCTCATAATCCCTCTAGTTAAAGAACCCTTGATAACATTACAGCAGTCTTTCAATTACATATGAATAAACTGTAATGTGTGTGTGTGTGTGTGTGTGTGTGTGTGCATGTGTGTGTGTAATGCTTTTCAAAGTAGTGCTTTACCAGAAATGCTGTTTTGTAATCTGTATTTGTAATCTTTATTATACCATAAGCACTTCCTCCATGTATTAATAACTCTTTTGAAACCATTATTAAGCCAATCTCTAGTGAGCAGATAGCTTATTCTTGCAAATAAAACATTTTACAAGTGTTTACAAAGCTCAAATGTCCAACACAAACATAAGCCTGGCCTCCTATTTGAACTACCTGACTCTCAAAGTTAGTATTAAACCAGAAATCGAGAACGGAAGCTAGGAATGAAACTCCAAATTGTAAAACAAAAGCGTGACAGAGGAAACAAGCATAGGAAAGAATTATGAATCAGATACATACTGGAATTTCCTGGAAGTTCTCAGATTCAAGTCAAAAATACTTGGTCTACGTGTGTCTGCACTAAACTTCTCTTAGTAGCTGCTCCTTAACTGAGATGAGGGCCTTACAAATGTCAAGGTTGGAGCTAAAGTAAAAGAGGGAGGATCTAGAGAGTAAACCTTTGTCCTGGGTATAGAGACTGTTTAGATACTAGATACAGCAGTTGTCAACAGAAAAAAAAAGGGACTGGCATCTCTGCCCCGCTCTATCTCCTCTTGGGTGCTGGTGGAGAAGAGACATCACTCTGGGAAGTGAACCAGGCCCTTGGCCCCAAGGTTGATGACAATTCTGGCAGTGGAGGCTCAGGGTGGAAACAGAAGTGCCATTTTTCTAAGGAGTGTCCCTTAGTGAACAACTCAAGGGTCAGTAAGACCAGTGTCTCTACTTATCTTACTTGTTGTTGTTGTTCAGTTACTAAGTTCTGTCTCTCTGTGACCCCATGGACTGTAGCTGCCAGACTTCCCTGTCTTTCACTATCTCCCAGAGTTTGCTCAAACTCACGTCCATTGAGTCAGTGATGCTGTCCAACCATCTCATCCTCTGTCACCCCCTTCTCCTCCTGCCCTCAATCTTTCCCAGCATCAGAGTCTTTTCCAATGATTCAGCTCTTCGCATCAGGTGGTCAAAGTATTAGAGCTTCAGCATCAGTCCTTACAATGAATATTCAGGGTTGACTTCCTTTAGGATTGACTGGTTTGATCTCCTTGCTGTCCAAGGGACTCTCAAGAGTCTTCTCCAGCACCACAATTCCAAAGCATCAATATTTTGGTGCTTAGCCTTCTTTATGATTCAACTTTATGGTCCAATTTACATGTTAGAGCTGCATTTCTAAGACTTCAGATCTCTTGCAGATCACCTTCCCGATGTTTTCACATCTGCCTCCTACCTGTGCCATCATGAATATTTTTCTTTGAATTGATCCACTTTTTTAACTTAAATACTTCATGTTAAATAAAACACATGTCAACAATTTGAAATGGAAAACAGAATCATTTGCCACCAATGCAAATGTGGGTGACCTCATGAATTCAAGGAAAACAAATAGGCAAGATGCCTAGGGCTGGATGCTGGTGCTTGACAAAGGCTCTTGAGCCTAAGCCCTGATTTCTGTTTGTTTAGGGGAAAAAAGGTAGGGAGTGGGTATGGAGGAATTAACAAGTATTCAAAAAACAAAAAAATGGCCAGCATACCCAGACAGCCCATGGATTTCTTCAGAAGAACTGCAAGGGAATGGCATCACTTTCATGAAATGATTCAGCCTCCTGGTGGCTCAGACGGTAAAGAATCTGCCTGCAATGTGGGAGACCTGGGTTCAGTCCCTGGGTTGAGAAGATCACCTGGAGGAGAGCGTGGCAACCCACTCCAGTATTCCTGCCTAGAGAATCCATGGACGGAGGAGCCCCGAGGGCTACAGTTCATGGGGTAGCAAAGAGTCAGACATGACTGAACAACTAACACTATACACACCAGCTTCCTTTCCAGTGGTGCACACACCTCTGTAGCAAGCACTGTGCCAGGGGAAGCCACCGTCTGTAAAGGGGTGGGGGGGAGACCCCCGTGTCACCCTTAGGCCATATTTAGGAGCTATCAGGAATTGAGGAGTTACCATAAACCCCTATACTCTGCAAGTGAAGAAAAGCCTTGGCTGGGTACCTCTCATTTCTTATAAACTCTCCTGTTACAAGCTCTATTGTGCACCTCTCCACCCTCAAGTTCACATGTTGAAATCCTAACTCCCAGTACCTCAGAATGTGCCTATATTTGGAAACAGGGCCTTTAAAGAGGCAGTTAAATTACCATGAGGTCATTAGGGTGGCCCCTAATCCAGTATAACTGGTGTTTTTATAAGAAGAGGAGATTAGGACACACACAAACATAACATCGCTGACTCAACGGACATGAGTTTGAGCAAACTCTGGGATAGAGTGGACAGAGGAGCCTGGTGTGCTGCAGTCTGTGGGGTCTCAAAGAGGCAGACAAGACAGTGACTGAACAACACACACACCCATACATGCATACATGGAAAACCATGGGAAGACATGGAAGCATTACAGCCAGCAACAAACCAGGAAACAGGCCTCAGAAGGAACCGACTGTGCCGACTCCTTCATCTCAGATTTCTAGCCTCAGAACTATGAGGAAACAAATTTCCGTCATACCCGGTCTATGGTACTTTGCTATGGCAGCCCTAGAAAATTAATACACCTTCCTATGCTATGCTAAGTCACTTCAGTCGTGTCCGACTCTGTGTGACCCCATAGACGGCAGCCACCAGGCTCCCCCGTCCCTGGGATTCTCCAGGCAAGAACACTGGAGTGGGTTGCCATTTCCTTCTCCAATGCATGAAAGTGAAAAGTGAAAGCGAAGTTGCTCAGTCGTGTCCAACTCTTAGCGACCCCGTGGACTGCAGCCTACCAGGCTCCTCCATCCATGGGATTTTCCAGGCAAGAGTACTGGAGTGGGGTGCCATTGCCTTCTCCTAGCAGTACAAAATTCACAAGCAGGTGTACAACTGCTTTGACTTGTTTCCTGGACTATCAGAAAGGTAATAAGGTCCAGACCTCCTGTGGAAGCTGTTTGGATTTGCTTCCTTGGGTGGTAATGGGTATTTTTAAGGTTATTGATGAAATGTAAGTATAAGGAGACTTCCACTAATATATATAAGGGACCTGTTCAAGTCACGAGATTAAAAGCAAGCCTGTATACTGTTATGTCATCAGATGTGTACCTCAAATGAGGAAACAGTCTTAGGTAAAAATGGAGCCGTGAGTCTGATTGACAGTATTTTTTGAGGTGCAACCCTTGCCTCAAGATGCAACTGGAATTTATTGAAATATAAGGCCCCATAAAATCATGTGTGTGCACACGGTCGTGTCCGACTCTCTGTGACCCCATGGACTGTAGCCTGCCGAGCCTCTCTGTCAGTGGGATTTTCTAGACAAGAATCTTGGAATGTGTTGCCATTTCCTTACTCCAAGGGATCTTCCCAACCTGCATCTCTTATGTCTCCTGCATTGGCTTTACCACTAGTGCCATGTGGGAAGCCCATAAAATCATAAAATAAGCCATAAATGGGATGGTAATTGGGTTGTTTCCATTGGGTAGTAGCCATCTGTTCTGGTATACACATTTTAAAAGTCTGACTCTGTCCACCAGGTAGATCTGAGACCCAGTCTGGCCACTTTGAGGAGTGTCATGACTCTATAGACTCTGGCAGCAAGCTTCTGATATGGAATGGGATCATCCATCCAGGCATATAGCTCTCTAGTTTCCTTTATGGTTAGAGGAATAGTCCCACTGATAGATTTTTCAGTGTGCCTGCGTGCGTGTGTTCTAAGTCAGTTCAGTTATGTTCAACTCTCTACGACCTCCTGAACTGTAGTGCGCCAGGCTCCTCTGTCCTTGGGATTTTCCAGGCAAGAATACTGGAGTGGGTTGCCATGCCCTCCTCCGGAGAATCTTCCCGACCCAGGGATCAAACCCACATCTCCTGCATCACCTGCATTGACAGGCAGATTATTTACCACTGAGCCACCAGAGAAGCCCAGATTTGTCTGTAACACACATCTAAGACTTTTCTGTTTTCTATTTCAGCTTCCTTGAGAATGAAAACAGTGCAGGACCACAGAATATCGAACAGATGTTACTGCATGAACCAGATGACCCAGTTCCGCCAGGGAGAACGGCCTAACTCAGCAATGCCCCGTTCCCAGGAGATATATGTTTGTGCTACACTGCTTCTCACAACTGTAGTTATTTTAGTCATTTGTCTTTTAGATTTTTTTCTTTGTCTCTCCTGCTTAGCTTCATTGAGATCAGGAATTTCCTGGTTGATTACCTTATCCTCATTATACAGTAGGGTGCCTGACACATAGTATATGCCCAAGAAGCATTTTTTGAAGTAATAAATGAGAGCTAAGGGCATAGGCTTCATACTTAGGTGTCCCCTTGTGACCTTGGGAAAGTTATTTAACTTTCCTAAGCCTTAATTTCTTCACCTGTGGTTATAGTAATACCTACTTCATAGTGTTAAGTATTCAATGAGCTAGCATAAGGGCTTCCAAGGTTGCTCAGTGGTAAAGAATCTGCCTGCCAATGCAGGAGATGCAGGAGATTCAGGTTTGATCCCTGGGTCAGGAAGATCCCCTGGAGGAGAAATGGCAACCCACTCCAGTATTCTTGCCTGGAAAATCCCATGGACAGAGGAGGAAGGCTATAATTCATAGGATCACAAAGAGTTGGACGTGACTAAGCAACTAAGCTTATGCAGAGCTAGCATAGTACCTGGCACATAAGTGCCAAGTAAATATTAATATCATTATAATTATTATAACAGAAAAATGGAATCTGTGTAATTGACAAAGAATGGGTTGTTTCGGCAAAAGTAGATCATGGAAATCATTGATCTCATTGCTACATTTTTTTCCTGTGTGCCTTGTAAACTTCAATTTAAAAAACCCTAACTACCAAAACATGTCTTTGGAAACACTCATGATACTATACTGTAGTAGTTATAAGAGTTAGAGTCTATTATTTTTATTCTAGAATGTTGGTGTTCAAATCTACTTAACCTATTTTATGCAAAATTAACTATTAATTTATTATGTAGGGTAATGAAGACATTTACTAAAAATAGTCGATTATACCATAAAATGTATTAAAATATTTTTAAATTATGTTTTTAACAGAGCATTCCACATCTTTGTCCATTATTAATTGTCTATATAGGATACTGACATTAATGCAAATCATTATGAAAGCTCCAGATTATGACTGACTTATCATTTCAGTTCAGTTGCTCAGTCATGTCCAACTCTTTGAGCCCCCGTGGACTGCAGCATGCCAGGTTTCCCTGTCCATCACCAACTCCCAGAGTATATTCAAGCCCATGTCCATTGAGTTGGTGATGCCATCCAACCATCTCATCCTCTGTCTTCCCCTTCTCCTCCCGCCTTCATTCTTTCCCAGCATCAGGGTCTTTTCCAATAAGTCAGTTCTTTGCATCTGGTGGCCAAAGTATTGGAGTTTCAACTTCAGCATCAGTCCTTCCAATGAATATTCAGGACTAATTTCCTTTAGGATGGACTGGTTGGATCTCCTTGCAGTCCAAGGGACTCTCAAGAGTCTTTTCCAACACCACAGTTCTAAAGCATCAATTCTTTGGTGCTCAGCTTTTTTATAGTCCAACTCTCACATCCATACATGACAACTGGAAAAACCATAGCTTTGACTAGACAGACCTTTGTTGGCTAAGTAATGTCTCTGCTTTCCTTTGACTGATTTATAGAAGCATCTAAATGAAACTCTTCTATTTTAAAAAATGCATGTAGTAAGACATCATCTAATCACCTGTTATCTAGAAGCAAGTGTGGGTGTGTATTTTAGGAACATAAATGCTCTTTGCTCCTCTGAATATAGATGGTGTAGTTAAAGAGAGAGGCTAATGAAAACTGAAGTTCCAGTTTAGCTTTAGAAATATGTCTAATGACAGTCTTTTATGCAAGAACAAATAGCCAGTGGTCAGTTTTCTATTTGATTGCTATTTTTGCATAAAATAACAGCTTTTAATAATGTATTTTTTTTACCTAGGAATCAAACTTATAAAATGCTGTGTGCTTCTATCCTAAATTATTTATCATATCTTGGATTAAAATTGATTTTACACCATGGTAGAGAATGCGTGCAGACAAACACACACACACACACATACACAAAGAGTATATAGTAATGGCCTGTTTTCAGAAGAGATTCACTATAGTCCATGAAAACTACTAAATATGTCTTCTTAAATTATTTTGAGATACACCCTGTTTTGCAGAATTCTTTGAGTTATTCATATCATCTTCAAGGCACTATTTTATTATAAATAAATTGTGTCACATAATTGTAGATATGTTTAGCTCATTTTCCCAAAGGCATGCAAAGCAATCTATTATATAAGTAAATACTCACTGCATACACTGTGAGAGAACACAAGAAAATTACTAGTCTTCAATCTAATTAGGAACTAAGATATTCTCATAAAACCAATAGAGAACATATGAATAAGACAGGCTTTTACATGAACACAAAAGTCACTTTTTCTGATTTTATACAAACACTGGACACTTCTCCCACATATCTTTTCTCTAAAAGACAACTAGAGGAAGAAGAAACTCACACTTTTCTTTCTCATCTCGTATTACTTATGGCTTGAACAAGATGAATCATCCTATGCTTTTCAAGAGCAGAATATTGTGTCATAGACTTGCACACAGAGTAAAGAGCTCATGCTTTCCACAGAAAGGGATGAAAGAGAGAACTCGATTAAATATGATGCTGTCTTTTGAGAAGTGTTCTTTTACAATTAAGAAAGACTAAGAAATTTTGTTGTAGATCTGTTTCTTGATGACCTAGATTATAAGCCTAAGTCTCTACTCAACATTTCTACACAGGAAACCCACATATATTTTAGTATATCCTTGATGAGCTGAAAAACTAACTCCCCCAAAAAATCAATCCAGTGGCAACAAACCCACATGTTATACTTCTGCTGTCTGTTTCTGACCCTTCTCTAGAGACCTCAGAGGAAGACACCCATTTATTTTCTAGGCTCAGAGATAAAAAGAAAAGCTTTTATCTGCCAGTAAATCCCATTCTTAAGGGACCCTGGAATAAGGCAGAACCTGGAGACTTAGTTGAGTAAATGTCTGAATTTACCATGTTCCTTAGGAAACAGTGTAGAAACACTAATTTAGGATAGCTTCTCTCTGGGGTGACATGGAGTGCCTAATTAAAAACAATCGGGGATACACGTGGTTCTGTGATTTTCACAATGGGGGCATGCTTTTATGCTAATTTACTTTCTGAGTTCAGGTTTTTTTCTGCAAGCGATACAATGAGTAGACCTTACATACTATCATTTCAGAGGGCAAAAAAGAATTCACAGGGCCATCCACTACAAGTGGTGCACACGCATACACAGATTAGTTCTGTGTTCTTTGGTTTGCCTTGATTTTTATTGCTAGTGAACAACCATCAGAAAGTGACTATTAGAAATTATATTTTTACAACTGTCATTTGGACTCTCTTTAGGCAGTAGAAATGAAAGTCATTTAAATCATTTTATCCTAGCAATATGCATTTTTTTTCTTTGAAGAATTTAAGTAATTTCCCTGTATAATTACGGATAAAATCTAAAATTTAAGGCTTCCAATCCAAAACGTAAGAAAAGCAGCTCCTCTAAAAATTCAGTAAACTCATTTTGCTTAGTTTAATATAGGCTGAGATCTTCAGCCAACCAGAAAAATATTATCTAATAGAAGAAATATGGGCAAAGGACAAAATTAAATAATCAACAGGCAAATGAAAATATGTTCAGCTTCAAATATAAGTAGGCATATCATTGAAATATAATTTTTTACCTGTAAGTACTTTTTTAACTTATCAAATACCCATGGTTAAGTTGGTGAGAAAATGCCCACTCTTTCATGTTGGTAAGAGTTGCTGCTGCTGCTGCTGCGTCGCTTTAGTCGTGTCCGACTCTGTGTGACCCCAGAGACGGCAGCCCACCAGGCTCCCCCGTCCCTGGGATTCTCCAGGCAAGAACACTGGAGTGGGTTGCCATTTCCTTCTTCAATGCATGAAACTGAAAAGTGAAAGTGAAGTCGCTCAGTCGTGTCTGACTCTAGTGACCCCATGGACTGCAGCCCACCAGGCTCTTCCATCCATGGGATTCTCCAGGCAAAAGTACTGGAGTAGGGTAAGAGTTAGGTGGGTACAAATCTTTTGGAGGGAAGTTTGGCAAAATGTAGTAACTTCAAAGTAGTATACAAGTTTAGAGGATTTCCCTGGTGGTTCTGTGGTTAAGAATCCACCAGCCAGTGCAGAGGACATGCATTCAATACCTGGTCCAGGAAGACTGCATGTGCTGTGGAGCAAGTAAGCCCAGACACAAGCGGTACTGAAACCCATGCCCCGAGTCTGTGCTCCTCAACAAGAGAACCATCACAATGAGCAGCCGGCACAAGCTAGACAGCAGCCTCTGCTCACTGCAACTAGAGAAGGTCTGCGCTCAGGAATGAACACCTAGCACAGCCAAAATTAATTTCTTAATTAAAAAACATACAAACAAGTTTAACCTGATAATTTCAGTACTAATAATTTATTGGAAGAAGATAATAAATCCTCAAAAATATTTTATAGGTATATAATATTTGCACATAAAAACAAGAGATTAGAATAAGCTAATTGTTAGTCAATAAGAGAGCTATAAAATAAACAATATAACCATGTAATGGAATACTAAGCAGCCCTCAAAAACAACAATGATTAATTATATTTGTATCTACCTGGAAAGAAGTATAGTACATAATACAGATTTTAAAAAATAGATTATTAAGCATAATATATAATGTTATCCTTACTTTATTTTTTTTAATTTAATTTTATTTTTTAACTTTACAATATTGTATTGGTTTTGCCATATATCCTTACTTTATAAGCCTATATGTTGAAAGATACCTGAAAGTATGTTACCCAAAATATTAATAGTGATTATTTCCAGGTATTGAAATCTGCAGTGGTTTTTATCACATTCTTATTATTTTTCCACATTGTTAAAATTATTATACTGAACACACTGTACTTTTATAGTTTGAAGCAAAACCAATTGATATTTCCTCAGTTTTAAGGTAAAATGTCCTTTCATTGATGACAATGATACTTTAAAATAAAACTAGAAAACACCTCAGTTTCTTTATACTCTGTAGAGGAACATGCATATTATAATTATGCAGTATTTCTAGTAAATCGGTGTGAGTCTTCTGTGTTTGAAGCTTTGGCTGACTAAGAGTAACCAGTAAAACAGGTGTGCTAGGCAGGGCAGACCATCTGTTTCTCTTTACAGAGATTTTTTTTTTTAAGAGGATGGAAAAGGATTTAAAATCCATCCTCACTGACTGCAATCCTAGGAGAAGAAAATTAATACCTTTCCTACAATGCAGCATTACCTTCTGTTATTTTCAGTGAATGTATATTTAAAAACTACCAGCAATACTGTTCACGAGGTTTTGGAAATACAAGCTTTAAGGCTAGAATCTCAAAGTTTACTTGCCAAAAGGATGTTAATTAATAGCTGAGATGAAGATGAAAACAACCATAACACTAAGTTCTTTTCAGAAATTCCCAACTATGATTAAAGCTCTGTGTTGTCCAACAAAGGCTTTGGGGTCTCTCAAGCAGAGAACATTCCTACCTTTCTTTCCTGCTTTATTATTTCCTTCTGCTACCTGAAGACAGAATCACATTTGTGTCCCTAAGAGAGAAGCTGATAAGATTTCACAAAGGTATTATTTCTGTTGTTTAAAGAGGCCACACAAGACTCCCTATTTAAAAACCCATTAATGTGGTACAGCCACTTTGGAAGACAGTTTGGTATTTCCATACAAACATACTCTTACTGTGTGGCCCGGCAGCCACAGTCCTTGGTACTTATCCAATAAGTTAAAAACTTAAACTGAATGGTATTTTTCCCAAATGAGTTAAAAACTGCGATATGAATGTTTATAGTAGCTTTTTTCACAACCACCCAAACTTGGAAGCAACCAGATGTTCTCCAGTAGATGAATTTATAAACTAACTGTGGTACATCCACGCAGTGATGAAAAGACATGAATCTTAAGATACGGAGAACCAGACACATTAAATACATAACTGAAAAGATATGAAGGGACCTTGAACACTTTTTGCTTAGTGAAAGAAGCCAATCTGAAAAAGCTACCTAGTGTATGATTTCAACTATGTGACATTTTGGAAAAAAGCAAAACTATGGAGACAATAAAAAGTTCAGTGGTTGCCAGGGGTTTGTTGGGGAGGAAGGGAGCCAGAGATGAACAGGCAGAGCACAGGGTATTTTATGACAGTGAAACTATTCTGTCTGATACAATAATGGTATTATAGATATGTCTCATTATACAAGGCTCACAGAATGAGCAAGACAAGGAGGTACACCCAAATGTAAACTATGCTGCTGCTGCTGCTAAGTTGCTTCAGTCGTGTCCGACTCTGTGCGACCCCAGAGATGGCAGCCCACCGGGCTCCACCGTCCCTGGGATTCTTCAGGCAAGAGTACTGGAGTGGGTTGCCAGTTCCTTCTCCAATGCATGAAAGTGAAAAGTGAAAGTGAAGTCGCTCAGTCGTGTCCGACTCCTAGCGACCCCATGGACTGCAGTCTACCAGGCTCCTCCGTCTATGGGATTTTCCAGGCAAGAGTACTGGAGTGGGGTGCCATTGCCTTCTCCAATGTAAACTATGGACATTTAATAATATATCAATATCGATTCATTAAATGCACAACAGATTGAATTTGAGCAAACTCCAGGAGAAAGTGAAGGACAGGGGATCCTGGTGTGTGGCAGTTCCTGGAATCAACAAAAAGTGAGACGTGACTTAGCGACTGAACAACAACAACAAATACACTACACTAAATTCAGATATTAACACTAAGGAAATTATGGGGGGTATGTACAGGGGGAAGAGTATTTGTGAATTCTTTGTACTTTCCATTGAATTTTTCTGCAAAGCTAAACTGCTGTAAAACATAAAATCTATTAATTCAAAACAAACGGGTCATTAATGACTGCTATGAGAACACTTGGATCCATCACAGACTTCTGAAAGTTATCAGTGGCTTTGCTTTTGCAGGCGCTGCCAGACCTGGACTGCAGCTTTGTGTCCTGCAGTGTGCAGTACACCACATGAATGGTAGAGACATTAAAGAATTACACGGAATGCATACATACAAGCTGCTGTATTAATTTTTATCACATGATACATTAGAACGTTCTATGAATAGTTTTAAGCCACATTAAAAAATTTTTGACACTAAATTCCTTTTAAAATATCTTAGTGGCCATTTGTCGTATTCATGTCAGAGATTTTCAAGTATGAGAAACGTGATTTGCAAGATGTGAAGCATGACACCACTCTGTCTTGACAACTATGCAGTTAGAACAGGCAGGCGTGTGTGCACGCGTGCTCAGTGATGTCTGACTCTTTGCAACCCCATGGACTGTAGCTGGCCAGGCTCCTCTGTCCATGGGATTTCCCAGACAAGAATTCTGGAGTGGGTTGCCATTTCCTCCTCCAGGGGGGAACCTGGGATCGAACCCGCATCTCCTGCAACTCCTGCATTGGCAGGTGAATTCTTTACCACTGAGCCATCTGGAAAGCCCTTGAACAGATAGAGCATATAGTATTTTCATTATTACTTTTGTGGTTTTGAAATTGCTTGGATGAAAACCCCAGCAGTCACAAAAATGCACCACCCAGGTCTCCTGCTACAGGGGGCATTGTTGATGGACAGCCATCTGAATTCACCTCAGTGTCCCCAGTGGCTAAGCACAGAGTGCAGAGAACTTGCTAGTGCAATCCTACTCTGCCAGAAGGTGGACTCATCTCCAAGGACTCACCCTGGGAATGCAAAACTTGCTTAGGTCCCTACAGTCTGAGACTTCTTTCCAAACCTCTTCACCTTCCCCTCACCTTTCACAGGTGTCAGACCTACACTGTGGTCTGATGGCTCTCCCTGAAACTCCTACGTCCACCCCTTTATCCCTCACAAGCATCTCCCCTGTAAATTTCTTGCTTGTCTGATCCTACCTTGGCATCTGCTTCAGAGAAGACCTGAACTAATACAAAGACCAGTCCCTAACACATGGTCATTTTTATCCTTAGAAATATAATCATGTCAATGAAACTCTATAAAGCTCACACAACTAATTTTCTGATTTAAACTCTCCTCAGATATGCAGATGACACCATCCTTATGGCAGAAAGTGAAGAGGAACTAAAGACCCTCTTGATGAAAGTGAAAGAGGAGAGTGAAAAAGTTGGCTTCAAGCTCAACATTCAGAAAACGAAGATCATGGCATCCAGTCCCATCACTTCATGGGAAATAGATGGGGAAACAGTGGAAACAGTGTCATACTTTATTTTTCTGGGCTCCAAAATCACTGCAGATGGTAACTGCAGCCATGAAATTAAAAGACGCTTACTCCTTGGAAGGAAAGTTATGTCCAACCTACACAGCATATTAAAAAGCAGAGACATTACTTTGTCAACAAAGGTCTGTCTAGTCAAGGCTATGGTTTTTCCTGTGGTCATATATGGATGTGAGAGTTGGACTGTAAAGAAGGCTGAGCGCCAAAGAATTGATGCTTTTGAACTGTGGTGTTGGAGAAGACTCTTGAGAGTCCCTTGGACTGCAAGGAGATCCAACCAGTCCATTCTGAAGGAGATCAGCCCTGGGATTTCTTTGGAAGGAATGATGCTAAAGCTGAAACTCCAGTACTTTGGCCACCTCATGCGAAGAGTTGACTCATTGGAAAAGACTCTGATGCTGGGAGGGATTGGGGACAGAAGAAGAAGGGGATGACAGAGAATGAGATGGCTGGATGGCATCACTGACTCGATGGATGTGAGTCTGAGTGAACTCCGGGAGTTGGGGATGGACAGGGAGGCCTGGCATGCTGCGATTCATGGGGTCGCAAAGAGTCGGACACGACTGAGCGACTGAACTGAACTGAACTGAACTGAACTGAGGGGCTTCCCTGGTAGCTCAGCTGGTAAAGAATTTGCCTGCAATGCAGGAGATCCTGGTTTGATTCCTGGATTGGGAAGATCCCCTGGAAAAGGGATAGGCTACCCACTCCAGTATTCATGGGCTTCCCTGGTGGCTCAGACAGTAAAGAATCTGCCTGCAACAAAGGAGATCTGGATTCAATCCCTGGTTTGGGAAGATCCCCTGGAGGAGGGCATGGAAACCTACTCAAATTGCCTGGAGAATCCCCATGGACAGAGGACCCTGGTGGGCTACAGTCCATGGGGTCACAAAGAGTTGAACACAACAGAGCGACTAAGCACAGCATAGCACAGCCACAAAATGGGGGCTTCCCTGGTGGTTCAGTGGCAAAGAATCCTCCTGCCAAGGCAGGAGATGTGGGCTTGATCCCTGATCAGGAAGGTCCCCTGGAGGTGGAAATGACAACCCACTCCAGTATTCTTGCCTGGGAAATCTCATGGACAGAGGAGCCTGGCAGGCTGCAGCCCATAGGGTCGTAAAGAGCTGGACACCACTGAGCGACTGACCACACAGTACAGCCACAAAACTCTTTTCGTTAAGATAATCACATATCCTGTATAATTGTCAATTTTGAAGAATACCAATTTCATTGATTATGGTTGGTCGTATAGTTCCCAAGTAGATACTGTACCTTTGGAACTCATGCATTTCTCTCTCTCTCCGCTAGTATGAAGAACAAA
Organism: Bos javanicus; assembly: GCF_032452875.1. Taxonomy (NCBI): domain Eukaryota; kingdom Metazoa; phylum Chordata; class Mammalia; order Artiodactyla; family Bovidae; genus Bos; species Bos javanicus. The sequence continues at coordinate 29,964,458 of NC_083874.1, read as the reverse complement.
AGAGAGAGGTTTTGATATAACCCAGGCTGCTTAGTAAGCATCACTGTTTCCTCATGTAAGTGCCACTAGAATATCTTATCTTTTCCATGTAAATACAACTCACAAACTACTCCTCTTATTATCTGTAAATGTGTGACAGAGAAGATGTGGAAACAATAAAGTCTGGCCAAGGCGCAAAGTCATATCTTCAATGAGATTAAATTACTACAAAGCTATTGTGACACAGAGGTGAAACCCAATCGGCTGAACTGTAATCTGTTGAAAGAAAAAAGTTATTCACAGAGAAGGAGTGGTTTGTATAGATTCTGGAAAAAGAAATCCTTCAAGATAGAGAAAAAAAATTGGCATTATCCAGAAGAGAGAAATGTCACTAATTGATTGAATATTCAACAACCTAGAGTAGCCATGCACAAATCAGACTGAGAACACAAAATCATCTCTTAGATTATTACAGCTGACTTTATATGAAAGAGAGATGTATTTGCCTTTTTTTTTTTTTTCTGGCAAACTTCTGATATTCTTACAAATGGTTTTTTAAAATAAAAATGAATAAATCACCATTATGGACAATGTCTCAGGCTCATCTGAGCTGTATCAACTCTCAATTCAGTTCAGTTCAGTCACTCAGTCATGTCCGACTCTTTGTGACCCCACGGACTGCACCACACCAGGTCTCCCTGTCCATCACCAACTCCCGGAGTTTACCCAAACTCATGTCCATTGAGTTGGTGATGCCGTCCAACCATCTCATCCTCTGTCGTCCCCTTCTCCTCCCACTTTCATTCTTTCCCAGCATCAGGGTCTTTTCAAATGAGTCAGTTCTTTGCATCAGGTGGCCAAAGTATTGGAGTTTCAGCTTCAGCATCAGTCCTTCCAATGAATATTCAGGACTGATTTCCTTTAGGATGGACTGGTTGCATCTCCTTGCAGTCCAAGGGACTCTCAAGAGTCTTCTCCAACACCATAATTCAAAAGCATCAATTCTTTGGCGCTTTCTTTATAGTCCAACTCTCACATCCATTCATGACTACTGGAAAAACCATAGGTTCGACTAGATGGACCTTTGTTGGCAAAGTAATGTCTCTGCTTTTGAATATGATGTCTAGGTTGGTCATAACTTTTCTTCCAAGGAGGAAGCGTCTTTTAATTTCATGGCTGCAGTCACCATCTGCAGTGATTTTGGAGCCTCAAAAAATAGTTTGTCACTGTTTCCATTGTTTCCCCATCTATTTGCCATGAAGTGATGGGACTAGATGCCGTGATCTTAGTTTTCTGAATGTTGAGCTTTAAGCCAACTTTTTCACTTTCCTCTTTCACTTTCATCAAGAGGCTCTTTAGTTCTTCTTTGCTTTCTGCCATAAGGGTGGTGTCATCTGCATGTCTGAGGTTATTGATATTTCTCCTGGCAATCTTGATTCCAGCTTGTGCTTCATCCAGCCCAACGTTTCTCATGATGTACTCTGTACGTAATTTAAATAAGCAGAGTGACAATATACAGCCTTGATGTACTCCTTTCCTGATTTGGAACCAGTCTGTTGTTCCATGTCTGGTTCTAACGGTTGCTTCCTGACCTGCATACAGATTTCTCAAAAGGCAGGTCAGGTGGTCTGGTATACCCATCTCTTTAAGAATTTTCCACAATTTGTTGTGATCCACACAGTCAAAGGCTTTGGTATAGTCAACTCTAAGAACCAGCAATATAGAATTTCTGGATGAACAAGTACTGCTACCCATATGGGCTTATTAGTCAGTCAGATTCTATATGCACATTCATCTCTCTATTGTATACATTCTGAAAAATCATTTCAAATACAAAAAGCTTTTTCACTGCTTACCAAGACTCCAAAGAGAAGAGACCACTATGTTTGCCATGTAAGCATTTATATAAATGTAAGCATTTATATGGAGAAGGCAATGGCACCCAACTCCAGTACTCTTGTGTGGAGAATCCCATGGACGGAGGAGCCTGGTGGGCTGCCATCTATGGGGTCGCACAGAGTCAGACACGACTGAAGCGACTTAGCAGCAGCAGCAAGCATTTATTGTCAAGACCTATGAAGGTTCTTACTCTACCCGGGAGCTCACAAGTTAGCCTGGCATTGTGTCATGGATGCTGATAGAAAACACAAGATCCCCAGAACAGAGCTGAAGAACACAGTAGCAATAGCCAAAGTGTTGGCATATTTGTGCTGGTTACCTGAACCCCACCTCCCACAGGATAACAGGAAGAGGGCCAGGGGACAGCTCTAACTCACAGTTGCTTGTGTTCAAGTAAAGGAACCCTGAAGTCTAGAGAACCAAAATCTTTTCTTATGGGCAGTGACCATGCCTGGGCTTTGCTCTGGAGACTGATACTGTCCTTCTTTCAAGGCTGTAAGTAAAACTGTCCTTTGCTCCAAAGGGCAACCCTTTCTCTATTTTTCAGGTATGCCCATTATGTAAACATCCTTGAGATTGTCCAGAAATGAAGGGCAGTCTTCACTTTCACTTTTCACTTTCACGCATTGGAGAAGGAAATGGCAACCCACTCCAGTGTTCTTGCCTGGAGAATCCCAGGGATGGGGGAGCCTGGTGGCTGCCGTCTATGGGGTCGCATAGAGTCGGACACGACTGAAGCAACTTAGCAGCAGCAGCAGCCTCGCTTACAATAGGTACAGAAATATGAAAGACCCCTAAAGAATTATCTCCTAATATGTATGTATTGCAAAAATTCTCAGTTCTGAAAACATTAATTGATAGACTAATGGTTTGCTTCTAGAAATCTTGTCTTTCCCAGTCCTCTTAATATAAATTAGAGGTGAAAAGTTATTACCCAGTCTAGTCTACTTTAAGATAAAAGCAGATTTGTTATAATAAAAGTAAAATGTGGCATCAGATCAGATCAGATCAGTCGCTCAGTCATGTCCGACTCTTTGCGACCCCATGAATCGCAGCATGCCAGGCCTCCCTGTCCATCACCAACTCCCGGAGTTCACTCAGACTCAAATCCATCTAGTCAGTGATGCCATCCAGCCATCTCATCCTCTGTCATCCCCTTCTCCTCTTGCCCCCAATCCCTCCCAGCATCAGAGTCTTTTCCAATGAGTCAACTCTTCGCATGAGGTGGCCAAAGTACTGGAGTTTCAGCTTTAGCATCTTTCCTTCCAAAGAAATCCCAGGGCTGATTTCCTTCAGAATGGACTGGTTGGATCTCCTTGCAGGCCAAGGGACTCTCAAGAGTCTTCTCCAACACCACAGTTCAAAAGCATCAATTCTTTGGCGCTCAGCCTTCTTTACAGTCCAACTCTCACATCCATATATGACCACAGGAAAAACCATAGCCTTGACTAGACAGACCTTTGTTGACAAAGTAATGTCTCTGCTTTTTAATATGCTGTGTAGGTTGGACATAACTTTCCTTCCAAGGAGTAAGCGTCTTTTAATTTCATGGCTGCAGTTACCATCTGCAGTGATTTTGGAGCCCAGAAAAATAAAGTCTGACACTGTTTCCACTGTTTCCCCATCTATTTCCCATGAAGTGATGGGACCGGATGCCATGATCTTTGTTTTCTAAATGTTGAGCTTGAAGCCAACTTTTTCACTCTCCACTTTCACCTTCATCAAGAGGCTTTTAGTTCCTCTTCACTTTCTGCCATAAGGGTGGTGTCGTCTGCATATCTGAGGTTATTGATATTTCTCCCAGCAATCTTGATTCCAGCTTGTGTTTCTTCCAGTCCAGCATTTCTCATGATGTACTCCGCATATAAGTTAAATAAACAGGGTGACAATATACAGCCTTGATGTACTCCTTTTCCTATTTGGAACCAGTCTGTTGTTCCATGTCCAGTTCTAACTGGCATACATATATAAAATGCCGTGTCCTTCCAAAAACTGACTCTTGGGCTTCCCTGGTGGCTCAGTGGCCAATGTATGAGAAATGGTTTGATCCCTGTTTCAGGAAGATCACACATGTCATGCAGCAGCTAAGCCCATGCACCACAGCTACCAAGCCCGGGAGCACAACTACTGAGCCTACACGCCATCTACCAAGCCCGGGAGCACAACTACTGAGCCTACACGCCACATCTACTGGAGCCTGGGTGCCCTAGAGCCTGTGCTCCCCAACAAGAGAAGCTACTGCAATGAGAAGCCTGTGCACTGCAGCTAGAGAGTAGACTCCATTCTCCACAACTAGAGAAAAGCCTGCCCAGCCACGAAGACTCAGCACAGCTAAAAATAAGCAAAATAAAGACATAGATTTTCAAATACTCTTTTCCCCCTTAATATTTCTATATTTCCATCACTGTAAGTTTTCTTAAAGATTATTTGGTTTCTGTTCTTTTCATCTTTAGAATTGCTAGAAAATGTTCTGATTTTATCCTGTAAGACAACTCACTAATTTAGTCACTCCTGAGTCTTGGCTATTTTGAAAGTTTAGTGAACAGTTACATTGTTTCATTATTACTATAGTGGTTACAGTTTTCTTCTCCCTTCTGCTTTCAGAGCTTTTGTTTATGTCCAGCTGCAAAATACTTTTAATCCTTCCTTGATAATTTGTACCAGACATAATGTCTCCCATCAGAGATCTGAGACTGCAGTAGAAAGGAAAATCTCTATTATCTGTTTATGCTAATTAGAACACGCTGTCTTGCTCTCTTTTCGTCAGTGAGATGTAGAAATGGTAATTTTATCTTAATTTTTTAAAAAAGCATTTTTGCATTTTACAGAGAATAGGAAAGTGATTGTCTTTAAAATACAAGTGGGTAATCTTGAAAACATTCCCTGTCATAAATGGTTAAACTTGAAGGGACCATCATTTCTAATTTTGCAATAATTGTCTGTGGCAGCTTCATTTGATGTGGATATTAGATTTGTAGGCAGTGGAACATTCTCAACTTGGAGTCTGCTTTCCTTTATTATAAGCAGGCTGCTCACTGAAAGAACAAAAACAGTTTTGGCCTCTTCAATAGCTCGTTATTTGGAAGAGCAGGCTTCAGCTTGGTAACTGGAACCAGTTCTGGCTCTTGGCCAGCTTTGTCTCCTTTCACACACACATATGCAGCAGCTGACTAGAATCACAGACCCGTGGAATGATCCGGTTTCATGGCTTCTCAACACTTCATGTGGTATAAATCTACAAGCTCTAGGTCCCATCATAAGGAAAAAACAAAAACCAAAGCCCCAAACACAAAATTTTCTCTGAAAAGTTTTGTCCTTTCTACCATTATGATAATATCTTAGAATCGGTTCTCAAGACCTAGGCGTGTCTTCTATGCTACATCTATGCTTGTCCTAGTTGAGAGCCACTGCTGGTTTAGATGAGGAGATAGGCCTTGGTTGGCCGAGGTCACACAGCTGGCTGGTGGCCGAGTCAGAACCAAGGTCCAGATCTCTTCCCTCTCAAGACGTGTTTTTCAGTATCTTGCCTCCAGGGGCACTGGGCAGGTAGCTACCTGCCCATTCAGGAACCTAACCCTGTTTCTCCTTATGCTCTGTTCTCTGGGCAGGGCTTCACTTGATGAGTGAGTTAGCCTTGGGCGTAAATCAGGCAGTTTTCATTAATGCTTAAAGGTCATTAGGGTACCATTAGCAAATGAGAGTTTTAGTTTAACTCAAAGGCACCCGAGCAGCCTGAAATAATGTTTGTACTCCTATATACATTAAGCCAGAATTGAGGACCTTTAATCTAGTAATTTAACAAATAATCCAAAACATTGTCTTCTCAAAACTTATTTAAGAATTTACACTTTTCCACTTGATGAAAGTTCTGTATTTCCTTCACATGTTCATTTTTGTGACTATTAATGAATCATTGATTGGTTGCATATTCATTCATCGACATCACATATTTTATTGAGTGACAGGAATTTCAGAATAAAGATAAATATAATGCTCCCTGAACTCAAGTCACTGAAAATCTAGGAAAGAATAAAAAGTATATAAACCAAAAGTCATTTGGCTTGAGTAAAAGTGCAGTCATGTTGGAAGACCTTTTTTCCTAAAATATATTGTAAAATCCCTGCTTTTGCTACTAATATAGAACCCTATTATATTAAGATAATCAAAACTATTAAAGAAAAATGGTAAGAAATATAAAATTGTACATTTCAATAACTGCTTATTAAAAGCAAGATTTTCATAGTTTTCCAAGAATTCATGTATATATCACCTTATTTAACCTTCCAAAAAACTCTGTAAGTAGAATACATAATCAGATCAGATCAGATCAGATCAGTCGCTCAGTTGTGTCCGACTCTTTGCGACCCCATGAACTGCAGCACACCAGGCCTCCCTGTCCATCACCAACTCCCGGAGTTCACTCAGACTCACGTCCATCGAGTCAGTGATGCCATCCAGCCATCTCATCCTCTGTTGTCCCCTTCTCCTCCTGCCCTCAATCCCTCCCAGCATCAGAGTCTTTTCCAATGAGTCAACTCTTCACATGAGGTGGCCAAAGTACTGGAGTTTCAGCTTTAGCATCATTCCTTCCAAAGAAATCCCAGGGCTGATCTCCTTCAGAATGGACTGGTTGGATCTCCTTGTAGTCCAAGGGACTCTCAAGAGTCTTCTCCAACACCACAGTTCAAAACCATCAGTTCTTTGGCACTCAGCTTTCTTTATAGTCCAACTCTCACATCCATACATGACCACTGGAAAAACCATAGCCTTGACTAGACGAACCTTTGTTGGCAAAGTAATGTTTCTGCTTTTGAATATGCTATCTAGGTTGGTCATAACTTTCCTTCCAAGGAGTAAGCGTCTTTTAATTTCATGGCTGCAGTCACCATCTGCAGTGATTTTGGAGCCCAGAAAAATAAAGTCTGACACTGTTTCCACTGTTTCCCCATCTATTTCCCATGAAGTGGTGGGACTGGATGTCATGATCTTCGTTTTCTGAATATTGAGCTTTAAGCCAACTTTTTCACTCTCCACTTTCACCTTCATCAAGAGGCTTTTTAGTTCCTCTTCACTTTCTGCCATAAGGGTGGTGTCATCTGCATATCTGAGGTTATTGATATTTTTCCCGGCAATCTTGATTCCAGCTTGCATTTCTTCCATATGTAACCTATCATCATTTTATAGGTGAGACACTGAGACTCAAGTGTTTGGCGTCTCGCATATGGTAACCAATGCAGTTATGGTGGTCTGTCCCTCTTCTGATCTCTGCCCTTACCAAAGGTCCTATGAGCTGGGACTAAAGCTTAAGGCAGCTTTTTAGACCCAGGCAATGTTTTGGGGGGAGCTGAATTATTTCCTTTTTGCCTATCATGGGAATCCAGAAAGAAAAGTAAATTCACTTTTGCCTCTGTCTCTCAAGCCTAGAATAAAACTTGAACAGAACGTAGCCCAACGTGTGTTCTTGGCACCCTTGTCAAGGATCAGCTGACCGTACAAATGTAGGTTTATTTCTGGGCTCTCTCTTCTGTTCCATTGGTCTGTATGTCTGTTTTTATGCCTATAGCATACTTTAACAGATAAATGAATAAAGATAATGTGATATATAAATACAATGGGATATGTTTCAGCCTTTAAAAAAGGGGGGGAGGGGGCGGAAACCTTGCCATTTGTGACAATGTAGATGGACCTGGAGGACATTAAGTGAAATATAAGGCAGTCACAGAAGGACAAATACTGCCCAATTCTGCCTACTTCCACTTACATTACATATCTAAAGTAGTCAAACTCATGGAAGAGGAAATTATAATATTGGAGGAGCCATTATTTAATAGGTATAATGCATCAGTTATACTAGATTAACAAATTCTAGAGACCTGCTGTACAATATAGTTCCTACAGTTAATAATATGGTACTGTGCAGTTCAAAATTTGTTGGGAGTGGATCTCTTCTTAAGCGTTCTTTACACGCGCACACACACACACACAGAAGTGGCCCAGATAAGGTTTAACCCCCAGTCTAAAGTATCAAAGATGAGAACTTAAAAAAATAAAACATTACATCTAAAAAAAAAATTCTAGCATTTTTAATGATCAAGCATAACTTTCTCTTATCAGATGCAAATACCATTGTCAAGTTGTGACACGTCTACTTTCCAAAAGTAAAATAATCAAATGAGAGAAAGGCTGCCCTTTCTATTCCCCAGAGTGAGGTATTTTCTACTTCCTTGCTGTCATTCCCTAACTAGCTTACTGCTAGAAAATACTGTTTGCATATTTCTGGTTTTTGGTTTTTTTTTTTAATTTTTATTGGAGTATAGTTGATTTAAAATGTTGTGTTAGTTTCAGGTGTAAAGCAAAGTGAATCAATTATATAATACATATACATATCTGGCCACTCTTTTTTAGATTCTTTTCCCATATAGGCCATGACAGAATATTGAGTAGAGTTTCCTGTGCTATAAATTGACATTTCTGGTGGTTTTTGAAGTTCTTTTCTTTCTTCTCATCTACGAGAACCTCTCACATAGGAAATTCAAGTGATTAAGGTAAAAAATACGGCCAAAAGAATCAGTATGGCTTTATTTAGTTACAAATATATACAACTGCCATGGAATTCTCCAGGCCAGAATACTGGAGTGGGTAGCCATTCCCTTCTCCAAGGGGTCTTCCTGACCCAGGAATTGAACCAGGGTCTCCTGCATTGCAGGTGGATTCTTTAGAGCTGAGCTACAGGGAAAGCCTATATATGTGTGTGTGTGTGTGTGTGTGTGTGTGTGTGTGTGTTGTGTGTGTGTTTTTGTAACTAAATATATATATATGTGTATATGTACACATATATACACATATTCTTTAATATTATTTTTGATAATTTGTTTTTTCTCCATTCTTATTCCATACATCAATCTACCTCAACTAACCTCTTTATATTTAATTTTGCTTCACTGACTTGATAGTTATTGAGTATTTAGCTATAGGGCTCAAATTAAGAAATAAACGATTCCAGTGTTTTTATATACTGTTTAGTCACCCTTAAGTTAAAGAACCATGTATCTTTCAGCCTATTGTTAGAAATCTTTCATCATTATCAATTTATAGTAATGTAAGCAGTCTCTAATTTTGACTTGGGTTTACAAGGGCTAGATGATTTTCCTAAAATAAAATGTAACCTGATTGTTGTTAGACTCATGGGATGCCTATGATGGGACAATGCAGTAAAGGGATAAAGAGTGGGTTCCAGAGTCAAATTGCCTACGTAGGTCTGATCTGGGCTCTATCATTGATTCATTGTGTGATCTTAGGCAAATTATTTAATTTCTTGTGCCTTGGCTTTCTCATGTTAAAAAAAAAAATGGGGGTAATAATAGATTGATGATTTAGGATGTGTAGACTGCTGAAAAGAAATGGTTTCTATGGTCATTGTTATGTGGGAGAACACTGGTTCATTCCTCTGCCTCTTATTGTAGGAATTCAGCCCTCTATTTAAATTCTCACCAATTTACTCCTGGGATTTTCCAATTATGGTTCTCAGGAATTCACAAGAAACTCACATTCTTCTGCTTTGGTTTACACCACTCAAAGGCATCTTTGGACTTCTCTGCTTCTGGCCCTATAACAAGGCTAACGTCCAGCTGTACCAAAGGTGCTGTCTCTAGACGCCTCCAATGTCTGTTCCACCTGGAAGGGAAAGGAATACGTCTCCTCCTATCTCCTGATGTCAGGATTTAGCCTCACGTGCCTCAGGAAACTGGCTTCTATGCCTCATGCCTTCTGCCTTTTTCCATGAACTCCACACTTGAAGCCCTAGCTGGGGAATCAGTGATGTCTGAGGCCCAAACCCCCTTATCCTCACTACTCCCTTTCTCCTCCTCCATGAGAAATTCTCTTGAAAATGAGTTTGGGAAAGTCCTGCCCAGGAGCTCCTCAGACATACTTCCTACTGCTGTGCTTAGTTGCTCAGTTGTGTTTGACTCTTTGTGACCCCATGGCCTGTAGCCTGCAGGCTCTTCTGTGCATGAGGATTCTTCAGGCAGGAATGCTGGAGTGGGTAGCCATGCCCTTCTCCAGGGGAACTTCCCGACCAGGAATCAAACCGATGTCTCCTGCATTGCAAGCGGATTTATTACCAGCTGAGCTACCAGGGAAGCCCCAGACATGCTTTGGTGGGCTCAAATCTGAACCCCGGATTCAATCAGGACTCAGATTCTCCCTATTTTGTTATGCAAAGATGCTAGTAAAATCCTGACACACTCTTTGAGCAACCAGTGGAGAAAACTTCCTTTCAGTGCTCCCTCTTGGATAATTATACATTCCTATACTATCTCCAGTATATATATTTTCTAAACACACTAAAGCTTTCCATATGCTTTTGTGATTTTCAGCATACCGCTGTGCGTGTACTATAAAAGCCTGAAATATTTGCTGCTGGTAAGATAGCACCACATCCATCTACTTCCTTGCACATCTTTCCATCAGGAGTACAATATTTCTCCATAATAGCATCTATTAACAAAGTTCTCAGTTCAATGTTATATCAATTGAGGCAAGCAACTGATTTAATGTTACCTAGAAGGTTTTTTCTTTGAGGTTCAGAATAGCAGAGAAGGAAATTAATATGCATATAGCTCTCCAGAAAACATGAAGTCTTCATGAGAGTGGAAAGTCGCAAACTATTATTTTCTGCTTTTCTGCATTATCTATCAGGCTTTTCCTGATGGATAATGTTTATACACACAAGTATATTTATCCACTGTTTCTATAAGCTTAGCAGAGGTATAGTTGGCTGTAATTTGTATACAATAACCTGAAGCCCAACTTAAGCCCCACTTCTCATCTCCCACTAATGTGTCACATATTAGCAATTAGGAATCCCTGGTTCCACGATTAATCCTATGATGAACAGGGCAGCAGAGGATGAGATCGTTATAGCATCATGGACTCAATAGACATGAACTTTAGCAAACTCTGGAAGACGGTGGAGGACCAGGAAGCCAGGCATGTGGCAGTCCATGAGGCTGAAAAAAGTCAGACACGACTTAGCAACTCAACAACAACAGCTCTGAAAATATTGCAGTTGCTAATGTATCTTGAGGTATATCTAAAACCTCCAGTTGATGTTCCGCCTGGTGGGGCTTCCCTTGTAGCTCAGTCAGTAAAGAATCTGCCTGCGATGCAGGAGACCCGGGTTCAATGACTGTTTGGAAAGATCCCCTGGAGAAGGAAATGGCAATCCACTCCAGTATTCTGGCCTGGAGAATCCCCATGGACAGAGGAGCCTGGCGGGCTACAGTCCACGGGGTTACAAGAGTCAGACACAATTTAGCGACTAAACCTGGTGGTGGTTCCAGTTTTGTGAATTTTATCTCTGAATCAACTTTAACAGAAAATGCCAGTGTCTTGAACCACTACTAACAACTTGGTTTTAGAACCCTATTTATCTTTATATTTCAAGAATGTACTTTTTTATTTGACTCTAGTGAGCTTAGAATGTTAAAAATGCCTTACATAGAGATTCTCTAATGTCTGACAATGGTGCTATTCAAGTGTACCATAAAACAAGGGGCTGGATTAGTCTGCTGTGGAGAAATTGAAACAAAGTCCATGAAAAAAAGACTAAGGAAAGAGAGTAAGAGAAGATACGGCTGCTTACCATCAAGACCAAGCTCCACAAGCAGCAGTGGTAGCCTGAAATGAAACACTTATACGCATAAGCAGAAAGGATTATCGTTCATGCACAAACTTTTCAAAACCACGATGACTGTGCCATCATCACTGTCACTAATAACACCTTGCAAGCATTTATTTTTAAAAAATAATCTGCAAAGAAAAATCAAGATGCTTGCTTTAACATAAAGGTAGATTTTATGATGTAGTAAAACATCTATTATTTACAAGTTTTAAAAGGAAGGATAAAGCCCATACAGGAACTACCTCAGTCATTCAGAGAATGCAAATATTCCTGTTTTGGTCACCCATCCTCTCTAATACAGCTCACAGGGACTATTGAAAGCTTCAAGTAGAGTTTCTATTGCTAGGGCATAAATTTACATTCACTCAGCTGCCTGTAAATGACAGAGCTAACAAACAGCTGGAAGGTTCACACTCTTAGAAGAGATGGTCATCACCCTAGAATATCCTTCTGCATCTGAACATAGGCAAAGGATGAAGATTATAATCATTGTTCAATCTTGTGCAGCTAGAAAGAGAGATGCTGAACCAGACATGCTAATTTTGTTAAGGTGCCACTAGGCTGTTCACCATGGTTAAAGTCCTATTGGTGTTTCCATAAAAGAGAGAAAAGGGGAGGGAAGGAGAAGGGAAATTAAAGGAGGACAAAAACTTAGCCCTTAAAAGTAGGCTCACTTATCTGCACTTCTTACTATCAATGTTTTCACGATTCGACAGGGGCAGCAGAAGGGATGAACGCCCAACTTTGTTCAGCATTTTTTCAACCTTTGTCCCCAGACACAAGCTCAACTGGAAGCACCTGGCAAAACACTCTGTAATGTAAGCACCTTAAATCAAATGGGTTATTTTGTATATGAAGATGTCCCACCAAATGAATAATTTATAACTTATGGAGGTTTTTTCCCTCTCTAAAGGAATAATGAATATTCACCTAACCATCTATATATGCTCATTCAATTCTTGCTGATGACTAAGTCCAATCTTTTATCAGATGATTACCTAGAGCATGGAGTACAGTATATGATCACATGGACAGAGTTTATTCCCCATGGAGTGGGAGGAGACCCATATAGATAGTGAAGCCTTGACCTAGGACTCATAAATACAATGCAACTGCCAACTGAACTCATCAACCAAGGAAAAAGAAAGTAGGGAACAAACCTGGATGCCCAGTACTTTCTATTGAATATTTAAGTCATCCTCAGCACGTTTTTCCAGGTTAAATAATTCTAACACTTTTATTCTTCACTCAAAAAGCTGTCATTTCAGACACCTAACAACCAATCACATCTGTGAAACTTGACTGGATCCTGATTTGAAAAATACATACAAAAGACTTTGGGGATAATTGGAGAATTTTGAAAATGACTATATTAGGGAATTACTATTAATTTTCTTAGGGGCAACGATGATATTATAGTTTTACATGAAACTATTCTTAGTCTCCTCTTCATGGATCACAGACCTGTCTGGGCAAAAGGGTTTGTATAATTCAATGAAGCTATGAGCCGTACAGTGCAGGGCCACCCAAGATGGAAGGGTCATAGCGGAGAGTTCAGACAAAATGTGGTCCATTGGAGGAGGGAATGGCAAATTACTCCCTGCCACAAGAACCTCATTAACAGTATGAAAAGGCAAAAAAGTACGACCAGAATATGAAACCCTCAAGTCAGAAGGTGTCTGATGTGCTACTGGGGAAGAGCAGAGGGCAATTACTAATCATTCCAGAAAGAATGAAGTGGCTAGGCTGAAACAGAAATGATGCCCAGTTGTAGATATGTCTGGTGGTGGAAGTAGAATTGGGTGCTGTAAAACAACAATATTGCATAGGAACATGGAATTTTAGGTCCATGAATCAAGGTAAATTGCATGTGCCCAAGCAGGAGATGGCAAGAGTGAACATTGACATCTTAGGAATTAGTGAGCTGAAATAGAATAGGAATGGGAAAACATAATTCAGATGACCATTATATCTACCACTGTGGACAAGACTTCATTAGAAGAAATGGAGTAACCCTCATAGTAAACAAAAGAGTCTGAAAAGCAAGAAATACTTGGGAGAAATTTTAAAAATCAAGAATGATCTCAGTTCATTTCAAAGGCAAACCATTCAACATCACAATAAACCAAGTCTTTGCCCCAACCACTGATGCCGAAGAAGCTAAAGTTAACCAGTTCTATGGATACCTATTAGACTTTCTAGAACAAACACTGAAAAAAGACATCCTTTTCATAATAGGGACTGGAATGCAAAAGTGGGAAGTCAAGAGATACCTGGAGTAACAGGCAAGTTTGGCCTTGGAGTACAAACTGACGCTGGGCAAAGGCTAACAAGGTTTTGTCAAGAGAACACACTGGTCATAGCAAACACCCTTTTCCAACAACACCAGAGATGGCTATATACATGGACATCATCATCAGATGATGGTCATCACCAAAATCAGATTGATTATATTCTTTGCAGCCAAAGATGGAGAAGCTCTTATACAGTTAGCAAAAAACAAGACCTGGAGCTGACTGTGGCTCAGATCATCGACATCTTACTGCAAAATTCAGACTTAAACTGAAGAAAGAAGGGAAAACCACTAGACCATTCAGGTATGACCTAATTCAAACCCCTTATGATTATACAGTGGAGGTGACAAATAGATTCAAGGGATTAATCTGGTAGAGTGTCTGAAGAACTATGGACAGAGGTTTGTAACACTGAAAAGGAGGCAGTGACCAAAGCCATTCCCAAGAAAAAGAAATGCAAAAAGGCAAAGTGATTGTCTAAGGAGCTTTGCAAATAGCTGGGGAAAGAAGAGAAGCAAAAATCAAGGGAGAAAAGGAAAGATCTACCCAACTGATTGCAGAGTTCCAGAAAATTGAAAGGAGAGATAAAAAGGCTTTCTTCAATGAACAATGCAAAGAAGTAAAGGAAAATAATAGAATGGGAAAGACTAGAGAACTCTTCAAGAAAACTGGAGATGCCAAGGGAATATTTCATGCAAGCATGGGCACAATAAAGGACAGAAACAGCAAGGAACTAACAGAGGCAGAAGAGATTAAGAAGTGGCAAGAACACACAGAAGAACTATACGAAAAAGGTCTTTATTACTGGGATAACCACAACAGTGTGGTCACTCACCCAGAGCCAGATATCCTGGAGTGTGAAGTCAAGTGGGCCTTAGGAAGTATTACTACAAACTAAGCTAGAGGAGGTGGTGGAATTCCAGCTGAGCTGTTTAAAATCCTAAAAGATGATGCTCTGAAACGGCTGCACTCAGTATGCCAGCAAATTTGGAAAACACAGCAGTGCCCAACAGGACTGGAAAAGGTCAGTTTTCATTCCAATCCCAAAGAAGAACAGTGCCAAAGAATGTTCAAACTACTAGACAATTGTGGTCATTTCTCATGCTGGTAAGGCTACGCTAGAAATTCTTCAAGCTAGGCTTCAGCAGTAATGCGAACTGAGAACTTCTAGACGTACAAGCAGGGTTTAGAAAAGGCAGAGGAGCCAGAGATCAAACTCCCGACATTCATTGGATTATAGAGAAAGCAAGGGAATTCCAAGAAAAACATCTACTTCTGCTTTATTGACTACACAAAAGCCTTTGCATGGATCACAACAAAACTGTGGAAAATTTTTAAAGAGATGGGAATACCAGACCACTTACCTGTCTCCTGAGAAACCTGAATTCAGATCAAGAAGCAACAATTAGAACCTTACGTGGAACAGACTGGTTCAAAATTGGGAAAGGAGTACAGCAAGGCTATATATTGTCACCCTGTTTATTTAACTTCTATGGAGAGTACATCACATGACATTCCAAGCTGGATGAATCACAAGCTGGAATCAAGATTATCAGGAGAAATATCAACAACCTCAGATATGCAGATGGTATATAATGGCAGAAAGTGAAGAGGAACTAAGCAGCCACTTGATGAGGGTGAAAGAGGAGAGTAAAAAAGCTGGCTTAAAACTCAACATTCAGAAAACTAAGATCATGGCAACTGGTCCCATTACATCATGGCAAATAGAAGAGGAAAAATTAGAAGTAGTGACAGATTTTATTTTCTTGGGCTTCAAAATCACAGCAGATGAAATTAAAAGACATTTGCTCCTTGAAAGGAAAGCTATGACAAACCTAGACAGCATATTAAAAAGCAAAGACATCACTTTGCCAACAAAGATCTGTATAGTCAAAGCTATGGTTTTTCCAATAGTCACATACAAATGTGACAGTTGGACCATAAAGAAAACTGAGCACTGATGTTTTCAAATCGTGGTGCTGGAGAAGACTGTTTAAGAGTCCCTTTGACTGCATGGAGATCAAACCAATCAATCCTAAAGGAAATCAACCTTGAATATTCATTGGAAAGACTGATGCTGAAGCTGAAGCTCCAATAGTTTGGCCACCTGATGTGAAGAGCTGATTAATTGGAAAAGACCCTGATGCTGGGAAATATTGAAGGCAAAAGGAGAAGAGGGCAGCAGAAGATGAGATGGTCACTAACTCAATGGACTTGAATTTGACACCAGGAGATAGTGAAGGATAGGGAAGCCTGCCTTAGTTGGACACAACTTAAGCAATTGAACAGTAACAACAACACTTATTCTTAGAAGTTGCACCTGAATTACTTTGAGGTGAGGTGTGATGTCTGTAACTTTAAAGTGATATACACACATATAAGTACAATAGTGCAAATTATTAACAAAATGATAAGCATTTGGTTATTCGCTGTATTATTTCAACTTTTCTATATTTTTGAAAATTGTCATAATAAAAATTTGAGAAAATAATTTAACTTTCACAATTAGGGCAACCTGAAGAAAATAAACACTCCAGGCAGTGTCAAGATTAAAAATGGTGGGAAGATCCAGTTTTCCACACCCATAGGAGTCAAGTAAAATATAGTAAGCAGAGATAGATATCTGAGAGGAAAAATTCCATATAATAAACAGAGGTGAGAACTCCTCTCCCAAGTTAGGTTGCAAAGGAAAATAAATTAGATTGAATTTGTTTCCTTCATTCATTTATTCCACAAATATCTATTGAATATTTACTTCGTGGACCTAATGTGGGATCAAATGATAATAAGAAATTCCTCTAGGAATTTGTAATTTGAGAAAAATCAACACTAAATATTGTCAGTTCTTCCTCGCCCAACTTTTCATCCCTTTTAACAACCCCAATGAACCATCGTTTAATACAACTACAGCTCCTTCTCAAGCTCGCCATCCTTCTATTCTGGATCATTGCAGTTGTTCCAGACTTGATAATGCCATTCCCCTGCTTAAACTCTCCAGTCTGTCCATTAGCCTCAGATCTCTATGATTAATTAGATCTCTGATTATCTCTCCAGGCCTACCTGTCACCACTTCATATCTATCTCAAAAATACCTCAAAATCTGAGCAAAGTAAGTCAGACAGAGAAGGAGAAATATCATATGACATCCTTTATGTGTGGAATCTAAAAAGAAACGATACATATGAACTTAATTACAAAACAGAAACAGACTTACAGACTTAGAGAATAAATTTACGGTTGTGGTGGGCAGTGGTGATGGGGAAGGGATAGTTAGGGAGTTTGAGGTGGACATGTCCACACTGCTATAGTTAGAATGGATAACCAACAAGGACATACTGTATAGCACATGGAACTCTGCTCAATGTTATGTGGCAGCCTGATGGAAGGGGGGTTTGGGGGAGAATGGATACATGTACATGTATGGCTGAGTCCCTTCCCTGTTCACCTCAAACTATCACAACACTGTTCATGGCTATACCCCAATACAAAATAAAAAGTTAAAAATATACCTCAAAATCTACACTCAATATAGATTAAATTGCCCTCCGTTTTTCAGGTTGCCATGTTCCCTCTCACTTTTCCGATCTGCACATGACATTCCCTCTATTTGAATCATGTTCTCCAACCAGCTTCTCCCCTATCTTTGCTTGTCTACATCTTATGAAGTCTTTAGGTTTCATGGTAAATGTCACTACCTGCAGGAAGCTTTCCTTGTCTTCCAAAGTTACAACCTTGAAAATACCATCTACTTTCCCTATCAGTCCTTTCCATGACATATTGTAATTGCCGCTTAATAGCTTGCTGCTGCTGCTGCTGCTAAGTCGCTTCAGTCGTGTCTGACTCTGTGTGACCCCAGAGATGGCAGCCCACCAGGCTTCCCTGTCCCTGGGATTCTCCAGGCAAGAACACTGGAGTGGGTTGTCATTTCCTTCTCCAATGCATGAAAGTGAAAAATGAAAGGGAAGTCGCTCAGTCGTGTCCGACTCTTAGCGACCCCATGGACTGCAGCCTACCAGGCTCCTCCGTCCATGGGATTTTCCAGGCAAGAGTACTGGAGTGGGGTGCCATTGCCTTCTCCGGTTTAATAGCTTAGTCAGTGTTTAAAAATTACAATGCTGCACACTTTTCACAATGAACTCTGGCAACATTGATAAGATAAGATAACACTGACTGGAAATATTAAATAGGTACTAAAAGAGTTTTCAGTTCTTTGTATACATGAAACCTGAAAGCCACGGTTATTGTTGCACGTTGCCATGGAGGAAACTGTCTAGTTAGGAAATTCCAACAGAGACTAGATAGCAATATATTAGCTCTGTTCTGTGTGGAATTATTATATCCTTTGGAACAGGTAAGATACTACTATGTCTGTTGTTCAGACATGAAGTTGTTTCCAACTCTGTGACCTCCATGGACTGCAGCACACCAGGCTTCCCTGTCCTTCACCATCTCCTGGAGCTTGCTCAAACTCATGTGCATTGAGTCAGTGATACCATGCAACCATTTCATCCTCTGTTGCCCCCTTCTCCTCCTGCCTTCCATCTTTCCCAGCATGAGGGTCTTTTCCAATGAGTTGGTTCTTCCCATCAGGTGATCAAAGTATTGGAGCTTCAGCTTCAGCATCAGTTCTTCCAATGATTATTCAGTGTTATTTCCTACTATCTCTACTTGGTATGATATCATGGGCCCTTAAAGGGCACACACACACATACACACGCAACTGAAAAGTGAAAATTCACACTCTGATAATATGCTTATCAACCCCACTGGTTATTCATTGAACTATTCATGAGACAGCCTTTCCCGCAACCTCTGCCAATGTAAATTATTTTAATTATAACACTAGGCTTTACCGCATTACTGAGTGCACTTCTTTGCCTTTCTCTTTTGCTTTCTTTTGCTTTACCCTTCTGTCATGGATTATTAATGATGGTTGTCTGTAATTTATTAGCCTTCTTGCACAGGGTTTCTTAAGTGTGTCATTGACATTAGCTAACAGCCAGTGTCATAAACCCGCCATAATCCCTGTCACACTGTTTCCACTTAAACACCTGCTATTTAGCCCCACCTTCATTCATCACTGATATCCTTCTGGGAAGACCAAATAAAAAGAACTCTATTATGCTCTATTTATAGTAGTACCTTAACAGCATATTTAAAGCTTGAAGTTCAGCTCAAAGGAAGTTCAAACATAACATCGTATGTTGCTATGCATATATATTTAAATATTCCCTTTCTTACTTTTAAAACCAACTAGTTCACATAATAAAGCAGTTGACAAGCTAAAGTGATAATTTACTCTTATTTGAAAAATGAGGAGTCAGCTAGATTTATAGTTTGCACCCTACGTTTATTGTATATGTATCACAAAACATGTCTGCCCAGCATTCTATCTCCTGATACTTTAAATATCCACAGTAAATGGCATCCCTAATGATGAAGAGCTTACAGGATCCCAAATATTACATTATTGTCAGTGTATTTTTAGTGTTGAGTGCATGTAATCACTAATTCTTTCTGAAATGTAATGCATGTGTGTATAGGTGTTATAGTCTATATTTTTAACTTTTAAGAGTCATTAGTCTCTTTTTAGAGTGTCTGTCCTGCATGCACAAATTATCTGCTCTAGGTATTTGCCCTGTTCTCATCTAAATTTTATTTTTTATTTGAGAACATTAACTACGTTATTTCAGAATGTAGATAAGAACTTATATGTATGTGTTGTGTGCTCAGTTGCCAGTTGTGTATGATGACTCTTTGCAACCCCATGGACTGTAGTTCCCCAGGTTCCTCTGTCCATGGAATTTTCCTGGCAAGAATAGTGGAGTGGGCTGCCATTTCCTCCTCCAGGGGATCTTCCCCACCCAGGGATCAAACCTGCGTCTCCTGCATTGGCAGGTGGATTCTTTACCACTGAGCCACCTGGGAAGCCAAAAAACCTTATTGTACATAGCTATAAAAGTTATTTCTCCATGATCACCAGAGACTGTCTAATACTGAATTTTCTACCAGCTACCCTTTAGTTGTGTCACTTAATGGTAATAAATGTGATCATAGCTTGCAGTGCCTTAAACAAGATTTCCAACCTTCTTCCATGCTCTGATGGGCAATTCCAGTCTCTCCCTTCATCCTTTGGAGGAACCGAGGCACAAAGTGTTCACGATTCTGTATGAGCGGAGCATGAATCTTGGCCTTGAATCTTCGGGTTTCTTAATTAGTGCTTATTTTACTAGATCTGCCACAAATCTATTCTTAAATCCAAATGCTATTAGGATGTCCAAGATTAAACAAAAATCAACAACTCTAGCTGACTAATCCAGGAAAAGAACATGTAATGTGTCTTACATTACATTTTAGTGTGCTTTAAAATAATCTTTAAAATTTCTGAAGTTGTTGATTAGAATTGTAAGAAAATATGCAAAGAAAAATGCTTTGACTTTTTTCACTCAATGAACTTTATGTCTTTCCTAGTAACAAGTGTTTTATCCTAAACAGAAAATTTGAAAAATAGCAAAGAACAAGGTTCAAATATAAAATCACTTGCAATCTGATTTTCAGACATAACCTCTACTATTAATAACATTTTGGATTGTCTTTCCCATCCCCTGTTACATATGCCAATAGCACCAGGTATTTCCCCCTTTATATTGGTCCTCATAATTATGTTTTTTTTTTTTCTAAAGACTGCAGCCTTTTGGAAGCAGGACTGTCTCTGCCTTAGGCACAGTCATAACCAGAGTTGCTAGTGCAGAGTGTGACTCATAGCAGGCATTCAACAAATATTGCCAATGGAAAGATAACTATGCCCTGTGCATTTTATAGGTATATTTCTTGCTTCCAAAAAAACAGTACTATACAGTGCATATAGCATGTGTTTTCAAAAAAAAAAAGTCCTTATTAGGGAGATGGGACGGAGGTTCAAGAGGGAGGGGACATATGTATACTTATGGCTGGTTCATGTTGTTGTTTGGTGGAAACCAACAAAATTCTGTACAGCAATTATCCTTCAATAAAAAATATTTAAAAAAAAATCCTTACTATACACAATTTAAAACATTATCTCAATGTGAATGAACTTAGAGTCTGTCATACATAGTGAAGTAAGTCAGAACCAGTGAACCAGTGAAGTTGCTCAGTCATGTCTGACTCTTTGCAACCTCATGGACTATAGCCTACCAGGCTCCTCCATCCATGGAATTTTCCAGGCAAGAGTACTAGAGTGGGTTTCCATTTCCTTCTCCAGGGGATCTCCCCAACCCAGGGATTGAACCCAGGTCTCCTGAGTTGCAGGCAGATGCTTTACCATCTGAGCCCCCAGGGAAGCCAGAGAAAAACAAACATCATATATTAATGCATGTATGTGGAACCTAGGAAAATGGTACAATGAACCTAGCTCCAGAGCAGGAATAAAGATGTAGATGTAGAGAATGCACATATGGACATGTGGGGGAAGGGGAGGGTAGGTTGAATTGGGAGATTAAGTTTGACATAAATACACTACCATGTGTAAAATAGATAGCTAGTGGGAGCTTGTTGTATAGCACAGGGAGCTCAGCTCAGTGCTCTGTGATGACCTAGCTGGGTGTGATGGGGCAGTGGGTAGAAGGGAGGTCCAGGAGGAAGGGGATATATGTATACATATTGCTGATTCACTTCCTTGTACAGCAGAAACTAATACAACATTGTACAGCAATTATACTCCAATAAAACTATTATCTCAGGTGATAAAGGATTGACATCTTGTTTCACTTCTAGTTTGAAAAAATGCATATGCTTCATTAAAAAAAAATCATTAGAGTGAAGCATGGATATCCACTCATAAGACATTTATCTAAATGTTGATAATGCTGTAGTGGATTTCCCAAGTTTATAGTACCCTACTCAGCAGTGGCCACAGGACTGGAAAAGGTCAGTTTTCATTCCAATCCCAAAGAAAGGCAATGTCAAAGAATGCTCAAACTACCACACAATTGCACTCATCTCACACGCTAGTAAAGTAATGCTCAAAATTCTCCAAGTCAGGCTTCAGCAATATGTGAACCATGAATTTCCTGATGTTCAAGCTTGTTTTAGAAAAGGCAGAGAATTTTATATCCTGCAACTTTACTATAATCATTGATTAGTTCTAGTAATTTTCTGGTGGAGTCTTTAGGGTTTTCTATGTAGAGGATCATGTCCACAGAAATCCCTTGCATTCCTATACACTAATAATGAGAAAACTGAAAGAGAAATTAAGGAAACAATTCCATTCACCATTGCAATGGAAAGAATAAAATACTTAGGAATATATCTACCTAAAGAAACTAAAGACCTATATATAGAAAACTATAAAACACTGGTGAAAGAAATCAAAGAGGACACTAATAGATGGAGAAATATACCATGTTCATGGATTGGAAGAATCAATATAGTGAAAATGAGTATACTACCCAAAACAATTTATAGATTCAATGCAATCCCTATCAAGCTACCAACGGCATTCTTCACAGAGCTAGAACAAATAATTTCACAATTTGTATGGAAATACAAAGAACCTCGAATAGCCAAAGCTATCTTGAGAAAGAAGAATGGAACTGGAGGAATCAACCTACCTGACTTCAGGCTCTATTACAAAGCCACAGTTATCAAGACAGTATGGTACTGGCACAAAGACAGAAATATTGATCAATGGAACAAAATAGAAAGCCCAGAGATAAATCCACGCACATATGGACACCTTATCTTTGACAAAGGAGGCAAGAATATACTATGGATTAAAGACAATCTCTTTAACAAGTGGTGCTGGGAAAACAGGTCAACCACTTGTAAAAGAATGAAACTAGAACACTTTCTAACACCATACACAAAAATAAACTCAAAATGGATTAAAGATCTAAACGTAAGACCAGAAACTATAAAACTCCTAGAGGAGAACATAGGCAAAACACTCTCCGACATACATCACAGCAGGATCCTCTATGACCCACCTCCCAGAATATTGGAAATAAAAGCAAAAATAAACAAATGGAACTTAATTAAACTTAAAAGCTTCTGCACAACAAAGGAAACTATTAGCGAGGTGAAAAGGCAGCCTTCAGAATGGGAGAAAATAATAGCAAATGAAGCAACCGACAAACAACTAATCTCAAAAATATACAAGCAACTCCTACAGCTCAATTCCAGAAAAATAAATGACCCATTCAAAAAATGGGCCAAAGAACTAAATAGACATTTCTCCAAAGAAGACATACAGATGGCTAACAAACACATGAAAAGATGCTCAACATCACTCATTATCAGAGAAATGCAAATCAAAACCACTATGAGGTACCATTTCACGCCAGTCAGAATGGCTGCGATCCAAAAGTCTACAAGCAATAAATGCTGGAGAGGGTGTGGAGAAAAGGGAACCCTCTTACACTGTTGGTGGGAATGCAAACTAGTACAGCCACTATGGAGAACAGCGTGGAGATTCCTTAAAAAACTGGAAACAGAACTGCCTTATGACCCAGCAATCCTACTGCTGGGCATACACACTGAGGAATCCAGAAGGGAAAGAGACATGTGTACCCCAATGTTCATCGCAGCACTGATTATAATAGCCAGGACATGGAAGCAACCTAGATGCCCATCAGCAGATGAATGGATAAGAAAGCTGTGGTACATATACACAATGGAGTATTACTCAGTCATTAAAAAGAATACATTTGGATCAGTTCTAATGAGGTGGATGAAACTGGAGCCTATTATACAGAGTGAAGTAAGCCAGAAAGAAAAACACCAATACAGTATGCTAATGCATATATATGGAATTTAGAAAGATGGTAACAATAACCCTGTGTACAAGACAGCAAAAGAGACACTGATGTATAGATCAATCTTACGGACTCTGTGGGAGAGGGAGAGGGTGGGGAGATTTGGGAGAATGGCATTGAAACATGTATAATATCATGTATGAAACGAGTCGCCAGTCCAGGTTCAATGCACGATACTGGATGCTTGGGGCTGGTGCACTGGGACAACCCAGAGGGAGGGTATGGGGAGGGAGGAGGGAGGAGGGTTCAGGATGGGGAACACAGGTATACCTGTGGCAGATTCATTTTGATATTTGGCAAAACTAATACAATATTGTAAAGTTTAAAAATTAAATTAAAAAAAAAATAAAGAGGAAAAAATTGAGAAGATAAAAAAGAAAAAAGAAAAGGCAGAGGAACCAGAGATCAAATTGCCAACATCCGCTGGATCATAGAAAAAGCAAGAGAGTTCCAGAAAAACATCTATTTCTGCTTTATTGACTATGCCAAAGCCTTTGATTGTGTGGATCACAAAAAACTGTGGAAAATTCTTCAAGAGATGGGAATACCAGACCACCTGATCTGCCTCTTGAGAAGTTTGTATGCAGGTCAGGAAGCAACAGTTAGAACTGGACATGGAACAACAGACTGGTTCCAAATAGGAAAAGGAGTTCGTCAAGGCTGTATATTGTCACCCTGTTTATTTAACTTATATGCAGAGTACATCATGAGAAACGCTGGACTGGAAGAAACACAAACTGGAATCAAGATTGCCGGGAGAAATAGCAATAACCTCAGATATGCAGATGACACCACCCTTCTGGCAGAAAGTGAAGAGGAACTAAAAAGCCTCTTGATGAAAGTGAAAGAGGAGAGTGAAAAAGTTGGCTTCAAGCTCAACATTCAGAAAACGAAGATCATGGCATCCAGTCCCATCACTTCATGGGAATAGATGGGGAAACAGTGGAAACAGTGTCAGACTTTATTTTTCTGGGCTCCAAAATCACTGCAGATGGTGACTACAGCCATGAAATTAAAAGACGCTTACTCCTTGGAAGGAAAGTTATGACCAACCTACATAGCATATTTAAAAGCAGAAACATTACTTTGCCAACAAAGGTTCATCTAGTCAAGGCTATGGTTTTTCCTGTGGTCATGTATGGATGTGAGAGTTGGACTGTAAAGAAGGCTGAGCGCCGAAGAATTGATGCTTTTGAACTGTGGTGTTGGAGAAGACTCTTGAGAGTCCCTTGGCCTGCAAGGAGATCCAACCAGTCCATTCTGAAGGAGATCAGCCCTGGGATTTCTTTGGAAGGAATGATGCTAAAGCTGAAACTCCAGTACTTTGGCCACCTCATGCGAAGAGTTGACTCATTGGAAAAGACTCTGATGCTGGGAGGGATTGGGGGCAGGAGGAGAAGGGGACGACAGAGGATGAGATGGCTGGATGGCATCACTGACTCGATGGATGTGAGTCTTAGTGAACTCCGGGAGTTTGTGATGGACAGGGAGGCCTGGCATGCTGCGATTCATGGGGTCGCAAAGAGTCAGACACTGATCTAATCTGATAAGCATGAAGAATTTATTAATCCCCATTATGATCATCTCCTTTCAACCTTTTTCACTGACCTCTTTTAATTTTTCACTTTTAATATATGCAAGGCTCTGTTCCAGGCACACACCAATTGTCACTTTTTTTTTTTTTTTTTTAATACTTCGCAGTGATTTTTCGTCTTCCCTATCTGGCCATGATTTCCCAGCCATTTAACATACCTAGTTTTCTTTCCATACTCTGTGAATATTGGTGACTTTTCATTTTCTTGTGCTACAAGCCCTCTTTTGGGCAATCATACATACTTTCATAGTTTCAACTATTGCAACTTTCAGAATCGTATTTCCTACATTCTGGTTACTTCTCCTCCCATTCTCTGAAATTTTGGCACCACACTCACTCATCTTCTCCACACCAAGCTAGGCTTTCATTCTGGGTGATTCAACTTCCTGGTGGTTCAACACCTGCCTCACACATCTTTCAAGACCTCTGTCATCCCACTGCAGCCACACACACCCATGGCTATTCCTTGGAACTTATGATCAACTGAATATATTCCACTGTCAGAATGACTAATTCAGGTATTGTATGCTTCCCAGGTGGCAGTAGTGGTAAAGAACTCATCTGTCTAATGCAGAAGACAGAAGTGATGCCAATTTGATCCCTGCATCAGGGAAGATGCCCTGGAGGAGGGCATGGCACCCACTCCAGTATTCTTGCCTGGAGGATCCCCATGGACAGAGGAGCCTGGTGGGCTACAGTCCATAGGGTCACAAAGAGTAAGACATGACTGAAATGACTTAGTACGCATGCTCTGACAAAGCTTCTCTCTTTCCAGTTTCTTCCTGAACTATATTCTTACTACAATTTTTCAAAAGCCTCAGTAGATCTGCAGTTCACAGACCCTTTATCTTTCTCCTGACAATCAAGTTTGCCTTTCTTTCTTTCTTATAAAGCTTATCTATTTTAATCCAGCACTTCAACATTTTCTTCCCAACATCCTAAACTCCTTTGCCCAGTTGTTATTCTATCCCACTTCCTCACCAAGCTCACTCAAGTTCCAACATTCCCCTGGAGAAATATCCTACACTAGGTGCGGGGAGCGAGCTCCGCCCATGGCAAAGGTCATGAGGAAGGAGGCTTGGCATACGCAAAGGCGGGATCAAGCCTCAGGGGTCTCCCTGGAAATTCTTGAGCATCTACCCCCAAAACCAGAGTCTGCCCACTTTCTGCTTGTGCTTTCACCTACACCTTTGACTTTACGGGGGGCTGTCCCCCACTACCTCTCTCTGAAAAGAGTTAGCTTACAGTTCCAGTTAATAATTCCTGGGTGTGACAGTGTTTAACCTACAAACTCCTTTGGAAATCCTCTAGCCTGCCTGAATAGGTTTTTCCGGCCACATGTGATTGTTCAGAGCCTCCCAACTGTGAGAGGCAGGAGATGTTCTAAACTGTCTAAACACAGATTCCTTTGAGTAGTTAAAAGATTGATTAGAAATTGTATTGGTGAAGGGTTTTTCACTTATTGGGCCAATGTTTGCTGCTAAGTCTCCATACTCCTTACCTACTGTGTCCTTGGCAGTGTATTGATTGATATAATGGGTGTATAGAAATGTAAGTAGTAGCCTTAATGTTTGTAACCTTGGACCCTTGAGTTAATTCTTTTCTTGATTGAGCCCACCTCACCTTTGCCCTATAGGAATGCAGCTTTGTCCAATGCTTTTTTGGAGGCTGGTGCCTGACTTTGGAATAATCACCTTTAGAGAAAGATAAGTTTCTTAAAATGTTAACAGGCCTCCTGGCCAGAAGATGATGTAATTCACCTGAACTTTTGCATATGATAAGTTTGAAAGCCTGGCTTTGATTAGGACCAGGAACTGCTGTCCTTGCATGACTCCATCCCTTCCCCCATTATCCTCTATGCACAACTTAAGGTATAAAAACTACTTTGGAAAATAAAGTGCGGGCCTTGTTCACTGAAACTTGGTCTCCCCATGTCGCGCTGTCTCCCAAATTCTGGCTGAGTCTCCATCTGGAGCGCGGAACCCGCTATGCTTGCTAATTATGCCTGGGCTTCTAAGATCCGACCGGGGAGGCCTCAGTGTCTCCTCTCCTTTGGGAGAACGGAAGGACGCCTGCGGCCTACTTAAGTGGTGCAAACTTCTTGTCTTGAAGTTTTATTGGTCTCCCGTGTAAACCAAGCTACTCAGCCTCTTTTCTCCACTGAATTTCCTCACTGAGCTATCCTCATCCTATTACTCTTTATATCTTTGATAAATATTTAAATAAATAGGTCGCCAACGCCGTCCCCGCTTCGAATACCCTGGATCAGCTGGGGCTGGTCCCCGGCAACTAGGCAGGTTAATTTGTCACATATTCGTGACACTTAACCTTAATCCTCACACTGCTGAAAAATGTATTTATGTTACGTAGGCAAGTCTCCAACTCTTCATCATGATTATTCTGAAATGTTTCTAATCACCCTCAAAACTCTGATACCCTCTCTGCCACTTATAAACTGTTAGTCACTCCCAGATTTTCTCATCTCCTACTTTACTGAGAAGAGCATAAGCACAAAAGAGATTTTTCCTCAACTTGTCACATTAAGCTTACCTACACCTGCATCCATTCTTTCCTTCCTCTGTCTCAACAAACATTTATTGTCTACTGTGTATCAGGCACTTTGTTGGGAATACAAAGAGTAAGACAGATTTAGTGTTTTACTCGTGAAGCTCATAGTTTGGTAGAGAAGAGATCTATTAAAGAACTATACCAATAGTTAATTAATTTGTGATCAGCACTATAATGAAAACAGGATGCTACAAGATCCAAGGACAGTGGGGCCTGACCCATATTTAAAGTAAGACTTAAAGATAAATAGGAGTTGTTCAGGCAAAGGTATATATACATAGGAGTTCCAGTCAAGAACACAGATAAGAGCATGTCACATTCAAGGACAAAAGCAGCAGCTGATGTGTCAGGAGCTCAGAGAAACCAGTATGAGACGAGACTGGGGGCAGATAGATCTCTGTTTAACCATGCTAAGGATTTCAGCATTTTTCTAACAACAGAGGGTCATTTAAGCAGGGCAGTTTTTTTTTTTTTTAATCACCTAAATCTGGAATTAAGAAAAGATTGTTCAGACTTGGGTGGGGATCAGTGAAAGTAGGAAGAGCAGAAGGCTGATTGAACTGTACTAACCAGTGAGTGTGAGAACAAGGAAATGGATTAACAAGAGTGTATTTATCTTTCTAATTTGGTTACAAAGGAAAATCTGGTTACTGCAAGAGGATGTGAAATCATAGGGAGGTTTGCTTTCATTTGTGACACACTCGAGTACAGATATTAGGGAGAGGACAAGAGTGAAGGTGTTATATTTGCAAAGATCAAGAGAAACCTAATAATCAAACTTCTTCATGGAGCTTTCACTAAAATTAGGTACCTGTATGCTTGAAAAGCCTGGAGGAGGGCATGGCAACCCACTCCAGTATTCTTGCCCAGAGAATCCCCATGGACAGAGGACTCTGGCAGGCTACAGGCCATGGGGTCACAGAGAGTCAGACATGACTAAGCATCTAGGTACAACACAGCATCTTGAAAAGGGGGCCTCCTTGGTAGCTCAGCAGTAAAGAATCTGCCTGCGATGCAGGAGACACAGGTTTGATCCCTGGGTTGGGAATCCCCTAGAGCAGGGCATGGCAACCCACTGCAGTATTCTTGCCTGGAGAATCCGCATGGACAGAGGAGCCTGTTGTGAGCTGCAGTGCATAGGGTCACACAGAGTCGGACATGACTGAAGCAACTAAGCACAGCAGAGCAATGCTTGAAAAGATCGCTCCTCATCCTGGGCAGAACACGGCACACTGTGGCACGTGTAGTAGGTTATATAGTTTAGTGTGAGGGAGTGACCGGGCAGGGAGACTAGGCAGGATGTGGCACATAAACTGAGCCTTGAAAAACGGGTAGACTGACGATGTCCTGAACTATGGTGATGGCGAGTTAGACACAAGAGGCGTTTGAAGAGAAGAGTTCCATTTCATTTCATGATTAGGCCAGTGTAGACAACTAAAACTAAAGGGAACTACATGTTTCAAACCTAGGTATGTGTGAGTTGGTGATATGAATTTTGAACATGAAAGAGCTCATGCCCTGTTTCAGTTTCAGAGACAATTTTCTCCCTCCCTCTAATGGAGCAGGGAATGAGGATCAGGAGATGGAGGTAAGAGGTGAAAAAGAGCAACTGACCAACATCCAGAAGTTACCAAGCTCAGTCTCCATTTTGTGGCTTATTTCCTCTTCAAATTTCCCCAAATGGCAAATCTACACACATTCAAGCATAAGCTCAAGTTATTGTCCATTTTGGTCTGTGAGTTGGCAGAAACAGAGGAGAGTGATGAGGCCTCATAATGACGAGGGTACGGGAAAGTCAGCACTCTCTCACTTTTGTCGTCAGAGAGGGAATCAGCACAAACTTTGCAGAGTCTGGCAATAAGTAGTGAAATTATCTCTAGAAATTTATCTCAAGGAAAGAACTGCAAAAAGCATAGGTATGAGGATACTCACGCAGAGTTATTTATAGAATGAAAAATTTGGAAACAACCCATGTGCCCATTTTTTGAGTAATAACTAAAGTATGGTATATCCATACAAGGCAAGACCATGGAGATGTTTTTTAAAAGAAACAAATACAGAAATATCTAAATATATCAATAGAAATATGGTCACAAGGCAGGCAAAAAATAATGTTATTGAAAGTATTTGGCAATATGGTTGATCACATTTATTAAAAACTATTTACTTACATATCAAAAAAATCTTAAAAGATACACAACCAGAGGCAAATAAATTATTTTGGAAAAATATGTAACTAGGTTTTAAAAGTGATTGAGATTGGGATTATAGTTCCTGTCCAGTTTATTTTTGCTTGCTTTTATTCTCTTGTGCTTTCTATTTGGTAATTGATAAAGATTGTTCTTAGAAGCAAAATGTTTTTTAGCTTAAAATCCAAATATAAATCATTTGGGGTAATACATACTTATCAACATTTAGATCCATCTGTGTGCTTATTGGCCTATCCATAATAAAAGGGAAAATAAATAGAAAATTTAAAGCTAGAATAAGTAAAAGCCATTTCATGTTTATGACACCACAGGCTTTCTTCTTCATGTGATGCTATACTAAAAGGCTTTCTAAGTATTAAGGCACCTCTCTACTCAACAAAAAGTAAGATGCAGCAAGTAAAAATGGCCTTTCAAAATTGAATGGATGCCCTAGTAAAATCCAATTAGTGGCAGCTTTCTTGAGACTAAGAATCATTTCCATTAGAGTGGTCCTTGGTCAGAGATCATTCTTTAAGAAATTCTAGTCTCTCCATGATGAACACAGCTTAGTTTAGGATTATTGAGACCTTAATGTATAACACACCTGTAGAAGTGCCCTTCACTTAGAAGATTCTCTGAAATGAATTGATTAATAAAAGAATAATTAAAATATATAGTTATATGGCCAACAGGACAGAATATGCCTCAGAAATTTTGAGAAGCTGAACATGACAATATAATAATATACATAATAACATTAGTAATAGTAAAAATAATAGCTGCTATAAGGGAAGGCAGATTCGTCACTGCTAAAAGTGACACTAATATCAGAAAGTGCTGTCTCAGTCAGTTTCAGCTATCACAAGAAATACCATTGATTAAACAATAAATGTTCATTTCTCTCAGTTCTGGAGTCCAAGAAGTCTGAAATCAGGGTGCTAGCATGGTCAGGTTCTTGGTGAGGGCCCTCGTTTTGGTTAAGTCTTCCCATGGCCTTTCCTGGTTACATGCATGCAGAGAGTGGGATTTGGGGTATCTCTTCCTCCTTCTCTAAGGGCATAGACCTAATTACTATACCTCCCAAAGGCCCCACCTCCCAATACCATTACAATGGGAAGTAGAACTACAACGTACAGATGTCCCAAACATTCAGTCCATGGCAAATGTCAGCATGTCTTACAGAGGCAGAATGTCTCCTTAATCATATTACCCATTAATTGATGCCATTATTTTTATAGGGGAAAAAAAAAAAAAACAATGAAAGTTGGGTCGTTAGCATGACTGCCTAGTGAAAAGGAGATGCCAGAGAGAAAACTTTACAACACCCAATCAGTGTCTCCAGTGAGGGTGGATGCTTTAGCTTACAACCCCTCTCCCTAGTTCTCATTGTAGGTGACCCTGGTTTAAAGGCTGATAAATCAGGTCATTACAGGGTGATGACATCAGGCATTTAAGCATTACAATGGTCCCTGCTCCCCCCTCTCAACCGCTGCCACTCTCTCTGATTCCACGTTCACTAAATGGCTTCTAAATAGTAATGTGCTTCCCCACACAGATTTCCTACCGGGAAGGAATGTGCTGCTCTTGCAGACTTGAAAAGTCCATGGGATAGCTACATTTCTCTTTTCAGCTGGCTGTCATTCTCATTTACATAGACCACCATCGATGAGCTCATCTGCTCCATGCTGGGGAGCTTGAGATTCAGTACAGTTCAGGGAGGCTGATCAACTGCAATGGAATCACCTAACTTTTACTCATTTTCATAGAATTTGACCCCTTGCTCACAGTCTTCCTCTTTATCTCAGACTCTGGCATTCCCATGGGTGATTTCAATGTCTACATGGATGTCCCACCTAACATCCTGGCTCCAGGTTCTTTCACACACACATAGTCTAGCTTTTCCTTTGCTCTGCCTCAGCCATCTGCTCCTATGGCCATATCCTAGATCTTGCCAGCACCATCTGAAATTGTTCTACATTTCAAATCATTAACTCCTATTTCTTGTTCTCTGACCACAAGTTCTCCTTTCCCAGCTCACCAGTTCCTTCCTCTCATGTCAACTGCTTCCATAAAAGAATCAGAACAAATCAGAATTTTCTCACAGAACTTTGTAGTCATTTCCCAAAGATTTTTAGCTATCTTTTTTATGTTGTATAGCATAAAATCGACCTTGTTCATACGGTTCCCTGGCATTATTTGGAGCCATCCAAAGCTCCAGAACTTTTTTTATCTTGTAGAACTGAAACTCTGTACCCATTAAACACTAACTCCCTGTTCCTTCCACCTCCAGCTCCTGGCAACCACCATCCTACTTTCTACCTCTGAATTTGACTATTCCAGGTACTTCATGTGAGTAGAACCACACAGTCCTTGTCTTTTTGTGACTGGCTAATTTCACTTAGCATAATGTCCTCAAGGTCCATCATGTTACAGGATGTGTCAGAATTTCCTTCCTTTATAAGGCTGAATAATATCCCATTGTATGTACAGACCATATCCTGTTTGTTCGTTCATCTGCTGATAGACACTTAGGTTGCTTTCACCCTGTGGCTACTGTGAATGATGCTGCTAGAAATGTGGGTGTATTTATTCACCTTTTTTGTTGCTGTCAGCCTCTGAAAAGCTTTATTAATTACTCCTTTACAAACCAAGCCAGTACTAAAATAATTCCTCAAATATTTGTCCTCTATCTTCCATCTTTGCTTTGTCTAAAAATAGTAACGATAACTCAGAAACTCCAGGAGATAGTGAAGGACAGGGTAGCCTGGCGTGTTGCATCCATGGTATTACAAAGAGTCAGACACGACTGAGCGACTCAACAACAACAACTCAGATTCACCTTTGTGATGGCACTTTTTGGCTAAGGTATTTAACCTTGTTAAAGGCTATTCATTGACCCTGCTATCAATGGATAGGCATACTCTATAATTTTTACCTAGCTAATAAATGTTTATTAAATAGGCAAAGCTATGCAAGGGACTTCCCTAAGAGGGTTCAGACTAACAGTGGCTTTCAAATATTGTTTTTTGAAGGATTTCTTGTTAATTACATGGCCAGCTCTCCTATCGTTCAGGCACATGGGACAATTTTACTTCCTTACTGTCCTTGCAGTTAGGAGAGGTCAAGAGACTAGTTTTGGCAAATGGTTGCAAGTTGAATGTGTGTGTCTCACACTGAAGCATTGCAGGTTTGCTTCTGGACAAATGCTCTCTCCTCTTCTGCTGCATCAACTAAGGAGACCACTTGTTCCAGATGGTACAGCTTTAGGATGGTGGCACTTTCAACAGATGATCACTGAACGGCCATATGGAAGGCATTTTCCCTGGACGGCTGCCCAGAACCTCAACAGATATTTTGTAAGCAAGAAATAAACCACTGAGATTTGTGGGATTATTTGTTTATGTAACGTAACCTGGTCTATCCTGACTAATACAGTAGGGAGCTATTTAATCAAATAGTGGGTGGTGATATACCCATTAATCACACAGCTATTTTTTTTTTTTTAATGAGGCTAATACATGTTGATATAGAAAAACCTTCCAAATACATTTACTTTAGAAAGCAATGGGACTTCTCTGGTGGTTCAGTGGCTAAGACTCCACAATCTTAATACAGGGGGGCCTGGGGTCGATCCCTAATCAGGGAACTAGATCCTACATGCCACAATGAAGAGTTTGCGTAACTAAGACCTGGCATAGTCAGACATATAAATAACAAATATATACGTTTTTCAATTTAAAAAATAAAATAAAAAACAAGACACAGAATGCAGTATACTGCATGTTATCATTTGTATAAAATACAAATAAACATTCACATAGACATTGAATACCTGCCCAGGTACAAAAAAAAACTGCTAAGAGTGGTTGCCTCTGAGAAGAGGATAAGAGGACAAACAGGTGTGGGAGAGAGAGATTTTTTACTGTTGGAATATTTTAATGTATTTAGTATTTAATAATATTTTAAAATAATAAATGTGCATGGATTACTTGGTCACAGTAAATAAGCTTTAAAAGCTATAACAAAAGTCTAAATTGTCTGGTTGTTAGGGGATCGGAAAGAAAAAAAAATGTTTGAATAATCATGCAGAAATCAGACTGACAAGATTTGATAGCTTGTAAATATTAAGCATATTGCTTAGTCATCCAACCGTGTCCAACTCTTTTGAGACCCAACGGACTGTACCCACCAGGCTCCTCTGTCCATGGGGTTCTCCAGGCAAGAATACTGGAGTGGGTAGCCACTCCCTTCTTCAGGGGATCGTCACAAACCAGTGATCAAACCCTGGTCTCTTGCATTGCAGGTGGATTCTTCACAGTCTGAGCCACCAAGGAAGCCCAGATATTAAGCATAAGGGAAAGGTAGAAGTCAGAGATGGCTGTAACATGAGTTCCTTGAGGGCAAGAACTTACACTGGCTTCTTTAATTTCATTGGTAGTAGGTATGGGACTGATTAACTATACATCAATAATGGTTATGTGGAATAAATAATTTTGTCCTTTGCAATTTATATTACATTCTGAAGTAGGAAATGTTTTTCATTTTGTACATAATAAACTTTCAATAAGTTATTCCTTTACTTTTATTTTGGCCTACTTGTTACCTTCAACTCCACATAGCTATTTAATAAGAATATGTTAACAAAAAGATAAAATCAGACCATGGAAATATGGAGTCATACATAATGCCTCCACATTTATCAAATATTAAATGGTTGAGACTCAAAGGTCTAGAAGAATTGAAGCTGTTTGAGAATTCAGTCATCATTTTATAGAAAATAACTTGGCTTAAAGTATGATAGCATTTATATAAATCTGTTTCTATATTTTGTTTAACTTCCAAACAATAGCACTCATTTGTTTCAAGTTTTGCATAACAGATTTAACATTTGGTTTCTTTGTCTTCTCTTCTGATTTGCTGGAATTTTGTATGCTGCTAAGTCGCTTCAGTCGTGTCCGACTCTGTGAGACCCCATAGACGGCAGCCCACCAGGCTCCCCCGTCCCTGGGATTCTCCAGGCAAGAACACTGGAGTGGGTTGCCATTTCCTTCCCCAATCCATGCAAGTGAAAAGTGAAAGTGAAGTCGCTCAGTCGTGTCCAACTCTTCGCAACCCCATGGACTGCAGCCCACCAGGCTCTTCGTCCAAGGGATTTTCCAGGCAAGAGTACTGGAGTGGGTTGCCATTGCCTTAGCATTGCTCACAAGAACAATTACGTTTCTTTTCCTTGAGATTTTTAAAGATATTTTAACTGTATAAAACATATAGTAGTCTACCATGTGTCATAGAGTGATTTCTAATCTCTCAAACATGGGGAAGAGGACAAGAAGCTGCTTGGTTTTGGAGGAACCCGTTTACATGTAAGGAGACCAGTATTTGCTCTAAATAAAAGTGGAAGAGGTGCAGAGAGTTCTGTCGTAACTCAATGAGGCAGAGCAGATCACCTTTCTTTTTCACAGGTAAAGGTAGCCCAGTGACCCAGAAAGAGATATGGGGGGCATTGCCCAGTTGCAGAACTCTGCCTGCCAGCAATGCTGCTATGAGTGTAGGTGCAGGCAAAAGCCTGTCTGATTCTAGGGGTGACTAGGTTCAATAACCAAGGATGCCTGGGCAGAAACCAAGAGGTTTTCACATGCTGAGCATCTACCTGTAACTCAGCTTCCTTCCTCTGACCCAGAAGATTTCTGACTGGTGCTTGGTCCTGCCTTGCTTCAGCATGTTCTGGGCTGTTCACACACCACACAGCTGGTACTTCGGTTTTCACCCTGACCCTTCCAATTTTAGATTTATTCCTGCTTTCCCAACATCTGACCTCATTCATAATGTTTTCCTTGCTGTTGGCACCCTGACCCCATCATGATCTGTACTCACTCCCTGATGCTGCTGCTTCTGGCTGCTTAGGGAATCACTTCACCTTGACCTGCTCGGCCTTCATCTCCTTGCAGGCTCCTGCAGGCACCTTGCAGTGTATACCCCGATCCTTCCAATGGAACCTAGACAAGTAAACAGGAGACTTTAGGAGACTGTACCCCAAAGATTCTATCATTGGTCACCTCCAGTATCACAAGAAACTATGACACTCAAATTGTCACTGCATTTGTCAGCATCATATGATATTCTGTCCCCAAAAGGAAAATCTCATGTCACTAAATTGCAAGGGGGTATCAAAAGTCTTTTGTAACCCTGAAATTGTGTTGTCTTTAATCAAGGCTTTCAAATCATTGTTTCCAACAATTGAATTCCTAGAAATTACAGATTAAAAAAAAAAAAGATTTTTCTGTTTACTTATATATTGACTTATTTTTATAAATATACCACATACTAATTATAGTGATATAAGACAGTTGACATTTTTATTGCCTTTTCATGAGGTGAGAGAGAGGTCCCACCATCTCCAACCCCTTTTTATTTGTGCAGAATCCCCAGTTTGCAATATCATCTGTTGTAGAAGCCACAGTAGTCAAATGTTTTTCATCTTCATGTTCCTTATACTCAGGCATGTGACCAAGAGTGTTTATCAGAAATTATTCTTGAGAAATGTGGGGACATCTGAAAGTCATTCACATGATTTATCTGGGGGGTTTATCTTAAAAGAGGAAGACAATTTTCCTCATATATCATGTGCATGAGTGTGTGCTAGGTCATGTCCGACTCTTTGCAACCACATGGACTGTAGCCAGCCAGGTGCCTCTGTCCATGGGATTTCCCAGGCAAGAATACTGGAGTGGGTTGCCATGCCTTCCTCCAGGGGATCTTCTTGACTCAGGGATTGAATCCAGGTCTCTTGCATCTCCATGTGCCATCCTCCTTTCCTCATTTCTCCATACTTGTAAAAAGAGTGAAGTTTTAGAATGCTTTGGAAGGATTATAAGGATGTACACAGAAGGAAAAGCCCAACACAACAAAAGATTTGCATGACTAGAAAGCATCCCAGCTGTATCCTCTGTGTATCTAAACACCTCTTTACCCTTTTGCAAGGTAGTAACTACATTTATTTTTGATAGATTCAATTCTGCTAAACATCACTGTAACTTAGGACATCACTGTAACCATCACCAAAAATACAGTGCTTCTGTGGAAACTAGGAAGAAATACTCCTTCTTCAAGACACTTTACTGACATGTAACAGAAAATTGTTATTATTTACCCATTTATATTAGAACAAGACACTTTAATACATTAAGCCTGCCAAACTAATTTCTATACACGATTTCATAACATAAACAGTAAATCTTATATGTCACAGACATGACTATAGTCCCATTCTTGGCTTGTTTTCCAATGGCATGTGGTGTGCTTAGTCACTCAGTCATGTCCAACTCTTTGCTACCCCATAGACTATAGCCGCCCAGCTCCTCCGTCCATGGGGATGCTCCAGGAAAGAATACTGAAGTGGGTCGCTATGCCCTTCTCCAGGGGATCTTCCCAACCCATGGATCGAACTGGGGCCTCCTGCATTGCAGACAGATTCTTTACCAGCTGAGCTACCAGGGAAGCCCTTCCAATTTCATGAGAACCCCCAAATGGTAGATCAAGGTTGTTGCTTCCAATTCAGTGAAACCATAATTGTTTCATCTGCTGAAAGAAATATTTGAGCACTAAGACTGTTAAATCAGCAAAGCCCTAAGAAGGAAGGACAAGTAGGTCATTAGGTTTAAGAGTGAGAGGTGCCACTCCCAATACCATGCCCTGATTCTTGGACTCATATATTATTGCTGTCGTGGAAAAGCACCAAGTATCTGTCTCTGGTTCAGAGTACAAACGGCATCTACAGAATAGCACCCAGAGGAGTTCCCTAAGCTACACAACTGAATATTCAATAGGTATTCTCTTACTCTATAAGGCAAACTATCAAGTGATGTCACGTGGTGCCCTGCAACCCTGAAGGTATCAGTACTGCATTATTTCACTAAAAAGTAAACTTATTAAAAGTAGCATTTTGTGGATAACCAACAAGGACCTACTGTAGAGCACAGGCAGCTCTTGCTCAATATTATATAGCAACCTAAATGGGAAAAGAATTTTAAAAAGAATTAGATACACCCATATCTATAACTGAATCACTTTGCTGTACAGGTGAAACTACCACAACACTGTTACTAAATTATATTGCAATATAGAAGTTTAAAAGGTAACATTTTGTAAGAGAAGTTGCTAATGAACAAAGTGTTCATTAAATCCATAGACTGTGTTACTTGCCGATGTATAGTAGCCAGGAAAGGCAAATTCAAATCGAAAATAAATATCCTTCTAACGAAAACAAAAACTGTCCCTTCCTGAAACAGTGTACTCTGCCTGACACTAATTGCTTGTCTGGTCCCCTTGGAGCTGCGAACCACATCAGAGGCTCAGATCTAGTTAATGCAAATGTCAAGGTGGACATTCAGTGCTGGGAGTAGGCAGGCCAGCCTTAGTGATGGGAGTCCATGTAGTTAAGCCCAGGCCTAGGTTCTACTTATTTCAATGTGACCACTTAATGTGCTCTCCAAGCAAGCACAGAGTGTCTCAGGGCACACCCGATTTTATTGCAAATATTTCATTTATGACAGTAAGTTCATGAGTTGAACCCTAAGGACAGGTGCTCAATCTCTGCTAGGACCTACTAGCTGTTTCTCAAAAGGAGAATTATTAACTAGGCAAAGAGACTGTGCTTATAAGCCAGCACCCTACAGGCCTCTGTTATGATTTGTGTACTGAAATTTTCACAGAATTTAGAGAGAATTCCAATCTGCTATAGAAACTTTGAACCTTGTTGGATTCACCAGGTCATAAAGGAGCAGAGCTGCCTGCAGTACAGCTGGAACTGTCTGCCTTCACAGGTTCTGAGCCCCACTCGAATTTGACAGCTTTGAATCAAAGCTCTACCTTATGTTGCTTCCAAAATCTGATGAAGTCTTTCAAGTGTCATGACTCTCTCTTCAGTGGCAAAGTTGTCCTTCATAGTGACAACAATATTCCTATGTGTTCAGATAAGTGGGAGGCCTATCTAAAGTCAATGCTACCTCTTTTCCTGGGTATTTACAGCGTGGAGTAATAGTGTATTAGACTAGCATGAGGTCCTACAAAATGGTGAGACATTCTGGTTCAAATTGTGGCACAGAGTACAAGAGCTGTTGTAATCCTGAGACAAGGTAAGTATACTACTGCAGAAAGTGAAGATAAACTTCTGAGCTTTTCTGTTTATTGAGAAAGCATTTGTCAGACCAATAGATGCAAACCAAAAACTGCTTTTATTTGCTCCACTAAAGAAACTAAATCTGGATTGGCCACTCCAAGTTGAAAAACAGTTGTTGTTTAGTCGCTGAGTCGTGTCTGACTCTTTGCAACCCATGGACGTGTCAGATTCCTCTGTCCATAGTATTTCCCAGGTAAGAAATACTGGAGAGGATTGCCATTTCCTTCTCCGGGAGATCTTCCCAAACTGTGGATCAAACCTGAGTCTCCTGAATTGGCAGGTGATTCTTCACTGCTGAGCCATCAGGCAAGCCCCTGAAAAAACCGATTCAGTTTACGATAATCAACTAGATGTGAATGTTTATGAAATATTTTGGAGTCCTGAAGGCAATGGCAACCAACTCCAGTACTGTTGCCTGGAAAGTCCCATGGACAGAGGAGCCTGGTAGGCTGCAGTCCATGGGGTCGTGAAGAGTCGTACAGGACTGAGCGACTTCACTTTCACTTTTCACTTTCATGCATTGGAGGAGGAAATGGCAACCCACTCCAGTGTTATTGCCTGGAGAATCCCAGGGACAGGGGAGCCTGGTGGGCTGCCATCTATGGGGTCGCACAGAGTCGGACATGACTGAAGCGATTTAGCAGCAACAGCAGCAACAGGGTATTTCTGCCTAGGCCAAACAAACTATTTTGGAATCTTTTAAGTCTTTGAAGGTAGGATTTAACTTTGTATCTCCACCCCCACCCCTCCCAGCCTCCTCCCACAGATGTGATACTTTCTGAGATACAGCTCTTGATCTACTTTCTGATGGGGATGGGGAGCTCTAAGAGTTTTTTCTCTGAACCTTCCTACCATAATAGCTAGCATGACCGTATAATTTATCATCAAAACCAGTTTACTTTTGATAGTGAAAAGTGAAGTCAAAGTGCTCAGTTGTGTTGTGTTCGACATTTTGTGACACCATGGACTATCCAGAATATCTCCAGATATTCCAAAAGTATCCAGAATTCTCCAGGCCAGAAGACTGGAGTGGGTAGCTATTCCCTTCTCCAGGGGCTCTTCCCAACCCAGGAATTGAACCCAGGTCTCCTGCATTGCAGGCAGATTCTTTACCAGCTGAGCCATGAGGGAAGCCCCTTGAAAAGGAGTATTATTAATAAATATGCCAGAAAGAGAGATACAGACTGATCCTTTAGGAACCAGGAATCCAGTGTGGGGATTTGGCCATTTGCTGAGGTTATCTGTACTGGTACTACATTTAGAAACCAGGAGAACAACTATCAGGTAGGTTCAGGAACATACTAGGCCTTGATGAGCTGGATTTGGTTCACGATTTTATTCCAAACCTCGGCGCTTTCAGTCTCCATTCTAACTAGTGAACCACACTGAGAGTCAGCTCCATCTCTCGGAATTAGTGTTAGCTCAGAGCAACGTCCAAACGCCCCTGAGAGTCCTGGGTAGTTCTGTTTTCCCAGTGCACCGTTCCTCTGATAAATGAAGATTTTCCTTTGTGGAAAGCTAGAAAGAAAGTCATAGAACATATTCATGAAGTATTACAAGGTCCCCTTAAATGCATCCTTGCGCTGTTGGTCCGTTGCTAAGTCATGTCTGACTCTTTGCAACCCCACGGTCTGCAGCACACCACGCTTCTTTGTCCTTGCCTCTCTCCCGGAGTTTGCTCAAACTCCTGTCCATTGAGTCGGTAATGCTATCTAAACACCTCATCCTCTGTTGGCCCCTTCTCCTCCTGCCCTCAATATTTCCCAGCATCAGGGTCTTTTCCAGTGAACCAGATCTTTGCACTAGGTGGCCAAAGTATTGGAGCTTCAGCATCAGTCCTTCCAATGAATAAATTCAGGACTGATTTCCTTTAGGATGGACTGGTTGGATCTCCTTGCAGTCCAAGGGACTCTCAAGAGTCTTCTTCAACACCAAAGTTCAAAAGCATCAATTCTTCAGTGTTCAGCCTTCTTTATAGTCCAACTCTCACATCCATACATGACTACTGGAAAAACCATAGCTTTGACTATGTGGACCTTTATCAGCAAAGTGGTATTTCTGCTTTTTAATATGTGGTCTAGGTTTGTCATAGCTTTCCTTCCAAGAAGCAAGTGTCTTTTAATTTCATGGATGCAGTCACCATCCACAATAGAGAATAGCAAACCACTCCAGTATTCTTGCTGTGAGAACCCCATGAACAATATGATAAGGCAAAAATGCAACCTGCATCACCTCAAAGTTTTAGGGATGTTTCTGTAGGGACTCAGGTCTGAGAATTAAGTGAAGAACTGTGACTGTTGTGGTAGCTGAACACAGGCTTCTCCTAGTCGAGAGAGGTCCTGTTGTTGTTACAAAAGTCAAACAGGGCCTGGGTGGCTCTTCTCTCGGGATTCTAATTATAGGCCTGGAGACAGTCAGGGTCAGCAGAGGTCAGGCCCATGACTAGGATTTTCCTTGTTTGATAACTTCCTCAGGTAAGACCATTACAGAGTCTTCAAGCAAGGCAGTGACAGATTTATCCCCAGAGGGAGAAGATACCTTTGAGACATTCGATTCCTTCCAAATATCCCTATTCCTATTCTTACTAATCAACTCTTTTTCAATAACTGCTCTAGGTTGAACATAGGATTTATTGACCACACCAGGAGTGGGAAAGGGGATGATATGCTAATGAAAAGTATCCTGGGACTAACAGCCAAGACATGGAAACAACCAAAATGTCCATCAACAGATGGAATGGATAAAGAGAATGTAGTACCTGTATATGATGAAATACACTCAGCCATAAAAAAGAACAAAATAATGCCAGTTGCAGCAACATGAATGGACCTGAAGATCGTCACGCCAAGTGAAAGAGAGTCAGAAAAGAGAAAGACAAAGTTGAAAAGGGAAAGACAAATACTGTATGGTATCACTTATGTGTGGAATCTAAATTACGACACAAGTGAATTTATCTTTGAGACAGAATCGCAGACATGGAGGACAGACTTGTGGTTGCCAGAGGGGATCGGGGTGGGAGAGGGATGGATTGGGAGTTTTGGATTCAAAGATGTAAACTATTACACACAGAATGGATAAACAGCAGGGTTCTACTGTATAGCACAGGGAATTATAATGGTTCAATATTCTGTGATAATCCATAATGGTAAAGAATACAGAAAAAATGTGTCTATATGTACAACTAAATCACTTTGATGTACAGCAGAAATTAACACTATAAACCAACTATATGTCAATGAAATAAATTTTAAAAAAGAAAAGAAAACTGTGCTGGGACAAGAGACATCAAATATCCAGGAGAAACTAGATGTATAATCACTTTAGCCATGCTCGTTAGGTTATTTTATTAGCCATGAGGTTGCTCAAAGTCCTTTTTTCAATAGATATTTCATTCTAGATGATAATTTGATTAAATCTTAATGAATAAGCTGACAGACTACCATGCCTTAATATTAGCTAAATATTGTCTTTATGTCCAGACATGCCCGATAAACAATCCC
Organism: Bos javanicus; assembly: GCF_032452875.1. Taxonomy (NCBI): domain Eukaryota; kingdom Metazoa; phylum Chordata; class Mammalia; order Artiodactyla; family Bovidae; genus Bos; species Bos javanicus. Next base: position 29,921,781 of record NC_083874.1, on the reverse strand, counting down.
AGATTCATTGCATTCTGTCAAAGTTTCCCTGTACCCACTCATCTTACCAACTTCTTATCAGTCAGCATTCTTAGTACCAACTGATTCCTAACAGGAGTGTTGGGCCATCTGGATTCCCACTAAGTAACTGTTTACTTCCTAGGATGGTGTATTCGGAAGCATCTAGAAGATCTGATGGATGCTCAGTAGAATCTGATACCAATGTCAGATCACCACAAAGACAGCATAAAAGCTCTCCCTGGGTACATTTTGGACATCTAATTAATCATGTGTTCTAATGAGCTATAGCTTATACAAAAAATTTACACTAAGCATTTGCTTTCTGCATAATGAGCACATAGTATCGGTCCTTCAAATGGTGAGCACTGTGTATTTTGCAGAGCTAATATATTTAAGTCTTTCAACACCCAGAATAAATTAGTGATTCCAAGCTGTGGAACAAGAGAATAAAAACCAATCCCAACAGAATGGTAAATGTGACCAAAAAGTATCATTTTCATGCTTTGGAGACAGAGATTAGGACCAATGTTCTGGCTCTAGGACAGAATTTTGTCTCATCAATAAATGAAAAGTCGGATTGGGTGAACTATATAGCAGCTTCTAGCTCCAGGATTCTATGAGTTTATAAAACATTAGCTTGGAAAAACACCTGAATAATTAAATATCCCTCAGTGTTAGAGAAGGATAGGTGCTTACAAAATTTAGGGTGTATTGTTTGTTTTTGTTTTTCCTGCTCACAAGAGTGGTGAGCTGAGGGGAAACGTTCTGCACAATGCTTTAGCAGAAAGAAATCAGTATAGATAGAGTTCAGGAAACCCCTCGACCGAGTCTGGAAGATCCTGAGAAGAAGATTGACAAGAGCGTGAGCATGCTGAGGTTGAGAGAACCACCCACATGGACACTGCAGGTTTTTAGCTTGGGCGTGATGCTGTGGACTTTCTTCTTTTTGCCACAGATTACACCCCTTACACACGACTAAGCAACTTCACCTTCACTTTTCACTTTCATGCATTGGAGAAGGAAATGGCAACCCACTCCAGTGTTCTTGCCTGGAGAATCCCAGGGCTGGGGGAGCCTGGTGGGCTGCCGTCTATGGGGTCGCACAGAGTCGGACACGACTGAAGCGACTTAGCAGCAGCAGCAACACCCCTTACATGCCAACATGGATTTCACACCTGCCCCACTATGGAACTCTGCCATTTCCAACCAGGTACACATTTCCTATGGGGCTACAGGAAGTTTGTGAAAACTTTGTGAAAATAAATGTGACTCATGTCCCACACATTGCACTCCTAAAAATTAAATGATGCTTCGTATTACTACTTTGAAAAGTCTTCTAAGAGTTATTTATATTACCTATCTTTGTACCTTTGATGCCAAATAATGGTTGCCTTCTTTTGGAAGTAAGTTTTATTAGACACTTCAGTTCAGTCGCTCAGTCGTGTCTGACTCTTTGCAACCCCATGAATCGCAGCACGTCAGGCCTCCCTGTCCATCACCATCTCCCAGAGTTCACTCAAACTCATGTCCATAAAGTCGGTGATGCCATCCAGCCATATCATCCCCTGTTGTCCCCTTTTCCTCCTGCCCTCAATCCCTCCCAGCATCAGAGTCTTTTCCAATGAATCAACTCTTCACATGAGGTGGCCAAAGTACTGGAGTTTCAGCTTTAGCATCATTCCTTCCAAAGAACAGTAAATGGTCTCAAAAAATTTAATTTTAAAAAGAAGCTGAAAGAAAATAAATATTTAGAAGCAAATGTCTTATAACTACTCTCGTAATTTAGAGGCAGACACGGTTCATCTTCTACCATGCTTGCTGGTTTTCTGTATATGACTCAGATTTGATTAATGATGATGAAAAACAATACTGTGAGATCAGGAAGGTGGCACCCGTGGTAAAAAGAACCCACCTGCCAATGCAGGAGACATAAAAGACGTTGAGTTTTTATCCCTGGGTTGGAAAGATCCCCTGGAGGAGAGCATGGCAACCCACTCCAGTAGCCTTGCCTGGAGGCTCCCATGGACAGAGAAGCCTGGTGGGCTACAGTCCTTGTGGTCATAAAGAGTTGGACACAACTGAAGCCATTTAACAAGCATGCAAGGTCAGGAAAGCATATTTTATCCTTTGAAAGTTATTTTTATTGAATCCTTCAAAACTACTGAAATTACACTTAAAGTTCTGTGATTTGATGCACCTTTATTTTGAATCCAGTTAAACTTTGGGCTTTGATCTTTAACTGTGAATTACTCAATGTAGGCCTCAGCATGTTTCGTTTTGTAAGAAATTATTGTACTCCACTCTGGAATGAATTTCCCCAGGGCTGCTTTAATGGTCTGTGCTTTAATGCATGATAGTTAAAAATTTTTCCAATTTGATCAAATTCCTTTTAAATTTGAATGAGATTCTGCTTCTCCTCGTGTACTCAAATAATGCTATTGACAGGCAATCAGTAGGGCATACACTGAGGAGATTTTGGAGTTGTAGAGACTCTCAGTCACTTCTTTGACTAAAGATGCTCCTGACTGGTGACGATACTGGTTAGTCTCTAGCTGTAGAACAGAGTGAAATCCGGAAGTCCACAGAGGCTCACTCTTAGCCTGGAGCGCCTTGGCACCATCTTCTAACCGGCAGAATTAACTGTCAGCTGACAGTTATTTTCATCTCTGAAGTATATCCAGGTTTCTGCTGTCTTGTTTTCTCTTTCAATTTCCTTAAGCTGGAATTGTTTTATTTGCTACTACTTCCTAGCTTAGGTTGAATTTCAAGCGAAGGACATTACTGCAAGAGTTATAAGAAGAGAAAATCAATAACATACGGATTGCCAGTGAAAATATTATGAGTAACTTCTGATACCTCTTTGTATTTAAGGCTCATTGTTTTATCTTCCCCATTTATGGCTTTATGAGTTTTTATAATGAAATTGTTGTGATTGAAATAAAGACTTAGAAGGAAAAGTGTCATGTCTACACAAGTTTGTAAATTCTTAAATGGTAAGCTTTTATTTTTTAATCTTTCATCATGGACATAAAAAGGATGATTTTCCTCCTAGGCTTTTCAATAAGAAAAAATTTGACCATTTTCTTGTTCAAATTTATAATAAAATGGTCATGTTCAGCCTGATGTAAGTTAAAGATATTTGCTGTCCACTAAAATCTTCACTCAATTTTAGCACATTGAAAAATAAATTTTTTGTATAGTATGATGTATTTATTTTAGATCTGATATTTCTTTCAAACTTTGACCATGAAAGAAAAGATTTAGCACACCTATGAGAAATGTTTTAAATTTTAGGAAAATCACAGAGATCCCGGTCAACCTTTGAGCATTTTGGGGCTTAAGAAAATGTATTTCACTCTCTGACAGAAAGTGGGGTGGAAGAAGGATGAGATGCAAGAGTCTGCAGGGCTTGGTAGTCTCCTGGAGAAATATGACTCTGAGGCTCTCCAAACTGCAAATTCAGGGACATTGATCCTGACTTTACCTTTGGGAAGGTTGATTGAGAAAAGAGCCAGAATCTTGCTGTCATCTTCAATAAAGAATCACTTATGATACTTTGGTTGTGGGCAACAGAAGTGACTTTAGTTACTGAAACGAAAAAAAGTAATTCACTAGAGGAATCACTGATATTTCCAAGATCCAGGAAATACCAAAGACACAGACTTCAGAAAGGACAGGAACCAGAACAGCTTTGGTGATCCAAGTGCTCACTGAAATCCAGACCAAGGAATGAAATAGCACCAGTTATTTTCCTTCTCTTCATTTCTTCTTTTGAGATTCAAGTTTGAGTTAGAGAGAGGACAATTTATCTAGCTAGGTTCCTAGATCTGGGTGGGCAAGACTCTGATGGACAAACTGCTATGGTTTTATTCATGGGGGATGTGGAGAGATCGGAAAAGAAAACTAGGAGGCTATTACCAGAAGAAAGCCAGGAAAAACTGACAGCTAAACCTTAAAGGCAGTATTTTTCTCATAATCATTGTCCCAATACCCTCCTTTCTCCACAACCCTATGCTGTTGACATGGTCTTCAGCCCTCCCTTCCCTTTCTTATTCTTGAGAAAGAACGGAAAAACTCTAGTTCAGCTTTGACAGCATTAAGTGCATTAAAGAGCCCTTTGTTGGTTAGGCTTTGCCTTGGGGTTTGGTTCTAGAACAGGCTCTGCCTTGTTCTTGAGGACTTCTTGTTTCTGAGATTCCTGTTCTAGGGACCAGGACTTATCTTATTTCCTGGATCTGGGTTGACCCAGGCCCCTGCTAAGTTTCTTGCCATGCCCTCATCCCCACAACAGGCTTGGCTGCTTTGCTTTGCTTCCAGTGGATCCCTGGTACCCTGTTCCCTGATATCAGACTCCTCTGGGGCTCCCTATTTGATTGCTTCTGGATTTCCAAGCACCATACTTCTTCCATCAGAGTAATTTTGATATTCCTGGTGGGGTCCTAATGATGCCAATTGACTGTCTGCCAAATTTTCTCTTTTTTCCGATTAAGAATCATCTCCTCATATAGTTCTGGCTCATCCGGTATTCCCTTCCAATTCTACCTTTTAAGTTTATTTTAGTAAATATTGAATAGATCCAACACACTAATGATAACATATGTAAGGTTTTAAAAAATACCAAATAATTTCCAATGTACTCCCCACCCAGTTTAAGAGACAGGATGCAGTGTCATTCTCTCTTAAGGTAAATCTTTGTTCAGCTGTTAGCATGAGTTCATTTCCCCTCTAAAGTCAGGGAAACTGTGTTAGAAATTCAGCTCTAATAGACTGGAGCTTTAATTTACCAGTCAATAAATAGAAATGTATGTCCTTCATTCAAATGCTCTCAGTGAGTATCTAGCACTCTGACCCCTCTTCTTACACCTGCTCCACATAGCTGTAACCAACCTCCATAAGCCCACTTGTCCTGCAGCAGGATGCTCACTGATACTTTAATCAGAGATCATTAAATTCTTTTCAGTTGAATACAAGATGTGCCTTAGAGCAGAGCCCAACAGAGACCTAGGGCTCTATGACCATGGGAAAGAAGGCTGCACAGAGAGCCACACTATTTGAGATTTCATTACCAATACCCCTAAGTTACAAGATTACATAAGAAACTAAAGGTATCATTAGTTGTTGTTGTTCAGTCACTAAGTCATGTCTGACTCTTTGCGACCTCACGGACTACAGCATGCCAGGCTTCCCTGTCCTTCACCATCTCCCGGAGTTTGCTCAAATTCAAGTCCTTTGAGTCGATGATGCCACCCAACCATCTCATCCTTTGTCACCCCCTTCTCCTCTTGCCCTCAACCTTTCCCAGCATCAGGGTCTTTTCAAATGAGTCCATTCTTCACATCAGGTGGCCAAAGTATTGGAGCTTCAGCATCAGTCCTTCCAATGAATATTCAGGGTTGATTTCCTTCAGGATTGACTGATTTTGTCTCCTTGCTATCCAAGGGACTCTCAAGAGTCTGAGTGAGTGCAAGTCACTCAGTTGTGTCCAACTTTTTGCAACCCCATGGAACTATACTGTCCATGGAATTCTTCTCCAGGTCAGAATACTGGAATGGGTAGCCTATCCCTTCTCCACGGGATCTTCCTGACCCAGGAATCAAACCGGGGTCTCTTGCATTGCAAGCAGATTCTCTACCAACTGAGCTATGAGGGAAGCCCAAAAGTCGAGAGTCTCCTCCAATACAATTCGAAAGCATCAATTCTTTAGTGCTCTGCCTTCTTTTTGGTCCAACTCTCACATTTGTACATGACTACTGGAAAAACCATAGCTTTGACTATACAGACCTTTGTCAGCAAAGTGATGTCTCTGCCTTTTAATATGCTTTCTACATTTGCGATAGGTTTTCTTCCAAAGAGCAAATGTCTTTTAATTTCATGGCTGTAGTCACTGTCCATAGATTTTGGAGCCCAAGAAAATAAAATCTATCACTGTTTCCATTGTTTCCCCATCTATTTGCCATGAAGTGATGGGACCAGATGCCATGTCAGTGTTTTGAATGTTGAGTTTTAAGCCAGCTTTTTCACTCATGTAGGAAATTATTCTTGCCTAACTTGACCACTTAAATATCCATCCCATTTGAATATCCCTCCTGTTTAACATCAGTGTTTATTCCAGCCTTCCAAATCATTTTCCCTGTGAGTCAGTGTTTCCATGAGTATATGTCTCAGTTATAGAATTAATTATGCCAGATGGTTATTATTTGTTTAAATGTATCCCTTCACATTAGACAGAGCTCCTCAAATGCAGGGATCTTCCTTGCTTTTCTTATCTTTTTATCTCTCTGTATCTAGCACCTTGATCACTCTTAGTAGGTACTCAATAAATGTGTGTTTCATGAAAGGTGTAGAGGCAGAGTTCAGCTTTGCTAGTCTTTAACATAACTTTGATCTAAAAATAACATTTAAGTAGTATGCGTGCAAAGAACCTAGCTCTAAGATTGCTGCTCTGATACTCGAAAAGAACCAACAATCAAATTTGCACACACAATTCATGGAAACATACAATGGTGCCAAATTGCCTTTTTATACATAAATGTTAAGGCCCTCAGCCTATATTCCAAACTTCTACTTTACTAATATTCTACATTAACTACTCCCCAATTCAGATTCTCTGCTTCAGGCTGACCTTGTCTGTTATTGAGTGGGCAGGGAGAATATTTTATATTCAGCCTGAAGCAGTGACCAGGAACTGTTAATGGGCACACTGACTCTACCCCTCAACTCACAGCCCATATTCCCCATCCCCAGGGTCCTAAGTATCACATTAAGAGTGTAGGAAAGCTCTGTAAATGTTGACAGACAGAATCACACCCATAACTTAGTTAATTTCAGCTTAAATGGATATGTCCAAGTGAATTGCCACCCACATCTGAAATTCCCTGATTTTTCTAGTACCAGGTGCTTTTTTTTTTTTTTTTCTTAAAAGAAACTCCATTCTGCTGGCCATAGAAATTATTCAAAATTTCAACAGTTGTGACATTGTCTTGCAAAGATCATTAGGGATCTTTTAAAATTCAACTTAGGAAAAAGTCTGTAAATATGTAAAATGTTGTATCTGATTAGGGAAAACAACAGAATTTAACAAACCAGATTCTAAGGAGGACATAATAAGCACTTTAATGGTTACTGTGTGTGGGTTGATGCTGCAGTGGCTGAACAGCTCAGACTATTGAAAGAGCAGTGTTTCTGTGCGTGGGTAGTAGGCGGGAAGGGATGTCCTATATGCAGGCAGCTAAGTGGCAAACATTTGTGATTGCAACGCAGAGGAAAACATTGGTAAAGCTTATGAGCATAAAACAAGTACACAGAGACTTTCTTGTCAGTCTGCATGCATTACAGCAAGGGTCAGTAACCTAGAGTGCATGGTCTAATTCTGGCTCACTTAAGAGTTTTAAAAATCCTTGGTGGAGCTTTCACCAGCTCAAACCAGATCTGACCGGACATATGTTGGCAGTTTGAATTAATGTAACTTTCCTTTTTCCTAACCAACACTGTACCACTCAACTTCATTTGGTTTCCTGAATTTAGAATTCAACTGGGGTTGGCTTTATATGGCTATGAAGTAGCTGATATTTTGATGAATAAACTCCAAAATTTATCATTCTTAAAATATGAATTTCTAAACTTTCTAAGGCTTTTTTTTTTCTTTTTTCTATTATAAGTTCTTGGGAGTTTAAAGGCCTTAAGAAAGTGAAACTTACTTTTTTGGGAGGTGGGGAGGATAAAATCTCATTCAAAAGCAAATTGAAATCTGGGAGTCATTTTTATTTTATTTTTTGGGGGGAGTAATGTTTAAATGAGAATAATTACAAATTAAGTGTAGTAGACAAAAGAACAATCTGAAAATGGAACAGCCGCCACATAAGCAATATCAATCAAATAACAACTTTTAAATATAAAATGGGCCTGAAAACGTATGATGGGGGTGGGAAAGAAGAGCATTTGCCAGTTGGAATACTCTGGGGAAAAAACAGGGCTCTAGGGAAAAAGACAATACAGTTGACCCTTGAACAAAGGGAAGGGGTTGGTTCAGGGCACCAACCCTCAGTGCAGTTATATGCAGTCAAGAATCTACATGTAATTTATAGTCAGCCCTCCACATATGTGGTTTCCACATCCAAGCTTCCACATCTGTGAATTCAACCAACTTTAGTTCCTTTAGTATTTACTGTTGAAAAAAAATTTCATACAAGTGGACCTGAGCAGTTCAAATTTGTGTTGTTCAAGAGTCAATTGTTACGAAAAGGACTCTCTGGCAGGCCATTCAACTCAGTCACAAAAGCAACAGGAACCATCACTTTCAGAGTCTGAACTCAGGAGTTCTGGAAAGGTTTGTCTGCAACCAGATCCTCACCCACCTTTAGTATTTCCATCCCTTAAAATGCATTCTAGAGAGATCTTGGGAGCAAGAGTGTTAGATTGTGTCCAAAAAGTTCTCTGATACAAACTACAAATATTCCTGACATGCTAAAGCAGTATATTATTATTAATGCTGAGTCATTTCATCAAAGGAATGGAAATTCTGCAAGAATGAAGAGGAGGGAGATAGTTTTGGAATAGATACCACTGACCTGGGAGTATGAGAGCGCAAGACTGGTGCTGAAACAATGGGAAGGATTCTGAACTTAAAACAGGGAAATGAGGATGGTGGGAGTTAGAGAAGTGTGAAAAGACATTTAAATTTCATTTTTTCCTAGGATAAGACTATTTTAGTTCTAGCTTTCTAAAGTTAGCGCAGGGATGATGCTTTATAGTATCTGGTAGTTTCTTTAAACACCTGATAAAATTTAAGGTGTAAAGAACACAAGCTTTAGAATCATAATCTAGGTTTAAACACTCTGCTTCAGGCAAGTTAAACTCTCTGAAGCTAACTGGGGCTAGCAATACATCTAGTGAACATATGTGGATGGCCTTCCTGGCATTCAGTTCTCTCTTCCCTTTTCCTAAGAAAATTCCCCTATTTCCACAGTTTGGGAAGGATTAAACACAATTCTAATAGTTGGCTTTGATGAGGACAAACTAATCATTTCATCAATGTAGGCTAGGGTTGCTTAGAGAGACTTCAGGGGGTGGAGATGAGGCTTCTGGGATACATGCTAACTCTTCTAAGACGTCTGCAATAGTAAGAGACTCTCACTACTCTTACATATGGTGTGATGTGCTGATATGAGTCGTGGAATGACTGCAGCCATTTTGCTGCCATAAGGGAAGCCAGCTGAAAAGGATTTTTTTTTTTTGAAAAGGATTTGATCCACAAAAGAGGGCAAAGCTGAGAGAACTGAAAAGAAATTCAGCCAGAGCACTGTTGAAACTGTACCCGAAGACTCACCTACTACTGGATATTATAGTTATACAAGCCAGTACATTCCTTTTATTACTTAAGCTAGGTTTTGATTACATGTTCTATTATTTGCCACCAAAAGATTGCTAACCAATACATGGATCTGATAGGTCTTTTGTGAGGACTGTGGCCTAGCATAGTGCTTGGTATATAAATATTAAACTAACACCTCTCTACTAGTTTATTTTTTTAAATTAACAAATATATGGTGAACATCCAGAATGTCATGTATTACATGACACAAAGCTCTAGGATTATGAAGATAAATAAGACTGGGTCCGTGCTCTTAAGGAGTTTATGAACAATTAAGTGGTATATACTAGTCTTTCAATAATATTTGGATGTCACTAGAAAAGTGTAAGTAATCAGAAACTGTGTCCTTTCATCTAGGATACAAAGTTAGGTTACCTAGAAATTAATTTGTGAATACAGAAATATTGACTAAAAAGTTAGGTTATCTGAATATATTGACTATAGTAAGGTAATCTAATCATTTCTTTATAAACAGATAAATAGCATACAATCAATGTTAACTAGGCACCCCACTCCAGTACCCTTGCCTGGAAAATCCCATGGATGGAGGAGCCTGGTGGGCTGCAGTCCATGGGGTCACTAAGAGTCGGACACGACTGAGTGACTTCACTTTTCACTTTCGTGCATTGGAGAAGGAAATGGCAACCCACTCCAGTGTTCTTGCCTGGAGAATCCCAGGGATGGGGAACCTGGTGGGCTGATTCGAGTCAGACACCACTGAAACGACTTAGCAGCAGCAGCAGCAACTAGGTTTTAGCTATGCTTTTCACTTCTTTACAAATATCAATAACTTTTAGGGTTCCTTTTGGTATCATTAAAAAATATAAGCATTCTTCTGTAACTCAGAAAGTAATCTAGTAAGTATAGCACAATTTCTAGTATGTCTCATTTAAGTATAAATTTATTATAGTTCAGAAGAACTTGTAGATCTTTCATAAATGCAGAAGCATTTTTTTCCTAGGATTTCCAGCTGGACTTCTGTTGCTACTGCTGCTAGTATTTTCTGAGTGGGAGAGTGCTATTTTTAGAGCCAGAGTACAGTTGCTATTATAAGCTTTCTTAAGAGTAGTAATACTTAGCAATGACCATTACTTAAAATTTGGTTGGCTTCTGAAGTGATTTAAATTTGCTTCTTGATAGTTTGGGGAACAATACATGGTATATGATTATGATTCTTCTTTAAGTTATTCTTACACTAGCATCACATCGAATTGGGTATTATAATAATTTTATGCAGTATAACTTTGCAAAGTTGATCATAGTAATTTTCCTTTGCTATATCACTCTTTGCAAAGGGGAGCACCTACTCTAAGTGGGCGGATTATTCTCAAAAGTGAGTTAAAATGTACCAATAAAATGTTTAAAATTGATTAATGATATGGCAACTGGACTGGTTTCAAAAACAAGTGCTGGACACAAGCTATGTCTAAAATAATTTTCCCTATTATTTCAAGGCAATCCATTTCAGCCAAAGAATGTACTACTCTCTTTAGCAATCTCAAATGTTGGCCTATTTAATTGAAATTTCAATGAGGAGTTTCAATGAGTAGTATCTGATTTCACTTTCACAGTCAGAAGTCAATCAATAAGGCGTGCACGCACTCAAAATAGTTTCTCTTCAAGGTAGGAAATAAATTCATGTCATGCTCCCTAAGGAAGCAATATATGTTTTCTACAAATGATGATTAAAAGAAAAGAAGATAAGGCAGCAAGAAGCAAACATTTTATTACCACCTGATGTGTCATTCAATCTATTGTTGATGAACGACAAAGTGTTGTTTGCTTGTCCAGCAGTTTGAGCTAAACTTCCTTTTGAATTTGCTGATTGATTGACTGACAGTACAGTTGCTCTCCAAGTTTCACCGATTTTTCATAATCGATAATTAAATGTTGGATATTTTAAAACTTTGTTTTATATTAAAAGTATGAAGCAGAGAGGTAAATACCAAGAAAAGACAAGCTGGCCAGCACCTATTACAAAGGAAAGACCTTTGTTCCCTGTTTCAATGTTGGTTGGTTTTTGTCTCTTTTCTCATTCGCACTGTATCAGCTTGAAGTCAATTCCAAAGATGAATGGTTCTTTCTCCTCCTCTTCCTCATCGTCATATTAAATCCTTGTCTGCTCATGCAGAATTCAAGTAATTCAAGGACTTCTGGGACTGAGTCAGTCCTTGTGTATTTATGATTAAAAGTGAAGGTCACTTCCAGATAAGATAAGATGGTGTTGACCTGTTTTTCTCACTCCTCCCTGCTAAGTACAAATATAAACCCTAGAAATGGTGCATGAGACAACTGAAAGAGACATGTGAAATGTGTTTAGAAGAAAGCAAGGTGGTTTGTGACCCTAAGATTGTAGAAACAATATAACTGTAGGAACAATAGAATCCCGCTACCCAACAAAGGAGGGCCATCCAGACCCAGGATACCCTGATTTTCAACCTAGCAATAGTAGGCAGCTCAGTGGGCTCATTCATTTCCCAGACTTGCTCTGACAACACCACATTAGCCTGACACCACCAGCAAGTGAGATGTATTGGGAACACTGCTAGGAATAGGTGACCAGAGGAGGTAGCCTCCTCCTTTGCTGGGCTTGAGATGCCCATTTTCCATCAAAAGGTATTAAGGCAGGCAGGCAGAGCTAGCAGGAGAGACCCAGGACGGTAGCACGGTCTGGGAAGTCTCTTTGTCCTCTCCTTCCTCCCCTCTGCAGGGGAGCAGGTGGGGGTGGGAAAGGGCAGGAGTGATACTTCTCTTTAGACGATAGATGAAAGAAGAACAACAAATTTTATGAGGGCCATATTATCCTGATGCTAAAACCAGACAAAGATAGCACCAAAAAGCAAGCAAACAACAAATGTACAGACCTATATTTCTCAGGAACATAAATCCTCTACAAAAATCTGCAACAAAATATGGGAAACCAACAATATGTTAAAAAAATTATACCATGATCAAGTGGCTCTTATTCCAGGTATGCAAGCTTAGTTAAACATGCAAAGCTCAATCAATGCAATCTACTGTTTATCACCAACATTCATAATGGCATGTCAATTAATGCAGAAAAGCATTTGGTTACAAAATCTAATACCCTGTTTATGATTAAAACTCTCAGCAAATTAGGAGTAGACGATAATTAACACAACCTGATAAAGAGCATCTACAAAAACCCTACATCTCATATCATAGTTAATGGTAGAAGACTAAGGTCAAGGTTGGGGCTTCCCTGCTGGTACAGGGAACACAGTGGTAAAGAATCTGCCTGCCGAGGCAAGAAACATGAGTTCTGTCTCTGGGTGGGGAAGATCCCCTGAAGGAAGAAATGGCAATTCACTCCAGTATTCTTGCCTGGAAAATCCCATAGACAGAAGAGCTCTGTGGGCTACAGTCCATGGGGTCACAAAGAGTCAGACACGACTGAGCACAGCACTAAGATCAAGGTAAGAAGGTCGACTCTCACCATTTTAATCAACATATTGCTGGAAGTTTTTTTTTTTTTTCCCCCTAAGTTATTGCCCCTGTAATAGGCAAAAAAATATAGTTTGTAAAAGAAAACAATCTGTAATGTCAGGTGAAATGATTGTCTACACAGAAAATAACAAGAAGTCTATAAAATATAACCCCACAAATTCCTAGCACTAGAAAGAGAGTTCAACAAGATGATTCAAGATCAATACACAAAAACCAATCACATTTCTATATACAAAAATGAACATGCAGAAGTCACAATTTAGAACACAATACCATTTATAATTTCTCCAAAGAAAATACTTAGATGTATACTTAAAGGCATGTCTAGACTTTGTATGCTGAAAATTATAAAACACTGATGCTGGGAAATCAAAGCAAAACTAACTGAAAGGAGGCAAATACCATATTTATAGATTGAAAGACTCAACTGAGTACAGATGTCAATCCTCCTCAAATTCATATACAGGCTAAGTACAATTTGTACCAAAATTCCAGCAAGAATTTTTGTAGTCATAGACAAGCTCATTTTAAAATTCATACAGAAAATCATAGGCCCTAGAATAGCTTAAAATCACTACAAAAAATAATAAAGTGGGAAGAATTACTCCACTTGGTATTAAGTCTTTTTACATAGTCACAGTAATGAAGAATATGGTATTGGCAGAGGGATACACAATAAGTAATAAGTACTTTTTGAATAAGTAAAGCAAAAAAAAAAAAAAAGCTCAAACTTAATACCTATATAAAAATCAACTCAAAAAGAATCATGGCTTACGTGTAAAATGTGAAACTGCACAACATCAGTCAATCAATTTTTGGCTGTGTCCCGCAGCTTGTGGGATCTTAGTTCCCTGACCAGGGACTGAGCCCTGGGCCACAGCAGTGAAATCGTGGAGTCCTAACCACTGGACCTGGTAGCTTAGTTGGTAAAGAGACGGCCTGCTGTACAGGAGACCCAGGTTTGATCCCTGGGTTGGGAAGATCCTCTGGAGTAGGAAATGGCAAACTTCTCTGGTATTCTTGCCTGGAGAATTCCATGGACAGAAGCGCCTGGCAAGTCCATGGAATCACAAAGAGTCAGACATGACTGAGCCACTAACAACCACTGGACCACCAAGGAATCTTCTAAATCCCAATCCTCTTATAGAAGAAAACAGCAGAAAGAATCTTTAGGATCTCAAGGCAGGAAAAGACTTCTCAGACATGACACCAAAGCATTTTCCATATAAGGAAAACTTGATAAATTGAACTTCATCAAAATTTTAAAGTTTGCTCAGAGAAAGATCCGGTGAAGAAAATGAGAAGACAAGGGAGAGACTGGGAGAAAATGTCTGCAAAATGCTTATTTGACAAAAGACTGGTATCTTTAATATATAAAGAACCCTCAAAATTCAATACTGAGACTTCCCTGGTCTTCCTGTGGCTAAGAGTCCGTGCTTTCAGTGCAGGGGGCCTGGGTTCAATCCCTGATCAGGGAACTAGATCCCACATGTTGCAACTAAGAGTTCATATGCTCCAACTAAAACATGCCTCATGCCGCAGTGAAGATTGAAGATCCTGTATGCCCCAACTAAGATCTAGTGCCGCCAAATAAATACTTTTAAAAAAAACCCTCAATAGTGAAATACCAAACAACCCAGTTAGAAAGTAGACAAAAGACACGGACAGTTATGTGATCAAACAAGTATATAGATGGCAAGTAGTCACATGAAAAGATATTTAACATCATTGGCTTTGGGGGAAACGCACATTAAAACAATAAAGAGATACCACTACACACCTCTCAGAAGGGCTAAAATTTAAAAAACTAGGAACAGTACCAAATGTGCGTGAGAATTAGAGTATGAATCACCCATACTGATGGAAATGTAAAATATTTCAGCCACTCTGGGAAACAGCTTGTCAGTTTCTTAAAAAACTAAACATCTAATTATTGATATCATACGACCTAACAGTTGTATTCCTGGGCATTTATCCCAGAAAAATGAAGACTTACAATCATATAAAAACCTGTACTTAATGTTCACAGTAGCCTTATTCATAATAGCTACAAACTGGAATCAAACCAAGTGTCCTTCAATACATAAGCGGTTACATAAACTGTGGTAAATATTATATGGTACAGAGTACTACTTTGGAGAAGGCAATGGCACCCCGCTCCAGTACTCTTGCCTGGAAAATCCCATGGATGGAGGAGCCTGGTAGGCTGCAGTCCATGGGGTCGCTAAGAGTCGGACACGACTGAGCGACTTCACTTTCATGCATTGGAGAAGGAAATGGCAACCCACTCCAGTGTTCTTCCTGGAGAATCCCAGGGGTGGGGGAGCCTGGTGGGCTGCCGTCTATAGGGTTGCACGACTTAGCAGTACTACTTAGCAACAAAAAGAAATGGACTATTCAGTTAAAGTTAAATAAGTAGTAGAAGGAGAAGGAGGAGGAGTACAAGTAGTGGAAAAAACAGGAGACATCCGTGAAGTAGAAGAAAAAGGATGGGAAAAAAAAAAAAAAAGCATTAATGAAAAACCACTTTCTGAGGAAGAACCATGCTCCGGCACAGCAATTGCTGGCCCGGAGAAGGAAAAGGAAAAAAAAAGAGGGTTAATGACTACTATTGGAAGGAGCCATTCTTTCAAAGACTTCATAATTGAATCACCTGGAGATATCATGCGTGAGATTCAGTCAGAAATATACCAGAGATGCTCTCTAAAATAATCAGCGGGAGGTTGGATGAAACAAAACAATTTATCATCAATAGCATTTCATATCTACTTGTGCCTTGACGTCAACTCTGTTAATTTTATTATGTCACCATTTCTTAGAATATCTGCTATACAAATACAAATATTTTCTTTGTATTAAAAAAAGAAATGGACTATTGACAGATGCAACAACTTGAACGAAACACCAAGAAATTAGGCTGAGCAAAAAAAAGCCCGTCCTGGTGGATCCTTCCCTGCAGTGAGGGAAGGACTTGGCGGCTCCCTTTCCTGAGATCTCAGAAGTGACCTGTGATGGAAAAGTCCAGTACTGGTCAGCCTACGGGCCTGTAAAGAGGAAAGAGAGGACCCGGAACCAGCTGTCCTGACCAACTAGAGAATAGCAGGCAGCAGCAGGGTGGACTGGACGGGCCTGTTGAAAATAAGCCTCAAGAATGCGAGCAACTATGCTGCTCAGATTCCTTTTCACCGCCTGGAGTATGACAACCTGGGTCTGAAGGGCCAGCAAGTTACCTTAGAAGTCACTCGAGCGTCTCCTTGGAAACCACACGTCTTTAATCCTGCTGTGACGCAAGAGGCAGTTCAGGACCCCCGGCTTTTCCTTGCTGAGAGCCTGGGAACGAGTGACGTCCTGCCCTGGCCCGCTCAGACTCCTTTCTGTGGACTGCTGCCGCTGGGCACTCACACCTGTGAGGACTTTCCAGGGCGTGAACCCCGTACAGGCCAGAGGGGGCCTGTTAACTGGCGGTACTAGAAAGATCTCCACGCTTTCCTTTCCTATTTAAATCACCTCTTTTCTTCAGGTGAAGACCTTTGATGATTGAAAGGGGAGGAGAAAAGTGTTAAAGAGAAACATATGCTATTCTATTATATAATATTCTTGAAGAGACTTCTAGCCTTTAGTCTCAATAAATAACTCTAGATCCTCTACTTTTCTAGTGGGACATTGAAACTTGTCAATGTAGAACCTGAAGTTTACTCACCCAAGTTCAAAAGGCACTTAAAAAAAAAATTTAGAAATTACAGTGAGCAGCCTTTTCCCAAGCTCACTGACATCTCATACTTTTGGGGTTTATCCCTGCAATGCGTTAAACTACTCCAAATCCTTGGAAGAAGGAGGTCATTGTTAATTTCTCATCCAGCGGAAAAACTGAAACGTATGGTACTTATAGTACTTGGAGAAGGAAATGGCAACCCACTCCAGTGTTCTTCCATGGAAAATCCCATGGACAGAGGAACTTGGAGGGCTACAGTCTATGGGGTCGCAAAGTGTCAGACACGATTTAGCAAGTAAACAACATAGTATTTAGAAAAACCTTTATCCTAACCTATGTTCCTTCATCAAAGGACAAGATAATGAGCAAGCCTGGTTAATTTGCTAATCAAAACAGCTGTGAGCCTTAGTGATGACTGTAGCACCTCCTCCCCTTTCCACACACATGTGTGCCTGTTGCCCATCTCAGTAGTCTTGACTTTCTTTATTGGAGGGGGCTGTAGGGAAGGCCTCTGTGAATTGTTTAGTGGGTAATTCTGCTGTTCTGCTGTTGTTTTTTAGTCATTTATTTGTCTCTGACTCTTTGCCACGCCAAGTACTATATAGCCTGCCAGGCTGCTCCTGTCCATGGGATTTCCTAGGCAAGACTACTGGAGTGAATTGCCATTCCCTTCTCCAGGGTAATCTTCCCGACTCAGGAATTGAACCTGCGTCTCCTGCTTAACAGAATTCTTTACCATTGAGTCACCTGAGAAGCCCAATTCTGCTGAGTATTGAAATTTTAGGAAGTAGTCACAAGATAAGGGTCGGACACAACGGAGTGACTTCACTTTCACTTTTCACTTTCATGCGTTGGAGAAGGAAATGGCAACCCACTCCAGTGTCCTTGCCTGGAGGATCCCAGGGACAGGGGAGCCTGGTGGGCTGCCGTCTATGGGGTCACACAGAGTCGGACACGACTGAAGTGACTTAGCAGCAGCAGCAGCAGCAGCAGTCACAAAACAGAGCATTCCCAAAAGGTGTTTTTCTAATCAATGGCAGTCTCAAGAATCGAGACCTTTGAGCAAAGAGGAGACATCACTCAGTACGTCAGAAGGTTCCTGGCTCCTTGGTGCTGTCCCAGGTGTTCATTCCTGGGCCTGCCTTTTCACTTATTCTCCTGAGGCATCTAGTTGATGAATGTTTTCTCTCTGGTGGGAATAGTAATGTCCTATAAATTCTTGGTATGAAGGTTTCCATGTCAAACTCATATTTGCCTTAAAAAAAAAAAGCCCATGCCCAAAGGTTACATACTGTATGATCACATTTGTAAATACTTCTGAAATAACAAAATTTTAGAAGTAGGGAACAGATCACTGGTTGCTAGGGATTACAGTGAGGAGGGTAGTTTTAAGGAGAAGGTAGGAGAGAGATGAGTATGTTATAAAATGTAAATTTTATTTAAAAAAAGGGAGGTCCTTGTGCTGTTTGGTATTATAACTGGTCATTATATGAACCCACACATTGTATATATACAATGTCATATAAAACTTCACACAAACACACACACACAGAGACACAGACCACAAATGAGTACAAGTAATACTGGGGAAATTTGAATAAAGTAGGTGGATTTTATTAATGTCAATATCTTGGTTATGATATTATGCCATAATTTAGCAAAATGTTATCACTGGAGTAAACTGAGTGTCATGTACTGGGACATGATTTCTTATATGATTTCTTATAATTGTGTATGAATCTATCATTATTTGAATAAACACTTCAATTAAAAGAAGTAAAAGTCAGATTTATAACTTGAAGCTTGAAGTTGGTAAATATGGGACAATCAGAAGAAGTTGATTGCAGATTTATAGATTTTATTGATCTAATTTTAGATACTGAAAAACATGAACAGAATAACTTGAGATAGTTTTACATAGAGATTCTATCCGTAAGGGATTCCATAAGGTAATTAAGATATTCATCACTACCCCTAAGCTTTAGTGGAATTCATGCTCTTCCAACAATGTTCTTTGATGCCTCTGAAATTGAATGTATTCAATAGTGCTTGGAAATTGGTTGATATAATTTTTAATGTCAGTGACTGGCAATTTTTTCAGGTGTTTCTGAAGGGAAAATTCCTGTGTAAATTTAATTTCCTCCAAATATTTTTCATTTGCAAGGAGTAATCTCTCCTTGTATTGAAGTTTTGTGTTCTTCTCCAGAAAACATAATTTTTAATTAAAGTATAAATTATAAGGAAAGCATAGCCTATACTCCAGCTATTTTCCATTTTTGTCCTGAACCAAGTCATGATGTAGTCCTCTGAGACATTACGTTCAATACACTGCCAAGTTTATCCTTTTATAATAATTAAGGTCATTGTAAAGAATGTATAATATAAATCACTCCAAGATATAAAAAATATCGCCTGTTCAAAGCTATTTTCAGCACATTTTCAAGAGGCTTCCCATAAAGCAACTTTCAAATCTGAATTTTTGGGGTGATGCTTTATAAGATACCTTATCTTCCCTTGTCTCCCTGAGTATGGATTTGAAGAAAGCTCAAAGTGGATAAGATTAAAATATCAATTTGTGCTAACATTCTCATTTTTTCTCCAGAAGGTGAATACATAGAAGTGCTCAGACCACAAATAGATCAATTTATGCCTGACTGTGGGAATCCCAGGTGGCACAGTAGCAAAAAAAAAAGTCTGCCTGCCAATGTGGGAGATGGAAGAGATGCAGGTTCAATCCCTGGGTTGGGAAGATCCCGTGGAGTAGGAGATGACCACCCACTCCAATATTCTTGCCTGCCAATATGGTTTTCACCACTATGTGGAACAATTTTCACTTGGGCTTATTCCTGAGATTCTGGCCCCATTCATCCATCATGTATAGAAACTTATTTAAGGGTTTGATTCTAACCTGGGGTAGGTCTGTGGTGGCAATAAGGATCCTAAAACCACCTTTACAGCAAGATTAAATTAATGTGTAAGAATGTAATGGAGTTAATTCAGATCTGTGTGTGTGTTAGTTGCTCAGTCGTAGGAAGACCAGAAATTACATGCCTAAGAGTCCTTCAGATTAGTAATGGTCTGAGTCAGCAAGAATTCCCCGGGCACTCCCACCTCCAAGAGCCAGTGGAAACCAAATCAATTCTCCGAAGCATGTTTGCAACAAGAGGGGCGGGCATGTTGCAAATACAGTCTCTCTGTAGAGATCATCTTGTTATGACATCAACCATAAGACAACTGTCAGCCCATGAAAGACAAAGCAAATGCAAAGAGATCTTTTAATATGTAAAATGCATAGACCTTGGTTAATATTTTGAAAATACATATGCATATTAGATATTTTGTAGTTGGTGTTAATTTTATTGATTTTATAAATTCTATTACTATTTGGACTTTTAACAGGCCTTGTTTTACCTTTTAATCTTTCCAAAATATACCCCATAGCCTTTAAACTCTTGAGAGTTAATTAAATTACAATTAAATGGTATCCTCAGCAGCAGAGAACAATTTCATCAGTTAGGAAAGTAAAAGTAGGGCTTTATTTTCAGGGTTTTCGTTATAAAAAGGATATAATTAAAGGAAGGATGATTTTGTGATTCCTAACTGATAAAGTACCCACTCCAGTGTTCTCCAGTGTTCTTGCCTGGAGAATCCCAGGGATGGAGGAGCCTGGTGGGCTGCCATCTATGGGGTCGCACAGAGTCGGACACGACTGAAGCGACTTAGCAGCAGTAGCAGCAGCAACTGATAAAGTGTAAATGGAAAAAAAAAACTGATCTTGACCAACATCAATATCCAGAATTATTTTCTATAACTTATATTAGCACCAAGGCATACTCTTATTATGGTAATGAGGCAGACTGAAACAGTAATGTGGTAGACAGCCAATTGTCAAATAATGAATAATTTTTGTAAGACAGCTGATGTCACATTGATAACTTGGAATTGGCCATGGTGGGAATATTTAAGTTATGAAAATTAGCAAATTCTACAAACCACTGAGAGCTCCCTTTTCCTCCCCAGAGAGCCAGTTGTTAAATACTTACCAGCATACCACTGGAGTTTATTCACACTGGTAGAGAAAGTGGCTTATTCATTTGTGATTTTGAGGAGGAACTGAGGGAAGTCCTACACATCTTAAAGTAACTTCTTAACTAGTTTGCCATGATAAGCATTAGACCATTGTTAGATAGAGAATTATATCCAGAGAGTCAGTCTGTAGTGAATTACAACCTAGAAAACTATAATACATTTCTATATTGACTTGTACAATTTACAGAACTCTCAACATGGTTGGTGTCATTTGATCTATACAACCATCCAAGAGAGCGGGTTTCATTACTATTCTCATTTTATAAGTGTGGTAACTGAGGCTCAAATGGATTTAGTATCTTTTTTGAAGGTTACACACCAGTGATGGAACCGATAAACTTACACTGTACCTTGTATATCTAACTGTAGAATACCTTCCACTGTGCCGTGTTTCGGGCTTCCCTGGTGGCTCAGTTTAGCCCCAGGGGTTTGCTTTCATCTCGAGTGCTGCTTTAGACCTCTATCTGTCAGTAGCAGTCAGGGAATTAGAAACCACTCTAGATATTTCAGGGCTTCCCTGGTAGTTCAAATAGTAAAGAATCTATCTGCAGTATGGGAGACCCAGATTCAATCCTTGGGTTGAGAAGATCCCTTGGAGAAGGGCATGGCAACCCACCCCAATATTCTTGTCAGGAGAATTCCATGAACAGAGGAACCTGGCGGGCTACAGTTCGTGGGGTCCCAAAGAGTTGGACATGACAGGGCAACTAACACTTTCACCTTCTAGGTATTTCTAGCCTTTATGAAGGCTTTTTTTTTTTAATGAAAATTTTATAAGGTCTGGAAGATAAAATAAGGAAGGTGATATCTAGAAATCAGTAACTGTAGGAAGTTGCTCTCACTCTCAATCTTGAAGATATTTGGAAAGCTAGCTTTGTTCAAGAGTCACCGTAGCAACTCATGTTTTTCTAGTCAATTAGTGGTTTGTACACTTTAGGGTGGGTCAGGTAGGAGAATAGGAAAGGTACTAAAGAGGTCAGGGAGAAGTTATCCTACCAACTTTGTTCTATTGCAGGCAAAAAGATCTATAGTGCGGTTGATTAGAACCAAAGAATGATTTTAGGATTAGCTCAAGGTCTAGAAGTGAGATTTAAAGTGGAATTAGTTTCAACACATTTAGATCTGATTTATTTCCCAAAGACAAAGGTGCCCTCGCTTCCTGTCCGAGAATGCGTGATATTCTTCAGGATCGGTTTCAAAGTGATCTGGGAGTCTACAGTTTGTATAGAGAGATGTAATTAAAGGTGAAAAAGAGCCATGTACTACACCAGGGATCAACAAAACTTGGTCTAGAAGCCTTTTACAGTTCAACGTGGTTGAATTTATTTGCTCACATGAGGCAATGCACAGCCAATGCCTGTGAAGGATGGATGGATAAGATACAAAGCAAAAATGCTTCACAACAAAACAACTACTTATTTTTCTGTTGTATATCATATACATAAACATATTTACATATTATATGCATATATATTACATATTATATGCATACATATTATATACACTATGTGACATTTGTTGATTATATATTATTGAAAGGCATATGATATTATACACATACACACACGTTTAGAATGTAGATAGCTATAAACTCACATTGGCACCCTTTATGATTGCCGACCCCACCCTTGATCTTGTCCAGGCTCAGCCAATGGCCTGGCGACAGTCTCATGCCACAATAGAGAATCCATAAAACATATAATCTACTTGCAGACATTAGAGAGACATATGGGAAACTCACATTAGTGAGACCACAATGCAGAGATCGTAAAGGGAGAAATTATGTTTGAGGTAAAAGAGGGTAAGAATTAGCCCTTTGGTGGGACTGGAATGTCAACATCATCAGGCTAGGTCATTTGAAATACATTTTGTTTTTCAGGAGCTGAAAATTTGTTAACTTACAATAGATTCATTTTACTCACATTTCTTAGGCTTGAGACCTGACAAAGATTTAAGTTGATTCTCGCATTTTTTTACCTTAAACTTTTCAGGCTGTTAGAATCCTTGTTGCTTCATTTACTTTACACATGGAAACTCTGTATTAAGTAGAGGACAATTTTAGATCTTAATATACTTCTAAGTTTCTGGCTCCCTAACATCTGTTCCCTCATGTTTCTCAACCCAGGGGTTTGCTGTCTGTTTAAAGGATAGCTGACGTGGCATTCACTAAAAGGAAACGTGATGAAGAAGGTGGCAGTGTTCTCCAGCTCTCCCCACAACGAAATCATACCCCTTTGTTGGAAGGCAGTCTCTCTGAGTGGTATCAAATCGCCATAAAAAAAGCTCTGGCTTTACCCTCAGCATCGACTGCAAAGACAGGGGGACTTTATTTTCTGATCATTTGACATTTGATAACCTTCATTTAGGGGCTTCCCAAGTGGCACTAACTGGCCTGCTAAAGCGGGAGGTGCTGGAGACGTGGGTTTGATCCCTGAGTCAGGAAGATCCCCTGGAGGAGGGCATGGCAGCCCACTTCGGTGTTCTTGGAGAAGAGACTGGCAGGCTACAGTCCACAGGGTAGCAAAGAGTGAAAACATGACCGAAGCAACTTAGCATGCAAACACAACCTTCGTTTAATATTGATTCATTTATTATTTTGGCTGCATTGGGCCTTAGTAGCAGCACGCAGGATCTTTTGTTCTGGCTCATGGGCTTAGTTGCCCCTTGGCATGTTAGATCTTAGTTCCCTGACTAGGGATCCAACCCGGGTCCCCTGCATTGAAAAGTGGACTTTTAACCTCTGGAGCACCAGGGAAGTCCTGACAACCTTCACTTAGCCTACTGAAAGCTACTGTCTTTGAGAAAGAAAAGTTGTATGCCGTAACACAAACACACCTAGATTATTAAACTATATTCTGACTCTCACAGCTCTCAGCGCCTTCGTTACTACTTCTCTGCTCCTAGTCATCATGCTGTGCATGCACTGTTACAATAGCTTCCTTAATGGTTTCCCTTTTAGCCTAATTCCTTCAGAGCAGGCAGAGAGAACTTCTTCAGATGTAAATTGGATTATGCCAAGTGAAAAGTGAAAGTGTTAGTTGCTCAGTTGTGTCCAACTCTTTGCCACCCAATGGATACTGGAGAGGGTAGCTATTCTCTTCTTCAGGGGATCTTGCCAACCCAGGGATCAAGCTCAGGTCTCCTGCATTGGAGACAGATTCATTATCGTCTGAGCCACCCAGGAAGCCTGAATTATGCCAAGCTCCTTGATAAATCCCCCAGTGGCTTTCCTTTACATTTCTCATTTGTAAAAATGGATTTAACAAAAATGCCTACTCATTGAGGTTCTAAAAATTAAATAAGTATGTGGTATATCGTAGGTACTCAATAAATGTTCAGTAGTATCATTGCTAATATTATTATATTTGTTCAATGTAATGAGTTGATAGTGATTTGCTACTTAAAACATTTTTTGAATTACTTGTGATGTTTCAGTTGATAATTTTTTGGAAGAATCATTAACCACTGCTAAATAAATTAGTTCCAGCTACTACACATTTTGGAATGCTGTATACACAGAATGCATATGTGGAAAGCAGCTTCATATGCAAATGACTGCCTGATCCTGCTTATTTGTTTGGGTTTGTATTTGAAGATGGTGCTTCCCAGGTGGCTTTAGTAGTAAAGAACCTGCTTGCCAGTGCAGGAGATGTAAGAGACTTGGGTTTAATCCCTGGGTCAGGAAGATCCCCTGGAGAAGGAAATGGTAATCCATTCCAGTGTTCTTGCCTGGAGAATCCCATGGACCAGAGGAGCCTGGCAGGCTATAGACCACAGGGTCACAAAGAGTTGGAGACGACTGAAGAGACTCATCAGGCACACATATACTATTTTTTCTCTTGTAAAACACTTTAAGAGCACATTACGCAACATTTACAGTCATAAACACAAGCTGGAATCAAGATTGCCGGGAGAAATAGCAATAACCTCAGATATGCAGATGACACCATCCTTATGGCAGAAAGTGAAGAGGAACTAAAAAGCCTCTTGATGAAAGTGAAAGAGGAGAGTGAAAAAGTTGGCTTAAAGCTCAACATTCAGAAAACAAAGATCATGGCATCCAGTCCCATCACTTCATGGGAAATAGATGGGGAAACAGTGGAAAAAGTGTCAGACTTTACTTTTTGGACTCCAAAATCACTGCAGATGGTGACTGCAGCCATGAAATTAAAAGACGCTTACTCCTTGGAAGGAAAGTTATGTCCAACCTACATAGCATATTCAAAAGCAGAGACATTACTTCGCCAACAAAGGTTCGTCTAATTAAGGCTATGATTTTTCCTGTGGTCATGCATGGATGTGAGAGTTGGACTATAAAGAAAGCTGAGTGCCGAAGAATTGATGCTTTTGAACTGTGGTGTTGGAGAAGACTCTTGAGAGTCCCTTGGACTGCAAGGAGATCCAACCAGTCCATTCTGAAGGAGATCAGCCCTGGGATTTCTTTGGAAGGAATGATGCTAAAGCTGAAACTCCAGTACTTTGGCCACCTCATGCGAAGAGTTGACTCATTGGAAAAGACTCTGATGCTGGGAGGGATTGGGAGCAGGATGAAAAGGGGATGACAGAGGATGAGATGGCTGGATGGTATCACTGACTCGGTGGACGTGAGTCTGAGTGAACTCCGGGAGTTGGTGACGGACAGGGAGGCCTGGCGTGCTGCGATTCATGGGGTCGCGAAGAGTCGGAGACGACGGAGCGACTGAACTGAACTGAACTGAGTCTCGTTGTACCTCAGTTTCATCTGCTCCAGAAGATGAACACATTTCTCTTCCAGGTGCCCCTCAGGAAACCCTAGTGTGAAATTCAGGAGAGCCACATTCAGATCAGAATGACCCAATCTTGCCTGGAGAATCCTATGGACAGAGGATCCTGGCAGGCTACAGTCCAAAGGGTTGCAGAGTCGGACACAACTGAAGCAATTTAGTGCACACCACCCCCCCCCCCACAAATATACTCTCCAAATTTTGGAAAAAACTAACAATTTTCATGGAATGTGCAAAATAAATAAACAGGCAGTATCCTAATTCTTCCACATATTTTCAATATTCTGTTTCATTATCCAAGGAACCAAGGCAGTTTACAAAAATACTCACAGTATAACAAGATAAAAATAAAAGGGAGATAACATATGATAACATACACGATATAAGATTATTCCAGAGCTGGTTCACCAACATGCTTGTCAAAAGGTACATGGACTCCCTAGAAATAGGCTAAAAAGTTGGTTCTAGTCTTCCTAGAAATCAGTGCTGGAAGCAAATATAAGAGTTAAATGATTTATGACATCTGTAAGATGAAAACAAACCAGCTCTCTAAAAGAAGTATGGCTCTTCCTGGTATTGTAACATAAAAGGAATTTGTTTCTTCGGCCCTCTTATAAATGAAATCGTGCTGCTGCTAAGTTGCTTCAGTCGCGTCCGACTCTGTGCAACCCCACAGATGGCAGCCCACCAGGCTCCCCTGTCCCTGGAATTCTCCAAGCAAGAACACTGGAGTGGGTTGCCATTTCCTTCTCCAGTGCATGAAAGTGAAAAGTGAAAGTGAAGTCGCTCATTCGTGTCCGACTCTTAGCGACCCCATGGACTGCAGCCCACCAGGCTCCTCCGTCCATGTGATTTTCCAGGCAAGAGTACTGGAGTGGGGTGCCATTGCCTTCTCCGAAATGAAATCATATGGTATAGTAAATATCATCCTTAAAATATTCTGATAGTAACTACTCTAATGAGTTTCATAAGGCTCTTTCTTATAATATCCCTCAATATCAAAATAGAAAGAAGAGTTTGGTAATTAAAACAAGTCTATGAAGGTGTTTTTGAGGGGGCAGTGGAAGAGACACAAAATAGTATGGGCCAGATACATCTGACTAAATCCAGTGATAAATTTGAGGGTATCTGTAGAAATTGAATGGTATATTTTTTAGAAAAGCCTCCAAAAAGTATTTTTTAAGATGAATTTTTGGTGTCATGCAAACAAGCGGCTTAAAGTTGTAGTATCAAATGTATGTCTCTCTTGCTAATTAATGGCAGACATATTAATTAGATGGACGTCCTCTTATCAAAGCTAAGGCTAATCAGTACATGTTAGAACAAACACTAATTTCAAACAATGTAACTTCCTAGTGAATTCCCAAGGATCAGTTCAGTTCAGTTCAGTCACTCAGTCGTGTCTGACTCTTTGCAATCCCATGAATCTCAGCACGCCAGGCCTCCCTGTCCGTCACCAACACCTGGAATTTACCCAAACTCATGTCCATCGAGTCGGTGATGCCATCCAGCCATCTCATCCTCTGTCGTCCCTTTCTCCTCCTGCCCCCAATCCCTCCCAGCATCAGGGTCTTTTCCAATGAGTCAACTCTTCGCATGAGGTGGCCAGTATTGGAGTTTCAGCTTCTGCATCAGTCCTTCCAGTGAACAACCAGGATTGATCTCCTTTAGGATGGACTGGTTGGATCTCCTTGTAGTCCAAGGGACTCTCAAGAGTCTTCTCCAACACCACAGTTCAAAAGCATCAATTCTTCAGTGCTCATCTTTCTTCACAGTCCAACTCTCACATCCATACATGACCACAGGAAACACCATAGCCTTGACTAGACGGACCTTTGTTGGCAAAGTAATGTTTCTGCTTTTCAATATACTATCAAGGTTGGTCAGAACTTTCCTTCCAAGGAGTAAGCATCTTTTAATTTCATGGCTGCAATCACCATCTGCAGTGATTTTGGAGCCCACAAAGATAAAGTCTGACACTTTTTCCACTGTTTCCCCATCTATTTCCCATGAAGTGATGGGACCGGATACCATGATCTTAGTTTTCTGAATGTTGAGCTTTAGGCCAACTTTTTCACTCTCCTCTTTCACTTTCATCAAGAGGCTTTTTAGTTCCTCTTCTCTTTCTGCCATAAGGGTGTAGTCATCTGCATATCTGAGGTTATTGCTAGTTCTCCCAGCAATCTTGATTCCAGTTTGTGTTTCTTCCAGCCCAGTGTTTCTCATGATGTACTCTGCATATAAGTTGAATAAACTGGGTGACAATATACAGCCTTGACGTACTCCTTTTCCTATTTGGAACCAGTCTGTTGTCCCATGTCCAATTCTAACTGTTGCTTCCTGACTTGCATATAAGTTTCTCAAGAGGCAGGTCAGGTGGTCTGGTATTCCCATCTTTTTCAGAGTTTTCCACAGTTTATTGTGATCCACACAGTCAAAGGCTTTGGCATAGTCAATAAAGCAGAAATAGATGTTCTTCTGGAACTCTCTTGCTTTTCTGATGATCCAGCAGATGTTGGCAACTTGATCTCTGGTTCCTCTGTCTTTTTTAAAACCAGCTTGAGCATCAGGAAGTTCATG
Source organism: Bos javanicus (assembly GCF_032452875.1). Taxonomy (NCBI): domain Eukaryota; kingdom Metazoa; phylum Chordata; class Mammalia; order Artiodactyla; family Bovidae; genus Bos; species Bos javanicus. Next base: position 29,893,799 of record NC_083874.1, on the reverse strand, counting down.
GTTCATGTGTTGCTGAAGCCTGGCTTGAAGAATTTTGAGCATTACTTTACTAGAATGTGAGGTGAGTGCAATTGTGTGGTAGTATGAGCATTCTTTGGCATTGCCTTTCTTTGGATGGAATGAAAACTGACTTTCCAGTCCTGTGGCCACTGCTGAGTTTTCCAAATTTGCTGGACTATTGAGTGCAGCACTTTCACAGCATCATCTTCCAGGATTTGAAATAGATCAACTGGAATTCCATCACCTCCACTAGCTTTGTTCATAGTGATGTTTTTTAAGGCCCACTTGACTTCACATTCCAGGATGTCTGGCTCTAGGTGAGTGATCACATCATCATGATTATCTGGGTTGTGAAGATCTTTTTGTACAGTTCTTCTGTATATTCTTGCCACCTCTTCTTAATCTTCTGCTTCTGTTAGGTCCATACCATTTATGTCCTTTATCAAGCCCATCTTTGCATGAAATGTTCCCTTGGTATCTCTAATTTTCCTGAAGAGATCTCTAATCTTTCCCATTCTGTAGTTTTCCTCTTTTTCTTTTCCTCTATTCCTTGATTTCCTCTATTTATTTCCTCTGTTGATCGCTGAGGAAGGCTTTCTTATTGCTCCTTGCTATTCTTTGGAACTCTGCATTCAGATGCTTATATCTTTCCTTTTCTCCTTTGCTTTTTGCTTCTCTTCTTTTCACAGCTATTTGTAAGGCCTCCCCAGACAGCCATTTTGTTTTTTTGCGTTTCTTTTCCATGGGGATGGTCTTGATCCCTGTCTCCTGTACAATGTCACGAAACTCCGTCCATAGTTCATCAGGCATTCTGTCTATCAGATCTAGTCCCTTAAATCTATTTCTCACTTCCACTGTATAATCATAAGGAATTTGATTTAGGTCATACCTGAATGGTCTAGTGGTTTTCCCTACTTTCTTCAATTTAAGTCTGAATTTGGCAATAAGGAGTTCATGATCTGAGTCACAGTCAGCTCTCGGTCTTGTTTTTGTTGACTGTATAGAGCTTCTCCATCTTTGGCTGCAAAGAATATAATCAATCTGATTTCGGTGTTGACCATCTGGTGATGTCAATGTGTAGAGTCTTTTCTTGTGTTGTTGGAAGAGGGTGTTTGCTATGACCAGTGCATTCTCTTGGCAAAAGTCTATTAGCATTTGCTGTGCTTCATTCCATATTCCAAGACCAAATTTACCTGTTACTCCAGGTGTTTCTTGACTTCCTACTTTTGCATTCCAGTCCCCTATAATGAAAAGGGCATCTTTTTTGGGTATTAGCTCTAAAAGGTCTTGTAGGTCTTCACAGAACCGTTCAACTTCAGCTTATTCAGTGTTACTGGTTGAGGCATAGACTTGGATTACTGTGATATTGAATAGTTTGCCTTGGAAATGAACAGAGATCATTCTGTCGTTTCTGAGCCTGCATCCAAGTACTGCATTTTGGACTCTTTTGTTGACCATGATGGCTACTCCATTTCTTCTAAGGGATTTCTGCCCACAGTAGTAGATATAATGGTCATCTGAGTTAAATTCGCCCATTCCAGTTCAATTGAAAAGAATTCCTGGGATATATCAGTGTTAACAGTTAACAGTTGGAAAATGTTTACTAAAAGTAATTATTAATAACTATTTGTGTACTTACATGGCTGAAAAGACCAGCATATATAAGAAAGCCAATTGTACACAAGTAAATATTAGTTTTTTTGGTTTAAAAATCCTCTCATTCACTGGGACTTGACATTTGGAATAAGAATGGATTAAGAAGTATTTAACTACAGACCATAGTCATTCTCTGACTGGTGCTGTGTCTGTGAGTGTTAAAATCCACAAAGCTGTGCTTAGAAATAGGTCTTGATTTTCTCTCTGCCCTTTTCTATCCATCCTTCATATGTATAGAGTTGGTTTAGTTCAGCTTGATATAAATCACTAATTTAGGATCCCACTTTTCCTACTTGCTTTCTCCCTTCCTCTTTTCCTTCTTCCTTTCCTCCTTCTTTCTTTCTTTGCCTAGACAGGTTCAATCTGCAGCAGCAGCAGTTGGACAATTTGTGCCGGGATCTCCTTGTTTACTTCTTGTTACATCATGAAAAGCGGCATAAATTCATGGACTTTGGAGTCAGACGTATGTATTGAAATTTTAGCTCCACCATTCACTAGTTGAGTGATCAGAGCATTGCCTAGACTGTCTTCTCTTCGAGTCTGACTTTTCTCATCTATGAAAAGGAGAAAGTGATACTTACCTACAATAAAAGAGGTGGTTTCTAGAAAGTGCCTGACTCTCTTTGTTCAGGCACTCAGTAGTTGTTAGTTTCACTCTCTCCCATTTATTATTATGCTTCCCTTGTAGCTCAGTTGGTAACGAATCTGCCTACCATACAGGAGACCTGGGTTCAATTCCTTGGTCAGGAAGATCCCCTGGAGAAGGAAATGGCAACCCACTCCAGTATTCTTGCCTGGAGAATCCTATGGACAGAGGAGGCTGGCAGGCTATAGTCCATGGGGTCGCAAGAGTTGGACATGACTTAGCGACTAAACCACCAAAGCTTATAGGCAATATTGATAAAATTATATTAAAAGTGACATTTATTAGTGGATCCTTATCTCAGCAACTGGGGTTAGGCTTTACTTCTGTAAAAAGAACTCAGATCCTTCTATTTGACTTAGTACCTGTGGCAGGCAGAATAATCGTACTCCCAAATATGTCCACATCCTAATCCCCAGAACCAATAAATGTATTATCTCACACAGCAAAAGGGGCTTCACATTAAGTGAAGGATTTTGAGACAGGGATTATCCTGGATTATCCCAGAGAACTCAGTGCAATCACTAGAGTTCTTATAAATGAGAGAGAAAGGCAGGAGAGAATCTGAGGAGATGTGAAGATGGAAGTAGAATTTAGTGTTACGTGATGCTGGCTTTAAAGGTGGAAAGCAGCCAAGAGACAGGGAATACAGGAAGCCTCTGGAATCTGGAAAACACAAGGAAAGGAATTTGCCCCTAAACACTCCACAGTTTTGCCAACGACGAGATTTCAGCTCAAAGATAACAATTTTGGATTTCTAACATCCAGACCTGTAAGATAGTAAATGTGTTGTTTTAAACCACTAAGTTTGTGGTCGTTTGTTACACAGCAGTAGGAAACTAATATTGGCTATTCTCTGCTTGTCTTGCTTCCAAAGGCTCTGTTGCTTGTAAAGTGTGCAGGCTAAAGGAACTCACTGCAACTAAATTGGGCTCATTTGGAGACTTTTCAGTGGATGGAGTTAAAAAATATTTATACAAAATTCCTCTGAGTTCATGACGACATCTCTCATCCTTTTGGCTGTTTAGATTTAGATTATTGGCTGTTTAGATGGTATCTTTTTTCATCTGTATCAATATCAGAGATGGTAGAATAAGATATCGTAATCACTCATTTTGCTTTATCCCACATTACACATATAACAGTCTTAGAAAAACAGCAACTATTACCAACAACATGGTTACTGGAAAGTTAAAAAAGAAGAAAAGAAACCTTTTTGCATTTTTTTGTTCTTAGGATAAAATCTATGAAGGATGTATAGTCAGATTATTTTAAAATCACGTGGGATTACAAGCTTTAAAAAAAAATCAGTTTATATGTACAGAATGAAAATCATCATTCTTTTCCTCTGTTTACCAATCATGACCCCAAAATCTACCAGATAATTATTTTCGTTTCTTTGGATGATGTTTTAGTCTACTGAGTTTATTAATAATTAGCCTTTATTATAACAATTGTATGTAATTGGGTTTTTCTGATATCTGGAAATGAATTCTAAAGCCAGATTCTATTTTCTGTTTTGAAATTTTGGTCATGACTTTGTTTCCTTTTCAACACCACAAGATTTCTAGTGAGATGTCAAGGTCTGGTTTAAAGGCATGATGGAGGAAGCTGAGGACTGTAGCTTTGGTTTGGAGTACAAACACTCCACAACTAGGCTCTTTTTAGTATTCCAAAACTAGGATTAAGTTGATTAGATAGCTTCCAAAAACAAGGGATGAGGCTTCCTAGGTGGCTCAGTGGTAAAATAATCTGCCTATGAATGCCAGAGATGTAGGAGATGCTGGTTCAATCCCTAGGTTGGGAAGATCCCCTGGAGAAGGAAATGACAACCCACTCCAGTATTCTTGCCTAGAAAATTCCATGGACAGAGGAACCTAGCAGGCTACCATGGGGTCACAAAGAGTCAGACATGACCAAGAGACTGAGCACATGCACACACACACGAAAACAAGGGATATCCCAACACTAAGGACTCCAATAGCTATAGTAATTTTAGACTACAGAATCTATTCCATTGTGAAGAGACCACATTAATGTCTCTTTGCTCATATGAGTCCAGAACAGAAGAGTAGAGGTAAAATATGGAAAGGCAATGAGATACAAGATGACTCTGGCTTTCATTGTCCTAAATATAAACTGACAAGCACACACTAATATATATCAGACTAATGTGGCTAGAAAGCAGCAAGTATTGGCATTTGGTTGAAGTTTTTTCTTAGTTAATATCAAGTCACCCAAGCTGACAGAACACAAAGCATTAAGTCACAGTCCAAAGGGTTAGGTCTGCAATTGGCAGGGTTTCAGCCAGAAGCTTAGGTAGAACTGCCTGGTGACTGGAGCAGCTGCACTGAAATACAAAGCTCTGGCAGGGTGTGGCCAGTTTTGCCAATTAGAATACAAACCTGAAGCCAGGGAGCCTCACAACAACAGTGAGATAGTCAAGAGGTTATATTAGAGCAAGGCCAAAGAAGTGAAATCAGGACTGAACTACAGTTCAGAATTCAAGTATTCTCGTGGACACAGAGCCAAGCCACACAAGAAAGAATATAAATAGGAGAGACAGTGGTGAGCTGAACCAAAAGACAGGAATGAACGCCTAGTAGTCAGGATTCTTCAGTTGCAAACAAAGGAAACATTCTGGTAAAGCAAGCGAAACAGAATTGAATGAAAAGCATTGCCAGCCAAGTGGGGAGGGGGTTTGGTTGTCGTGGGTGGTAAGGATGGGCTGACAGAATTAACAGGAAGTGGGAAGCAGGAGGGCCAGGTTTGGGTAGGATCTAAAATGCTCCAAAGGCTGGAAGTAGGATCATAACCACTGTTCGAGAGCATAGATCACAGCCCTAACCCTAACCCTAACCTTAACTGTATGGCCAGAATGCTGAATTTAGATGGAGTGTGATTGCAATTGTTTTTAGAGTCCTCGTCTCTCTGCTCAAGATTTAAACAGGGCATCCATTGGCATTGTTTGGGCAATGTGTTCTTTTACTCTTCCCCCACCTGATAACACACCTACAGGGAGCCAGAGCCCCAGGTCAAAGAATACCGTGAGATGGAGAAAAGTTATCAAAAGGAAATCTGGGTGCCATTGTTGTTGTTCAGTCACTAAGTTGTGTCTGATTCTTTGCCCCGCCCCCCAACATGAACTGCAACATGCTAGGCTTCCCTGTCCTTCACTATGAACAACAACGGCACCCACACAGGAAAGGGTAAGCAGACGCTGGACAGCTAATATACTGTCAATGTCCAAGTATATATGGTAAAATCAAGAAAAATAGGGCGTGGAGCAGATTTAAATAATGATTTGCTCTGGACCACAAATTCAGTTACATGATTCTTGGGCCTTAAAGCTATAAAACAACTTGAGGTCTGATATTTTCAACAACTGATTATCATTCATGTTGACCTAGAAAATGCAGTTTCCTAAGGGTCACATGGTGACTAGCAATGACCATGAATTTAGTGCTTTCTGTATGCTAGATACTGTGGTAAGTTGATATATCATTGCATTTAATCTTCCTGATATCTTTATGATGCAGATATTACAGATTCATTTTACAGATGAGCCAACTGGGGTTTCTGACAACTTAAATTGTTCAAGGAAGAAGAATGGAAATTGAAAAGTAGTATAATTCAAATTGTAGAAGAGTTAGAATGAGGGCTAAAGGAAAGTGAGGTTCTAACTAAGGTATCCTCCCACGTCAGTTTTAACTTTTGTTGACCTTGAGATCTTGTTCAGTCAGATATGGTATCAGCAGCATAATAGGAACAGGTGGGAGGATGAAACTATGTAGAGAATTCAGCAGTACTACTTGGTGAAGAGAAGGATAAAGCGAAGATCAGGTGCAGCCAAACGTGACAGAGACTCAAGAAACATAATTAGACACAGATTCTGACCCCACTCAAGGTAGTCCTTTGTTCACTGTCCAGAGGGCACATGAAGTTCAGACATGGCTTAGATGAGCTTTGGAAACAATGTAGTGCTACGCAGGAGAAGGATACAGTAATCCAGTAAGCCCAGTCAGGAGGTGATATTTAAAGAAGTTGAGTCGTTGGAGCCTCAGAGTGGGACCATAGCCAGTGACTTAGGGTCTAGCCTGAACTTGGTTTAGGGAACAATTTTCCACACCAAGTTTATACCTTTTCTATATCGGGTGGGGCTCTGGGAAAGGGTACGGTTTTCATTATAAAGGGAAACCAAAGGAGAAGTCCAGGACTAGAGACTGGGAACCATTATAGGGGTAACAGAGAGAGAAGTGGCACAGTTGGAAGGCTGCTCTCTAATGCAGAGCTCCTCCTTGGCATTCTGCATCTTCAGCTGGAGGACTGCATGATTCCTGTGGGTGGGGCTGATGAGACACTCAGTATTGGTCACATTTGGCCCATGAGCTGGGATGGGCTCTTGAGGAAGATATTGGGGAATATAACATGGAAGGGGGCTTCCCTGGTGGCTCAGACAGTAAAGAATCTGCTTGTAATGCAAGAGACCTGGGTTCAATCCCTGTGTTGGGAAGATCCCCCGCGGAGGGGAATGGCAACTCACTCCAGAATTCTTGCCTGGAAAATTCCATGGACAGAGGAGCCTGGCAGGCTACAGTTTATGGGGTCACAAAGAGATGGACATGACTGAAGTGATTATCACTTTCTACAAACATAACCACGGAAAACAAAAGGAGACCAGGGTGAGGAAAATGGAATGGGGATCAATGATTATGGTCATCTTTAAACTTTGGCTTCATATGCGATCCAGAATTCAAACTGCTATTGAGAATATTACAAAAAAACACACAAACAAACATAGCTTTAGTTAATTCTCCCATTTATCACATTACAGCATCCTTTGAATAGCCAAACTTATTTAAAAGCTGCCAAAATTCAGGTCTGTTAATGGAAAAAACAAAAATTAAATTGCCTGCCTAGGGATTTAACTGCTCTTTTTGGCAAGATACTTTTAACACTTTTCAGGGTCTTTGTAGCTCTTCTCTGTAGAGAAGAGGTTCTCTCTTTATTTACTGAAGTTCTTTCTCTTACAAATGCATTTTTTCCTCTGTGAGGTTTCAATGTTATGTTGTTTACAAATTGTTTTTTCTTATTTACATCCTGTCTAACCTTTAGATTCTCTTTGACTTACAGATGATACACTATATATAGAAAGTATTCCTTTCAAGAGTGCTACAGACCGAATTGTGAGCCCCCCGCCCTCCCCACCCAAATTCATATGTTGACACCCTGTGCGTGTTTGCATGCTAAGTTGATTCAGTCATGTCCAACTCCTTGTGATCCCATGACTTAGCCCACCAGGCTCCTCTGTCCATAGGATTTTCTAGGCAAGCACACTTGGGCTTCCCTGGTGGCTCAAACAGTAAAGCATCTGCCTGCAATGCAAGAGGCCTGGATTCGATCCCTGTGTCAGGAAGATCCCCTGGAGAAGGGAATGTTGACACCCTAACCCCTAATGTGGTAGCATTTCTAGATGAGACCTTTTGTATGTAATTAGGTTTATATGAGGTCATGAGGGTGGGTCTCTCATGATGGGATTGGTGCCCTTTTAAAAAGAGGAAGAGTGACAGATTGCATGCATCGAGAAAACGTCATATGCGTACATGATGATGTACATGTACCTGAGTACATGATGTACATATGCGTACATGATGTGTACATGATGACAGATTGCATGCATCGAGAAAAGGTCATATGCATACATGATGACATCATCATGTACGTCAGATGGCAGCTAGCCATCAGAAAGCCAGGAAGAAAGCCCACGAATCAACCATACTAGCACCCTGGTGGCTAGACTTCTAGCTTTCAGAACTGTGAGAAAAATTTCTGTTGTTTAAGACACTCTACGTCAGCCTGAGCTAAGACAAGGAATCTGAAAGATGTGATTATAAAATACAATGCTGAAGATTATGACTATAAAATACAATAAAACCTCTCAGAAAAGTTGATTCTTATATTTTCATTTTTGCCAACTACAGAATACTTAAAATAATTTTCTTGGGCTGTGTAAACCGGTGCCTTGACCCTTTCTGACTTTACTCATGTAACAATCTAAACGAAAGGTTGCTAAGTGACAGCTTTCCCCAAACCTGACCTAGCTGCTGTCTGTGACTGGTTTTCTCCCAGAATCCTTCCCTTGCTCCCCCTACTGCAGGCTTGACTGGGGAAGAGGTTATTTTTCTATTCTGAGTAGAACATGCACCTTTGCTCCCAGGCTCTGGCTATTGCTAGTGTCTCATTTTGCGTTCTTCCTGCTTCTACTTGATCGTATTTTAATGTTTCTTTTCCTCTTTTAATTTTTAAGAAAATAAATGTTTTTTGAGGCCACATACCTTAAATTTTTTTCTCCTTCTAGTTTTATTGATATGTAATTGATGTAGAGCATAAGATTAAGGAGTACAACACAATAATTCGGCTCATATATACATCAGGAAATAATTACCACACTAAGTTTAGTGAATATCCATCATCTCATATAGATACAAAATAAAAGAAAAAAATTTTTCCCTTTAGATGAGAACTCTTAGGATTTACTCTCTTTACAACTTTCATATACAACATACAGAAGTATTACTTGTATTAATTACGCTGTACATTTGGCAGTTATTTATCACATAACTTCCAGTAATAAGACTATTTACTTTTTCATGTTTTAAAATTATATTTATTTATCAATGGCTGTGCTGGGTCTGCGTTGCCATGTGCAGGCTTTCTCTAGCTGTGATGAGCAGGGGCTATTCTCTTGTTACGCGAGGGCTTCTCATTGTAGTGGCTTCTATTGCAGAGAATAGACTCTAGGGCACACCTGTTATAGTAGTTGCAGTTTGTGAGTTTCAGCAGTTGTGTTACATGGGCTTAGCTGTCCCATGGCATGGAACTTAGCCAGGGATCAAACCCCTGTCCCTTCATTGGCAGGTGGATTCTTAACCACTGGACCACCAGGGAAGTTCCATTTATTTTTCCTTAATTACATCTGTCCCCCACATAAATGAATGTTTCCTCTATTTTTATTTTGAAAAGTTCTGGTAAAGATTTTAATCTCATTTTGTAGTTTATATTTAACAGTTTATCACTTGTACATCTTGGGCAAATCAATTTATCTTTTGAGACCATCCTTCTTCTTTCCCAAGAGGGAAAAAAATAATATCTGCTATACTACTTCATAAGCTGTTGTCAGAATCAACAGAAAGAATCATATACATCAGAGTTTGTGCAAACGTTGCTTGTTACATTGTTAGTTGGAAAATAGCTGTCTGTATTTAACTCAGTCAGGTTGGCCACATAGTTGATGAGTGAGTGAGTGAGTCAAAGTCGCTCAGTTGTGTCCGACTCTTTACAACCTCAAGAATATACAGTCCATGATATTCTCCAGGCCAGAATACTGGAGTAGGTAGCCTTTCCCTTCTCCAGGGGATCTTCCCAACCCAAGGATTGAACCCAGGTCTCCTGCATTGCAGGTGGATTCTTTACCAGCTGAGCTACCAGGGAAGCCTTACACAGTTGATACACTACACCAAAGTAGAGTGTAGATTAATTAGTCTTTGGTGCTTATTTATATTTTTAGGGTATTTCTTGACCAATATGTGCAAAACAAGTTTGGCTTTGGAGAATATTTTAATAGTATGTATGAGGGGCAGAGGAGAAAATGATTATAACACAGATCTGTATGTTAGTGCTTATAATCTTTAATGATATCCTGGAAACTTGTATTTATTAAATTTATCTTTTGACAAATGCTTTTTTTTATCATGTCCTACAAGTTTTTTGCTTGAGAGAAAGAAAAGTAGGTAATTTTGTGGAAAGTAAAGCTGGCCATTTTTTTCTGAGATTTTAACTGAGACAAAAAATGAAATGGAACAGCTTTCCGGCTTTTAAGACCCTGATTGAAGGCCTTATTCCTAAACTCTCTCCATTCTGGTTGTATGTGTGTGTCTGTGTGTGTAAATTGGCATGGTTAGGTAACACACTGAGTGTGAAAAGAGGTGAGAAGAGATACAGTAACAAAAATAAAGACTCAAAAGATGTAAAGGAGATATTGGAATATTTATACTATTAAAGGCACCCAGAAATTTTGCTTTCTCGTTCCTTCCCAAATTCCCACTTGATAAATTTTTTTTTCCTGAGGAATTCATGATAGTCTTAGACCGAAGTCATTGTGAAGTAACCTCCGGCCTTGTTCTAAAATGTGTGGATAAATCTGCTTTTATCCTGTTTTTCATAATAATAACAGATGTTGCATGACCAAATGATGGGATGAACATTTGCTTATATCTATAGAGACATAAGGGCTCAGCAGTAGAGTCTACTTACAATGCAAGAGACTGCCTACAATGCAGGAGATGTAGGTTCGAACCCTGGGTCAGGAAGATCCCCTGGAAAAGAAAATGGCAACCCACTCCACTATTCTTGCCTGGGCAATCCCACGGACAGAAGAGCCTGGCAGGCGACATTCCATGTGGTCACAAGAGTTGGATCACCACCACCACAGAGATATAAATTCAACAAAATAAAGTTCCGGGTGATAAAAATGTGACACTGCTTTGGGAAACATGAAAAATATTAATAATAATATAAACACCTAATGAGTAGCAAATGCTAGGAAACGTGGTGAAATTAACTATAGATAACGTAGCAGATAAAAATGATGATCTGTCTGCTTATGCTGAGACATCATGCTACAGAACAAAGAGTTTTGGTTAAGATGCCTGTAATTTGATTATTCTCTCTTTAACATATTTTTGTATTGCCAATTTTTTCTTAGAAGTTAATAGAACTGTAAGAAAACATTATTGACTTCTTACTTACCAGCCAATTTTAATCTATAGGAGCTTCTAGGTCAAATTTTAACAAAAACAGTCTTTACTGAAGTGTTTAAAAACATAAACATTTTGATCTAATTAAATACTTGTATTTCTTAAACATTTATCAGACTTTGATGTAGAGGTGTTCTTGATCTAAACTGAGGTTTTTGAGGTGCGGAGTATAAAATGGTTTGTTGATCACTGATGACAATATTTACAGTTCCCGAAATGCAGACATTTCTTCTCCATTTAGTGAGATATGCTTAATTCTGTTTTTTGTCCAGTATCTGGTCCTGGAATATATCAGAACTGTGGAGATGTGTTATTTTAGGCATATTATTCCCAAGCCCGAGCATGCACAAACTGTAGTTGCTTTTGAGCCTCTAAAAGAATGATGGTAGCGTGGTAAACACAGAAGCAGTCCTTACTACCACTGTTCCTCTATGACAGGTGATACCAGTCACTTCATAACCTCCAGTCTGGGAAACCATGAAAGTAAAGAGGTGAAAAAGAGGTACTGTTGTACTACAAAAACAAAAATGGCCTCTTTCCATACTAACTACCCCTCTGAACGTTACACATCGACTCTATCAGCAGTCTGCTAAAGCAGAAAGGGAAATGAGATAAATTCTCAATCATTTTAAAGTGCATTTGTTTCATTGAAGCCTTTCAAGTATTTTGTGTGGTGTGTGTGTGTGAGACAGAAACTGACTCAAGGCTTCCTTGATGCAGCAAGCACACTGAAAATATAAAAATAAGTTTGACTTTTCTTCATGCACACCTTTATGTCTGACTTTTGAAAGGACTTTAGACAGTTTCCAAGAAATCAGAATCCTCTACAATGCCTTCATGGTGGATTGATTTCCACAGAGGTCTCCTATAATAAAGTATTTTCATCCCAGATAACCAACCGTTAGAAAAAGAATGTAATCTGCCTTCCCTGTTTGGGCAGAGTGGACTGGATGGAGAACAGATTTAGAATCGGTTTCAATTTGATGAGTTGAGTGATGTTTGGTTTCTAGGAATTTCAGGAGATTGGTTAGATAGATAGATACATAGATACCAGTAATTATAATAGTTACCACACTATATAGTTGAGAGGATTACTTGAGCTCACAAATTACTTCTCTATAGACAGCAAATGGAATGCAAACGTGAGCCACAATTTATATTTCTAAGCGTCTGAATCCTTGATATAGCACTGGAGTTACAAAAAAGTGGGGGGAAACGTCAATCCAGTGATGTCATTCCCTGAGCCCAGGCTTTCAAATTCTTTGGCACCTGGAGGGGTGTGCTCCTCACACCCAGCAAAGCCTCGGCAACCTGACTTGGCACAATGGCGTCCTTAGGCTCTCTGCTCATTCATGCAGAGGGGGGACTTTTCATTCCTCCTCTAAACCATGAGCGATTTTCTCCCAGTTCTCGCCACAGACCTACCCAAGCCTCTTCTCCCAAGGCCTCACCCAGGGAAACAGGCGCGTAACCACAATTACTCCACGATCTCTACACGCACCACGGGTGCGGAGGTAGGGAGGGGGCGTGGCTTGACTTTTATAGGCCTTTCCAGCCAATGAACAATCTGCTTTTCTTCCGGTCGGCAAGCCGACCAATCTGAGCAAGTCGGTGTAACCTTCGGCTGTACTCGGCTCTTTTCGCTGATGCGGGCGGCTCAAGGGGCGGCCGCCGCTGGAGAGACGCTTCCCTTTTTTATTTTTTTTTTCCCCAAGCGTTCACTTCCGGGTCCGGCGCCGATCCGGATGCCCGAGGCAGAAGGATGTTTGACCTCCGGATAAGCGAGGAGGCGCCGCTGTGCATTCATTGCCGGCTGCATCGGTGGCGACAGCAGCGGCCCGGGCGGCGACTCTCCGGCCACAGGCGGCGGTAGGACGCACCGGCAGTAGTGAGGGGACCGAGTCCGAGCCGAGCTGCGTTACCTCCCTCGCTCGTTCCTTCCCCCTCTACCTCGCTCGCTCCCTCCCTGCGTGGCTCGCTTTCCTCCTCCGGCCGCCGGCGGGTGCAATGTGCCGCCGCCGCTGCCCCCGCCGCCACTGACTGACGGACCGGGGGGCGCCGCCCGCGCCCGGGACCGACCCGCCGCTGGCGGCCGCGCCTCTGAGGTAAAGCCCCCTGTGCGTTGGCGCCTGGCTGGGCGGCCCCGGCCCGCCGGCAGCCTCGGCGCGGCCGCGGCGCCCTCCTGCCCGGGTGGGGCTGGGCGGGCTGGGGTCCGGGGCTGAGTGGGGTTGGGTAGGGTGCGGCGGGGGCGGCGCCGCCAGCGGGGGCCTCGGGAAGGGGTGGGCGAAGAGGACCCGGGCTGGGGCGTGGAGGCGCGGGACCGGAGGGGGCCGCGGCCGGGGGGCGAGGGCGCCGCGGGCTTGCTGGGCAGGGAGGGGGCCGCGGGCGGCGGGCCGGGCTGGCCGCAGAAGTTGCCCGAGTGGTGCGGCGCGAGTGGGGACCGCGGGGATGTGGGCGAGGTGGGAAAAGGCAGGGGCTTTTGCGAGGAGGGTTGAGAGGTCGGGAGTGCAGCCCCCCAGCGCTCCTCGATTTTGTCCAGACAATTCTCTTCGGAGTAGGCATTTTAGGCAAGAGGGTGGGAGCTATCGGTCGGCTGGAGGGAGGGATCAGGGGCTAGCATTCATTTCGGGGAGAAACTTCCCGATAGGGTGTTTGTTTCCAGGTTTGGGGTGGGGGGCAGGGATTTACCTATTTGTTGGAGCTTTTGACTTTGCTCAAAACTTACCCAAGGCATTAGTCGGGGGAACAAAATTACTCTGATGGTTACTGTTAGGGTGCTGGTTTGTTTGTTTATCCCACTCGCTAGGGGAAGTGACACACAGAAGCGTCGGCTCTCCTGGTCCACAGCCCCCACGTTTCTTTTCTGCGGGGTGGTGATGGAGATGTGCGTTTGCTTCTGGGGTGGGGGTAGTTAGGCCTGTGTTAGGATGGTTCCAGTTCTCCCAGGGAAGGAGGAAAAGTTAATGGGTGGGAGAGAGTGTGTGTGGGAGATGGCTACTGTTGCTGCCATTGTGCGAATTAGTTTTAACTCTGTTGTAATGAGTGCCTAGGCTGGTCAGCAAGTGACCCTTTTTTAACCTTTGGTTTTAGAACATCGACTTTAATTGGACAGTTAAAAACCTACTGATTTTTAGTAAGTTAAGAAAAAGTCAGTACTTAATTTCTTTTACGTTTGCAGTTACTTCTTGTGATAGGAATTGACATTGGCCCACACAGATAGTAAAAGAGGTTAAGCTATATCTGACTTAGAATACTTTTTAAAATTAAAAATATCTAGTAAAGGCATGTGTATGTTTTTGAAGAATATTTGCTTTCCCTATAAATAAGCAAATTGTGAAAGAAAAGTATCATAAAAGTTGCAAGATGTGAGGCCAGTTTAAGAAAACATTTCCCACCAAAAATCAAATCTGGTTTGTGACATTCTTAGTAACTTTTGGGGGGGGAGGGAAGTGGAGAGATGTACTTAGTGTATTTTATAATTATTCCCAAACTTCAAACTTTTGGTCTAACTATATTCTGAGCTAAGATTATATTCATATTTTATATACATTAACCATATATTTTGTACAAAACATGAAAATCATACTTATGGGAATTGGAAGAAAGATGTAATAAAATAAATTGCGTAGCTTTTGTATAGATTCAGAGCAGAGTGTATAGACACTTTGGTATTCAGGGAGCTTCCTTTTCTGGATATGCCTCAGGTATAAGTAGTTCTTCTTAGAATGGGGAACAGAAAGTTTAACTTTAATGTTGATGTGTATGAGACTTTTGGGGGAATCTTGGAAAATGATTTTTTTTTTTAACTATGATTTAGTGTGCTCATTGACCAAGAGGTCGTTAACCTAAAAATTAATGAATTATATAATTATTGACATTTTCATTGTTAGATTTGCAAGCATTAACTTTTAACAAAATCTTCAGCACATGAAATGCATTTATTCCTTCAAATAAAAGAACTAGGATTCAAACAAAGGAATAGTTTAGTTCAGACTGAAACTTTACTTTGTGCAAGGGACTTTTACTGTGTGTTGAGGATGAAAGAGTGGGTTGACACATGAAGAGGAATTAGATCCAGTTAGTTACCTTTAAGGGAGAAGCAGACATGCACAGAAATAATTGCAACACAGGACTCCTGTGGGGCTTATTAGAGATGTACGGAAATGTGGGGGTGGTGGTGATGGTGTGTGTGTGTGTGAGACAGAGAGACTAATTTTTGACTGGGAATTACAAATGAGTTTAAAGCTGGTAATACTCCATTTAGGCCTTAAAATATTTTAATTGTCAAAATGGTTCAGTGTGTGTAGCGGCGGTATTTTTGTAGGTGAAGGGAGCAGTTGAGCACGGACATGTTGGTTTGGTATGGTGGGGCCTGTTGAACTGGAGGCAAGGCTCTGTGCCAGGAAGTCTTTATGGGAAATGAAGCTATAAAATTAGGTGGTGATCAGTCCATGGACATCTAGAATGCCTTGTATTTAAAATGAGTCAGTTCACCATATGAAGATCCTAGTGTATAGATTCTAAGGTGTTAGGGAATACCTATGAAAATAAGGCTGCTGCTGCTGCTAAGTCGCTTCAGTCGTATCCGACTCTGTGCGACCCCATGGACTGCAGCCTACCAGGCTCCTCCATCCATGGGATTTTCCAGGCAACAGTACTGGAGTGGGGTGCCATTGCCTTCTCCAAAAATAAGGCTAGTAAGTTTAAAGGAAACAAAGTATAGCAGAATAGTCAATTTGTTATCCTTCATGCTAATAGAGGAGAGCCAGAAGAGTATATGAAACAGTTTATACATGGCTTTGTCATATTTCTTTACTTGCTTTTGGATATGAGTGTGTGGTAATCTGGCAGTTGGTTATATGAAATAAAGCTAGATTTTTAAACATGTGACTTGGAAAGAAATGGGAATCTTTGCATTTCTTCTCTGGGTCTCCTCTGTATCCCCTTCATGCTGATAATAGACCATCATTCTGGCATGGGTTTTTGGTTCATATTTTTTCAGAATGGAACAAGTGGTTTAGTTTCCAAGAGCTTGCTAAAAGAATATAACAGACTACATAGAGGGAATTTGAAAATAATAACCAACAAAATACAGGTCTTTGGATAGTTATATTATTGTTAATACATTTTAAGGTGAGATTTGCTATGGATGAAGTGAAATGTGAGGAATCTATATAGGACGAGAATTGGCTGTAATAGTAAGATGACAACATGAGAAAATTCCACAGTTCTGGATCAATATGTACAAGGTTTTTAGTCATCTTAAGTATCAACAACTCTAAAAAAATTTAACCCCCAATTTAATCATTATCAAAGGGGTACTTAAAAAATATCACCCTTACGACACCAGTGTTTAATCATCTAGTCATGTTGCAGGGGAGATTGATAGTTCTTACTAACTGTTCCCTTCTTAGTGTTCAACAAGGACTTAACTTTATAACTGAATTTGTATCTCAAATCTCCCAATAATAGCAGTACCTGTTACACTTTATTAAATGCTCACTTTGTCTGTGGACCTTAAATGATACTGTTATAAGACAGCTCTATGAGTTAGGTGGTATACCGCTTGCTTTCGACAGTAGGAAATGGTCTTCTAGAATTTAAGCATCCTGTTTAAGGTGTATCTTGGAAGTAGCAGAGGGCGTATTTAAATCATTTTTTTTTTCTGACTTTGCAGTGTTAGACCAGTGATATCTTCCCTAATCTTCTATCATCTTCCCTTTTGTCTTCTCTTATGCAGTTGGCATTTAGCGGTACTGAGTAATGTTTTTAATATGTGTTTGGGTGTTGTTTTTCTAAGATGTAATTTCTTTGGAAATGGTGGTTTGGGGATATCTGTAGTTTTCTAATCATAGAGTCTCTAGGAGCAGAAGATATGGTTCTAGTAACTTAAGCTACTGCAGAGTATCGTTTTTGTGATAATCTATAGGAAAGAACCATACATGGGATTATTAATATGTAGAAATCAAGTGTGTATTATCTATTAATGTAAAGTGACTTTGGAGAGCCTCTGAACTAGTCAGGAAACATGGAATGAGACAGAAACGTGGAGATGGGTAAGTTTTAGAGACAGTGGAGACTGCTGTTAGCCATGGTCTTTCCAGCTCCCTTCTTAAAGTTGAGATTTAGGAACTGTGAATGTTTGGGTTCCTTTCTATTATGGGATGTAAGAAAGATGCATAGTGATTTGTTCTTTAACCATATTAAGTGACTGGTTATAGTCTCTCCTTCTTATCCCTTATCATCTTAGTTCTGAACGTGAAGTATTTGTGTATTTGGTAGATAAGACACATTTTGATCATTTTCTTTACTAATGACATATCACATAGTTATAATTTAATTTGATGAAAATCTATAACTGTTATATCCAATGACTATACCATATCCACTTTTTTTTTTTACAGCTTTTACTGTAATTAGGTAAAAATCTCATGATAGATGCCCTCTTTCTTAAACACAAGTTTCTAACGTTTTTTTTCTTCAGTGAGTTGTCAGACTTTTAACTGTATTCAAATTTATTACATATATTTAGCTGATTAGGTGCTGAACTGCTTTCGTTAGCTGAAAAGAGTGCGGATAGTTTCTCTGCCATTATATTTTTCATCAGGATTGAGAAAACTCGTATGAAGTGCCAGGATGTGATGCCTGGCACACAGTAGGCACTGTGAAAGTCTTCTCATAAATGTAGAAGTTGCTGATGTATATGAGTTGTCAGAGGGTTGATTGGTGTGTAGAATCAGCAAAGACTATTAGGGATAGCCTGTTACAGGAGAATCTCTGAACTCGCCTCTCTAACCCACTCAGAAGATTGTTGTATTCTCCATTCATTTACTGTTTGATGTCCATGCTACATTAAAAGGCAGTAGACTACCCTCTAGTTTCTTGAACTTTTATTCCCATCAGTTGCTGTATACCTTGTATACCTACCAAGAATCATTTATCTTTGTACCCAACAAATTGTTACAAAGACAAATGATTCTTGGTAGGTATACAAGGTATACAGCAACTGATGGGAATACAAGTTAATGGCAGTTGTATGTCTTGTTGTAATTACATAGTTTAATGAAACATTATTCAGTGAACTGTGAAGGCAAAAAGGTGTTTATCTTGAGACCCAGTGGCTGCTTTGAAAAGCAGTTGAGTAATTGAGTGGTTGAAGTCAATTATAGTTAAAATAGTTTTAGGTGAAATAACTTAAATGATTAGGGGAAAAAACCCTAAAGATCTTAGATTTCACAGTAAGATTCTTCAGCAAAATTGCTTTTCAGTGTTGTGAGATGTCTTTCCATGTTTAAGAGACAGAAGCTGGAAATCACAGGTGATGTACTATGGGTGTGGTTTTTGCAAGAAAAATAAAGTAGGACTACAATCTGTAGACTTATGCTTGAAGGAAAGGCCTTGGCAACCTGCATTTAAAGACTGTTTTGTGATTGTTTTAGTGTTGGTGGCATTAAACTGTTTAAAGTATGTAGATTTTTTGTGATTCCCTTTTAAAATTCACTTATGAACTGTATGTTAACAATAATATATTAAAGAGGTATCTACTTCTGAAATAACACCTCTTTTATACTCACAGAGATTTACTTAACAGCATCCTCTTTTAAAAAAGAGAGAAATACTGGTCTTCCTGAGCATACAGCCATTCATATTTTAGGATGAATTGTTCAATTATCCAGTCACATGATATCCACTTGTTTCCTGATACAGTCCCTCATCTGATTTTCTGTGTTCTCTTTCAGCTGTTACACAGTGTCAGGGATGGATAGAGCCATTTGTAATTCCACCATCTCCTCAACCTGAGTGGGGACTGCAGGAGTGAGTTGGTAGAGGAAATTGTCCTTTGGAAGAGGAAATGCCATCCCCTTGATGTATACCAGGAGCTGTTGAGCTTGGTGCAAAGCGTGCTGGTTTAACAGCTTATGGTAACTACTCGCCTTTCCTGTCTAGCTCAGCCCAAGTGGAGAGGAAGGCACGCAGGTGTAGGAGAAGAAGGTCCAAGTTGGAGAAGGAAAGGTAGATGGGGTATACTATTTATCTTGGTGTCACACATGACAACACCAGAAATGCAGTAGCTTCTGAAATGGAACACTGAAGTATGAAGGCAGGGCTAGTTTTTCAGCGTGTTGGCTAGCTCCTGTGTAATTGACTTGCCTCTGCTTTCCCCTGTGTATGGGGTTCTTCCTGCTACTGGTAGCAGGATCCTGGTGCGTTGGCCAGGACATCTTTTGCACAAGCCTACCTGCATACTTTCGCCTTCCTGTTTTTTTTTTTTTTTCCCTTAAGTTTTTGTTTCTTTTGGCTGTGTTGGGTCTTTGTTGCTCGCATGGGCTTTCTCTAGTTGAGGTGAGCAGGGGCTACTCTTCGTTGCGGTGCGTGGGCTTCTCATTGCTCTGGCTTCTCTTGTGGCTGAGCACCGGGTCTAAGTGCGTGGGCTTCTCATTGCTCTGGCTTCTCTTGTGGCTGAGCACCGGGTCTAAATGCGTGGGCTTCGGTAGTTGCAGCTCTCGGGCTCTAGAGCGCAGGCTCAGTAGTTGTGGCGCAGCGGCCGTCTTAGTTGCTCCGCGGGATGTGGGATGTTCCTGGACTGTGGATAGAACTGGTGTCCCCTGCGTTGGCAGGCAGATTCTTATCCACCATACCACCAGGGAAGTCCCTCTTCATGTTTTATTGACCGGAATTAGATCACATACACTTCTAAACCAGTTATGACACGGGGAACAGGGTTACTGTAGTGAGTTTCTACTATTCAGGATATAGTCCCTGCAGTTGGGGATGGGGTCACATTTCCCTGAGTTACATGGTGGAGGGAGGATGTTCTAAAAAACTGTGGGAAGGAAGAATATGGGGGAAATGGATGTTATAGAGGCAATCAATAGTGACCACCACATCTACTTGTTTAAAGGATGAAAATAAATAATGCATACAAATGCACTTTGAACTTTAAAGTGTTGTGCAAATGTAACAGATCAAAGATTAGAAAGCTGTTTCTATGTGACTGTCTTAAATATGCTCAGGTATGAATATTTTAGGAGCTGAAAACACTGCTAGTTTCTTACTGACTTTCGAGTCAGTAAAATTGATTATTACTTTTTTCATGGAAAAAAGCTATTTTAACTTTCATAGGGCTATTTTAACTTTAAAAACTTGTACCTCTAAGCTTATTTAAATTTTTTGGTGTGTTGTTGCCCTCCTTCCTGGACAAAACTTGCCCGACATCTTTGATTTTATCAGACTTCTTTGTGACACCTGGAGGAGAGTAAGATGCCTTGAGGAAATGGGAATTTATCAGTCAGAAATGGTTGGTTTATTTTGAGTCAACGAATCTCTTTGAAGTAGGAGGGAAAGATGGGTGTTATATTATCTTGACTACAGCCACCCACCCTCTGCCGCCCCCCTGAAAATTATAGGGCCAGAGGAGAATCACAGACTTTTATAACTGAATTGTGGAAGGTTGAAATGCTTGTCACGTACCTGGTTAATAGAACCCTCCTATCCTCATTGATAGGTTGATAGGTTGATTCTCTTTCTAACCAAAAGGGGAGAGGCTGTGAAAAAATTTGTGTATTTTGCAATTTTGCTCAGGACCATGGGCTAGTTATATAAAGCAGTCAGCCAAGAACCTTTAAAGTTCTCAGGGTTTGGAAAATTTTAGCCAGAGTTGAAGTGTATATGTATGTGTGTGTTTGTGTGCATATGTGTTTAAATAAAACAAGCAAACAGACAAATCTTTTAATCTTCCCTCTAGCAGCCCACAAAAACAGCACACTTGGATTTCCCCTCCCTCCCCCCGCCTCCCCACACAAAGTAACCTCAAACCTGGCCTGCTGAAATGGAAAGGCAGAAGCAGACTGAGTGCTTGGAACAGTTCTTGTATTTTTAGTTTCAAGAAAGTTATCTTAAAGATTTCTTATTGTATGTGTAAAAGAAAGAAATTGTGTGTGTGTGTGTGTGTTTATGGGGACATATATGGAAATACATGTATGTATAAATACATAATTAGTATACATTAATTATGGTAATTCTAATCCCTGCATTGTTGTTGTAAACATACAGAGTAAATCCATCCATCCCCTGGAAGGATGTTAATGACATTTATAAATAGATTTGGGATGATTTTTATTTTTACACTTTTTATACTTTTCTGTATCGTTTGGGTTTTCAGCTATGATTGTGCATTATTTGACCATCAGAAAAAAATACTGAGTTTTTCATTTGAGGGAAGAAAATAAAATTTGGGGATGGGATGTTTTCTCCAACCTAGAATTTACCATAGTCCACTTTCATTGTAAATTACCTTGAATAGAGTATGCACTGAATGCACTGTTGCATTGTAATAGCCTTTATTTAAAAAACTGGGCTTGTTAAAATTATGTTTCTTAAAATTTTAAGTTGAAATTAGCTGTATGATACCATATGGTACAAGAACATTTTATAAAAGTAGACTTCTGAATTTTTGTAATTATTAATTGTGTTATCTATTTTAAACTTGTTTAGTTTTTGACTTCAGGTGGTATACTTGGCAGGGTATCAGAGTATGATATATTGGAGTCAAAGTTACAGTCAGAATTTCCTTTAATAAAAAGGGAAGTGAAAATTTATTTTTCCCCTTACACCCAGTCTGTGTCATGTTTATTTTCTATTTCTGTGAAATACTTATTGCAATGAATACTTTCAGGCGAATATAGTAGGTAATGTTACAGGAAGAGAAAATGCCTGATATTTCAATATATATATGACTATAAAGCCTTTTCATACAATCCTAGTTGGGCATGTAAAAATAACCTAGCATTGTTTTGGAGGTGAAACTAGTAGGTATCAATAGTTGGTGAGACATTTGAAAAAGAAACTGGTATTTGTAGATGTATATTTTTATGAAACAGTATTTTATATTCTTTTGTTCCAGGGATCTGAAAACAATATTAACATTTCCGCACCGCCCACCCTCCCACCTCCCAAAGTGTAAATCTTAAAGATGTGGAATCATGTAATGCCAGTTTTTATTTTTAAAAAATGGTAGACTATTTACTGAATTTGTTTTCTGTCATATGAATGTCAGGACATATTATTGATAGTATTTCTTAATATATTTAAGATTCTGAAAATATTAGGGTAGTTAAAATAGCAATGTAATCAGCCCTTGAAACTTATTTTTTTGAGTATTTTCTGATAGTCTGTTGAAAGTTGATTATTGAAATACGTGTTGTGTGTTTATATTCTGTTAATCTAAATACTCTACTAATGAAAGTTGTTTTTTGAAGGCTGACTGAACAATAAAGTTCTGAGCACTGGGAATGAGAACATCAAATAAGTTAAAATAAATTTTACTATATTCACTTTTTAAAAAATCTCCCAACTGAAAATTAATAATTTTTTTTTTCTGTGACAGAATAAAGAAGAGAACAAAATTGGGCAATTTTAAAGATGGTGCTTTCAGTCCTTGCTATAGGGCTGGGAGTGCTAATACTTATGAGTAGATGAGAGAAAGAGGTTGTAGAGAAGGCAGCTTGTTCCAGTGGTTCTCAGCCCTGACTTCACATTAACATTTTCTGTGGAGTTTCAAAAAATGACAGATATTGGGATTCTACCCATGCTGTTGAATCTGGCTATGGGGCCAGGGTGTTGATCTATTTTAGGATTTCTACAGGTGATTCCAATGTACTTCAGGGTTAAAAATGACTCATTTCATTTTTTATGTGTATCTCTTAGCTCTTTTTGAAAAAATGACTTCCTTTTACTTTCAGATTGTCTTTTTAATCAGGGATGGAGGTGTAAAGATAAGAAAGAAATGCATAGAAAATATATGCAAGAGGAACAGGTTAGTGAAGTGAGTTCTCTTTAGGGTTTCACACTCAGAATCCTTAGGCTACTGTATTGCTTGTTCATTAGCATCTTTTGAATAGTATGGCACCACAATTAGTGGAGTTTTGACATTTGGAAAATTTGTTAAAGGAAATTTATCAGATTAAATTAAGGCACCTGGAGAATGTTCCATGTGTACTTGGAAAGAATGTGTAGTCTGCTGCTTTTGGATGAAATGCTCTTTAAATATCAATTAAGTCCAACTCTTCTGAAGTGTCATATAAGTGTGTTTCCTTACTGATTTTTTGCTGGATGATCTGTCCATTGGTGAAAGTGGGTATTAAAGTCCCCCACTGTTATTGTTACCATCACTTTCTCTCTTTATTGTTGTTAGTATTTGCCTCACATATTGAGCTGCTCCTTTGTTGGGTGCATGTGTGCGTGTATGCTCAGTCGCTTCAGTCGTGTCCAGCTCTTTGCTACCCTGTCGACTGTAGCCCGCCAGGCTCCTCTGTCCATGGGATTATCCAGGCAAGAATACTGGAGTGAGTTCCCATGCCCTCCGCCAGGAATCTTCCTGACCAGGGATCAAACCCCAATCTCCTGCGTCTTCTGCGCCGGCAGGCGGGTTCTTTACTCACTAAGCCACGTGGGAAGCCTATGTTGGGTATATATTTATAATTGTTACATCTTCTTTTTTGGATTGAACCCTTGGTCATTACGTGTAGTGTCCTTATTCCTCTCAAAATCTTAAGAAACCTAAGTGATAAAAGCAATCCTGTCTTTAAAGTTAGTGTAAGAATGTTACTCATCAAAATTTGATTAGTTTTGGGTTATATTTATCATATTTGCAATATTGTTGATTTGTATTTTTCATGGAACATAAGCATGGAAGGAGCCTTAATGGTATTTTAGTGTAATTGTACTTCTGCTTTACTCTTTTTTACCATTGTTGATGAGGTATTGTTTCTGTTTTTCCCGGTGGTGGAGATAGTTTAGTACTTCAGTTGTAGTATATTGTGTATGTAGTATATTACTTATATCAGATATAGTCAGTAAATGTATACTTGTAAGTACACTATGATACTAGGGTTTTATGGTTATTGTATCTTGTCATTTATGGGAAATCAGGTTCCAAGGTGACTCATTTACTGCTCCTCCCTAGGTCAGGAACACTGTTACTGGTTATAGCATTTTTCTTATGACAGAATGAGAGCAAGCCATTTTGTGAGTTTAATACATTAAATTCCATTCAATGAACATTTTTTTCATAGTGGCAAATTTGGATGTGGCATTTTTTTCTATCAATGTCAATGGTTAGATATTTGTAAACTGCCCTGATAGGAGAATTTGTGGTAGAGAAATTTAAGAGTGGGTACAGTGTAGGGGGCTTCCTTGGGAGCTCAGCTGGTAAAGAATCTGCCTGTAATGCAGGAGACCTGAGTTGGATCCCTGGGTTGGGACGATCTCCTGGAGGACAGCATGGCAACCCACTCCAGTATTTCTGCCTGGAGAGTCCCCATGACAGAAGAGCCTGGTGGGCTATGGTTCACGGGGTTGCAAAGAGTCGAACACAACTGAGTGTCTAAGCACAGCACAGCAGAGTGTAGAGGAGATATTGTGTGTGAACCATTGGGAGACTTTTAGAATTATTTTGAGTTCATCAATATACTACAGTAAAAGCCATGATAAAGAGGTTACCAGTTATATCTTGCACATATAATTAGTAATGGATTAATGGGTACTCTTCAACAGGACCACAATTTCTTATCAATAGTTTTGACATCCCAAATGCCCTGAAAACAAAAACAAATTTTTTTGGTATATATGACACAAATTGGTTTTATTCCCAAATCTTGTTAACTGTCTTTTATTTCACGTGACTGTGGGTTTCACTGCAGAAATAGTAAATGTTTAGTCACAGTGCTGTCTCAGACTTCTCTGTGCCATTCTGCTTTCTCTGTGGGTATTTCAAAGTACATAGTGTTTACACACTGTATCACCTGTCAAAAATGCCCTGAAATTCTGAGTTCCAGAATGATTAGCTGCAAGAACTTTGGAAAAGGAACTGTGAAACGGCATTGATTTGCTTCTGTCATTTGTTTAGGATAGGAACTACTCAGTATCTTACTCCTCTGAGATGGAGTTTGAGTAAGATCCTGGTAGACTTCTCTTGCTTTTTACAGTTGTAAGTATGTGGATACCAAGAGGCACTTTGTTTTAATCTGGGTTTATTTCTTTAGCAGTTGTTGAAAGCTTTTCTGGTTTTTCGACAACCGAGTCTTGTGGGGCCCATTGTGGTCCCAGAAGCGTTGTGTAATTAGGATGCTTGAGATGGACAATGTTTCGGGTAACTTCAGCATAGCTGAGCATTCATCACACTCTCTTTGGTCCTTGGCATTATGTAAGTTTACCTCTGTAACTCATGGTAATTTCATGCCGCAGCACCTGCAGGCACCCATCTTTTTTTTTTTTTTTTTTTTATATCTTGGCTTCCTTTTTCATAACAGAAAGTAGAAGGGGTGTGGTTGCAGTGCCTCTGTTTTAGTTTCCTTAAACTTCCTTAATTTGTTTTTAAGAGTTCACTGCAAAAATCTTCATACCTACTCTGGCTTCTCTCCCCCCCCTCCATCCTGTTTCTTTTTTTCTTGATTACTTCCCTGCCCCCTTCCCTTTAAAACAATATTCCTCAGCCAGAGAAGTTTATACTTACGGTATTCTGTATCAGAAAAATACAGAAATTTGTTTGCTGAAAAGGTGACAGAAGTAAATGTGCACATTCTCTTTCCCTAACGAGGACCTTTCTATAGGGGAGTGATTATTGCACTGCTGTGCATGGATAGTGTTCTGTGTGTATAATCTTTGCTTTCTTTCCATCCTTAGATACTGAAGGGTAATGGTGAGCACTGTGGTCCATGTCTTTTTGTGTTTGCCATGACACTAGACACCTTAAGGTGTAAATCTTAATGGGAAATTTAGACCTCTTCCATGGTGGCTCACTGGTAAGGAATCTGCCTGCAGTGTGGGAGATGCAGTTTCAATCCCTGGGTTGGGAAGCTCCCCTGGAGAAGGAAATGGCGACCCACTCTAGTATTCTTGCCTGGGCAATCCCATCCCATGGACGGAGGAGCCTGGCGGGCTACAGTCCATGGGGTTTCAAAGAGTCGACCCGACCAAGGGGCTAAGCACACACAGCGTGCTTAGTTATGGTGCATCTGCTGTGTCCCCTGAAAGCACTGCGATTCTCCTGGAGGACAGATTTAACCTTGTGTATGGTTTGTCTAAGCTATGTGATGTCAGGGTTTGTGATGGTTTTATTTGCCATTTGTATTTCCTGTGTTTGGTATGTAATAGGCCTCTAATGATTGCTTCTTTGTTGAATAGATTAATCATTTCATCTTTTATTAGGGAGAATTTTTTTTTTTTTTTGTAGGGAGAATTTTAACATGGAAGAACCTTCATTAATTAAATCCCTCCTGAGGCACCATACTCATCCCAGACCAGTTTAGTTTGCATCATCACAGTTGTATAAGACAAACTTCAAACAAGTACATTGGGCCTAGTTTAAATAAAGTAATAAACCAACCCTCTGACTGACTTTCTCAGGCTTAAGAGTAGAGAGATACATTATAGAAAGATTTTTGAAATGAAAAGCATTCATGGGCTAGCTGGACAATTTAAAGGAAATATTCTGTTTTTTTGAGCATTTCAGTTAATTATGATTTTAAGATATTTTTTATATTAAAGTTTTTCTCTCTCTTTTAAGTTCACACAGCAAACTTCACTCCCCATCACAGGCAAATTAGAAAGCAATTTTATCACCCTAGAGTATTCTCTCATGCTGCCCATTTGTACTTAAGCCCTTCTCCCACTCTAGCCCCAACAACCACTGCTCTCTTTCTATACTTTTGCCAAATACCATGTAAATGGAATCATGTGGTGTGTAGCCTTCTAAATCTCTCTTCCACAGTGCAGAATGCATTTGAGTTTCATCCATGTTGTAGTGTGTATCAGTGGTTTCTATTTGCTGCTAAGCAATAATCCATCATAATGGATATACTTGAGCATATTTATCCATTCACCAGTTGAAGTACTTGTTTCTAGTTTTTGTGATCATGGATACAGCTGCCACAAAACTTTGTATGTGGTTTTGTTTTTGTGTGTGAATCTAAGTTTTTATTTCTCTTGGGTAGCTTTCTAGGGGAATTGTTAGGTCATATGGCAAGTATGGCTTTCCTGGTGGCTCAGACGGTAAAGAGTCTGCTGCAGTGTGGGAGACCTGGGTTCAATCCCCGGGTTGGGAAGACCCCCTGAAGAAGAAAGTGGCAATCCACTCCAATATTCTTGCCTGGAAAATCCCATGGACCGAGGAGCCTGGCAAGCTACAGTCCATGGGGTCTTAAAGAGTCAGACACGACTGAGCAACTAACACACACAGATGGCAAGTGTATGTTTAACTTTATAGCAAGCTGTCAAACTATTTTCTAAAGCATTTTGTATTCCCACCAGTAATGTAGGAGAGTTCCACTAATAATCAGTTCCTAAAATTTAAATTGGCTGTATTGAGTTACTCTAGTAATTTGTTGGTTTGATTGTATACCAGAATATCTTGACAATAACATTTAATTCTGAACATGATATTTTTATAGTTGTAGATCTGTTAGAGTGATTTTGGGGAGTCTCACTTTTCAGTGAATGCAATCTTCTGTATGGTTTGGAACTATTTTTTCTTGCTAAGATCATGCAGCCCTGATCTTTGTAAAAAAAAAAAAAAAAAACAAAAAGCAAAAATCTAGGCCTTAACCCTGGTGTTCATATTGGGGATTAAGGTGCCTTTGGATCAATTCTGTCTCTGTCTTCAGGTTTATAGCACTACTTTGGGGACGGATTCTTTTGGTTTGAACTAGGCAGAAGAAAATCCTTCTCACGGAGAAGTGGTTGTCCTTTCAGCCAGTTTCTGTCACCTGTTACATGTTCCATTCCACAGTTTTGTAGAAGTCAACTTATTTATGATTTACTGTCGATTATACTAGTTAGGGGCTTCCCTTGTAGCTCAGACAGTAAAGAATCTGCCTACAGTGCAGGAGAGACCTGGGTTTGATTACTGGATTGGGAACGTCCCCTGGAGAAGGAAATGGTTACCCATTTCAGTATTCTTCCTTGGAGAATTCCATGGACAGAGGAGCCTGGCGGTCTACAGTCAGACACAAGTAAGCAGCCGACACTAACTATACTGATAAGCCCTTTCTGCAATGAGGGTTGACAATATTAACTTCATAATTGGAATTTTCAAATGCTAATACCCTTGAATGACTGTTTTAAATCTGAGGCCTTTGCCTACATTAAACTGTTGTTTTTAATAACATTTTTATAAATTAGGAAACAAGCACTGTAGTTAAGAAAGAATATAACTTTGTTATGGGAACCATGCATGAAATAGCTGCTGACTTTCCTGAAGTGTTTTCTCGTTTATCTGGTATTATTAGGGAACAACCTGTTAGATGAATTAGAAGTTTGTATTTATAGTTAAATATTTTATTAACATTGTTTTAAATGGTAAACTTTACACAGTAGTACTGTTTTTCTCAGTGTTTTCTAAGCATATTCAGATCTTGCTGATGCCCAGTTCTCATTCTAAACATCAATTACAAACTGTGCTGTCATGCGTAGATGCCAGAATTGATTGAAGTTGTATAAGGTTGCCTTCTTCCTGTTCTCTGTCATGTTTTTATAAGTCACCTCAAATTTTCCAGTTTGATTTCTAGTGTAAACTTGTTAGAATTATGTTAAAATGGAGTTCAGGGGCTCTTATTAAGTGAACAGAATATGCATTTTGTGACCTCCTTTGGTGAATTTTTTTGTTTTTTCTTCTGACTCATAGCTATGTCTTGGAGAGCTGAAATTACAGTATCAATGATCTTTGACTTGTGAGGTGTTATTCCGCTTGCTTGTAGTATCTCAGAGCCATACGTGGCCTGCCTGTCCTCTGATACCTTTTTCTTTCCTTTATTTGGAAAAGAGATGATCATATAAATTATGAGTAGCCTGGTGGGCTGCAGTCCATGGGATCTCAAAGAGTTGGACACAACTTAGTGACTAAACAACAGCAACAATAGGGTAAATACTCAACAAGTATTTGTTGGATGAGAGTAAGTGCCCCCAAATGGAACATGATTTTTTCATTGATGGCTTGGAGTTTAACATCATTCCTGTGATTGAGATTTGTAGTCAAGTCTGTGCTTAGAGATAGTGAGATGACCTGCTCTTAGTATAAATTTAATATGATGTCTACTTGATTTTTGATTTCCATCGTACAGGAGATGAGCGTGATTGGATGTGTTTATAAGTGCTTAAGGGGCTGGAGGGGTTAAGGGGTTTAGTTTTCAAATTAAACATTCCCTCCTCTTTCAAACATGGAGACTCACTAGCAGTGATAAGGGATGTTACCAACGGGAGTATAAGTTCAACTGTGAAATTCAAGAGGAGGCACATGTCCTCAGAAGACATTTTGAGGGCCTATGGAATGGTCATATCCTAGTTACCTAGAGAACAATTAGATGTGGATAATTAGAAAATTTACTTAATTAGGCTTTCAGTAATACTTACATATATTATGAAAGTTGAGATTTTAATATAATTTCCCATAAAATTGACTTAGTTATAACTGAATATAGTATGTTTTGCTACTCCTTTGCTATTATGTATTATGCAGTAGCTTTCAAATTTAGAAATATTTTTGACTACAGCGCATAGAAAAATATTTACCACAACTTAGAGAAATATATTTTGCATTGTATCCTAGTGATATGTATATATTCATATAAGGAGCCAAAACAAAATCTCATTAAACAAAACTATTCTTACTACATTTGAGCACTCTATTTTCTTTCTTTCTTTGATACTATTTTATTTAAAAAACTGTTGCTTAAGACCCATTTGTTTAAACACCCAGTAATGGGTCATTATCCACAGTTTGGGGAACACTGTTGTCTAATAAAACTGATGATAAATTTTAAAGGCTAGAATTTTCTGGGTCTTAACAGAAATATACAAGGGACATCGCTGAAATCAGGTTTTGAAAATCTAAAGTGTTGTAGATGATAGTTACTAAACATTTCTGAGATAAAATAAGTTTCTGTGGTATGTAATTAGAGAATTGATTTCCATTTTTGTCATTACAGTTAATGATTTAGCTTTCAAAAATAAGTGTTTAGTCTTTTCTTAGACAACCACAGTTGAGCTCATGCCAGAAACCAGTAACTGGGACACTTGCTGCTAACAGAAGCATGTGATGTAACGGCTAGCCATCACATCACGAATATCCTTACTCATTTAGATTTTGGAGAAGCTTGGAGACTTGTAGTAGTGTCATTTTTTATAGAGACTGCATTGGGCATTTAAAACACTGAATGGCTCATTTTATGTATGGATTTTAAAATTTAAGATAAAGCAGTGAGAAATCAATGCTATGACAACTAACTTGTGAAAAAATTAATTAAAAATTTCTATTGCATGTGATTTTTTTATTTGGAAAGAATATTGAATAACAGCATGTGAAAAGATACCTATAGATACTTTTAATATTTAAAATTATAGGTACATGAAAATTCTATATTGATTACAACCTATTTTGGAAGATAGTTTCAGTTCATTCGCTCAGTCGTGTCCGACGCTTTGCAACCCCATGAACTGTAGCACATCAGGCCCCCCTGTCCATCACCAACTCCTGGAGTTCACCCAAACTCATGTCCATTGAGTTGGTGATTCTATCCAACCATCGCATCCTCTGTCGTCCCCTTCTCCTCCTACCCTCGATCTTTCCCAGCATCAGGGTCTTTTCACATAAGTCAGTTCTTCGAGTCAGGTGGCCAAAGTTTTGGAGTCTCAGCTTCAGCATCAGTTCTTCAATGAACACCCAGGACTGATCTTCTTTAGGATGGACTGGTTGGATCTCCTTGCAGTCCAAGGGAAGATAGGTAGAGTACTAATAATTATTTTAAACAATTTAGAACTGATCATTAATGTTTACTGGAAAGCTTTAGCTAGCTGTATGGCTTTTTATGAAGTAGAACATACTATACTAATATGTTCTCCGATTACTTTGATTTATCTATTTGCAACTTAAAGGAGGTCAGTTGGCTCTGTAATGTCCTAAATTATTGGGCCATGCAGGTTAGAGAATCTGATTTTCTGTTTTCTGTTTTGAAGATTCATCAGTGATCATCAAATTAGAAGTATGCCTGTGACCTACATTTTCACTCATATAATCAGATTATATCTAATGTTTTCTGTATTTAGCAGCTCATTTTTTATCTTTATTAGTGAATGATACTCCATGAAAATTATAATTGTTTATGAAAGAAAAGCAATTGATTATTAATCTGTTCTCAAGGATAATTTGAAAATATATCCCTTAGATAAATTCTGTCTTTTTAATATAGATATTTAAATAAGTTAGTATGCTGAGAATTATGATAGAATCATCAGAGATCAGATCAGATCAGTCGCTCAGTCATGTTCGACTCTTCGCGACCCCATGAATCGCAGCACGCCAGGCCTCCCTGTCCATCACCAACTCCTGGAGTTCACTCAGACTCACGTCCATCGAGTCAGTGATGCCATCCAGCCATCTCATCCTCTGTCATCCCCTTCTCCTCTTGCCCCCAATCCCTCCCAGCATCAGTCTTTTCCAGTGAGTCAACTCTTCGCATGAGGTGGCCAAAGTACTGGAGTTTCAGCTTTAGCATCATTCCTTCCAAAGAAATCCCAGGGCTGATCTCTTCAGAATGGACTGGTTGGATCTCCTTGCAGTCCAAGGGACTCTCAAGAGTCTTCTCCAACACCACAGTTCAAAAGCATCAATTCTTCGGCGCTCAGCCTTCTTCACAGTCCAACCCTCACATCCATACATGACCACAGGAAAAACCATAGCCTTGACTAGACGAACCTTTGTTGGCAAAGTAATGTTTCTGCTTTTAAATATGCTATGTAGGTTTGTTCTAGCAATTTTACATTATCTCTTTAATCTGTGCTTACTAAGTTGCAAGTGTTCATATCCCTGTCCTTCCCTCTACTACTTCTACTCCGCCTTAACAGCTGAGTGTCTATCAATTGCAGTGTTACTTTAACCCTGGAAAAATTTACATTTTCATCAATAACATCTTATTTGGGGGGGATAAAATTGATTCTAAAAGCTGAAAATCAATTAACCTTGCTTACACTCTTAGAACTTACAGTGGAATGCCTGTGTTAGGTTTTCTTTGTTTTTCTTTGCCGCATCTGCAGTATGTGAGATCGTCTTCCCAAACAGCCACTGAAGCTGTGTCTGCTGCAGTGGAAGCATGGATTCCTAACCACTGGACCGCCAGGGAATTCTCTAGTTTTCTTCCTTGATGAGCCCCCAGGGCCCTTTTTGCTGTAGCTCAGGAAAAATTTCTTTTTCTTAATTTCCTCTGTCCTTAATGCTAATTTATCTTATTAGTTGGAAGTCAGAGGTATTGAATTGCTTCTTTCTGTCTCTGTTCCTTTATTTTTTGTTTCTTTTTAATTTTTCTTTCACATAATAGGATTGTTTTCCTACTTTGGTTATTCTATATAGTATGGCATTATTTTCTTAACTCAGTGTTTATTATTGTCCTTCTCAAAAGTCACTGAGGATCTTTTTTTTTTTTTAATGTTTTCCTTTTTCTGAATGGTGTACCTCCCTGTATTTTTAAAAATTTGCTTTTTGGGGGGCATTTTTCTATCCTGTTGTTACTTTTCTTCATGAATTAGTGATTCTGTCAGTTCATATTTGTGAAGGAGTGATTAGGTTACTATTTCTGGGCAGATGGTTTGGGTTTTCTTTGCCATTCTGTTTGCTCTGCTGTCTTTTTCTGTATCAGCCTCTTGAATCTGTCTACACAGATGGGGCTTATTGACCAGCATGTTTCACATAGGGTAGGCACTCAGGGAACCACAGCCAATATCATACTTAAAGAGTAAAACAATGAACTCTTAATCAAGACTTGGAAAAAACACAAGGAAGTTTGTTCTCAGATCTTCCATTCTACATTGTACTGAAGAACTAGTCTTTTGGCAGGGGTTTCTTTAAAATGCCACCTTGGCTCAAATTAGGATCTGACAACATTGAGGTACTGTAGAGACAGTACAGGCTGGCAGGAAGGGACAGACTGTACCTGCCGATCCAGACAGAAAGGCAGACACATTTTAGACTTTGGGAGGCCAGAGAATTAGTGGAAACACCATCAGAGTTTAAGTGGATAAGAATGTGAACTCAGGAATCTGACTCCTTGTGATCATGTTCTCACTATACCATTTATTAACTTGATGATGCTGGTCAGGTTGTACAATTGCTCTATGTTTTAGTTTTCTTTATTGGTAAAAATAGGGATTGAAATAGTATAATTGTGGGAACTGATGAGCTGATCTCTTTAAAATATGTAGCAAATTAAGTGCTTAGCAAATGGCAACTGGAGAGATTTTATGTAAAATCCAGGTTTCTGGATTTTTCTTGAAAAATTTGGACATCTGATGGTCCTGAATGGTGGCAGTTGTTTACAGCTGAGTGGTAGCCGCCTCTAATTGGAGTATTTGCTTTCCAGATTGCTGTAGCCCCCAGTACTACTTATTGTCTCACACTCTATTTGATTCACTCTCTTTATGGTACCTCTGTGGCCATTTGGATTTGTGACTTCTGATGTACCAGTTATCAACTGTAGCTAAAAGGATATCTTTAATTTTCAAAACTGATTTTTCTTTGGTGTAGAACGAATCAGCACCAAAGGCACAAACATAGACCAGATTAGAAGAGTAATTCAGGCAAGGGAATGCTATCACATACAGGAAATTCTTGGCAGTGCTTGTAGCATACTGGTTGGTGAGGTTCAGCGAGTGCATCAGGTGAATGGAGAGACTGATGCTGGGGGGTGTAGTGATATGTAACTGGGAATGCTCTAGGTACGAATCATACCACCAAAACCTGAAAATGTTTAGAGATAGAAAAAAACTCATTTCTTAATCTGTAGTAGCTATTGACTGTCCTAGGTGCCTGACAGTATGCTAGGTTCAGAGATCACCAGGTTACATAATGAGTCCTTGTCATCAAATACAGCAGACAATTATAATAATGTGTATAATGTAAGAATAGCCTCAGAAGTCTCTTAATCTAATCCTCCTATTTTATAATTATTAAAATAAGCTTAGACAGATTAGGCCTTGCCTAAGGCTTTACAACTAGTTGAGACTCGAAGATGACTTTTTTTTTTTTTTTTAATACAATGCTTTTTCTAGTACATAGCCAGGCAGGCAGCATCAAAGAGGTTTGGAAGCAGCTAGTAGGGATTCCAAGACCTGGGAGAACTGATTTATTGGAGCATGGTACAAAGATTGGGACTTGGGTGTGAAAGAAGGTTACGTTGCTGCATTTAAGACTTACTCTTCAAAGACTGGAGCTAGAGGTTCTTCTTAGGGGTGTGAAGAAGTGGCCATTTTAGAGAAGCCTGTGTGGCAAGGAACTGTTGGTAGCTGCTGGGAACTGTCGACACCATTTTAGGACCCGAGGGTGGCCTCTGAGAGCCAGCAAGAAGCTGACACCTTCACACCATCAGTTATACACTGCAAGGGTGTGAGTTCTGTCCACAATCTGAAGGAACTTGGAAGAAGATTCTTTCCCATTTTCACCTCCAGATAAGAATGTCATCTAACTGATCTTTTGATGAAGTCTGTGAAACCCTGAGCAAATGCCTCAGCTGAGTCGTGCCCAGAGTTCTAATCCACAGAAACTCTGGACTAATAAATGTATTGCTATAAGCTGCTAAGTTTTTGGTAGTTTGTTCCACAGTAACAGAAAACTAGTACTTTTGGTCATATCCAAGTATATTATATTCTTTACTGTCATTACATAATAAACACAGCACTTTGCCATCTGATTTGAAATACATAATCCACACTCCACTATGCCTTAGAAGCATGAAAATCACTGCAGTTTGTGGTTTTCTGGCAGCACTGTGAAATGATAAGAGTGCCCCACACGGTCTCACAACTGTTGTCTTGTAGCGTGAAGCAGCTTTAACAATGCATAAGTGACTTAGCATGGATGATTATTAATGAAAGTTTGTTTATGAACACCAGCATTTGAATTTCATATAATTTTCATGTGTCACAAAATACTGTTTCTTCTCCAAACATGTAAATATGTAAAGACCATTCTTAGTCTGTAGACTGTGTATAGTGGACAAGAGCCTGGATTTAGCCTGCAGGCTGGAGTTTGCTGACCGTGACTATAGACAGACTTGTCTATACTAATACTGTTTGATAGGTGCAACAAGCGGGAAAGTACTAGCACTCTTTAGGATCCTTAATAAAAAAATATTTAATCAAAAATTCTATTTGTTAACTATATTAAAAGACTAAAGAAATCTAGTAAGACAGGTTTGTGAGCAGTTTCTTGAATGTGGTGAAAAGGATGGAGTAAAATAGGAAACAGCTTCGTTTCTCACTAACCACTAAATTGTATACTTTGATTATTCCTTTTTCCCCACTCATAAATGATATAAGTGGCCGGTTTCCATTGATTCTTACCATATATTAATAGGAATAAGTTCAGTTTGTCAAGAGATATTTTGGGGTGTTAATACTTGTTCCATTTTCAAGTACAGTTTTAAGCTATTCGATCACTTCTTCCTGTCTCTTGAAATTTCTTCTGGGGAAGGAATTTGGGGCCGTCTCTTGACTTTTCCTACTGCCTCCTCAGCCATTCATTAAGCTGGCCCTTGATCCTCCAGGGTCCATGTGAGTGGAGGGTTATGAAAGGGAAAAGGCAAAAGTTTTTCAGTGCATGACATGCTTTCAAATGCTCTTTCTTTTGGGAGGAAGTTTTAGTTCATCAGAGGCTGTACCCTGACCTATTCTGTAAAACAAACAAACAGACCTGCAAGTATTGCTATACATAAATATATCCATGCACAGGCATTACAAAAAAGAGTTGGATCATATAAAACAAACTGAAAGTAATGTTTACATCTGAGGAGAGCAAGTGGGATGAAGGACAAGACGTATGGGCATCCCAAGGATATTTTTACTTTGTATTTGAATTCTTACAACATGTAGAATGTCTTTTGGATATTTGGTAAATGAAAAGGTATATATTGAAAATAGCATGAAAAATTGCAAATGGGAAGGAAATTACTTTCTTCTAAATAGAAAAAAATGTAGAAGGGCCCTTTTTGTTTTGGTTGCTGTTGTTGGTTACACTTTGTGGCATGTGGGATCTTAGTTCCCCAACTAAGTATTGAACCCACACCCCCATGTGTTGGAATGGTGGAGTCTTTTAACCACTGGACTGCTAGGAAAGTCCCCTGAAAGGGCTCTTTTAAAGAAAACCTTCTAAAATACTTACATGTTCATTAACCTTAAAAAGCTGTAGTGTTTTCACATGAGTTTTGGGATAAAGTTATAGTAGAGAAAACATATGAACTTTGAGATGTAGCATTATTTTTGGAGTGGGTTATTTCTAAAAATAATGTTTTGAAGTATTATCTACATATAATACAACACATAGATTTTTAGTTTGATGAATTTTTATACATGTATACACTTGTATAATCCCCTCCCAAGCACAGTAGAGAATATTCCTTTCTCTGGTAAAGTTCCCTTATGCCACTTTCCAAGCTTTCAACCACTCTTGGCAACAACTGATCTGCTTTCTATCACCACAACTTATTTTTGCTGATTCTAGAACTTCATTTGATGAGAATTGTATGATACGTACTCATTTGTGCCTGACTTACCTCAATCTCATATCTGAGAGATTCATCCATATGGTTACATGTATCAACAGTTCTTTCCTTTTTATTTACTGAGTAATATTCCACTGAATGAATATATCAGTTTGTATACCTGTTCTCCTGTTAGTAGATATTAGGATTGTTTTTAGTTTTGGCTGTTACTGATTTAGGCTGCTCTAAATACATGTGTACAAGTCTTTCTCTAAATATATGTTTTAATTTCTCTTGAGTAACTACCTAAGAGTGGTATTGTTAGGACATCAGATAGGTGTATATTTTACTTAGAATAAACTATCAAACTTCCTTAGAATCAAAGTTGTACTATTTTATATTCCCATTAGGAATTGAGAGTTCTAATTGTTCCTCGTTCTTTCCTGGACTTTTCTTTCTTGGGAGGTTTTTGATTACTGATTGCATATCTTTACTATTGTTCTATTGAGGTTTTTCTTTTTTTTCCCTAATGATTCCCACAGTAATCACGGTGAGGCAAGACCAGAGTGGGCCTCCCAGGAAGCTGGAGGTCCACCTTGGAGTCTCATTTTCCCGCTGGGGAAACCATAGGCTTGAGGGCCCTGTGGGTGTGATGCTGTGCCAGCCTTGGGGGAGGCCCAGTGTGGTCAGAGTATAGCCACTCCTCTTGCCCTTCTCTGTCTCTCTGGTTCAGGAGGGTGCTTTGGCCTCAGCCCTGGGTTCTGGGGATTTGTTTCAGTGGTGTCTTGTGCTAACTGACCTATGTTGCTCTCTTGATGGTGTCTCCCTATAAGGTTTTCTGCACACACAGTTATAATGTCTCTGAATAACAGTGGTTTAGCCTTTTCCTCTTCACTTTTCATGCCTTTTGCATCTTTCTTAACTTATTGTACAGGCTAGTTCTTCTGTACAGTGTGTTGAATGGAAGATCTGAGATCAAACATTCTTTTGTTTTCTCTTAGTCTTGATTAAGAGTTCAGTGTTTTACCATATAAGTATGATGTTGGCTATCTTTTTTTTTTTTTTTAAGGAAAAACTCTTTTATTAGGTTGACGTTTGATTCTCTTTCTGGATTACTGAGAGGTTTTAAACATTAACGGGTTGAATTTTGTCAAATGCATTTTATTGTCTGTTGAGATACTTTCTTTTTTTTCCTGTTAATTTGTTGAATTTATTTCAAATATTAAATCTTAACATTTCTAATATGAGAAATACGAGATCAGAGAGTATACTTTAATGTTGTAGTTACTTGAGACAAATAATGATAGCATATGATCTTTCTTGATGAACATTTTTTGAAAGGAAATATTATTCTTCAGTTTTGGGCTATTGTATTTTATAAATGTCAGTTCAGGGTAGTTGATGATATTTAGGTCTACTGTTTCAATATACATACTGTTATTTTTGTCTTCTACTCAATCAAACAACAGTGAAACAACAGTGTTAACATTTCAACTATGATTGTCTTTTTCAAACAGTTATTTCAAACTAATCCTTGTTTTTTAAAGTCTTTCCCTTATTTTGCTCATTTATATGTCATTTTAATGATTTTTCAAATTTTTCTGTTGAGT
Source organism: Bos javanicus (assembly GCF_032452875.1). Lineage (NCBI taxonomy): Eukaryota > Metazoa > Chordata > Mammalia > Artiodactyla > Bovidae > Bos > Bos javanicus. The sequence continues at coordinate 29,855,557 of NC_083874.1, read as the reverse complement.
TATTTCTGTTATTATGAAATGGATCTCTGTATCTTTGGAGATTCTCCCTTGTTTGGATGTTTACTTTGTATGATAACATTATAGCCTCTAAGGCTTATTATACTTGATGTTTGCATTGTCGTTGTTGAGTCGCTCAGTCATGTGCGACTGTTTGCGACCCCGTGGACTGCAGCACACCAGGCTTCCTTATCCTTCACTGTCTCCCGGAGCTAGCTCAAACTAGTCCATTGAGTCGATGATGCCATCCACCCATCTCGTCCTCTGTCGTCCCCTTCTCCTCCTGCCTTCAGTCTTTCCCAGCATCAAGGTCTTTTCTAATGAGTCGGCTCTTCGCTTCAGGTAGCCAAAAGTATTGGCACTTCAGCTTCAGCATCAGTCCTTCCAATGAATATTCAGAATTGATTTCCTTTAGGATTGATTGGTTTGATCTCTTTGCAGTCCAAGGGACTCTCAAGAGTCTTCTCCAACACCACAGTTCAAAAGCATCAATTCTTCAGCACTCAGCCTTCTTTATGGTCCAACTTGCACATTCATACACGACTACTGGAAAAACTACAGCTTTGACTATATGGACCTTAGTTGGCAAAGTAACAGCTCTGCTTTTTAATATTGCTGTCTAGGTTGGTCATAGCTTTTCTTCCAAGGAGCAAGAGTCTTTTAATTTCATGGCTGCAGTCACCATCTGCAGTGATTTGGAGTCCAAGAAGGTCAAGTCTGTCACCGTATCCATTGTTTTCCCATCTATTTGCCATGAAGTAATGGGACAGGATGCCATGATCTTAGTTTTTTGAATGTTGAATTTTAAGCTGGCTTTTTCACTCTTCTCTTTCACCTTCATCAAGAGGCTCTTTAGTTCTTGTTCGCTTTCTGCCATAAGGGTGGTGTCGTCTGCAAATCTGAGGATGTTTGCGTAGTATATCTTTCTGTTATTTCACTTTCAGTTTGTCTGCGTCTTTGAATGTAAAGTTGTTTCTTAGAGACAATGTATAGTTGGATCTTGGTTTTTTTCTTTTTTAAAGTCTTTGCTTTTTATGGGGAGAATATGGTCCATTTTCATTATATGTGTGTTTTTAAGTCTATTCTCTTGGTGTTTTCCTTTTTGTCTCATATCTCGTTTATTTCTCTTGTTTTAATCAAATGTTTATCATCCTACTTTATTTCTTATATTAACTTTTTAGCTGTTTCTACTGCAGTTAATTTTTAGTGTTTGGTCTGGGTATTACAATATGCATTTTTAATTTGTCATGGGCTGCTTAAAATTAATATTGAACCACTCATTCTTAACAAATACAAGAATCTTAAAAAACAACGAAGTTCCATTTACTGTCTGCCCTGCCATTTAAAATTAATTTTTAACTACTTCATTCTTAACAAATATAAGAATCTTAATATAATTGCATTTGCTTGCTGCCCCTGCCATTTCTGTTATCATATATTTATTCTACTTTCCCGTATCTTATAAATGACACTAAGAAATTATTTGTGCTTTAACAAGTAATTTATCTTTTGAGGAAATGAATACCCATGCATTTCCCATTTCTAGGGTTCCTCATTTCTTCTTAAAGTTTCACATTTCTGTCTGGTATCATGTGATTTAATTAAGCATAATGGATTATTTAAAAAGTTTTTCTTGTGGAAGTGTGCTGGTGACTATTCTTAGCTTCCTTCATCCGAAAATGACTTTCTTTCATTTTCAGTTTTAAAGACTAATTTTATTGGGTGTCATGTTCTTGGTTGAGACTTCTTTTCTTCCTTCCATTGCTTTGAACATGTTCTCCCGTTTTCTTTTCGGTCTCCATTATTTCTGATGATAAAGTTCACCTGTGTGTTGTGGAGTTTTCCTCTGTCTGCTTTCAAGACTTTGCTTTAATTTTTGGGTTTTTGCACTTTGATGTACCTAGGTTTAATTTTCTTTGTATTGATTCTTCATGGAGTTGCTGAGTTTCCCCATTTTGTAGGTTAATGTTTTTCAGTGAATTTGGGAAATTTTCCATCATTATTTCTTCAAATATTTTTTCTGCTCCATTCTCTTTCTTTAATGTAGTAGAACTTTAATAGCTACTTAGTAGTTTTGAAGTCCTGTCTTCTAATTTCAGTGTCAGGGTCATCTTGGTGTCTGTTTCCTTTGGTAGCTTTATTTCTGACTGCATGTCACATTTACTGATTTTTCTTGTCTGGTAATTTCTAACTGTATGCTGGACATTATGAATTCAGAGTTGTTGAAAGTCTGTTTTTGTTTTTGTTTTCCCTTCTGTCTTTTTAATTATGTCAAGTTTCATTCTGGAATGCAGTTAGTGTAGTTGGAGATATTCTTAATCCTCTCTAGGCTTGGTTTTAGCTTTAGGTGGGTTATTCTAAATAGTCCTTACTTTACAGTATGATCCTTACTGTTAAGACTTGGTCTTTCTGGTATCTCAACTGAATTCTGGGATATTAATGAAGTTCCTCCACCATGACTAGGTAGGAACTTTAAGATATCCTGGCACTCTACAGCCTTTGGTATCTCCATTCTTTATTTAACCCCAGAGTAGTTTGTCTGCTAGCCTTGTTTCAGCCCTGTCACCTCCTACCCCGCAAACTGGACAGCTCCCTCACCTTCAGTACTGCCTGCAAATTCCACTAGCTTCAACACCCCAAACTCTGAGCTGTGATCATTGGGCACTGCCTGAAATACCCCAGACTCTGATTTGTGATCACTGGGCACTGCCTGAGTCTCCACTTCGCTGTGCTGTAGTCAGAAAACTGTCCCTAGCTGGAGATCTTGAGTGAAGGTGGAATTCACCTTCTGTGTTTCTATTTTCTCAGAAATGGCAGTTTACTCTACCTGTTATTCAATGCCTGAAAATATTTGTCCATATTCATAATTATTTACAGCAAGGGGGGAAGTTCAATATTAGTTACCCTATCGTAGAAAGTAAACAGTATATGTAAAACTCATTAAATTTTACTTATACCAAATGGATGCTTATATTTCATCTGCAATATTAAGATCATGGCAGAATGTAATAAGAAACTTTATAAATAGATTGGGTGTTAGGAATAATTGCATATTTGGTGGGTTGCTAAAATTAATCAGAAATGTACTATTTATTTCAAACCTTGTTATGATTGCTCCATTCCCTATGTAGTTACAAGTAATAAATATTTGAATAAATGAAGATCAAATAAGAATGTATACTTGAAAAGCCCTTGAAAATTATTAAATGTATGAACATGTGAAAGATATTAAACTCTTTTACTAATTTGCAAACTGTATTCTCTTTTCTTGCTTTTAAATTGATATTCCTGTATTGACTTACTTGAATTCTTTGAATTTTTTGTTTTTAATTGGAATGATTCTAAGCTGGAAGGTCTAAGCTGGTGAATGTATATTGGCTTATGAAATACTCAATACATTTTTGTTATTTTTATTTATTCTTTAAAAAGTAAGCAAAATCACTGATTTCGTTTGGTTTTGTTTTTGTGATCACTTTGGTGTTGAAGTATAGGAATAAAGGGGAATGATTAAGAGTCTGCTGAGGTTTTATTTCAGTGGGCATTAACTAATAAGTCCATTGCCTGAACTTTTGTTACGTTATTAATTTCCGAAACATGGTTTTTAGTTCTCTGTAAGTTGACTAATTTTCTTTTCTTAATATTTTAGCTCTCTGTCAATATCAGCTCACATCATTGAAAAATAATTCTGAAGACATGTTTTGCTGAAAAGACAGCTGAGAAAAATTTTACGAATGGGATGAACACGCGCCAGTTCATTGACTACCTACTGCAATTTGAATGTTAACATCACCCACCTGGTACAGTTACCTAGTGATGTACCAGTTCTCACAATACCCTATTTCAGTGTGCTTGTCTTGATTAAAGAATTCAAAGTGGAGTACCGCAAACTTGATATGGAAAATAAAAAGAAAGACAAGGACAAATCAGATGATAGAATGGCACGACCTAGTGGTCGGCTGGGACATAACACTCGAGGAACTGGTTCTTCATCCTCTGGAGTTTTAATGGTTGGACCTAACTTTAGAGTTGGAAAAAAAATTGGATGTGGGAATTTTGGAGAACTACGATTAGGTAAGACTATTTTGTTTATTCCATAATAATGGGAGCATTTTTTTTAAATGAAGGGTACTTTTTAATGAAATGATTTAGTTAGTTACTTGTTGTTTCATTGTTGTGGTAATTTTAAACAACACAGATACTAAGAATTTCTGTGTACTTGTATTTTCATTTTTGGGTCATTACTTAGTATAACAGTGTCTGTTTTCTTGAGATTAGCCATCCAGATTAAGAGAAAAAAGAAAGTAAATGAAAAAGCCCTAGCAGGCTGAAAGAGATACCAGGGGAGTCTTTGCAGTATACTCTTTAGGAATGATATTTAGGCTACCTTTTCTGATTAGAAAACATTTAGTAACTGGTTACTTTAGTAACTGCTTACTACCTTTTCTGATTAGAAAACATTTAGTAACTGTATGGCTTAAAGTTAAGGTAATATCCTCAAACTATGTCAGAAATCAGTGCAGTTTGCAGTGTTATAATTTATTCTCCTCTTCCCCCATGTACGTCCAGAGTGGTTTAGAAATCTATATTCTTACCAAGGGACACAAAATACTGATTCACTTTATTCTTATAATCAGGTAAGTTTGGGAAACATTGATCTACTTTAACCTCCTAACTCTACGTTTAAGACATTTGAAACTCAGGGAAGGTTTCTTGACAAATGTAACCCATCAATTTAATGATGGCCTTTTAAACTCTCCTAGTGCAATGAAGATGTGGCTATCTTCATTGAAGAGAAACAAGAAGGAGGACAGCACGGTTTTACGGGAGTCAGTATTGAGGTTCTTTGAGGGCTAGCTGGTTAATGCACCAGCATGAGTGTAAACTTCTTTAAATAAAAAGAAAAAACTTAGCTTCGCAATTTTCATTAGATTTAACCTTGGTGTTATAAAAATATATGTAATTGTATGTTCATCTACTCAGCTACTTCTCTTTATCATCTTGTAAAACACTTTGAAAGAAAGTGAAGTTTTAGTCTCAAAGAGTATCAGACTCTTTGAGACCCCCATGGACTGTAGCCCACCAGGCTCCTCTGACCATGGAGTTCTCCAGGCAAGAATACTAGAGTGGGTTGCCATTCACTTCTCCATGGAATCTTTGTAATCCAGGGATCGAATCCAGGTCTCTTGCATTGCAGGCAGATTCTTTACCATCTGGGCCAAAAACATTCTAATTTTTAGTTACTCCTTCATTTCATTATTGTTTTATGTAGTTAGTGTACATTAAATCTTTGAATGAAGCAATCCAATAAAAGGTAATGACATATTTTAAAATACATATGATGTGTCTGATAGACTCTTCTGCATTTTAGTAGGGACTCAAATATTTGAAAGGGTGAATGTTTTATATTTTATTTTTTAAAAGATATTGTAATGATACTTTGAAATTCTTAAACTGTTTTTGATTTTGGCATTAAAAAGCAGATTATTTACTTGTCTGACCTTGAATTACACCCAGCCATCCATTAAAAATTTATCACATGTCTACAGTATTATGTATGAAGCATGATTAGACACTGATGATACACTGGAAAAATATAAAAATTGTCTCTGCCATTATGGAACGCATAAGTCATTTAACCACATGGGGCTTCAAATTTGTCAACTTTAAAATGGAATTATTTCTGCTTCCTGAATTATTGTGAAGATTAAATTTAGATAGCAATATAAAAGAACCAACATTATCCTTGCCTGTTTCAGGAAAGCAGTGATTGTTCTACTCCTTTAAAGGATATCAAGATATTTGTTCTTAATTAAGATTATAGCATGTTGTATGTATATTTAAATTTAATATAAATTAGTTTTCTAGCTGTATATTATGACATATATATTTGTACTTTGTCACTCTCTTTGTATATGACTATAGTACTAAAGTATTTTGGCATTTATTATTCAGAATTGATTTCATATAATTTATTTCAAAATAACTATATATATATATATATACACACACACATCTGTGTGTGTATGCATGTATATGTGTGTGTGTGGGTATATGTGTGTATATACACAAAAGAATCTAGTGGAACATTTTAGCCAGGGCATATGAGAAAACTGTATTACTCCTATAAACTGAAACTAACATGCTGTATACTGAAAAAAACAGCAAAATACCCCCATTCTTTTGCAGTCTGTGAATAAACAGGAATAGGGTAAGATGACTTACTAGTTTGTCCATCCATCCATCCTTTATCATCTTTCTATTTATCTATCTATATCTAATCTACCTGTGTGTTTTTATTGTATATTTTTGTAGATTTTATTTAAATGTTTTATCTATACATGTTACTGTTTCAGTACTTACTATATATGTAACATGTCCATTTGCATAATTATTTTAGTCATTTTTTTTCTTAGTAGACTACTAAATAAAGGGAGGTTTTATTCCCTTTTAAAAAGGTTCCAGGTGATCTCTCTGTACAGAAAGTGTCAGTTTTTTCTATGATAAATGTGAATAAACATGTTTATTTAATCTGGATAAACATGCTAATGTTAAAAGCTGGTTTGAATTCTTAAACTGCCTTCTTTAAAACCATGTTAATAGACATTGATTTCTGGCACTAAATTTTTTGTGATTAGTATTGAGTAAGAAAGAATACAGAGTATATATGTTATAGGTAAGTGATTGTCAAAAAAGATGCTATTAGGATTTTGGGCTGGACAGTGTTTTGTTTTTGTCTGCTTGTTTGTTAGAAGACTGTCCCATGCATTGTGTGGTATTTAGAACTTCAGACCTCTTGGGACACTGAACAGGAGTTGCATCTCCACATGCAGCCCCAGGTTCTTTCCCTCCAGCCCCTACTCCCATTTCTAAAAGCCCCAAGGAGAGACACTATTACCCTCTGTTGAAAGTACTTTTATAGAGGATTGCTAAAGAAAGAAGGAAATGGCAACACACTCCAGTATTTTTGCCTGGAGAATTCCATGGACAGAAGAGCCTGGCAGACTGTAGTTCATGGGGTTGCAAAGAGTTGGACACGACTGAGTGGCTAACAGACACACACACACTAAAGAAAGAAAGCCGAACATAAAAAATTTGCCTTGAGATTAAAAAGAAAATAGTTAATCTTTTTAAAAAATCTAAAATTAAGTTTAAGTAAATGTGTTTACTATCATTTTAATCTGTATTTTTAATTGTAAAATGATGAATTGATATTTTTGGTTTTATTTTATCCTTGTATTGGTGGTAAGGCTTGTATCCAGCATGTTGGATATATTCCTAGCTTAGACAATTAACCAAAACCCCCAGAAATGTTTTTAACAGGTACAGAATGAGACAGAACAAAGCTAGCTAAAATGTGGGGTTATATTGTATACATTTTTTATTTTCCTATGTATTATGAGGCTTTAACATCTGAAGAAAAACCTTTCTGGTCAACCATATAGACCTCTGACTGCGGATGTATTCTAGAAGTGTGGAATACAAACCAGCTAATATAACATTGCTTTAATAATAAAAAGAAACCAAAAAACCTCAAATCCTTTCACTCTATGGAAAGACTGCTCCTCTACAGGATAGCCAGTTCTTCAAGATAAAAAAAAAAATTGAGAGCATGCCTTTGATCTGCAAACTAACCAATTTAGAGCCATACCTCCCTCCTCTCTCTGGCCCATGCATTCCAGGAGGCAGTCTTCCTGAAGGCATCCCGTGGCAAAGCACGAGACAGAGAAACTGCCCTGAAGGTTAAGAGTTATTCAAACTAGTCACTCCTAAGCTGTTTACCCTCCCCTATCTTGCTTTTCCTGCAGAAATACCAAAGATCTTGGCCAAAGCTCTTCCCTTGCTCCTGTCTTCTACCGCTTGACCAAAACATGGTGTTTCTTCTGTGTCTCCTCTTGTAGCTATGCCTGACTGACCATCACGTGAAAGAACAGAACAAGGGTGTTATATATTGTTTTATGAATTAACATATCTGAAGTAAGATATTATAAATTTTGATATAATTAAGTAGACATGGAAGTTTTTATAACTTCTTATTTTTGTTCAAGAATTGTTTTGTTGAAAATTCTTCAGGTCTTAACCATATGTATCAAGTAAATATACAGATTTGGGTGGATTCATCTTTTTTATGTTTATTGATTTTTCTATATTTATTAGCTGAAGCTTAAAATTTTTCTGAAAAATGTAACAAGGAGTAGGCTGTGATGCTATAAGAAAGAGACCCTAGCATACAGCAGTGTTAGGCAAAGTAGTTTCTTTCTTTTTCACATGACACAGGCCGGAAGAGCAGCACCAAGGGCTGTCAGGGTATCTCTGCACCCTCAGTATGTGGCTTCAGTCTCAGTGTGTGAGTTGTTTACTCCCGTTGTTGCTGTCTCCCAGACACCCAGCCAGCAAGAAGAAAAGGGCCAGAAGATAATACGTTCATTCTCGCAAGTGGGCAGTGACATACCTTCTGTTGACTCATATCTAGAACTTAAAATCAAACGTCTGCACCAAGTTGAAAGAGAGGCTAGAAATGTAGTCTAGCTGGGCAACTATTTTAGGCTGTTCTTTTACTAAGGAAGGTGAACAGGGATATTTCAGTTGATTAGTTGTCCCTGATATAACCATATATGGAGTTTCTGTAGAACATAGTTTTATAATAATGACTATTCAAATATCCCAATATTGGTAAACCCATCTTTTCAAGTTCAGTATGGCTCAAAGTACTATTGGAAACATCTTTTGAAATTGGATTAAAACTTCAGTGAACTGGAACCAGTTTACTTGGAGCCTTTCCTTATTTGGATTTCCTTCATACACACACTTCTCTCTCTTGCTTGTACTGTACCCACAAACATATACTTTGTGCATTGAACATACATTGTTAGTTTGTTCATATATATACCAAATGTGGATTGAAAAGCCGATTATTTAAGGGCATGCCTATACAAAGTGGATCATTGAAAAAGCAAAAGAGTTGCAAAAAAAGTCTACTTCTGCTTTATTGACTACGCCAAAGCCTTTGACTGTGTGGATCACAGCAAACTGGAAAATTCTGAAAGAGATGGGAATACTAGACCACTGGACTTGCCTCCTGAGAAATCTGTGTGCAGGTCAAGAAGCAACAGTTAGAATTGGACATGGAACAAGAGACTGGTTCCAAATAGGAAAGGAGTACTGATACATCAAGGCTGTATATTGTCACCCTGCTTGTTCATCTGTGCAGAGTACATCCTGAGAAATGCTGGACTGGATGAAGCACAAGCTGGAATCAGGATTGCTGGGAGTAGTATCAGTAACCTCAGATATGTGGATGAGACCACCCTTATGGCAGAAAGCAAAGAAGAACTAAAGAGCTTCTTAGTGAAAGTGAGAGAGGAGAGTGAAAAAGTTGGCTTAAAACTCAACATGCAGAAAACTAAGATCATGGCATCTGGTCCCATCACTTCATGGCAAATAGATGGGGAAACAAGGGAAACAGTGACAGACTTCATTTTTTGGGGTTCCAAAATCACTGTAGATGGTGATTGCAGCAATGAAATTAAAAGATGCTTGCTCCTTGGAAGAAAAGTTATGACCAACCTAGACAGGATATTCAAAAGCAGAGACATTACTTTGCCAACAGAGGTCCATCTAGTCAAACCTATGGTTTTTTCAGAAATGCATGGATGTGAGAGTTGGACTATAAAGAAAGCTGAGTGCCGAAGAACTGATGCTTTTGAACTGTGGTGTTGGAGAAGACTCTTGAGAGTCCCTTGGACTGCAGGGAGGTCCAACCAGTCCATTCTAAAGGAAATCAGTCCATAATGCATTGGAAGGACTGATGCTGAAGCTGAAACTCCAATACTTTGGCCATCTGATGCGAAGAACTGACTCATTTGAAAAAACTCCGATGCTGGGAAAGATTGAAGGCGGGAGGAGGAGGGGACAACAGAGGATGAGATGGTTGGATGGCATCACTGACTCAATGGACATGAATTTGAGTAAACTCCAGGAGTTGGTGAGGGACAGGGAAGCCTGGTGTACTGCAGTCCATGGGGTAGCAAAGGGTTGGACCCAACTAAGTGAACTGAACTGAACTATGCAAAGTGACAAAAATGCATTAGTAATATTCAATCATGGCTCATTTTTATAACCTTCAAAGTTTAGTGAAATCACTAATATTCAAAAAAAGAAAATGCTTTTAGGATTTAGTTCTTTCTTCTGTGACTTAAAAGTAAACATTTGACCATGTAAATGAAAACAAGAACAATATTTTTAGAAGTATTTTATTTTCATTGTATGGAATCTGTGTTTAAACTAACTTTTTGTCCTATAAATATTTTTTACCTATGTGGTTATGAATAAATATCATATACAGTACAAAATTCTGAGAAGATGATAATGTCTTGATGAAATATAAATTCCATTTTTAAGTTAAAAATTTTTCTTTTGTTAGACACTCAGGATTTAAATGTTCCTCAAGATTTAAATTTTTAATTGTATCATTAAAGTATTCACTAAGCCAATTTTATACATCATGTATTCTTAAAATATATATGGTCACATCTAAATGCTGAACTAATTGGCTAAAAAATGGTATGTTTTCTAAAATGATTTTTAATTTATGGGCTCAGTGAGTACTTTGACTACAGCTTGGCTTACACCACTTAGGTACTCCTATTAATCTCTGTCTTTGTGATCAGTGTAATAGGTTTATGAGACTTATGCTATTTAGCATTAGAATGAACATTTTTCCCCCCACTCATTTTTATAAAACAAGAACAAAACTCAGAAGAGCTTTATAATATTTATATGAACAAACACTGCTGTACAGTTGGCAGTGGTTGTAACTATTTTTGCCATGACATTCTTTGTCAAAAGTAGTCTTGCTGTTTGGTCATGCAGCTCATTGACCGTAAGGCAGTTTTGCCCTCAAGGGTAAGATAACTGGTTGACAGTTTGGTTTCAGTGCTCTAGAAGATAAAAAAAAACCTGGTTGACAGTTTTGATCTTGAATGGTTGACAGTTTGGTTTCATTTCTCCACGGATGCAGTGCTTTCATTTTTTTTTCATTTTATATTGGATTCTAGTTATTTACAATGCTGTGTTAGTTTCAGGTGTACAGCAAAGTGATTTAGTTATTTTTACAGTCCCATCACTTCATGGTAAATAGAAGGGAAAAAGTGGAAGCAGTGACACATTTTCTTTTCTTGAGCTCCAAAATCACTGTGGACAGTGCTGTAGCCATTAAATTAAAAGATGCTTGCTCCTTGGAAGGAAAGCTGTGAGAAACCTAGACCGTGTATTTAAAAGCAGAGATATCACTTTGCCAACAAAAGTCCATATGATCAAAGCATGGAAATGAGAGTTGGACCATAAAGAAGGCTGAGTGCTGAAGAATTGATGCTTTTGAACTGTGGTGCTGGAGAAGACTCTTGAGAGTCCCTTGGACAGCAAGGAGATCATACTAGTCAATCCTAAAGGAAATCAACCCTGAATATTCCTTGGAAGGACTGATGTTGAAACCAAAACTCCAATACTTTGGCCACCTGATGTGAAGAGCTGACTCATTGGAAAAGGCCCTGATGCTGGGAAAGATTGAGGGCAAGAGGAGAAGAGGGCGGCTGAGGATCAGATGGTTAGATAGCGTCACTGACTCAATGGACATGAATTTCAGCAAACTCTGGGAGATAGTGAAGGACATGGAAACCTGATGTGCTGCAGTCCATGGGGTTGCAAAAGTTGGACACGACTTAGTCACTGAACAACAACAACTTTGGCTAATTTAGATACAATTGCTTGTTCTCTAATGACATCTTTACCAGGTTTATCATGCAGTTAGAAATTGGATGCTAAAGAACAATCAAGCTCTTCGTGTCCCTCGCAAAAGAAATGGTTACACAATTCCTGATGAGTGTAAGTTTCTTAAAAATGGTCAAAATTTTTGCTGTTTGATAGTGGAGAACATGATGGAGACAGAGTTTTTGTATTTGGTACAGCATCTAGCTTAGTGAATTTGGTGAGATATAAGGAGTGGTCATGTGTTGGAACATTTAAATGCAGTGCAGTGATTTATTACCAGTTGTATAGGTTGCACCTGGAGGAGGACATGGCAACCCACTCCAGTGCTCTTGCCTGGAAAATCCCATGGATGGAGGAGCCTGGGAGGCTACAGTCCATGGGGTTGCAAAGAGTCGGAGACAACTGAGGGACTTCACTTTCTTTATATAGGTTACATGTATTGATAATCAATAGGAGTGTCCCTCGATTATTCATTTTATTTCCAGGGAAATCTGGAGAGACTTAGTGCAAAATTTTTCTTATATCATAGAGAATTTAGGTCCAGTATGAGATCCTGAATCCTTAATGTTTGACTTTGACAAAGGAAGTATCACCTTTTCTCAGATATACCATTATTATCATGAATCTTCACAAATTTTAAATGTTTTTTATATTTTCATTTTTCACAATAAAGTCTTTAAAAGATTTTTTTTTTACTAGTTTTTCATGTGTCTTTGTGTCCTATTTAATGTTTATTTAAAATTTTATTTTCCTTGTTTTTTATGGCAAAATTGCCTTATGGGCCGTTAGCTGGGCTATGAAATTGCTTGTGGCAAAGAGTCTTATGGTGAAAATACTGCTCACTGTGGCAACATATCCAAGACTGAAATTTTGTCTAGAAGTTTTCCTGCCATTCATTGAATAAAATGAAGTTAGGAGTATTATGTTGGAAAAAATTGCATGTGTGAAAGTTGATGATTACCTATTTTATTCAGTACTCAGTGTAACCAGGGCCATTTACTATCATAGTTAAACACAACAACTGTCATTGTTCTTTCTTCAGAAATCAAATATTGTTATATTTTTTATCTTTTTAGCTATACTTGTAAAGAAGCACATGAATTTATGTATCACATTATCTTTACATACTTAATTCTCCATAGTGTTTTACTTGAACTACAGATACTGACCCTGTGGAATTTTCTAGATTATTTTCAACTTGCTGGTGCAAATGATTAGTGTAATTTACTTGGATTCTTTACATATTAATTATGTTAAATCTTTATTCTGATTTGTCTTCTATCTGTTCTTTGTGTAGGTTTAAACTTAAAAAAGTTTAAAGTGTTTTAAGCTATCAAATCGGTATAAAATCTTCTGATCTCAATCTTTTTCCATTTCTTTTTTTTTTAATGCTCAAAAGGCTTCTATATACTGGCCTGATAAATATTTTTTCTTGTTTTATGGCTTATATCTAACTCTTAAAATAACTGGAATTTAATTTGGTTTTAAGGTAAGTTGCTAATAACACTTCTTCCCCTCAAAGTAAATAACTAGTTTGTCAAAGCCAGTTATTGAATAGTATTTCTAAAATTTTGTTTTATTTTAAATGTATTCTGGATTTTTCTGTATATTTACTAGATTATGTAAGAGCCCTATTAAGATCACATCCGATAATAACAAAGGATTTAAAATGAGGTGGTGATTGAAAAAGGAATTGTGTAGTCTTGTTTCAATATACCGTTCTGGTTTTGAAACGTAGTGTGTTTGCCTATTGATTACTTCCTAAGTGGTACACAGTGTTCTAACAAAATAAAGAGTTTTTCTATTTTTTTTTTATAGGCTAAAGTATTTCTTAGTCTTACTTTTTTCTCTGAGTCCAGGTGAAATACTAAATGTTACTGAGTTGATCATAAATTTAAATATATCCCTGTTATTGAGGTTTCTGCTAAGTAGTTGGAAGCAAAAATCTATAATTTATTTAAATGTATTCTGTGCTTCTCCTATCCCTCCAGAGCAGTTTTACATAATATATCTTTAAAAATTCACTTTTGGTAGAATCTGACATTTTTCTTTCTTTTTCAAGGGAAAAATTTGTATACAAATGAATATGTGGCCATTAAATTGGTAAGTTCATGTTTCTTATTTTTCTTCAATCATTTTCTTGTTATTTCTTTAATGATTAAGTTGCATTTTCACTAGTTTTTTCCATATCATTTGTAACTTGAGCGTTTATTTGGAAAGTATGAGGCATAACTGATCTTTTGTTACTAAGCTTCTAGCATTATCGTGCCCTCAAGTGTATGGTAATGTATAAGATATCTGTGTCTTTCTGTGTTATAACAACTTAATTCTTTTACTGTGGCAGCATTATAGAACTGAATTCTTAAAATTTGGTACTGCTTCAAATTTGAGGAAGCTGATGTACTGGCCTTTTTAATATGCTGGAAGTTAGAATGCAAGGTTTTTCTTTCTGATTCAAGCATTTGGACAAAAGTGTCTTTAGTGTTTAGGGATTACATTACTTGGAAATGTATTTCCAGGTAGCTTCCAAAATCTTTTCTGTTTGTGTTTTATGTTTGGTAAAACCGGGTCTTGCTTGACCTTCAGGGATTCAGAAATTCTTGATATGGGTGGAGGTTAGCCAGGAAAGCAAACTCCCAAGGGACTGATTTGAAGTCCTAAAGAAGCTTGGTATGACATCTGTAAGGCAGCTTTTTTTTTTTTGTATAGTTGGGATCTGGGAATTTTTATGACATATAACTTTGTTCTGGTGCAGCTTTACTATTTGGTTTGCCAGCCAGGTTTCCCTGAGGTTGAGCATGGCTTATTTGGTTTTCCCAGCCTGCCTGCCAGTCTTGATCTTCTTTGTGCCAATATAACCTCTGTTATTAGGGTAATGTGACTACAGAAGAGCCTATTCAAGCAAGAGGAAAGTTGGAGAAATTGAAAAACAAAACTTTGGGGATAAGATAGAAAACTGTGCTTTAAGTTAAAAAGCACAGTTTAAGTATCTTTGTGAGTATAAACCAAGTTTCACTGGAACAAATGCTGTCTATTTTTACTGGAAAATAAAAATGTGCAGTAGGGGTTGTGGTGCTACTGAGATGGGCTCACTGACATGTGAGTTGGGACTGGCATTTACCTGGCATGAGTTCACCTAGGTTTAGTTCTGGTCCTTGATTTTTATGACAGAAAATCTGGTTAGGTTGTCTCATTAAAATTGTCGCTGTTAATCAGAACTAGATTCACAGTATCCATCAATTCACTTAGTCAAGTTCTCAGGTGTAAGTCAGAAGAGTTAATTTCTAACTTACAGTGAAGGTATTTTACTATTATGGGTCCAGAATGCCCACAACAGTATAAATCATGTTTTCTTTCTGTAGGCTGATCTACATAGAATATTAAGTTAAAATTACAAAAAGAAATTTGCAAGGTTTCCTCATGAGTGTGTAGTCAGGACAAGGGGAGTTAGTTTGTGTGAATCACAATAGGGAGGCCAGGATGCAAGGAACGGGCATTGCTGACTTTTCTTTTCGCATGGTCTAGGCCAGTGGTCTGAGATACAGACATTGAATGGTGTTGGGAGTGGACATGGCACACTAGGATGGCAGTTCCTATATTCTTTGTTATTGATGGCTTGTAATGAGTAGTTCCACTCACGGGAGCATGTGAATAATACTTAACTGAGGTTAGGGCAAATAAATCTTGATGTCAAAATATGAGCCACGCTAGGCTCACCTTTACTTGTCAGTTTCAGTCATTAACTGGTGACCCTTAGCTCCAGTTATTTTCAGATTTGAAACTTGTTGACCCTGTTGACGTCTTTGCTACCTTACTAAACATGTCCTGTGTCATCTGTTAGCCTTCCTGTGTATACACATACAAGTCACTTGTTTTAGTTTACTTTCATGCTGTATCACTGTTCCCGTATTTTTTTTTAAATGTTAAGTTTGGTTTTCTTTTTATTCTGGAACCTAAATTTATTTATTAATTTACTTTTGGCTAAACTGAGTCTTTGTTGCTATGCGAAGGCATTCTCTAGTTGCTGTGAGCAGGGGCTGCTCTTTGTTGTGGTGCGTGGGCTTCTCGTCGTGGTAGCTTCTCTTGTTGCAGAGCATGAGCGCTAGACGAGCAGGCTTAAGTAGCTGTGGGGTGTGGGCTCAGGAGTTGTGGTTCCCAGGCTCCAGAGCACAGCCTTTTTGTTGCGGTGTGTGGGCTTAGTTGCTCCACAGTATGTGGGATCTTCCCAGACAAGGGATCGAACCCACGTCCCCTGCATTGGCAGGTGGATTCTTTACCACTGAGCCAATGGGGAAGTCCCCTTATTTTTTTTTTTTTTTCTTCTTTTGTTTTTTGACATTATTTTTCTGCCTTGATTTGTCCCTTATTAAAGCACAGTGATCAGAACTACATATAATAATGTTGTTATTCAATATTCTTTGGGAGAACTGGGAGTATTTTTATATCTATATGTGGCATTTTGAGGTTGAAGTATGGTATAGAGTTATACTTGCCTCAGATTCATCCAAAGGTGTATTGGCAAGATAAAAAATTTTTCATATAAACTGTTAAGCCATGGTTGGTATTTAGTTTCCTAAATATTTTCATGTGTGTGTATTTATGTATTTATATGTGTATTATATGTATATACATATATATAAAATGTCCTTATATATTTTTTCTATCTTATATGTTTGTCTGTTTGTATCTATTGTCTCTGTTTATACAAAACCTCATGATTTTGTTCAGAACCTGCCTTTAAAGTAACCACTTGAAAAATGTTGTATCTGTATACCTTCAGTACTCGCTTATTTTTGTACCTTGGTACAAAGTCGTTATTTGATGACAGTGGTGTTCATTCAGAGAGCAAACTTTAGTGACTAATTTCAGTTTTGTTATATATCCCATATAAAGGTTTACACAGTTATTTAATGTTACCCTGGTTCCTATTGATAGTTTGCTTCAGGTTAATTTGTTAACTTGATCTCAGCCACCGCTCTCATATCTTGTTTGTTCAGTTCAGTTCAGTCGCTCAATCATGACTCTTTGCGACTCCATGGACTGTAGCATGCCAGGCTTCCCTGTCCATCACCAACTCCCGAAGCTTGCTCAAACTCGTGTCCACTGAGTTGGTGATGCCATCCAACCATTCATCCTCTATCACCCCCTTCTCCTCCTGCCTCCTGCCATACAACAAATGACAGGTTATTATGCACCTTGTTTATATTATAGTTACATAATAACCTGTCATTCATGAATAATGAAAAATTCATCCTATGGTGAGGTGACTTTTCTTGTATGGTGGCACAATAAAATTTTAGTGCTAGTAAAGTATTGGAATCAAGCTGAAGTGACTCTGCTAAATTAGAGAGTAGATAGATCTGGGTTTCTGTTTTTACCTAGGGAATATTAGTGATTGAGTGAATTATGTATTTTACTTGTGATTGTCTACTTGGGTATCTTTTTATTGTATCTTATGGTTATATACTTTAATATAGTTAACTAAGGAATTCCACTGTATGGAAGGGGCTGTTTTAAGTCATATATATGTGTATAGAAATAAAATGAGAAAATATTTTATGTGTCTTTTGTAAACAAGGGAACTGAAAAGTACAAAAAGATTAAGTAAGTCTAGCAAGTAGTGAATTTCTGATTCACACCCAGCCTCTGCCTTTACCCTGCCATCCTGCCTCTCAAGAACTAAGTTGATTGTTTTCTCTTATAATAATCTTTATGATTATAACTGTTCCACTGGGATTTTACAGCTTCCTTATTTGAAGTCTTTGTCGTTGGCTCTTTCATTATGATATGTCAAGTATAAATTTCTTTTTAGTTACTCTGGGATTCACATTCCTCTTGACTCTCTGGTTTGTTGTCTTTCATCAGTTCTCGCATTTATTTCTTCAGTTGTTGCCTCTGCTCACTTTTCTTTCTCTTTTCCTTATCAAATGCGTATTAGTCCTCATTGTATTGTCCAGCTCTTTAATCTTTTTTCTGTGTTTTCTGTTTTTCTTCCTGCATAATGCATTTTGTATAATTTATGTAGATGCATTCTACAAAATTTTCTCATTCTTTAGGTATTTTTCTGTCTCCCAGTTTCCAAATTCTTTTTGCTGTTGTGTTAGTGTGTTGACAGATTGGTTTTAAATTTTGGTTATTTTTGTTTTTTTGTACTTCTTGAAGTTTTGTTGGTTTTGTTTAAATTTTGTTAGCTTGTTATATACTTTCCTGTTGGATCTTGTTCAGTTTTCCTGTGTTATTGCTCTGTTATAGTTTTGTTTCCTACACATTTATATCTTAAATCTACTTTGCTTCTGTTTATGTTCTATGAGTGTGTGTGTGTTTGTCTGTGTAGGTATAAATCTCAAAAACATGTTGAATGAAAAGTCAGATACATACATATAAGACATATATCATACAATCTCATTTGCATGAAATCCAACAACAGACAAAACAAATCAAAAGATGATAGAAGTCTGAGAGAAGGGTGATAGAAAAGCGCTAAAGGCTTTTTGAGCTAGTGGTTGCAGTTTACGAAACTCAGTTCAGTTCAATTCAGTTCAGTTGCTCAGTCATGTCTGACTCTTTGTGACCCCATGAATCGCAGCACGCCAGGCCTCCCTGTCCATCACCAACTCCCTGAGTTCACTCAGACTCACGTCCATCGGGTCAGTGATGACATCCAGCCATCTCATCCTCTGTCGTCCCCTTCTCCTCCTGCCCTCAACCCCTCCCAGCATTAGAGTCTTTTCCAATGAGTCAAGTCTTCGCATGAGGTGGCCAAAGTACTGGAGTTTCAGCTTAGCATCATTCCTTCCAAAGAAATCCCAGGGCTGATTTCCTTCAGAATGGACTGGTTGGATCTCCTTGCAGTCCAAGGGACTCTCAAGAGTCTTCTCCAACACCACAGTTCAAAAGCATCAATTCTTCGGCACTCAGCCTTCTTCACAGTCCAACTCTCACATCCATACATGACCACTGGAAAAACCATAGCCTTGACTAGACGAACCTTTGTTGGCAAAGTAATGTCTCTGCTTTTGAATATGCTATCTAGGTTGGTCATAACTTTCCTTCCAAGGAGTAAGTGTCTTTTAATTTCATGGCTGCAGTCACCATCTGCAGTGATTTTGAAGCCCAGAAGAATAAAGTCTGACACTGTTTCCACTGTTTCCCCATCTATTTCTCATTAAGTGATGGGATCGGATGCCATGATCTTCGTTTTCTGAATGTTGAGCTTTAAGCCAACTTTTTCACTCTCTTCTTTCACTTTCATCAAGAGGCTTTTTAGTTCCTCTTATGAGCCTAATATTTAGAAATTGTGTGTTTTACTGTAAGCTGTACTCCACCTAAAATTTTTTAAAAATGTGTTGTTGCTACTGTCAAAATTTTCCCATTTCCATCGTTGTTCTTTTTTACTTTTCTGTAATGTCACTTTAACCCAGAACCTTTCCATCAGAAATATATAATGTACAGGGCACAGTAATTCCTGGGAACAGAAGTAGAATCAGGGCCATCATTGCCTTAGTCAAGAATGTTAACAGTATACTTTTCTTCAGGGTCAAAGAGTCAAACATAGACTTCCCTAATGCTTGTGTAATAGCCACTTAACCTTGTATATGTTTATGGCATTAATTTATTTTACATTGTACTTAAAGTTGATTATTATCTGGATTTAACCTTAGGGAGACAAGGATACCTAATAGAGTGTTACACTATATAAGAGCTGACATCAAGATTTGTAACATTCGTAATAACTGGGGCCTAGTGACACTTTAATAACTTGTATATTTTTTATTGTTGCTTTTTTTTTTTTTAAACAGGAGCCCATGAAATCCAGAGCACCACAGCTACATTTGGAATACAGATTCTACAAGCAGTTAGGATCTGGAGGTAAAGTCTTATATTAATTTTTAAATTTGTAATAAAATGAATTGTCATGATAGTAACTCTAAGTTTCAAGGAATACTATGTTAAATTTAGTTAAAAGTAATACTTCTTAAGGCTATGCTTAGTAGGTTATTTTCTTACTAGAGTCTTCCTTTTTATTTTAAATATGCCATTTTTAGAGCTTTTTGTGTTGGTACCAATAGAAATAGAGAACATTGTGAAAAAATTTAATTGGGGAATATAAAGTTCATATAGTTTCCAGACTCTTAGCCTTTTTGGTGATAGAAGGAGATCAGTTCTGGGATTTCTTTGGAAGGAATGATGCTACAGCTGAAACTCCAGTACTTTGGCCACCTCATGCGAAGAGTTGACTCATTGGAAAAGACTCTGATGCTGGGAGGGATTGGGGGCAGGTGGAGAAGGGGACAACAGAGGATGAGATGGCTGGATGGCATCACTGACTTGATGGACATGAGTTTGAGTGAACTCCGGGAGTTGGTGATGGACAGGTAGGCCTGGCGTGCTGCGATTCATGGGGATCGCACAGTCGGACATGACTAAGTGACTGAACTGAAGTGAACTGAACTGATAGTTACTGAAATGACTTAGGACATAATAGTAGGCTGAAAAATGGCCCCTTAAAAGATATCCATATCACAGGCCCTAGAATCTATAAATGTGACCTTATAGCAAAGACTTTGCCGGTATGAGTAAGTTAAGGATCTTGAGATTAAAGATTATTTTGGGTTATCTCACTTCAGTTCAGTTGTTCAGTTGTGTCGGACTCTTTGCGACCCCCTGGACTACAGCACATGGGTTATCTGGGTGGCCCCAAATGCACAGTAAAAGAGAGTCAGAGGAACGATTTACGTAACGGAAGAGAAGGCCTAGTGGCTACTGAGGCCAAGATTGGAGTGATATGGTCAATAAGCCAAGGAATCTTGAAATCCTGGTGTAGGATTGTCCTGTAGAACCTTTTTGATTCAGCCTGTTGAAACTGATTTCAAATTTTTTGGCCTCCAGAACTGTGAGAAAATAAATTTCTGTTAAGCCACAAATGTGTAGTAATTACAGTGGCTGTAAGAAATTAATACCAGTATAGTTTAACATAAACTCTAAGTGAGAATGGATATTTTGTTCCATTGGAAAAAAACTAACGAGAAAATTTCCTATTTTACGTTGTATTTACTTTATGTTAACGTTTCTCTCAGCTCCACTTTTCATTTCTGTTCTACTAACTGTAATGATTTTTATATGTACAGTGTCTTACCAAGTAAGGGTATTTTGTTTTCCCAGGTTCAGTAGAACGGAATTTTTTCATGTGTCTTTTTGTAAGCTCATGTTTACCTTCTGCTTGGTAGAGCTGTACATTTCTTAATACATTATCAATTTTGCATTCTTTTCTTTTTCCTTAGAGCATGCTTTCCAAATGAGTCATCATTGTGGGGACACTAAGTTGACATTTTGTAATAATGGTTTTATCATTATAATCTTTCTATAGTGCGTGTTTGAGTCTGATACAGTCCTCCAGGACTTATCAAAATTATCACTGACAATTGAGATTTAAATGATAAGGGGATACAATTAATTATATATGAAACTATACATATTAGTTAGGACTAGTAAGTGACCCCACTCCAGTACTCTTGCCTGGAGAATCCCATGGATGGGGGAGCCTGGTAGGCTGCAGTCCATAGGGTTGCTAGGAGTCGGATACAACTGAGCGACTTCACTTTCACTTTCATGCATTGGAGAAGGAAATGGCAACCCACTCCAGTGTTCTTGCCTGGAGAATCCCAGGGACGGGGGAGCCTGGTGGGCTGCCGTCTATGGGGGTCACACGGAGTCGGACACGACTGAAGTGACTTAGCAGCAGCAGTAAGTGACAGAAAGCCCTAAGAAGCTAAGTGGGGGGAAAAAAGTAGTTTATTGACCATGTACTGTAAATTCAGGGAAAAGACTTGTTTATAAGACATTGCAATACTGTCACCAGAGACATTCTTTAATTTGTATGCTGTTTGTGTGTGTCTCTCTGTGTGTAAGCATATGTGTAAGCTTTGTTCTCTGGCCCTTCTTATGAAATGACAGAGAAGCTTACCAACAGCCTAGCTTAGCACTTATAAAAGTATCTCTTAACTAAAAATTTCAGCAAAAGTTCTAGAACTGAATTGTAAGGGTTTCCTGAAGTGGGGAGGGAGGAATAGTTAGGGATTTTAGGAAGGTCATGTGCATGCTGCTGTATTTAAAACGGATAACCAACAAAGACCTACTATATAGCACATGGAACTCTGCTCGGTGTTATGTGCCAACCTGGATGGATGGGGGTTTGGGAGAGAATGGATGCATATATGCATATGACTGAGTCCCTTCACTGTTCACCTGAAATTACCACAGCGTTGTTAATTGGGTAAAAGTTTAAGCTTTGGGGAGAAAAGTTAATAGCACCAAAAAAATAAAAGTTCTAGGACTGAATCATACTTATTTCGTATCTAGTGATTTAATCACTGTGAATTTGATCACCCAGACTTGCATCTTGTGCTCATCTCAGATACTACCTGAAATCCAGGGGCTGGGAATAGGGAGATATTCCCATGTCTCATGGGAAACTGAGGTGTTACCAGAAGAAGGAAGATTGGATGCTGGGAACCATGTGTTGAGAACTGCTGAGCTAGGAGTATAAGCATTTGTGCTAAAAGTGAAGAATGCCTGAAAGCAAAAAATTTCCTTGGAAAAGAACATAACCTATGTGCTAATTCTATAGTTAGTTTTTCTTGATCAGATCTGTAGAGTTTAAACTTCGTGATAAGAATGTTAATATTGATGTGCATGCGTTCTAAGTTGCTTCAGTCATGTCTGACTCTATGCAACCCTGTGGACTGTAGCCCTCCAGGCTCCTCTGTCCATGGGGATTCTCCAGGCAGAAATACTGGAGTGGGTTGCCATGTCCTCCTCCAGGGGATCTTCCCGACCCAGGGATCGAACCCATGTCTCTTATGTCTCCTGCATTGGCAGATGGGTTCTTTACCACTACTTCTGTTCTAATCCTTCGTACATGAACAATAGTGGACCTGAAAATGGAAAGAAACATCATGACAATGATTCTTTCAATAACATGCTTAACCGTTGCCCACCTATAAGGAACTGAAGTACCAAGCAGTATCAAGAGTGTAGGATCTCCATATGTTATTTTGTGGCTTAATTGATGGTGTTTTATCACATAAGTGAAATGCTGAAATATAAAATGAAGTGGTAAATTTATTTTGGGAGAGAGATGGTACAATTGTACTTTCATGTAGTGTGTGAATTTTGTATTCTTACCCATTCTTGAGCGTTTCTTGGGAAAAAATATACTTGTCTCCAGTGTTGGGGATGCTAATAAGCATCACTGAAAATTAGTGATGTTAGAAGTTATCAGAGTAACTTGTCAGCCCACAATCAATGACTTTTTGTAGTAGTATCAAAAATGCATTTAGAACAATTGAAATTGGGTAGACTCTTAAGTTATATAGTTGAAAGTTCACTGGATACAAAAACAAATACAAAAGCTTGCTTTTGCCCATTGAGTTGGATCGTGTTCATGCTTTTTAGTAGCCAAAAAACTTTGATCAAGAGACACAGCTAGTAACTTAAAGCCTCATTACTCTCTGTTCTCAACCATCTCCCCAGAGCCTCTCTTTTCTTGCCCTCCTGTGCCTCGCCTCTCCTTCTGGTCTTGCGTATCATATTCATATTGCTGTGGTCGTGTTGTTTTGTTTGGTGCTTGTTTCGGGTACTCCCTATCCCTTGTTTATTAGTTGCAGCTCTTCCTAATTCATAGCAGTTTGATTTGTTTGCTCATTGTTAGAAAACTGCCCAGCCATGACCTGGGAAATGGAATTTTAGTTTGGTTTTTACAGTGCTTGCTTTGTACTCTTGATTTTAAAAAGATATCTAACTCTGATCCTGTACTTCAATGACAGAATTTGTGTTGAAATACATTATCTATTACATTAGTAGTTATGTAAGAAGTTTTTGCATTCATTGACTCATGAAGCAATATGTATTTCAAAGAGTTATTTAGAGTTAGATCATTTTTTTTTTTTCACCAGAGATCTGTGCTGAGTCATTTTAAGGTAAAATTATGTTGAATGGTAAAGCTGAGGTATTTCTATTCATATTGGAGACTAAATATTTAATTTACTCAATGAAATGTAATGCTCTTTATGGAATTTAGCCATCTGGATAAGGTAGAGATAAATATTTTTGAGACTCTTTGAAACCATTAAAGCAAGGAAGTTTTGAAGAAAATGGAAGCAGTTCTTACTTGTTCCTTTATTGATCTCTTTCTCAGTATTATTTTAGAAAGCCAGATATATTACGTGTATACCTTGCTTGAATGTACATGTACAACTGCCAACAATGAGTTGGCTTATATGAATTCACTTACGTATACGTCTTTTCAATTCAGAAATTTTATGTGAATAGTTAAGAATTTTGAGTTATGCTTAATAGACACGTTTGAAGAGGGGAGACTTAAAGGTAGGGAAAAAAAGAAAAGTTGGTGATTTGGATAGCAGAACTAGGGTAGAAAACTTTGAAATGCAGCCTTAGAACAAAATGGCAAGACAGAGTAAATCTGGGCCTTAGAATGGGAGGTATGGCGGGAAGGGAGAGGAAGGCAAAATTATATGACGACAGAGTCTGAACACTATACAGTTGACCCTTGAACAGTGTGGGTCCACTTATACATGGATTTTTTTCAATAGTAAGTACTACTTCCCTGGTGGGCTTCCCTGGTGGCTCAGACAGTAAAGAATCTGCCTGCAATGCAAGAGACCCAGGTTACATGCCTGGGTCTGGAAGACCCCTGGAGAAGGGAATGGCTACCCACTCCAGTATTACTGCCTGGAGAACTCCATGGACGGAGGAGCCTGACAGGCTGTAGCCCATGGGGTCACAAAGAGTCAGACAAGACTGAATGACTAACACTTTCACTACAATACTGCATGATGTAAGGTTGGTTGAATGTGAGGATGTGGAACCACAGACACAGAGGATCCAAAACATGTATATGGAGGGCCGACTATGAGTTATATGTGGGTTTTTGTGCAGTGGGGTCAGTGCCCCTAACTCCTGTGTTTTTCAAGGGTCAGTTCTACTTTGCTTAATTCCAAGGAGCTCCAAAATGAAGCTCATGGTTAATAAGAATAGAAATAAGGCTATATAACTTTGAATATTAGGGAGAGTGTTTGAGATATACTTACTCAGTTACAGTTAATACTTGGATTAAATAAATGTGGCCTAAATCTTTTTCCAATTCAAGTTTTTCTTTGTCATCCCTGAATCTTTTTTGTTGTTGTTGTTATTAAAAGTTTCAAGTGTGAAGCATTATAATTTGACATCTGTACAGGCATTCCTTGTTTTGTTGCACTTCACCAGTATTTTTTTTTTTTTTATTACAAATTGGAAGTTTGTGGCATTCCTACAAAGAGCAAGTCCTTGGCGCCCTTTCTCTAACAGCATCTGCTCACTTCATGTCTTTGTGTCACATTTGGACAATTTTCACAGTATTTCTGACTTTTCTGAATGGGAGTTTCCTTGTAGCTCAGTTGGTGAAAAATCTGCCTGTAATGCAGGAGACCTGGGTTCGATTCCTGTGTCGGGAAGATCCCCTGGAGAAGGAAATAGCAGCCCACTCAGTATTCTTTCCTGGAGAATCTCATGGACGGAGAAGCCTGGCAGGCTACAGTCAATGGGGGTCTCAAGAGTCAGACCTGACTGACCGACTAAACCACCACCATTAGAGTTTTCCATTATTATTATGTTTGTTCTGGTGAACTATGTACAGTGATCTTTGATGTTACTGTCACAGCTTGCTGAAGGGTCAGATGATGGTTAGCATTTTTTACCCATAAAGGGTTTTTAAGCTGTAGAATTGATGCTTTTGAACTGTGGTGTTGGAGAAGACTCTTGAGAGTCCCTTGGACTGCAAGGAGATCCAACCAGTCCATTCTGACGGGGATCGGCCCTGGGATTTCTTTGGAAGGAATGATGCTAAAGCTGAAACTCCAGTACTTTGGCCACCTCATGCGAAGAGTTGATTCATTGGAAAAGACCCTGATGCTGGGAGGGATTGGGGGCAGGAGGAGAAGGGGACGACAGAGGATGAGATGGCTGGATGGCATCACTGACTCAACAGATGTGAGTCTGAGTGAACTCCGGGACTTGGTGATGGACAGGGAGGCCTGGCGTGCTGTGATTCATGGGGTCGCAAAGAGTTGGAGACGACTGAGCGACTGATCTGATCTGATCTGATGTACATTGTGTTTTTAGACATTATGCTACAGCATACTTAATAGACTTCAGTATAGTGTAAATATAACTTCTATATGCACCATGAAACCAAAAAATTCTGTTTACATTTATTTTGATTTTCCTGTTATTGCAGTGGTCTGGAACTGAACCCAGAATATGTCCTAAGTATGCCTGTACACACTACAAAGTGATCGTCACCACATTTCTATTTACTGTCCATCACTGTACAGCTGACTCCCCTTACCCATTTCACTCATTCCCCCAACTCCCTTTCCCTCTGGTAACACTAATCTAATTTCTACATTAGGTTAGAATTTGATTCTAATGAGTTCTAACAAACTCATCAGATCTGAGTTTGTTTTTTTATTTATTTTGTGTATTCATTCATTTTTTTTTTTTTTTAGATCCCACACATGAGTAACTTTTTGTGGTATTTGTCTTGTTTGCTTAACTTATTCACTTAGCATAAAACTTTCAGTGTCCATCCATGTTGTCACAAATGGCAGGATTTCATTCTTTTTTTGTGGTGAAGTAGTATGCCTTCATGTATGTGTACCACATCTTCTTTATCCATTCATGCATCCATGAACACTTAGGTTATTTCTGTTTCTTGGCCATTGTAAATAATGCTGCAGTATTTAGGGGTTCTTGTGCCTTTTCACATTGTGTTGTGTTCTTTGGATAATACCTAGACGTGAAAATAGCTGGGTCAGATGGTAGTTCTGTTCTTAAGTTTTTGAGGAATCTCAATGCTATTTCCCATATGACTGCACCAATTTTCAGTCCCACCAATAGTGTACAAGGGTTCCCTTTATCCACATCCTCTCCAGCATTTGTTATTTTTTTTCTTGTTGATAATAGCCATTCTGACAGGTGTGAGGTGATCTTTCATTGTGGTTTTGGTTGCATTTCCCTCATAATTAGTGATGTTGAACGTCTTTTCATGTGCCTCTTACTGTGTCTTTAGAAAAATACCTATTCAGATCCTCTGCCCATTTTTTTTTATCATAAATGAATTTTTCAAATTCGTAAATTGAATTCTGTCAAATGCTTTTTCTGAGTCTGTTGAGATAATCATGTGTTTTTATCCTTCATTTTGTTAATATAATATATCATGTTGATTGACTTGCAGATGTTAAATGTTCTTGCATCCCTGAAATTAATCCCACTTGATCATGATGGATGATTCTTTTAATGTATTGCTGGATTTGGTTTGCTAATGTTGAGGATTTTTGCAGCTTTGTTCATCAGGGATGTGTGTGCTCAGTCGCTGAGTGTGTCCAACTCTTTGTGACCCCATGGACTGTAGTTCGTCAGGCTCCTCTGTCCATTGAATTTTCCAGGCAAGAATACTGGAGTGGGTTGCCGTTTCTTACTCCAGAGGGTCTTCCTGACCCAGGGATCAAACCCAAGTCTCCTGTGGCTCCTGCATTGGCAGGTGGATTCTTTACCACTGTGCCACCGGGGGAGCCCTTATCAAGGATATTGGCCTCTTATTTTTTTTAATGGGGGTCATTGTTTGGTTTTGGTATCAGAGTAATGGTGTCTTCATGAGATGTGTTTGGAAGGTTTTCTTCCTCTTCAATTTTTGGGAAGAATTTGAGAAGAGTTGGTATTAAATCTTTTTGAATGTTTTGAATAATTTATCGATGAAAGCCATCTGATCCTAGACTTGAGTTTGCTGGGAGCTTTTTGATTAATCTTTCCGTCTCCTTACTAGTAGTTATTCTATTCAGATTTTCTGTTTCTTCATGATTCAGTCTTGGGAGCTTGTATGTTTCTAGGAATTCTCCATTCTTTTCTAAGTTGTCTAATTTATTGATATTGAATATTGGTTCATAGTGGTTTCATAATTTTTTGTATTTCTGTTGTATCATTTGTAATTTCTCCTCTTACAGTTTGATTTTGTTTGAGTCCTCTTTTTTTTAAGATTAGTCTAACCAAGGATTTGCCAATTTTATCTGTTTAAAGAACTAGCTCTTGTTTCATTATCTTTTCTATTGTTTTTTAAATGTCTTTCATTTATTTCCCCTCATATCTTTATTATTTCCTTCTTCTAATTTTGAGCTTCATTTATTCTTTTTGTTTCCTTTAGGTGTAAAGTTATATTATTTATTTTGGATTTTTCTTGCTTCTTGAGGTAGGCCTGTATTGCTATGGACTTTCTTCTTTGAACTGCTTTTGCTGCATCCCATGGATTTTGGTATGTTGTTACTCTGCTTTCACTTGTTTCTAGGTATTTTTTCATTTCTTCATTGACCTATTGGTTGTTTGGTACATGTTGTTTATTAATTTCTATGATTTTGTGCTTTGTGGTTGATATTTAGTTTCATAGAATTGTGGTTGGAGAATATGCTTGATATGATACCAGCTTTTCTGAATTTATTCTGAGACTTTGTGACCTAATATCTGATCTGTCTTGGAGAATGTTTTGTGTGCACTTGAAAAGAATGTATATTTTGGTGATTTTTGGGTGGAATACTCTATATATTAAATCCATGGAATCTAATACATGATTTAAATTTGTTTTCTTTCTGATTATTTTTTTCTGGGTGATCTATCCATTGATGTAAGTAGGGTGGTAAAGTCCTCTGCTATTATTGTTTGCTTTCAATTTCTCCTTTAGGTTTGTTAATATTTGAGTTGTATATATTAGTCCTCCTCTACTAGATGCATATACATTTATAAATGTTTTACCTTTTTCCTGGATTGACATCTTTATCGTTATGTTTGCTCTTCTTTGTCTTTTATAGTCTTTGTTTTAAAATCTTCTTTCTCTGATATGAGTGTGAGTGAAGAGTGAGTGAAGTCGCTCAGTCGTGTCCGACTCTTTGAGACCCCATGGACTGTTGCCTACCAGGCTCCTCTGTCCATGAGATTCTCCAGGCAAAAATACTGGAGTGGGTTGCCATTTCCTTCTCCAGGGGATATGAGTGTAGCTAGTCCAACTTTCTTTTCATTTATGTCTGCATTGAAATTTTTTCAATTTCTTCACTTTCAGACTGTGTGTATCCTTCCTCCTGAAGTGAGTCTTGTGTAGACAGCATGTAGATACGTCTTTTTTAATTTTCCTCTTTAAATTCAAACAGTCCCTCAGTGTCTTTTAATTGGCTGTTCTAGTCCATATACATTTGAAGTAGTTCTTGATAAATACGTACTTACTGTCAGTTTGTTAATTTTTTCCTCGTGGTTTTGTAGTTCCTCTCTGTTCCTTTCTTCTCTTTTCCTCTTTCTTTGTGTTTTGGTAGTTTTCTTCAGTGTTATATTTACATTTCTTTCCATTTTCTTCTGTGTATTTACTACAAGTTTTTTTCCCAGTGGTTGTTATGAGATTCACATAGAACTGTTTATATAAGTAGTAGCCTGTTTTAAACTGGTAGCATCTTAAATTCCAAAGCTTTATCTAACAAAATAAGGTTTTTCTCAATGTTTTATGCTTTTAATGACATATATTGTCTCTTAATGCAGCCGTTGTTATTGGAATTTAATTTAAATTTGCTACTTTTTGTCTTTAAACTATCATGTTTGCTTTATAGGTGATTGATACACTACCTCTTTTCCAATAATATTTTTTACTTGTGTATGTTTTCTTATTATTAATTAGTTCTTTTTCTTTTCAGTTTAAGAAACCTCTTCAGTATTTCTTATAGGGCCAGTTTAGTTGTGATGAACCTCTTTAAGCTTGTGTTTATCTGGGAAACTCTTTATCCTTTCTTCAATTCTGAATGATATACTTGCTAGATGGAGAATTTTTGGTTGAAAGTTTTTTCCTTTGTAACACTCTGAATACGTTATGCCACTTACTCTTGGCCTGTAAAGTTTCTACTGAAAAATCTGATTATTTTATGGGATTTACTTTGTAGGTAATAAGTTGGTTTTCTCTTGTTTTTAGGACTCTCTCTTTATCCTTAACTTATATCATTTTAATTATGACATGTCTTGGTATATGTTTGTTAGAGTTAATCTTTATTGGAACTCTCTGGAATTCCTGGACCTGGATGTCTTGTTTCCTTCCACAGATTAGAGAAATTTTTAGCTATATTTCTTCAGATGATTTTTCGGGCCCTTTTTCTCTCTCTCCTTCTGGGATCTATGTAATGCAAATGTTATTTTGCTTTATGCTGTCTCAGTGGTTTCTTAAGTTAATTCCACGTTTTTTGATTCATTTTGCTTCTCGGTCTAGATAAGTTCAGCTGTTTTGTCTTGCAGCTCACTGATTCAGTCTTTGACCACATCCAGTCTACCACTGAACTCCTCTAGTATATATATGTTTTTAATTCAGTTATAATTTATTTGGTACTTTCCTATATTTCTGTCTCTATGTTAATCCATTCTCCTCCTGAGTTCGGTGAGCATCTTTATGGCTAGAAGCAACAGGAAATGGGTTATTAGAGATTGCTAGATTAAGAACATAAAAATACTTTTCAGTGGCACAGAGGCAGGAGAAAATATCATAGAAATATTTTTTAAAAGTTAGTAACTAAGAGCTATTGATAAATCTTAATTGTATCACTAGGCTCTTAATGTATATAGCATAGTAAAAGCCGTATGTCAGAGTTAGAATAAACATTAATGAGTCTCTTATCCACTATTTCTGAGCCTTTTGTCTTTTTTACACATCATATGGGTAGATATAACTCAAATATGGTATGAGTGACTCTAGTAAGAACTCATGCTAAGGTGGTGGTTTAATTGCTAAGTCGTGTCTGACTCTTGTGACCCCATGGACTGTAGCCTGCCAGGCTCCTCCGTCCATGAGATTCTCCAGGAGAGAATACTGGAGTGGGTTGCCATTTGCTTCTCTAGGAGATCTTCCCGATCTAGGAATCGAACCTGGGTCTCCTGCATTACAGGCAGATTCTTTACGAACTGAGCTACAAGGGAAGCTCCCATTCGGAAAAGTCAGAAATACTGTGAAAATTGTCCAAATGTGACACAAAGACATGAAGTGAGCAGATGCTGTTAGAGAAAGGGCGCCAAAGACTTGCTCTTTGTAGGGATGCCACAAACTTCCAATTTGTAATAAAAAAAAAAAAAAAATACTGGTGAAGTGCAACAAAACAAGGAATGCCTGTACAGATGTCAAATTATAATGCTTCACACTTGAAACTTTTAATAACAACAACAACAAAAACGATTCAGGGACGACAAAGAAAAACTTGAATTGGAAAAAGATTTAGGCCACATTTATTTAATCCAAGTATTAACTATAACTG
The DNA here is from genome assembly GCF_032452875.1 of Bos javanicus. Taxonomy (NCBI): domain Eukaryota; kingdom Metazoa; phylum Chordata; class Mammalia; order Artiodactyla; family Bovidae; genus Bos; species Bos javanicus. The sequence goes on along the minus strand of NC_083874.1, from coordinate 29,824,418 downwards.
ACTAAAGTATTTCTCATGCTCTCCCTAATATTCAAAGTTGTATAGCCTTACTTCTATTCTTATTAACCATGAGCTTCATTTTGGAGCTCTTTGGAATTAAGCAGTGTTGAACTGACACTTGAAAAACAGGAGTTAGGGACAGTGACCCTCTGCACAGTGAAAAATCCACATGCAACTCATGGTCGGCCCTCCACATACATGTTTTGGATCCTCTGTGTCTGTGGTTCCACATCCTCCCATTCAACCAACCTTAACTCATGCTATAATGATTCTTTTGGCAGGGGAAAATGTGTGTGTGTGTCTGGTGTGTGGTGCAGGGTGATGATACATACACATAGTGTATGCGTATGTATGGGAGTGTATCTTTACCCATGGGAGTGTATGAGAATCTCTGTTTTTGAGGAGGGGACCATGTATGAAGTTTGACTGTGTCTCCTTCCTCTGTGCCTATCATGACTATATTTTGTTACCTTCCTATCTTCAGCTGTCCTAACACCTCCCTTACGTTTGTTCACATTTCAGGAAAAATTGGTCTTTTCTAAACTATTGATATTATAGATAAACTGAAGTCTACTTGAGAGATTGAATAGTTAGTATTAAGACAGACTAAGAGCCTAATTATCTTGGCTTCCAGTCCAGTGTTTTATTTTGCCATGCAGTACTAACTATGCAAAATGATAGAATAAACAGTAAGAGTGAAATTGCATTCCTCATGCTCTTTATTTTAAAAGAATGGGGGAAGGTTTTAGTATATTTTAGAAAGATTTTTCCCTTCCAAAGTCATTACACAAAACAGAAAACACTTGTAAGTAAAACTGAGGCATTTAAGATGGAAGTTGTTCATTTCCTCAAAACAAATAGATAGATGCAGTATTAAAATAAAATGATCACCTATTATATGTTAATTTTTTGGGAGTCTTAGTTCTAAAAATGAAGTATATGAGAGAGGTTCAAGAGGGAAAGGACATAATGTATATCTGTATCTGATTCATGTTGATGTATGGCAGAAACCAGTACAATATTGTAAAGCAGTTATCCTCCAGTTAAAAACAAATAAATTAAAAAAAATACATGAAAAAGTAAAAGTAAAGTACATTTGATTTCTGTGCATGTAGGCTTTATATTTGGAGTTTGTATTATTTTGTGTTCTTTCATAATGAATTATTTAGTAATTAGTGATATTAGACTTTATTGTCTTCTCCCAGTTTCTATGGAGTACAGGCATAGTTTAGCTTTGTCCTTTTTTGAGAGTCTTTCTAGGTTTAGATCAAGGTGTAAGCCTGGACTGCAGTCTTTTCTGAGGCTCAGAGTCCTCTTACAGGTTCATTGGTATTTTCAAAATTGACTTTTTCAGGGCTGTGGGATGAAGCTCTCAGTTCCTAGAGCCTGCCCACCATTCTCTGGCATGTGGCCATCTTGTGCAACATGGTAGTTTTTTTTTAACGTTAACAGAACTGCTCTGCTGCTTTTGAATATTTCTGACTTCTAGAATGGCTTTTTTAAATGTCTTGCCTGATTAGGTCAGGCACATCGGAATAATCTCCCTTTTGATGTTAAACTCCAGTGACACGGGCCTTAACTATGTTACCTTTGCCATATAATACAGCCTAATGATTAGAGGAAAATCTGGGAATCTTGCCCACAATTGGAGGAGAAGGATTATACACCAGAGGGATGTGTATACCAGAGGATGGGAATCTTGGGGTTGATCTTAACATTATGCCTACCACAAGGTTATCAAAGAGTGCAGTGGCTCCTTTTTTTCAGTACAAATTAGAGCTTTCCTGTGTGCCAGGCATTTCTGTAGGCCCTGGAAATAATAAGGCTCAAATGCACAGCTCCTTTCTGTGGTGAAGTGGAGACCAGCAGTGAAGCGGTGTTTATAATGTAGTTCAGCGGTGCAGGTGGAGCAGAGGTGGACCCCGGCTCCCTGTGGTTCACGAGGGAGGAGGCTGGGTCAAGAAAAGTTTGTACAGAAAAAGTAAAATGCCTGCTACAGTTCTTAAAACTACAGAATGTTTAAAAAATTGTGTATTGATTTTCTAGGAAACAAAGTTTGATATTTAAGATGAGGAAGTTATTAAAGTCCTTCTTCTTTCCCCTAGATGGTATACCTCAAGTTTACTATTTTGGCCCTTGTGGTAAATACAACGCTATGGTGCTGGAACTACTGGGACCTAGTTTGGAAGATTTGTTTGATTTGTGTGACAGAACATTTTCTCTTAAAACGGTTCTCATGATAGCTATCCAACTGGTAAGTAAAGCAGGATGTTTTGAAGCTGCTTGAACAATTGTATGGTTCCGTTTGGTTACTAAGTTACATTAAAAGTTAAAAGTTCTGCAACATTGTCATCCACAGCATTCAACCTAATAAAAAATATGTCTACTTTTCATATCATTGTCTTGTTAGGATGAAAGTAGCTTAAAATAACTGATTCAGATATAATTTTTTGTATGAAAAAATTAGTATCTTACTGCTTTAAGATCACAATGCTTAGTTTGAGAATTAAGTTGTTTCCAGCACTCTTTTCATGTCAAAAATGAATGCTTAGGGAGCTTCAAAAGGGAGGAGATATATGTATACCTATGGCTGATTCATGTTGAGGTTTGACAGAAAAGAACAAAATTCTGTAAAGCAATTATCCTTCAATAAAACAATAAATTAAAAAAGAATGAAAATAGCAAACATAGGTGACGATACAGAGAAAAGAGAATCCTCAAACATTGATGGTAGTAATGTAAATTGGTATAGCCACTGTGGAAAACAGTATGGAGATTTCTCAATAAAACTAAAAAAAGGTCTACCATATGGGGGGGGAAAAATGAATACTTAGAGAAGAGAACCCTCAGAAACACATGTTTTTAATCTCAGTAAATTAATGTAAAATGGCCTAGGAAAAGAAGCAAACTAATGAGGGAGTCTTAGACATCATTTAAATTTCAGGGAGCCTGTGGGGAAGTAACTTAGAGGGTAATTTTTAAGGAAGTTTCTAAACAAATGTTATTAATAAGTATATTTTGCAGAAGTCTTAGAATTGTTTTTATCTGTTGGTTTTTTTCACTTCTGCAGATTTACCCTGTAGAAGTATTCAGGTGTACTTAAAGCTTTTTGTCCAGAGATGTCCATAATAAAGTGGGACACAACCCAGATGCACAGAAATAAGTTAGTTGAGTAAATTATTAATAACAATAAGATAATATATAGTCATTAAAAAGTGTTTATTAAAAGAATATTTCATGACCTGAAAAATGCTCATAACACATTGTTAATGAAAAGTGTAGGTCACAGAATGTTATATATATATATATATGACCCAAAATTTGTTAACAAACTAAAATGGCTTGAGTGACTGTGTTCACTTACGTTGTATTGTGACCATGATTATTACTGAATGAAGCACTTTTATTTACTTATCTGTAATGTTTTATTTTGTGACAGTTTATACAATGAATATTGAGTAACTGTAAAGCAAGGAATAAAAATGTATTATATTATTATTAGAGTTGTATTCCAAAGTTTTCTAGTTTCGATATCTTTTTAAATGTTTAATACGTAAGAAAAGTAAACAAGTTATGAAAAAGAAAAATATGACCGAAGGGTACTCTGTTAGCTGTTTTTAACAGTTGGACTCTCTAAGTTTCTTTAGTGTAATTGTAAAAGGTTTTCCATTATTGACCTGAAAAGGAAAAATAAATTGCAGTTTTCCGAATATATCTGTTTATATTTTTAAGATTTTGTATTGGTAAATCTGTTTGATTGTATAAGGTGGCATCATCTGAAAGTTTTGATCAAATCAGTCTTCCTGATATGAAAGGAATTCATAAAATTCAAGCACTTCCATTTATAAGTGCCCAAAATAGAAAAAGCTGAGATTTTTAATCATAATTGAACATGTTTTTGAGAAACTATGGAGTGATAGCATGTTGCTTTTAAGGGGATAAAACAATTTGTTTTTTTTTTTTTTTCCTTCTTTACATTGTTTTCATTGTGAAAATTGTCTTGCTGCTCTCATCCTATTTTATGCTAGTCAAGCCTAAAATAAAATTTATCTTTTTTTTTTTTTTCTTTTTTGCATCAAGATTTCTCGCATGGAATATGTCCATTCAAAGAACTTGATATACAGAGATGTAAAACCTGAGAACTTCTTAATAGGCCGGCCGGGAAACAAAACCCAGCAAGTTATTCATATTATAGATTTTGGTTTGGCAAAGGAATATATTGATCCAGAAACAAAGAAACACATACCATACAGAGAACACAAGAGCCTTACAGGAACAGCTAGATATATGAGCATAAACACACATTTAGGGAAAGGTATGTGTACCTTTTGTAAGTATGGATGTTTGAACTCAGTATGCTGACAGTGTGAGTTTTTATCTCTTATTATGGTTCAGTTTTTGCAGGTTACAGTTGCTTCTATTGTAATTTTTATTTATCTCATCTAGAGTGTACTTTCATTTGTATTTGATAAGTCTTTTAAAGTAACTTGTTTAAAATAAATGGATGACAGATATCCTTATATTCACTGTATCTTTCTTTTTTGGTAACTTGAAATATTCAACTTTGATACACTTAGGGTGATCCATTTGATTATTTCTGTTAAAAGAATGTCAAAAAATACTTAATTTTAACTGAATTTAATGTGTATAAAGATTATGGATTGAGACTTTAGCTCTCTGATACAGCTAGCCAGGGAGATAGCAACCTGCCTAATACATTGAATACTGAGAATACGTATCTTAGAGGTAACTGTTTACTTTGTACTATAATTTAACCTTTTAAAGAACGTCCCTTATTTGTATAAAGGATAAAATAATATCAACTGCACAGAATTTCTTACAGCTTTTTCTCCCCTTGGTTCAAGTTCCAGTTCAGGATCACATATTTCATCTTTTTGTCGTTAATCTCTTTAGTCTCTCTTCATCTGGGCCAGTTCCTTGCCTTTCTTTATGGTTCATGACCTTGATATTTTTTGGAGTGCAGGCTCTCTTGTAAAATGTCCTGTATTTGAGGCTGTCTCATATTTCTTCATGATTATATTTGGGTATGCAGTTTAAGCACACATATCATAGAAGTGATATGATCTCAGTGCATCACGTCAGAAGGGACATGATGTCACCTTGGTTCCAAGTGGCTTTGATCACTTGCCTCGGCTAGTGACTTCTAAGTTTCTCCACTTAACAGTTTCTTATTTTTCCTTTGTATTCAGAAAACATTTTCTAAGGTGAGTTTTGAGATTTTGTAAATAGGTTTGTTTCTCATCAAATTTATACCCACTAGATTATTTTCTGACTCCTTTCTGATTCCTTATGTATTCTAGTTTACATTCTAACGTAGGCAAAAGCTGTCCCTTCTTCCCTTGTTTGTTAACTTATATAAGCATGGACTCATGGATTCTGATATAATTGGATGCATTATAGTCCATTACTATCATTATTTATATCATCATTTATTTTGAAGTGCAGATTGTCCCATATTTGGCTTCTGGTTGCTCTGTCATGCTGGCTCTGCTGTTCTTTGGCATGTTCTCATGACTCTTGGAAAACTTCTTTCCTTTCTTATGCAGTATGTTGTTCCAGGCTCATGTTATAGCTTTTCTACTCTAGCCTAGATACATTTTCTAAGCAGCCCTGGGTCCTTTTATTGAATAATAAACATACACAAATAATAAAACTAGGAAATATGTGTAGGTGTGTCTGTTTTGATTTCTATCAGCAGCAAGTGGGAGTTCTGTTTGTTTCACCTTCTTGACAACATTTGGTATTGTCTGTCTTTTTCATCCTAGCCATTCTAGTGAATATCTGTTGTGCTATTTTATTTTACTGTGACTAATGGTTGTGAGCACTTTTCATGTGCTTATTGACCATTTGCATATCTTCTTTTGTGGTGTGCACATTGTTTCATTGTTTACTTTTAGGAGTTTTTTATATATTCCGGATGTGAGTCTTTTGGCAAATGTATGCCCTGTGAACATTTTCTTCTAATCTGTGGCTTGTCTATTCATTTTCCTAGTGTTGACAATTGATGAACAAAAGTTGTAAATACTTATGAAGTCTAATTTATCAATTTTTTCTGATTACTACTTTTTAAATCCTAAGGAATCTTTGCCCTTTAATAATGAGAATATTTTGTATGCCACCTAGAATTCATTTTTTGTGTGGTGTGAGATAGGCTTGAGGTATTCTTTTTATGATATTCTTTCCCATTGGATTACTTTTGTGTGTTTCTGAAGAAAATTGGTTCTAGGTTGTGTTTACAATAGTTTATTCTTAAGTCTTAAACCTTGGTCAGGTTTAACTTAAGTTTCTGCTTTTAGATTTTACATCTACCATGTTACTCACAGAGAGGAGAGACAGGAATGTAAATTGATCAGTATTTATCCACTATCACTGCTCAATGTTCCTTAAAATACAATCACAATTTGTCTAGAGCCTTAGAAGTCATCTAATCCAACCTCTAGCTTAGGTCTTAGCTTCTTCTTTAACCATTCTCTCCAGACCTGTCTGCTATCCACGGTTGTTCCCTGCTTCTGCCTCTCAGCCGAAATAGCACATGGCATCTTCCCTGACAGCTTACCTGATAGTAGACTCTTGATATTTTTTTTTTTCAGGTTTTTGCCTTTTTTTTTTTAGTATATGTGCTGCCGAAGCGAGCACTTTGCCTTTTTTTTAAAGTCAGTAGTATTTATATTTCAGGTGGTATTTGTGTGAGTGCCTTTTAATAACAGACTTTTCCTGATAGATTTTAAAACATGCTTGGGTAGATACACAGCTTTCAGGGTTGTGTCTTCTGTTAAAACCAGGCACATCTATGTTTATATGAACAGTGTCTGAGAAATTTTCATTTCATGGTAGTTGTTAAGACTATTTTATAACAACTAACAAAGGTTCGCTTTATTATGAGACATGAAGTCATGACTTCCTTCTGGCCTGGTGTTCTTTATCTGAACAATGGTAAATGTAACAGGATTCTATTTGTAGAAATGGCAAAGTGGTCTGATATGTTTTTCCTTGTTAGAAAAGCCTTCAGAGCTTGGGAAATGGCATTTAACTATTGTAATAATCTCTTTTTTACTCTTCTTTCAGGAAGCAAACACAAAATTATTTATTTGGCAAGTTCTGCAAAGAACAAAAGCTTTAAACCTTACTTTCTCTCATTTGTAAAAGCTCTTATTCTCAGTTTTGATGTAGAATTTTGGAATGGATGGTAAAAATAGAAAATTTGTTTGACAGGTTATATGAGTTCCGTTTTTTTAAAATTAAGAATGAGCTAATGTAGAGTGAGTTTGAGTGCTAGAGTTAAAGCATTCTATATGTTTGAGAGGCTGTGAACAGGCAATAGTTAGTGGTGTTTTGAGTTTAGAGCACTTGGCTTTGTGAGGAATCAGGAAGAGATTAAGGACAGTGAAAAAGTGACCTTCCCAACTAAGGGAAAAAGTTGTCCCTTAATATAATATGGAGGAATAGTGTTAAGATCACATTATAGAATTTAGTATCTTTATTTCTGTGGTGTATGTATGTCTATTGATCTTAATTAGAAGATTTATGTCTAGAAGGAAGATATAGTGATTCATTTGTATAATATTTTTCTTGTACTTGCAGCAGTCACTGATCAAGATGAAATCTCAATGAAGCTGCATGTGACAAATGTTGATTTCTTTGGTTTGCTTTAATGGACGCATTCTTTAGTACTATCAGGTTGAATTATTTTTAATTGCATCTCATCAAGTATCTTCTTTTTAATAGTTTTTAAAGACTTTTTTTTTCTCAAGTGCTTTGAGCCTCATTTTATAATCTTTCTTTGGATTACTTTTTTTCTTTTTTGTCTTATTGGAGTCATTTGAAATTAAGTAAATACTATGTATTTCTCGTTAGCAAGTGTCTTGAAATAAACTTGTCTTTTATTTTTAACTGTTATTGAGTATTCATGAGTAAAAAGACTAGGATTTGAGGAATAAGTTGCCAGTTGCTTTGTAATTGTTAAGAAGAATCTGTGTTCCAAAGAAGAATGGTATTTTAATTCCCTCAGTGGAAAGTGCTCAGAATGGGAGAGAAGCAATCACAGAATTATGGTGTTATAAAAATCATAATTTTTTCATTCTGTGATGTGATGCATATGATTTCCAGCTAATTGCCCCAAATCCTGAGACCTACTCCTGAAGCCTCTCCAAACAGCTTTTTAACAGTTTAAAAGCTCGCATTTTCATTTTTCAGTTACATTTTAACAGTTTATACTGCACAATTCCTTGCTTTTTGAAACAAAGTATAATAAACCTAATTGGTGTTTTCTTGATATTTCAGTGTCATAATTTTTTTATGATTGTTGTTCTAAAGTGATACCCTCAAGGCCACTTGGAGAGTGTTAGGATGTATATTTAAATAAGTTTAGAAAAAGTGCATTTAAATAGTTCTGTATTTTTAAAAAATAACATTAATTTTTAGAGCAGTTTTAAATTCATAGCAAAATTAGGCACAAAGTACAGAGGTTTCCTTTTTACCCTGTCCCCGCATGTGCTCACTGTAATACGATGACACCAAAGTGGTACGTTTTTGATAGTGGATGAATCCACACGGATGCATCGTTATTGCCAAGAGTCTGTAGTTTACTTTGGGGTTCACTCTTGGTGTTGTGTATTATGTGGGTTTGGACAAATTTATAATGACATGTATCTACCTGTAGTATCCTAGACGTTAGTTTCACTTTCTAAGCATCCTCTATGCTTCACTTAATCCCTTCCTCTCTCCAGCCCCTGACAACCACTGGTCTTTTTCTTGTCTCCATAGTTCTGCTTTTTCCAGACTCCATATAGTTGGAATCATACAGTATGTAACCTTTTCAGATTGGCTTCTTTCACTTAGTAATACGTAGTTACATTTCCTTCATGTTTTTTCTTGGCTTGATAACTCATTTCACTTAGTATTGAATAATTTTCCATTGGAGATAACACAGATTATTTATCCATTCATCTACTGAAGGACCTCTTCATTGCTTTCAAGTTTTAGCAATTATGACTAAAACTGCTGTACACATCCTTGTGTAGTTTTTGTATGACATAAGGTTTTCAGCTCCTTTGTGTAAATATAAAAAAGCTCAGTTGCTTCAACATGTGGTTTGAGTATGTTTAGTTTTGTAAGAAACCCCCAAATTGTCTTCCAAAGTGACTACCATTTTGTATTCCAGCTACCAATGAATGAGAATTCTTATTGCTCTGCATTCTCACTAGCATTTGATATTGTTAGTGTTCTGGATTTATACCAAATAGGTCTGTAGTGTTATCTTGTTTTAATTTGCATTTCCTGATGCCATGTGATGTGGAGCATCTTTTCATATGCTTATTTGTCATCTGTGTATCTTCTTTGTTGAGGTGTCTGTTAAGGTCTTTGGCCCATTTTAATCAATGTGGTTATTTTCTTATTGTTGAATTTTAAGGGTTGTTTGTCTCTTTTGGATAACAGTTTTTTATGAGATGTGTCTTTTGCAAATATTTTCTCCCAGTCTATGGCTTATCTTTTTATTCTCTTGATGGTATTTTTTGTAGAGCAGAAGTTTTAATTTTAATGAAGTCCAGTTTATCAGTTATTTCTTTCATGTATTGTGCTTATAGTATTACATCTTAAAACTCATCACCAAACCCAAGGTCATCTAGATTTTCTCCTGTGTTATCTTCTAAGAACTTTGTAACTTTGTGTTTCCTGTTTAGGTCTCTTATCTATTTTAGTTAATTTGAATAGTGAACAGTGTAAGTTCTGTGTCTAGATTCATTTTTCTACATATGAATGTTCAGCTGTCTTAGCACCATTTGTTAAAAAGACTTGTCTTTGCTCCGTTGTATTGCCTTTGCTTCTTTGTTGAAGGTCAGTTGACTGTTAATGAGAGTCTGTTCCTGGGCGCTCTATTCTGTTCATTGATCTATTTGTCTGTTCCTTAGCCACTACCATGCAGTAGGTCTTGAAGCAGTGTTTTTTTTTTTAAACAGGTTTTTATCCCATCAACTATATGTTTGATTACTTTTTGTTACTGTGTATAGTACAGCTACTGCTGGCAGCACTTTCTCATCTTTTGTTTTGCTTCTTGTAACCTGATAGCCAAACTCATTGGAATTATATCTAAATTAAGATAACTAGATTTTTAAGAGGACTTTTTGAGGAATCAGATTTATGCATATTTTGAGTTCCATTGCTCAGAAAACATATTTTTTCTTTCTGAGTTTTTGGTATTTCTAGATAAGGTATTTGGATTAGTGGGTTGTTGCTGAGAATTGTCTTGCATAATTATGCTTATTCTTTTTCTTTTGAGTTTGTGTTTTCATTTCTAAGAAACTCAGTTATGTGATTTTGAAAAATGTGAATAAGCTCAGTGAATCTTGTGAAAGAGTTTTTTTTTTTTTTTTTTTTATGAGATGCCAAGGAAAAATAACTTTAATCCTTTTAGAAGGAAATATAAAGTGAAACTTTATTTGCTTGTAGTGATTTTTGTTTTTATATTTTGGTTACATATAAAGGATAAACTTTCTTTGGTGAGAATTTTTGTTGTTCAGCTCTCTTGTCATGCTTGTATTTAGTTTAACTAACATGTTTTTAGCCTCATTTTTTATTTTTGCAGGGAAATGCAGTAATAAATTTACTTTTAAAAATATACGTGGATATATTAGAGGGTTTCCTACCTTTTAGTGGGACTTTTGATATTTTGGGGTGGTATTTTTCTGTTGAAAATTGAATAGAAATTCAGTGGCAGTGGAAACAATGCTAGGTAATAAGTCAGTTTTAAAAAGAGGAAAATAATGTTGAGTTGCATGAGTAGAATTTTTAAATAGAAAAGCATTGTAGAGATTTGTAATAAGCGTTTAATTAATTGATTGACTCTACCTTGTTTTCTCGGAGAAGGCAATGGCACCCCACTCTAGTACTCTTGCCTGGAAAATCCCATGGGCGGAGGAGCCTGGTAGGCTGCAGTCCATGGGGTCACTAAGAGTCGGACACGACTGAGCGACTTCACTTTCACTTTTCACTTTCACGCATTGGAGAAGGAAATGGCAACCCACTCCAATGTTCTTGCCTTGAGAATCTCAGGGACGGGGGAGCCTGGTGGGCTGCCGTCTATGGGGTCGCACAGAGTCGGACACGACTGAAGCGATTTAGCAGCAGCAACCTTGTTTTCTGAAATGAAAAAAAGTACAGACACATGATCTGAAATTCTGCATAGGTTTGAGCTAGTCACAATTATTCTGAGCCTTAATTTCTTTATTGGGGGATAACTGACACTTTGAGTATAACTGTAGTTTTAAAAGATCATCTGTATGAAGCACTGACACACACTGGGCTTGTAGTATGTGTTGGTTGTGTTACTTTATGTGATACATATATTCCCGAAGAGCAGAATTTTAATTTGACTCTTTACATAACCTTTAAATTTATTGGAGAACCTATTTAACACATTATTCACTGGGAGATTTTTGCAGAAACTAACAGCTGTGGCCAGTGATTTGTTAGTTAAGTGAATATTGAAACTCTCTGGTCAATAATGTTCAGGTTACAAAAGATGTATTAATATTAATAATGTCTCTGGCCAATAAGTTGTTAAAATAACAATAAGTTATAGTTATTCTATTGTAAAGAAAATTGTCACTTTTTAATGTTTTAATTGCTCAAAGCAAGAGTTCCTATAGTAAAGATTCTGCCTTTGACAAAAACATACATTTTCAAATGATCCTTTGTAGTGAACTAATTTAAAGATTGTGAACAAGATTTAATATGGGCCAAATTACCTTTGGGAGATTTTTTTTCATCTAACTCAACTGTTAAAGACCAGAGGAGGTATTCTTTAGTTACTGTGTTTCAAAAAGAAAGCCCTCTTCATGACTTCTGTTACTGCACAGTGAAATTTATTTTCAAATTTGTCAGTTGGTGATAAAACAGAAAGGAATTATCAGAGGAAGAAATATTTCAGACCAAGTTTTGGTAATAGGCTTATTTTAATAGCTCCTATTTATGGTTTGAATTTTTAAATACTCTGTAGGTTATAAGACTGTTCTGTGAGATAAGCATGTAGGCAAGATCGCCTTATGATCTTGACTTCTTCTCACTGTGATAACTAAACCTCCTCTTGGATTGAATTCAGTGGAGAATTGCCTTTATGACCAGTTCTTCTTAATAAAAATCCTACTGTAGGGCTCAGTATACTTGTCCCTTGGTATCCACAAATTGGTTCCAGGACCCTGAGGATGCCAAAACCCAAGGATGCTCAGCCCTTAATATAAAATTGCATAGTATTTGCATATAACCTACACACATTCTCCCATATACTTTAAATCATCTCTTGATTATTTATAATAACTAATACAATGTAAATACTTTGTAATAGTTGCCAACCCTTGGCAAGTTCAAGTTTTGCTTTTTGGAACTTTCTGGAATTATTTTTTACAGATATTTCAGTCCATAGTTGGTTGAATCCACAGAGGCAGAACCCATGAATATGGTGGGCCCACTGTATTTATATACATTTAGCATTTAGTCTTGAAAACCATATACTATAATTACTACAATCAGTACTACAAGGTATTGCTTGTATTTTGATAAATTGATCCCCACATTTCATGTTTTCTGATGCTATTGGAAATTTTATTACTGTTCACATTCATTTTCCAATTGTTCATTTCTAGAATAGGAATACAATTAATTTTTATATACTGACCTTGTATCATATATCCTTGCTAAAACTCATTTACTAGTCCTAACACTTTTTTTTTTTTTGTGGATTAGGATTCGGATTTTCTACATATGCAGTCATATTGTCTGCAAAGAAAAATAGTTTCACTTCGTCAGTTACAATCTGAATATCTTTTAATTTTTTCTCTTTCTTTTGTTGTACTGACAGGAACTTCTAGTACAATATTGAATAGAAAATGTGAGTGAACATCCTTGCTTTGTTCTGGATCTTAGGGATGCCTTTTACTTACATAAGAATTTTTGTTTTTTTCATAGAAGTCCTTTTGCAATGTGAAGAAGTTTCCTTCTCTTTTTATTTGAGAGGTGTTTTTTTTTTAATCATAAATGCATGTTAGCTTTTCTCAAATACTTTTTCTATATTTTTTGAGATGTTCTTATGATTCATATCTTCTTTTAATTTTGGAGAATTATATCAATTGATTTTTGAAAGTTAAACCAAACTTCAAGTCATAGGATGACCCCTACTTCATCATGGTTTACTTTTTTTTTAAGGATTTTACATCTGTGTTAATGAGAGATATTTCCTGTAGTTTTCTTTGCTTGTAATGCCTTTGTCTGGCTTTGGTAACAGGGTAGTGAATCAAGTTGGGAGGGGTTTCCTTCTCTTCTGTTTTCTGAAAGAGTTTGTGTAGAAATGGTATTGTTCCTTAAATGTTTAATAGAATTTACTAGATCATTTCTGGGCCCATAGTTATATTTGGAGATTATAAATTACATTTTGTTTAACTAATATAAAGTTGTCTTCTTCTTGAGGTAATTTTGGTAATTTATAGCTTTCAAATACTTGTCCATTTCATCTAAGTTGTTGAATGTATTGGCTTAATGTTAGTTTGTAACATTCCTTTATCATCCTTTTACTGTCTGTAGGATCTGTCCTGATGCCCCCAGATAATAGTAATTTGTGTTCTTTCCTTTATCCTAATGAGAGGATTAATTTTATTGAACTTTTCAAATAACCAGCTTTTGATTTCAATATTTTTCTCTACTGATTGTCCATTTTGTCATTATTGGTTTTCTAATTTATCATTATTTTTTCCTTTCTTTTACTTATTTTGGGTGGTGTTGGTATAGACATAGATAATTGAATCATAATACAGTTCTGAAATAGACCCATACATGGATGCTTAATTGATTTTTGCTGCCAAGTCTGCTGCTAAGTCGATTCAGTCATGTCCGACTCTGTGCGACCCTATAGGCGGCAGCCCACCAGGCTCCCCCGTCCCTGGGATTCTCCAGGCAAGAACACTGGAGTGGGTTGCCATTTCCTTCTCCAATGCATGAAAGTGAAAAGTGAAAGTGAAGGCGCGCAGTCGTGTCTGACTCTTTGTAACCCCATGGACTGCAGCCTACCAGGCTCCTCCGTCCATGGGATTTTCCAGGCAAGAGTACTAGAGTGGGGTGCCATTGCCTTCTCCAATTGATTTTTGAGGATAGTGCAAAAGATACCCAAGGGGAAAAGACAGCCTTCTCAAGAAACTTTGTGAGAATAACTAGGCATCAGTATTGAAAAAATGAATCTAAACCCTTACAACAAAAGAAAACAGGAGAAAAAGACTTCAAATGATTCATAGATTTAAATGTTAGAGCCAAAACTATAGTATTTCTTAAAGGAAAGATAGAAAATCTTTGTGACCTTAGGGGAGTCAAAGATGTTCTAGCTGAGACAAAAAAGCATAAACAATAAAACAACAACAAGGACGTCCAATAAATTTGGTTTCATCTAAATATAAACTGCTGTTCTTTGAAGGATACTGTTAAGCAAATGAAAAAAATATGCTACAGTGTGGGAGGAAGTATTTGCAAAGCTTGTATCTGAAAATGACTTACATCCAAAATACACAAACAACTCTTTAAGATTTATTATAAGACAAATAATATAATTTTTTAAAACATGGGTACAGTGTCACTGGTGCTGCTGCTGCTAAGTCACTTCAGTCGTGTTCGACTCCGTGCGACCCCATAGACGGCAGCCCGCCAGGCTCCCCCATCCCTGGAATTCTCCAGGCAAGAACACTGGAGTGGGTTGCCGTTTCCTTCTCCAATGCAGGAAAGTGAAAAGTGAAAGTGAAGTCGTTCAGTCGTGTCACAACATGTCACAAAAAGATGTGAATGACCAGTAACAACATGAAACAATGTTCAAAATGTTGTCACCAGTGAAACTCAAATCACAGTGAGGTAATACTTCATGGCCATTAGCGTAGCTAAATTTGAAAGATACATACTAAATGATAGGTTCTGGAGCAACTTGAAGTCTCATGTATTGCTCATGGAAACATAAAATGGGACAAACCCTTTGGAAAATAGCGTATACGTTTCTTATAAAGTCAAACCTACACTTGCCATATAACGGAGTAATCCCACTCCTGGATATGTGAGAGAAATGAAAACATGTGTCCGCACAAAGACTTGTGCAAGAATGATCCTAACAGCCTTATTTACAATAACTCAAAACTGGAAGGTCCTCAAAGGTATGTCAGGAGCCGAATAGATAAATGATGTTGGCAATAAAAAGTATTGAGGTACTAATTAATGCTTACAGCAACAGGAGTAAAGCAGAAGAATCTGGACACAACGGTTCATACTGTATGATCCTATGCATGTGAAACTCTATAAAAAATCAAGTCTACTGTAGTGTAACAGAAAACATGTGCCTGGTTGAGGCCAGGGGAGGGGGAGAATAGCAGGCAAGGCGTGAAAGGGAATCTTTTGGAGTGTTGGAAATACTTCTTGATTGTAGTAGTACTTATATGTATGTGTTGTCAATATTTATCAAACTGTACCCTTTAATAAGTGTATTTTATTATATGTAAAATTAGACTTGAGTAAAAGAACTTTGTTTTTAGTGCTTATCAAATCTGGTTATACTTCAGAATCATCTGCTAAACTTTAAGTATACATTCTTCTACTCTGTGTCGTCCCCAGAGAATCAACATCCAGCATTAGGTGTGCTCATCTGACATTCTTAAGAGCTTCAGAGGTGATTCTGATTCTCAGGGGACTTCAGAAATAATATTTTTTTCTTTCCTTGACTTCTCATTCTTTAAGACTCCTCGGGTCTAATAAAGTGAAATTTTAGTTTAAAAAGTCATTACTGGACTTTTTTCATGTTATTCATATCCTGCTTTCATTAATGGGTTTTAGAAGAATTTAAAGTCTATATTACTTATTTTGAAAGCTTGCTTTTTTAAAAATAAAATATGCTTACATTGTTAAAATATGAAATATAAGGAAAAATTCCCATTATATCACGTTTTTGAAATTATGAAGTGAGCTATTGAAATATCCTATCTGGTCCTGCAGTTTCCTACCCCTGATTACTAATGATTTGATGCCTATTCTTCTAGATATTTCCTTATATTTATAGAAAAGAGATATAATCTAGTATTAATAGGGACAAATCTAGTATATTTTTAAATAGTCACTTATATATTTAAGTAGTATGCCTTGATTGCCTGTTTTGTGGCAGCCCTGGGGCACTAGGCCCTGAGGCTATTGAGCCAGAGACCTCTGTTCTCCTGTGATAATGTCAGGTGAGAGGATAGATGTTGATTAAATAAAAGCACATACATATTTATTAAAACTGTAACAAGTGTTTCAGAAGACAATTACAGAATATTCTAAGGTTGCGTAGTAAAAATTAAAACATTTTTGACCCTTTCACTCTAGTTCAGATCTGTCCTTTGAAAGGTTTGCTTTTCCTAAAACATTTAGTACTGCTTGGATAGTCTTCGTGTTCATTTGGATGAAACATCTTGCACATGAACATCCTCTTATTAAACTATTATTATCTCCTCTTACTTTTAGAATTTTTGTATTATTTTAAAATACTAACAAAAATTAAGCATTTAGGTCAAGTGACAAATTGAAAAAAAAAAATTCACTCAGCAAATATTTGTAAGTACCTCTCTGAGTCTTGGTCTGTTATTATATCATTCAGTTATATGCTATACAACCTTTTGTTACTAGAACAATAGAAACTTGAAAATGGCAATTTGTTCTGGTAGCATATTTTTGGTGCTGCCGGAGGAGTTACTACCATTGGAATGTGTCAAACGCAAGTGCTTTTAAAAATATATTTTGCAATATATTAATGGTATTTAATAGTAATGGAGAGTATGGTATGTGGGATGGAATTTTTGTGCTCATTTAAGTTTAGGAAATGGAGGACTAAAGAAAGTTAAACGTTGTTAGTTCTAGGTATTTTCAAAATTTTTAATATGTTATATTGTATATCTTGTAAAGTGGAGCTGTAGTACACAGTGACTCTTGTTTTTCATCATGGAACCCGTTCCTCCTTACCTTATTTGTAGGAATAGATATTAATATTTAGGGAAGGAAAGAAATCTCCAGTAGCATGTAAAGAAATCATAGTGTCATATTTTTTAAATGCATGATAATTTTACTGTAAAACCATTATTGTTTAGGCATGATTAGATTTGTATTTTATATGCTGGACTTTGAGGAATTATCAGGAATTAATTTACATGTAAGGAAAGAATCATTTTTCCATTCTTCCATCCTTTACTGGGAAAGGAACATTAAATTTATGTTTCTCTTATATTTCAGAACAAAGTAGAAGAGATGACTTAGAAGCGTTAGGTCACATGTTCATGTATTTTCTGAGAGGCAGTCTTCCTTGGCAAGGTTTAAAGGTAATTGTTTTTGTGTTTCTTTATTGAGTTTAATAAGTTATTAATTTATTAAGATACTTTCTTCCAAGTATTTAATTTTAAAATTACTTTTCAAGAGTTTTTACTTTCTATTTTAGGCTGACACATTAAAGGAGAGGTATCAGAAAATTGGAGATACAAAACGAGCCACACCAATAGAAGTGTTATGTGAAAATTTTCCAGGTAATGAATAATGCTGTACTGATACATGTGCTTATTATACACAGAAAACTGTAAGTGTTAATTGTCATTACTTAAGTTTATAAGTACTTTTTTCATGCTTAAAAAATATGATTTAAAAGATGTCAGCATTTGATACACAGACCACAGGGGCAATTTATGTGTTTGCTTTGTAAGATGATATTAATGGAAAAAAATCCTTCTTATAGTGTTGGCTAGTACCAGCTAAAATAGTATTTTCTTCAACAGCATACTTTCAATAAGTTGAAATATTTGCTCAGAAATACCAACTGTAAAGTTTTGGTATCCAGTTTTAGTCATTTGAAACTCAGTATCAATCTCAAAGGAGGTATGTGATATATGATGTAGTCTAGTTTTCCAAGTACAGCAAAATCTGCTAACCTTACTGCTTTTAGGCTAATTTTTTATTTTCTGAAGATAGTTTTGTTCTTATGTAGTTTTTTGGCAACTCACATGAAATCAATCAACAAAAATTTACTTAAGATTTCTAAATTAATTAACGGATAAGAGTAATGTGTCTGTAATGTGTTAAAATACCTGTTAGAATATTTTGTTGTTGTTCAGTCCCTAAGTCATGTCCGACTCTGCGACCCGTTGGACCGTAGCATACCAAGCTCCCCTGTTTCCCACTATCTCCTGGAGTTTGTTCAAATTCACGTCCGTTGTGTCAGTGATGCTTTCCAACCATTGCATCCTTTGTGGCCCCCTTTTCCTTTTGCCTTCAATGTTTCCCAGCATCTCGGTCTTTTCCAGTGAGTCGGCTCTTTGGAAATCTGTTAGCCAAATATAGGGCTTTAGGTCCAGTGAATAAACAGGGTTGATTTCCTTTAGAATTGATTGATTAGGTCTTCTTGCAATCCACGGGACTCTCAAAAGTCTTCACCACTGCCACAGTTTGAAAGTATCAGTTCTTTGGCACTTAGCCTTCTTTATGGTCCAACTCTCATATCTGTACACAACTACTGGAAAAACCATAGCTTTGACTGTATGGACCTTTTGTCAGCAAAGTGATGTCTCTTCTTTTTAATATGCTCCTAGGTTTGTTACAGCTTTCCTTCCAAGGAGCAAGTGTCTTTTAATTTCATGGCTGCAGACACTGTCCACAGTAATTCTGGAGCCCAAGAAAATAAAATCTGTCACTGCTTCTACTTTTTCCCCTTCTATTTGACAGGAAGTGATGCAACTGGATGCCATGATGTTATTTTTTTGAATGTTGAGTTTTAAGAGAGCTTTTTCACTCTGATCTTGGACCCTCGTCAATAGACTGTTTAGTTCCTCTTCACTTTGTGCTGTTAGAGTGGTATTATCTACATATCTGAGGTTGTTGATATTTCTCCTGGCAGTCTTGATTCCAGCTTGTGATTCATTCAGCTTAGCATTTGCATAACGTACTCTGCATAGAATTTAAATAAGCAGGGTGACAGTATACAGCCTTGTCATCCTCCTTTCTCAATTTTGAACCAGTCCAGTGTTTCATGTCCAGTTCTAACTGTTGCTTCTTGACCCACATTCAGTTTTCTCAGGAGACAGGTTAAGGTGGTCTGGTATTCCCATCTCTTTAAGAATTTTCCACAGTTTGTTGTGATCTGCACAGGCAAAGGCTAACGCAGAAGTAGATGCTTTTCTGGGAGTCCCTTGCTTTCTCCATGATCCAACAAGTGTTGGCAATTTGATTTCTGGTTCCTCTGCCTTTTCTAAACCCAGCTTGTACTTCTGGAAGTTCTTGGTTCACATACTTCTGAAGCCTTGCTTGAAAGATTTTGAGCATAGCCTTGCTAGCATTCAGTTGGGTATATCTTTCCCTTTATCCCTTGCCTTTTAGTTCTCTGCTTTCCTTAGCTTCCTAATCCTCCTCAGACAACCACTTTGCTTCCTTGCATTTTTTTTCTTTGGGATGGTTTCATTCACTGCCTCCTGTACAGTGTTATACACCTCAATCCATAGTTCTTCAGGCACTCTCTCTAGTAAATCTAATCCCTTGAATCTGTTCTTCGTCTCCACTGTATAATCATAAGGGATTTGTTTTAGGTATAGTGGTTTCCCCTACTTTCTTCAATTTAAGCCTGAATTTTGCAGTAAGAAGCTCATGATCTGAGCCACAGTCAGCTCCAGGTCTTGTTTTTGCTACCTGTATAGAGCTTCTCTATCTTCAGCTGCAGAGAATATAATCAGTCTGATTTTGCTGTTGATCATTTGGTGATGTCCATGTATAGAATCGTCTCTTGTGTTGGAAAAGGTGTTTGCTATGACTAATATGTTCCCTTGACAAAATTCTTTTAACCTTTGCCCTGCTTCATTTTGTATTCCAAGGCCAAACTTGTGTATTATTGTGGATACTTGTGTATTGTTGTGGATAACTCGTGACTTTTTCCTTTTGCATTCCAGTCCCCAAGATTATGAAGGGCTTTCCAAGTGGTGCTAGTGGTAAAGAACCCAGCTGCCAATGTAGTAGACTCGAGAGATGTGGGTTCGATCCCTGGGTTGGGAAGATCCCCTGGAGAAGGAAATGGCAACCCACTCCAGTATTCTTGCCTGAGAAATCCCATGGACAGAGGAGCCTGGCAGGCTCAGTCCTTGGGGTAGACTTGCAAAGAGTCAGACATGACTGAGCACACATACACACAGCCTAATTATGAAAAGGACATCTGTTTTTGGTGTTAGTTCTAGAAGGTGTTATTGGTCTTCATAGAACCAGTCAGCTTCAGCTTCTTCAGTATCAGTGGTTGGAGTATAGACTTAATTAATGAGATGTTGAATGGTTTGCCTTGGAAATAAACCAAGATCATTCTGTCATTTTTGAGATTGTACCCAGGTACTGCATTTTGGACTCTTTGTTGACTATGAGGACTGCTTCATTTCTTCTAAGGGATTCTTGCCCATATAGTTGATATAATGGCCATCTGAATTAAATTCACCCAAATCTTGTCCATTTTAGTTCACTGATTCCTAAAATGTTGATATTCACTCTTGCCATCTCCTTGACCATGTCCAGTTTACCTTGATTCATGGACCTAACATTCCAGGTTCCTATGCAGTATTGGTCTCTATTTTTTTTTTTTTTAATTTATTTAATTGGAGGCTAATTACTTTACAATATTGTGGTGGTTTTTGCCATACATTGACATGAATCAGCCATGGGTATACATGTGTCCCTCCTTCCTGAATCCTCTGCCCCACCTCCCCCTGCACCCCATCTCTCTGGGTTGTCCCAGAGCACCAGCTTTGAGTGCCCTGCTTTATGTATTGAACTTGAACTGGTCATCTGTTTTACATATGGTAATATACATGTTTCAATGCTATTCTCTCAACTTGTCCCACCCTTGCCTTCTCCCACAGAGTCCAAAAGTTTTTTCTTTACACCTGTGTCTCTTTTGCTGTCTTGCATATAGGGTAGTCATTGCCATCTTTCTAAATTTCATATATATGCATTAACATACTGCATATATATGCATTAACATCTGACTTACTTCACCCTATATAATAGGCTCCAGTTTTATCCACTTCATTAGGATTGACTCAAATGTGTCCTTTTTCATAGCTGAGTAATATTCCATTGTGTATATGTACCACAACTTCCTTATCCATTTGTCTGCCGATGGACATCTAGGTTGCTTCAGTGTGCTAGCTACAGTATTGTTCTTTATAGCATCTACTTTACTTTCACCAGCAGACACAACCATAACTGAGCATCATTTTCCACTTTGGCCCAGCTGCTTCATTCTTTCTGGAGCTATTAGTAATTGCCCTCCGCTCTTCCCCAGTAGCATATTGGGCACCTTCAGACTTGGAAGGGTCATCTTCTGGCATCATGTATCTTTCCCTTTTCATATAGTTTATGGGATTCTCCAGGCAAGAATACTGGAGTGGGTTGCAATTTCCTTTTCCATTGGATCACATTTTGTGAGAACTCTTCACTGTGACCCATCTGTCTTGGGTGGCCCAGCATGGCATGGTTCACAGCTTCATTGAGTTACGCAAGCCTCTTCACCGTGACAAGGCTGTGATCCATGAAGGGGGTTGTGATTTATACAGTAACAGTAAATGAGAACCAAACTTGAAGGTAGAAGATGGAGCTTATATTCAGTTCAGTTCAGTTCAGTCGCTCAGTCGTGTCCAATTCTTTGCGACCCCATGAATCTCAGCACATCAGGCCTCCCTGTCCATTACCAACTCCTGGAGTTTACTCAAACTCATGTCCATCGAGTTGGTGATGCCATCCAGCCATCTCATCCTCTGTCGTCCCCTTCTCCTCCTGCCCCCAATCCCTCCCAGCATCAGAGTCTTTTTCAGTGAGTCAACTCTTCGCATGAGGTGGCCAAAGTAGGTTGCTGCAAAAGTAATTGTGATTTCAGACTGTGAATTTAAATCATTATAACCAGGCTCTTTTAATCAAAATAGGAACCATTACAAGACAACCAGGACAAAATAGGAACAAGACCAAGACAACACAGTTTTGCCCACTAGAGAGAAGTTTGTTTATTCCTGAATCCCAGGGACAGGGGAGCCTGGTGGGTGCTGTCTCTGGGGTCGCACAGAGTCAGACACGACTGAAGCGACTTAGCAGCAGCAGCAGCATAAAAATACGTGCTTCCAGGTTCGATGAAGTCTTGGAAAGCATTTTCTGCCTCCTGCTGATTGTGGAAGCATTTTCCCTGCAAAAAGTCATCGAGATGCTTAAAGAAGTGGTTATCAGTTGGCGAGAGGTCAGGTGAATATAGCAGATGAGGCAAAACTTCTTAGCCCAGTTTGTTGACCCATTGAAGCGTTTTTTGTATGATGTGTAGTCAGGCATTGTCATGGAGAAGAATTGGGCCATTGGGCTGCAGGCATTTCAGTTTTCAGTACATCCATTTGTTGAGAATACTTCTCAGATGTAGTGGTTTTGCCAGGGTTCAGAAAGCTATAGTGTAATGGACCAGCCAGCTTCAGACCACCAACCAGTGACAGCTCTTTTTGGTGCAAATTTGGCTTTGAGAAGTGCTTTGAAGCTTCTTCACAGTCCAGCCACTGAGCTGGTTGTCTCTGGTTGTCATATAAAATCCACTTTTCATTGCATGTCACAATTTGATCGAGAAATGGTTTGTTGTTGTAGAAGAAGAGAAGACAGCACTTCAAAACAGTGATTTTTTTGACTTGCGGTTGGCTCATGAGACACCCACTTATTGAGCTTTTTCAGCTTTCCAATTTGCTTCAAATGCTGAATGACTGTAGAATGGTCGACGGTGATGTTTTTGGCAATTTGTCGTGTAAGTTGTAAGAGGATTAGCTTCGATGATGCTCTCAATTGGTTGTTGTCAACCTTCTAATGGCCAGTCACTGGGCTCCTCATCTTCAAGGTTCTTGTCTCCTTTGCAAAACTTCTTGAACCACCACCACAGTGTATGTTTTTGTATTTCCAACGCCAAATGTGTTGTTGATGTTGCAAGATGTCTCCGCTGCTTACGACCCATTTTGAACTTAAATAAGAAAATCACTTGAATTGGCTTTTTGTCTAACATAATTTCTGTAGTCTAAAATATGTATATAATAAAAAGCAAGTAATTAGTCATTAGCAAAAAAATAGTGAGAAATGTGCATTAAAATGATGTATAACCATACTTATTTAAGAATGTATTCCAATATCAAATGGCAATGTTGCTAGATCCTTTGGGTAGAATACCATTTAGCCTAGGTTAAGTATTTGAATCCTCTTTTAGGCAGTTAGTTTGTGTCGCAGATTCTAAAGGACATCCAGCAAACTAGTGCAAATGCTTTCCTATATAAATCAGCTCCCATCAGTTTTAACAGTATGAGCTGAGTATGGTGTTTTGTGATTAAATAATTATGCATTGTTGAAATTTCTATTTCAACCTTCAGTACTAGCCAAGGTTTCTATTAAAAATATTATTTTAAAAAAATTTCAGCCTTTTCTCATGAAATGAAGCAAAAATAATACTTGTTAAATCTCAGGTTTTTCTTTTGTCTCTATTTCCTTTCCTCCTTTTCACCCTTTTAATTTTATTGTTATTAAGTTCATAATATTTTCACTGATAGTAGAATCTTGCTACTTTTTCATGTGTTCTTATAATACTTGTCCTTTTAGATATTTATAATTTTATTAAAATGTATATAGAAAAGTTTAATCAGAGTAATTTTTATTTTCTTTCTAGAAGAAATGGCAACATATCTTCGTTATGTAAGAAGGCTAGATTTTTTTGAAAAACCAGATTATGACTACCTAAGAAAACTTTTTACTGACTTGTTTGATCGAAAAGGATATATGTTTGATTATGAATATGACTGGATTGGTAAACAGTTGGTGAGTACTCCAGGCTGTATAAGAAAAACAAAAGATTATTTGTAGTACTTAGCTTCCTTTTTCATAGTAGAGATCCTCTATTTGAAAAGAGTTGAGAACAAATAATTTTTTATTTTGAAATATAGTTGATTTACAGTATAAGTTTTAGGTGAACATCATAGTGATTTAAAATTTTTATAGATTATACTCCATTTTAAGTTATTACAGAATAATATCTATATTTTTCTGTGCTGTACAGTATATCCTTTTTACTAATTTATTTCATAGATGGCAGTTTGTGTCTCCTAATCCCCTACTCTTGTCTTGCCCCTCCTCTGTTTTTTCTCCTCACTGGTAACCACAAGATTGTTCTCCATATTTTTAAGTCTGTTCCTTTTTTGTTATATTCATTTGTGTGTTTTATTTTTAAGACTCCACATAATAATGATAACAAGAGTATATTTCTCCTAAGCATAATTCTCTATAGTTCCAGTCACATTGTTGCAAATGGCAGAATTCCATTCTTTTTATGGCTGAGTAATATTTTATCATATAGTCTAGTTCAGTCACTCAGTCATGTCCAACTCTTTGCGACCCCACGGACTGCAGCATGCCAGGCTTCCCTGTCCATCACCAACTCTCAGAGTTTACTCAGACTTACGTCCGTTGAGTTGGTGATGCCATCCAACCATCTCATCCTCTGTCATCCCCTTTTCCTCCCAACTTCAATCTTTCCCAGCCTCAGGGTCTTTTCAAATGAGTCGGTTCTTTGTATCAGGTGACCGAAGTATTGGAGTTTCAGCTTCAGCATCAGTCCTTCCAATGAACATTTAGGGCTGATTTCCTTTAGGGTGGACTGGTTGGATCTCCTTATAGTCCAAGGGACTCACAAGAGTCTTCTCCAACACCACAGTTCAAAAGCATCAGTTGTTCGGTGCTCAGCTTTCTTTATGGTCCAACTCTCACATCCATACATGACTACTAGAAAAACCATAGCTTTGACTAAACGGACCTTTGTTGGCAAACTCATGTCTCTGCTTTTGAATATGCTGTCTAGGTTGGTCATAACTTTTCTTCCAAGGAGTAAGCGTCTTTTAATTTCATGGCTGCATTCACCATCTGCAGTGATTTTGGAGCCCCCAAAAAGAAAGTCTCTCACAGTTTCCACTGTTTCCCATCTGTTTGTCATGAAGTGATGGGACCAGATGCCATGATCTTAGTTTTCTGAAGTTAAGTTTTAAGCCAACTTTTTCACTCTCCTCTTTCACTTTCATCAAGAGGCTTTTTAGTTATTCTTCACTTTCTGCCATAAGGGTGGTATCATCTGCATATCTGAGGTTATTGATATATCTCCCGGCAATCTTGATTCCAGCTTGTACATCATCCAGCCCAGCGTTTCTCATGATGTACTCTGCATATAAGTTAAATAAGTAGGGTGACAGTATACAGCCTGACGTACTCCTTTCCCAATTTGGAACCAGTCTGTTGTTACATGTCCAGTTCTAACTGTTGCTTCCTGACCTGCATATAGGTTTCTCAAGAGGCAGGTCAGGTGATCTGGTATTCCCCTCTCTTTTGGAATTTTCCAGTTTGTTGTGATCCACACAATCAAAGGCTTTGGCTTAGTCAATAAAACAGAAGTAGATGTTTTTCTGGAACTCTCTTGCTTTTTCGATGATCCAGTGGATTTTGGCAATTTGATCTCTGATTCCTCTGCCTTTTCTAAATCCAGTTGAACATCTGGAAGTTTATGGTTCACATATTGTTGAAGCCTGGCTTGGAGAATTTTGAGCATTACTTTACTAGCGTGTGAGATGAGTGCAACTGTGCGGTAGTTTGAGCATTCTTTGGCATTGCCTTTCTTTGGGATCGGAATGAAAACTGACCTTTTCCAGTCCTGTGGCCACTGCTGAGTTTTCCAAATTTGCTGGCATATTGAGTGCAGCACTTTCACAGCTTCATCTTTTAGGATTTGAAATAGCTTAACTGGAATTCCATCACCTCCACTAGCTTTGTTTGTAGTGATGCTTCCTAAGGCCCACTTGTCTTCACATTCCAGGATATCTGGCTCTAGGTGAGTGATCACACCATTGTGGTTATCTGGGACGTGAAGATTTTTTTTGTATAGTATTTCTGTGTATTCTTGCCACCTCTTCTTAATATCTTCTGCTTCTGTTAGGTCCATACCATTTCTGTCCTTTATTGTGCCCATGTTTGCATGAAATGTTCCCTTGGAATCTCTGAGTTTCTTGAAGAGGTCTCTAGTCTTTTCCCTTCTATTGTTTTCCTCTCTTTCTTTGCATTGATGACTGAGGAAGGCTTTCTTATCTCTCCTTGCTATTCTTTGGAACTCTGCATTCAAATGGGTATATCTTTACTTTTGTTCTTTGCCTTTCTCTTCTCTTCTTTTCACAACTATTCGTAAGGCTCCTCAGCCAACCATTTTACCTTTAGCATCTCTTTTTCTTGGGGATGGTCTTGATCCCTGCCTCCTATACAGTGTCCCAAACCTCCGTCCATAGTTCTTCCTTAACTTTTCTTTAAAAAAAATTTTTTTTTTTAATCTTTTTACTTTTGGCTGTTCTGGGTCTTCATTGCTGTGCAGGCTTTTCTCTAGTTGCAGAGAACAGGGGCTATCTCTAGCTGCAGTGTGCTGGCTTCTCATTGCAGTGGTTTTCCTTGGCTCTCGGGCTTGCGGGCTTCAGTTGTTGTAGCACGTGGGCTCTAGAGTAGTTGTAGCACTCAGGTTTAATTGCCCCAAGGCATGTGCGATCTTCTGAATCAGGGACTGAACCCATGTCTCCTGCATTAGCAGGTGGATTCTTTACCACTGAGTGACCAGGGAAGCTCCTCTCCATATCTTCTTTGTCCATTCATCTGCTGCTGGGCACTTAGGTTGCTTCTATATCTTGGCTGTTGTATATAATGCTGTTTTGAACATTGAGGTGTATAAACCTTTTGAATTACTTTTTTCATTTTCTTTGAATATGTACCCAGCGGTGTAATGCTGGATCATATGGTAGTTATACTTCTGGTGTTTTGAGGAGTCTTCATAATGTTTACCATAGTGGCTGTACTCATTTAAATTTCCACCAGTAGTGCACAAGGGTTCCGTTTTATCCATATCCTCACCAACAATTGTTATTTCGTGTCTTTTTAATAATGGCCATTCTGACAAGTGTGAAATGATGTCTCATTATGGTTTTGATTTTAATTTCTCTGATGATTAGTAATGTTGAACATTTTTTCATGCATCTCTTAGCCATCTGTGTGTTTTCTTTGGAAAACTATTCAGATCTGCTTATTTGTTGTTTGTTTTTTTGGTACTGTATGAGCTGTTCATAAATTTTGAATATTAACCTCTTTTCAGTCATATCATTTGCAAATATATTCAGTAGGTTGTCTTTTCATTTTGTTGATGGTTTTCTTTGCTGTGTCAAAGCTTTAAAGTTTAATTAGGTCCCATTTGTTTATTTTTGCTTTTGTTTCTTCTACCGTAAGAGACAGATCCAAAAAAATATTGCTACAATTTAAGTCAGAGTGTTCACTTATGCTTTCTTCCAGGAATTTTGTGGTTTCATAATAAAGGTCTTTAATCTGTTTTGAGTGTGTTTTTGTATATGGTGTTAGAATATGTTCTGATCTCCTTCTTTTACACACAGCTGTCCAGTTTTTCAGCACCACTTATTGAAGAGACTGTCTTTTGTTATTTGTATATTCTTGCTTCCTCTGTTATAGATTAATTAGGTTAATTGATCATACATATGTGGGTTTATTTCTGAGCTCTCTTTTCTGTTGACATATGTCTGTCGTTAAGCCAGTACTGTACTGATTTGATTACTGCAGGTTTGTAGTATAGTCTGAAGTCAGGGAGTGTTATACCTCCAGATTTGTTCTTTTTTCTCAAGATTGTTAGACAGGGTCTTTTGTGGTTCCATATACATTTTAGTATTGAGAATAAATAATTTTAAAGGATTCATTCTTTGTGTTTTGTAAAAAGGGAGAATTTGGAGTCTGCTTTTTAGAGTAATGGGTTATTTTGAATGTTTTGCTTTTGATTTAGTTCTTAATATCAAATATACTTTTTAAAAATATAGTATTCTAGTGACTACTTTAAAAGATCAGCTAGTTTTTTCTTTAGTCATTGCTCAAGATATTTGTAATTTTAGAGTATACTTTAATTATTCTAGCAGTTTTAGCTTATTTTGCAATAGACTGATACTTACGTATCAGAGCAAGTTTAGGTTTTTTTAACTATAAAAACTGCCCAAAAAATTTGTCTTGATCATAACTGTGGGATGAGTGTCATTACTTAAATGAACACAACATTAAGTTCTTTCTTTGAAGAGATGACTTAAAAAAAATCAAATATTTATTCTCACTAGTCTTCTTTTTAAATAAATAAGAATGCCTTACAAAATTTACTTTAATTTCAGTTCACTGATACCAAATTTTGTCCATATTTGGAACTACCAAGCTCTCAGGTTCAAGTACTTTTGAACAATTGACTTACTTAAATGTTTAATCTGTATTTTTCTTAGCTCCAAAGTGATTTGAATACATATTGTATCTAAAATGCAAACCTGAATAAACTTTGATTAATGCATTTATTATGAAACTTTGAATTATATTTGATAGTTTATGAATTATATTTGATAGTTTAAATTTTATAAAAGTCTCTTCTGAGTTAAAATATTGACAGTAACCAATTTTATTAGCTTATTTAAAAAATTATTCCCTTAATTTTCATAACATAATTTTTTCTGTTTATATATTGGCTTTGGAAATGAGAGAGATAAACAAATACATTTTGTTTTTTTATAAGAATTAACCTAAAACGTAATGGTAACATTAAAAGGTCTTTTGTTGATATAAAAATAAATACTTGATAAACTATTGAAATATTTTGATACTACTTTAAATAGTAGTTATAATTTCTTTGCTTTAATTTGGTATATTTAACAACTTATTTTAGGGAAGATACCTTTTCTTAATTAAGGCTTTATGTAATAGTATCTTTTATTATTTTTTTTATTATTTTAAGGTGCTAAATAATTTTAAATAAGACTTCTGAAATAGAATGCATTGATGCTAATTGTTATTGTGTCACAGCCTACTCCAGTGGGTGCAGTTCAGCAAGATCCTGCTCTGTCATCAAACAGAGAAGCACATCCCCACAGAGATAAGATACAATCCAAAAATCAGGTTTGCTGTCCTTTTAGATATGAACTGTCTTGATTTATTTCTGTGTTACCTTCTCACTGTTTATAAATGTATTTGGTGTTTTATCATGCCCAGATGAAGCTTTATAATTTGTGCATGTCTTTGCACATATGTGTATACATACTTATATATACATATTGAATGATTGAAATACATATCCTTTTCTTCTAGAAAACAGACCATATACAGACATATTAAGGATAAAAATGCACATATTTTCAATGCATAGGCTATTTCCCCTAATGGTCACATTAAAATTGTTTAATCACAAATCCTGATTAGTGGTGTTAGTATAAACTTTGAGAATATTGTTCTGTTAGAATGGAAGTATTTGGATACCCTGTTGGAATGAATTGTAATAGTAGCTGTTCTTTCTAACTTTAGTCCAGTTTAGTGTAATAAATTATTTACTGAGTTCTGTTATTTGAAAGCTACTGCTCTCCACATTGCAGAAATGCAGAAGTAAGGAAAAACATACAACCTGTGAGAAATGACTTTGTAATGAGTGGCTAAGAGCTCACTGAACCTCTGGAATCAATCAGACCTGGATATGGCAGGTTACTCATTCACTCAAAGCCTCAGTTCTCATCTATAAAAGAAATAATGCATGTTAATTCTTACTAGCATATAGTAAGCATTCATTAAGTCTCAACTCTTGTGGCTGGTGTTCCTGTTATCATTATTACAACAAGTTCACAAATAACTACATAACAATGCAGAATAAACTGTACCATGGGAGATACATTAATAAAGTGCCATAGAGGATCACTGGAATATGTAGGATCTATATGCAAAGGTGGTTTTTGAGATGAGCGTGAAAAATGAATGGAATTTTTAAAGGCAGGCTAAGGAATAAGAATTTTGGAGAGAGTGAGCATTAAAAAAATAAGGCAAAAGTTTAAAAATGTGGAATATGTCTGAGGAGAAATAAGCAGTTGGTTTGGAGCAGAGAGCAGGTTCCAGACAAGATATAGAAGATTCATTGAAGAGTTGTATTTTCTGGGTAAGATAAATTGGAAGCTGTTAAATTTTTGAGCAACATTTTCACTCGTCTTTTTTATATAAAGAAACCTTACTGAATCCATTTTTGACAGAGAATTTTTGCTGTTACCTTGAATTAAACGGTATCTTTAGAATTTTTGGTTATAACCCTTTTTGGAGAGGGGTAGTGTGCTGTCTATTTTGTATTCCATCAGGGTTGAGGTGAGGGTTAAAAAAATGACATCAAAGAAGAAACACAACTTACTAAATATCGTAGTCAAATAAAATGCTACATTTAGGAAGTATTTATAATTTTATGCTTTAAAGTATAGACAGTTTTAAAAAGATTAGTTTTATAATTTTGCCTTAGAAAAACTGGGCAGTAAAGGGTCTTATATATAAATTACTTCCAGTATAAATTAAAAGACATTGATAGCTTGAGTACTCTGATAAGATGCTGTAAATAGAAAGAAATGGGAGAAGTGAAGACTTGGAGTATGTGTTTTTTAAATCAGTTAATTTTTCAAACGTATGTGGAACAAGACCAGTAATTCATGTTCTGTGAGGATCTCTACTTGAGCTATTAGGTATTGTAATAAATGAAACTTCTTTTATTGTTGAATTAAATTTTTCTTGAAATAAATTTAAATATTTTAAAGTTTTAACTTTCTACCTGTTTCAGATATGTCTTGCTAGGTCATTGCTAGTTCACTGAGGGTGGGAACCATATTTCGTTGATGTAGTCCTTCTTGGAATAAATGTAGGGAATCAATTTTTTTTTTTTTTTCAGGAAATCCTTTACGATAGCTTATTGAATTTTCAACCTAGATATGTAGATTCTTATCATGATAGAAACATTATATATCTAGAAAAAAATTTCTTAACTATCTGTGCTGCAGTAAACAGCTTAAGTTATGTGATAAACCCACAGTTCATAATCCCAAAAGACGAAAAGTTAATTCTTTAAAAGTCTGAAACCTTTGTAATATCCCCAGATAAACAGTTTTATCTTAGAGTCAATGGTTGAAGTTCAGGGGATCCTGAAATTTTACAGGAAATGTTGGGTGGATGCAAATGTTTATTTTGAGGAGAGGTTGCATAGCTTTTGGTGTCTTCTTAAAAGGTCCACGATTCCCAAATGTTGCCTGCTGTCCCATGGTCTCATCTAATTTATTTCACTTTAACCTAAAAGTCAGCTGAATTCTGGTGATAAATTTGGAGGATTTAATAAAGGGACATTAGAATTGTCGTAATTGTTTTGATGACATATTTTATGCCACAGAGTATGTAGTTTTGTATTGTACAATTTAATTCAGGAAGCTTAGTGCCAAAACATGTATTCTTTGTGTCTACTTGATTTTAACATCTCTTCTCCTAAAGGGTTTCTCTGGCCACTGATATTCTTAGTCTGCATATAGCCTGGTGTACTTGACACTTTGTGGCAAGATTTTCGTGACTTTAGTTGAAAAAGAAAGAAAAGAGCCCTGAAGTCTTTAGAACATAATGTAATTGTGGTAATGAGCCTGGTAGTAATGTTGGGAAAATAGTAGGCTCTCAGTTTGAATCCCAGGTGTACTATTTGCTACTTCAGTGATGTGAGAGAAGTATTTAATGTCTTAATGTCTTCATCAGTAAAATGAGGATAATACTTTATGTCTCAAAAATGAGATAACACATATAAAGCAGCCAGTGCAGAACCAAACATGTGATAGAAACTTAAATATTGTATGCCTTCCCCCATGTTAGTACTGTCCACATTTTCCTGAAACGCAGAAATTGCTCCTTATTAAGCCGTTACTCAATTCTTTTAGTAGATTATTATATAGTTTGTGGTTATTGCCATACAGGCTTGCCAGGTCATCTAAAATCTTTAAGAATTATCGGCCTGTTTCTTGGAAATAGGTCTCTTAATTTGAACCAGATGAAAAAAATAGATGAAGGAAACAAAGGGATTCATATATGAAAGATTGTCACTTAAAAAGTTTTTTTGTCATATCCTCTTGGTATTCTGTATAGCAGTTCTTATTTTTCAAGGAACTTTTCTGTTTTCTTGTATTATCCTCACAGTCAGAAACAGGGTACTAAGCAAGAAGAGAAAAATTTTTAAGTTTTCTGAGACCTTAAGTGTGGCTGCTTAAGTAATGTCTTTTTTTTTTTTTAAATGTTACTGGAAGTAGTTTCTTATCAGAAAACCAGTGGGGACCTCTATTGTAAGAAGATATAGTGAATGGCTTTTTAGAACATTTCATGGTTTATGGAGTGTGTTCTTGACCATGTCATTTTTACCTCTCTAGTTTTTGTTAACTTTATTTATAAAATTAGAAAGTGGAGTCTATGATATCTAAAGTCCTTTCACTTCTAAAATTCTGTGGTGCTATTTTATTTTTGTGGTTGATCATTACATAATTGTAGCGTTTTCATTGAAATCTCTCCACATTCACTATGCAAAGATAATTGCATCTGTGACTCAGAATAGTAAGGGTTTTTAAAATTTCCTTTTATACATTTGTTTTCTATATTATAAGGATGCGATGTTTAACATTTTGGGTTTTTCTTCTTCCATGCATGCCACATGCATTAAATAAATGGCAGTCGACAGACCACAGGGCAGCTTGGGACTCCCAGCAGGCAAATCCCCATCATTTGAGAGCTCACCTTGCAGCAGACAGACATGGTGGCTCGGTACAGGTATTTTCTGATTTTTGCATGAGTGATTATTTCCCAGATTTATACAACTAACCCTTTTTGGAACTCATGGCATGATTTCTTATCCTAATGAAAGACTTGTTGCTGAACTCTCCATAATTCTATTCCTTTGACTTTAACCAAAAGAGAAAAATTAACATGGTCTAGCAAGACCACCTAAGGGATACTAAGATTTTGCCTTTGTTCATTTTTGCAAGCACATGCAACATTATTTAAGTAAGTTGTACTCAGAACAGATTAGAAAAATAAAATGTATTACTTGAACTGTCTGTTAAACTTGATTGTCCAGTAATGAGCTCAGTCTTTTTTAATGCTTTAAGTAATAGAACATTTTTATACCTTATCCTTTCATTACTTTGCTTCCTTTAAACTTAGTTAAGCAGTTATCTAACATTTTCATTCTCAGTCCTTAGAATGTATTTTCTGATTAATTGGTCAAATAAATATGACCCCAGTTTTACAATGACATATTTTGTTTTATTTGGATAAAGTATAACATGGAGAAAATAATTTCAAAGACAGATATTTATAAAACATTTCCCTCTATTTTCTGGATATTAAGAAAAATTTAAAGTTGTCCCTTATTTTTTTGATGTGTTCCTTTTCCCCCCTTTTCTATACATTTGCAGATAGCTACTATATTCTTCCCTTAAATGCCCCCCTAAATTTTAATCTTTTATATATATATTATAAAAATAGGAAAAGATTACTGAGTCTCTTATTTCTTTTAAAAATGTCAGTTTAGATAATCTGAATGCTGGCTTAAAGTAATTGAGATGAGAAATGTTTCCTCAGTCCATTTCAGTGTAAAACCTATTTTTAAATTTTTTTCTCCACATACTTCAACTTGAACAATATTCTGTTATATTTTACCAAATTTATATTTTTTCTTCATATGTATTAATCTGAATCTATGCTTGGATTTTATTCTGTCTTGATTTGAACTCTTAAAAAGCCAATTCTTAATTAAATCGTATGAGTTATCATGTTTTTCCCACAGTTAGATTTTAGAGACAGTTTAAATTGTGAAACCAACTTTTATAGAATTTTGTAGTCTGTGGAACTTTCAGTCATGTATTAACAGAAGAATTTGAATAGTGCTGTCAAATTTTGGAGTGAGGGATTCAGAGGCAAGGGAGCCTGAGAGGTAAAACTTTTTTGTGATCTAAATTCATATCATTGGAAAAGTTAATTGAGGAAATTATGTTTAATTTGCATAAACACAAGCTGAATTGTGTATGTATCTGTATACATTTACGTGTTTCTAAGTGTTGTATGTTTTTATAACGTGTCTTGCTCAGGGTTCAGGGAAATCTATAACAATTAAGATTTGTACCAATGCCACAAATTTATCAGTAGTTTTTTTTTTTTTTTTTTTTTCACTTTGTGGAATTCCTAAAGATGGCTCATGGAATTTCTTTGGACTGTCAAAGGGTGAATGAGTTTCATTGTTGGCTAATCATTCCAGTATTTTATTCTATTTTTTCACATATTCTCAAAGATATATTTTAAATCTGCTTATTTCTTATTTCTTTAAAACTTTTCTGCCTTATAAAGATTGCATCTGACTTCATTCTAATATTTAGTAAGTGATCACTTTACTATTTGGGTAAATACATAAGTGAGTAAAAATTTTTACACTATTTTTCAGTTACTTCCTGAATTAACTTGATATGATGAACATTAAGGTAGTTTTACTGTCATGAAAAATTTGCTAGCAGCGTAGTAAGATCATGCGTGAATCTTGCTCCATCCAAAAATGTTGAATTTATGTATAATTTAAAATTTGAAAAGTTATGACACTGGCATAATTGGACTGATGAAGTAATAGTTTAAAAATTAATAATAGTGAGAGGAAGTAAAGGTATCTTAATCTGAGCTAATATGATTATTCCAATAATTGAATGCTATATTTTACTTTGAATGAAAGAAGAAGGGAAAGCAGTGTGTTTTTTTCTCATTATTTGATAAAGGGAAGATAGAAAGATCACTTTACTAATACACAAGTATGAGAAGAATTTGCATTGAGGTTCTTTGTTCCGTGGTTGTTGAACCACCTGTCGGACAAAGTTTCAGTCACTGGCTTTGCAGGGTGTGGGAGACCTGGGTTTGATCCCTGGGTTGGGACGATCCCCTGGAGAAGGGAACAGCTACCCACTCCAGTATTCTGGCCTGGAGAATTCCATGGACTGTCCATGGGGTCGAAAAGAGTCGGACACGACTGAGCGACAAAGATCTTACATGGCAATTAAAAAGTTTTCCTCAATAAATACCAAGGGCGTATCATCAAATAGTTTTCAGGAAATACATTTACAAAATAGATAGATTGCTATCTGGTATACGAACACC
This sequence comes from Bos javanicus, assembly GCF_032452875.1. Taxonomy (NCBI): domain Eukaryota; kingdom Metazoa; phylum Chordata; class Mammalia; order Artiodactyla; family Bovidae; genus Bos; species Bos javanicus. The sequence continues at coordinate 29,789,285 of NC_083874.1, read as the reverse complement.
TCTTGCCTTTTCGACCTACAGAAAAATCCTCACTCACTATTTCATATATGCCCCTTGGAGTCTGTATTTGAACTCCTTATCTTTTCAGAATTATTATATATATATTATAGGTCAGGTATATAGGTTACCAAGTTGATTTAATTGTGGTTAGCTGCATAATTTCAAATTTCGTGCCTTAGATTATTCATCATAACATGGGGATATTAATGATAGCTTTATTCATGGTTTTGTGAGAACTTTTAAAAAAAGTATTTAGTATAGAGTCTGGGACAAAGAAGTACTAAATAGTAGAATTGTCTATTGCTTTGGCAAATTAAGAAGCTTGACTAGTATTTTTATCCATCTCTGAAAAGTGAAGTATAGAGATGTAGCCAAAAGAATGCATTGTGAAATGGGATTTATCTAATTTTATTCTGTCTCTTCAGTTAATTTACTCATCAGAAAGATAATGCTATCTATTTGATAAACTTTCCCCACTTAAGAGATTGAGAATAATATTCAGATATCGTGAAGTCTGTATTTTCAATCTGTTCTTGGCTTGTATGTGATTTGGAAAATTTCCTAGGGGTACAAGTGTGTCCCCCCCTGCTCCTCTGAGAATCGCTGGTAATAAATATGGTTGAGAAGCCTAGACCTACCATTTTCCGTTTCTTGGCTCTTCATTATTCAGCAAATATATATAAATGTTTACCACGTGTTTGGCACTGTGCTAGTAGGTTCTTTGAATAAAGGAAAGAATAACAGATATGGTGTCTGTCCCTATGGAGCTTTCAGTTAATGGAAAGAGCTAATAAGCAGGTGGTATGATAAGCGGAGGAAGTACAGGGTACTATGAGAATATGTAGGAAAAGCATCTAACTTGGATTTAGCAAGTTAAAGTTTCCTGAAAAAAATATTATTTATACTCTTTATTTTTTCACATGTTTTCAAAGTGAAGAATCAGTAGGACTTAGCATTTGAAGAAGGTAGAAGGAAGGGGTTAAGAGAGGAGTGTACCAGGCAGAGAAAAGTGTGTGTAAGATTGTGGAGGAGAGAGTGACAGACGGAGGAATTAAATGCAGTTCTGTCAAGCTATTATGTATTGAGAAATGAGACTGACAGGCAGACAGGAGGGGAATTGTGAAGGACCTGAAAGTTTTGTTATTAAATTTGGGTTTTGGTCTAAGGGTATTGGGTAGGCATAAAGAGAATTAGAAGTAACTTGATTAGATTAGCATTTACAGAGATACTTTTGAGACCAAATGGAAGGGAGACAAGTCTAAGGCAGGGCCACAACTCTCAAAAGTCCACAGTTGAGGAGTGATGATGGGTAGTGGAGATAAAGAGAAACAAAAGGACTTGAAAGATAGAAGATACAGTTTAATTGGGTATGAGGGTTGAGGGAAGGGGAGGGGTCAGTAACCCTTTTTGGTAGGTTTCCACCTGGCAAATCAGAATTTCCAAAATGGGGTTTTAAAATGTACCACTGGCAGCAGATAGTACTAGTCTCTAATGCCACTGTGTTGAACTTTTCACTGTAACATCGAGCTCTATGTTAACTAAACATCTGATCTGTAAACGCTGAGAGGTCATGGCAAGCAGAGGGAAGAAGACAGGTGTTAACTACTCAGAGAACTGTTTTACTTGGTGTGGCATACTTTCTGACTGTTGGAAAGCTCTTCTGCTTGTCCAGCCTTTCTTTTTTCATGTAAGGAACCGTGTGACACTGGGGAGAAAGGGCAGAATTGCAAGTGGTGCAGATATGTTTTACAGCCAGGCACTGTTGATGAAATGAAACAATAATATTAATTGTTATAATAAGCAGTCTGATATTTTAGTTATTATCACTTCAGAAATGCAGATACAGGTGATGGTAACAGAAAAAGAATCAGACAAACATATCTTGAAATGATAAAACATATGTGGTTAAAAGTCAGAGGAGTAACAGATGTCATATCTGAGTCAGTTCTGCTTTATGCTAATTGTTAATGCAGGCCTTTTCAAAACATTTCAGATAACCAAGTTTAGTTTTCTTTGTCAAATCTTTGAAAATACTGAGGTCCTAACAAGGAAAAAAAAATTGAGTAACTACAAGTCATCTCTTTTATTTTTTTGGGGGGTACTAAAGTCTGGAAAAGAGAGGTTTGTGGAATGAGAGAAGTTACATGCCTTTATTACATAAATAATTTCCAGTTCCTCTTTTTTTTTTTTTTAGTTTAGGAAATCCCTTGTTTAGTTACAATTGGGATAAATCAGCATTACACATTTGTTTTGATACTCTTTTTTTTTCTTTTCTGGCAGTAAAGAAAGATTTTAATAGCTACTATATATAGTAGGGAAGAGAATATAGTGTAAACTGAGCTTGCTCTACCCAAAACAAGAGGCAGGGGACTTTTTGAATGGTTGGGATTTTGTTGACTAAAAAATATATTCGCAATCTAAAAGTTGAGAGTTATGTTTTATTGAGTGGGAATTTTCAGGATGTCAAGCCTGAAGGCAGTATCTTAAGTAACTCTAAGAACTGCTCCGAGAAGGGGAGGGGGAGAGCTAGGATATGATAAATAGGAGTTTTGCAGCAAAGGGCTGGTAGTCTGAACATTGAAAGTGAAGTCGCTCAGTCATGTCTGACTCTTTGCGACCCCATTGACTATAGCCTGCCAATCTCCTCTGTCCATGGAATTCTCCAGGCAAGAATACTGAAGTGGGCTGCCATTCCCTTCTCTAGGGGATCTTCCTGACCCAGGGATTGATCCCGGGTCTACTGCATTGCACGCAGATTCTTTATTGTCTGAGTCACCAGGAAATGAAAGACAAACAGATATCTCATGTTAAGGAATTTAACACTTTTCCAGTGTCATTTGCAGTAACATCTTGCAAGACTGGAGTACTCAAAGAATCTATTAGTCTAAGTGAATATTAGATCACTCAGAGATTGAATAGAGAATCCATTTTGGTTTTTCTTTGGTGAAAGTCACTGAGAAAATCACTGGGCCTTTGGGTCATCAGTTGGAATATTAATTATATTTCTGTAGCTTTTAGAATATGTTAGAAAGCTGGTTTCATACAGTCATGTTGAACCTTTTAACTGTATCTCTTTTACTAGTGTGCTTTCTTATAGATGCCTCTAGAAAAAGCTGAGTGTCTTAAGTGAAATATATGTTTTTTTTAGTATTTCTAATATATTTTTTTGATTAGATGATTTAATTCATTAATATAGTGTGCCTCTACTGAGCATTTGATAACATGCTCACAAAACTTCAAATAGAAATTAGGAAGATAGTAGTATAACGAATTTGAATTCATTCTATACGGAAAGTAAATTAATTGGCATTTTAACATCCTTCAGTACAAAGACATGTTGTCTTTGTACTCGTCTATGATAATGATTTCTTTGGAATTAGACGGGGCAGGCAGGCGTTAAATGAACCATTATTTTTCGCCCTCTCTTAGCTACAGGCTTTTTGCCCACTGCCTCCCATTTAACTCTGATATTGTGAGAGTAAAACGGTAACCTAGTTACTTTTTTTTTAAACCTCTTAAAATGAGAATTACACTAAGTTTCTTATCAAGTGGGAATAACAGTGAAAATTTCTTTAAGAACAAGAACAGCAACAACAAAAATCCTATAAAATAGCTGTATTTTCTTTTGAAATGTCAAACCTCAAAGCATTTGTGATTTTTAGATTTGTTGTTGTTCAGTCGCTCTGTCATGTCTGACTCTTTGCAACCCCATGGACTGCAGCACGCCAGGCTCTATCCTCCACTATCTCCTGGTGTTTGCTCAAACTCATGTGCATTGAGTTGGTGATGCCATCCAACCATCTCATCCTCTGAAGAAACTAGCCTGATAAACACTAATATTGCAGAGATTCTTATGTTCTAGTTTGAATTATTCTAGAAAAGTCACTTAAGTGGAATCATTCCTCAAAATTTGGCTTACAAAAATAATTTTTGTTTGATCCATTGCCTTTGGTTTCCAAGAAGATATTGACACAGTTTATAATATCATGTCTTTGTTTCTTCTTGTAAAATCTGTTTAGAAAAGACCACTCGTTTCCTTAAGTGGAAACACTTTTAATGCCTGATTCACTCTTAGGTCGTTGCTGTTAAGTGGGTCAGCTTAACAGAACTCTGTTACCACATTGATTGTGTTCTGGCCCTGGGCTATTGGCTTTTACTCAGAGGGTTAGGGAATCTGGGGAGCCCAGGAAAAATTACATTAAAATTTTTATAAAGTCAGATGTTAACTTCTTTTTAATCCGGTTCTGATCAACCATGTAGAATGAAATTTGAAGCATTTCACTAAAATAAAATTTATTGAAGTCTGATATAACTTTGTGATGAAATTATATGAAGTGAAGTAAATCAGATTATATAATTATAATGCATGTATAGGTACTGTTGCTGGAAATTTAGAGTACTAGAGTTTCAAATTTTCATTTATGCTGCTTAAGAAAGGGAAGACACATCAGAGGAACTGCCTATAAGTTGATGGGGTAAGGAGTGTCCTTCCAACTATGTAGGGCCATTGAACAAAAAGGGATGGGGAAGAAACCTGTTGACTATCATGTTAAGGAAATAAAAATGGAAATAGTTCATTGAACTGTTAGTTATCTACTACATGCAAGGCACTCTGCTAGTTAAAAGTGATGGAGAATAGAAAAGTATGGGATAAGAATTCTGCTTTTTAGCTTCTTTCCAGTTCAAGGTAGAGGCTCTGACATTTTAAAAATAAAGAAGCCAATTATATTCAGTAATTAGAACAAATAAGTATCTTTTCACATTTTCAGAAAGAGAGAAAATTGGCACAGTACCACAGAGCTCAAAGTATGACAGAAAGGAGGAAGCAGGTGCCCCAGAAGCTGAGAGGGTGACTTAGGAATATTCCTCCCATTGAATTGCCTCTAAAGAGGATCAAGGCAGCTTTGTGTTTTCAGCTGAAGGGACAAATGCAGTGCTCATTTCTTAAGTACTTGTTCCATATAGGCTATAGGAAATTGAACTTGTATAAATCATGACCTAGTCTAGACACATTGATTTCTGGTTATCTAGCTTGAGCTGCAGGGAGAGGGCCTATTTCCCTACACTGACTATTAAGTCTACAAGGACAGAGATGTTTTTCTGCATTGTTTACTGTGGTATTCCAAGTTCCTAGAACAGTGCTTGGCGTAATATTGTCTTTTAGAACTTAAACTTTTTATGTATAATTTTATCTAATGTTTTTGGCTGTGCTGGGTCTTTGTTGTACACGGGTACAACAGTGGTTGCAGCACACGGGCTCAATAGTCGCAGCTCGCAGGCTCTAGAGCACAAACTGAATAGTTGTGGCGCATGGGATTAGTTGCTCAACAGCATGTGGGAGTTTCCTGGGATCAAGGACTGGACCCATATCTCCTGCTTTGGCAGGTGGATTCTTTACCACTGAGCCACCACGGAAGCCTGGAATTTAAGTTTTAGAAACCGGCCTCTGTAAATGGAAGTGTTAAGTCTACTAGACACCTGTCAGCTCTGATACTTAGACTTTTGTTACATCATAAAGAGATCATGTAGAGAAAGCATCAAAAATGATTTTGAGATTTTTGAGCCTGGAGGTCTGGGAAGTGGGTAGGGCTTTAGTAAAAGTAGGGACTATAGGAAACGTAACAGATTTAAGAAGGAATATGATAAATTTGGTTTTAGAAATAACAAGGTGCCAAACTTGATCTAGCTAACTAACCATGTAGGTGAGCAGTTAGGCTTGGGGAATCCTTTTTGTAAAGGTAATAGTTGAAGCCATTGTTTAGGTTAGACTGATGGTAATAATGATGGCCACCATTTGTTGAACTCTTACTATATGCCAGTCACTGTATTTTATATATTAACTTTATTTCCTATTCATATCAACCTTATTAAACAGATAACTTCTGTTTCCAATTTCATAGTTGAGAATACTGAGGTTTAGCAAGGTAAGGTGTCTTCCCAGAGTCACATAAGTGGTAAGTGGTAGAACTAGGTTTTGTATCTAGCTCTGTCTCACTTCAAAGTCATTAGCTGGTGCCAAGTGATAGAGAGATGTACAGGCAAATGAAGACTGAGCAAAGACTACTAACATACCTTTTAGGAACTATTGGTAACCTTCAAGAAAAACCTCAATTTGAGTTCTGATATAGGGTCAGAGTATAGATTGGGAGGAGTTAAGGAATAAATAGGGAATTTTATAAAAATATAAATGGTAAATTAAGATGATTGTTTTTTATTAACTTTAGAGGAAAACAAGAGATAGGACAGTAGAGAGACTTTGTTGGACCAAGAATTTGGGAGTGTTATGATTTTTATCTTGCTTCAAGCTTTCATATATGCATGCATATATTCATTTATTCCAACAAATATTTATTGAGTGCCTTTTTTGTGCCACATTGAGGTGAGGAGATCTCTCAGGAAATAACAGAAGGCTCTTGCTGTTATGGAGCTTAATTTTAATAGAATTTGGGGTGGGTGTTAAGAAACTGATCAATCAGTCAATCAGAAAAACATCAATATTGATAAATGCTATACAAAGAATTACAAATGAAGTATAACATATAAGAGTGTTTCTGCACAAAAGTTCTAGATTATATGTTGAAAAAAAATCCTATTCTCTGAGAATCTGAAAGACAAGAAAATAGCCACTAAGCAAGAAGAGAATTCCAGGGAGTAAGAAAAGATAATGCCAAGGCCTTAGGTGGAAATAAGCTTGATGTTGGATGGAGGCTAGTGAAGAAAGGGAAAGTGCTATGAGATCAAAGGGGTAGACAGGATTGAGATCTTGTGGGGCTTTGTAAATTGGAGTAAAGAATATAGATCTTTATTTCAAATGAAACCATAAAGTTGACATTATAAGAGTTTTAAGCAGAGAGTTATGTGTTACCTAATTTACATCTTAAAGGAACATCTTGGTGGTTGTGTGGACAATCCATTAATGGGCGGTAGATACAAATAAAAGCTGACCAGTTGATCAGTTTTTGCTCTACTTCATTCAAGAGTGCTTTGGACCATTATCTCTTGGTTTTAGTAGTCTTAAGAGTGGGGAGGACCCAGTTAGGTTTGGGGTTTGTGTCAGGGAGGATTTAACATAATCTGCTGATGGTTTATGTCAAAGAGAGGAATCACAGTGATGCCTAGATTTAGGGCTTGAAAAACTGGGTGAATGAATGGACAAATGAGGGTGAGACCTGAGCGTGATTACCGAATGAAACGGAGGGTCTGTTGGAAGGACAGTATTAAAGTTTCCAAAGCAAATAATTCATGATGTAGCAGAGTACCAAAGGAGCTGGGTACCCAAAAGGGAACTGATTGCATTAGCCTTAAAAACCAGAGGATAGCAGACAGGACAGAAATTTCAAGATGACCAGGAAGTAAGTTGAAAAGCAAGTGTTGAATGACTTTATCTTTAATGTAGACCTGTTAGTATATTTAGTTATGAACAACTACATACTAATTGTTTTGTGGTCTTCATATTAACTTTCTAATTTAAATACTTTATGTTTATCATTGTATAACTTATTACTTTTTGTGTGTGTGTGTGTGTATATATATATATATATTTTTTTTTTTTTTTTTCTCTTTTGCAGGTTGTAAGTTCTACAAATGGAGAATTAAACACAGATGACCCTACTGCAGGACGTTCAAATGCACCCATCACAGCCCCTACAGAAGTAGAGGTGATGGATGAAACCAAGTATGTATTGGTTTTGCTTGATTTAGTCACTTTTTTCCTTAAACTGTGCATGTTTGAGACTTACAGTCATGTGCAATTATTTAAGGAAATTTTTTTCAAGGAGTAGGTGCATGCAAAACAAATTGGTATATTTAATTGTTTTAACCACTAAGTTTTAAATAGTGCTATTTCAGTAAATGTTTTAATAATATAAAAATAGTTATTTAAGAACTGTGCTCAGATTCTTATTTAGAGTTAACAGCATGTTTTTAGCTTATTAGTTTTAGGAATGTTGGTGCATGAAAATTACTACTATACTTTAGAGGCATATTTTTTTCTGTAAACATAAAAATATTAATTTTGTGGTATACTGCATGTATTAATACTAGTTTTAAATTAGTTGTTTGTTAAAATTATAATTCTGCTTGGAAAAAAATTAAGCATGAAAACAATGTGATAATTTCAGTGTGGGCAGTTTCTGATGATATCTCTCTCTCTCTTTTTCCTTCTATTTTTTTTGTGTTTAGCTGCCAGAAAGTGTTGAACATGTGGTGAGTTCTCAAGTGTAGGCAGGCAGAAATAGCTCCGTTGACTATAATCTCAAAGATTTAGCACCAGTTTGTGTCTTTAAAAACAAACTTTTCAACATAGAAATTATAATTGGTAAAAGTCATACAAAAGTCTTTAATATCATTTACATTAACTCTGAAAAGCAAGAAATAATTGAGGAGCTCTTTTGCCTGCTGCAGCTTTTTTGTTTCAAGTGACACAGATGAAACATTTGGGGGCACTTTTTATTGAGTAGATGATACACCAGTCTTGCTTGTGCTTGTGCATTTGTTTTGTAACACAATGCATTATTTGCTTTTAAAAGAGGCAAGTTTTTGAGTCAAACTTTTTTTCCTATTTGTAGTTGTTAAATACACCTAGCAATAACATCACTAAACCAGTACTTCACTTGCTAATTATATTGCCGTTAAATACACATACTATGCATTATTAAATTTCATGATAAACTATAGTAAGAGAGTGTTATGAAAAATCCTCATCTAAATAGTAACTGCTAAATACAGATATTATGAAAAATAATATTCTTATCTGTTGCAGTAATACTGAATTTAAACTATTTATTGACACTTGCCTTTAGTTATAACGCTGTGTTTAAAATGCTTCCTTCGATTTTAGGACAAATTTACCCCAAGCCTTGGGGTAAATAACGAAAGTTGTTTAGATTAGTAAATTGTGTAACATTCTACTCATGTCTAAAAGGAACCTTATATAATTTTTAAGACAATGTTCATTTATTGACTGCAAGATGAGGACACTTTTGTGGATATTTCTGTTTAAGAGAGTAATGAGCAAGTGTTCCTTTTAACCAGTTTGACTGTGGAATTTATTCATAGCCACTGTGACTTAGTTTTGGTGGATTTCAGGATATAATCAGTCAGCTACATACTTCTGTATTTTTATGTCAAAAGTAAAAAACAGTTACATGTGCTGGTGCAATCCCAAGCACAATTATAAAAGGGGATGACGTAAGGCAGATAGTAACGCACATGGCCTTTGCAAAGAAACGTAAGTTGTAGAAACCTACTTCTGCCACTGTTTGTTTCCTTCTTCAAGCTTGTTTCTTTTCCTGTAAAATGAGGCTAATAATATCTACCTCGTGGGCTGTTGAAAAAATTAAATGTACTAAAGCGCTGGTATTTTGTCTGGCACATGGCGTGGCAGGTACTCACTTGCCATTATCACTCCTTCTGTTTCTCTACTCGCTGCCAGTGACCTCGTTCATCTTGCCAGACTTGTGCTTCTTCCATCAACATTCTCTATTTTTACTTCCACACCCAGATTCGTCACCGAAACCGGCCATTCTGTGTTCTCATCCTCCTAGAGATCTACTTTCCGCCAAATCTATTGCATTTTTTCCATGTATTCATTCAGCGTTTACACTGCTTGGATTTCAGAACTAATGATACTATCCTTGCTTTTATGAAGCTCACTCTTCAGCAGGGATAATTGCAGCTGTATTACCATTTATCAGTGTATGATAAATATTGTGAAAAAGGTCCTGTTAGAGTTGTTTGACAGGATGGTCAGAGAATGCTTTGTGGAGGGGGCTTTGAAGAATGGGTAGTAATTTATTTAGTTGAGATGGGTGTGAGTGTGTATGTTTATGGTTTGGGTTTCTATCTGTAGGTGTTGGAAGATAAGAAAAAAGGAAGTGGTGGGGAGGGGTGGGAGACTCTTTCTGAAGGGAGGTTCTCTTTTGCATAGAGCAGCAAGTCCAGATCACTTGGCATGGCACCAGGCCCTTCATGGTTGCTCTGGTCTGTCTTTCCCAGCCTCATTTTCCATTCTGAATTCTGTGTTCCATTAGTTTCTTAAGTCTGTCATTGATATGTTATTCTCTTTATCTATCTCCCACCTTTTAAAACTTCTTGAAGTGAAAGTGAAAGTTGCTCAGCTGTGTCCAACTCTGCGAGCCCATGGGCTATACAGTCCTTGGAATTCTCCAGGCCAGAATACCGGAGTGGGCAGCCTTTGCCTTCTCCAGGAGATCTTCCCAACTCAGGGATCAAACCCAGGTCTCCCACATTGCAGGCTCTTCACCAGCTGAGCCGCAAGGGAAGCCCAAGAATACTGGAGTGAGTAGCCTATCCCTTCTCCAGGGGATCTTCCTGACCCAGGAATTGAACAACCAGGGTCTCCTGCATTGCAGGCGGATTCTTTACCAACTGAGCTATCAGGATTTCTTAAAAACCAGGCCTTTTTTTTGGTAAGATCCGCAAAGCCTCAATAAATTATTACTAAATGATTGACTGCGTAATGTAGTGTATCTATGCAATGTACTATAAGTTGACAATATAAAAAAATAAAATTGAAAACATGATGCAATGTGACATAAACCAGACATAAAAGGCTATACATTATAAGGTCCATTTATGTAAAATGTCCAGAATTAGCAAATATACAGAGACAGAAAATAGTGAAGGCCTGGAACAGAGAAGAGGAATAGAGGAGTGACTGCTGATAGGTTATGTGGTTTCTTTATGGAGTGCAGACAGTGTTTTGAACTTAGATAGCGGTGAGAGCTGAAAAATCCCTTGACTATATTAAAAAAAAATTGTATTATATGTTTTAAAAAGGTGAATTTAATGGTATGTGAATTATATCTGAATACAGCAGTTTCTTTAGAAAAATTGATAGCAGTCCATGAGTTCAGTGTAGCTTTTTTATTCCATATGGGTTACAGAAATTCTCAGAACTTCCCAAACTGTTCATTAGTTGGAAATTCTTTTTAAACACACAACATTTTGTCCTGTCTTTGATCAAGGTTATTTTAATGTTCCTACAGCCTTATTATTGTATTCCTTATACCCTCTTAGTCTGTGATTAAGAAATGTGAGCATAATTTCTTTTCCAAAGTTGGGGCTAATGCTTCTCTTCTCTTTTCCACAATTTTCTGGGTAGTTAGGGACTGGCCTAGAATTCTTTTTCAGAATCTGTTTGCTACTTCCTTCTTTTCTTCTTACCTGTGATTGGCAGAGGTCTTTCTTACCCCATCTCATAAACTGAAATGTATTCTACAACAAATATTTTAGAATCTCAAGTTTATGTAAATGTATGATTTCCAAATGATGGAAAATAATCTCTTCCCCCAAGACAAAGTGGCTCCTTCAATAGTAATGAGATTTTGCCTCCCCCCCCCCCTTTTTTTTTAACTGTAGTGGAGACTTTTTTTAAACAGGTGATCGAAATGACAGCAGCCTCATTTCTTCCAGGAATTTAGGAGACTAAGGCTTCAAGTTTAGTTACTGAGTTTTGAAATATTATGAATTCATCTTTTTTCCTTTGTTTCTCTGTTTCTCTGCGCCATCTCCCCACCCCCCATTTTCTGTCATTTACTGAATAGTTGTTGTGTGTATGGTGATACGATGATTATGAAGCTAAGTCAGGACCCTGTTGTTCCATTAGAGAAAGTATTAAGTACACCAGAGACTTTCATGTAGAGTGGTTCTCAAACCTGGCTTGATATCACAATCATCGGGGCAGTTTTAAAAATATGCCAGTACTTAGGCTGTGCATTCTCAGTAGTGGTGGGGTCTGGTTACCAGTATTTTTAAAATGCTTTTAAGCTGATTTTAAGGAATAACCAGGATTGAGAATCACCGATATAAAACAAGGTGTTATAGGGTTAACACTATGGAGTTCAGAGACTGGGTGTGCATTTCCAGCTGAAGATCATAGAGATCTTTGTGGGTAAGGATACATTTGCCGAAGTTCAGAGATGAATGTGATTTGAAAAGGGGAATGGGGGTCAGAGAGAAGAGATTGCGTAACAACGTGAAGCAAGGAAAGAATGGGTAAGTGTGAGTAGTGACCCGTGCAAGTAGAGTATGATTATATTAATGGGAACTGAGACAGGCTGAGTGTCTAATCTCAAAAGGTTTTAGTAACAAGGTTTAAAAAAAAAAAAATTGGACATTATCTTTCTTAGCCCAAGAAAGCACACTGTGGGTTTTAAGCCAAGAAATGGTATAATCAGATTGAACCTTAAGAAAATTATTTTGGTGCCAGTTTTGAGGCTTATGTCACTTCCTGGGCTTCAGGAAATCTCCCTTCCCTCCTTCCTGCCCTCTTTTCCTTCCTTCCTTCTAAGATACAGGCTGTCTGGGAAAGGAAGCCTAATGTAGGATGAGAGTGAGAGGAGAGTAGAAATACATTGGGACCAAATTTTTAAAACTGATGCCTTAGGACAGTGGAGAACCATTGCTGAGATTTAAGAAGAAAGGGCATGGCCATATTTATGATGAGGGAAGTTTGGATGGCAGATTGGAGAGAGGTGAGTCTTACATGAAAGTCAGTTAAAAGGCTCTTAGCAGTGATGGAGGCAGTTGAAGGTATAAACTAAACCAGCATGAGAGGGTGGGCAAATTGTGAAAGTCATTTCAGGTTTGTGATACTTGCTGCGTGGGGATGGAAAGGAAGAAAGTGAAGGTGCAGTTGCTTTGTTAGAGTGGCTACATACATGATCTTGCTCTCTGATCTAAACCCCACTTGTCTAACCAAATAGTTTCTCATTTTTATCATTGAGAAAGCTAGAGAAATGAAATTACATTTCAAGTATAAGTTTTAAGGGGAAAAAAATCCTTTGGCAGTGAATTAAAGTTCAGATGTCATGAAAGATACCTCCTATATCCTCTTCAACCAGCGGAGGATAGGCTAGGTTCTGGGGTCCTAAGTGCAGAGGGTCTGGCAGGTACCAACAGTCCCTCAACTGGATACTGACGAGCCAGTGAGTTACAGGGGCAGATAAGCACTTCAGATCCAGACGGAGGAATGTGCTTCAGTTTCTGGGTAGACTTTTGAGAAGAAAGTTTTTGACAGAGATCCAGGAAGACAAGCCATGTTTTACAAGAAGAAAAAGGAAGTCAGTAATGGGGAAATGGTGGTGTGATGTCAGTAGCAAAATCTTGGTTGTTCCCATCTATGTTTTCTACAGAGCTTAGGACTTTGATCCATTATCATTTCTTATTTCCTGTGTAAACAGTATGTGAAGCAACAGTGTTCATCAGAAATAGAACTTAATGTTTATTCCCAAAGGATTTAAGAGTAGCGTTGTTGCTTCAAAGATTCTAGGCTAGCCTTCTGAATGATCTGGTCAGAAGCGTGACTTTGACTTTTGAGAACATTTTGGCTCACTGGAACCATACAAGGGATAATCAAGAAAAGAGCTGAGAAAAATAGAATCATTGACAGGAACATGATTTAATTGTCTGCACAGCCTAAATCTTTTCCCAGGGTAGTTGTCAGTCTCAATCTGAGGAGATTGAGGTATGAGGTATGCATATGAGATTGCATATGAGGTATGAATGAATGGATAAGAAAATGTAGTCACTGAACAACAGGAGAGAAAATGTCTTTGAAAATTTTTGAAAATATAAGTTATATTCTAAGACCAAATAATTGGACTTATTGATAGAATAACTTGGTCATATCATCTGTGAAAATTTCTATATGTGCTAATTCCTGGAATCTTTGCTATCATTACAATTATTATTTCCGATAACTACCCTCTATACCCCCCCCTTCAGCTGTACCAAGTTAAAATTATATGGTTTCATTTTATGCATTTGGCCTGCTCTCATGTAAATTGATGACATGGTGTCCACTCGGTGTCTCTATCGCTCAGCTCCTTGCATCCAGGACAAGTCCTCATTGGAAATGGAGATGTAGGAAGTTGGCCTGGTAGTTGAATCTGGAAAGCAGTGCTTCTTGTGATTCAGATTCCTTTATTAATTTAATTCCTTTATTGACCATTTATTTCCAGAAAAGTTTCCATGGGCACTGAGATCTATATTTTGTAATATTTCACTAGAGTTTGTGACCTAAGGCTAAGAGCTTTGGCTTTAAAACATGGTTTAGGATTTTGACCAGGTTCTTACTTTAGAAGTTAGCTCCATTTATGAGGCAAAAATTTGATTTATTCAGTAGATATTAAATTAAAAGCACCAACTTTGTGTCCATTTGTGGAATGTATCATGATCAGGACCTTGGGAAATTTAAGGTTTTTGTTATTCAGTCACCAAGTCATCTCCAGCTCTTTGAAACCCCATTGACTGCAGCACAGCAGGCTCTTCTGTTCTTCACTATCTCCTGGAGTTACTCAAATTCATGTCCCTTGAGTTGGTGATACTATCTAAACATCTCATCCTCTGCCACCCTCTTCTCCTTTTGCCTTCAGTCTTTCCCAGCATCAGGTTCTTTTCCAGTGAGTCGGCTTTTCACATCAGGTGGCCAAAGTACTGGAGCGTTAGCATCCATCCTTCCAATGAATATTCAGGTTGATTACCTTAAAGATTGACTGGTTTGTTCTCCTTGCTGTCCAAGGGACTCTTAAGCATCTTCTGTAGTACCACAATTCGAAAGCATCAGTTCTTCAGTACTCAGCCTTCTTTATGGTCCAACTGTTATATCCTTACATGACTACTGGAAAAACCACATGCGGTCTAGGTTTGTCATAGCTTTCCTTCCAAGGAGCAAGCATCTTTTAATTTTGTGGTTGCAGTCACTGTCTGCAGTGATTTTGAAGCCCAAGAAAATAAAATCTGTCACTGTTTCCACTTGCCCCCCATCTATTTGCCTTGAAGTGATGGGACCAGATGCCATGATCTTAACTTTTTTAATGTTGAGTTTTAAGGCAGCTTTTTCACTCTCCTCTTTCACCGTCATGAAGAGGCTTCTTAGTTTCTCTTCATTGTCTGCCTTTAGAGTGGTGTCATCTATGTATCTGAGGCTGTTGTCATTTCTCCTGGCAGTCTTGATTCCTGCTTGTGATTCATCCAGTCCAGCATTTCCCAAGATGTACTCTGCATATAAGTTGAATTAGCAAGGTGACAGTGTACAGTCTTGAGGTACTCCTATCCCAGTTGTGAACCAGTCTATCGTTCCATGTCCATTTCTAATTATTGCTTCTTGTCCCGTAATCAGATTTCTCAGGAGACAGGTAAGGTGGTCTGGTGTTCTCATCTCTTTAAGAATTTTCCACAGTTTGTGTGATGTATACAGTTAAAGGCTTTAGTGTAACAGAAGTAGAGGTTTTTTTTAGAAATCTCTTGCTTTTTCTATGATCCAACAAATGTTGACAATTTGATCTCTGGTTACTCTGCCTTTTCTAAACCCAGCTTGTATATTTCCGAGTTCTCTGTTCACATACTGCTGAAGCCTAGCTTGAAGGATTTTAAGCATTATCTTACTAGCGTGTGAAATTAGCACAATTGTCTGGTAGTTTGAACATTCTTTGACATTGCCCTTCTTTGGGATTGGAATGAAAAGTGACCTTTTCTAGTCTTATGGCCACTTCTGAGTTTTCCAAATTTGCAGGCATAGTGAATGCAGCGCTTTCACAGCATCATCTTTTAGGATTTGAAATAGCTCAGCTGGAATTCCATCACCTCCACTAGCTTGGTTTGTAATAATGATTCCTAAGGTCCAGTTGACTTCACACTGTAGGATGTATGGTTCTAGGTGAGTGACCACACCTTTGTGGTTATCTGGTCATTAAGACCTTTTTTTGTATACTTCTTCTTTGTCTTCTTGCCTCCTCTTCTTAATCTTCTCTGCTTCTGTTAGGTCCTTGCCATTTCTGTCCTTTATTGTGCCCATCCTTGGCATGAAGTGTTTCCTTTATATCTCCAATTTTCTTGATGAGATTTCCAGTTTTTCCCATTCTATTGTTTTTCTCTATTTCTTTGCCTTGTTCATTTCAGGAGGCCTTTTTTACCTCTCCTTGTTATTCTCTGGAATTCTGCATTCATTTGGGTATCTTTCCCTTTCTTTCCCTTACCTTTTGCTTCTCTTCTTTCCTCAGACATTTCCTCAGACATTCCTCAATAAAGCCTCCTCAGACAGTCTCTTTGCCTTCTTGCATTTCTTTGGGATGGTTTTGGTTACTTCTTCCTATACTGTGTTACAAACCTCCATCCATAATTCTTCAGGTACTCTGTCTACCAGATCTAATCCCTTGAATTTATTTGTCACTTCCACTGTATAATCATAAGAGATTTGATTTAGGTCATATCTGAATGGCCTAGTGGTTTTCCCTACTTTCTTCAATTAAGCTTGAATTTTGCCATAAGGAGCTCATGATCTGAGCCACAGTCAGCTCTAGGTCTTGTTTTTGCTGACTGAATAGAGCTTCTCTATCTTCAGCTGCAAAGAATAACAATCAGTCTGATTTTGATATTGACCATTTGGTGATGTCCATGTGTAGAGTCATCTCTTGTGTTGTTGGAAGAGAGTGTTTGTTATGACCAGTGTGTTCTCTTGACAGAACTCTGTTAGCCTTTACCCTGTTTGATTTTATACTTCAGGGCCAAACTTGCCTGTTACTCCAGGTATCTCTTGAATTCCTACTTTTGCATTCCAATCCCTGGTGACGAAATGACATCCTTTTTGGTGTTAATACTAGAAGGTCTTGGAGGTTCTCATAGAACCTTTCAGCTTCAGCTTCTTCGGCATTGGTGATTGAGGCATCAGATCAGATCAGATCAGATCAGTCGCTCAGTTGTGTCCGACTCTTTGCAACCCCATGAATCGCAGCACGCCAGGCCTCCCTGTCCATCACCAACTCCCAGAGTTCACTGACTCACATCCATCGAGTCAGTGATGCAATCCAGCCATCTCATCCTCTGTCGTCCCCTTCTCCTCCTGCCCCCAATCCCTCCTAGCATCAGAGTCTTTTCCAGTGAGTCAACACTTCGCATGAGGTGGCCAAAATACTGGGGTTTCAGCTTTAGCATCATTTCTTCCAAAGAAATCCCAGGGCTGATCTCCTTCAGAAAGGGCTGGTTGGATCTCCTTGCAGTCCAAGGGACTCTCAAGAGTCTTCTCCAACACCACAGTTCAAAAGCATCAATTCTTCGGCACTCAGCCTTCTTCATAGTCCAACTCTCACATCCGTACATGACCACAGGAAAAACCCTAGCCTGGACTAGACGGACCTTTGTTGGCAAAGTAATGTCTCTGCTTTTGAATATGCTATCGAGGTTGGTCATAACTTTCCTTCCAAGGAGTAAGCGTCTTTTAATTTCATGGCTGCAGTCACCATCTGTAGTGATTTTGGAGCCCAGAAAAATAAAGTCTGACACTGTTTCCCCATCTATTTCCCATGAAGTGGTGGGACCGAATGCCATAATCTTTGTTTTCTGAATGTTGAGCTTTAAGCCAACATTTTCACTCTCCACTTTCACTTTCATCAAGAGGCTTTTGAGTTCCTCTTCACTTTCTGCCATAAGGGTGGTGTCATCTGCATATCTGAGGTTATTGCTATTTCTCCCAGCAATCTTGATTCCAGTTTGTGTTTCTTCCAGTCCAGCATTTCTCATGATGTACTCTGCATATAAGTTAAATATACAGCCTTGACGAACTCCTTTTCCTATTTGGAACCAGTCTGTTGTTCCATGTCCAGTCCTAACTGTTGCTTCCTGACCTGCATACAAATTTCTCAAGAGGCAGATCAGGTGGTCTGGTATTCCCATCTCTTGAAGAATTTTCCACAGTTTATTGTGATCCACACAGTCAAAGGCTTTGGCATAGTCAATAAAGCAGAAGTAGATGTTTTTCTTGAACTCTCTTGCTTTTTCTATGATCCAGCGGATGTTGGCAATTTGATCTCTGGTTCCTCTGCCTTTTCTAAAACCAGCTTGAACATCAGGAAGTTCACAGTTCACATATTGCTGAAGCCTGGCTTGGAGAATTTTGAGCATTACTTTACTAGCGTGTGAGATGAGTGCAATTGTGTGGTAGTTTGAGCATTCTTTGGCATTGCCTTTCTTTGGGATTGGAATGAAAACTGACCTTTTCCAGTCCTGTGGCCACTGCTGAGTTTTCCAAATTTGCTGGCATATTGAGTGCAGCACTTTCACAGCTTCATCTTTCAGGATTTGGAATAGCTCAACTGGAATTCCATCACCTCCACTAGCTTTGTTCATAGTGATGCTTTCTAAGGCCCACTTGACTTCACATTCCAGGATGTCTGGCTTTAGGTCAGTGATCACACCATCGTGATTATCTGGGCCGTGAAGATCTTTTTTGTATAGTTCTTCTGTGTATTCTTGCCATCTCTTCTTAATGTCTTCTGCTTCTGTTAGGTCCATACCATTTCTGTCCTTTATCAAGCTCATCTTTGCATGAAATGTTCCTTTGGTATCTCTGATTTTCTTGAAGAGATCCCTAGTCTTTCCCATTCTGTTGTTTTCCTGTATTTCTTTGCATTGATTGCTGAAGAAGGCTTTCTTATTTCTTCTTGCTATTCTTTGGAACTCTGCGTTCAGATGTTTATATCTTTCCTTTTCTCCTTTGCTTTTCGCTTCCCTTCTTTAGACTTGGATTACTTGTTGAATGGTTTGCCTTGGAAATGAGCTGAAATCATTCTGTTGCTTCTGAGATTGCATCCAAGTACTGCCTTTTGAACTCTTTTGTTGATTGTGTGGGCTGCTCCATTTCTTCTAAGGGATTCTTGCCCACAGTAGTAGGTATAGTGGTCATCTGAATTAAATTTGCCCATTCCCATACATTTTAGTTCACGGATTCCTAAGATGTTGATGTGCACTCTTGCCATCTCCTGCTTGACCACGTCCAGTTTGCCTCGGTTCATGGACCTAATGTGTCAGGTTCCTATGCAGAATTCTTTACAGCATCGGACTTTACTGTCCCCAGCAGACACATCCACAGCGGAGTGTCCTTTCCACTTTGGACCAGGCACTTCATTGTTTTGAGAGCTATTAGTAATTGTCCACCACTCTTCCTCAGTAGCATGTTGGACACTTCCAGACCTTGGGGGCTCATCTTCCAGGATCATATATGTTTGCCTTTTCCTACTGTTCATGGTGTTTTTGCAGCAAAAACACTGGAGTGGTTTGTAATTCCTCCTCCAGAAAGTAGACCACAGACAGTGTATGTTTTGTCAGAACTTTTCACAAGCCCTTTCACCATGATAAGGCTATGATCCATGAAGGGGAATGTGGAGGTAGATAATAAGCAAATAAATAAAATAAATTAAGATTAGTACTACATACTGAGAGGAAAATTAAACAATCGTGTCAGAGTGGTCTTATGCTAAAAGTGTTTTAGACTGAGCGCTGAGGACAATTGAGATGAGTCCTGATTTATTAATCACTAAGACTATAAATCAGCTGTTTTGGTAGTGACTTTTAAGAAATCAGCTGGAAGCTTAATATCAATTTCTTCTTCTGTAAATATATCATATTTTGAGAACATCTACGTTCTCTGTATGTGGATGCATTCATATCGGATAAAGCAATGCTGTCCTCTGGTGGTCGTCAGTTTAATAGCATTGCCAGCTGTACTTGGGCAAATCTATTTCAAGGGTGTACTCTAGTGGGTTTTACTTTTAAAAATTGGATGTCTTTTTTTAGATTGCTTTGATTTTAAAAGGTCTCTACAGTTATCATGCATTTGAAGATCTTATTTAATCTTAAATAATGCTTACAATAGTTTTCTGTGTTCAACAATACTTACACAATAGAAAGAAAGATTACCTAGGAAATAGGAAGAATTCAACTCTCAGAACTGAAAGCAGGTTAATAATGGTAAAAAAATAAGTAAGTCAGACAGTGCGAATTGCTGATACAAGTGTGGAAAATCTGAGCCTTGAACTTGTTTATCAAAACATCTATGAAAGCCCCCTTTCTAAAAGGCTTATTATGTAAACCTTTCAACACTTTTTTAGTAGAAAACTTTTTTAGAAGGACATACTTGGGAATTTGAAAAGACAACCTTATTAAAAATAGTGAACATTGTTAATAAAACTTCATATTAAACAATACATTTCCATTGTTTCTAGAAATTTATTCATTTCTGCCAGGTTACCTAATTTTTGGCATGTAATTTAAGCTCTCAACGGTATCTTTGTTCTTGCTCCAAACACCTCTGTTATTCTTTGTAAAGTATCTCCCTATTAAATCCTACCCATCTTTTTCCAAATTAAAACTCTTCAAGCCTTTAAAACTTAAAAAAAAAAAACAATAAATTTCCATTGACCTATGATCATATTATTTAATCTTCTAAATATTTGGTCTGTTTCTTTTAAATACTGATTTTTTAACATTTGCTGTTTACAATATGGACATTTTCTAACTCTTTAATTGAAGTCTTTCTATTAAAGACTTTCTAAGTCTTTAATTGAAGAGTTCTTTTTAGAATAATGATTTTTTATCTCCTAGTAGTTTTCTTATGATTAAATTTATTTATTTTTAATTGAAGGATAATTGCTTTTCAGTATTGTGTTGGTTTCTGCCAAACATCAACATGAATCAACCATAAGTATTCCTAGTAGTTTTTTGCTTTGCTTTTTTATTTTAGAAAATATATGTAACATATTTGAGAAAGTATTAGGTAGCTAACAGAAAAATTTGACTTTCTCTTCTAAATGTATTGTGCCTGAAGTCTTCTTTTACAGTAGTGTCTCTTTTTAAGACCCTTGATTGAGTAATTTATTTCCATTCTGTCTGGTAGTTATCTCAATAATAATAAAACTCATAAAGACTGATAACAACACATATTTCTAGTTGAATCTTTATCAGCTGATATATACAGTTTTAAATTAGTTTCATTCCCTAGTCTAGTCGTTATGTGCTATTTGAATGCAATTTAAAAAATTGGTTTTGAATGCTCCATAGTGATTTCTTAATCATGGCATAAATCACAGTAAACGTTGAAATTATTTTTTCTAAACATAATGTGAGCTGAGAGAGTGTGTAATTTAACTGGACAGTGTGGGGCTTTGTTTACATTTATTTCACAGAAATATATAAAAGATACCTAGCCATTATTTCATCTGCAATGATCTTTTGCTGGATAGGACTCCTGAAGCTACATGGTCTCTTTCATGCTTAGCTTGAAAATGTTTCAGTTAATATCCTTTGCGGAAGGTGGGCTGGTAAGAATTAAATGAGTATCTTGGTATAAGGACTTGAGTGGGGCAAAGAAAAGAGCCTCTGTGTATGTGGCACCTGTCATCTTGGTATTTTGATAGATTGACTCTAAGTATGGAAGGGGGAGAAAGCCAGACCTTTATCTGAAGGAACGATAGAGTTTTGGAATACATGTGTGCGTTTGTTTTGTTAGTTGGTAATCAGTGATTCTCGTTTGACTCTCATTTCATACCAGCCTCAGCATATCTCTGCATGTGATGCCTCTTCTCATAATTAGGAGAATTCACTGTGGGAAAAACTAGTACCGTCAGGGATCATATCTAGATTTTGTTCATCTAGGCATGAAAACCAGATATTTCTTTAACAGAATTCAAAAACGGAATCAGTTTTTTATTATGAAACTGAATCACCTTGATTATGTTGTTTTAAATGTTGAGCATAATTTTTACCTTAATTAAGGTAACATGATAAGCTTGACCTTCTTTAACCCCTAAAGAATTAAAAATGCCAATATTAGCGTTTTTATTCTAGTTAATGTATTTTTTTCTCTCTTCTACTTTGTAAACATGATGGAGAATGTTTGTTGAAGAGTATTTTGGGAATTTCTCTTTTCATTTTTGAAATCTAATTTTTAATGAAAATAAAACCCCCAATATTAGGCTCATTATTGCTGTTCTAACATTGGCTTCCACAATCATATTCCACAATCAGGAAAAAAGAGAAAGATTACATAAGATCAACTTTATATACAGCATACAATTGGCAGAAATTAGTATCTAAAATAGGATGTGGTGGGTCAGTTTGGGGTTCAGAGCTTTATGGCTTTTTAATTAGTCTTGGTGCAGAGCCTTTTCAGTTTAGTGGCTCCTTTTAATATTGCATAGAATGTCTTGCTATTCTAAAAAGGCACATTGATGAAATGATAGTAGTACTTGCCATTATCTCACTAATATATATGCTTCATTGGTGTGTTCACTGTTTGTTGCACCAGCCTATGGCTTTTATGATCACTTACATTAACGCAATAGAGTTCAACCTTATTTTGCAATACCCTAGTATTTTTATAATAAAAGAAGTATTTCTCTCCATCTGCAGGTGCTGCTGTTTTTTCAAACGAAGGAAAAGGAAAACCATACAGCGCCACAAATGACTCTGGACACGGACAGATCATGGGGAGTTACTTACGTGTTCACCTGCTGTCTCGTGATTAAAATCATCTCTGTAGTGACCACATATATTTTCAAAGACTCACTCTTAGAAACGAAAATGTCATACTTTCATACTTCATTTTGTGGTTGTCTTACAGTCATTTTTTTTTTTTTCTAATTTAACTTTTATGGAAGCTTTAAAGTTTTGTCAAAACATGAGTGCTTTGCCCATCAGTGAATGGAATGGACCAATGAGGTGGTATTGATGACTTACACAGTTCTATAGAACATTTTTAAGAAGCTCTCCTCCAGTTATAGAAAGCAGTACAGTATCTGAAATGTCAACCAGTTATATACCTAACCTGGTTTTCTTTTATAACTTCTGTAAGAGCATAATCAAACAGGAATTTTCTCCCCGGCGGATAAAGCAACAGAGAAAACAGTTGCCCAGATATTTAAAAGAAGTTATCCCTTGAGAAGTTCATTATCTGTGTGACATCTGCATTGATTTCACTGTTACCGATGGTACTGCTATTCATGAATCACGTTAACATTCTCTCTGTGAAATCAAGGTACAGTCACTGCCCAGAGGTACTGAGGAAAAAGCTCTATGGGTTCAGCCGATGGTAGTTGGTAAAATGAATCATAAAATAGCGTGGTTAATACGAGCTCTGCTTTTGTTGCACCACTATGTGAAGTACAGTGTTGCCGAAGTGGCAAAAGCGCTTATTTTTTAAAAATGCGAACTATTTGTGTAATGTAACTTTATGCTTCCAGATAATGATGTATGTTAGACAGCAAGAAATGAATACTTTGAGAAATGAGATATGATGGAGTTTTTGGAGAAATACACTAGGAGAAGGAATAAATGTGAATCTCACCACATCATATGAGGTTGAAGGAGATCCCACTGAAACCTGCTGCTGAATGACTACATTCTCCTTAAGCAGAAAACTTTGGATGTGCCACGCAATGGTGTCTGTTTATTAATTAGTTGCTCTTTGATTAAAAAGAAGGGCACCCCCCAGCAATAAAACCGGGGTCCCCCTATTGCCATCTGCTCACATTAGTCTCTTGTATTCAACTTTGCTGGTTCTCTGGAATTTTCCTGCTTTTTAGTATAATTTTGATGATTGAAGACTATTTTGGAAAGGATGGGTCAGGTGCTTTGTCCCCATAGTCTTTTGAAGTGCCTGCATATGAACAAAGAAACGGTTCTGTTTTAAAAAAATAGGAAACCCATTCCATTTTTCAAGAATGTTTTGTTTTAAGCCATACAGACACAGGTTATACTTTTGTCACATTTTCCTAGCCAGAATTTTCAAGGAGAGTTAAGATAAAAAGACTGGCTAGAAAGATAATTGTGTTGTTCAGATCTCATATTCACCTTTCGTTTATGAAATTGTTACCTACTCCTTCAATGCAGCCCCTTTTTGTCTCTTAAGTGCGTGCCTCTGGGCAAGCTTATTTATTTTTATTGTTTCAAGGTAACATTTAAAATGTGTAATTAAATAAATCTACATTTTTGACTTCCTTATTGCATTTCCAGAAATTTGCTTGTACTTTGTAATTTATTTTCTTATTAGCCAAAAGTTCAGTGTGTTGTTTTTGATGAATTAGGCACCCATATGAATAGTGCAGATCAGGATGTTGTTTGTCATCATCGCTTGGAATCCTATAAATGATCTTTATAAGTTCTTGATTTTAAAGATCTACACTCAGCCTAGAAAACATATACTGTATAATTTGGTCAACAGTTTCCATTTTATATTTGTATACTGTCATGATGTCTTAAACTACAGGAGTTACATACTGAGTTTTTATTTTTGTTTGCTTTGAGCAAGGTAGATGGATGTTTTAGCCATTATAATGTGAAACCACTTCTTTCTTTACAGTATTTGACCAAATTTGTGTGTCTATGATATTTGTAAATACATGCGATATCTGTATTTCTTATCATAAGCCTGTTTAGTTTTATTCTCAGTAGGGTTTTTGGACTGTACAGTGTTTATATGATCTGAACTCCTTATACATAAGAAGGTGTGTATATTAATCCAATTATGGACTTAAAATATTTTAAAAGTATAAATACCCTTATTTGCTGCAAAGACCAGTGTGTAGACATTTGCTTTTTAGCAATATTTTTAAGTGCTCCATTTTAATGCCAAGGAATAAGTCTTTTGGCGACACAAACTGGTCAATAATAGGTAATGCAGGTATGTTCAGGTTAAGCCAACGATGTTTTGCATTTTTATGCTTCTTTTCTGTCAACACTAATGAAGTCAACATTGCCTGAATGTCTGAATAATGAAACACATCCCTGTTTAAAAGTATGTAACTGAAAAAGAAATAAAAAATAAAGGTAGTTTTTTTAAACTTGCTCTTTCCCCTTTCCTCTGATCATGGGTAAAATAATGCCACTCACTAACTGAAGATAGAAATTTTTAAAATTCAGTTTATGTGAATAAATTTAGTATATGTGAAAAGCAGAGCTGAAGGAACGTTCTTTTGTGTTTTTGATTTTTGTTTTGCTTTGTTGGAACTCTATTGTAAGCAGTATGTAGCTGGGTGTATCCAAGCTTTCTTTAATGAAAGTTTAAACAAATTTTTTATTTCTCCGAACTCTTTAATAGAGCAATTAATTAGAACTAATGCCATTAATAAACAAAGGAAATAAACTGTATCATTTCATCCCTTTTAAAAAATGAAGTCATACTATTATGTTTCCAGAAATGAAGTATTATTGCTCCAGTTTGAAGTGAATGACTTTAAGATCATTGCAGATGCAGAGCACATATCTGTGGCAGTATCTCACAGTTCCTCATTGTGCTGTTCACTCTAGGGGGTTTTACAAGATGCTGCTGTGCTTACTGAAAGATGGCAAAGGTAAGGTAAGTCAAAGCAGCAGTCTTAAGTCTGTATGTGTCCACTAAGAACCACCATTCAGAAACAGTAAGAAGATCTGGAGATCAAACATAGCATAGGTTAAGCATGGGTTAAAAGGCCCTATCTAGAAATAAATGACCTAAGATTAGAGTTTGACCTGAATGATTATATAGTTGCATTAGTCAGTACCCTTGGCTTTGCAAGTGCTAGAAACCTAACTTGGCTTCAGCAGTAGGCATGCACATCATTGCATTTGAAAAGTCCATTCATACATTCATAGGAGTGGCTTCGGACATGCTTGATCCTGGTGTAAAGTTTAGGAATCTGACTTTGTATTTCTCAGTTTTGCTTCCTACTCTTCTGTTTTCGTTGTCAAGGGGATTTTTTGTGTGTGATGGTAAAATGACCACGCAACAACTTTAGACTACTGCCTGCTTCATAACCTCAACAAAGGACAGTTTCTCTCAACAGTTTTAACAGAATCCTGACATTTATTCCTTCATTGATTCACATGCCCACCCCAGAGCCACTGTGGCCCAGGAAATGTTGTTCTCCCATCTTCACAGGACACATTGGACTGAGAAATGAGGTAGAAGGGGTGTTCCCAAAAGAAAATGAGGGTAGTGTTATCAGAAGGAAAGTGAATGGATTCAGTGCAGGCAAAATCTAGATATTTGCTGTTATGGTGAGAAAAACAAAATAGAGTGTAAAGGGAAAAATAATTGCTTTAAATTAGAAAACGTTTGTATTCCTGAGACATATTAGTCTGAATATATTATTGAAAATCACTAATACACATTTGAAAAATGTTTTGGACTTAGGTAAAAATGAACATCATAAGTACCGTATTTGATGTGTTTTTGTTTAGTTTTTAAAGGTTTTTGTGATTACCATTGGATTAGTAGAGTGAAAAGCTGATCTTTCTAGAGAAAAAGTAAATGGAATTATAAAGTTTTGCTGATGTTTGGGATGATGAGTTTCTTCTCTGCCCATCTCTAATATGGACCCACATTATTTTCTTAGGAAATTTACTTCATAGGAATACATGGATCATAACCAAAGAAAGGACTACATATACAAGTATTATCAGGTAATACTGCTGGGATATGAAAATGGTTTTAGAAGGAACAGTTGTTCACAGGAATGTTTACCATACTGTGACTTTACTTAATATGAAAAACAGTCCTGCACTGCTCTAGAGTGGGGTTGACAAACTTTGGTTTTATGGGACCAAAGGCAAAATTGAAGTTTTTATATACTTGCATAATGAGAAAACAAATTTCCAGTAGTTTTGTATTGAGGAAGTTCAAAATACATATGAATACTTGAGTACAATTTTTTTGTAATACAGGTCTCCTGATAAGAATTGAGATATTTTGAGAGGATAATATTTCACTTAGGAGTTTGAAATTGATCGTCTGTTATGCTGATCTGTAATGTGATTTTATATATTTCATCTTTGAAAATGTCTTCAGATAGATATTACCAAATACTGTATCAGTCCATACGTATGATTTAATTACAGTGTATTCACCATTAGGAGGGTGTTTTATACAATTTTCTTAGATTCTGCCCTTGATATTTGCCATGGACATAACATTACATTGCAGATTAATTACTTTGTATTGAAGATTAGATGGATGCTCCTCATTTGTACAGTTAAGTGGATCCAAAAATGTAGCTGAAACAGCAGTTGAGTTTGAAAAACATACCCACTGCAAATTGTGTAGGAATGGATATCTTGGCTTCTTGTTTTAACTTGACAGCATAGGAAGTGGATAAAGTGGCTTGACATTACTTGTGATTTAAATAAGATTAGTTTTGTCATAATGATTTTGTTGCAGTGTAAATTTCACATATAAGTGCTGTTTTGCCTTACAATTTTTAAGTTGATTTACTAAGGAACGTCAAATCTGCTGCAAACCTAATTTTCAAATCTATTCAGTTTTCATTAATAATAGGTAAAAATGATACCTATTCAGAGAAAATTCAGTGTTGGTTCTGAGCTAAAAGAAAAATTGCAATAAAACTTTCCTACAAATATCAGACTGCTGTGTAGCTGGGCAAGTCAGGATATTCAGTTTCCATTCCTAGCAAAAACTTACTGGAAGTAATGATAGTTAAAACTGCAAGAGTAAATGAAATTCACCACTGACTTAACTAGTTCAGTAACATGACAGATTCAAATAGTTCCCCCAGAATACCTGCTGATGAATCATGTAATGCATAAAGATTGATTTTAAACATTTTATACTTTCACAAGGTTTGTAAATTTGCCCAGTAAACCATTTTCTACTCCATATGCCCTTACCACCATTAAGTTACAACACATCTTTGCAGACACCACTTCAGTTAGCACTGATGTTTTCTCAAGTTCTTTAAAAGTCTTTTCTCTTAAAAAAAATTATCTTATTGGAGTTGTTGCACGGAGTCTATTCACAGAGGCCAATTCCTGAGTTACTTTAAGCTCCATACTGACTTCTCTTGTAATCAACAACTAGGCAGTATTGGTAACATGTATTGACTCATGAAAAGCCAAATCATTTGCCTTGTTTTTTAGTTGACAGTTGGTGTCTTCAAGCAATTGTCCTTGCACAAAAACTAGTGGTCTTCAACGTGTTTATCTTCTCTGGACACACTTTGTAGTTGCTGCAGTCAAACACAGTTTAATTAACTTTAACTCACTGTCACTGAAGAACTTTCTTTGCTTGGCTAACAAATGAGCCACTTGGAAAGTAACTTTGGTTGCACCTTCATTCTCATTTTTTGTGTGTTTGAATAAATTCTATTGTGATAAGATATTCTGCTTTAAAGTTTTAATTGTTCTTACTGTTGCTTTCCTGTGAGTTGGGAATATTGTGATGAGTGCTTGGTCTGGTAATGTGAAAATAAATTGTATTCTTTTAACACAACTGAAGTGTCACTGCCTAATAAACATGGTGCTTTGCTATTATAATTTTATAACAAAATAATCCACATTCCACCATGCCTTAAAAAGCACAACACTCAAACTTCGCTTTACTTTTTGAAATATGATTAACCTGCATTAGTAATAAAAGTAATAAAATGTTTGTATGACACTATGTGTAGCACTTGAAATGCGGTCACTGTGTCCCTGAGATTCGTAGTGTGTTGAGCAGCAATGTAAAGTAGTGAGCACCACATATGGTCTCTGTCACAGCTATTCAGCTTTGCCTTCGTAGCTTGAAAGCAGCCATAGACAACATGTCAATGAATGAGCATGGCTGTGTTCCAATAAAAGTTATTTATGGGTACTGAAATTGGAATTTTATATAGTTTTTATGTATCATGAAGTATTCTTTGGATTTTTTTCAACCATTTAAAAAAATGCAAATACCATTCTTAGTTCATGGGCCAAATGAAAGCAGGAGTTGGACTGGATCTGGCTTGCAGACCATGACTTGCCAACTTCTATTCTGGACCACACTGGAAAGATTTGGATGTTTGAAGTTAATTTTATTTTTTTAACCTAATTGAGTGACACAATAAAAGGAGGGGTCATTTTGAAATAACCTGAAGGATTATGATAAAGAAAATGCTCCATAGTACATTTGGGAATTATAAATGAGATCATTCAGTGTCCCGTTTGAGCTTAGGTGTTGAAGCAGTGTATGGTCTTAGAAAGAGCATGAAGATTTGCAACTTTTTCACTTGCCTTGTGAGAACCGTGGCAGGTTACTTCTTAGCATCAGTTTCCTCACCTCAGATGGGAGTAATGCTTTCTTTGCCGCACGTCTCTGAAGTTTCGCAGTAATATCTATAAGAGCTCTCCATGCAGGCTGCCATCTACCATTACTCTCATGATAAACCATATTTGAAAACTGAGCAGCACCTTTATTTCTCAAGCAGAGTGTGTGCTTCCGCTTTTTGAGACAAGACTTTGGTCTGGTATTGATTAAACTGTGTCTTAGATTGAAGCTGTCGTTCCTATCTGTTTAAAAATATTTGTACCCTGATTTTATCACGTTGTACAATTGGCTACTTTGACTCATAACAGCATTGATAAGTTAAAAATCATTAATTCTGTACCTTTAATGGTAAAAATAACAAACAACAGAGGCAAGGACAAAGCCCTGTGTCACGTATTCCTGCTTGCTGTAAGCTCAGTATCAGTCCACTAACCTAAGACATGATGCCTAGGTGGGCTGTCTAATGTGTGACAATCCTCTGCCATTTGGCTACTGTGAGCTATTTATGTTTTTCTGAAATCTAGGTGAAATGAACCATTTAGTCCATTTCTTTGCCCTCCCATTCTCATTATTCCATCTGAAAAAGGAACTGGATTTAGTTTGTAATGTCTTTTCCTAATGAATCCATGTTTACTTCAAAGATCACTGTTTCTAATACTATAAACTTTTGACTAATTCAGTCTAGTCTTATTTGGAATCTACATTATTGACCAATCTGTAGCTGTATAGTCTACTCTTTTTTTTTTTTTTCTTTTAATAGAAATTTCATTTCCAATCTAGTCTTTTTGCCTTGCTCCATTTACCATCTGCAAAGTCTCTCAGGATGAATTTTGTCTGGGTTTGGAGACTTGTTTGTGCCTATGATGGACCTCATTTCCTTCTTACTTTTCCCCCTTATCACCCACGTAATTTTCTAGGCTGAAGATTATTCTTGATTTAAAAAAAAAAAGAAATTCTAAAAAAGCTAAGTCTTATATTATCCTCGTAACCATTTCCTTACATTTGTCTCTACACATAGTTTATAAAACCCTATTTATTGACTTGAGCTTTGTTTTTTCTTTTAAGAAATTGTCAGCTAATTGGGAGAGGGAGGTTAAAGATTTTACCATTTCTTATATTCATTAGCTATGCATACTTGACTTCCATTCTTTTAAGAGTTTAGCTTGTCAGAAGAGACATTTTTTTGCAAGCTTGCTCCTTCCCCCTCCCCTTATAGAGTCAGTTTTGATTGCAGAACTGGAATCAACAGTCTGAGTTCTCTTCACTAGTTATCACCAGCCTTGAAATGATCACATTCTCTCAAGGTTCCCAAACCTTCCTCTTTATCAATTAGTTACTTCCTGTTGGTCATTTTGGCAGTCCAGAGTAGTAGTTTCAATATTTGCCATTTCCTCTATTTCCTGGAAGGTTTCCCAGATGGCTCAGGGGGTAAAGAATCTGCCTGCATTGCAGGAGACACAGAAGACATGGGTTCAATCCCTGGATTGGGAAGATCCCCTAGAGTACAAAACCGCAACCTACTCCAGTATTCTTGCCTGGAGAATTCTATGGACAGAAGAGTCTGGCAAGCTACAGCTCACGGAGTCTCAGTCCGACAGGACTAAGCATGAATACCTGATTTCCTGGAAGACTAGTTTTTTTTTTTGGTGTATAAAGAATCCTCAGATGCTCTGGTTTTGGTAAAATAGGATTTTTAGACAATTGAAGCTATCATGACCGTATGTTTCCCAATTCTGGGCTTTTAAAGTTCATGTATTTAACAACTTTTTTTTTTTTAATAGCACCTTGTTTCAGTCAGTGGTTGCATGCTTAAATCTGATTTTCTGGCCTGGCATTCTGTAGTGTATTTTCATAATTGTATCCCGGTTTTTTCCTCTCTTTCCGCAATATTTTCTACAGTGCATTTTATGTTTGGTGTCCAAGTACCAGTGCTGTCAGTCCAGGATACTTCCCTACGCCTCTCCTCATTTGTGTGCCCTTTTGTTGCCTAAGCCTTGCTTATAGCTTGTGTCTGTATGTTAGTGTGAAGACAGCTGGGTGTTGTCTGACACTTCTGAAGTTCTCTTCTGGAGTGAATCACTTGACCATTTCCAACCTGACAGTGTATATAACAGTCAGTTTCTTGTTTCTCATCTGATTTTTTCACCCTTATCCTCATTCAGTTAAAAAAATCTCTTTAATGAGTCATATATGTTCATACCAATATCTCATGAGATAACATTCTACCCATTTTAAATTGTGCCTTGGAAATTCAAATCATTTAAAATAATCATATTGGCAACAAAATCACTTCCTTCTTATACCTTGTATTTTATGCTGAATTCCATATTAACTTTGTCAGGATGTCCTAAATAGTTCTACAGTCAACTTTTTAAAAAAATTTAATATGATAAATTGTGTGTGTGTGTGTGTATATTTATACACATAGATAAATGTATATAATTATAAAGATTTGGCAATTAGAGCTATTTTTTTCTCCACAGTAATTGGTGCTTAAGTTGCTTAAATGGAAGCACCAGCTGAAAATCCTACCTTGAAAAATTAACATCTGGATAATCTCTTGTGGTCTCCTCTACAGGTTTGGCTGGTAGAAGACCAAAAGGGAGCACTGAGAATTGAAAGTGCTTATTTTTCATATTCAAGAAAGGTAAAGGCTGTTCTTCAGTCAAAGTCCCAAGTTGTGAACAAGTAACCACTGGTAATCAAGATAACTTCCAATTAATTCAAAAGCTCTGAAAATGAATCAGTAACATCACACCAGTGACTCTGGTTCCAAAAATGAGCAAGTCAACAGCAGCCTCACCACAGTCTTATGAAACTGGGCAAATTGATGCCAACGTTACACTTGTGGACAATAGCTGGGCAAAAGTGCCTTGCTCCAGTGACCACACTGCAGGTATTTCATCAGCCCTTTTGGTTTCCCTAAATCCTGCTGCACCATTGTAAATAGTTTATGTATTACATTCTTCTCTATTACTCTGTTTGTGTTATCTCTCTCCTCTGTAAAGCTCTCCCTCTCCCTGCGCCATTGAGGACACAGTGAGAAGGCAGCTATTTTCAAGCCAGAAAGAGAACTCTCACCAGGAACTGAATTTGTTGGTACCTTGATCTTGGACATCTCAGCTTCTAAAACTGTGAGAAATAAATGTTTATTGTTTAAGCCACCCTGTTCATGGTATTTTGTTATAGCAGCCTGAACTGACTAATATAGGAACTGTTCAAGAAAACTAACTCCCTAGTTTTTGTGAAAGTGATTCTGTTAGCCTTTGACATCTTTACAAGGACGTGATGGTCAAATGAAATAATGGATTTGGACGACATTGTGATGTCTAATGTAGAGGTTTCCACACCTTGCTGAGTGTAACAGTCACTTATAGATAGTACATTTTTTGAAAGAAAACCCTTGGGCTGTCTACTCCTAGCGCTTCTGATGAAGGAAAAGAGTTAATTAGAGGAGTTAAGAAGTTCTTTAAGGAGTTCTTAAAGGACTCCTCTAATAATTCTCATATATCACCAAGTTTGGGATGCATTACTTTGAAACAACTGCTCTAAATTGTCCTTGAAGGTGGTGACTTTAAAAAAAAATATTTATTTCACTACACTGGGTCTTAGTTGCAGCACTCGGAATCTTTGATCTTTATTGTGGCATGCAGGGTCTTTTTAGTTGTGGCATGTGGGATCTAGTCCCTTGACCAGGGATTGAACTGCAGTCCCCTGCACTGGGAGCATGGTGTCTTAGCCACTGGACCACCAGGGAAGTCCTGAAGGTAGGTAAACTTCTGAGAGTTGGGTACTGAGATGTCCCTTTAAAGTATTCTCTTCCGGGGTACCGTACCTTAGTACTGTTCGTCAAGTGTTTCTGGTTCTCCCCTCGTCCAGACACATGGGAGTAACGTACTTCCTGCTCACTTGTGTGGGGTGAGGCCGTGTCACTCACCGCCTAGACCATTTCCTCTGACTCCTCTCAGTTTTTCAGCTCCTGACTGGCCTGCCTCCACAGACCTGGGCCAACACTCGTCCAGTCTCCTGTTACATTCTTGACTCAGAGAGCAAATACAGTCAAGGGGGTTTTGACACAAACAAACCCCCCTTCATTGATTGTGCTCCCTCATCCAGTTATTCTTCTATTTTTCCCCTTTCTCTTGGCGAGACATCTCGACATTTTTCCCATTTCTCTTGGCGAGAAAGAAGAGTTACAGTATTATCCTGTAGTATTCCAGTGGCTGAATCATTGTGTAACATGATCACTGCTTGACCCTTACAGGTCTTGCCTCTATATATTTTGCTTTGAGGTCCAGGACTGTGATGGTAAAAGCTGTATGATATTTACTGCATTTGAAAGACAATTTTTGTTTAGTCTTGTTTTGTGAGCATCCATGGATAAGTATGTTCAGATCTAAGGAAAAGTAAAAAACTGTTAGAAGTCAGGTAGTGTGATATTTAGGGGAATTATGGGCTAAAATCCTTCTCTTGACCAGGTCGCAAGGTAGTTAATAGGTTCTTGTAAGACAGAGAGTGAAAAGTTCAGAATACCAAGGGACAGATTCAGTCAGAAATGCCCTTTTGCTGCTGCTGCTAAGTCGCTTCAGTTGTATCCGACTCTGTGTGACCCCATGGACTGCAGCCTACCAGGCTCCTCCGTCCATGGGATTTTCCAGGCAAGAGTACTGGAGTGGGGTGCCATTGCCTTCTCTAATACAGCGTGGTTGCTAGATACTATCCCTACTAGATTCTCAATTCTCTGCTGATGTAGCTTCTTTCCTTGAATTATTCAAAAAGCTTAAAGAGTGAAAACAGCCAAACGAGAGAAATATCTTTGTTTAAGCTCCATGATGTAATCTGGTCACTGCTTCATTTTTCATACACCAAAGAACATCAACAAAATGATGATACTCAAGCTCAATTTTACCTTTCACAGGGCATTGAGAAGTAGATTTTCTCTCTTCTCTAATAGAAATATTCAAAAGTTCTCATGCCACAGAGAAAGACAAAATGATTAAAAATGATTGCTTGTGGTTGTTTCCTCCCCTGGTTATAGGCTATATAAATTACTCCTGGGAACAAAAGAGCATGTTTTATGCAGCACTGTTATCCAGGAGATGGCTCATTTTTTATCCCAGAGGAAGGAAGGATGGCCATTTGGCCAAAGGCCAAGAAACCTTGGCCAAGTTTTCTAGGAGCCCCCTGACAAAGACTGGGCTGGACAAAGAAGGGAAACTTTTGTTTATTAAATATTTTTTCTTTAAAAGTGATCAGACTGTGAATGAATTTTGTTTTAGGTTTTTTCAAATATTTTGCAAATGAAAATTTAAAATCAATGAAATGAGTGAAAAGATGAAAAAACAAGAAACTTTGGAAACAGGTTCCTGTCTCACGAAGCCTTGCTGAGAGAAAAAAAGAGGAATAAGTGGATGTTTTGCTTGTGTTTTTACGATTGGAGCAGCTCGAATGGGTTTGTTTGCTGGGGAAATACTCTCAGTGAAGATGAGGTCATAGCTACTGGAGAGAATGATGTGGAAGAAAGGAAATCCCTGGGGGAAATGAGCTAGGATCCCAAAGAGAAAGGAAAGTGGAAAGGAGAAAGGGCTAACTGGGCTTTGTAGAGATGATATAGGCTTCCCTAGTGGCTCAGATGGTAGACTCTGCCTGCAATGTGGGAGACCTGGGTTCAGTCCCTGGGTTGGGAAGATCCTTGGAAAAGGGAATGGCTATCCATTTCAGTGTTCTTGCCTGGCGAATCCCATGGACAGAGGAGCCTGGTGGGCTGTAGTCCATGGGGTTTCAAGAGGTGATATGTGTGAGGCAGGTGAGAAAATCATTCAAGTGATTGTCTATAGCATCAATGTTGAATTGAGATAAAAGTGAACCTGGAAGGAGGCTGCCTGTGGGTTGCTTTTTATCTGGAAGAAAATGGAGCCATCTAGACACTGGAGGTGGTCCTGAAGAACAGTTCAATTCAGTTCAGTCGCTCAGTGGTGTCTGACTCTCTGCGACTCCATAGACTGCAGCACGCCAGGCCTCCCTGTCCATCACCAACTCCCGGAGTTCACTCAAACTCATATCCATTGAGTTGGTGATGCCATCCAACCATCTCATCCTCTGTCATCCCCTTTTCCTCCTGCCCTCAATCTTTCCCAGCATCAGGGTCTTTTCAAATGAGTCAGCTCTTTGCATCAGGTGGCCAAAGTATTGGAGTTTCAGTTTCAACATCAGTCCTTCCAATGAACACTCAGGACTGATCTCCTTTAGGATGGACTAGTTGGCTTTCCTTGCAGTCCAAGGGACTCTCAAGAGTCTTCTCCAACACCACAGTTCAAAAGCATCAGTTCTTCAGCACTCAGCTTTATAGTCCAGCTCTCACATCCATACAGGACTACTGGAAAAACCATAGCCTTAACTAGACGGACCTTTGTTGGCAAAGTAATGTCTCTGCTTTTTAAAATGCTGTCTAGGTTGGTCATAACTTTTCTTCCAAGGAGCAAGCGTCTTTTAATTTCATGGCTGCAATCACCATCTGCAGTCAGTTTGGAGCCCCACAAAATGAAGTCTGCCACTGTTTCCACTGTTTTCCCATCTATTTGCCATGAAGTGATGGGACCAGATGCCATGATCTTAGTTTTCTAAGTTTTTCCAAGCCAGGCTTCAACAATACTTGAACCATGAACTTCCAGATGTTCCAGCTGGTTTTAGAAAAGGCAGAGGAACCAGCAATCAAATTGCCAACACCTGCTGGATCGTCAAAAAAGGAAGAATGTTCCAGAAAAACATGTATTTCTGAAGAAAAGAGCAAGCATAATTACTTCAAACTTAATTTTGTTATATGACCTTCAGTTTGTCTTTAGGCAATGTATAATGACATAGAAATTATTGAATAGTAATATAGTAGTTAAAAATGAAAGAAATCTTTCACCTGCTGTTACAATAAAGACCTTTTAAAAGACCTTTTTATATAAGAAGTGTTTCATAAGCAAGTTGCTCTTTTAAAGAGCCCTTGGTAATGTAAGTTGTATTATGCACTTAGCTGACATTTTATGAGTGCTTCATGTTAATCATACTACGTTTTTCTTGGTATAGATATGGAAATCTGGTTAGCTCAACATCTAAAAATTCAGTATTAATGCAGCTCAACATTTTACTTTCAGATACATGTAGACTGTAAATTATAACCTTTATATATTTACATAGAGTGTTATATACAAAGGACAAAGTTTTCCCAAGACAGATTGCTTAAAAATATAAAATATAAATTTTATTTCAGAGGAAAACAAAGTTTTAACCAGCAAAGGTCTGAATCTTTACAATGATTTCAACACAAATAGGCAAGTTATATTTGCACATATGTCTAGATATCAATACACCTAGGAAATTTCTCTAGTGGCAAAAATTAGATTTTATTTATTTATTTCCATCCTTTGTGCTTTCACAGTATACCTACAGTAAATAAATTGTGTGTAATACTAACTAAAGTTTAGAGGCCAAAAAGAATATGAATGTAAATCAGCAACATTCTCAATTGCTAGTCTGTAAGTGTTCTTCCTAGTAGGCATTTCATCATTGAAGAAATATTATTCTCTAATTTTAAAAGAAACCTCAAAATAAGCTAACTCTTGTGGATTTGCATTATGTGTAAGCACAGTTGTCTGTCTGTCTGCTGTCTAACACTGAGATCAAATTCCCATAAAAATTTATTATTTTAACTATGTACAGTTATTCAGTGCCATTAATTACATCATGCAAATAATATCACTGCCTAATTCTAGAACATTTTCATCACTCCCAAAGAAATCCTGTCCCATTAGTCATTTACCTTCCCCCTCAAGACCCCAGCCTCTGGCAACCCCTAATCTACTTTCAGTCTCTACTGATTTGCCTATAATGAATGTTTAATCTAAATGCAATTACATATGTAAACCTATGGCTGATTCATGTTGATATGTGGCAGAAAGCCACACAATATTGTAAAGTGATTATCTTTCAATTACAAATAAATTTAAAAGATAAATGCAACTACATAATATGTGGCCTTTTGAAACTGGCTTCTCTTAGCTTCATGTTTTCAAGGTTTATCCTACTTGTATCATGTAAGAGTACTTCTTCCTTTTTTAGGCTGAACAATACTCTGTCACATGTATGTACCATTTTTGTTTATCCATTCTTCAATTAAGGAACATTGGGTTGTTTCTGCCTTCTGTCTATAATGAACAGTGATGCTATTAACACTGGTGTACACACTTTTGTGTAGTTAAGCTCTCAAATTTCTCAGAATTTCAGCATTACATAGTAACTATGTTTAACATTTTGTGGAACTGCCAGCCAAACTTTTCCACAGCAGTCATACTTTTTTCATTCCCACCAACAGAAACTTAGGAAGATTCCGTATTTTCCATATCCTTGTCAACACTTGTTACTTTTCATTTTTCAGAATATTTTTTAAGTATAGCCATCCTAGTGGGTATGAAGTGGTATTTCATTGTGGTTTTGGTTTGAATTTATCTAATGACTAATGGTGTTGAGCATCTTTTCATGTGTTTATTGACCATTTGTATATATATTAGAGACATGTATGTTTGAGTTATTTGCTTATTTTTGAGTCATTTCTCTTTTGACTTGTAGGAATTTTTTTGTATTCTGGATACTAGACCCTTATCAGTTTTATATTTGTAATATTTTCTCCCATTCCGGGTTGTATTTTGTTTTGTTTATAATGTCCTTAATGCAGAAAAATTTTTAATTTTGATGTTAATTTTTTTCTTTTGTTGCCTGTGCTTTTACTAAACCATTGCCTAACTCAAGATGAAGAAGATTTTCACCTGTGTTTCTTTCTAAAAGTTTTACAGTAGTATCTCTTACATTTAGGTCTTTTATCCATTTTGATTTCATTTTCATATGTGGTGTGAAGGTCCAAATTAATCTTACATGTGGATCTCTAATTGTTGAAATCCATCTGTGTCTTGTTGCTGTTGAGCCATCTACGGTGGCCAGGCAGGAAGCCATTTTTCCCTAGGTGTTAACCTAAAACAAATAAACTACTAGGTAGTTCTCCAGCAAAAATGACGTTATTTAGAATCAGCAGAGAATCACAATTTGGGCTCTATTGTCATGGTGAACCATCTGCAAGTTCCCACTCAGCAAGGGAAACAGAGCAGTTTTATACAGGGGAGAATGAAGGCGGGTGGCTACAAAACAGCAGAGTCCAGTGCTTTTCACTGGCTGAGTCCTTGCCAGGGAAGGAGTCTGTCTTCTTTTTCTTGGACTCTGCTGTCGTTGCAGGGCATGAGGGCTTTGCCTGCTGGTGTCTTGACTGTATTTGAATGAGATTTCTGTTTATTAATTTCTTTACATTTTTCCCTTTTGATGAAGACCTCAACCTGAAAGCATCATGAGTAAGAGTCAGGTTTTCCAGTGTTAGAGGCTTGTTGTCCTTCAGTGCCAGGATGGACCTTTCTGTCCATAGTGTCTCTTATGGAAGAGCAAGTGGTCATATTGGAAACTAATAAGGCCACATTTAAGTAATAATGAAGAGTAAGCATGAAAACTCTCAGACTCTTTTATCTGAAGTTCATATATTATCAAGGTCATGGACATTGGAGATCATTTGATGTGTTATGTCATCATCATCATCAGCCCCATCTGGATATGTTGAGAAAGCCATCTCATCAGTTACTATCTGCTTTGATTCCAGGAAATCGTTACTTTCAGGTTACAAAATGATGTGTAGGTCCAGTCGATTTTGGTGCTTACTTTAGGTGTATCACATGAATCCAAGAGTCTATTCCCTGGAAATTGGTAGTACCAGCTTTGGTTTAGTTCAGTTGCTAAGTCGCGTCCGACTTTTTGTGACCCCATGAACTGCAGCACACCAGGCTTCTCTGTCCATCACAAACTCCTGGAGCTTGCTCAAACTCATGTCTATCTAGTCGGTGATGCCATCCAACCGTCTCATCCTCTGTCGTCCCCTTCTTCTGCCTTCAATCTTTCCTGGCATCAGGGTCTTTTCCAGTGAGTCAGTTTTTCACATCAGGTGGCCAAAGTAATTGGAATTTCAGCTTCAGCATCAGTCCTTCCAATGGATATTTAGGACTGCCTTCAGGATTAACTGGTTTGATCTCCTTGCACTCCAGGGGACTCTCAAGAGTCTTCTCCAACACCACAGTTCAAAAGCATCAATTTTTTAATGCTCAGCCTTCTTTGTGGTCCAACTCTCACATCCGTACATGACTAATGGCAAAACCATAGCCTTGACTAGACGGACCTTTGTTGACACAGTGATGTCTCTGCTTTTTAATGTGCTGCCTAGGTTGGTCATAGCTTTTCTTCCAAGGAGCAAGCATCTTTTAATTTCATGGCTGCATCACCATATGCAGTGATTTTGGAGCCCGAGAAAGTTTCTCAATGTTTCCATTTTTTCCTCATCTATTTGCCGTGAAGTGATTGGACTGAGTGCCATGATCTTCGTTTTTTGAATGTTGAGTTTTAACCCAGCTTTTTCATTCTCCTCTTTCACTTTCATCAAGAGGCTTTTTAGTTCCCCTTCACTTTCTGCCATAAGGGTGGTGTCATCTGCATATCTGAGGTTATTGGTGTTTCTCCCGACAATCTTGATTCCAGCTTATGCTTCATTCAGCCCAGCATTTCACATGATGTTCTCTGCATATAAGTTAAATAAGCTTGGTGACAATATACAGCCTTGACATTTTCCTTTCCCAATTTGGAACCATCTGTTGTTCCATGTCCGGTTCTAACTGTTGCTTCTTGACCTGCATACAAATTTCTCAGGAGGCAGGTCAGGTGGTCCAGTATTCCCATCTCTTTTAAGAATTTTCCACAATTCATTGCGACTGTGGCTTTAGCATAGTCAATGAAGCAGAAATAAATGTTTTTCTGAGTCTCTTGCTTTTTCTATGATCCAACAGATGTTGGCAATTTGATCTCTGGTTACTCTGCCTTTTCTAAATCCATCTTGAACATCTGGGAGTTCTTGGTTCACGTATTGTTGAAGCCTTGCTTGGAGAATTTTGAGCATTACTTTGCTAGCATGTGCTGCTGCTGCTAAGTCACTTCAGTCGTGTCCGGCTCTGTGTGACCCCCTAGATGGCAGCCCACCAGTTCCACCGTTCCTGGGATTCTCCAGGCAAGAACACTCGAGTGAGTGGGTTGCCATTTCCTTCTCCAAGGCATGAAAGTGAAAAGTGAAAGTGAAGTAGCTCAGTCGTGTCCGACTCTTGGTGACCCCATGGACTGCAGCCTACCAGGCTCCTCTGTCCATGGGATTTTCCAGGCAAGGGTACTGGAGTGGGGTGCCAGTGCCTTGAATGAGTGCAATTGTGAGGTTAGTTTGAGCATTCTTTGGCATTGCCTTTCTTTGGGATTGGAATGACAGCTGACCTTTCCAGTCCTGTGGCCACTGCTGAATTTTCCTAATTTACTGGCATATTGAGTGCAGCTCTTTCACAGCATCATCTTTTAGGATTTGAAATAGCTCAACTGGAATTCCATCATTCCACTATCTTTGTTCTTAGTGATGCTTCCTAATGCCCACTTGACTTTGCATTCCAGGATGTCTGGCTCTAGGTGAGTGATCACACCATTGTGGTTATCTGGGTCATTAAGATCTTTTTTGTATAGTTCTTCTGTGTATTCTTGCCACCTCTTCTTCATATCCTCTGCTTTTGTTAGGTCCATACCGTTTCTGTCCTTTATTGTACCAATCTTTGCATGAAATAGTCCCTTGGTATCTCTAATTTTTTGAAAGAGATCTCCAGTCTTTCCCATCCTACTGTTTTCCTCTATTTCTTTGTATTAATCTTTGCATTGATCACTGAGGAAGGCTTTCTTATCTCTTGCTGTTCTTTGGAACTCTGCATTCAGATGGATATATCTTAACCAGTGTTGGTTAGCAGTACCAATAAGGTTGAAGAGAGTCTCTCTGGCTATGCCATTTTCAGTAGAGAAAACCTCTAGGTTGCAAGGTGTGATGCGTAAGTCTCCTAAGAGTGCACTGTGAAAGACTGTTCTACCAATCTTGTTTCTTTGTTTTTGGCCATGCTGTGTGGCATGGGGGATCTTAGTTCCCCAGCAAGAGTTCAAACCTGAGCCCCTGCAGTAGAAGCATGGAGTTGTAACCATTGGACTACCAGAGAAGTACCAAGACATGGTTATTTTTAATGTTAATAGAACAGTAAGATCTTTACAATATCAGATGGTGTTTCCTTTTGTCAATTGCCGGTCAAAAGAGGCAAGAGGCAAGTGCCTTGGGCATCCTCTGACTGTCTCAAAGGGTTAAGAGTTACAAAAAGGCTGGATCTAAGATTTAGAAGGAGCAATGGCACTATTTTTGGTCAAGGCATTTAAAAGTCAGCTGCAGTCCCTTGTGGTAGGGGAAGGGGAAAGTGAAAGAGAAGTCGCTCAGTCCTGTCAGACTCTTTGCTACCCCATGGTGTGTAGCCTGCCAGGCTCCTCCATCCATGGGATTTTCTAGGCAAGAATATTGGAGTAGGTTGCCATTTCCTTCTCCAGGGGATCTTCCCCACCCAGGGATCAAACCTGGTTTTCCCACATTGCAGACAGACTTTTTACCGTCTGAGCTGTCAGGGAATCTTGGTGGTGGGGGGCACCCTCAAATTTTAGATAACTGAAATCTCATTTCTCAGAGATTTTTCTCCAGAGTAAAAGAATAATTTTTAAGCAGTTAAACTTACAGCTCAAAGACCTTAAACAGTTGAAACAACTCAACTTGCAGGCTTAATACGAGCCATTTTGAAGGGAACAGTTTGGTCCCAGAGAAGCCAGACTACAGCATTCTCAGTCAGTTCCCATAGAATAGCCCCTATTCCAAAGGAACAGGGTAAAGACTGAAAAATGGTGAAATTTCACTGAAACACCTCTGTTGCTGAAGGAAAGGACTGAATGCTTCTTGGCCAGTTTCAGTTGAAATAATCTGATCTCAAACTCACACTTGAGTGCCACATGAACACTCGCATACAGAGCAGGGCCTTAACCAGAAATGACAAAACCTTAAAGTAGACCCAAATAAAGCCTGAAGAGCTTCAGATGCAAAGTGGGAATAAGTTCGGATCCAGGAGAAAGATGTGCCTTTAAACTCCAGGGTTGACAAGGCAAGCCTTTTAGGTGAGGGGACAGTGTGGATGTCGCACCTGTTCACTAGCCCTGGAGCCGCTGGGAGTCTTTGATGGTCCCTATAAAGCCACGAAAATGTTGACCTAAAAAAATCAAACTGCCACTTCTTTGAGATGAGCAGAAAATTGCTATTTGGGGTTGGTTACAGGTGGCTCAGTAGTAAAGGATTCGCCTCCCCGTGGAGGAGATGCAGGAGATTTGGATTCAATCCCTGGGTCAGGAGGATCCCCTGGTGAAGGAAATGGCAACCCACTCATGTATTCTTGCCTGGAGAATTCCATGGACAGAGAGTTGGACGTGACTGAGCTACAGAGCTAAGACCATAGCGATCCACCGGCAAGTCCCAACAGGGCAAGGGAAAGAGAGTGCTCTTACTGAGAGGAAGAGGAAGTTGAGAGGACTGTAGTAAACAGAGTCCATGGCTTTTTATTGGCTGAGTTCCAGCAAGGAAGTTCCGTTCAGTCGCACAGTTGTGTCCAACTCTTTGCGACCCCATGGACTGCAGCATGCCAGGCTTCCTTGTCCTTCACCTACTCCTGGAGCTTACTCAAATTCATGTTCATTGAGTTGGTGATGCCATCCAATCATCTCATCCTTTGTCATCCCCTTCTCCTCCCGCCTTCAGTCTTTCCCAGCATCAGGGTCTTTTCAAATGAGTCAGCTCTTCGCATCAGGTGGCCAAAGTATTGGAGTTTCAGCTTCAACATCAGTCCTTCCAATGAGTATTCAGGACTGATTTCCTTTAGGATGCACTGGTTGGATCTCCTTGCAGTCCAAGGGACTCTCAAGAGTCTTCTCCAACACCACAGTTCAAAA
The DNA here is from genome assembly GCF_032452875.1 of Bos javanicus. NCBI lineage: Eukaryota > Metazoa > Chordata > Mammalia > Artiodactyla > Bovidae > Bos > Bos javanicus. The sequence continues at coordinate 29,746,477 of NC_083874.1, read as the reverse complement.
GCATCAATTCTTCGGCCCTCACTTTTCTTTAGAGTCCAACTTTTCACATCCATACATGACTTCTGGAAAAAACATAGCCTTCACTAGATGGATCTTTGTTGGCAAAGTAATGTTTCTGCTTTTTAATATGCTATCTAGGTTGGTCATAACTTATCTTCCAAGGAGTAAGCATCTTTTAATTTCATGGCTGCAGTCACCACCTGCAGTGATTTTGGAGCCCCCAAAATAAAATCTGCCACTGTTTCTACTGTTTCTCTATCTTTTTGCCATAAAGTGATGGGACCTGATACCATGATCTTAGTTTTCTGAATGTTGAGCTTTAAGCCAACTTTTTTACTCTCCTCTTGCACTTTCATCAAGAGGCTCTTTAGTTCTTCTTCACTTTCTGCTGTAAGGGTCATGTCTTCTGCATATCTGAGGTTATTGATATTTCTTCCAGCAATCTTGATCCAGCTTGTGCTTCATCCAGCCTAGCATTTCTCGTGATGTACTGAGTATAAGTTAAATAAACATGGTAACAATATACAACCTCGACAAACTTCTTTCCCTATTTGGAACCAGTCTGTTGTTCCATGTCCATTTCTAACTGTTGCTTCCTGACCTGCATACAAATTTCTCAAGAGGCAGATCAGGTGGTCTCTTGTTCCCATCTCTTTCAGAATTTTCCGTAGTTTATTGTGATCCACAGAATCAAAGGCTTTGGCATAGTCAATAAAGCAGAAATAGATGTTTTTCTGGAACTCTCTTGCTTTTTCTATGATCCAGTGGATGTTGGCAATTTGATCTCTGGTTCCTCTGCCTTTTCTAAAACCAGCTTGAACATCAGGAAGTTCAAGGTTCACCTATTGCTGAAGCCTGGCTTGGAGAATTTTGAGCATTACTTTACTAGTGTGTGAGATGAGTGCAATTGTGAGGTAGTTTGAGCATTCTTTGGCATTGCCTTTCTTTGGGATTGGAATGAAAACTGACCTTTTCCAGTCCTGTGGCCACTGCTGAGTTTTCCAAATTTGCTGGCATATTGAGTGCAGCACTTTCACAGCATCATCTTTCACGATTTGAAATAGCTCAACTAGAACTCCATCAGCTCCACTAGCTTTGTTCATAGTGATGCTTTCTAAGGCCCACTTGACTTCACATTCCAGGATGTCTGGCTCTAGGTCAGTGAATCACACCATTGTGATTATCTGGGTCATGAAGATCTTTTTGTACAGTTCTTCTGTGTATTCTTGCCATCTCTTCTTAATATCTTCTGCTTCTGTTAGGTCCATACCATCTCTGTCCTTTATCGAGCCCATCTTTGCGTGAAATGTTCCCTTGGTATCTCTAATTTTCTTGACAAAATGTGGTCCAGCTGAGAAGGGAATTGCAAACCACTTCAGTATTCTTGCTTTGAGAGCCCCATGAACAGTGTGAAAAGGCAAAAAGATCAGACCCTGAAAGATGAACTCCCCAGGGTTGTTACGTGCCCAGTGCTACTGGAGATCAGTGGAGAAACAACTCCAGAAAGAATGAAGAGACTGAGCCAAAGCAAAAACAGTACCCAGTTGTGCATATGACTGGTGATGGAAGCAAGATCTGATGCTGTAAAGAGCAATATTGCATAGGAACCTGGAATGTTAAGTCCATGAATCAAGGCAAATTGGGAGTGGTCAAACAGGAAACGGTAAGCGTGAACCTTGACATTTTAGGAATCAGTGAACTAAAATGGACTGGAATGGGTGAATTTAACTCAGATGACCATTATATCTACTACTGTGGGCAAGAATCCCTTAGAAGAAATGGAGTAGCCATCATAGTCAACAAAAGAGTCCATAATGCAGTACTTTGATGCAGTCTTAAAAACAACAGAATGATCTCTGTTTGTTTCCAAGGCAAACCATTGAACATCATGGTAATCCAAGTCTATGCCGTGACCAGTAATGCTGAAGAAGCTGAAGTTGAATGGTTCTATGAAGACCTACAAGACCTTCTAGAACTAACACCCAAAAAAGATGTCCTTTTCATTATAGGGGACTGGAATGCAAAAGTAGGAAGTCAAGAAACACCTGAAATAACAGTCAGATTTGGCCTTGGAGTACAGAATGAAGCAGGGCAAAGGCTAACAGAATTTGCCAAGAGAATGCACTGGTCACAGCAAACACCCTCTTCCAACAACACAAGAGAAGATTCTACACATGGACATCACTACAGATGGTCAACACTGAAATCAGATTGATTATATTCTTTGCAGCCAAAGATGAAGAGGCTCTATACAGTCAGCAAAAACAAGACCGGGAGCTGACCTCAGATCATGAACTTCTTATTGCCAAATTCAGACTTAAATTGAAGAAAGTAGGGAAAACCACTAGACCATTCAGATATGATCTAAATCAAATCCCTAACAATTATACAGTGGAAGTGACAAATAGATTTAAGGGACTAGATCTGATAGAGTGCCTGATGAACTATAGACAGAGGTGATATTGTTCAGGAGACAGGGAGCAAAACCATCCCCAAGAAGAAGAAATGCAAAAAAAGCAAAATGGCTGTCTGAGGAGGCCTTACAAATAGCTACGAAAAAGAGAAGCAAAAAGCAAAGGAGGAAAGGAAAGATATACCCATTTGAATGCCAAGTTCCAAAGAATAGCAAGGAGAGATAAGAAAGCCTTCCTCAGCGATCAGTGCAAAGAAATAGAGCAAAAGAATAGAATGGGAAAGACTAGAGATCTCTTGCTAGGAAAAGAGTCTTTTTTTCCTTCCAGTTGAGCTCTGCTACTGTTGCAGGGTCCGAGAGCTCCCTCTTCTGTCCTCCTGACTCAATTAATTGAGGCTTCTGTTTATTTGTTGTGTTTGTTTTATAGAGGACATTCTTTCTTACTGGTGTGCAGATGTCTTCTAAGATTAATATCTATCGAAAATATTTCATCTCTTCAATTGAAGGGTACTTGCCTAGTTCCTAATGGTCTATGTTTGATGGTGAGAGAAGGGATTTTTCTTCGTTACATTAGCTTATAAAACATCTTCCTGTTTTTAATTCATTTCTCATTCATGATTCCTCTTCCTGGTGTCTCCTCAGTCTCTTAAGGATTTTGAAGAATAAAATGGTTCTCTTATTGTTTATAACCTCTGGTTACTTAAGGCTAAGGACCACTTTGTTAAATCTAATTTGTTGTTCTTGGCTGTTTTACCTGTCCATGTGTATGTTTTAATTCCGGCTCTACCAGGTGAGTGAATCTGATAGGTGCTTAAGTGCTCAGATGACAAGAATCATCTTAATAGGAATGAGGTAGATTTTCCCTAGTATCCTTTCATTAGGAGACTTGAGGCTATTTTAAAAGATGGTGGTGTTTTACAGAGCCTAGTATAGGGTTTTACAAATAAATACTACTCAAGAAATAACTTTTTAACTTGGTTTTATTGTTGAAGCCTAGTGAAAAAGAAGTGTTCTAATCTATGTAGGGAGAAGATAAAGTGGGACTTCGTCAGGGAAAGTGGGGGGCAAGAAAAGTGTTGATTGACAAGTCTGTTAAACAGGAAATATCAGAAAATATATTTTTTGCATCAACAGGAAGGTTGAGATGACTTAACAAAACATCAAGTGGTTATTAGACTCCAATAATTACCCTAATCTGTTTCTTTTACAATTATAATGTACTTGTGTTCTCTATTATATAACTAAAAATACAGTATACATATTAATCTTTTAAGTAACATTATATAGTAGACCTAGCACTATTTAGTCAAATGCTTTTTAATTTCGGTTGATTTTATAGCATCTAACCCCTAGAATCTGTATACTAAATTCTTTTTCTGAAGCTATTGACTCTTCTCCCCATTTTATAAGGATAGTAAATTAAACTGAAAGTCCAGTTATGAAATGACAGGTCGTTTACTTGTGAGAGGTTTTTCAGGAACCTTCTTGATGGAGTAACTACATCTAAATTGCAATGACACCCTTAACTGCTTTATTTACCTTTCACAGGTCAAATGTACCATCATCGTATACCTTAAAAATGTACTCTTCAATGGCAAAATGTTTTCAGAACAAAAAAGCGTGAGTGAATGAATATGTCATTCTCAGGTGAGCTACACTGCGAGCCTTAATTTCTTTGTGGCCCAAATAAAGTTCACGTGAAATTACGGGTACAAGTACACGTTTGGAGTGCTGAAACTTAAGGAGTTATCAAGAATATGCCAAAGCTCTGCCTTCTTACTGAGATCTTTTTCCATGAAGCAAGTGTAAATTTGTTAGGAAAATAAATTTTTATATTAAACTGGCTCGGAAAAGAATTACTCTGACTTTTGTTTCTGTGGTCCTCGAACATCACTATATAGTTCCCACAGTTTATTCTAATTATGCCTTGAAATCAGAGTCTTTGCCCTCCAATAAAGGAGACCAGATATAATATTGAAGTAATTAAAAAATTTATTAAACTGTATTTTGTTTTTCTGGAACATATGTAATGAATATAACTTTTCTATCTTTACAGCCTGGTATAAAGATATTAGATCATTGATTCTAGAATTAACTCTTTGAATAAATGATATCCTACAGCAGTATAATATTATTCTGACTCTGTGCATCTTTTATAATTAATCAATCACTTTTTAACTTGTAGCAATGTTACCTGTAGCTTGAGCAATAGGTCTATTATTACTGAGATGCCTGGGTCCTGGGAAGTACAGTTCTGTGCACAGCTTCTCTGACTTCTCTGCTACCTGGAGCTTTAAAGTATCTTTTTATTAATACAAAGAGTAATACATGTCAATGATAGAAATCCAAATAATATAGAATGGTTATGCAAGGAAAGGAAAGTCTCCTTCTATTGCCAGATAAGCAATTCATCGATCCCTCCTCCTCAGAAGCAACTGTTAAGTTTATTGAAAATATTGTCTAGAAATGTTCTATGCATGTGTAAACTAATAAATAATATAAATATCAGTTCAGTTCAGTTGCTCAGTCGTGTCTGAATCTTTGTGACCCCATGAATTGCAGCACGCCAGGCCTCCCTGTCCATCACCAACTCCCGGAGTTCACTCAAACTCACATCCATCGAGTCCGTGATGCCATCCAGCCATCTCATCCTCTGTCGTCCCCTTCTCCTCCTGCCCCCAATCCCTCCCAGCATCAGAATCTTTTCCAATGAGTCAACTCTTCGCATGAGGTGGCCAAAGTACTGGAGTTTCAGCTTAGCATCATTCCTTCCAAAGAAATCCCAGGGCTGATCTCCTTCAGAATAGACTGGTTGGATCTCCTTGCAGTCCAAGGGACTCTCAAGAGTCTTCTCCAGTACCATAGTTCAAAAACATCAATTCTTCAGTGCTCAGCTTTCTTCACAGTCCAACTCTCACATCCATACATGACCACTGGAAAAACCATAGCCTTGACTAGACGGACCTTTGTTGGCAAAGTAATGTTTCTGCTTTTCAATATACTATCAAGGTTGGTCATAACTTTGCTTCCAAGGAGTAAGTGTCTTTTAATTTCATGGCTGCAGTCACCATCTGCATGATTTTGGAGCCTCCCAAAATAAAGTCTGACACTGTTTCCACTGTTTCCCCATCTATTTCCCATGAAGTGATGGGACCAGTTGCCATGATCTTTGTTTTCTGAATGTTGAGCTTTAAGCCAACTTTTTCATTCTCCTCTTTCACTCTCATCAAGAGGCTTTTTAGTTCCTCTTCACTTTCTGCCATAAGGGTGGTGTCATCTGCGTATCTGAGGTTATTGACATTTCTCCCGGCAATCTTGATTCCAGCTTGTGCTTCTTCCAGCCCAGCGTTTGTCATGATGTACTCTGCATAGAAGTTAAATAAGCAGGGTGACAATATACAGCCTTGACGAACTCCTTTGGAACCAGTCTGTTGTTCCATGTCCAGTTGTAACTCTTGCTTCCTGACCTGCATTTAGGTTTCTCAAGAGTATATATAAATGTTAAATTTATATATCTAAAGTATGTATATGTATATATATATATATACACACACACACAAATATATATCATACAATATAATTCTATGTAAGTATAAACATACTGGGCACTCTGTTTTGTCCCTTGCTTCTCTATTTAAAAATAGATCTTAGAAATTATTCTATATTAGCACAAGTATTCTGTATTAAGGTCTTCCCTGGTGGCTCTGAAGGTAATAAAATCTGCCTGCAATACAGGAGACTCAGGCTCAATCCCTGGGTCAGGAAGATCCCCTGGAGTGTCCTCCAACCCACTCCAGTATTCTTACGTGGAGAATCCCATGGACAGAGGAGCCTGGTGAGCTACCCGTCCATGGGTTCAACAAAGAGTTGAACCCAGTCAGACGCGACTAACACTTTGACTTTCACACTTTCATTACTTATTGGCAAATATATAAATTGGACATATCCCTTGAATTGGAATTGCTTGAGCAAAAACAATATGTATTTACAACTTTTAAAAACTTTTGATCTGCTTGGAATTTATTTTAATAGGAGTAAGGTGAGGATCTCCTTTTTACATTTCCAGATAGCTGCTAGTTTTCCCAAAATCTCTTTGTTGATTAATAAATCTGTCTGCACTACTCCGAAATATATAGTTAACATATACTAAATTTTATATATATGTGGAATTCCATATGTATATATTCCATATATATATTTAGACTTTATTCTGTCAATAAGCTAACCTATTCATCTTTTTAAATTATGATAGCTTTTATATTCAGATCAGAGGTTGGTCAGCTATATTTGCGTGTTTACTTTTTGGCCTAGTCCTTAAAATTTATTATTATTATTTTTAGCTTAAAAAGAAATCCTGTAATAGTCCGCCCTCCACACCCCGGGCCCTCAACTTAATTTATGGATTGATTTACAGAGACTTAAAATCATTGTTTCCCTTATGTAATAACAGGGTATACATATTACTTTATTTACATGGTTGTATTATTTTTGTATGTCTTCATGTGTTTCTATTTATATTCTAAAATCAGATTGTCTCCATTTATAAGCTTGATTTATCAGCTTTAAATAATATCCAGTGATAATCTCTCTTAGAAAATTAGAAAATCAGTGTGCTTACATTTCCTTTATTCTTCTCAATATTTATTAGATTGTTTTTCAGCATATTTATTATTTACAATATTCATATTCTATTCTTTCATCCAATCCTAGTTTTTCATAATTTCCATGGCTCTAATATTTGAGTGGAATCAACTATTATTTTTCTGATTCTTCTTGCATTCCCTCATGTTTGAGATATTATTTTTCTTTATTTGTGGAAAGTATCTGGATAGAAATAAAATTTCTACATCATCCTTTTGACTCTGGAACCCTCTAGACTTTCTTCACTGATACTTGGCAATGAAAGTTTCTCATGGAAAGTGAACTCAGTTTATTATGTACCCCATCCCTAATGACTTGATTGATTTTTTGGCTTGGGTGCTCATAGTATCTTCTAAGTCCATCTTTGAAATCTCATGGTTGACTGTTCAATATAAGTTTTGGAGGGGGAAGTTTACCTTTTTAATATTTTATTTCAGGAAAGCTTTTTCCTATAACATCTTTTAGCAAACTTCTGTCTCATTTGTTCCATGTCCTTTTACAGCAACATCAATTACACCTATTTTGGAGCTTTAATCTGTCATAGTCTTTCATTTTTTCCTACTATTTTTGAGGTATTTTCTCTTTTTCATTTTATGTTGCTCAGTTTTATCAATGTTGTTCTGCATATTCACAACCTTGTTTTCAGTAGTATCGGTGCCCCCTTTTTTGATGTTTATAAACTATGGCTTTTCCAGTGGTCATGTATGGATGTGAGAGTTGGACTGTGAAGAAAGCTGAGCACTGAAGAATTGATGCTTTTGAATCGTGGTGCTGCAGAAGACTCTTGCGAGTCCCTTGGACTGCAAGGAGATCCAAACAGTCCATCCTAAAGGAGACCAGTCCTGGGTGTTCATTGGAAGGACTAATGCTGAGGCTTAAACTCCAATACCTTGGCCACCTGATGCGAAGAGCTGACTCATTGGAAAAGACCCTGATGCTGGGAGGGATTGGGGGCAGGAGGAAAAGGGGACAACAGAGGATGAGATGGCTGGATGGCATCACCAACTCGATGCACATGAGTTTGGGTAAACTCCAGGAGTTGGTGATGGACAGGGATGCCTGGCATGTTGTGATTCATGGGCTTGCAAAGAGTTGGACATGAGTGAGTAACTGAACTGAATGTTTAATTCATTTAAATCATGATTTTATTTTTCTGTTTATTTCATTAGTTTTATGTAAAAGCTTCTTATGACCTTTATCTACTTTCTTTGTATGTTTTGTGGTACAGTTTTTCTGATGTAGTTTTTGATTATCTTAATTTTTTTCTTCAAGTATTTCTTTATATATTTTGGTTCTTTTTGTTCCCTTGGGGTATATTCTTACGTATTTTATGCTGGTTTATTTCTTTTTATTATTTGTATTAGAATTCAGTCAGTTCAGTTCAGTCGCTCAGTTGTGTCCACCTCTTTGCGATCCCATGAATTGCAGCACGCCAGGCCTCCATGTCCATCACCAACTCCCAGAGTTCACTCAAACTCACGTCCATCGAGTCGGTGATGCCATCCAGCCATTTCATCCTCTATCATCCCCTTCTCTTCCTGCCCCCAATCCCTCCCAGCATCAGAGTCTTTTCCAATGAGTCAACTAAGACTTTTTAAAAAGGGGGGAGGGAAAGCTGAGTCATTTGTCACAATAACAGAAGATATGGCCCTTTGAAATAAGAGCATTGAAAAGAGATGAAAAAGTACATAGGAAAAATGAAACAGAGAAATGAATAGTGAACTGGTAGAGCTCAAAAACAAATGGGAGAGAAAAACAAATCAACAGTATGAAAACAGAGTCAGCAATGAGAAGAATAGACTTGGAAAGCCTTATTTCAGTGGACCAGCTTTTTTTTTTTCCTTAAGATAAAGTATAGTGGAAGTGCTTTAAGAGCGAATGGATTAATTGTTTTTGTAGGCTTTGTAAATTAAGGAAAAACCTCATCTGTAGGTTGGATTTTGCTGTCATCTAGTAGAACTTCATATTGGGTCACGTTCAAAATTCCTGTTTCAGGATTTTTTTAATGTACTGATGTAGTGTTTAGTTCTTACCTTGCCAAGAGCTCCGTTTCTCTTTTCATTTCTTACCCAACAGGTGAATTTTTTTTTCCCCCATGTCAGTTTTCCCTTATGTGGTTCCATCTCCTTTGCCACAGTTGCTGATCAGATAGCTATAGGGACTTGGAAGTGCTCTGCCATGTACCCAGGTCTTGCCTTTGTGAATTATGACTTCTTGCTTTCACTTCTCATCTGGTGCTCTTCCTGTCATCTGGAGATGTGAATAATCCGCTCTCAGCTTTCTCAGTGAGATCTAATACTCATTGTACTTGGCAGGCTTCTTAAAGTATGGTTCCACATTGTGGCTACATACATATACACATTTGTATTTTGTATTTCCATTTATATTTCATATTTCCCATTTTTATTCACCTTGTCATTTTGTCTTTGTATCAAAGAAGAGAGCCTAGGCTTTGCCACGTTAACTAGACATCTTGACAACAGTCATATGAGAAAGCCATTCCTCTGGACTAAGCATTGCTCTCTCACTGTCAGTCACCTTCTAGAAAGAAGATACTGAGTTAATGACATGGTGACGCTTGAAGTTAGAAACCCCAGAGTCCAAATTTATTTTCATCATGTTTTGAAGGACATAGAAAAGTGCCAGAGAAGCGTGAGCGGCAGCTGCCTGAAGGGTGAAGAAATTGAAGAGGGAAGAAGTATTGCCTTGTTTCTCCAGGCACTGACTTTCACAGTGATAGCCACTGGTATTCTCCTAATAATCTGTACTTCCTTGGTTCCTGAGACAATCCTGAACAAGGTAAGATGTTAGTAGCCCCAGATCCATTGGTTGGTAAGACCTGGAGTTAGCAGTGCTGTCCACAGATCAAGGATAAGCCCGAGGTGTTCAGGTGCTGACAAATTGCAAAAGTACCTTCCTACTACCCAGCTTATATTTTATGATTGGACCATACCCATCAGATCCTGGCCCTATATAAAACAGCTGCTGAATGAATGAATGCTTTGATTCCCTTCTAGGACAAGGGCCAGGCCAGGCTACAAACCTGGCTACTCATCTGGGGCCCTGTTGTTATTCCTCTATATTCACATGGCCTATTCTATGCCTCTCTCTTCTCCTTTTCTGTCCATAACAAGGACACTGTCATTGGATTTAGAGCCCATTTGGTTAATCAGGATGATCTCATCTTGAAGTCCTTAAATACATCTTTGAAGACATCCCCCTTTTGTCAAATAAAGCCATATTCAAAGGTTCTACATGGATATATATTTTGGGGGCTGTCATTCAACCCACTACATTTACGAAACATGTATTGGAGAATATTCTCATGTGTGACAGACATACATGTCCATCAGTAATGAATTGATATATAGAAAAATTGTAAACTGTGATGTATGTGAGATTCTCAAAGAGTTAAAGCTACAATCCCACCTCCTTCCTGCCCACTCACCTCTAACGTACTGAATTATTGCAGTCGTGGTTGAAAATCAATGAATGGTCATAAGGCCACTTAAATGTCTGTCTTTGAATATTACCAGGATTTTACTTTTTGTTGTGCCTTACCCACAAGGCTGAACTCCCCTAACGTTGATACTCATCCCCAGCTTCATTTAAACTTGCTCTATTCTTTTTGCGTTTTACTTTGTTCACCCATGTGAGCCTACACTTTGACACATTGCCTGGTCATTGCTTTGACCATCAGTTTGACACATTGACAGCTGTATTGTGGGGGTCCTGGAATGATTTCAGTACACACTGCATTTTCAATGAAGAATATACTTGCAAATTCTGCCGTTGTACCTAGACTCATTTTGCAGCAGTTCCGTAAACAAGTAGTGATAATAGAACAGTGGCCCCCAGTTTGTTGAATGCAGAGCTGAGGAAGTTAGGGAACCCGCCTATGTTTGGTAGAACAAAGTTTCACATCCAGATCCTTCTAACTCCAAAGCCCAACATTTAGCCACTATGCTGTAAGGCTCCACTGGAAAGCAGCCACTTGAACCAGGGATGGGATTATGTCACTTCTGTGTGCCAGATTAATAAAATGCTAAAATAGGCAATCTCTGTGAGATCATCTGACTCTTCAAAATAGTATGGAGAATGAAATAAATTACTTTATCCAGAGGATTAATTACTTGATTAAAGAATTTTGCAGAAGCACCTAATGAATATAATTCTTGCTTTCTGGTCACAAAGACAGGCTGCCTTTAAGTTAAATTTTCAATGCCATGCATGTTACACAATTTCTATAGGTGGTAGAATGTTAGAAGTAACCTCACTCAGTTAAAAAGGCATGAGAGGGCAGGGATAACAGTGGTGATCACAGTAAAATGAAGAACAGTCGAAGGCTCTACCAGAAACAGCAAGAAAGCACGTTGAAATTATACTACACAGCCTAGAGACACAAAACATTTCATTTCCCTTTGAATGAAACTGGTCTGACCTTCACCATCCTGAAATAACAGGAAATACTGTTTCTCTGGTAACTGTATTGCATTTTAGGCAAGTAGTTAAGCAGAATGCTCAGCATGAATAAATACAGTTAGAAATTGTTCGGGCAGATTTCTATGAAGAGTGCATGTTAAGCAGTAATATAAATGTAAGAGCTTACAGCAAAATGAAAGTTGTATTGTAAAGGTCAAACTTGCCTAAGAGAGAGATTTAGGTAAACTATTGGGTGGAAAAACTGATTCCCATTTTGTTTTAATGGTTAGTAACGTATGGTGGCTGAGGTGATGGGTTTCAGCTGAGTGCATCTTACAGTATTATCCTGTGTTTGATTCAGCAGAATGTGGATGATTTTTGCAGGACTATGAAAAATGGCTGAGTTCCCTCTTCCTGAGTCTGAAATTAATGACTGGAAACATTATCAACAAGGTAGGTTGTCAAAAGAATAGTGTAAGTACTTTATCTAGAAATGGTGTATTTTCCCTTAGATAAACATGGAGAATTATTATGGGATAGTTCAGGAGGACAAATTTATGTAATTTTGTACTCAGCCACAGTATTAGCTAAAAACAACTGAAGGTAAGAATCAGATATAGAAATATAAATATATGATGTATGTGTGTGTGTGTGTTCTTCCTCAGTGGCTCAGTGGTAAAGAATCTGCTTGCAGTACAGGAGCTACAGGAGATGTAGGTTCGATCCCTGGGTCGAGAAGATTCCCTGGAGGAGGGCATGGCTACCCACTCCAGTATTCTTTCTTGGAGAATCCTGTGGACAAAGGAGCATGGTGGGCTACAGTCCATAGAGTCACAAAGAGTTGGACACGAGTGAAGTGACTTAGCACACACACACTTATATATATACACACACATACTGAACTGCAAGGAGATCAAACCAGACAATCCTGAAGGAAATCAATCCCGAATATTAATTGGAAGAATGGATGCTGAAGCTGAAGCTCCAATGCTTTGGCCACCTGATGTGAAGAATTGACTCATTAAAAAGACCCTGATGCTGGGAAAGACTGAAGGCAGGAAGAGAAGGGGACAACAGAGGATGAGATGGTTGGATGGCATCACTCACTCAATAGACATGAGTTAGAGCAAGCTCCTAGAGATGGTGAAGTACAAGGAAGGCTGGTGTGCTGCAGTCCATGGGGTCACAAAGAGTCGGACATAACTGAACAACAACAACAATATGTATAAATCTCTGCCTGATTCCTGGATTTAAAGTATACTATCTAGGCTCATTCCCCAGTAAGAAGACTGGCCGGGGCCATAAGAACTTGTAGTAGGACCAGAAGATCCCTAATACCACACCTGGACTGGTGGATGAGCCCTCAAAGATAACCTCTGCCCTTGGGCAATTTTATACTTACTTACCTGATCTTAAATTTATCAGGCATTTATTGAACCCCACTATGTCGTTCTTCTAGAGATGTGGAGATCAGTGAAGCATAATTACTGCCTTCAACGCTGTTTTGGGAGGGTAGGCATGGCGATCAAGCACATAGGCTAGTTACATTTTAGAGTGTTAAGGGAACGCTGAAGTCTTGAGGGAGCCTAGCTGACTCCACTCCATCTAATTAGAGGGAGGGGAGGAATTGAGGGAAATCTTGAAAGAGTTGCGGTTTGTCAAAAGTTTGCAGTTGTAGCTGTGGGACTACAGAAGTTATTTAATCTTTGGGCCTGTTTCTTCTTCTATAAAACATTGAGAAATGGGCCCACCTATCTTTCTGGGTTGTCTATCTTTCTGGGTTGTCTTGAAGATTACATGAAAGCATGTGTGAGAAGTCTGGAGCTTGTTAAGTATGGTTAAGTTTTCATTATGATCACTTTTGGCCACTTTCCTTAGGATTTAAAAACAAAAACCTCTTAACTCCTTCCTGAGGGCAGGGAGGTTCTGAAATCTCTGTGAAATGTGACTAGCTTTACCATTTTTGTCTGATAAGCTGCAAGAAGTTAAGGTATAAGTAATTTCTCAAGTAGGTGATTCTGCTAAGAGAGTTAATGGCTTAAAAGTGAATTGTTGGCTCCATGCACATCTAGACTATAAGGAAAATAAACTGTTAATCTAGTGTTAAGCTTTTTGTTCTTTCCTGTCTCTGCCTTAGTCATTCAGTCATGTCTGACTCTTTGTGACCCCATGGACTGTAACCCACTAGGCTCCTCTGTTCATGGGATTTTCCAGGCAAGAATACTGGAATGGGTAGCCATTCCCTTCTCCAGGGGATCTTCCTGATCCAGGGTTTGAACCTGGGTCTCCTGCATTGCAGGCAGATTCTTTACCATCAGAGCCACCAGGGAAAGCCTGTCTTACTCTCTGCCTTACTCTCTCTGCAGCCACTTTTCTCTGTAGAGCACCACTTCAGTTGTTCCTGAGACAGCCATTGGTGCCATGTTTCCAGCTAGTCTCACACATGAAAACACCCAGGAGAAGCATTTTTAAAGTTTGTTTAGATATGATTAATCAGCTCAGAAAAGTCGTGTGAATACTGTATAATGATTTTATTAGAAGAACCTGAGAAAGTAGTTTTCTTGGGGATTGATCCTTGTTTCATTGGCTGAAGCACTCATCCCAAACCTTTTGATCCAGTTTAGTGAAAAGGTTAAAAGTGAACCCACTTTCAAATGGTATAGCTTAACTAGAAATAATTTTAAGAGCTCACAATCAGGTATCTGTAACTTTAATATCTGTTTATTTATTTAAATCAACTGAGATCTTTGGGCATTTATAGTGCATATTGGTATGTTGTATTTTCTGCCCAGGATTTCTTTCTTCACCAGTACATCCAGCCCTGTGATAATCATGGTTGCTTCTGAACTTGCTGCCTCCCCGTGAAAATTTTCCTTGCTTGCATCCTAGTAGCTTCCTGTTCTGGCTCTAAGTTATGGCACAGATTGTCATCTCTACTCATCAGCTCCACAGTTGGTGGAGAGTGGAATAGCTGTTTCTGTCCCACAATTCTCTTAGTGTCAGGAACAGCTAATATTAATAGTTTCTCTGAATATTATAGTTCTTCTAAGCTGCTTAGAATAAAATTGGGGTATTATTTCCTAGAGGACTCTGATACAGCTTTCCAGGGCTGTTAAACCATTTTAGTTCATTGGGAAGATGCATCAGAAGCATATTGTGAAAGTTATTCCTACATGAAAGAAAGAGAATCAAACTTGATGTGTTACATCATCATCTTTTAGATAAACTGCATTTTTCTCTGCTCTCTTTTGGCCCATGTGCCAGTGAAATGAAAGATTGTTATAAAACCGCAAGTACAGGAAAAAGGGGAAGCACTGTTTTTGTAAAAGCAACTCTAAAACATAGCTATTAAAAGAAGCTATCTTTAAAAAATTTAGAATAGACCCATCTAAACTCTCAGTTTAAAAATACTTACTAATACAAATGCCTAAAAGGTTTTAGATAATTGTCGATGTTATTCAATAAATGTTGAATGAGACAGCAAGGTATCTTGAAATTGGGTTATGATTTATTGTAATTATTTGTGGAATTTTGGTTTTTCATTTTAGATAGTGTACCTCCTGCAGGCAGGAATGGGCTTCATTGCCCTCATCATGATTGAGAGAAGACTAAAACTCTTGTCTTTACAGGGAAATGTGGGCTGGCTCAGCCTTAACCAGCAATTTCAGATCTGTTTGCCTATTGGTTTATTTTTGCCTAATCTTTTTCAAGACTTTCAGAATCACTCTGTTATATAGCAGATGACTTTGTCTTTTTAATCTAATCTGAGGGCTTTAGATACGTATGGAAGGTTTTTTGCTCCTTTGCATTTAGTGTTTTGACAACAATTTTTGTTTTAAACCTGTTGCTTTTTATGATATACTTTTAGTTTTTAATCATTTTTATTTACTAAATATCTGAGATGTTTATCTTTTTCCTTGTGGTTATATACTAGTCATGATGTAATATTATCTCTATAAGATTGAAGAATCTTATTTGATGTCTGGGTGATGTAGATAGGAGTATGCTTTATCTTTATTCTACTTCCTCTCCTTCTCATATCACCAGAGGTGGATTATGTTATTATCTTTTAAATTGTTATGGTCTGTAACATTTATATTTTGTTCCACTTATTCTCACAGGTGAATAGTGTCTTTATAGTGATTTTTCCACTTAATTCTAAGTTTATGGGATATCATACTACAGTAGTTGTTTTAAAGAAGGGCTCAAAGAAGCTATGCTTCTGAGTTTTTGCATGTTTGATATTATCTGTCAATGACCTTTATACTTGATAACTTGTTCAGATTGAACATTCTTGGTTTATATTTTCCTTTCCCAAGGACTTGGTAAATGTTGCTTTATTGCCTCCTACAGTAATTTTTTTTTTTTTTTAAGTCTGAAGTCAGTCGTTTTTTGTTTTTGTTTTTTTTTTTAATAGGGGAATTGATTCTTTCTTCCCCTCACTACCCTCCCCCCCCCCCCCGCCCCCAACAAAGCTCTGTCATTAAGCTCCAGAGAGTTTCTCAGGTTAAGTGCTGATCATTCTAAAGCAACTTTTTCTGATACACAGTGTACTCGTTTTACCTGTACACAATGAACTCATTTTACCTATATGCTTGATTTTTCCTTTACTTCAAAGAAATGTTCTTTTGTTTTATATTTGGATATTTATTGTTATATTTCTTCTTTAGGAACGTCAACTGTGTCCATGTTGCCTCTTCTTTAGCTCCATAAGAGTACTGTTCTTTCAGATACTTAAATGTCATTGTTCTATATTTTTGTGCTTTTGGAAACGGTTTGTTTTTTCCTTCTGAGAGCTTTAATGTAAACTTCATTGTTGTAGAGTTTTATTTTTCTCTCTTCTTTTTCTGGACTTTGACTCAGCCCTTTACATTTGTTTTCTGATCTTTTCTCTTGAGGCCTACTATGTCTTATCTGGATTCTTGTTTCAGAGGGGTTGTGATTTTTGAAATGATTTTTATTTAAAGAATACTATATTTTTCATAATTTTTGGCCTGATTTGTGTTATAGTCTTAAGAAATTTTTATCTGCCTTCTGCTTGTCATATTCTTTTCCTTAGTCTTTTAGTACTATTTTTATATATGTCCCAGCTGATTTTTTTTCCTATTTTTTACCTCTAATATGTATATGAATCAGCTGTTTGATGTTTGATAGTATAGAGGAGAGTTAGACTGCAGCAGGAAGTTTGGATTTTAGACCAAGGATTTTGAACATATTTCCATGAGCATTCTAAGTATATAGTAAACCAAATTCTGTGTAACCTAGCAGTCTTTCTGGCACCTAGTGAAGCCATAAGCTCATTCTTTCTTTCTTTCTGTCTTTTTTCCCTCTCCTTCTTTCTCTTCCCTCCCCTCCCGTCCCCTTCCCTTCCCCTCCCCTCATTTTTCTCTCTAGCTTTCTCTCTCTCTCTTTCCCTTCTCTCCCCTTCCTTTCTTCCTTTTTTCCCTAATTCTCTGAAGGGCTACTTCCACTGATAATTTCTCTACAACCATGT
The DNA here is from genome assembly GCF_032452875.1 of Bos javanicus. Taxonomy (NCBI): domain Eukaryota; kingdom Metazoa; phylum Chordata; class Mammalia; order Artiodactyla; family Bovidae; genus Bos; species Bos javanicus. The sequence goes on along the minus strand of NC_083874.1, from coordinate 29,729,507 downwards.
TTCACTCACAGCAACTCTTATGGAAAGATGACATGTCTGAATGCTTTCATATTCAGCTTGGCAATGTCTGCCACGGTATAAAGTGAGGTTTACTGAGAGCTCCACAGCTCCTGCATGAAACCCAGGTGGCTGTTCAAGTGAAGAAGGACTCTCTTTGTCTTGGCAGATCCCGCCTACAGTGGCGAACGCCTCACTGTGCTCAGGGCCTGAAGTGGCTTCTGTCTCTTGTGGAGTTTTCCCCTGTCTTTGTGTTGTTTTTACTGTACTTGGCAGCCATTGCGGTTTAGCACTGTGGTTGCTTCTTCATTTGTTGTGGTTTATGGTTGTGGTGCTTTCTAAGTGTATTAGTTATCTTTCGTTATGGAACAAAGCACCTCAAAACTTGGTGACTTAAATCAACTACAATGTGTTACTTCTCCCAGCTCTGTTGGTTGATCAGGCAGTTCTGCTGATCTCATCTGGGTTTATTTACATGGCTTCAGTCAGCTGGTGACTCATTTTGCAATGGCTGAGACAACTGGGATATTTTGGTCTCTCTTTCCATGTGGTTTCATCCTGGCTATCTTCATAGCATGGTGGTCTCAGGGTTCCAGAAGGCAGGAAGCTGCAAGACCTCTCATGGCAGAGGCTAGAAAGTCTCATAGCAACATTTCTGCTGCATTCCATTACTCGAAGCAAGTCAGAAGACCAATCCAGTTTCAAGAGGTGGCAAAGTTGCATTGTAACTGGCATATAGTTATAGAAGGAGTTATTAATATTTTTCCTCTATTTGGGTAAACATTATGGTTCATTTTTTGATTTATGTTTCTTCACCCTATTTTCGTTTAATGGTTTAATGTTTAATGGTTAAGAAAGGAACAGTTTTACACTGTTGCCTTTATAAGAAGTCAGCTATTATTAGTTTTAATGGTGATTAATATTAATATATCTTATTTATAATAATATAGCACCTTGTATTTTTTGCTTATTAAAGACCATAAGGTTTAACATAAGAAATGACTCTTCTGTTTGTTGTTAATAGCTCCCAATCATACTGCAAGGATTCTGAGACTTGAAATGGGAAAGCTTTTTCCAGTTTATATAGTATAGGATAATGAATTTTAGCCTGGAGACCAGGAAGGCAGTCTTCTATTTCGGATTCTAATCCTAGCTGTGTGATCTTAAGAAAATGAGTTTACTTTTGTTTCTCATTTACTAAAGTGAAGAGGTTCTTAAACTTTAAGGTCATAGAATTTACCTATGAGTTTTGTTAAAGAGTCAAATTCAGTCTCTCCCTTGAAATTCTTACTCAATAGGTCCAAGATCAGATCTAAGAATCTGATTTTTAAAATAAGCATTTTACATGATCCTGTTGTGGGTCATCTGTTGACCATATTCTAAGGAATACTTTATATCTTAGTTTTCACAGAACTTTGAAAACCTCATCAGCTGCCATTTGTAAAATTCTATTGATTATTAAATGTATATTTAAAATGTGTTTGTTTTTTGAGCAATGATAAGCTGTTTAATTACCTGCCTCACTTAAAATGTGAGAATAAACATCCTAACTTGGGCCCAGTGTTTTCACATCTACCATTATGGAAATGAAAGAAAAAGTAGCTTCTCATGCACATCATTAACATCTGTTGATTAAAAAAACTATACATTTTTAAAAATTCTCATCTTTGTACTATACTTTTATTCTCTGCCATGCAAAATGGAAATCAGTTGACATTATACAACCCAGTCCAGTATTCTTGCCTGGGAAATCCCATGGACAGAGAAACCTGGCGGCTACAGTCCTGGGGTTGCAAAGAGTCAGATACAACTTAGAGACTAAACAACACCAAATAATTACTCTTACAGATCTGGGGACCAATCTTTAATAAGTTAAAAATTTGTGCTTTCCATAGCCTAATATGTGAAAGTTTCATGCTCTGTGCTAGGGAAGCTATTTCTCATGACTCAGACGTATCTACTTCAAAGTTAATTTTAAGCAATGGACAGTGTGAATTATTAAAACAAAGCTTGCACATATAAGGTGCTAAGATTTTTAGATAAAACATTTTTAAATATGAGAAAATAGAGTTCAGTGACTTTTAACATTAAATAGTTCAAGTTCAATGTCACCAGCGTATCATCATAGATGGGCTTTGGGTTAAGGATATATGATTTAGTAATAATGTACCCAGAACTAAAGAATGTTCACTTACAGGGGGTATTGTAATCTTTTTTTTTTTTTTTTCCTCAGATTTTTGCAGGCCACAGTTTTAGCTTGTGGGCCATACAGAAACAGACCATGGGCCACTTTTGGCCCTCAGGTAGTAGTTTTAAAGTACTTCTTTATTATAAATGGCTTCCCTTGTGGCTCAGCTGGTAAAGAATCTGCCTGCAATGTAGGATACCTGGGTTCGATTCCTGGGTCGGGAAGATTCCCCTGGAGAAAGGAAAGGCTGCTGCTGCTGCTAAGTTGCTTCAGTCGTGTCCGACTCTGTGTGACCCCATAGATGGCAGCCCACCAGGCTCCCCCGTCCCTGGGATTTTCCAGGCAAGAGTAGTGGGGTGCCATCGCCTTCTCTGAGGGAAAGGCTACCCACTCCAATATTCTGGCCTGAAGAATTCCATGGACTGTATATATAGTCCATGGGATCGCAAAGAGTCGGACACGACTAAACGACCTTCACTTTTACTATAAAACCCCTCTTTATGATAAAAATACTTGTCAAACTCGAAATAAGATTGGATTCAGGTTTTAAACATTGTGTTAGTAATTTAGCTGACTTTATTTTTGTTAGAGCAACTCTCTATTTGGCCACTTGATGGCAGCATTTACTACATGTTAACATTGAACTTTTTTTTTTTTCCCTCCCCTAGGTTGTTCAGCCTCGTTTAACATTGGTAGTGGAAAAGATTGATAGCAATGCAAATGTATTTATAACCAAGAGAGATAGTCACCTTCCACCCCAATTAGCCTTTGCATTGATTTACTGAAGAAAAACATCTATTACTGAAAAAAGTCTTACAGATTAGTGTTGCATTATTTTGTTACAGTTGGAATATGTAGGGAAAGTGATCTTGAAGAGGATACACTTTAGTCTAACCAAAAATGTATTTTCCCAATAGTTAAAAAAAAGATACATCATTGAGGATGCAGCTCTGGTTCAGAATACAGTTTTTTCCCCCTTAAAGCTATCTGCTTAGTTATTTGAATATTTTCTAATAATGAGCTTGTGTCACATTTTAGATCTTTAAAAAGAGATTTATTCATGAACTGTTGCTTGGATAAAGCCATTGATCTACCAATAAAGAAAAATCCCATTTCTCAATTTCTTTGTGAGAATATAATTATGGTTAGAACTGAAGTCTTTTTTTTTTTTTTTTTTTTTAGTGAAAAGGCTTACTGCCTCCTGAAATACATTTTTGTATCCTCTAAAGATTGGAACTGCAACCGTGACTTTTTTCCTGCCGAGAAAAACCTACCAGTAATGACTGTATAAACATCCTGGTAAGTACTTTCTAGGGAAGGTTTTCTAAGAGAATTCCCGTTTGAGATTTACATGGAGCACAAATTGATAGAGATTTACAAGGCAGTTACGATTTAGCACTTTTGACTCGAAAGAAGAAAATAGTATTTTTTTGTTTTGTTTTAACCATTGCCTGTTTTCTCTTGGTTCCTTGTTTCTCTTAAAAAATCATGGCATTTGGAAAAGTTTGATAGGCATTTTGTTTTTCAAGCTTTTACCAGAGAAGATTCCCCATATGATGATTCCTTGCCATCTGAATTTATATGTCAGAGTTAGGATACGGTACTCAGTATTGTAAAGGGACTCTGCTGAGCCATCAGGACTGCAAAAATGACAAAAAAGTAACTTGGGAAGTTGTGGATGGATGGTGAGTTTATATAAATATCTTTGTGGGTGCATATAAATATTCTGGGGAGGCAGTTCCAGCTCTGCTACTTTCACAAGCTTAACTCTATTTTCTGAGCTCTATGTATGTTTACTTACATACAATTGTACATTTCCTTCTGTTTATATATGCTTGGATATTCTGCGTCTATAAAAGGAGACTTATGTTCCTTATACATACTTCCTGTAGCTCATCTCATGCCAGCTTAAAATTAAAAGAAGATTCTATAGTAAAAATAATGCAAAATTACTGAAGAAAGCTTATAAAATATAGATATGTGAAAAGTAAATAAAAACCTATATCTTACTATGCCTTTATTGAGTGTTATAGTCATAAATATGTATATATATCACAAATAAATATAAAAATGTTATAGAAATTAGGTCATACCTTAGTCTTGTACAGGTTTTCACAACCTAGTCAGACACAGTTTCTATTGCTACACAGTTCACTTATATGCCTTTTCTTTTTAACATAAGCACATAATCCTCATTTTCAGATTTATCATTATGAGATATGCTACCTGGTTTGGACCCCTGGAAAAAGAACATTTAAATGATACCACTGTAGTCACCCACTGGGTCTGATTGCATACATATGGGAATTCATAAAGAGGACCCATCTCCAGATGGCCTCATGTTAACAGGGACATTTTCAAAATCGTATAGGAAGTTAAGGTCTAGAGCTGACAGGCATAATTGCTGTGATGTTCAGTCTCAGATGAAATCAATGTGGAAAAGAGAAAGAAAACAATAGCCCTGACAGCTCTCCCAGTCTTCAAGCTTTGCTGTATGTAATGTGCTATTCACTTCTAGCCAAAAGTTGAGAAAGGAAGGAAGCGCTTGAGTGGCTGCACTAGAGAGGGGCTGGTTGCCTTTCAGGAGAGCCTTGTTTCCACTTTGTGCTCTGAAGCCCTGAGAGCCCAGCACAATGCTGTCACCCTCACTGGTGCCAGAAGGTGCTGAGAACTGCCTGCCCAGAAATGCCAACTGGAAGTCAGAACAATCTCAACTGCAGCCCTCTTACCAGTTACTTGATGAGCACGTGTGCACGCATATGTGTGGGTGTTCTTGCATGGATGAATGCATGTTCAAACATGTTCCATGCATGCTGAGTTTTCTGGTTAGTGTAGTTCCATCAAACCCTGGTCACAGGAACTTGGGTCAGTGTTTTAGGCATGACGCATCTCAGACAGTGTGTGGTCTCTGAATACAGGTACCCAGCCTGACTACAATGAAGGCAGCTCCATTACATTCAGCAGTGTCTCAGTTAAAGCAGAATAGAAGGGTTTCAGCAAAGAGAAGGAATCAGGTTGTGCTGCTGGTTTAGTCTGACTGTGAGTGGAGAAATAGTGAAGCAATTGAGGGCTCCTACCTGCTATAACATTGTGGGAATCTCCCGAAACTATGAGGCAAACTTAGGTTTGGCAAGTTTGCTTAATGGTTTTGGTAAGCCCTGTAGCCAGATACCATTTCTGGGTTTAGAATAGTTGAGTTCTGTGTCAAATTTGTTTTTTGTTGTTTTGCTATTTGCAAATGTCCAGCCCCCATGAAATCTTTGCATATTCAATAAAAAATTACCCAGGGAGTTGAAATTGGCATTGATTTTTAATTTATACAGAACTTATTACAAATATATATCAGTGTCAATTAAAACGTTTCATTGCCTACAACATATAGGAAATCAAATTTCATAATTGCATTTACCATGTGGGCAGTAACACTGGTTTCAGAGTTTAAAGGTCATTGATAATCAGGCTCTGAGTTTAAATTGCAATATGTTTTTTCCCTCTCCCTCCTAGATTGCAAATGTGACAAAGAAACACTGGCACAACTTAGCATTTCCTAATAAAAGAAACATTGATGCTTGCTTTCTGTTTGCCTTTCTTCTTGTGCCACGTCCTTCATAACTGCAAAGATAACTTGCAGGTAAATATTCAGTCAGTGTTTGAACAATGAGAACGGTAATACCAATTTGAGTAACAAAATACAAATGGGCCCTTTGGCTTTGATTTATAGAAGTGACATGAATAAAAAAGTCAATTCTCATTTATTATCAAGTGGGAATTTAGTGTTCTCAAATTTGTCTGTCCTTGTTAAAATTCCTCTTTAATTTTAGTAGGACTCTTCCCTAAGAGTTTTCCATCTTGCACTTCCCATTTTCCATCCTCCTTTCATCATTCTCAAGTTTCTCATTCCTGGAATTTTGCTTCTTTCCTGGTAAGTTGTAGTAAGGGAAAAATATTCATTTTGTTATCAGGTTGTAGTCACTGATCTGACTGAGTTCTGGTTTTTGTGTGTCATCTAGTATTAATATGTGTCAATTCTCTAGGCCGTGACTTCTTCACCTGCAGAATGAGGGTGATGAATGGTTTGACTTCTCTGGTCACTTTTAATTTTAAAATCCTGTGCTTCTTAGTTTCATTTCCCTTGTGGAAAAATTCAGAAAGAATTCACCTTGCTTTCTACCTTTTTTTTTTTTTAAAAAAAAGTGAGTACAGGGCCTTCTCCCACAGCATACATTTTTATCAACGAAAGTGGATATGACTTTTGTTTTTGCTTAGGAAGCGTGGTTTATATTATGGAAAATGCTGTTTGTCCTGATCTGCTAACTGCTGGAATAAAGCTGTTGCCTGAGCAATTCACATGCTTTGAGTGTTCCAGTGGATTGTTCATCGTGGCAATGGGTCATATGGATGATCAGAGTCTGGTGATTAGTGCAAGAAGGCTAGACAAGTGAAAATACTGGTTGTAATAAGAAAGAAATCATTGATTTTGAGCACTGTCTAAATGTAAATAAATTTTTGATTCACTTTATATTTTGAATTTATTGGAGAAAGAAATGGCAACCCACTCCAAAACTCATGCCTGGAGAATCCCATGGACAGATGAGCCTGGCAAGCTACAGGCTGTGGGGTCACAAAGAGTTGGACATGGCAGAAGCGACTTAGCATGTAGCATTTTGAATTTATAGCTATAGAAAGTATCTTTATAACCAATGTGTCTGCTAAGTCACTTCAGTCGTGTCCGACTCTGTGCAACCCCAGAGGCGGCAGCCCACCAGGCTCCCCCGTCCCTGGGATTCTCCAGGCAAGAATACTGGAGTGGGTTGCCATTTCCTTCTCCAATACTTGAAAGTGAAAAGTGAAAGTGAAGTTGCTCAGTGGTGTCCGACTCTTAGCCACCCCATGGACTGCGGCCCACCAGGGTCCTCTGTCCATGGGATTTTCCAGGCAAGAGTACTGGAGTGGAGTGCCATTGCCTTCTCCAAACCAATGTGTCTGAAAGACATTAATTTTATTATTTTGTATCTAAATTTATTAAATAAAGAACAAAATTAAAAGCTGGTTTAAATGCTTTATGACAAATAAACCTCTACCAGCACTGATAGAGACTAGACGAGAGAGAAGACAAAATACAGAAAAAAACTTCCATATCACGACTGGTAGCAAAGGGTTTAAAAATTAATAAAAATATTAGAAAGGAATATATGCAAATGATTTAAAGCATAGATGAAATGGATGACTTCTGAAATGCCAAAATTTGTATGAGGAAAAGGAAGACCATGAGTGGGCCAATAATTACTGACCAAAAAAAAAATACAGCCCTGGTGATCAAAGACCTCGTACCAGTAAAGTCTCAGACCCAGAATATTTTATAGGAGAATTTACCAAAAATTTAAGTAGTAGAATCTCTCTATATTATACAGATTGTTCTAGAAATTAGAAAAATATTAAATCCACCCAACTTATTTAGAAGGTGCTATCACCTTGGTTACAAAGTATAAGATATAAAATTATAAGCCTATTTCATGTATGAGCCTAAATAATAGAATCTAAGTAAAATATTAAAGTCTAATAATAATGAAGTAATAGCTGATATTACTATGTATATCTAAGTAGAATTAAAACATTCATACTACATAATATATCAAAATGCTGGAAAAAGTATAATCAGTTCAGTTCAGTTGCTTAGGTGTCCGACTGTTTGCGACCCCATGAATCGCAGCATGCCAGTCCTCCCTGTCTATCACCAACCCCTGGAGTTTACCCAAACTCATGTCCATCGAGTTCGTGATGCCATCCAGCCATCTCATCCTCTGTCATCTCCTTCTCCTCCTGCTCTCAATCCCTTTTCCAATGAGTCAACTTTTCTCATGAGGTGGCCAAAGTATTGGAGTTTCAGCTTCAGCATCAGTCCTTCCAGTGAACACCCAGGACTGATCGCCTTTAGGATGGACTGGTTGGATCTCCTTGCAAACCAAGGGACTCTCAAGAGTCTTCTCCAACACCACAGTTCAAAAGCATCAATTCTTCAGCGCTCAGCTTTCTTCACAGTCCAACTCTCACATTCATACATGACCACTGAAAAATCCATAGCCTTGATTAGACGGACCTTTGTTGGCAAAGTAATGTCTCTGCTTTTTAATACACCATCTAGGTTGGCCATAACTTTCCTTCCAAGGAGTAAGCGTCTTTTAATTTCATGGCTGCAATCACCATCTGCAGTGATTTTGGAGCCCCAAAAAATAAAGTCTGACACTGTTTCCACTGTTTCCCCATCTATTTCCCATGAAGTTATGGGACCAGATGCCATGATCTTCATTTTCTGAATGTTGAGCTTTAAGCCAGCTTTTTCACTCCCCTCTTTCACTTTCTTTCTTTTTTTTTTCCTCTTTCACTTTCATCAAGAGGCTTTTTAATGCATCTTCACTTTGTGCCATAAGGGTGGTGTCATCAAAAAAGATCTTCATGACCCAGACAATCACGATGGTGTGATCACTCACCTAGAGCCAGATGTCCTGGAATGTGAAGTCAAGTGGGCCTTAGAAAGCATCACTACGAACAAAGCTAGTGGAGGTGATGGAATTCCAGTTGAGCTATTTCAAATACTGAAAGATGATGCTGTGAAAGTCCTGCACTCAATATGCCAGCAAATTTGGAAAATTCAGCAGTGGTCAGAGGACTGGAAAAGGTCAGTTTTCATTCCAATCCCAAAGAAAAGCAATGCCAAAGAATGCTCAAACTACCACACAATCGCACTCATCTCACATGCTAGTAAAGTAATGCTCAAAATTCTCCAAGCCAGGCTTCAGCAATACATGAACCATGAACTTCTAGATGTTCACGCTGGTTTTAGAAAAGGCAGAGGAACCAGAGATCAAATTGCTAACATCAGCTGGGTCATCTTAAAAGCAAGAGAGTTCCAGGAAAACATCTATTTCTGCTTTATTGACTATGCCAAAGCCTTTGACTGTGTGGATCACAATAAACTGTGGAAAATTCTGAAAGAGATGGGAATACCAGACCACCTGACCTGCCTCTTGAGAAACCTGTATGCAGGTCAGGAAGCAACAGTTAGAAGTGGACATGAAACAACAGACTGGTTCCAAATAAGAAAAGGAATATGTCAAGGCTGCATATTGTCACCCGGCTTATTTAACTTATATGCAGAGTACATCGTGAGAAATGCTGGGCTGGAAGAAGCACAAGCTGGAATCCAGATTGCTGGGAGAAATATCAATAACCTCAGATATGCAGATGACACCACCCTTATGGCAGAAAAAGTATAATAAATCACCTCGATTGTACCACTAAACTTTAAAGAAGTAAAGGAAATTAAGTAATGATCCAAAATGGAGGGGCGTAGGGCTATTGAACTCCAAAGAAATAAATCTGAGTTGACACTGTAGTTGTCTTAGAGACTGGATACTAGTTTTAATGACCAAGGGGCTTGGTAGTCAAACAAAACAGGCTATCATTGGTGGGAAATTTGAACTCAGAGATGCTGATATTAAACCTTCAAGGGACTATATGCTGTGTGCAAAATGGAGCAGAAAAATTCTGGCATTTTCCCAGTCCTTTGTTATCTCATCAGCATAGAGCAAAAACTTTTTTTCATAGTAGAAAAGATTCTTATCATTTAATTCTTAATTTGTGAGTATGCCCCAATGCAGCTATACATTTTTAATTGACATAAAAATCAGTCCTAAGATAATACTATCCCTGAGTGCTTCAGAAGAAAATGTAATATCACATAAACTGCACACAAGGGTATGTTGAATTTCTGCTTATAATGTGTCAGTAAAGACATCGTAACCTCCAGAATATAAAACACACATGGAAATAATCATGCATGTGTAAGAATCAGTGGTCAGTAAAATTTAACCCTCAAAAGGTTCAGATATAATTCATGTGAAATTTATACTATAAAAGTAGCATATTTTAGATTCTTAAGCACTTAACTATCAAAAAATGAGAAGAAAATGTGAGATTAAACAAATATAACATGAGAAGTTCTAACAGCTGAGTTCAGCAATGTTGCAAGATACAAGATAAACATATAAAAATCAATTATATGTTTATATACTAGCAATGAACACATGGACACTGAAATTGAACTATCATTTATAATCACATAAAAATAATGAAATACTATATTATAGATCTAACAAAACTTGTGCAAGACTTGTATGTTGAAAAGTATACAATGCTGATGAAAGAAAGAACTTGTACAGAAATAGAAATATCTATTCATACATTATTGGAGAAGGCAATGGCAACCCACTCCAGTACTCTTGCCTGGAGAATCCTATGGATAGAAGAGCCTGGTGGGCTGCCATCTATGGGTTGCACAGAATCAGGTACAACTGAAGTGTCTTAGCAGCAGCAGCAGCAGCAGCATTCATGCATTATAAGCCTCAACATAATAAAAATATCAATTCTCACAAATTGATGAAAGGCTTAATATATATCCAAGCAATATCTTTTATAGACACAGACAATATTATCCAAAATTTACATGGAAAGAAAAAAGAACTAGATTAGCTAGATCTATTTTGAAAAAAGAAGACTAAAGTGAGAGGGAGTCTGTCTTTCCTATTTGAAGAGTTATTTTTAACTAAAATAAATATTTCTGCCTTGAGAACCCCATGAACAGTATGAAAAGGCAAAAGATAGGACACTGAAAGATGAACTCCCCAGGTCGGTAGGTGTCCAATATGCTACTGGATAGCGGTGAAGAAACAACTCCAGAAAGAATGAAGAGATGGAGCCAAAGCAAAAACAACACCCACTTGGAGATGTGACTGGTGGTGGACGCAAGGTCCAATGTTGTAAAGAGCAATATTGCATAGGAACCTGGAATGTTAGGTCCCTGAATCAAGGCAAATTGGAAGTGGTCAAACAGGAGATGATAAGAGTGAACGTTGACATTTTAGGAATCAGTGAACTAAAATGGACTGGAATGAGTGAATTTAACTCAGATGACCATTATATCTACTACAGTGGGCAAGAATCCCTTAGAAGAAATGGAGTAGCCATCATAGTCAACAAAAGGGTCCGAAATGCAGTACTTGGACGCAGTCTCAAAAATGACAGAATGATCTCTGTTCATTTCCAAGGCGAACCATTCAACAGCACAGTAATCCAAGTCTATGCCCTGACCAGTAATGCTGAAGAAGCTGAAGTTGAATGGTTCTATGAAAACCTACAAGACCATCTAGAACTAACACCCAAAAAAGATGTCCTTTTCATTATAGGGGACTGGAATGCAAAAGTAGGAAGTCAAGAAACACCTGGAGTAACAGGCAAATTTGGCCTTATAGTACAGAATGAAGCAGGGCAAAGGCTAATAGAGTTCTGCTAAGAGAATGCACTGGTCATAGCGAACACCCTTTTCCAGCAACACAAGAGAAGACTCTATACATGGACATCACCAGATGGTTAACACTGAAATCAGATTGTTTATATTCTTTGCAGCCAAAGATGAAGAGGCTCTATACAGTCAGCAAAAACAAGACCAGGAGCTGACTGTTGCTCTGATCATGAACTCCTTATTGCCAAATTCAGACTTAAATAGAAGAAAGCAGGGAAATCCACTAGACCATTCAGGTATGACTTAAATCAAATCCCTAACAATTATACAGTGGAAGTGAGAAATAGATTTAAGGGACTAGATCTGATAGACAGAGTGCCTGATGAACTATGGATGGAGGTTTGTGACATTGATCAGGAGACAGGGAGCAAGACCATCCCCAAGAAGAAGAAATGCAAAAAAGCAAAATGTCTCTGTGAGGAGGCCTTACAAATAGCTGTGAAAAGAAGAGAACCAAAAAACAAAGGAGAAAAGAAAAGATATAAGCATTTGAATGCAGAGTTCCAAAGAATAGCAAGGAGAGATGAAAGCCTTCCTCAGAGATCAGTGCGAAGAAATAGAGGAAAACAATAGCATGAGAAAGACTAGCAATTTCTTCAAGAAAATTAGAGATACCAAGGGAACATTTCATGCAAAGATGGGCTCAATAAAGGACAGAAATGGTATGGACCTAACAGAAGCAGAAGATATTAAGAAGAGGTGGTAAGAATACACAGAAGAACTGTACAAAAAAGATCTTCATGACCCAGACAATCACGATGGTGTGATCACTCACCTAGAGCCAGATGTCCTGGAATGTGAAGTCAAGTGGGCCTTAGGAAGCATCACTACGAACAAAGCTAGTGGAGGTGATGGAATTCCAGTTAAGCTATTTTGAGTGCTAAAAGATGATGCTGTGAAAGTGCTGTACTCAATACGCCAGCAAATTTGGAAAACTCAGCAGTGGCCACAGAACTGGAAAAGGTCAGTTTCATTCCAATCCCAAAGAAAGGCAATGCCAGAGAGTGCTCCAACTACTGCACAATTGCACTTATCTCACACGCTAGTAAAGTAATATGCAAAATTCTCCAAGCCAGGCTTCAGCAGTGCATGAACTGTGAACTTCCAGATGTTCAAGCTGGTTTTAGAAAAGGCAGAGGAACCATAGACCAAGTTGCCAACATCTGCTGGATCATCGAAAAAGCAAGAGAGTTCCAGAAAACATCTATTTCTGCTTTATTGACTATGCCAAAGCCTTAGACTGTGTGGATCACAGTAAATTATGGAAAATTGTGAAAGAGATGGGAATACCAGACCACCTGACCTGCCTCTTGAGAAACCTGTATGCAGGTCAGGAAGCAACAGTTAGAAGTGGACATAGAACAACAGACTGGTTCCAAATAGGAAAAGAAGTACGTCAAGGCTGCATATTGTCACCCTGCTTATTTAGCTTATTTGCAGAGTACATCATGAGAAATGCTGGGCTGGATGAAGCACAAGCTAGAATCAAGATTGCTGGGAGAAATATCAATAAACTCAGATATGTAGATGACAGAACCCTTATGGCAGAAAGCGAAGAAGAACTAAAGAGCCTCTTGATGAAGGTGAAAGAGGAGAGTGAAAAAGTTGTCTTAAAGCTCAACATTCAGAAAACGGATCATGGTATCTGGTCCCATCACTTCATGGGAAACAGATGGCGAAACAGTGGAAATAGTGTCAGACTTTATTTTTTTGGGCTCCAAAATCACTGCAGATGGTGACTGCAGCCATGATATAAAAAGACTCCTTGGAAGAGAAGTTATGACCAACCTAGACAGCATATTAAAAAACAGAGTCATTACTTTGCCAACAAAAGTCTGTCTAGTCAAGACTAAGGTTTTCCCAGTAGTCATGTATGGATGTGAGAGTTGGACTATAAAGAAAGCTGAGCGCTGAAGAATTGATGCTTTGAGCTGTGGTGTTGGAAAAGACTCTTGAGAGTCCCATTGAACTGCAAGGAGATGCATCCAGTCCACACTAAAGGAAATCAGCCCTGAACATTCATCGGAAGGACTCATATTGAAGCTGAAACTCCAATACTTTGGCCACTTGATGTGAAGAGCTGAGACCTTTGAAAAGACCCTGATGCTGGGAACGATTGAAGGCTAGAGGAGAAGGGGACAACAGAGGCTGAGATGGTTAGATGGCATCACTAACTCAATGGACGTGAGTTTGAGTAAACTTTGGGAGTTGGTGATGGACAAGGAGGCCTGGTGTGCTGCAGCCCTGGGGTTGCAAAGAGTCAGATATGACTCAGTGACTGAACTGAACTGACTGATAACTAAAATAATAATATCTATGTGGTAATGGTGGTGGGATAGACATAGACATTGGAACAGAATAGAGAACATAGAAATACCCACAAACATGCCTGAGTTTTGACAAATCTGCAAAAACAACAGAATTAAGATAGAATTTTCATCAAATAGTCCTGGGACAATTGGACATCCATAGGTTAAAAAAAAAACCTTCAACCTAAGCCCCATACTTTTTAAAGGTTAAAATGAATCACAAGCTTAAGCATAAGACATAAAACTATAAACTTTTACAAGAAAACATAGAAAACTTTAGGACCTGATACTAGGCAAATGTTCGTAGGTTTGACACCAAAGAGCAATGTACAAAAGGGAAAATTGCTATATTGGACTTTATCAAAATTAAAAAATTTTTGCTCTCTGAAAGAACCTGTTAAGAAGATAAAAAGACATTTTCAAGAATGGGAAAAAACACATGTTTCTGACAAAGGAGTAGCCACACATTAGACAAAAGACTAGTATCTAGGATATATAAAGAACTCTCAGAATTCAACCGTAAAAAAGATCCAAACAATCCAGTTAGTACAAAGACGAAAGGCATAGACATTTCATTGAAGATAAACAAATGTCAAATTAAGCACTTGAAAAGATGTTCAACATCAGTAGACAACGGAGGGATTCAAACTAAAACCACATGATAATATCAGTATACACCTGTCAGAATGGATAAAATAAAAAATTGTGACAGCAGCAAATCCTGAGGAGAATACAGAGAAACTGGATCAATCATACACTGATGATGGAAATGTGAGCTGGTACAACCACTCTGGAAAGTAGTTTTGACAGTTTGTTTAAAAAAACTAAATATGCAACTACCATGTGATATAACAGTTATACTCCTAGACCCTTAAACCAGATAAATGAAGACTTATGTTCACATAAAAATCTGTACACAAATGTTTATAGTAGTTTTATTTGTAATAGCCCCAAACTGGAAACAATAGGTTGAGCAAATTGTGGAATATCCATACCAAGAAATACTACTCTTCTGTAAAAAGGAAAGACCTGGTAATATACTACAACCTGGATGCATTTCCTGCGTCTGCCTGCAATGCAGGAGACCAGGGTTCGATCCCTGGCTCAGGAAGTTCCCCTGGAGAAGGAAATGGCAACCCACTCCAGTATTCTCACATGGAGAATTCCATGGACAGAGGAGCCTGACGGGCTACAGTTTATGGGATTGAAAAGAGTCGGGCATGACTGAGCGACTAACATTTTCAGTTTCACTTTGCATGCTCGGCTAAAAAAACCCATCTCAATAGGTTGCATACTATATGATTCCACTTATATAACACTCTTAAAATGACAAAATTATGGAAATGAAGACTAGATTAGCAGTTGCCAGGCATTGGGACAGCAGGGAAGTAGATATGATTATTAAAGTCAACATGAGGGATCTTTGTGATGATGAAACTGTTCTGTATCTTGACTGTATCAGTGTCAGTATCCTGGTTACTATATTGCTATAATTTTACAAAATGTTACCATTGGGGAAAACTGGATGTTTCTATATTATTTCTTATAACTGCATGTTAATCTAAAATTAGGCCAGGCCAGAATACTGGAGTGGGTAGCCTTTGCCTTCTCCAGGGGATCTTCCCAACCCAGGGATCGAACCCACGTCTTCTGCATGGCAGGTGGAATCTTTACCAGCTGAGTCACAAGGGAAGCCCAAGAATACTGGAGTGGGTAGCCTATCCCTTCTCCAGTGGATCTTCTGACCCAAAACCGAACTGGGGTCTCCTGCATTGCAGGCGGATTCTTTACCAACAGAGCTATGAGGGAAAAGCCCTAAAATTACATTTAAAAAGCTTAATTAAAAAATATAAAACAACAATGCAGAGGGAGCCAAATAGAAAAATGTGATTATCCTGGGTTGAATTGTAGATATGGGTGCTCAGTGGATCAGAGTCAGTAGTGGCAGGAATACCTTTTAGTGTATTCCTTTTTCTTGACGTAGGAAAATTTACAAATCATAAATTTATATCTTGATGCTACTGCTGCTGCTAAGTCGCTTCAGTCGTGTCCGACTCTGTGCAACCCCATAGACGGCAGCCCACCAGGCTCCGCCATCCCTGGGATTCTCCAGGCAAGAACACTGGAGTGGGTTGCCATCTCCTTCTCCAATGCATGAAAGTGAAAGTGAAGTCGCTCAATCGTGTCTGACTCTTAGCGATCCCATGGACTGCAGCCTACCAGGCTTCTCTGTCCATGGGATTTTCCAGGCAAGAGTACTGGACTGGGGTGCCATTGCCTTCTCCATATATCTTGATGACTTATCACAAAATGAACCCACCTACATAACTACAACTCAGATTAAAGCTAGGATATGACCTGACACCAGAAATTCCCTTTGTGCCCCTTTCTTTCACTACTTCCTGTCACGTTTCCAAAGGTAATGACTAAGTTTAAGCACTGTAGATTAGTTTTGTCTGTTTTGAATTTTATGAAAACAGAATCATACAGAAATCATTCTTTTATGTCAGGCTATTGTAAATCAACATTACATTTATAAGATTCATCCACGATGGTGCATGTAAGAATAATAAGCTCAGTTCTGTTGCTATGTAATATACTATCATGTTGTTCATTTGATCAGTTGTGTCTGACTCCTTGCCACCCCATGAACTGCAGCACGCCCAGCTTTCCTGTCCTTCACTATCTCCCAGAGTTTGCGCAAACTCATGTCTGTTGAGTTGATGATGCCATCCAACCATCTTATCCTCTGTTACCCCCTTCTCTTCCTGCCCTCAATCTTCCCCAGCATCAGGGTCTTTTCCAATGAGTTGACTCTTTGCATCAGGTGACCAAAGTATTGGAGCTTCAGCTTCAGCATCAGTCCTTCCAATGAATATCCAGGACTGATTTCCTTTAGGATTGACTAGTTTGATCTCCTTGCAGTCCAAGGGACTCTCAAGAGTCTTCTCCAGCACATTTGAAAGCATCTCAATCTTCTTTATGGTCCAACTCTCACATCTGTACATGACTACTGTAAAAATCATAGCTTTGACTATACAGACTTTTTTTGGCAAAGTAATATCTCTGATTTTTAATAGACTGTCAAGGTTTGTCATAGCTTTTATTCCAAGGAGCAAGCATCTTTTAATTTCATGGCTGCAGTCACTGTCTGCAGTGATTTTGGAGCTCAATAAAATAAAGTCACTGTTTCCATTTTTCCCCCATCTATTTGCCATGAAGTGATGGGACTGGTTACTATGATCTTAGTTTTTTGAATATTGAATTTTAAGCCAAGTTTTTCACTCTCCTATTTAACCTTCACCAGTATACTATCATATAAACTATGATTTACCCATCCTACTCTTTATCAACTTCTTATTTTTTATTCAAATTTTATGAATAATGTCATGAAAATTATTTTTTTCCTATGTGATTTTCTTTTTACTGTGTATAGGTACAAATTTACCTTAGATGAATAAATGAAAAGAAATTGCGTTTCTTGTAAGACAAGCCCAGTGATGATGAATTCCCTCAGCTTTGTTTATCCTCCATTTGGAAAGCACAGTTTTGCAGGATGTAGTATTCTTGTTTGGCAGTTTTTTTTTTTTTTTTCTCTTTCAGTTCTCAGTAAGAGTCTTGGGGCACATGCTCCTCTCTCCTTCCCTGGAGGGAGAGGTGTGCAGCTGTATCAGCCTCTCTCTTTCTGCTGTTCTGCAGGTACTTTGGAGCAGCAATGTGCTGCCCAGCTCTCTTGTATTGTTCAGCAAACCCCAGGCATCTAGAGATCTAGAGTATATCATGTCCCATCAGTGCTCTGAGGCAGGAGAGAGATACCAGTCCTCAGGCAGCCCACAGAAAAGATGGAATGCTGGATGTATGTTCCAACTCTCTCTCTCTCCAGGGAGAAGTCAGGAATTGTCCCCCCCCTCCCCCCACCCACCCCTTGCATGATCCACTGAGCTGGGGAATGGTCTATGGGGAGTGAGTGCCTCAAAACAGTGCCTTTATTCTCACTGACTTCCAGTCTGGTGCTCTTTCTTAACAGTGCTTAGATTAAGGCAAGAAACCAGTCTTTCAGGTAGCCCCCTTACCCAAAGTCTAAATGTGAGACATATGTTTCAGTCTTCTCTTTCTCTCACCAGGGAGAAGCTGAGATCTGGGAATCTTCTGATTGTGTCATGTTGACCAGGGGGAAGAATTATGGTGAGTGCCATGAGTTTTCCTTCCCTCTTTGAGCTTGCCTGCTGTGTGAAAGTGAAGTCATGTCTGACTCTTTGTGACCCTGTGGAGTGTAGCTTACCAGGCTCCTCTGTCCATGGGATTCTCCAGGCAAGAATACTGGAGTGGGTTGCCATTTCCTTCTCCAGGGGATCTTCCCGACCCAGGGATTCAACCTGGGTCTCCCACATTGCAGGCAGACGTTTTAACCTCTGAGCCACCAGGGAAGCCCCTTTCCTGCTGTATAGAAGTCTATTAATTATAGAAGTCTATTGGAATACGGAATGAAGCAGGGCAAAGACTAATAGAGTTTTGCCAAGAAAATGCACTGGTCATAACAAACATCCTCTTCCAACAACACAAGAGAAGACTCTATGCATGGACATCACCAGATGGTCAACACCGAAATCAGATTGATTATATTCTTTGCAGCCAAAGATGGAGAAGCTGTATACAGTCAGCAAAAACAAGACCAGGAGCTGACTGTGGCTCAGACCATGAACTCCTTATTGCCAAATTCAGACTTAAATTGAAGAAAGTAGGGAAAACCTCTAGACCATTCAGGTATGACCCAAATCAAATCCCTTATGATTATACAGTGGAAGTGAGAAATAGATTTAAGGGCCTAGATCTGATAGATAGAGTGCCTGATGAACTATAGAATGAGGTTCGTGACATTGTACAGGAGACAGGGATCAAGACCATTCCCATAGAAAAGAAATGCAGAAAAGCAAAATGGCTGTCCTGGGAGGCCTTACAAATAGCTGTGAAAAGAAGAGAAGTGAAAAGCAAAGGAGAAAAGGAAAGATATAAACATCTGAATGCAGAGTTCCAAAGAATAGCAAGAAGAAATAAGAAAGCCTTCTTCAGCGATCAATGCAAAGAAATAGAGGAAAACAACAGAATGGGAAAGATTAGGGATCTCTTCAAGAAAATCAGAGATACCAAAGGAACATTTCATGCAAAGATGAGCTTGATAAAGGACAGAAATGGTATGGACCTAACAGAAGCAGAAGATATTAAGAAGAGATGGCAAGAATACACAGGAGAACTGTACAAACAAGATCTTCATGAACCAGATAATCACGATGGTGTGATCACTGACCTAGAGCCAGACATCCTGGAATGTGAAGTCAAGTGGCCTTAGAAAGCATCACTAAGAACAAAGCTAGTGGAGGTGATGGAATTCCAGTTGAGCTATTCCAAATCCTGAAAGATGATGCTGTGAAAGTGCTGCATTCAATATGCCAGCAAATTTGGAAAACTCAGCAATGGCCAGAGGACTGGAAAAGGTCAGTTTTCATTCCAATCCCAAAGAAAGGCAATGCCAAAGAATGCTCAAACTACCTCACAATTGCACTCATCTCACACACTAGTAAAGTAATGCTCAAAATTCTCCAAGCCAGGCTTCAGCAATAGGTGAACCTTGAACTTCCTGATGTTCAAGCTGGTTTTAGAAAAGGCAGAGGAACCAGAGATCAAATTGCCAACATCCACTGGATCACAGAAAAAGCAAGAGAGTTCCAGAAAAACATCTATTTCTGCTTTATTGACTATGCCAAAGCCTTTGATTCTGTGGATCACAATAAACTACGGAAAATTCTGAAAGAGATGGGAACAAGAGACCACCTGATCTGCCTCTTGAGAAATTTGTATGCAGGTCAGGAAGCAACAGTTAGAAATGGACATGGAACAATAGACTGGTTCCAAATAGGAAAAGGAGTTCATCAAGGCTGTGTATTGTCACCCTGTTTATTTAACTTATATGCAGAGTACATCATGAGAAACGCTGGACTGGAAGAAACACAAACTGGAATCAAGATTGCTGGGAGAAATATCAATAACCTCAGATATGCAGATGACACCACCCTTCTGGCAGAAAGTGAAGAGGAACTCAAAAGCCTCTTGATGAAAGTGAAAGAGGAGAGTGAAAAAGTTGGCTTAAAGCTCAACACTCAGAAAACGAAGATCATGGCATCCGGTCCCACCACTTCATGGGAAATAGATGGGGAAACAGTGTCAGACTTTATTTTTCTGGGCTCCAAAATCACTACAGATGGTGACTGCAGCCATGAAATTAAAAGACGCTTACTCCTTGGAAGGAAAGTTATGACCAACCTAGATAGCGTATTAAAAAGCAGAGACATTACTTTGCCAACAAAGGTCCGTCTAGTCAAGGCTATGGTTTTTCCTGTGGTCATGTATGGATGTGAGAGTTGGACTGTGAAGAAGGCTGAGCGCCAAAGAATTGATGCTTTTGAACTGTGGTGTTGGAGAAGACTCTTGAGAGTTCCTGGGCCTGCAAGGAGATCCAACCAGTCCATTCTGAAGGAGATCAGCCCTGGGATTTCTTTGGAAGGAATGATGCTAAAGCTGAAACTCCAGTACTTTGGCCACCTCATGTGAAGAGTTGACTCATTGGAGAAGGGGACGACAGAGGATGAGATGGCTGGATGGCATCACTGACTCGATGGACGTGAGTCTGAGTGAACTCCAGGAGTTGGTGATGGACAGGGAGGCCTGGCGTGCTGCGATTCATGGGATCGCAAAGAGTCGCACACGACTGAGCGGCTGATCTGATCTGATTAATTGGCTTCTTGGTCTCTCACAAAGGGAATTGGTTCCTGTATTGTTGTTGGGTTAGTGTCTCCCTGAGGGGAAAGAGGGTATCAGACTTTCTGCTCTGCTCTCAATTATTCTTATTCTTGATTCTGTTATTTTTTAATACATCACTGTCTTAATTAGAGTAGCATATCCAGTAGTGTAAGTTTTCCAATTTTTTTAATGAAGTCGGAGTTATTATTAATCTTTTAAATTTCCATATAGTATTCAAGTTAGCTTGTTTCCATGTGTACACATAGATTACACACACACACACATCTGCTGAAATTTTGTTTGGAATTTCCTTGAATCTTTAGATAACGCATGAAAACTAACATCCTTATAATTTGAACTCCCAATATGTGAAAATACTACATCTCACTGTTTATTTAGCTCTTTATTTAATTTCTCTTAGTAATATTTTGTGGTTTCTACATAGTTCTCATTAGATATTTTCCAAGCTGGTGGGTGTTTTAAAGATCTTATAAATATTTTTTAAATTTAAATTTTTAAATTTAAATTCTGTTTCTTATCCATATTTAGACATGGAATAGATTTTAAAAGTTGTGATTATTTGGAATTCATGTATTAGTTCTAATAGTTTATCTGTAGAATTGTTTGGACTTTTTACATACTTATTATACTACCTGGAAAATAAGTTTTGTTTTTTTCTTCCAATCTTTTTCTTATTTTTTTCTTGCCTTACCTTATTGCAATATCTAGTACAGTGTTATTAGAATTGGTAACAGCAGACATTCATATTTTGTCCTTATTCTTGGATTTAAAGTTTTCATTATTTTACCATTCAGTATAATTTTTTCAGTAGGATTCATAGATACCTTTTACACAATAAGCTGTGCCTATTTATTTATAGTATAGTAGCAATTTTTATCATGAATAGATGCTTAATTTTATAAAATCACTTTTCTTCATCTACTGAGATGATCATATGATTTTTCAAAGTTAATCTTTTGATGTAGTTAATTACATTGATTTTCAGATGTTAAATCAGCCTTCTATTACTAGAACAAACCAGATTTGATCTTGACATATTATCCTTTTTAAATATCTTTGTACTTTGCTAGTATTTTTTATAGTATTTTTACATCTTGAATCCTTATCTTTGGGTCTACTTCTGGGAAGCCTCATATCAGACTGAGAATGTATGCTAAGTCACTTTAGTTGTGTCCGACTCTGTGCGACCCCATAGATGGCAGCCCACCAGGCTCCCCTGTCCCTGTGATTCTCCAGGCAAGAAGACTGGAGTGGGTTGCCATTTCCTTCTCCAGTGCATGAAAGTGAAAAGTGAAAGTGAAGTCACTCAGTCGTGTCTGACTCTTCGCAACCCCATGTATTGCAGCCCACCAGGCTCCTCCGCCCATGGGTTTTTCCAGGCAAGAGTACTGGAGTGGGTTGCCATTGCCTTCTCCAAGAATGTATAATATAGGATAAATAAAGTTTCAAGTCACAAAAAATCTCGGCCCTGATTAAAGAAATAGTGGTTTACTTTTGTCACACAACAAAAATTACAGTGCTTAAATCTGATAGGATTAATCCAAGTGCTTTGTGATGCCACCTGGAACCTAGCTTTTTGTAACTTTTTTTCTTCTCTCCTGTCTTTAGTGTGCCTTTTTCGCTACATGGTAGTTATCTCATGCTATCACTTAGAGCAAGGAAAGGAAGAGGAGTGGGCAAGGCTTTCCCTAAGTGAAGATACTTATGTAAGAGGAAGGGAAACTCCAAGCATGTGCCCTATTTTGTTTCTTTGTCCAGAACTGTGTCATATCTGATATCTAAGGAAATCACTGGTAGAGGAAGTGCAATTCCTATGACTGGATTGAATCAGTCAGATTCATCTTCTAGGGCTAGAGAGAGAGTCTGAATTTTCCTTGAAATCAGAGATTTATGTGTGCTACAATGTTTGTGTTCCTTTAGCTGGGAAAAAATAGGGGAATCATATCTGCTACAAATAGTTCAGGAAAGAATAACTTTTGGAAATTTGACTACATAAAAATTTGTAAATTTCTGTTCAATGAAGGGAACCATCAGTGAAGTCAGCTGACAGAGAATGGGCTGAGAGAAGTTAATCTGAGAACTCAAAAACTGAGAAGGGATATCTAGAATATTTAGTAAATGGCAAAACTAGTTCAATATTGTAAAGTTTAAAAATAAAATTAAAAAAATTAAAAAAAAAATAAAGGATCTAAGCGATCAAAAAAAAAAAAAGAAGAAGAAGAAGAAGAAACTTAACAGAACAATGGTTAAAGCAGAGACTATAGATTCTAACAACTACTCTGGAAAATAGTCTGGAGATACTTAGTTTAATTTCATGTGTGTAGATCCCAGGACCCATCCACTCCACTCCTGTGGAACTTTTAGTTTCTAAGGAGGCATATATAAGCTTGATTACTTGCAAATGATTTGTAGAACAAGGCATTGTCAAAAACACAGGTATCTATCTCTGCTGCTGCTGCTAAGTCGCTTTAGTCGTGTCCGACTCTGTACGACCCCACAGATGGCAGCTCACCAGGCTCCGCCGTCCCTGGGTTTCTCCAGGCAAGAACACTGGAGTGGGTTGCCATTTCCTTCTCCAGTGCATGAAAGTGAAAGTGAAGTCATTCAGTAAGTGTCCGACTCTTCGTGACCCCATGGACTACAGCCTGCCAGGCTCCTCCGTCCATGGGATTTTCCAGGCAAGAGTACTGGAGTGGGTTGCCATTGCCTTCTCTGATCTATCTCTAGGGGAGCAGATGGGAGAAATGCTGTGATATTCACAGGGGTAACAAATTAAAGACAGAGCTATGTGGAGAAATCTTTCAAACATGGTGTTGAGAGGAAAATGTAAGATAACAGAAGACCTCTAACATGGTATAGCTGGCAAATTTAAAACATAAAGATACAACAAAACAGTACCACTTTTCAAATATACCTGCATTATTAGGAAAGGTGCTAAATGTAATAAGAGTAATTTTTTACAGGTGGAGGAATGGATTAGAAATGGAGATTGAAGATTAGAGGGAAAATAAAGCAAAACAGGAACCCTGCATGGATAGTTGAATGGCTGTGTCATGAATTTGGACTCCAGCCAATTCAGTTCTTTGTGTTCTAGTTTATGTGTTTACTTTCTAAGTCCTTCCTATTAAGATTCTACTTTGCATGCTAGCTCTTAGTTAAGCATACCCACTATTTTAAATATTGGTTGTAAAGAAACTCTACATAGAGACTTTTGAGTAATTATTTAATTTGTAGAAGCAGTGTATACCAATAAAAGTCCTCACTGTAAACAAATGACTATCTTCTTCCAAAATCACACTTTTATTTTTTATTTTTTTAAAAGGGCTGGGGGCTGCAGAGCTCTGTGCTTCCCCAGAGCAGAAAGCAGACGAACAGCCTAGAGCGCGGCCCCATGGTGCCCACGAAGCCACTCCCACCCACTGTTCAAAATCACACTTTTAAATTATCAATGGGGATATGTTGTCTTTTCCATTTGGTCTCAAAGGCTTTAGTTTGTAAAATACCACAGTCAACTTCATCTGTCACTTTACTCAATATAAGTTTGATTTTGCTCTCTACTTTCTTATTCCCCTTTAAAAATCAATAACAAATGTTTTGTTACTGAATAACAAAACTTCTGGAATAGTGATCAACTTTTCACTGTTTTTTCCATTTTTCATGAGAATGAAGTTCATAAAGAAATTTGGAAGAATTATACCTTGATCTGAAGACATATTATAGCTGAAGATTTGGCTGGTGAATTTAAGCTATGGTTCAAAGCTGACCACACTAACTTCACCTGATAGAAAATTCTGAAATTCATTCTGCAGTATGGGAATGGGAAGATTTTTGATGTAAGTTTTCTTTAGGTAAATTTCCCTGTGCCTTATATAAATCTAATTTATTATCTTTCTGATGAAATTATGATTTGAATTTTTAGAATTGATTGCTTATTGTGTACCAAGACACACATGTTATTTTATTAACCATGGATAAGTTTGCCTGACCCTTGAAGCTTACCAAGATTCTAGTGAT
Source organism: Bos javanicus (assembly GCF_032452875.1). Classification (NCBI taxonomy): domain Eukaryota; kingdom Metazoa; phylum Chordata; class Mammalia; order Artiodactyla; family Bovidae; genus Bos; species Bos javanicus. The sequence continues at coordinate 29,704,825 of NC_083874.1, read as the reverse complement.
GGCAAGACCAATTAGTTGATGCTGACTAGGAAATTGCTACTCAAAATGTGGTTTCAGTCAATAGGATTACCTGGGAGATTTTCAGACATACCAAAACTCAGGCTCAATGACATACCTAGTGAATAAAAGTTGTTTATTATAACAAGATGCCCAGGTGATTATTAAGTGCCTAAAGTTTGAGACCTTTGGCAGTCTTTCCTTGGCATGTAGACAGTGATGTCAGGTTAAAGAATAGCTGTTTTAAAAATTTTTTTTGAGGTATTTTTTTTTTAACTTTACAATATTGTATTGGTTTTGCCATATATCAACATGAATCCACCACAGGTATACATGTGTTCTGCATCCTGAACCCTCCTCCCTCCTCCCTCCTCCCTCCTCCCTCCTCCCTCTTCCCTCCCTATACCATCCCTCTGGGTCGTCCCAGTGCACCAGCCCCAAGCATCCAGTATCATGAATCAAACCTATTTTTACATAGTCATCTTTGCTTTTCTGATTATTTCTATCATTCATCCATTCAATAAGCATTTAGTCAATAATTCCTGTATTTCAGGCTCTAGATCAAATTGCCAACATCCTCTGGATCATTGAAAAAGTGAGAGAGTTCCAGAAAAACATCTGTTTCTGCTTTATTGACTATGCCAAAGCCTTTGACTGTGTGGATCACAATAAACTGTGGAAAATTCTTCAAGAGATGGGAATACCAGACCACCTGACCTGCCTCTTGAGAAACCTGTATGCAGGTCAGGAAGCAAGTTAGAACTGGACATGGAACAATAGACTGGTTCCAAATAGGAAAAGGAGTACTTCAAGGCTGTATATTGTCACCCTGTTTATTTAACTTATATGCAGAGTACATCATGAGAAATGCTGGGCTGGAAGAAGCACAAGCTGGAATCAAGATTGCCAGGAGAAATATCAATAACCTCAGATATGCAGATGACACCACCCTTATGGCGGAAAGTGAAGAGGAACTCAAAAGCCTCTTGATGAAAGTGAAAGAGGAGAGTGAAAAAGTTGGCTTAAAGCTCAACATTCAGAAAACTAAGATCATGGCACCTGGTCCCATCACCTTATGGCAAATAGATGGGGAAACAATGACAGACTTAATTTTTTTGGGCTCCAAAATCACTGCAGATGGTGATTGCAGCCATGAAATTAAAAGACGCTTACTCCTTGGAAGGAAAATTATGACCTACCTAGACAGCATATTAAAAAGCAGAGACATTACTTTGCCAACAAAAGTCCATCTAGTCAAGGTTATGGTTTTTCCAGTGGTCATGTATGGATGTGAGAGTTGGACTATAAAGAAAGCTGAGCACCGAAGAATTGATGCTTTTGAACTGTGGTGTTGCAAAAGACTCTTGAGAGTCCCTTGGACTTCAAGGAGATCCAACTAGTCCATCCTAAAGGAGATCAGTCCTGAATATTCATTGAAAGGACTGATGCTGAAGCTGAAACTCCAATACTTTGGCCACCTGATGCGAAGAGCTGACTCATTTGAAAAGACCCTGATGCTGGGAAAGATTGGGGGCAGGAGGAAAAGGGGACGAGAGAGGATGAAATGGTTGGATGGCATCACCAACTCAATGAACATGAGTCTGGGTGGGCTTCGAGAGTTGATGTTGGACAGGGAGACCTGGTGTGCTGCAGCTCATGTGGTCACAAAAAGTCAGACACGACTGAGCGACTGAACTGAACTGAACTGATTGAGAGTAAACAAAAGCAAGTAAGACATGCTAAGGAATTCCTGTGGGTTTTTTTTTTTTTTTGAATGCAGAAATAATGTATAAGTTGGAGTGAAATATGCTTTTGGTTGTCTGGGAGAAAATTCCTAGCTCATCAGTCTGACAATGGCCACAGAAGTTATGGAGACAACCATCTAGAACCTGTTCCATGGCAAGTCTTGCCCTAAAAACTCTCAGCAGGACAGTCAAACTGAAATTAGGTGCTGCTTGGCTGGAGGTAGCTTGGTTTCTGGGCTCCCTGTTGAGCCTGGGCCAGTCTAACTCTCTGACTCATAGATGATGGCTGGCACCCAGTCCTACCTTCTCAGCTTCAGAGATGGCTTGTTGGTCAAAGAGCCAGAGAATGAAATTTCCATGACAGGGCTGGGCAGGGTTTATCCAGCATCGGGTATCTTCTATAAACCTGTGTGATCTGATTCAAGTGCTGTGGGCAAAGGTTTTCAGAACTGTGAAGGAATAGAAATGATTGAGTGGATTCTAAGGGAGAACATTGAAAAACAATGAATCCAGGCCTAGTCCCAAGAGATGGTAGGAAAATTAAGTTCTTTTATATTAAGCTTTATGGCACACCCAGATCACATCATGTTAGAATTTTTTAAATAATGTGTATATTGATTATATAATTCTTGCTTTAGGAAGAATTCACTCCTTTTCGTGTGAATTAGCCACATAATGAGCTAGTCTAGGAAGTAGATATGAGACATGTCTAATTAAAGAAACTACCACTTCATCCAGGTTCACATACATGGATTTTTTCTTTTTTTCCTGTACCGTGTCTCTGGCCACAAAGTTGGAAATACTGTTAAGAAAAAGGCAAGGAAAGCAAACTCTAGTTATGGAAAGAAGAATCTCAGCTCTGCTGAGATGAATTTTCTTCTTTCCTTCCCATGCGTAATGCATATAGCAATCTTCTCTGTGTGGTATCATACTGCCAAATGGACGAGGAAGGAAGAAATCACTTGAAGTAGCTGATTATTCATTGGTGGTAATTTGTGAAATGCTATGTGGCTTTAGATACGGCTTTATCATATTTGTGAGATTTAGTTTGTGTTACCTGTAAAATGAAGATACTTAGACTACACTAATATTAAATGAAATAATGTTTGTTTTGTTTAATTAGACTGGTTTTTAAAAATTGAAATATAGTTGATTTACAATGTTGCATCAATTTCTTTTGTACAGCAAAGTGATTCAGTTATAATATTGTGTACTCTTTGTAAATACTATTTTCCATTATGGTTTATCGTAGAATGTTGAATATAATGCTGTGCACTATACAGTACCACCTTGTTGTTTCTCCATTCTGTGCATAAAAGCTTCACTTGCTAACCCCGACCTCCTGCTCCATTCCCCTCCCAACCCCTCTTCCTTGGCAACCACCAGTCTGTTCTTTATTTCTGCGAGAATATTTCTGTTTCATAGATAGGTTCATTTGTGTCCTATTTTAGATTCCACACATAAGTGATATCATAAAGTATTTGTCTTTCTCCTTCTGACTCAGCTCACTTAGTATGATAATCTTTAGGTCCAGGCATGTTGCTGAAAATGAGATTGTTTCTTTGTTTTATATGGCTGAGAAATAATCCATTGTATATGGACTACATCTTCTTTATCCATTCTTGTGTCAGTGGACATTTAGGTTGTTTCCATGCCTTGACTGTTAGATTAGATCTGACAGACAGAGTTCCTGAAGAACTATGGACAGAGGTTTGTGACACTGTAGAGGAGGCAGGGATCAAGCCCATCTTCAAGGAAAAGAAATGCAAAAAGGCAAAATGGTTGTCTGAGAGGGCCTTACAAACAGCTATGAAAAGAATAAAAGTGAAAGGCAAAGGAGAAAAAGAAAGATATACCCATTTGAATGCAGAGTTCCAAAGAATAGCAAGGAGTGATAAGAAAGCCTTTCTCAGTGATCAGTACAAAGAAATAGAGAAAAACAATAGAATGGGAAAGACTAGAGAACTCTTCAAGAAAATTAGAGATACCAAGGGAACATTTCATGCAAAGATGGGCTCGATAAAGGACAGAAATGGTATAGACTTAACAGAAGCAGAAGATATTAAGAAGAGGTGACAAGAAAACACAGAAGAACTGTACAAAAAAGATCTTCACGACCCAGATAAACACAATGGTGTGATCACTAACCTAGAGCCAGACATCTTGGAATGCAAAGTCAAGTGGGCCTTAGGAAGCATCACTATGAACAAAGCTAGTGGAGGTGATGGAATTCCAGTTGAGCTATTTTGAGTCCTAAAAGATGATGCTGTGAAAGTGCTGTACTCAATATGCAAGAAAATTTGGAAAACTCGGTGGTGGCCACAGCACTGGAAAAGGTCAGCTTTCATTCCAATCCCTAAGAAAGGCAATGCCAAAGAATGCTCCAGCTACTGCACAATTGCACTTATCTCACAGGCTAGTAAAGTAATGCTTAAAATTCTCCAAGCCAGGCGTCAACAGCACATGAACCATGAACTTCCAGATGTTCAAGCTGGTTTTAGAAAAGGCAGAGGAACCAGAGATCAAATTGCCAACATCAGCTGGATCATCAAAAAAGCAAGAGAGTTCCAGAAAAACCTCTATTTCTGCTTTATTGACTATGCCAAAGCCTTTGACTGTGTGGATCACAATAAACTGCGGAAAATTCTGAAAGAGATGGGAATACCAGACCACCTGATCTGCCTCTTGAGAAATTTGTATGCAGGTCAGGAAGCAACAGTTAGAAGTGGACATGGAACAACAGACTGGTTCCAAATAGGAAAAGGAGTACCTCAAGGCTGTATATTTTCACCCTGCTTATTTAATTTATATGCAGAGTACATCATGAGAAACACTGGGCTGGATGAAGCACAAGCTAGAATCAAGATTGCTGGGAGAAATATCAATAACCTCAGATATGCAGACGACAGAAACCTTATGGCAGAAAGTGAAGAAGAACTAAAGAGCCTCTTGATGAAAATGAAAGAAGGAGTGAAAAAGTTGGCTTAAAACTCAACATTCCAAAAACGAAGATCATGGCATCTGGTCCCATCACTTCATGGCAAATAAATAGGGAAACAATGAAAACGGTGAGAGACTTTATTGTTTTGGGCTCCAAAATCACTGCCGATGGTATCTACGGCCATGAAATTAAAAGACACTTGCTCCTTGGAAGAAAAGTTATGGCCAACCTAGACAGCATATTAAAAAGCAGAGACATTACTTTACTAACAAAGGTCCATCTAGTCAAAGCTATGGTTTTTCCAGGAGTCATGTATGGATGTGAGAGTTGGACTATAAAGAAAGAGGAGCGCTGAAGAATTGATGCTTTTGAATGGTGGTGCTGGAGAAGACTCTTGAGAGTCCCTTGGACTGCAAGGAGATCCGACCAGTCCATCGTAAAGGAAATCAGTCCTGAATCTTCATTGTAAGGATTGATGCTAAAGTGGAAACTCCAATACTTTGGCCACCTGATGTGAAGAACTGACTCATTTGAAAAGATCCTGATGCTGAGAAAGATTGAAGGCAGGAGGAGTAGGGGATGAGAGGATGAGATGGTTGGATGGCATCACGGACTCAATGGACATGAGTTTGAGGGAGTTGGTGATGGACAGGGAGGCCTGGCGTGCTGCAGTCCATGGGGTTGCAAATGAACATAGGAGTGCACGTATCTTTTTGAATTATAGTTTGTTAATTAGGGCAGTTTTGGGTATATGTAAAGCATTCAGTAAATTCTAGCTAATACAGTAGGTCAAAGAGTCAAAGTTTACACCTAGGAACTAAAGTAAGATAATGGCATGGGAAAACCCTGAACTCACCTCTTCGTGTGGACATAATACACATAAAACTACATATGAAACAATTTCCTCTGATAAGAACCTGAAAACCACCTCCACAACAAAGGATAAAAGATATACACTGAAATGGATAGAAGGGGCAGGGACAGGCTATCACCAAAAAGTCCCACCCCCTGGCATGGTGACTGACAACTGGCCAAGAGGGAAGGGTCTTTTAATAATAAAAGACCTCCTCCCTGAGGAGCAAGGGGTTTGTACTCCACATTTGGGTCTAGTTACCATATCACAATACAAATTTAATACAGTATTGTTGTATATAGCTCTCCTCGTCTGTCAGAGATGAGTCCACCAAGTTCTTTTTTCTTTTGGGTCGTTCATATATGTATAAATCACTTAGTTTTTTAGCACTTAGGAAAAGCATCTTTTCCCCCCCTGAAACTCCAACCCTGTAATAGATTTACCCCCAGCACAGTCTCTTTGAGGAGGAAAGGTCTTACTTGGTTTGCTTCACAAAGTGGCTGGCTTCCCTTTGCAGAAGGGAAGCAGAGGCAAATATTCTGTAACTGAATTATCCAACCTCCTGAAATGCAGCCATTGTGCTTTCTTAGACCTATTTGATCCTGCTCATCTCTGTTCCCATATGGTTTTCTTACATTTAGTGTATTCATTATTGCAGCGTGGGAAAGGGAGCTGGGTCATGAAAGAAGAACATGAAAGACTATGCAGAACAGAGTTGAAATTATTAATACGTTTGTTCTAAAAAATGTGGGAACACCTTTTTAGAAATACAATATATGTTTTTCAATGGGCAGTTCTTCCATCCTAGGCTGAGGCCCACTCTCTATGTAAACAGATACCCTTCAGCATCTGCTTTCCTACAACAAAGAGGTGCTTTTTCTGTGCCAGAAGTTAGGGCTTCAAAAATGATAAATACGAATTTTTTTTTTGCATTTTGTTAGGGACATAGTACGATACCAAAGCGATGGAAATAACAAAACACATTTGTCAAAGTTCAGAATTATCAGTCCCAAGAACTTGCATATCTTAATGACATAGATGATGCCTGATGCTTTCTTGCCTGTTACACAATTTAGCAACCTGGTTCTATTGTCTTAATTTGTCGTGTGGGTTATTTTGATGTGTGGAAATCATCTAGAGGAAAAAGTTCTGCCATACAGAGGGGATGCTCTGATTTTCTAATTGCTTACTAATTATGTGTTCTGGAAATCCTGGGAATGTACAACAGGTTTTTTTTTGTTTTTTGTTTTTGCTGGGGTTTTGTTTTGCTCCCTTTTGCTTACTTGTGATATTGCTTTTCTGATGCTTAAATTTTATGTTAGGTCTCTTTAGCATGTTTGACATCAATACCATGAAATTTGAAGCCAAACTTGGCTAAGTAAAAACAAGTGAAGAATTGGAGTTATGATCTTGGCAATTTAAACAAAACAAAATTTTTTTTAACCTTTGAAAGGAAACTTTGGTTTCAAGGACACATGATTATTTCTGCCTAGTTGTGTGTATTGCTTTTTGTCCCTTTTGTTTAAATCTGCATTTTAGGGGTTGACCTGCACTCATTCTGGATTTCTGGCACTGTATTCATGTCTAACGAACTCTTAATGGAATAAAATTGCAAGCATAGAGTGAAATAAAAGATTGTGGCTTAGACTAGCAGTCTGGGTAATACATAATCAGAATTTCGAGTATCTGTTAATCACCAACTTGGAATAGATCTGTTTAGCATACAATGAAATTTAGTTTACAGTACCTTGATGGATTTAGTGTCATCTGGAAAAGACATTTTTGCTTGGAGCTTTGTTTTTTCTACTGAAATACTGACATGCTCTGGGCTGCTACGCAAGTATTTGAGGATTAGTCCTTCAGTGGTATTTTACTTATTTAACATTCACATATGACATTACATCTGAAAGCTAGGTATAAATAACCAAGAGTTTGATAAATAACCAAATTGAGTAATAGCACCTTGCATTTTTTATTATTATATAATTTATAGGGTGTACAACATAACAATATATAATTTTTAAAAGTTCTGCTTCATTTGTATTACTATAGATTATTGGCTGTATTCCTTGTGTTGTCCAATATATCCTTATAGCTTATTTTATACCTAGCAGTTTGTACCTCTTAATCCCTTACGCATATATTGTTCCTCCCCTCTTCCCTCTTGCTATTGGTAACCACTAGAGTTCTCTACATTTATAAATCTGCTGCTTTTTTGTTACATTCACTAATTGGTTGTGTTTTTAGATTACACATATAAGTGATATTGTGCAACATTAGTCTTTTTCTGTCTTACTTTGTGTGGATGACAACAAACTATGGAAAATTCTGAAAGAGATAGGAATACCAGACCACCTGACGTGACTCCTGAGATATCTGTATGCAGGTCAAGAAGCAACAGTTAGAACTGGACATGGAACAACAGACTGGTTCCAAATAGGAAAAGGAGTATGTCAAGGCTGTATATTGTCACCCTGCTTATTTAACTTATATGCAGAGTACATTATGAGAAATGCTGAGCTGGAGGAAGCACAAGCTGGAATCAAGATTCCTTGGAGAAATATCAATAACCTCAGATATGCAGATGACACCACCCTTATGGCAGAAAGTGAAGAAGAACTAAAGAGCCTCTTGATGAAAGTGAAAGAAGAGAGTGAAACAGTTGGCTTAAAACTCAACATTCAGAAAACTAACATCATGGCATCTGGTCCCATCACTTCATGGCATATAGATGGGGAAACAATGGAGACAGTGAGAGACTTTATTTTGGGGGGCTCCAAAATCACTGCAGATGGTGCCTACAGCCATGAAATTAAAATATGCTTGCTTCTTGGAAGAAAAGCTATGAAAAACCTAGACAGTGTATTAAAAAGCAGAGACATTACTTTGCCAGCAAAGGTCTGTCTAGCCAAAGCTGTGGTTTTTTCAGTAGTCATGTATGGATGTTGGACTATAAAGAAAGCTGAGCACCGAAGAACTGATGCTTTTGAAGAAGACTCTTGAGAGTCCCTTGGACTTCAAGGAGATCCAACCAGTCAATCCTAAAGGAAATAAGTCCTGAATATTCATTGGAAGGTCTAATGTTGAAGCTGAGAATCTAATACTTTGGCCACCTGATGCAAAGAACTGACTCATTTGAAAAGACCCTGACACTGGGAAAGATTGAAGGCGAGAGGAGAAGGGGATGACAGAGGATGAGATGGTTGGATGGCATTACTGACTCAATGGACATGAGTTTGAGTAAGCTTCAGGAGCTGGTGAAGGACAGGGAAGCCTGGCGTGCTGCAGTTCATGTGGTCGCAAAGAGTCATATGCAACTGAGAGACTGAACTGAACTGAACTGTCTTACTTATTCACTTAGCATTATGCTCTCCAAATCCGTCCATTTTGAGGCAAATGGCAACATCTTTCTTTTTTATGACTGAATAGTATTCCATGTATCTTGTACTTTTCATAGGAACATCCTTCAGATTTTCCTGTGAGGCCTCTACACTACCACTTAAAATAAGGAGGCTTCTATTTTCTAAGATGTGGTCAATTAGGAAGGTCCAGATTTCTGGTTAATAAGAGAATTCTTGCAGTTAAATACATTGACTACAAGGAGTTTCATAACAAAAGAAACCTCCAGTGTGAGAGCTGTAGGGAAGTAAAGTAACAGGAATAAAAAAGAAGGTAAATGTGAACTCAAAAACACATGTGACTGGAGTGAGTACAGAAACTGATATTCATCATGATTATCCTGAATTTACCAAGAAAAATCCAATTATGATTGCTATCTTTTGATTAAGAACATGAAACCCATTTTGGAAAATTTGCCAACCAAATAAATAAGTAAATAATTAAAAACCTTTTGATGTATTCTCCTTTATAAGCAAAACTTAGCTTCCTGAGCAGTTTTTTCTTAAGAAGGAGAGTGAAAACTATAACTCATGGGCTTATATTTGGTCTAGAGATGTGTGGATTCATTGGAATGGAAGCTTTGAGTTTGTCACTCAGTCCAGCTGTAGTCCAGGCCTGTGCCAATGGGTAAGAAGACTGCTTTCAGAGGGATGGTATGGGGAGGGAGGAGGGAGGAGGTTCAGGATGGGGAACACGTGTATACCTGTGGCGGATTCATGTTGATATATGGCAAAACCAATACAATATTGTAAAGTTAAAAAAAAAAGAACAGAAAAAAAAGAGGAATACAAGTTTTCTATATATTCTCAAACAAAAAGCTAAATAAAAACCCATACCACCCCAGTTCCTTTCCTCATTCAGTTAGCTAGAATTTCATTTTCTGTAAAAACTAAGAAAAATTATTGAGTTTTAGTTTCAGTTTTATTTAAGGCATTTTCTCAAAACTAAAGTATGTATACCTTCAAGTGTATAAAATGAGTAGTGGAAAATAACTAAAACAGTTGCAAGAATGTAGATTTGAAGTGGTCCAAAGATTTTTTTAAAGGATTGCTTTTAATTCAGGAGGATTAGAGGCATGGGAAATTCCAGAATTAAAAATATTCCAGGTCCTCAATTCAGCTAGTGTGAAAGAAGCACAGTACTCAGAAGTTCTTCACCAGAGAACCTCTTCCTTCTTTTGGGGGCTGTTCTCTTTGACATCGTGGGGAGGATGTGAGAGACGAGGGCGGGAGACAGCTGGTCCTACCAGCCCGCTGCACAGATCCCCCCATGCAGACAGTGTCTGAAATAAGAAAGTGGGCTAGTCATTAAATATTTCATTTAAAAACAAAATTTGTGAGAGCTGAAGAATATTCCAGTTTTATTAATTACATGCAGTGAATTCTTTCTGAGTAAATGGCTTCATATCCCTTAGAGGGATGTTTGCTATCCAAGCCTCTGACTTCTGACCCTCCCCTCTGCCTTCCATATTGATCTGTTGCCCCCCTGAGTTAACTGCTGCCTTCATGCTCTTGTTCCACTTTCTGTAATTAAGTGTGTTCTCAGGAAGGGTCCTGGAAGTTATTTATGCTAAAAGCTAAAACTAAAGGAAAGATTAGGAATTCAGTCATGAGCCAGGAGATAGAGGAAGGCCGTGGGACTTTCTAACAAGCTTGTTTTCAATTTATATGATATAGATTCATATAGACCATTTGTTTCCAAAGTGAGAAAGCTGGGTGAGTACTCTAGGAGGTGTTCAAGATAATCTATATTAGAACATGTGTACACATGCACACAAATGCACACTCAAACTCATGTTTTAAACATATATTTCTGTGTATGGTTTTATAATATATATAATATGCTAGCACAAATGGGGCTTCACAAGTGGCTCAGTGGTAAAGAATCTGCTTATAAATGCAGGAGATACAGGACACACAAGTTCGATCCATGGGTTGGGAAGATCCCCTGGAGAAGGAAATGGCAATCCACTCCAGTATTCTTGTCTGGAAAATCCCATGAACAGAGGAGCCTGGCGGGCTACAGTCCATAGAGTTGCAAAGAGTTGGACACGACTGAGCATGCACACAATATATAAATGAGCATGTATAACAATTTGTGATGGATATATGTGTCAACTTGACTGGGATAAGGGATGCCCAGATAATTGGCAAAACATTATTTTTGGGTGTGTCTGTGATGGTGGTCCCCTAGGAGGTTAACATTTGAGTTGTTAGATTGAGTAAGAAGATGCTCTTGCCCATGTGGGTGGGCATTATCAAGCCTTTTAGGGCCCGAATAGAACATGGAGGCAGGAAAAGGATCCATTTGCTCTCTGCTGGAGCTGGGACATCTATCCTACCCTGACCTTGGGCATTGGTACTCCTGGTTCTTGGGTCTGCAGACTTAGACCAGGACTGGGAGACCATTGGCCTCCCAGTTCTCAGGCTTCAGGGGTTGGGTTGGAGTTACACTACCAGCTTTCCTGGGCCTCCAGCTTGTAGTTGGCAGATTGTATCACGTGTCAGCCTCCATAGTTGCACAAGCCAAGCCCTTCTGACCAAACTCTGTATTCTATATATTACATATTCTATTTGTTCTGTTTGCTTGGAGGTCCCCGACAGACACAGTTGTCACAATTATTTTTTTTTCCTGATTAAACTTATGTGAAATATTTTGGAGATTACTTATTTAGATGATCTTCTGTACCTCTAACCCCTGTATGTGCATGCTCAGTCATGTCTGACTCATTGTAACCCTATGGACTGTAGCCTGTCAGGCTCCTCTGTCCATGGAATTCTCCAGGGAAGAATACTAGAGTGTGTTGCCATTTCCTCCTCCAGGGGATCTTCCCAATCCAGGGACTGAACCCATGTCTCTTGTAGTTCTTGCATTGGCAGACGGATTCTTTAACCACTGAGTCACCTAGGAAGCCTGATCATGTGATGCTTGGCCATAAAGCTGTACTTGTTTTTCAAATATTTGATATAATACTTATATAATGAAATTATTTGTCTTTATAATTCCTCTTTTGCTGTCTCTCTTCTCACACTTTATCATGGTCCACTGTGTTCTGCTATGTCAGATGGGGGAGTTGGCAAATGGTTTTTAGTTCAAGTCTGGAGTTTTGGCCTCTGGAGACTTCCCTTACTCTTTTCACATCTCAACTATCCCTGTTAAAGAATGTTAGTTAGATTTAATCCAGCATTTCCAGGAGGTTTAAAAAAAATGTGTCATATATACCATAATTCTCGAAATGGAGCATATTACATTTCAGTCAGGGAAAATGCTTTCTTATATCCTCCTATTTTGTTTTAATATGCAGCTGAATAAATTCCTCCTTATTACTCATTTTTTTTCTTAATTCTGAACTATTACTTTCTGTTCATTCTTCCAAGGAAATTTAGTATTAATTTTGTCAAGTTTGAAAGAAAGTGCCATTGAAAATTTTATTATGTGTGGATTAGTGCTAGGATTGCTATGCACTTTAAGGAGATGTCTTCCAGTCATCTCCCCTTCTCATAGCCAGAGAGCTACTCTATCTCACATAAATAAAAATTTCAAAGTCATCATTTCCTCCATGTCTGGCATATGTATTTATAACATGGAAATACTTATGTTTCTAACATTTACAGAAAAGTTAAAAAATATTTGAGGATGAGCATTGTTCTACCTCAAACATTCTATTTGCTTTATCATGTATCTATCAATCCTCTGTCAATTCATATCTTATTTTTTGCATTTTAGTGTAAATTCCAGATATCAGGAAAGTTCCTTATGAAAACTTTGGCATGCGTCTCATTAATCAGAGTTCACTATTTGTTCTTTTAGTTAAAATTTAGATACAATTAAATGCAAAAACAAAAGTGTAAATCTACCGAGTTTTGAAGAATGCTTGCTTGAATCTCTATCAAGATGCTGAACATTATCACTCCTATCAAGATGTTAAATGTTACTACTACCCTAGAAAATTTCCCCAAAAGTGAGAGGAGGCTCTTTTTATTTGTCTGATTTGCAAAGTCATGGTACACAAAGCAGCTTTATAGATAAGTGATGCTTTTGGCCACAAATAACAGAAAATCTGACACACAGTGAATATCAAGTAGAGTTAAGCTGTCACATAACAAGTCTGGAGGGAGGAGCTGTTGATATTAATAACACCGAGGATTATGTCTCTGGAATTCTTCTGATTTTTACCTTCAAGTTTCAAGTAGTTGCTGTAACTCCTGGCATCATTCAACAATATTTATTTATTCAACAAATATTTATGTATATTCCAGGCACTGTTTTTTGTTTGTTTTAATTTATTTACTTTTATTTTTTATTGAAGTATGGTTGATTCACAATGTTGTGTTAATTTTTGCTCTACATCAAAGTGACTCAATATTATATATATATATATATATATACACATGTGTGTATATAATATACACTCATATATATGTTCTTTTTTATACTCTTTTCTTTTCATTATGGTCTATCCAAGGACATTGAGTATAGTTCCCCATGCTACACCTTAGGACCTGGTTGTCCATCCATTCTAAATCTAATAATTTAGACTACTAACCCCAAGCTCCCAGTTAATCCCTCTCCCACCACCTCCACCCCTTTTACAACCACAAGTCTCTCCTCTTTATATGTGACTCTGTTTTTGCTTAATTTCATTTCATATTTGTTCATTTGTGTCATATTTTAGATTTCATGTATAAGTGGTATCATATGATAGTTGTCTTTTTCTAACTTACTTTACTTGATAAGTCAGATAATGTATGATAATCTCAAGTTGCATCCATGTTGCTACAAAAGGCATTATTTCTTTCCTTATGGCTGAGTAGTATTCCACTGTATATAGGTACCATACCTTCTTTATCCATTCATCTGTCGATGGACATTTAAGTTGTTTCTGTGTCATGGTTATTGTAAATAGTGCAGCTGTGAACACACAGGGGTGCATGCATCTATTTGAATTAGAGTTTTGTCTGGATATATGTCCAGGAGAGCGATTCCTGGATCATATGATAACTCTGTTTTTAGCTTTCTTGGGAACCTCCATACTATTTTCCATAGTTCCTGAACCAACTTACATTCCCACCAATAGTGTAGGAAGGTTCCCTTTTTTCTACACCTCCTCCAGCATTTGTTATTTGTAGACTTTTTAATGTTAGCCATTCTGACGGGTGTGAGGTGGTACCTCACTGTAGTTTTGGTTTGCATTTCTCTAATGATTAGTGGTGTTAAGCATCTTTTCATGTGCCTACTGGCCATCTGTATACCTTCCTTGGAGAAATGTCTATTTAGGTCCTCTGCCCATTTTATGATCGAGTTGTTTATTTTTCTCTTATTGTTTATTGAATTGTTTATTATTTCTCTTATGAACTGTTTGTATATTTTGGAATTTAAACCCTTGTCGGCCTCATCATTTGCAATTATTTTCTCCCATTTCATAAGCTGTCTTTTTGTTTTGTATATGGTTTTCTTTGCTGTGAAAAAGCTTGTAAGTTTGATTAGGTCCCATTTGCTTATTTTTGTTTTTATTTTTATTGCCTTGGGAGACTGACCTAAGAAAACATATGTCAGAGAATGTTTGGCCTAGGTACTTTTCTAGGAGTTTTATGATGTCTTGTCTTATATTTAAGTCTTTAAGCCATTTTGAGTTCATTTGGTATAAGATGTGAGGGTGTGTTCCAACGTCATTGATTTACATGTAGCTGTCCAACATTCCCAACACCACTGGCTGAAAAGACTGTCATTTCTCCATTGTATGTTCTTGCCTCCTTTGTCAAAGATAAATTGACTGTAGATGTGTGGGTTTATTTCTGGACTCTCTCTTTTCAGTTCCATTGATCCATATGCCTGTTTGGGGGCCAATACCATGCTGTTTCGGTTACTATAGCTTTGTAATAGTGTGTGAAGTCAAGGAGGGTTATACCTCCTGCTTTGTTCTTTTTCCTCAGGATTTCTTTCCCCCCAAATTTTCCCAGTTCTGGGGCTTTTATAATTCCATATAAATTTTAGATTTTCTGTTCTAGTTCTGTGAGAACAAGTACTGTTCTTATGGAGACAGAGCAGCAAACAAAAACATTCTTGTTCTCTGAGTAGGAATAAAAAGGAAGACATAACCAAGGTCTGACTGTTCATTTATCATGAAGACACAATCTTGCCCAGAAAAACTTTTGTCTCTTTAGCAGAGTTATTTTTTCTCATTGGATACTAGAGGAAAAAAGGAGTATTTGTGTGTTTGAATCTCTTCCTTGTGAGACGATTTGGCATAACTGTGGAGTAAGCCAAACAATATTGTCTGCCAGAGGAATGTTGGGAACTAAGTTATGGTTCTGGTCCCCTTGCAGCAGTAAATTGTATTTGAAGTTGTCCTAGCATTCAGATGACAGTATGATGAGTTTTCATCACACTAGAAAGATTAGATTCATTTCACTTCCTAGAGTGATGAGTTCTACAGTTAACTTCTCTCTAATGCTGACAGTAAGAAAGTTATCAAGGACCCTCAGTCACTGGCATGTAGCTTTGTGTAGGAAAAGAGTCCTGAATTGGAAGTCAAGTGACCTGGTGTCTAAGTTGGTCTTTGGTTTGCTTAGTGTGAAAACGTGGGTGAACTATATCACCTCTTTTGGCCTCAGTCTTTAATCTGTGAAATGAGTGACTTTTGTGCTACTTTGGAGACATTTGGACCAATGTCTGAGATAAAGTCCATAGATTAAGCACCTCTCTGGTGTAGAAATGCAGACTCTACTAAGTGCATTTCATTTGCAAAGAGAGTAAGCCTCAACTAAACACATATGGAATAGAGTGACTGATCATTATAAATTACGTATTTTTGTTTTAGAATGACAATGTGCCAGTGTTTTTTGAGAGCAAGTGGACTTGTAAAATTGTTCTGCATACTATTTGACTTTTCTCTGTTATCTCCACCTCTTCTGCAGTAGGCAGAATAATTGCCCTCCTAAAATGTGCATGTCCTAATCCCTGATATTTGGGAATATGTTGTGTTACATGGCAAGGGGAGATTAAAGTTGTGAATAGAATTAAGGTTGCTGATCAGATGACTAAGCTGAGGAGTTTATCTCGGTTTATCCTGATGAACGTGTGTGTTTAGTCACTCAGTCGTGTCCGATTTTTTGCAGCTCCACAAATTGCAGCCCACCAGGCTCCTCTGTCCATGGGATTCTCCAAGCAAGCCTACTGGAGTGAATTGCCTTTCCCTTGCTGAGGGGACTGAAGTGCGGTCTCTTGCATTGCAGGCAAATTCTTTACCATTGGAGTCATAGCATTCTTTCCTATATTCAGTTCAGTTCAGTTGCTCAGTTGTGTCCGACTCTTTGCGACCCCATGAATCGCAGCATGCCAGGCCTCCCTGTCCATCACCAACTCCCGGAGTTAACCCAAACTCATGTGCATCGAGTTGGTGATGCCATTCAGTCATCTCGTCCTCTGTCCTCCCCTTCTCCTCCTGCCCCCAATCCCTCCCAGCATCAGGGTCTTTTCTAATGAGTCAACTCTCGCATGAGGTAGCCAAAGTATTGGAGTTTCAGCCTCAGCATCAGTCCTTCCAATGAACACCCAGGACTCATCTCCTTTAGGATTGACTGGTTGGATCTCCTTGCAGTCCAAGGGACTTGTAAGAATCTTCTCCAGCACCACAGTTCAAAAGCATCAATTCTTCAGCACCCAACTTTCTTCACAGTCCAACTCTCACATCCATGCATGACCACTGGAAAAACCATAGCCTTGACTAGATGGCATTACTAGGTCAGATAAACTAAATTTAAAAGCTAAGCATAAGGGGGCACAAAAGGGATCAAATAAGCCAAGGCAAGCATCATATTGCATTTCTACAGGATAGGTAATATAATACTAGAATATATATTTTTATATATCAAGATGCACAGGGAAGTGAAACCATCACCTCTAGAGGATCAAAGATGATTTTTCCTCTTCAAACAGATACTATGTTGTAGCGTAAATTCATTATAAGATAAGGGTTTGGGAAGAAAAAGAATGCTTTCCTAAGTGCTAGAAAACAAGTGATTTAGACACATGTAAACAGCCCAAAAGAACTTGGCTGACTCTTCCCTGCCAGGAGTAGAGCCACAAAAAAGGTGATAAGATCCCAAAGTCATAGAGTCAGGATGGAAATGTGTCCCCTTCCATCATGGGTCATTGTGAGGATAACTTCAGACTGAGTTCCCATGCCCCTAAAAGGACAAGCAATGGAGACTTAGAATCATATTTTTATTTTCTAATCTTTCAGCCTCATCATGTGTGCTTTTATGTTCCTGCTCTTTGCTTTAGGTATTCTCCTCCCCACTCCCATTCAATCTTGAGAAATATTCTCTTCCAAAGAGTTTTCTTTTAGGCTGTTGAATGTTTGTTTTGATAAGAGTAATGGAAGGCATGGGGGACTTTTCATTACATTGCAGAGTGCCTTGAGTAGTGCCTTGAGTACACACTCCATGAGTATTTGTTGAATCGAACTATGTTTAATGAACAAATGTTCATTAAAGGCAAATCAATGGAAAAATTATTCATTGGTGTTTAAGCCACCTTTGTTTGTCTTTGAATGAGAGAGACTCATGCTTCAGCCCCAAAAGAGAAATTATGTTCAGGAATAATACTGTATTATAAGTCTGATCTTAATAGAAAAGAAAATCCCCCCAAACAAATAATTATTCAAATAAGTCTGCATTTTCAAATATTAAAACAAATGCTAAATTATGACATGTAATTGGGTTTAAAGTTATTCTTTCCTTTTTTTTAAGTTTGAAGATATGAAGATGTAAAGATATAAAGTTTAAAGATGTAAAGGGGAGGGTTTGGGCTGCATGATTCCTGGGGTGTCTTCGAGCTTTCTCATACCAGTTGATGAGTCAGTTGTACACATCTCTTTACAGATCTGTGTTCAGTAATATCATACTCGTAGCTTAAAATTGGCCATGGTGGGAATAAGTTCACAGTGGAAATAAACGGATGCTATAAATCAAAACTTGGAGAGCTAGTTGTGAAACTTTTACCTGCACACAATTGTAATAGACCATACCAAAATAGACCATGGGCTAAAAAATGTACCAAGGACGGTTAATATTTTTGGCAGAGAGATGAGTATAACAAATCATTTTTGTTAGGGCCCAAGTTTTTTCCCTTAATCCTAGGGGGTAGTCCTTTGACCTTGAGTGCTCCTCTCCAAGTACGCAGAAATTCCAGTCCTTCTCACTTGGCTAGAACCTTGCAGTCCAATCCCTGTCTCCCCAGAACCAGGAAGCTGCTCACTTCTGTGCTTAGCCTTCTAGTCTCCTAACTGCTGTCTTTGTGGGTTTGCTTTTGTGTGTGTACTATAATCCTAGGCATACAGACCCTAGCTGTCAGCTGACTACCAAACAGAAATTTGTTTTGCACATTTTTAGAAGAGTTGTGGTTCCTTGCTCTCTGAGACTTTGCCTTTACGTTTTAGCCTCTTTGGCTGCCCAATTTGGACCTCTGCCTTGTCAGCCCAGCACGACCACTGTTTTTGTTTGGGTTTCCTTCATTCCCCAGCTCTGTAAATTCAAAATGTTCTTAGGAAAAACAGCCAAGGTGATTGTAGAGTTCACTTCCTGTGTTTCTCTTTTCTAAAGAAACACAAAGCCTCTTAAACACTGCCTGCATTGGCTTCTCTATATGCCTTCAAACGTTTTTAAAGTATGTTGTCCAGCTTTCATAACTATGTTCAGCAGGAGGGTTAGCCCAATACCATCTACCTTGTCACAGCCAGAGCTAGAAATCTGAAGGAAAGCTTTTAAGTCTGGAAACATTATTGAGTTTTCAGTAAAACTAATTTTAAAACCATTCAGTATTGAATAATCATAGTTGAAGGCAATTTTCTCATTCAGAAAAATTTCAGTCTTGCCCTTGAGCTCAAAAAATAGCAAAAATTTTATCTTGCTAAGCCATGAAACTGCTGTATGATATGACAAATGGGAATATTCAGCTTTTATCCTGACAAAATGCAAAGAACTGACAATAGTTTCAATAGTTATGAAATATTCTTCTTCAAAAATTTTAACCATTTAAAAATTCCCAACTCATCGGCCATATATAAAATGGCCAGGGACTGATGTTTCCCATTTCCTAGTATATAGTACAAAATTTTCAATGTTGTTTTTGAAGTTCAGTAGCCAGTAATTGAGCCCTTTCTCTGACTCTCTCATCCTATCTCTGATGCCAGACTTCTGAGTTTCATTCCCTATCAGTTGTAAGTTCTGTGACCTTGGGCAAATTACCCAACTTCTCTGGGATTCAGTTCCATAACTTGTTAATTGGAATCAATAATTGCACTTATTATTGTGCTATTATAATAATATAATAATAGGGTGGTTGTGATAATGAAATGATTTAATAAGGATAAGATGATGAATCCAGAATGGCCTGATTGCCTTGAGAAATGGGTGATGGGAAACCTAAGGATAAAGTAAAAACTAAGAGCAACCCAAGGATTGATTAATATTTCATAAATATTCATGTAGTTATTCTTCTTCAATATAGGAATTTACAGTTAAAAACTTATCTGTCTGAACTGTTTTGGCTGTATCCAATAAGTTTTGATATGTTAAGTTTTGTTTTAATTCATCTCAAAATATTTTCTGATTTCTGTTGTGATTTCTTCTTTAATTCATTGGTTGTTTAGGAGTATGTCATTTCAATATATTTGTGAATTTCCCCAATTTTCTTCTGCTATTGATATATATTTAATTCTGTTTTTATCAGGGGATATACTTGGTATAATTTCAATCCTTTTAAATATATTTAAATTTGTTTTATGACCTAGTACATAATCTATCTTAGAGAATGTTCCACATGTACTTGAGAAGAATGTGCTTTCTGCTGTTTTTGGGTAGAGTGGTCTAGGAATGTCTGTTAGGTCTAATTGGCTTATGCTGCTGCTGCTAAGTCGCTTCACTTGTGTCCGACTCTGTGCGACCCCATAGACGGCAGCCCACCAGGCTCCCCCGTCCCTGGGATTCTCCAGGCAAGGACACTGGAGTGGGTTGCCATTTCCTTCTCCAATGCATGAAAGTGAAAAGTGAAAGTGAAGTCGCTCAGTCGTGTCCGACTCTTAGGGACCCCTGCCCATGGGATTTTCCAGGCAAGAGTACTGGAGTGGGGTGCCATTGCCTTCTCTGAATTGGCTTATAGTGTTTTTCAATTACTTGGTAGCCTTGTTGATATTCTGATCAGTTGTTTTACCTGTTCTTAAAAGTGAGTTATGACATCTTCAACTATTATTTTAAGCTCTTTGTCTTTTCAGGTCTCTCAATTTTGCTTCACATAGTTTGAGTTTCTTTTGTAAGGTGTGTGCATTTATTATTGTTATATTTTACTGATAGATTGACCATTTTATCATTATAAATGTTGTTCTTTGTTAACAACTTTTGCCATATTTTGTCTGATAGTAGTATCGTCACTCTAGTTCTCTTTTGATTCCTGTTTGCATGGTATTGTTTCCACTCTCTTACTTTCAACTTTTTGTGTCTTTCAGTCTGAAGTGTGTTGCATATAGTTAGAGCCTATTTTTAAAATCCATTCTGCAATTTCTGACCTTGCTATTTCTTTTACTAATTTTTTTGAGGTTTTTTTTAGTTGTTATCCTAGAATTAACATTAATATCATAACTAAAAACAATCTAGTTTGTGTTAGTACCAACTTAATTTCAGCAGAACACAAAAGTTTGCTCTAGTATAATTTCATTCTCTTCCTGCTCCTTTGTGTGATTACTGGTTAACAAATTATATCTTCACATATTGTGAAGACTTCAATACAGTTCAATACAATTCAATAATTATGAATAATTATTACTTTATGAACTTTTCTTATAAATCAGATAGGAAACATGTTACAAAAATACATTTGTACTTTTTGTATTTATCTATGTGATTATTGGTTTTTTTAAATTTCTTCACTTGGACTCAAGTACTCCCCTGTGTCTTTTCATTTAACTTAACTTTTAACTTAACTTGTAGGGCAGATCTGATGTTGATGAATTATTTCAGTTTTTGTTTATTTGGGAATATCTTAATTTCTCCTTCATTTTTGAAGGATAATTTTTCTGAATACAGAATTCTTGGTTAAATCCTTTTGTTAGCATGTTATTTATGTCAACCCACTGACTTGAGGTCTTTCTGGTGGAAATCAACTGTTAATCTCAGTTGGAATATTCATTTTCTTATTGTTGAATTTTAAATGTTCTTTGTATATTTTAGATATATTCCTTTATCAGATATGTATTTCCTTTATCAGATATGTTTTTTGTGACCATTTTCTCCTAGTAGTCTTCGGTTTATATTCTTATTCTCTTGACATTTCTTTATACAGGGATTACCGTGTTTTAAACATACTTATAATGATTAATGATGATAAAAATGAAAAGTTTCATAAAGTAAGTCCAGCATTTGGTCCTCTTCAGATCAGTTTCCAATGACTGCTATTTTTCCTGTGTATGGGCCATACTTTCCTGCCTCTCTGCATGTCTTGCTATTTAACAACAAAAACAATTTTGTTGTTAAAACCTGGATATTTTAGATAACATAATGTTATAACTCTGGAAATCACATCTCCATCCCCACCTCCTGCCACCCAAGGGTTTTTCTTTCTGTATTTTTGTTGTTGTTGCTTATATGTTTGTTCTGCAACTTTCTTAAACTAATTCTGTAAGGTATGTATTCCCTGTTTTATGCAACTGCTGAAGTCTTTGCTTGGTTAACTTAGTGGTCAGGTAATGACTGCTTAGAGATTTCCTTAAATGACTTGGAGCAATAAGTCTTCCACTCTTTGTTGAGGAGTTGTGTGTGTGTTGGCCCACACCATCAACCCTTATTCAACTACATTTCTCACCTTAGCCTTCATTTCCTGCAGAGGGTCTCAAGGTCAGCCAGAGGTAAGAGATAGGTGCATGAATAGGTCTTTTCTGGGCATGTGCATAGTCCTGCACATTACTCTGGTTTTCTAAATCCTCAGAAATATGTCAAAGTTTGTTGTGCCTGCCTCCCCCCACCACCAGACATCTCATTCCTAAGATCTTTTTAAAATTTTGGCCAGGTTCTTGTTTGCTCAAAGGGGTATCACGGCCTCAGGAAGTTGTAATGGTAAATAGTTATCACTGATTGTTTTTGACAAACACTATAAGGATAGGTCTTTTCCTTTGGAATGAGCTACTAATTAGGTCAAATAATAAAAACACACAGCAAATTGGCACTTTTTAAATTTGCTGTGAGGTCAAATAGTGTCAATGCTCTGGGGATGTGGCTTTTTGAGGCTCTTCAAACCTAATGTGCTTTCTTTTGTTTCTGTAAGGCTATTGTTGGATGTTAATTGAAAGATTGCTGGTTTTCAAGGCTCCCATGGAGCTAGGGGGGCTCCCCAGGTGGTGTGGTGGTAAAGAATCTGCCTGCCAGGGCAGGAGACACAAAAGACATGAATTCGATACTTGGGTTGGGAAGATCCCCCGGAGTAGGAAATGGCAACCCACTCCATTATTCTTGCCTGGAAAATTCCCTGGACAGAAGAGTCTGGCAGGCCACAGTCCACAGGATCACAAAGAGTCAGACAACACTGAGCATGCATGCACACTCTGATGGAGCTTGGGAAGGAGGTTGGGGGAGTAGGTCAAGTTAAAATGCCCAAAGTCTTCTGCTTTTACTGAGATTTGGCATTATTTCTTTAATAGAGATTTCCAAGATTGTTGAAACCTTTGGTTAAATTTTAGAGTTCTGAATTTATTATTGTTTTAAATTATTGAATTCAAGTAAATTTTGTTAGGTTTTCGCTGCTATTATGTAGAAGTAGATTTATAGAGGTTTTCACTTGATACCTGGATACAGGGAACTCCACCTGTTTTTGAGCCTCTGTAGGATCTGGTTCTGTGACTGGAATTGTAAATATTTGATTATGATTATGATAATAATGAAATAAAAATAATAGATCTATTTATTTTAAAAAGTAGAACATTCAAGAACTTTAAATGTATGTGTATTCATTTCTCCAAAAAGTAAACAGTATAATGAATTTTGTTGTATTTCTCTTTTGTTTGCTTTTCATGATCTGTCTATATATAAATATATATACATATATACATATCCCTTAAGCAACATATTGTTTAGTTTTGCTTGTTTTTACAAAAACAATATTATAGTGAAGGTATTTGTTTATAAAATGCCTTCCCCTTCCCTCAACCTTATTTCTAAGAGTTATTGACAAGTGTAGCCACAGTTCTTTTATTTTCATTGTTCAAATGTTTTTAATAGCAAGAATGCATAACATTCCATTGTATAAATGTCAATTACATAAAGTTGGTTAACAGTATTCAAATCATTATATCCTTACTATCTGTCTATCTTTCTATCAGTATTGAAAGTGGGGTTTTAAAATCTCTGACTATAATTGATGAAATAAATAGGTACAAAGAATAAAGGCGATGATTCAACATAAGGAAAATAAGAATTCTCAATAAATAAATATAAAAATATATGGCAAATGTCATACGGAAATGAAAATTTTTTTCATAAGCTTAAAAAACTTACGTTTCAATTAAAAGTGCTCACTTTTTTTAAACCAAATTAAATGTAAATACAAATTGATCTAGTTTATTTTTTTTTTCGTGGTGAAAATTTGAACTTGCATGATATTGAAAATCTCTTGCAAGCTTCCTAGCAGGAAAAAACTGCTGCTGTATTTCAAGGGGCTCAAATAAGGTAAGCCTCAGAACTCCCTGAAGCGCAAAGTGCTGGAAGATAATAGAGCATCTATCAAAGAGGTTTGTGATAAAAGTCTGTGCTTCAAGTATTCTCTTCCTAGTGAAAATGTTATTCATATGTATAGACAATAGGAAAACGTTCTCAAATATGCTAAGACACAGAAAACATACTACCCATACATCATTGAAAAATTTACTTGGGCTCCTTGCTGATCAAAGGCAGTGCATCTGTATCACCTGGGAGCTTGTTAGTAATGCAGGATCACAAGCCCCTCCCCAGACCTCTGGAAATTAGAACCTGCATTCTAACAAGATCCCTAGGTGATTGATATGCATATTAAAGTTTGGAAAGCTTGGCTCTTACTGATCAAAAGTCAAAAATAAGAAGTAAAGAAAGAGGAAGCCTGACTATAAAAAGACTATATTATCCATTAATACAATTTAAACATATAGAGATGTCTAGATAATCCTTGAGCATTAAAAATCATCTTTGAAAGATATGATCTGTAATGTAAAAGTGTAATAAAACAATTTATGTTTAAAACCTTAGATTATATTGGCCGAGATCAGTATAATGTGGGAAATAAGATTGTACTAAATTCTTTAAAGGTAAAGATGATGTCATTTCTTCTTGTCACCATCTTTTTCACTGTCGTGAGGATGGTGTCGTTTCACAAAGGAAGTACTGTGAAGTGCCTAAAACAAGATGACACATGAATGTATTAACTGCAGGGGTTGGTGGATCCAGGGAGTTCGAAGCGGGGACGGCGTCGGCGAGGATCAGGAAACAACTGCTTAATTAAACGTTAATTAAGGATATAAAGAGTGGTGAAATAAGGATAGCTCAGCAAAGAAATTCAGTGAAGAAAAGAGGCTGAATAAAATTCCAGAGCAAGGAATTTACATCACCTACATAGGCCGCAGGCATCCTCCCGTTCTCCCGAAGGAGAGGAGACACTAAGGCCTCCCCGGTCAGATCTTAGAAGCCCAGGCAAAATTAGTAGGCTTGACGAGCTTCCCCGCCCCAGAGGAAAATTTAGCCAGAAGGTGAGAGAAAGAATGACATGGGGAGACCAAATTTCGGTGAACAAAAGGGCATACTTTATTTTCCAAAGTAGTTTTATACCTTCAGTTGTGCATAGAGGATAATGGGGGAAGGGGTAGAGTCATGCAAGAACAGCAGTCCTTGATCCTAATCGAAGTCAGGCTTTCAAACTTATCATATGTAAAAGTTTAGGTGATTTACATCATCTTCTGGCCAGGAGGCCTGTTAACATTTTAAGAAACTTATTTTTTTCTAAAGGTGATTATTCTAAAGTCAGTCGCCAGCCTCCAAAAGCATTAGATAAAGTTGCATTCCTATAGGGCAAAGGTGTGGTGGGCTAAATCAAGAAAAGAATTAACTCAAGTGTCCAAGATTACAAACATTAAAGCTACTACTTACATTTCTATACACCAATTACATCAATCAATACACTGCCAGGGACACAGTAGGTAAGAGATATGGAGACTTAGCAGCAAACATTGGCCCAACAGGTGAAAAACCCTTCACCAATACAATTTTTAATCAATCTTTTAACTGCTCAAAGAAATCTGTATTTAGACAGTTTAGAACATCTCGTGCCTCTCACAGTTGGGAGGCTCTGAACAATCACATGTGGCCGGAAAAACCTATTCAGGCAGGCTAGAGGACTTCCAAAGGAGTTTGTAGGTTGAAACACTGTCACACCCAGGAATTATTAACTGGAGCTGTAAATTAACTCTTTTTTTAGAGAGAGGTAGTGGGGGACAGCCTCCCGTAAAGTCAGAGGTGTAGGTGAGAACACAAAGCAAAAAGTAGGCAGACTCTGGTTTTGGGGGTAGATGCTCGAAAATTTCCAGGGGGACTCCTGAGGCTCGATCCCGCCTTTGCGTATGCCAAGCCTCCTTCCTCATAACCTTTGCCACGGGCGGAGCTCTTCACGCTGGCTCCTGGCAATTAACTACAGAAATTACAGTTGAATAAATTAGACCATTGTTTTTAAAAAACCTTTTAGATAGGGTTAAGAACATTCCTGTGAGGAAAAAGTTGGGGGAATAATGATTTAATATTATTACTATGTATTTCTAGTCTATGGTGGCTCAGTGGTAAAGAATCTTCCTGCCAATGCAGGAGACATGGGTTCGATTCCTGGGTTGGGAAGACACCCTACAGAACGAAATGGCAACCCACTCCAATATTCTTGCCTGGAAATTTCCTATGGACAGAGGAGACTGGTGGGCTACCATCCATGGAGTCACAAAGAGTTGGATATGACTTAATGACTAAACAACAGCAACACAATTTAGTGATATCTATTCTCTCTGGACAAAACCACACTTTGATTCTTTTTTTTTTTTTTTTTTTAATTACCAGGTGGAAACTAAAAAGATATCAAAAGATGGAAAATGATCAGTGAATTTTATTAGTTTATTCCCTATTGATTGCAATACTGAGTATTTTCTGTCCTGCTTCCAGACTCTTCCTGAAGGTGGGCTTCTCCATGGTTTCAAACAATCCTAGGTGGTGGGGGCAATAGCAAAAGGATTTTGCATGTAATTAACAGCCAGCAGTTAACCACTGCAGGGACAACCAGGTGAGTGTGTCACCTTGGGAGTGGGGGTGGGGGGAAGTGGAAAATGGCAAGAGTGTGGCTCCATTCTTTAAATTCTTTTTTCAGAGACAATAATGTGAGGCCACCATCTCAAATTCTTTTTGTCTTATATTATGTATAAAGGAACAAATTTCATCTAATTTTATTTTTTTCTCTGCTTTAAAAATCAATAATGCTATTATAAAATACTTTACATTTGTAGATAATTATAGAGTTTAGTGTGAACACTTAGATTCATGTTTATGAAATTATAAGATTTTTGCCATCTTTACTGAAGATACTAAAAAAAAAATTAGAGTTAAGAATACTCCCTAACTCTATTCTCTTGCCCCATTCCAGAAATAACTACTATCATGAATTTAATGTCTTTCATGTTGATGGTTTTTAAAATATTTTTGTACAAATCTAAACCTCCGTGTGTGTGTGTGTGCATGTTCAGTCGCTCAGTTGTGTCTGACTCTGCGATCTCATGGACTGTAGCCCACCAGGCTCCTCTGTCAATAGGATTCTCTAGGCAAGAATACTGGAGTGGGTTGCCATTTCCTACTCCAAAACCTCCATGACTGTTTAACAAATACTTGTGGATTTTAAAACTGTGTTATTTTGTGTGTTTCCTTCTGCAACTTTTTTTTCCAACATTGTTTCTGAGAACTCTCCATGCTAATTATATGTAAACCCCATGTATTCATTTTAACAGCTGCAGTTTTCCATTGTTGAATATGCTACAGTCTCTCTAGTCCCCTGTAACGGAGCATTGAATTTGTTTCTGAGCTTTTCCTTTTGCACACAGTAATATATGAGGGTCATTCTCATACAAGTCTCCTTGTGTACACATGTAATCTAGGTTTCCTAGATATTACCAAGCTGCTCTATAATGCATGAGTACCAAGCTCCTCTCTCCTCAGCAGTGAATGAGAAGTCCTAGTGCTATACTACTTCATCAACCCCTGATATTGTCTGACTTTAAAATATTAATATTTGCTACTTTAATGGGCATAAAATTGTATCTCAGTATTTTAATGAGCATTTTCCGTGTAACTTTGGGGGCTGAACACCTTTCCATTAATTGGCTATCCGGATTTTCTCTTCTATGAATTGCTGCTCATAGTCTTTACCCATTTTTAAAACTAGACTTTTCAGTCTTTGCTTTCCATCAATTTGTTGGAACGCTCTGTGAATCCTGGGTACAAATTGCTTCTTGATTGTATGCCTTCTCCCAAACTGTGGCTCCATTTTTGTTGTTGTTGTTTGCCAAAGCTTTTACTTATATAATCAAATATAACCATGTAGATTTTACTCTATGTCCTTTTTATGAAATTCTTTTCTAAGTTCCTACAGATGTTCTTCTGTCTTTTATTCTAAAAAATTTCTACCTATTACTGATTTTTATGTCCGGTGTGAGGTAGAGATCTAATTTTATTTTATTGCAAATGGATGAACAGTGGCCCCAAACACTACTGACAGGTCTATCCTTTTTTCTCTTTGTAATATCACTCTTATCCTAAACCCGGTATCATTCTGTAAGAACATTAGATTTTTCTTTTCCTTTGGTCATGTCGTGTGGCATGCGGGATCTTAGTTCTTTGACCAGGAATGGAACCCATGCCCCCTGCATTGGGAGTGCAGAGTCTTAACCACTGGACCACCAGGGAAGTCCCTAGAGTGTATGATCTATGATGCCAAAGACCTTGGTCTTTTTTGTTCACGGATGTATGCTAAACATCTAGGACAGTGCATGTAGAATAGCACATAGTAGCTATTTAAATTTATAGGTAAATGAATGAATATTCAAAAGGCATTTCTGGTGTAGAACATAAGCAAACATGATTTCTCAATAAAGGGACTTTAACTGGGGGCTTTAAAGCTGTTTTAGTGTTTTCCTGTCTTCTTTCTGAGAGGTAGCCCATGTCTCTGAAGAGTCAGAGAGACTTTATAATACCTCATTTGAGAACAATAACTACATGAATTGAATCTTTTCTAGTTAAAAGAAAAAATTGTTTCACTTCAGTAATAGATACCAGAGGAACCATTACATAAACTTTTAAATATAGATATTATGTGGTAACATTTAAGTATGAATGGGAGAGGAGAAAGAAAGGATAAAATTTGATTGATTGGGTATTAAGTGACTTTTACTCCTACTTTCTGTTTCTTTTTTTTTTTAAGAAATATAATCATAATGCTATAGGGGTTGTCTTGGAAGGGAGTGATCGGCATGTAGGGAGGGAAGTTTAGGGCGATGGGTGTGCTCTATGGTAGCAGTCACAATCCTTAGGAAACTCTCATGGACATTGTCCTTCAGGATTTCATTCAGGTCTAGAATTGAAGGGTTTTTTGAATTTCCACTCTGCTTCTTGTGATTTGATAATGGCTCTTGGGTGTAAAATCATGGGGAGAAACAAAAAGCACTGACGAGTTCAGATAATACCATTTATCTAGGAGAGTCAAAAAGAAAGTTTGGGCATAAATACCTTGAACAATAACTTCAGTTGGAAAGAGTTGCTTTCATTGAATTTCTCTACCCTATAAGATTACTGCCATGATGTTTGAGAAATCAGCATCTCATGAAGAGTCTACTGCCTGCAGCATTGCAGTCTTGGTGGCCTTTGGCGTTGGCTAATGGAATCACTCTATTTCCCTGAGTGCACATAAATGTACACCCTCCGTGTCCACTGTGGATACAGGGAGTCACCTCAGTGTGCTTTAACCACGTATGGTGACAATGCATCTGTTTGACAGGCCGCATAGTGTTGAGGGGGCTTCTCCAGTGGCTCAGTGGTAAAGAATCCACCTGCCGTGCAGGAGCCACAGGAGACTTGGGTTCGATCCCTAGGTTGACAAGATCCTTTGGGGAAGGACCTGGCAATCCACTCTGTATTCTTGCCCAGAGAATTCCATGGATAGAGGAGCCTGGTGGGCTACAGTCCACAGGGTTGCAAAGAGTTGGACATGACTGGAACAACTTAGCAAGCACACACACACGAGTATAGAGGATGGATTGGGATAGATTATCCTGTTCACACAGTTGGACACAACTGAGCACCTACACACACACACATACACACACACACATATACACACACATCCTGTTCTCAGGAAATCTGATCATGTTATGGGTTAAAATGTTCACAAGTTTTAAATCAATGAGTGATCTATTTATCTGTTGCAACAAATGACATCACTTGATCCCCTTATCAATTTTCCGGGGCCAGAACCTTCACTTATCACATGACATGAGATGCGTGAATTCCTCTGTGCTTGAGATGTCTTTAAATCTTTATACCAGTCCAAGGTCATCTGGGGGGAGAGTCAGTTTCCTGTGTCTCTCCATCCCCTACTACTCATATACTCCTCACTTAGTACCCTTCTTATGAGTTATGTAAAGGTTTGTGTTTTATCTCTATTTAATTGAAAGTTACTAACAGAGAGGTCTTTGAGAGCAAGGAGTTGGTGTTATTCACTCTTGTAGCTGTGGGCCTGGCACAGTGTCTGGAGCTTCAAGGAAGCAGAGTGTGTGAGGTAAAATGAGATAGAAGCTTGCCTAAATTAGCTGGGCTACACTAGCTTTCCCATGACCCAGGCTAGTGTTCTATGATTAATCAACTTCCTCTCACTTCAGTTTGTATGTGTAAGTATTTTATGTTTCATTTTTTATTGAAGTGTAGTTGATTTACAATGTTGTATTAGTTACATGTGAAAAACAAAATGATTCACAAATACATATATGTATAGTTTCATATTCTTTTCCATTTTAGGTTATTGCAAGATATTGAATATAGTTTCCTGTGATAGTCCTTGTTCATCTATTTTATATATACTAGTGTGTAACTATTAATCTCAAACTTCTAATTTATCTCTCTCCCCCTTTCCCCCTAGATACCCATAAGTTTATTTTCTATGTTTATTAGTCTACTTCTGTTTTGTGAATAATTTCATTTATATCCTTTTTTAGATTCCATGTATAAGTGATACCATATGATATTTGTTTTTGTCTGTCTGATTTACTTCGCTTGGTGTGTGTAATCTTTGAGTTTTGTTTATCTGCTTCAGAATTTTGAAATTTTTATGGAAATGGGTAGAGTTAGGTATATATATCAGTTTCAAAGAGTGATAATTTGTTTAAGGCTCCTTCTAGTTCTGGCCTAGTTGGAATCATTGGCTAAGAGTTTCAGGACGATTTATAGCATTAAAACATGTGTTAAATCACACGTGATAATATCATGGTGAAAATTGTAAATTTACCAGTACATCAGAACTTTTAACCAGAGCTAAATCCCATCTGAATAACTTCAATTTTTATATCCACCTCTCTTAGTACATTTGTTTTTTTTTTTTTTTTTTTAAATCAGTTTTCTAAAATCAGAGTGCCTGGGGATGAACTCTGTTGTGAAGCTTGTCATCAGAACTGATAGGGTTTGAGACCTCAACTGAGCAACATTTTACTGAGGTGTTCACTGGGTCAGGCAAGAATAGTCTGGCCAAGTAATCAAGTTTTTTTAGACAGGCTGCTGGCTATTAGACATATATCTGTGTATGGGATGCTGAAAAGGAAACAGTAAATAAGAAGACATCTAATTCTCCTTTTTTTTTTCTTGCTGATGTCATATATTTGTTGATGGATTATATTTCTGGGAGAAAGGAGGTTTCTAGATAAGTAGTACCATTCTTTCAAATTGAAAAATATGAAATGTGTTAAGAGTTCCTGGGGACTTGACTGAATAATCAGTTCTAGGAGCTTTGCCCGTCTGTAAGACCCAAATTTGCTTCCCTGCAAGAGTGTATTAGTCCTTGGGGCCTACGGGAAGCCAGTGTTGACAGCAGCAGTTAAATCAGCGTGCTGTTCTTTACTGCAGGCATTCTCGCCTTGTAGAGACATCATAGTCGTGCTGTTGTACACTTTTCCCCCTCATTGTAGATTACATTTTCCAGGTGAATAGAACTTGAAGCCCTCAGATGATATAGCATCCCTGTGAGAAATTATGTAGCTAGTATAGAGACCTATTCCCAAACAATTACCAAATAAAGCAGCCTTCAGAGCCTGCCATTACACTAGTGTTACACTCAGTCAGGTACTGCCATCCGTATCATTTCCTAGGCAGGAAGCACATCGCTTTAAGTGGCATACTGTCACCCTTCGGGTCAGATAGGCTTTGGATGTTGGGCCCCAAAAGGTCTTATTTGCTATTTTAGCAGAGACTCATCTTTTCTCTGCCAAACCGTTTTTAATGAGAGGGCTGTAGTTATTACACGCTTTCTCCCCTTTCTTTTAGTATTTATAAAGCCAAGAACCCTGTAAAAGTCTGCTTTTGTGTGCATACGTAGGGATACATATTTTGGTTAAGTGCTGACACCTTTTTTTTTTTCTTCCAGAGGAATCAGCTGTCTCTTTTTTGCTTACCTTGCTACACTTTCACTTTTAATACCCTGGTCACTCTTTCAAATGCCTCAGGGAAGTAAGCTGATGGTTCGGTGGGAATGGGAAGAGTAAGAAATTTTCAGAAATATTTTCTGGGTTGTATTATTTATACATTTGTTGCTGGTATTTATTGTCTTCCTAATATATGAAGAATTTCAGTATTTTAACTGTCATTCTGATATTTTGTTCTAAGCAACAAGCTTAAATCAGTCAGAGTTTTGTAAGGAAGGGACACTTGAAAAAAAAAAAAAACCTCTCCAAAATAGAACATTAAGGAACCTCACACTGAATCACTGACATGTGTATTTCGTATACATCATAATAAAGTAAAAATCATGAAAGCTCAGTTCATTTGATCAAAATGATATGTCTTTAATAGCAGTTTCTTTTCTTTCAACATTTTACGCAATTAGTTACTTATTTAATAATAGAAGAGATAAATATTAATATGGTTTCAGAGACTTGAATCCTCACTAAGTGAATGATTTTGTTCATCTCTTTGGTAATTCAGAGTTATAATTCGTTAACGTAGTAATATGAGATGCCCCTTCGTACCTGTGAAGATTTCCCAGTATGGTAGAGACTACTGGTGTCCTTGTTATGAATAAAGTATGCCCCACTGTGAAAAAACACAATCATATAAAATGAAAACAATAGGAAGAAGTAAGCCTTCTGAGCAACCTCATGTACAGGGTCAACATATGTGCTTTGCTGTATAGACATCTCATTTGATCCTTAAATGTAAGTAAAGTGTTACTGTCCCCATTTTACAGATGAGGAAACTGAGGCTCAACAAAAGTGAATAACTGGCTGAAAAATAAGAAGATGAAAAGAAAAGAAATATGTTTTTCTGATGCCAAAGCCCGCCCTTATTCTCATCATGCTTCCAGAATGATTTTGGTAAGTGGAGGGGGAGAACTGCCATTCAAGAAACATACTACTCTGCACTTAGAATTCACTTCTGATGATATGATGAAGTCATTCGTAACTCTTTTGGATTTAAGTTAAGGGTTCTGTAGGAAGGGAGGGAGGAAGAAGTTTTCAGAAATATTTTCTCACCTGTATTATTATTTATGTGTCTGTTTATTGACCTTATTATCTTCCCAGTGGGTGGAAACCTTCAACATCTCAGTTGTTATTTTAAGTTTTCTAGGGGAAAAGACACTTGAAACAGCCCTCAGTCTTAAACTAGGACCGCTAGCCTTAAGTAACTGACTATTCTCCTGTAAAACAGATTCATCCAAAATGTGTCCTTTCAGCCTTTGCGTTTGATGATATGAATGTCTCCAGTTTGTTAATTAATATTGTGCTTATTTTTGGTATGATTCATGTGTCTTTCCAGCCTTATTGTGCACTGAATCTTATTAAAATGAATCAGTATTTCTCTGAGCTGACATCAGGTCTAAAATGTCCCAAGCAGTGTTGGTTATTAAATAGTATGTTAGATGTTATTTGATCTTTTTGTGCTTTTTATGTGTGTATTGACTTATCATATGCATTTTCAATGACCTTCAGGGAAAAAATATAAAATATACAAAGAAATTCTGGTTATTTGAGAAATAGTAACTCAGGTTACTCAGTAACTTCCCTGGTGGCTCAGACAGTAAAGAATCTGGCTACGATGTGGGAGACCTGGGCTCGATCCCTGGGTTGGGAAGATCCCCTCGAGCAGGGCATGGCAACCCACTCCCGTATCCTTGCCTGGAGAATCCCCATGGACAGAGGAGCCTTATAGGCTGCATCCATGGGGTTGTAAAGAGTTGCACACAACTGAATGACAAAGCACAGCACAGCACAACTGAAGTATTGACAGATGGATAATGAACAAATGGTAAGTGCCAAGTTATAATTTTTCTTTTAAAAAAGAATAGTTTGAAGCATACTTATTTCATTGTAAACCAGAAAACTGTGACTATGTTTCTTATCTCCTGTGTGCATGTGTGCTAAGTCACTTTAGTCATGTCTGACCCTGCGACCCTATGGACTGTAGCCCATGAGGCTTCTCTGTCCATGGGCTTCTCCAGGTAAGAATACTGGAGTGGGTTGCTATACCCTCCTCCAGGGGGTCTTCCCAACCCAGGGACTGAACCTGTGTCTTTTATGTCTCCTGCACTGGCAGGCGGGTTCTTTACCACTAGTGCTACCTGGGAAGCTCCTTTTTGTTTCCTGCTGCTGCTGCTAAGTCACTTCAGTCGTGTCCGACTCTGTGCGACCCCACAGACGGCAGCCCACCAGGCTCCCCCGTCCCTGGGATTCTCCAGGCAAGAACACTGGAGTAGGTTGCCGTTTCCTTCTCCAAAGCATGAAAGTGAAAAGTGAAAGTCAAGTCGCTCAGTCGTGTCCGACTCTTCGAGACCCCATGGACTGCAGCCTACCAGGCTTCTCCATCCATGGGATTTTCCAGGCAAGAATACTGGAGTGGGGTGCCATTGCCTTCTCCGTTTTGTTTCCTAGGTATCGGTTAATCTTAACATGTTTGCAGTTACATCACATTCATTTTTAATAGGAGCATTAAATGAAGATGATTAGTTTTAGCTGGAAGTTAAGAGCTTTTAAAATATATCAGTTTCAGATGTCAGATTCCCAAACCTCCCCCATATCCACTTACTTTTTCTAAATGCACTTGTCCTCCTCCCCATCCTACTAACCAGATCTTAGAATCCAAATAGTTTTGCAATCTGTAGATGAGAAAACTAGATTCTAAATCTGAATGCAAGCATGAGAACAGTGAAATTCTAAGTGCAGTTGATCACTGAATTCAGTGCGGTGTCAGCAGGTAATACTATAGTAAGGCTGACATATTGAATTGTTCCACATCTAGAGATTTAAACTCATGTCAGCACATACTCCATTCACTTCAGGCTGTGCACGAACACAAATCAACTTTGAATATGTTATAATGTAATCCAGTATAGATACAAGCTGCAGGAAAT
This sequence comes from Bos javanicus, assembly GCF_032452875.1. Taxonomy (NCBI): domain Eukaryota; kingdom Metazoa; phylum Chordata; class Mammalia; order Artiodactyla; family Bovidae; genus Bos; species Bos javanicus. The sequence goes on along the minus strand of NC_083874.1, from coordinate 29,670,192 downwards.
TTATAAAGAGAAACATAATGGTAAACCTCCATGGACCCGGTTTTTTGGAGTTCATTTGAGAACTTTGTCTCCTCCAGATCTTCACAGCCATGCCTACTGGCATCACTTATCCACTCCCCATTGGAATTCCAGGATCCCAAGGAACGTGTTGAATGATCTCTAGAGTCAGGAATTAGATGAAGAAAGATTAAATCTTTGTACCAGACACCTCACTTTGAAATCTGTTGTTAGTTATTATCTCTTTAATCTGATTCAGTACTTTCAGGAACATTTTACAGGTAATAGAAATTGCTTGACAACATGTTAGATTGAATGTTGTGTCAGAGTCATTCCTCTTAAAGTTTGGCATTAAGTTATGTCCTATGATATGGTATTACTTTTAGCATAAGTAATATTGGTGCTTAGAAACTGCTATGGGAAGGTAGCCTGCAGAATATCTAAGTATGGCTCCTAAATGTTTTTATGATTTTGGTTCATCTGCCTACACACTCTAGTTTCATGCATGTATATAAAGGGAAATCCCATAGTCATCAATGTGTGTGCCATATACAAATACAGTGAACAAGACCCACATGGCCTCACATTTTTGAGGTAGTCAGATACAATTCTGGATAGAATACTGTTGAGATATTTTATTGGAAAGGCATCAGAAACAGAAGTATCAGCTTCATCCTCAAAGGAGTTTTCAATCTGGTGGGTGAGATAGAATATATATAGATGTGAGTTTCTTGAACTTTACAATTCACCCTGCAGATAAGTGGAGGCCCAGTGCACCAGGCTAAGGAGGCTCACAGTGAGGTGGTATTCAACAGTATTCTATCAAGGAGGGCTTCAGGAGGTGGTAAACTTTTTTGAAATTTTTTTCTAAAAAGCTTAAAAAAATAATTTATCATTACAAGTGATCTGAAAGTTCAAATAATTCAGAATTACATACAGTATGGGGTGTAAATTTTCTCTCATAACTTTCCTCCAACTTACTATTCCACTTACTTATCCAAAGATAACTTCTGTTAGCATTTACTATGTAATGCACTATTTGTCTATTCAGACATCTCTTTATCTATCATCTATGTTTTATGATATACCATATACATTATTCTGAATATGACTTTTAACTTGTCAACATGTATTAGAGAAATTTTCTCATGTTAGCATATGTATACATGTGTTTTATCCTTTTGAAAAATTTTACATAGCATGAATGTATCATAATCAAAACTTTCATTTACTGATATACTTTTCTATCACAACCAGCACTGTGATGAAAATCCTTGCAGTTAATTCATTAATTTATTTATCTAATATTTTTTGGATTATTACATGTCAGATAGCATCTTAGGTATGGAAAAAAGGAACACAAAACACAAAATAAACAATAATAAAAATATATGGTTCCTGCCAGATTTGGAACCAGGCTGAGGTGAGTGAGCCATTTGTCTTAGGCCCAAAATTTAAGCTCAGTAATCAGGACAACATCTGCTGGATCATCGAAAAAGCAAGAGTTCAAGAAAAACATCTATTTCTGCTTTATTGACTATGCCAAAGCCTTTAACTGTGTGGATCACAATAAACTGTGGAAAATTCTGAAAGAGATGGGAATACCAGACCACCTGATCTGCCTCTTGAGAAACCTATATACAGGTCAGGAAGCAACAGTTAGAACTGGACATGGAACAACAGACTGGTTCCAAATAGGAAAAGGAGTAAGTCAAGGCTGTATATTGTCACCTTGCTTATTCAACTTATATGCAGAGTACATCATGAGAAACACTGGGCTGGAAGAAGCACAAGCTGGAATCAAGATTGCCGGGAGAAATATCAAGAACCTCAGATATGCAGATGACACCACCCTTATGGCAGAAAGTGAAGAGGAACTAAAAAGCCTCTTGGTGCAAGTGAAAGAGGAGAGTGAAAATGTTGGCTTAAAACTCAACATTCAGAAAATGAAGATCATAGCATCTGGTCCTATAACTTCATGGGAAATAGATGGGGAAACAGTGGAAACAGTGAGAGACTATTTTTTTGGGCTCTAAAATCACTGCAGATGGTGACTGCAGCCATGAAATTAAAAGATGCTTACTCCTTGGAAGGAAAGTTATGACCAACCTAGATAGCATATTCAAAAGCAGAGACATTACTTTGCCAACAAAGGTTCGTCTAGTCAAGGCTATGGTTTTTCCAGTGTTCATGTATGGATGTGAGAGTTGGACTGTGAAAAAAGCTGAGCGTGGGAGAATTGATGCTTTTGAACTGTGGTGTTGGAGAAGACTCTTGAGAGTCCCATGGACTGCAAGGAGATCCAACCAGTCCATTCTGAAGGAGATCAGCCCTGGGATTTCTTTGGAAGGAATGATGCTAAAGCTGAAACTGTAATACTTTGGCCACCTCGTGCGAAGACTTGACTCATTGGAAAAGACTCTGATGCTGGGAGGGATTGGGGGCAGGAAGAGAAGGGGACAATAGAGGATGAGATGGCTGGATGGCATCACTGACTCAATGGACGTGAGTCTGAGTGAACTCTGGGAGTTGGTGATGACAGGGAGGCCTGGCGTGCTGCAGTTCATAGGGTCACAAAGAGTTGGACAGGACTGAGCAACTGAACTGAACTGAATCAAGACAAGGAACTTTCCAGGTGTCTCAGTGGTAAGAATCTACCTGCCAATGGAGGAGACACATGAGAGATGGGTTCAATCCCTGAATTGGAAAGATCTCCTGGAAGGGGAAATGGCAACTCACTCCAGTATTCTTGCCTGAAAAATCCCTTGGATAGAGAATCCTGGTGGGCTACAGTCCATGGGGTCACAAAGAGTTGGACGTGACTGAGTGCCTGAGCATTCATGCAATCAAGATAAATAATATTTTAATATACTTAAAAAATAAAATTTTAAAACTCTATAATAAAATATGACATTTTGAACAAAAGCAGATTCTGTGCTTAGCTTGCACTAAGGAGATATTAAATAATCACAAAATTGCTATTTTATTTTTATTAATATTATTCACAGATTGTGATTAAAAAAAACACTAGGACAGTAAAAAAGAGGATTTTGTGCTAAATTATATTTAGGTTTCAGAGACTGTCACAGATTAGGTTCCTTGAAGAGCCATTTCAAAGATTAGCATATAGGGCATTTATTAAGGCATGTTCTTGGGATGAACTCCTGAGAGGGAAGGAAGGGAAGTGGGATTTAGCAGGACAAGATTTGGCAGCATTCGCAATGCTGTGTCAGTAGACACCTCAGGTGATCCTCTGAAGATAGGATGACTTCTCAAAGCCCTACTAAGTTAGGATGGTGCGTCTGGGCTTTTCAGTCCTCATGTCAACACGTCACTTGATGTGGACTGCCCTGGAACGCGGTGTGTCCCCGGACCAGTTGGCTCTCTTCATTTAAGGCAGTTCCTGAAAGGGTTCACAGTGGACTGCTGGCTGCACTCCCAACGTGTTAGTAATAAGTGTTTCATTCTTGGAGGGTGGGGGGCTGAGAGGCCATCAGAGAGATGACAGGGTCCATCAGAGAGCTTTCCCAGAGGAATTGAGGCCTGCTGGTGAAGTACTAATGTGAAATTCATTCAACAAGTATTTATGAAGCTGCTGTGATACGATGGACCTGTTTTAATTTCTGGGAAATACAGCAGAGAGCAAAGACAAAATTTTTAATTGAAAGCTATGTTGTGCCATACCATGTGTTAAACCTTTCACATGAAATATTTGATTCTTTATTTTTGATGAACTTGTAAAATAGGTCCTGTTATTACCTCTGTTTAATAGATGAGGAAAGTGAGGTTCAGAGATTTTGCATCATACTCAGAGTCCAAGGGTTAACAGAGTTGGAAGTAGGATTTGAATCTAAAGTTTTCATACTGTAGATCCTTGGGTATACTTGACCTCAGTAATTCCTCTTATTGTGTACATGTTAGACTATTTCTATATTTTGATATCTGGAAGTATAGTAGTTGGGTCAAAATGCATACACATTTTAAAATGTTGGTAGACACTACCAAACAACTCTTTCAGTTCAGTCACTCAGTCGTGTCCTATTCTTTGTGACCCCATGAACCGCAGCATGCCAAGCCTCCCTGTCCATCACAAACTCCCAGAGTCCACCCAAACCCATGTCCATTAAGTCGGTGATGCCATCCAACCATCACATCCTCTGTCGTCCCCTTCTCCTGCCCTCAATCTTTCCTAGCATCAGGGTCTTTTCAAATGAGTCAGCTCTTCTCATCAGGTGGCCAAAGTATTGGAGTTTCAGCTTCAGCATCAGTCCCTCCAATGAACACCCAGGACTAATCTCCTTTAGGATGGACTGGTTGGATCTCCTTGCAGTCCAAGGGACTCTCAAGAGTCTTTTCCAACACCACAGTTCAAAAGCATCAATTCTTCGGCACTCAGCTTTCTTTATAGTCCAACTCTCACATCTATACATGAACACTGGAAAAACCATAGCCTTGACTAGATGGACCTTTGTTGATAAAGTGATATCTCTGCTTTTTAATAAGCTATCTAGGTTGGTCATAGCTTTCCTTTCAAGGAGTAAGCGTCTTTTCATTTCATAGCTGCAGTCACCATCTGCAGTGATTTTGGAGCCCCCCAAAATAAAGTCTGACACTGTTTCCACTGTTTCCCCATCTATTTCCCATGAAGTGATGGGACTAGATGCCATGATCTTCATTTTCTGAATGTTGAGCTTTGAGCCAACTTTTTCACTCTCCTCTTTCACTTTCATCAAGAGGCTCTTTAGTTCCTCTTCACTTTCTGCCATAAGGGTGGTGTCATCTGCATATCTGAGGTTATTGTTATTTCTCCCAGCAATCTTGATTCCAGCTTGTGCTTCATCCAGCCCACAGTTTCTCCTGATGTACTCTGCATATAAGTTAAGCAGGGTGACAATACACAGCCTTGACGTACTCCTTTTCCTATTTGGAACCGGTCTGTTGTTCCATGTCCAGTTCTAACTGTTGCTTCCTGACCTGCATACAGGTTTCTCAAGAGGCAGGTCAGGTGATCTGGTATTCCCATCTCTTTCAGAATTTTCCACAATTTATTGTAATCAACACAGTCAAAGGCCTTGGCATTGTCAATAAAGCAGAAAGAAATGTTTTTCTGGAACTCTTGCTTTTTCGATGATTCAGCAGATGTTGGCAATTTGATCTCTGGTTCCTCTGCGTTTTCTAAAACCAGCTTGGTCATCTGGAATTTCATGGTTCATGTATTGCTGAAGCCTGGCTTGGACAATTCTCCAAACAACTCTTTAAACAGTACCAATTTGTATCTTCACTTAGGGTCTATGGAAATGTCCATTTGATCACACCCTTTATTATATAAACAAAAAAAATTAAGTAGGGAAAGCTATCTATCTTTCTTTTAAATTTTCTAGACTTTATGTCTTGCCTGTTGCTGCTGCTGCTGCTCCTAAGTCGCTTCAGTCACGTCTGACTCTGTGTCACCCCATAGACGGCAGCCCACCAGGCTCCCCATTCCCTGGGATTCCCCATGGCCTGCAGCCTACCAGGCTCCTCCGTCCATGAGATTTTCCAGGCCAGAGTACTGGAGTGGGTTGCCATTGCCTTCTCTGTATGTCTTTCTTAGCAAAGCTTTTTCTAACATAAGAATATTAAAATATTTTATATTGTTGTATATTACTTGTAATACAGATTATATTCATGCATAGTATTTTATGGCCTTATTATCTTGTTGAGACCTCTAATAAATACGTACACCTTTATTTTTAGGGGCAAATTGCTCTGTTTCACCATTATGTGTGAATTCAACTCTATATTTTCAAATGGTGCTCTTCATCAAGTTAAAGAAGTTTCCTTCTCTTCCTAATTTCCATACAGTTTTTTTTATCATGAGTGAATTTTGAATTCTGTCAAATGCTTTATGTGCATTTAGATTATCATATGATTGTTCTCTTTTAATTTGTTGATATGGTGAGCTATACTGATTAATTAAATTTTCTTAAAGCAACTCTATGTTCCCATGATACATTTCACTTGGTTATACTTTCTTATTATTTTTGTATATTGCTGAATTCAACTTATTAAGCTTTTAATAATTTGTTTCTATATAATTGAGGGGTATTGTTCAGTGATTGTCCTTTTTTTTTAATATTGTCATCTGGTTTATTAATAGTGTATTTCTGGACTCATAGAGCGAGTTGGAAAATGTTACCTCCTCTTAATTTTCTAAGAGTTTGCAAGCAATTTATATTATTTCTTCATTAAAAGTTTGATAGATTGCATCAGTGAAGCCACCCAGAGCCTGAGATTTTCTTTGTGAGATGTTTAACTACAAATTCATTTAAAAAATACATAAAGGACTGTTTGACTTATTTATCCTTTTTGAGTAAGCTCTCATAGTTTTTGTTTTTCAGTTAATTTGTTCACTTTTATCTAGGTTGTCAAATTTAGTGACTTAAAATTATTTATAATATTCCTTTATTACTTTTCTAATGTTAGTAGATATGTCCCTTCTTTCTCCCTGCTATAGGTAGCTGTTTTTTTTTTTTTCCCTGACCAGCCTGGCTAAAGTTTTATTAATTTCATTGATTTTCTCAAAGAAAAAGTGCTTTGTTTCATTCATTTTTCTCTATTAGTTTTTCTGTTTTCTAATTCATTGATTTTTGCTTTTATCTTTGTAATTTCCTTCTCCTGATTATATTGAGTTTGATTTATTCTTTTTTATTTTCTTAAAGTAGAAACTTAGCTTACTTTATTTCTAATAAAAGTTTATGTCTATCAATTACTTTTTAAGCACTGCTTTAGTTGCAGTATATACATTTTGATATGTTGTATTTTCATTCAGTTCAAGGTATCAGTACTTTTCAGTTTCCTGCGTAATTTCTTCTTTGACACATGGATTATTTAGCAATGTGGCTATTACATTTCCAAATATTGGGGGATTTCTTCTTGTCAGTTTCTAATATAATTCTGTCTTGCCAGAAAACATGATTTGTACGACTTGAATTCTTTTCAAAGTATTGACTCATTTTGTAGTCTAGATTATGATCTATCTTAATAAGTATTCTGTGTGAAATTGGATACAGTGTATATTCTGCTGTTATTAGGGGTATCTTCCTTAAATATCAGTTAGCTTGAGTTTATTGATAGTAGTCTTCACGTATCCTATATCGTTACTGATTTTCTATCTACTTACTCTTTTCTATCTACTTACTAAGAAAAAGGTGTTGAGATCTCTGTCTATAGTTGTGGATTTTTCTATTTCTTTTTCCATTTCTATGTATGCTTGCTTCATGTATTTTTAATCTCTGCTATTGGGGACATAAAATTTAGGATTGTTATCCTCTCGATTCCTCAACTTTATCTTTTGAAATAATCTTTTTTATTCCTGGTAATATCCTTTGCTTGGAAATTTATTTTGTCTGATATTACTGCTAAGTCTGCTAAGTTGCTTCAGTTGTGTCCGACTCTGTGCAACCCTATAGATGGTAGCCCATCAGGCTCCACCGTCCCTGGGATTCTCCAGGCAAGAACACTGGAGTGGGTTGCCATTTCCTTCTCCAATGTAAGAAAGTGAAAAGTCAAAGTGAAGTCGCTCAGTCTTGTCCGACTCAGCGACCCCATGGACTGCAGCCTACCAGGCTCCTCCGTCCATGGGATTTTCCAGGCAAGAGTACTGGAGTGGAGGGCCATTGCCTTCTCTGATATTACTACTCTAGCATTATTTTAGATTAAATTTTGACTTATTTATTTCCATTGTTTCATCTCCAATCATTCTATAACTTTATTTAAAGTCATAGTTTTTTGGTTTTTTTTAATAGTGTATAATTAGTTCTGAATTTTCATCTGTGTTTCAGTTTGGATAATTAGCAACTCTATGTTTTCAAGTTTCCTGATGTTTTTCTTTTTATTTAGCTGATTTGACTCTGCTATTCAAACAACCCTTTGAAGATCTTTCCTTAATACTCTGGGCTATCAGTGAGGTCTCTTCATTATGACTTAGCAGAACATACATAACTCTCAGCTCTGTGTGAACTTGGAGATTGCTTAGATTAAAAATTCCCTATAATTCTTTGCTTCCTGGCTTTGTAACATGTGTGCCTGTGTGCAGTCATATCCAGTTCTTTGCAACCCCGTGAACTGAAGCCTGGAGGCTTCTCTGTCCATGGGATTCTCCTGGCAAGAGTGTTGGAGTGAGTTGCCATTTCCTCCTCTGGGGATCTTGCCAACCCAGGAGTTGAACGCACGTGTCCTGCATTGTAGGCAGATTCTTTACTGCCGGGCCACTTAATGTGATTTGCTTGGATTCCTGCTCTGTGAACTATGATTTTTGTTTTTTAAAGGTCTGCAGCCAGAAAGACAGTATGACTGTAAGACTTGCCTCAGTAATTTCCTTCTCTTTGGGGATCACAGTCATGTGCTGCCTGGTACCCAATGTCTGAAAACAGCTGCTGCTTGTAAATTATCCCATTTTCTATTTACTTATAGTGGGGGCAGCAAGTCTGCCACCGTTTACTCCTTCATTGCAGAATCGGAAATTCTCTTTCTAGTTTTTAATTCCGTTGATGTAGTGAATTTCATTACTAATAGTGACATTGATATTTAAAATCCTGCTTTATATTATTCATTTAATACATTTTGGGATAATACCACTAATATTTTAATTAGGAGTTTTATATTTGCATACATAAGTGAGGTTTGCATATAATGTTTTAATCCTTTTTTTCTTTGACTTAATATCAGTTCTGGTAATTTGCAAATTTATTTAGGACATTAAAATTTTTTTTACATGTTATTGAAAAATTTTTTAAACTTTGAATTTATACATTGTGTCTTAGGTTTCCCAAAAGATATCTGTATCAAACGCTTTTTTTAGGGGGTGGAGGGGGTTTGATATCATGGACTATCTTAAAAATTTTTTTTAACCTAAGTTTAGTTTATATACAGTGTTGTATTGGTTTCTGTATGGAACAAATTGAGTCTGTGTGTGTGTGTGTATATATATATATATATATATATATGTACATATGGACTGATACATTTGAATTTTTGAGCTTTTCTTTTTAAGTTTTCATTTTACTAAATATTTTTCATTTCATCTAGGTTTTAAAATGTACTCATATATTTATATCTGTAATTCTTTTGTTGCTTGGAAAATTTCCCCACTTATTTATGATCCTTTCTCACTTCTAATGTTTTAAAATTTGTTTAACATTTTTGGGTGTATTTGCCAAATTTTCACCTATTTTTTCTTTCAAATAATACATTTTATTATTTTTAAAGTAGGTGGAAATTTTTAGTGAAGGTTAGGAAAATAAAAGGGCTGAGGAAAGAAGACAGCATTATGTGCAGAGAGAGACACCACATGCAAAACATGCTGGCAAGAATGGAAGGTTATGTGGGATAATGAGATAGAAGGGAAGAAGTGAAGAGTTTTGACAAACATCTAAAAATTAGGCAAGAAACTTCTGAGTTGAAACAGTAGATGGTGAAAACCATTACAATGTTTACAAGCTTCAGTATAACCATATACTGAAGAAATTATTTTCAGCAGCTTTGGGTGTATTGACATGTACAGGTATTGAAGACAGAAATATCTTCTTGGGGTGTTGTTGCAGAAGGTCAGGTGATAACACAGGTTGATTTAGATGAGTTATTTTGAAAATGGAATAACAAACCCCAAATGATTATTGAGGACCATAAGACTGAACAACCACGCATGTGAGAATAGATGTGTGTGGTTTCAGTGGTGGGGAAGAGAAATTTTAAAAAGGAGAACACCACAAAGTGGAAAAGATTTTGAGAACTGGAGAGTGGTATAATTAATAATGATAAAGAATTGGGTAAAGATGCCTAATGGAGGATGTGAGGATCTAGATGGAGTCAACTCTGGATGCGTAGTTAGTGTGAGATATTTAAGTGTAGAAGTTCTACGGACATTCTAGAGTCATGGATAAAATATTGGACCATTATCAAGGTCACCAATGACCTCAGGGGTCTGGCTACCCTAAGCTTCTGGAAGCACTTTTATGTGATTGATAGCTGTCTTGGCTCCTTTCAATTCTGAAATTAGAATGAGTCCCGATGTTTCCAGGAGACTCATACCATGTGAGTGGGAGAAAGGTCAGGTAAATTAAAAAAATTTTAATGTGCTGGGAGATTAATATGGTTCACTTAGGGGTATTTGAAAATTAAAGTATCTTTATCAGGGAACTTAGGGGCAAGAGAATAATGATATAGTTTTTGAATTCCTTTTTGTTTTCTGATAATCAGCAGAAACACTCAGTTCTGAAGGGACGGCCCTGTGCTCTGATGGTCCTTTCTTGTATTCCCTACCCTGCTTTCAATGGAAAGGCCAGAGACAGTCACGGTAGCAATGGTAAATACAACATTAAGGTCCAGACCGACAATGTGCCGTTACAGTACTCTGACCTCACTGTTTTAAGTCTAGTAATAGCTGTTGTTTTAAAGCACAACATTTAACAGGAGTTGTTTTCCAAATAATGTAGCATGTTTTCCCTTACTCTAATAGCTTATTTAAAGAGCCATTTTCCCAAGTTACCCAGGGATGTTGGAAATACTTTCTGCATTTCCCCTGGCCTATATTCTAGTTGTCAAAAAGTCAAAACACAAACACTAGCTGAACAGACTCAGTTGCATCTCAACATGGTAATTGTTAAATCACTCAGTAGGAAGAAAACCAAAAAAAAAAAAAAAAGTCACACAAGGAGTTATTATTATGCATATGCATTTTTAATGTCTGATTCTCTGTATAACCTTAAATTACAATGCAGGTTAAATTTCCCTGGCTGATTTATAAGCATAATGTAAACTCTAGACACAGTTAATGATATTGCCATGTAAAACTGTTCTGTTGCAAACTAAAGACCTTGCTTAGCACTGCAAAGCTCTGGGCTCATTTCAATGTGATCATTGAGGCACTATGCAGAGATTATGCATTTATTGTATTTTTTTCATGAATACATGAATGAATAATAAGTTCAACAAACAAGAGTTTCCTACTGGGAATGTCAAACAAATCATTCTGCAAAGTGCTCTGAATTTCAATCAATCACTCTCCATAACACTTGTCCCGCTGAGGTCTCTAGCTTCAGCAGAGTCAGCACTTAGAAACCCTACAGACAGCCATCCATGGTAGGAGACACAGGGTGTAGAGTGTGAGAGTGCAGAAGACATATACCATTGAGCTGTCCTGTTCTTTTTACAGGGCATCCTTGCTGAAGTCCCTATTGGTTGCTTCTGTATTGGTAGAGACCTAGCGTACTGGTGAATCATATACCTATAATCTTGCTTCCACCTTACCCCTGCTGTTACCTATAAACTGAAATCGAGAAGCTTTAATGGTTAGCTCAGTGGAGGGAAAGTGTCCACTTCAGGTGAATGGAAAAGACAGAGCAGCATTACTTATATGTGAAATCTAAAATATGATACAAGGAGCTTATATACAAAATAGAAACAGACTCAGACGTAGAAAAAAATTTATGATTACCAAAGGGGAAAGGGGAGGGGGAGGGATACATTAGGAACTGAGGATTAGCAAACACAGACTACTATATATAAAATTGATAAACAAGAAGGACCTACTGCACGGGAACTATTTTCAATTTCTTATGATGGAAAAGAATATGAAAAAAAATATATATATATATATCTGAATCACTTTGCTATATACCAGAAACTAATACAATGTTGTAAGTCAACTATACCTCAAAAAAGTTTTTTTTTAATGAAAAAAAAAAGAAGAAGAATGGTATTACAACATTGTGATACTTTTATGACCCAGATGAATGGTGAGATTGGGCTATTGAGTATGAAGACACCAGCAAAGATTTGTTCAGAGAGCATGGAATCTTCATCTTAGAAGTACTGCTTGACTATCTGAAATTAAAGTTTGGTGCCTCTGTCTTGGGGAATCCTATTTTCATCTTAGAGGGTTCAGCACTGCTCTTCTGGGTATTGATTTATACGGACATAGGAAAAGGAAAATCACATGGGCAGAGGAGCTTGGTAGGCTGCAGTCCATGGGGTCGCTAAGAGTCGGACACGACTGAGTGACTTCCCTTTCACTTTTCACTTTCATGCATTGGAGAAGGAAATGGCAACCCACTCCAGTGTTCTTGCCTGGAGAATCCCAGGGACAGGGGAGCCCGGTGGGCTTCTGTCTATGGGGTCGCACAGAGTTGGACACGACTGAAGCGATTTAGTAGTAGTAGTAGTAGAAGGAGAGACTTAAAGCAGAGAACAATCTTTTATTTGGTGTTGTTTGTCCAAAGGTAGTTTTAGGACATACAACTCTTTCTATCAATCTGTTTCCTTTCTCTGACCTTTTGCCTACGTTGTGACCTGCAGCAAGTTCTCCTGCTGACGTTGAGAACACCCCAGGAAGGGGATGCTAGTTTGAGGTAGAGTTCCTGTGGCTTGAGGTTGCGTGTTCCATATGAAGAAACTTGCCCAGGTACCAAGGAAGCTTGTTCTTCATCACCTACCAAATCAACAAATACCAACAAATTGAGTGAATTCCAAAGGCTGTGATAATCAGATTTCTACTTCAACATCAGTACAAATGCTTGTTTTATTTATAGCTTCTAAAATAAGAATCTTATTCTTACTCTTATTAGACCCTTCTGGCCACAGGACCTGTTGCATATCTGTGGGATCAGATGTTGCTTGTCAGTTTTCATGGTGTGTGGTGTGCCAAGCATAGTGATTACTTAATATAAGTTGATTCTGTTCTTCTCTTCCTATTTTTTTACATTCATCACACAAACAAATATCAACAGTTACAAATTTATCAAGTTTTGTTACAAAGATGCCTTCCCCACTATGAATCTGATATGAATAAATAATGTTATTCATTGCATTTTTTATAGAGGAAAGTAACTGAATGAAACGTAACAAGCATTTCAACCTCCAGGGCAGGTTCTGGATTATACATTTGGGGTTGAAGACTGTTTCCAATGGAAATAGGCTCTCAGAATTCTATAATGGGCTGATTGGCTGACTGGCTGTGTAGCATAAAACAAATGATATGACCTTTGTGAGACTCAGTTTTCTCATCTATAAAATGCAACAGTTGAACAGATTTTTTCCAAGGACACTTTGGTAATATAGCATAATTTTAAGAGCAAAGATTCTCGATCTAACTTCTTGAGGTTCAAGTTCTTAGAGCTGTTATTATGCTTACCCACTCTGTGCTTCAGCATTCTCATCTGTGGAAAGGTCAGTCTAAGGATCAAATGAGTTGGTCATTCTAAGGATCTATCCTTTTCACAGATTAAATGTAAGCTATTTTGGATTCTGACTTCCATGGTTTTAATAATAATTAACAATATTTAATAATATCTACTGTTGATTGAGTAGTTAAAATGGACTGAATATCATTTGCATTATCTTGTGAAAATATCACAATGAATCTACGATGAATGTACCGTAATCATCTCCATTTTACAAGTGAGGAAATGAGGCTGAGGGCTGAGCTGGTTCCCCCCGGGGTATGGCAATTAGTAAGGAACTGATGCCGAATGCTAGTTAGGAACCAGCTCTGCGTGCCCGCCCTCCTTCCACTGTCCATTCTCACCCCACCCTCTCTCTCCAGGGCTCTGTTGAAATCATATCAGCCTGCAGGGTTTACTGGAAGACAAAGGCAGGCAGAGTGAGGAGGGAGGCTCCTTTGCTTAGCTTTGTGTCAGACTGAAAAATACTCTGCTGAATTGATTTCCACCAGTTTCATTGCTGACTTTGATTTCACATTTTGTCAGTGTTTATCTCAATGGGTTCTAGCCCCTTTCTTCTACACTAAGCCACGATGACCCTGCTTCTGAACTAGGCCCGAATTCAGGGTCCTGGTATTGCTGTGCTCCTCCTTTGCTCCCAGTTGCTTTCACCACACTTGTTTGTTACCCTTTCAGTCTTCTTGTCTTCTCTCTCCCCTCGCTGTGTCTGCTCCTTCTCAGGAATAGCAGGTTAAAGCAGCTAACTCTGACTTACATTGTACACTCATCATTTCCTGTGGTTTCCCTCTTTACTGTGTGTTTGTGTGTGTGTGTGTGTGTGTGTGTGTGAGAGAGAGAGAGAGAGAGAGAAAGTGAGTGAGAGAGAAAGAGGAGAAGGAGAGAGAGAAAGGGAAAGACAGATTGCACTGCACTGTCTTCTCTGTAGTTTACCCATCAGAAATACCCTCAACGCTTTGTGGTGAGTGACAACATACCCATTTCTTACTTGAGAGTCCAAGCAGACCCCGAATGATGGTAAGCAAGAGATAAAACATGGCATGTTTCTCAAAGTCCGTTTAAGTCATTTATTCCTGCCGAGTCTTTGAAGTCAGGATTTGTTGTCCTAGGAGGGCGCATTACACTCTCTAAAGAGTGGGGAGTCCAGGGCTGCTTCAACCAGAGGCAAGCACATTTAGATAGCTGATTTACAAAGGCAAGCACACTCTCTATTACTGATTATAGTGCTTATTTTAAATAAAAATGTACAGCTCTAGTCTTTGCCATACCTTTAATTGTCCATCAGAAAATTGTGACTAAGGAGGCAGTGAGCAGCTGGAAAGATCATCAGGTTATCTAAAGTGGGTTTACCTTTGAATTTCCACATCAAATAGGTAAAAGATTCTAATATTTGGCTCTCCTATTGTGGCTACACAGTGAGGCAGAAGTGCATGTCTGGACCAGAGAGGGAAGAGAGTCCAGTCTCACTTTGCAGTACTCTCCCATTTCTCCTTTAGTTATTGATATGCACTGAAGTGCATGCGTGTTTAGTATTCATAGGGACAAATGTCAGTCAATATAGGGAGAGCTAACAGATAGGACACTTGATTGGGGAATGAGAGTTTGGGGCATTCTAAACATATTTAATCACTAATAAAAAGTTTGAAGGGTGAGACATATTGCAGTTATTACCCCCTAAATGTAGAAATTACAAAAACACAGATTTCTGTCAAGCTGATTATATATATACAAAAACCTTCCATAAACCCCTCTTTTTGTCCATGAAACATATATATTTTTTTCTTTTGGAGTTTGTGGAGTAGTAACTTACTGCTGTCAAAACTGTCTCTCTACTTCTGACTTTACTCCTCTGTCTCCTCTGCTTTAAAGATTAAAGATATTTTAGAATTAAAATAATCCATGCTAACTGCATTTCTAAATGTTATTTCTGAAGTGTTTGTGCACATACACTATCATCAAAAGTCTTTTCCTGGATGTCTATGTCCTTCAAAATGTTAGCAAAATCCATTTTGATACTAGAGGACTAGTTTGCCCTTAAGCTGTCATGTTGTCCAAAGAACAGATCCTCATTCCTTCCTGTCAGGGTCTCCACTTAAATATCCTCAGATCTCTAAACCAAACATACTCAGTAAAACTCATCATCTCTTTTCTTTCCTTGTTCCAAACTCACTCCTCCCACTATGGTATCATTCCCAGTTAACAGCTTCATCACTTTTTACAACTGCCCTACTAAACACTTTGTATATTGTAGTGGAGGCAGGGATCAAGACCATCCCCAAGGAAAAGAAATGCAAAAAGGCAAAATGGTTGTCTGAGAAGGTCTTACAAATAGCTGTGAATAGAAAAGGAAAGATATACCCATTTGAATGCAGAGCTCCAAAGAATAGCAAGGAGAGATAAGAAAGCCTTCCTCAGTGATCAATGCAAAGAAATAGAGGAAAACAATAGAATGGGAAAGACTAGAGATCTCTTCAAGAAAATTAGAGATACCAATGGAATATTTCATGTAAAGATGGGCACAATAAAGGACACAAATAGTATAGACCTAACAGAAGCAGAAGATATTAAGAGAGGTGGCAAGAATACACAGAAAAACTATATTAAAAAGATCTTCATGACCCAGATAATCACAGTGGTGTGATAACTCACCTAGAGCCAGACATCCTGGAATGCAAAGTCAAGGGGGCCTTAGGAAGCATCACTGTGAACTAAGCTAGTGGAGGTGATAGAATTCCAGTTGAGCTATTTCAAATCCCAAAAGATGATGCTGTGAAATGCTGTACTCAATATGCCAGCAAATTTGGAAAACTCAGCAGTGGCCACAGGACTGGAAAAGCTCAGTTTTCATTCCAATCCCAAAGAAAGGCAATGCCAAAGAATGCTCAAACTACTGCACAATTGCACTCATCTCACACGCTAGTAAAGTAATGCTCAAAATTCTCCAAGCCAGGCTTCAAGAATAAACTGAGAACTTCCAGATGTTCAAGCTGGATTTAGAAAAGGCAGAGGAACCAGACCAAATTGCCAACATCTGTTGGATCATTAAAAAAGCAAGAGAGTTCCAGAAAAACGTCTGCTTCTGCTTTATTGACTATGCCAAGCCTTTGACTGCATGGACAACAAACTGGAAAATTCTGAAAGAGATGGGAATATCAGATCACCTGACCTGCCTCTTGAGAAATCTGTATGCAGATCAGGAAGCAACAGTTAACACTGGACATGGAACAACAGACTGGTTCCAAACCAGAAAAGTAGTATGTCAAGGCTGTATATTTTCACCCTGCTAATTTAACTTATATGAAGAGTACATCCTGAGAAATGCTGGGCTGAATGAAGCACAAGCTGGAATCAAGATTGCTGGGAGAAATATCAATAACCTCAGATATGGAGATGATAGAATCCTTATGGCAGAAAACGAAGAAGAACTAAAAAGCCTCTTGATGAAAGTGAAAGAGGAGAGTGAAAAAGTTGACTTAAAGCTCAACATTCAGAAAATAAGATCATGGCATCCAGTTCTATCACTTCATGGCAAATAGATGGGAAAACAGTGGAAACAGTGAGAGACTTTATTTTTGGGGGCTCCAAAATCACTGCAGATGGTGACTGCAGCCATGAAATTAAAAGACTATTGCTCCTTGGAGGAAAAGTTATGACCAACCTAGATAGCATATTCAAAAGCAGAGACATTAGTTTACCATCAAAGGTCCATCTAGTCAAAGCTATGGTTTTTCCAGTGGTCATGTATAGATGTGAGAGTTGGACTATAAAGAAAGCTGAGCGCCGAAGAACTGATGCTTTTGAACTGTTGTGTTGGAGAAGACTCTTGAGAATCCCTTGGACTGCAAGGAGATCCAAGCAGTCCATCCTAAAGGAAATCAGTCCTGAATATTCATTGGAAGGAGTGATGCTGAAGCTGAAACTTCAATACTTTGGCCACCTGATACGAAGAACTGACTCATTTGTGAAGACCCTGATGCTGGGAAAGGTTGAAAGCGGGAGGAGAAGGGGAAAATAGAGGACGCGATGGTTGGATGGCATCACTGACTCAATGGACATGGGTTTGAGTAAACTCTGGGAGTTGGCAATGGACAGGGAGGCCTGGTGTGCTGCAGTCCATGGGGTTGCAAAGAGTCGGAAGACACGACTGAGCGACTGAACTGAACTGAACTGAACTGAACTGAACTAGACACTTTGGAATTAGTTGCAGCTTTGTCTATATTTCTCCATTCTGCCTCCCCACCACTGGGACACACACTCATTTTTCTTGGTTTAGAGATTGTGCCTGTTCTGTCTGTGCCTTTCCTAGCACTTCAGTTTCTTATCATCTCATCACTGGATGACTTCAATGACCTTTTAACAGAATTCCTGTATTCAGCCTCTTTTTTCTTAAATCCATTCTTCCAGTCGAGGCCAGGGAAGTAGTTCTAAAATCAGGGCTCATGTCATTCCCATTCCCAACATTTGTGATGACTAACCTTTGCATGAAACCAAACCCTAAAGAAAGCATACTCATGTCACGTTCTCTTCCCAGTGTATTCACCATATATCCTGGCCTACACTGAGCAAACTGCTCACTTTCACTGTTCTTTCAAATCACCGTGAAATTTTATATATCTGTGCGACTTTTTTGACTAAAATGCCCTTCCATTTATCCATAGGAAACTGAAGTTAAGGGAACCATGTCTGTTTTGTCCAGTGTTAAATCCCAACAACCCACCACAGTGTGGAGCACAGAATGAATACAGAGATGAAAACTCATTTACCCAAGGACACAAATGAAGGCAAGAAAGAGCTAGAAATTGGATGTGTTGATTCTTATCCTTCTAATTTTTGTTTCAAAATATTTGATGATTCAAAGATTTGAGAAAACATGTTTTCCAAGTTGTGTCAAGGAGATTCATTGGCCTTTAGTTGTTTAGCCCTGAGACTTTATACAATGTATATCAAATGCAAGTTGACATTTTCTGTGGGCTACAGGAAAGATATACAGGGAATACACTGGGTTTCATTCTCTCTATGGTTCTATCATCATAAACATAACTATAGTAGTGCTTCTCAAAATTTAATGTCCATCTAACCACCCCCCGCAGGGATCTTGTTAAAATATGGTTGCTGCTCTAAGAGGCCCCGTGACATCTGAGGTTCTGCATTTCTAGCATGTTCCCAGTGGAGACCATAGTGCTGATCCCTGAACACATACTTCATGTAACAAAGAACTAGGCAATTAGATACAGCCCAACCAGGTTCCCTGGAGGAAGACATGGCAACCCACTCCAGTATTCTTGCCTGGAGAATCCCATGGACAGAGGAGCCTGGTGGGCTGCTGTCCATGGGGTCACAAAGAGTCAGACATGACTGAAGTGACTTAGCATGAATGCACCCAGGTTAGCTAGTGTTTTTCTCTTTTGCTAAGAAATTTGTTGAATTTTAAGATTTCTCTTCTCTATATCCCATGATAGTCTATAGAAATAAAAGTTCAATTATTATAACAATATGCAGAATGAATTATCTCGAGGCAATATGATGTCAATCAAACCATAGTACAGATTGATGATAAACATGATGGGTGGGAGACATTGTTCGTCTACAGCAGTTCTCTTCTTGGGTCTTATTTCAGAGTTTTCTAAACTGCCAATTCTCCATGCCAGTGCAGTAATCATAGGTCAGTATTTCTTCAAGAAAATCCTTAGTATCATTAATCTGAAGGGGCATCAAAATTAATCTATAGAATGCACTATGAAGATATTTGTGGCTACACTTTAATGAAAGTATGATTCCCTCTCTTTACCCAGATGTTTATCTCCACGTAGTAACTCTGTCAGGGATGGTGTCATCTATCACTGCTTGACCAGCTGTATTCAGAGTGGTGAAATGCAAACCTTTAATCTCACTGTTACCTGATGGACTTTGAAGAAGTCACAATATGACTAACCATATACAATATCAAGAAGAGACATAACAACTATCAGTAGTCAGTGAAACCTCTGGGCCTAGACTGCAATGCCTTTCAATAGTGCCATTGTTTTTTAAGCTGATCCACGTCTCATTACTGATACTGCTGCTGCTAAGTTGCTTCAGTCATGTCCGACTCTGTGTGACCCCATAGACGGCAGGCCACCAGGCTCCCCGTCCCTGGGATTCTTCAGGCAAGAATACTGGAGTGGGTTGCCATTTCCTTTTCCAATGCATGAAAGTGAAAAGTGAAAGTGAAGTCACTCAGTCGTGCCCGACTCTTAGCGACCCCATGGACTGCAGCCTACCAGGCTCCTCCATCCATGGGATTTTCCAGGTAAGAGTACCGGAGTTGGGTGCCATTACTGATGAGTAATATTAAATTTGGTTTATGAAGCTATTGCACTGTAGTAGTGAGTAAGGTGAGTACATATTTAAGTTGTATAATCTCTACACCCCCAGCTTTATTGATTGATTTTTTTTTTTAAGGAAACTGACAATAAAATACAACATGGATAGTAAATAGTTTGGTTCATAAAGACATTTCTATGTACTACATAGACTCTATTTAAAAATAAGTCTTACTGAAAGTTAAAATAACACAGAGTAATTCCCACTATAGTTGGATCAATACAAGAGTTGGGGTTTACTGAGTCTGAAAAGGAAGTAGAGTGATGAATATGGGCAAAGATTTATCTGTCTGGTTAGTGGCAATGCTCAGAATTTTATGAACAATGCTAGATATTGAATTATTAAATTTGATGGTTGTAGAATGACTTTAAAACTCAGTAACAAGTCCTCCTAAGTCTTATGTGTGCCTGCTAAATCACTTTGAGTGAGTGAGTGAAGTCGTTCAGTCGTGTCCGACTCTTTGCGACCCCATGGACTGTAGCCTACAAGGCTCCTCGGTCCATGGAATTTTCCAGGCAAGAGAACTGGAGTGGGTTGCCATTTCCTTCTCCAGGGGATCTTCCTGACCTAGGGATCGAACCCAAGTCTCCTGCATTGCAGGCAGATGCTTTACCAAATCACTTTAGTCATGTCCATCTCTTTGTGACCCTATGGACTGTAGCCCGCCAGGCTCCTCTGTCCATGGGGATTATCCAGGCAAGAATATTGAAGTGGGTTGCTGTAGCCTCTTTCAGAGGGTTTTCCCAACCCAGGGATTGGACTCATGTCTCTTACTTCTCCTGCATTGGCAGGCAGATTCTTTACCACTAGTACCACCTGGGAATCCCCTTAAATCTTATAGTTCAGTTCAGTCGCTCAGTCGTGTCTGACTCTTTGTGACCCCATGAATCACAGCACACCAGGCCTCCCTGTCTATCACCAACTCCCGGACTTCACTCAAACTCATGTCCATCGAGTCAGTGATGCCATATAGCCATCTCATCCTCTGTTGTCCCCTTCTCCTTCCCCCAATCCCTCCCAGCATCAGAGTCTTTTCCAATGAGTCAACTCTTTGCATGAAGTGGCCAAAGTATTTCAATTTCAGCTTTAGCATCAGTCCTTCCAATGAACATCCAGGACTGATCTCCTTTAGGATGGACTGGTTGGAACTCCTTGCAGTCCAAGGGACTCTCAAGAGTCTTCTCCAACACCACAGTTCAAAAGCATCAATTCTTTGGCACTCAGCCTTCTTCACAGTCCAACTCTCACATCCATACATGACCACTGGAAAAACCATAGCCTTGACTAGAGAGACCTTTGTTGGCAAAGTAATGTCTCTGCTTTTGAATATGCTATCTAGGTTGATCATAACTTCCAAGGAGTAAGCGTCTTTTAATTTCATGGCTGCAATCACCATCTGCAGTGATTATGGAGCCCCCCAAAATAAAGTCTGACCCTGTTTCCACTGTTTCCCCATCTATTTCCCATGAAGTTATGGGACCAGATGCCATGATCTTTGTTTTCTGAATGTTGAGCTTTAAGCCAACTTTTTCACTCTCCTCTTTCACTTTCATCTAGAGGCTTTTTAGTTCCTGTCCACTTTCTGCCATAAGGGTGGTGTCATCTGCATATCTGAGGTTATTGATATTTCTCCCGACAGTCTTGATTCCAGCTTGTGCTTCTTCCAGTCCAGCATTTCTCATGATGTACTCTGCATAAAATTTAAATAAGCAGGGTGACAATACACAGCCTTGACATACTCCTTTTCCTATTTGGAACCAGTCTGTTGTTCCATGTCCAGTTCTAACTGTTACTTCCTGACCTGCATATAGGTTTCTCAAGAGGCAGGTCAGGTTGTCTGGTATTCCCATCTCTTTCAGAATTTTCCACAGTTTATTGTGATTCACATAGTCAAAGGCTTTGGCATAGTCAATAAAGCAGAAATAGATGTTTTTCTGGAACTCTCTTGCTTTTTTGATGATCTAGCGGATGTTGGCAATCTGATCTCTGGTTCCTCTGCCTTTTCTAAAACCAGATTGAACATATGGAATTTCACTGTTCACGTATTGTTGTAGATCTTATAAGGGGACTCCAATTTCTGCAGCCCACAGAAGGTGAAATACTTGGTGGTTGACATAAAAATGGTCTGTTTTGGTAATGTTTTGAAAATTAACTTTCCCCCAGTCACTGACCCTCCCCCTCCTCCTCACCATTTCTAGACTGTTGGCTTTCTGGCATGAGTGTTCAAGGGTGTTCCATTGCATCACACCAAATTCCTATTATAATCCTGGTTTTGAGGGAATGGTGTAGGCTGGAGTTGTTCACCTGGAAATGGAAAAGATGATGTTCAGGAAGAAATAGTTGTTGCACTGTTTTTTGTTTTTTTCCCCTGTTACTAAGAATCTGTCTGGGTATTTGACATTTCAGTGTTAAGACAGTTCCCAGGGTTCTGTTGGGGAAAAAAGTGGATGCTGAGTGACTGACCACATCTCCTTACAGCTGGTAGTTTATATCGAGGTATATATCTGAAAATTTGCTTGAGTGATTTGACTGAACACTTTTCATGGGTGGTGGGCTCTGGGGGAGGTTCTTCTCTGCTATGCCTGGAGGAGCTAGGCTGTCGAGGGAGGTGGGGTGGAAAGTACATGTTGCTGAAGTGTGCAGTTGGGAGCCACATATTCTTCTTTAATTTTCAGGCTTTTTCTCTGCCTAACAGCTCTGACTGATGGCCGTGAGGGGGGAGGTTTGGCACACGTTTGGTGTTTCCTAAAGCACTCTGGAGGAAGAACAGAACATCCTCTTGAAAGCATTCTCTGCAGAACCCATTTCAGGATTAAACAGTTTGAGGCTCTGTTATGACTTTCTTGGAGCCATGTCTGTTTTCCTATTGAGGTCATCATCTCCTGCTCCCCAGTGAATCCAAGGGAAGAATGAGTCATTGTCAATGAAAATCACACGGGGAATAGATGATGTTGCCCTGTCACAACTCAGAGTTGGGTGTTCCTGTATATAATACACTGGACAACATGGTGAGCTTATAGAGGTTTACAAGTAAGTATATGCGTGTTTTGAGTAAATATGAATGAATTAGGATAGCTTTCATTTGGGGCCTGGCCTGAGAACCAGGAGACCTGGAACTCTGCCATTAATGGGCTTTGTAATTTTGGGTAAGCAGCTTGATGTTTTGAGGTTTCCATTTTTCCATTTAAAAATAAGATTACATAATCTCTAAGGGAGAAGGCAATGCACCCCACTCCAGTGCTCTTGCTTAAAAATCCCATGGGTGGAGGAGCCTGGTGGGCTGCAGTCCATGGGGTCACGAACAGTCGGACACGACTGAGCGACTTCACTTTCACTTTCATGCATTGGAGAAGGAAATGGCAACCCACTCCAGTGTTCTAGCCTGGAGAATCCCAGGGACGGGGGAGCCTGGTGGACTGCCGTCTATGTGGTCACACAGAGTCAGACACGACTGAAACGACATAGTAGTAGTAATAGTAGTAGTAGTAGTAGTAGTAGTAGTAGTAAGGTCCTTTTTGGCAAACTGGTTCTATAATTTTCCTTTAATTTATTACAAAGAGTGCTCAGCCAGAGAATTCTGTGAAAACTTCTTTTTAACTTAAGATCAATCAGATGAATGTCGCCAATGTAAAAAATAAATCACTATCAGGTACATATGGTATTTGTAGTGTTATTTGTTTCTTAAAGGCTAATCTTCAGTAAATTGCTTGATCATTTGGTATGCAACATGCTCTTGTGTATTACATACTGTATTTGTATTTTATATTTGGAAATGCCATTGAACATTGCATATGGTTGTTCTGAATTTGTCAATAATGTTCAATGTGCATTCCATATTGAACAGCCATGCAATCCTTATATGGTGATACCCTTTTGCACTTTTAATAGAGTGTAATTAATGTTTTGTACAATCAATGCACATGTATTTCCTAGTCTTGTACCTTCCCAAGTTATACTTTTAAGATGGAAATGATGATTAGAACAGTTCTGTATAGTAAAAGGGCTAACTTTATTTACTTATGTAGATAACTGACCCTAAGGAGTAGTATTTTTCAGGGAAAAATCTGTAATAATGTTATTAACTTTTTAGGAATATTTTTGAGTAGCAAAATCATATGTATTTAACTTGTATATTATTAAATCTTAAATATGACTTTTCAAATCTTATTTCAATTCTTCAAAGCTCATATCTTGATAAGGGTAAATTTCCCTAATTGTGAATACAATTATTTATACAATCTGCATATTAATACTATTTTATTATGAAAGCTTAAGAAGATTAAAGATTAGTGATAATTCATATTTTTTTGACTTCAGTGTGTATATTTTAATTTTTAAAGCATATACTAGGAAAAGCTTTATTTTGTGTGAGAAAGCATCAAATTTTATGGTTATAAATTAGCTATGAAGTCTCATTTTCAAGGAGCCATTCAGGACATATGCTGGCACATTCTGTTACCAGCTAGTGATCCAAATGGAGGAAAAATTTCCATGAGAAAGGCAAATTGTCTAATGAAAAGGACCCTAATAATCCAGAGGAGCCTATTGAAAACATTCCAGATCGTCCAGGTTGATTATATGCATTTTGAAATATTTTAAATCAGAAGTCTTTGTTGTTGATCGCTGTATTTTGTTAATGACCTCACGATTTCACTCTCTTAAGTAAAAGCATGCCCTGTTCTATAAAACATGTTTATTTAAGACAAAGAGGTCCTTCTCCCTTGCTGCCAGCTAAAGCACATACTCTGTCTGCTCTGCTGCACCACTCATTTTTCTGACTCATCTTCAGGTTCAAAAAATTACGTATTTGTTTGGCTGTTTGCAAAAGCCTTGCAGTATTGTTTTTCTCATGTCTGAATTTGTTCATATTAAAGCTTTCATAATACCCTTCAGTTTCTGTGTTAAACCGATGTTTAAATTGGAAAGAAAGTGGGAACTTTGGCAGTTGAGATAATTCACTTCATCTGGTGGCCAGCTCTGTTAACAATCACATCATATGCCAGCACTTAGACAAGATGAAAAGAGCCCTCGGGGCACTAAAGCTACACGTTCAGAGTGGAGGGAAAATACAGTTAGAGTTCTTTGTTTCATCATTTTATTCTCTAAAATGGGAAATTATTTTGACCAGAATCTTAAAGTGTTCAAAGAACGATTTAAAGGTTATGTGGTGGCTTCGCCATGGAAGCTGAATGCAGATTTTTGATCAGTATGCTGAACAGAAAGTGTTGCACCCCATGTCAGCAAATGATGTCTTTTATTCCCTGTGTATTGAGTGCTGTGAGGAAATGGTGATATTGTTAGCATATGAATAGCATCAAAGCCCTCCATTGGAAGATAAACCTCCATCTTCTGAAATAGATGTGGGACCTGCCCTCCTGCATGAAAGTGCCTCTCTTGCCAACAGTGTGCTCCCTCTAACCCCTTAGCGGTTTCTTCCAGAACAGGCACGTTGATATTCTGCACCGAGTTTGCTGGTGCATGACTGCGCATTCCATCACTTAGGAGAGAACGTTTTCACATCAGATTGGCTTTGTACAGGAGGCAAGGGAGGAAGGCTATTAGCTAAAATAAATTTTATATTTTAAAGTTTGTGGCAGGGTGGAATTGACATTTTCTATATGGTTTTTATTATTATTTGTCCTAAAAATGAGAGACTGATCTAAGCCTTGACAAGAAATAGAGTGGGTAACTGCCTCTTCATGTCTGAATGCAGACATGACTCTCTTTCATTCTTGCTGGATTCTTCAATCAATCCTGACATGCCAGCCAGACACAATTTAAAAATAATGCATCGGTCCCCTTCTTTGTGTACATGTTATTGGAGGTTGATAAGCCCTCCTCATCAAGCTCCTTCTCTTTCCACCTGTCCTGATGATCAACAAATCCTGCGGCTACTCAAGGTGGAATTTTAGTTCCACAGCAGAATTACTGAGGCTTTTAAGAGCACCAGCCACATCAAATAGGTCCTGAGATGATAAACTGACAGCCCATAACAGGGCAAGTAATTCCAGATGCCTTGGATGTTTAGTCTATTAGCTCATTGGGACATGTAAGGAATAGTCAGTTTCCATTAATGTTCAGTTTATTATTGGCCAAGATGCTTAGGGTATGATGCTGCTAGTCATTTCCTATAACAACTTTATTTACAGAGGAAGTCTTTTCTGAAAGGTACATGGCTAGAACTTCGTTTCTGAGCTCATATGTTATGCTGACCAAAAATGTCTGTCAAAACTTAAATCAGTGTCATAGGTTATATTTTCATTTTCATTACTCTTGGAGTCCTTTTTTTTTTTTTTAAATTATGTTGCCAGCGGTTATATTGACATTGATCAAAGTTTAGGTCAGCTCAATTCCAGCCTATGGTTTAGAAATAAGCAGAGCATAATGCTGACATGATTGATTTCCAGTTACTTATTCTGTGTGGTTTCTCTTGCATGTTTAAAGATATATCTGTGTACAAAAGCAAAGAAACAACACCTTTGTTTTATAAAGAGCTGAATATACTCTTGATGGAAAACTGTTTTATATGTCATTGTAATAGAAGACCTTTTCTTACTTTCTATCTCTCACTCATACACTAAGTAATTGTTCCCATGGTCTCCCTGAGTGATACACACTGAGAAAGTGAATCTTGGTGGGTCAAGTTTGTCTGATTGTGAGATTCTGGATTGCTTCCAAATGAGAGGTTGGAATAGAAAGAATGAACACAAAGGCTTCTGGGACATGTTAGGAATATCAAGTACTATCTCCAGATTTTCTAATTAGTGTTCGAGACAAATGCTCAGGAAATTACAAGAGTGTACCTGATTTAACTCAAATTTTAAACATAGTGGATTTTAATAAGAATTAGTATTCTGACTTTTAGGTGATACCATTTTAGGCTTCAGCTTATTTAGTTATATTTTAAGGCTCAAACTGTTTCTTTCTTATTTTTTTTAACCCACATATTGATGAGCAAATGTCATTGTCTGAACTAGATTTTCCTCTCTGATGAAGAGACTGTTCCATATAAACCTAATCAATGAAGGTGAAAAGATTCAATACTTAATTCAAAAATGGGTAAGTCATGGGAATGGTAGGATATAAGAGACTGCTTGTTCTTTTAATTATTTGATCATAATATCCCATGTAAATGTAATAATTCATACATTTTAAACAATGTTTTATGCAGAACTTGGAAGGGCAGAGCCTGGAAAGAACCAAGTGAATTTACAGATAAAAAGAATGGTCCTACTTAATGATGTCAGAGTTGGATGAGCTGATGGTTTCATAAGTCAGAGATTTCAAGGCATCTAAATTACTGTGAAGTTATTGCCAGCTATCCTGATTGTTTGGGATAGCTGTTAAACATCACACACAGTCATTAATCCCCAGGCTGGCAAAAAAGATGATTAGAGTGGCCTGTAAAAATAAGAACTATCATACTAGCAGATTAAAAAAAAATCACTTGGCCAAGTATTGTTTTGAGACTAAATAGAGTATGGAAAAATGTTCCACCAGTGCATTTCAAAGCATGAAATGTTCTTTTCTGTAAATAATGATTGAATAAGGTCATATTTCTGTCCTGGAATCAGGACTTTAGTGATTTGGTAATTTGCCAGCAAGTCTAGGGGCTAATTTTAGAGCCTGATTAAGCTTTGAAAGCATCTCTATATGTTTCATTCATTAATATTACTAATAATCTCAACTCCCCAAACCCACCCTTCTCCTGGTTAGGGAAGAATTCCTTTTTAAGGTCACAGAGAAATTTCAAGTTTCTAATTATGAACCTCAAAAAATTACAGAAAGAACAAAAGTGAGAGAGAGAGATAAAGAGAGAGATTCCCTGTGTGATCATGTGTCTGTGGGGAGGGGTAAGAGATAGCTGAATAATTTCTAACCCACCTTCAAAGTGTATTTTTATTCAGAAGTTTACTGAGTTATTTCTAGTTCTCTTTTAAACTATTTCCTTTCTATTCTTATAAAGCATCATTATTTAGCAAGGACTTCAGAACACTTTTATTTCAAAATAAGATAGCTGGGGAGCACATGTATACCTGTGATGGATTCATTTTGATATTTGGCAAAACTAATACAATTATGTAAAGTTTAAAAAAAAAAAAAAAGATAGCAACCTAATGTGCTGTGCTGCGCTTAGTCGCTCAGTCAAGTCCAACACTTTGCGACCCCATGGACTGTAGCCCACCAGGCTCCTCTGTCCATGGGGATTCTTCAGGCAAGAATACTGGAGTAAGTTGCCATGTCCTCCTCCAGGGGAATCTTCCCAAGTCAGGGATCAATCCCAGGTCTCACTGCAGGCAAATTCTTTACTATCTGAACCATCAGAGAAGCCCAAGAATGCTGGAGTAGGTACCCTATCCCTTCTCCAGGGGAACTTCCTGACCCATGAATTGAACTGGGAGTAACCTGGTGTGCTGCAGTCCATGGTGTCGTGAAGAGTCGGACACGACTGAGCGAATTCACTTTCACTTTTCACTTTCATGCATTGGAGAAGGAGATGGCAACCCACTCCAATGTTCTTGTCTGGAGAATCCCAGGGATGGGAGAGCCTGGTGGGCTGACGTCTATGGGGTTGCACAGAGTCGAACATGACTGAAGTGGCTTAGCAGCAGCAGCAGCAGTTCCTGCATAGAAGGTGGATTCTTTACCTGCTGAGCTACCAGGGAAGCCCAAAAGCCTATATAAACTACCTACAATTCTTCATGAACAGCTTTTTTATATCAACATTTAAATAATCAGATCACTATTTTTTGTGCTTTATTCAAATTGTATATTAATTGGTCAAATGAAATATTTGGGGGAGCAAATAATTAGGAAAAACTTGCAGAAACATCTAGGTCCTTAATGGGGAAACAATGGAAACAGTGACAGACTTTATTTTTTTGGGCTCCAAAATCACTGCAGATGGTGGGGCCATGAAATCAAAAGATGCTTGCTCCTTGGAAGAAAAGTTATGACCAACCTAGACATAATATTTGGAGAAGGCAATGGAACCCCACTCCAGTACTCTTGCCTGGAAAATCCTGTGGATGGAGGAGCCTGGTAGGCAGCAGTCCATGGGGTCGCACAGTCGGACATGACTGAGTGACTTCACTTTCACTTTTAGACATAATATTAAAAAACAGAGACATTACTTTGCCAACAAAGGTCCATTTAGTCAAAGCTATGGTTTTTCCAATAGTCATGTATGGATATGAGAGTTGGACTACAAGGAAAGCTGAGTGCTGAAAAATTGATGCTTTTGGACTGTGGGGTTGGAGAAGACTCTTGAGAGTCCCTTGGACTGCAAGGAGATCCAACCAGTCCATCCTAAAAGAAAACAGTCCTGAATATTCATTGGAAGGACTGATGCTAAAGCTCCTCCTGATGCGAAGAACTGACTCACTAGAAAAGACGCTGATGCTGGGAAGATTGAAGGCAGGAGGAGAAGAGGACAACAGAGGATGAGATGGTTGGATGGCATCACTGACTCAAAGGACATAAGTTTGAGTAAGCTCTGGGAGTTGGTGAGGGACAGGGAAGCCTGGTGTGCTGCAGTCCATGGGTTTGCAAAGAGTCGGACACGACCGAGTGACTGAACTGACTGGCTGACTTAAGGAAATATTTTAATGCCATGTGTATGGCTCAAAAATATACTAACATGATTTAAAATATGCTACTTTATGAATCAAGTAGAATTTCCCTTTGTAATAGGGAAACATTTAGAGTACCAAAGAAATGATTTTAAATTATTTTTCTTTATTGAATAACTGCTGCTGCTGCTAAGTTGCTTCAGTCATGTCTGACTCTGTGCGACTCCATAGACGGCAGCCCACCAGGCTCCCCTGTCCCTGGGATTCTCCAGGCAAGAACACTGGAGTGGGTTGCCATTTCCTTCTCCAATGCAGGAAAGTGAAAAGTGAAAGTGAAGTCACTCAGTTGTGTCCGACTCTTAGCGACCCTATGGACTGCAGCCCATCAGGGTCCTCTGTCCATGGGATTTTCCAGGCAAGAGTACTGGAGTGGGGTGGCATTGCCTTCTGTGCCATCAGAGGGCAGACAGACTGAAAACCACAATTACAGAAAACTAACCAATCTAATCATGTGGACCATAGCCTTGTCTAACTCAATGAAACTATGAGTATTGAATAATCTATAATAAAGAGCATGGAGGATGCCAACTAGATTTCAGTGACTCAAAATCAGGTATTCATCCATTTATTCATTCACTGTCATAAATATTTATTGAAGGTAGCAGGTATAGAGCAGAGGACAAGGTTCAGTTCAGTCGCTGAGTCGTGTCCAACTCTCTGCGACCCCATGGATTACAGCATGCCAGGCCTCCCTGTCCATCACCAACTCCCAGAGTTTACTCAGTCTCATGTCCATTGAGTTGGTCATGCCATCCAACCATCTCATCATCTGTTGTCCCCTTCTCCTCCCACCTTCAATCTTTCCCAGCATCAGGGTCTTTTCAAATGAGTCAGTTCTTCACATCAGGTGGCCAAAGTATTGGAGTTTCAACTTCAACATCAGTCCTTCCATGAACACTCAGGACTGATCTCCTTTAAGATGGACTGGTTGGATCTCCTTGCAGTCCAAGGGACTCTCAAGAGTCTTCTCCAACACCACAGTTCAAAAGCATCAGTTCTTCGGCGCTCAGCTTTCCTTATAGTCCAACTCTCACATCCATACATGACTAGAGGACAAGGTATGAAATGGCAAAAGCCCATTGATTAAGGTAAGGAATGATAAAAGCTTGGATATAAGGGCAGAGAAGAGGAGAGGGGAAGTACAGGGCTTTAAGAGTAGTATAGGAGGAAGAGTGGGATGTAAGTGAAACTACAGAAGCACTAGTATTGATCAGCTTGAATGTGAGAATACTTATCTGAGCTTTGTCCTTTAGCTATTTATGAGGCCAGAATATTACATTCTATGAGCTCAGAAAGAGGCTTTGTGGGGTTAGCCTGCTCAACATGCTATCACATTGCCTCCCCTGATATCTGTTGAGAAACCACTATTCCACTAAGCACAGAGGTTGTTTGTCAGTCTCTACTGCTATCAATATCTTTCTGGTATGAAAGAGGTGATGCTGTTGGGCAAGGAGATATTATTCCTTACCCAAAGTATGGGCAAGAGTATTGTTCTAATTCCCCATGGTTCACAAGTGTTAATTAAAATACTAAAATGATGCATGTTATGAGACAAAGGAAAAACTCCAACTATATTGTCCCCGTTACTTCCTACTGCCACAGCCATACTCCCAGAAGTAGCCATTAAAGCTCAAGAAGATATGTTAAATTCTCAATTCAGTATGTTAACAGAAGAGCGTATATTACAATATATTAATATTCTCTCTCTTTTTTTTTTTTTTGCCATTCTTTGTACATGGACTTTTCTATGGTTAACTTGAAGCATAACTTTGCCTTAAAGAATAGGGTTAGAATTTTTAGAGTAGCATTGCAAAGAGTCTATACTCAGCTTTTGACACTTACAAGAGATACTTGGGGTCAAAGCAAAGTGATAGACTTGAAGTCTTGCAATATCTAAGAGAGGCAGAAGCTCCCTAAATTCCTTTACCTACCCCTCTAACACATCGAAAGGGGCAGACTTGGTGGATAAGACCATAGAAAATAATATGCCTTAAGTAGGGCAAAGGAGGACCGGAGAGAGTACATATTCCAGACCTGCTCCTCTTGTTCCTACGGGGTGGTTGCTGAATACAGGAGACTGAAGGGGGAAATGTGACCAGACCTATACTCCCTGGGCTTTTCACTGCAGTGCAGACATTGTGCTCAATTGATTGAGAGGAATGTTTGTTCCTTGGTTTGGGCAGTATAGGAAGGTATTCCACAAGCCTCATGAACCAGTCTGGGGGTTTACAACACGAAGGTAAATTCAGTGGCCCAACCTAGCTAGGTGGAAGGAGTCAGAGTGTATTTTCTGAGCACTCCTGAGTTCCCAGAAAAGAAACAGAAGCTGGTTAAGCTGATAGTCAGTGGTCTCTGGCCTTTTGTGGCAAGGGGTAAGGTGCCCTGGCAGGAGAAGCCACAGTGTTCAGAAGCTATGATGGCTGAGATCCAGGTGGGGCACAAAGAAGATGCTCAGAGAGTTCCTCATGGTCTTTTCAGGACCGAGTTGATGGCACGCTAGCCAGGGAGCATCAGCAGGGCTGGCTGGTACTCAGTAGTTGAGATGCACAAGAGGAGAATGTTGGCAGATCTAAGGCCTCTATTTTGCCTTCAGTCACACTGCCTTAAAGTACAGATGACACAATTTCCTTTCCCCTAACTGCTTGTCATCTTGAAGGAGCAGAGGAAAGGGATGAAAATCAAAAGGGTGAAGTTTTACTAAAAAAGCTTAAAAATTATTGCATTGGGTTGAATTTACTGGTGTGGACTAAAATATAGGTTTCTGCAACTGACCAGGCGGGGAATGCATAGGGTTCATGAAATTGCCTATCTATAAGAAATAAAGCAGCTGCTTTGAGCATCTGAATGCAGTTTGAGTGAACTAACTGGATGTCGGACCTTGTGAATTATCTTTGTCTCGTAACTGCTGTTTATCATATACTCTATTTGTGCCTTTTTATTCTACTTCTTGGGAAATTTAGTCAAATTTTTCTTCCCAAATTCCTATCACAATTTTAATTTTGATACTAATATTTTTAATTTTGAGGAACATTTTCTTGATTTCTGATACTTCCTATCACAGAAGCTTCTACTTTTATTTGTTATGGATATAATATTCTGTCACATCCCTGCTGTTATCATGAGAGTTTTTAAACAATTCTCAGTACAATTGTATAATATGTACAGTTCTTTAAACAATTCTCTTTCAAACAGTTCTCTTTTGTGGATTGTCTTTGTTTCTTCTGAGGTCACCTGTTCTGTTCGTTCTTCCTGGCCCTTCTCTCTTTTAATGTTTACAGATTTATGTAGAAGACATCAAAAAGCCTAGATTGAGTGTCTGAAGCTCCAAATGGGTCTCTGTAATTCATTCTTCACCAGGCATTAGAGCACTCAGTCCAACTGTTTGTTCAGCCCATGGTTATGTTCTTACAGTTTGATGTGAAGATGGTAAATACAGGAGAGGAGGAACTCAATGGCCAAATGCACCTCTCCAATTATTTTTTATACTCTCATGATTTCCAAAATTATATATCAGTCCAAATTTCTCTGCTGAAATTCAGATGCAAGTATCCAATTACGCACTGGACATTTTCACGTGGGTGGAGGGCCCTTAAATGTATCAGCCCACCTCTCTCCTTCTCCTTCTTTTCTTCCTCCTCCCATATATGTTATCTCAGTGCAACCATCCAGTTCTATCAGTTCTGCTTCCAGAATATCTCTTGAATTTTTCCACTTCTTTTATTTCCTTTACCCATAGAATATGCGTATGTCCTGACCACTATAATTACACATTTGAATGATCACAGCATCTCTTTATCTGGTCTTCCTTCTTCCAATCTCTTTATATACACAGTTCTTTCTTCAGAATGAACTTCTAAGATGAAAAATCTGACTATAACATTCCAAATTGATCATCTCTTATTTCAATAACTGTCCATTGATCTGAAGGTAAATCTTGAGCATCTTACTCTGGTTTACAAAACCCTTTATGATCCGACCCCTGGTCACTCATCTGATCTTTCAGATGAGTTGTTGTTCTACCCACCTTCTATAACCTAGCCATACAAAGCCTCCTGTAGAATTCAGAATGCATTTTGCTCTCTCTTACTCTGATACTGTTATTTACGAGCTGCAAAGTGAGGCTTTGAAAGTGAGGTGAAAGTGAGGCTTATGAAATTGAAAAGGCCAAAGTTATAAGAGAAAGTTGAAGAGAGAGTTCTGAAATAGGATAAAGGGATCATGAGTACCAAATGAAGCAAAGAGAGCAAGTAAGATACAGATGAAAAAGTGCTTGTTAGTTTTCACAACAGTGAAATATGAAATTGTGTTTACTTGTTAAATTGGAAGGGATTCTCAGGTGGCTCAGGGGTAAAGAACTGGCCTGCCAGTGCAGAAGATGCGGGTTCAATCCCTGGGTCAGGAAGATCCTCTGGAGAAGGAAATGGCAACCCTCTCCAGTATTCTTGTCTGGAAAATCCCATGGACAGAGGAGCCTGGCCAGCTACAATCCATGGGGTTACAAAGAGTCGGACATCACTGAGCACGCACACACTGATCAGTAAGTTTTTTCATTTTCAAAATTAATTGTTAGAGCCTCTGTCTTTATTTAAAATAGACAATGACTAAATAGTATTCACAAACTGTAGAATTTAAAAGATGGTCATTTTGTGAACTTATTGAAATCAGTGATAATTAGTGGAAGCAGACTGGTATGGATTAAAAAGAGGATGTAAGGTGAGGAAATCAACATAGTGTTCGTAGACAACTCTTCTGATATATAGGACTGTGGTGTGCAGGAGTGAAACAATATGGTGATTAAAGTCCAGATAGAGTGTTTATTATGTAGCTCTGTGTTAAGGTGGTATAGATGTGAGCATGCTTATATGCTGACCAGAAGTCAAAGCCACATTAGGTTCTCAGATTGATTTCTTTATGCCTGTATTCCCAGTTTTCAGACATCACCGCCCACCCCCTACCCCTGCTGATACTTCCAACTCCAGGGAAAGGCATAGTATAGGTTCTTGTTGGGATCTTTTTCTCCCCTAACATCATTTATATGCCTGTTGACTTAATGGACCTTAGCTCTAGATGGCAAGATGTAGCCTTCCCGTCCCTTCATGCACCCCCTGTAGGAGTCAACTTCCTGTTGTCCCTGTGGGATGTGGGGGATTGTCTTCCATCTGGTCATCATTTACTTTATGCCATTGCCTTTCCCACTCTCCTGGGTTCATCCCTTGGGTCTCAGTTCACTTTGCCAGCGTTCCTACTTAAAGTAGGTTTTAGCTAAAGGTTTAGGGGATAGTAGAGAGGCCATACCACATAAAGAGGAAACATCTATTAACACATTCTTGATTGGAGACCTATTACAGCCACAGGCATTAGTTTTTGCCCCCCCTCACCCCCATCAATAATGTGTTAATTGTAACATTATTCTTGGAAATGTATCTAAAATTCCTGCATGACTATGCTGTACTGTATAATCTGGCTCTGCCATGTTGTAAGGTTCCTTCTTTCTTGACACTTCTTCCAGTTTCCCTCTCAGGGTCCTAATTCCTTTCCTAAAGTGCTGGTGAAAAGTGAAAGTGAAAGTCATGTCCGATTCTTTGTGACCCCATGGACTGTAACCTACCAGGCTCCTCTGTCCATGGGATTCTCCAGGCAAGAATACTGGAGTGGGTTGCCTTTCCCTTCTCCAGGGGATTTCCCAATCCAGAGATCGAACACCAATCTTCCTCATTACAGGCAGATTCTTTACCATCTGAGCCACCAGGGAAGCCCAAAGCACTGGTTGCTGCTGCTGCTGCTGCTAAGTCGCTTCAGTCGTGTCCGACTCTGTGAGACCCCATAGACGGCAGCCCACCAGGCTCCCCCGTCCCTGGGATTCTCCAGGCAAGAACACTGGAGTGGGTTGCCATTTCCTTCTCCAATGCATGAAAGTGAAAAGTGAAAGTAAAGTTTCCAGTCGTGCCCAACTCTTAGCGACCCCATGGACTGGAGCCTACCAGGCTCCCCCGTCCATGGGATTTTCCAGGCAAGAGTACTGGAGTGGGGTGCCATTGCCTTCTCCGAAAGCACTGGTGGATACCTCCAAATGCTCCACTACCCACACAGAATAACTGTTTTAAGCTCCTTCCATACTCACAGTGGGCAGATGCTTCAGATGCTAATAGACTGTTAGGATAGTTTCCTTAAAAAAAAAAAAAAAAAAAGTAGTTATCTCTTTTAGAAGAAATGGTACCCCACTCCAGTCCTCTTGCCTGGAAAATCCCATGGACGGAGGAGCCTGGTAGGCTGCAGTCCATGGGGTTGCTAAGAGTTGGACACAATTGAGCGACTTCACTTTCACTTTTCACTTTCCTGCATTGGAGAAGGAAATGGCAACCCACTCCAGTGTTCTTGCCTGGAGAATCCCAGGGGCAGCAGAGCCTGGTGGGCTGCCCTCTATGGGGTCGCACAGAGTCAGACATGACTGAAGCGACTTAGCAGCAGCAGCAGCAGCAGCAGCATACTCTTTCTCAGCCAGTTGATTCAAATGACAGCCATTATTTAATAATAATACTTATATATCTATATCTATCCATCTGTCTTAGAAATATTAGATAAGGATACCAAAGAACAAAGTAATTCTTATGCATAATTGCAATTAAAATTTACCTCAATTAGTACAGATCAGGGACAACATTATAATTTTTTAAAGCACAATCATATAATATCACTATTTCATTTTAGAATTATTACATAATTACCTGACATATTCAAATTAAAAATATTATAGATGTGGCTATTCATTATTTTCTTATCTATATTTTTAAAATAAAATGATAAGTTATCCCTTCTCCCATTCCTCATAACTCCACATTAAAAAAATAAGAGACTCTATCTATATGATCAAAGTCAAAAATTTTATTTCAGAGGACAGGCATGTTGAAAGTTCTCTAAACTAGAAAACTCTCTATTGTCAAAAAGTGTCCAAACAATTTGGAAGCTGTAGGATTATTTTAGGAAATCTGAATATAGAAATTACCTGTCAAGGAACAGGGTGTTAAGGTCAGAAAAGTTGTTATAACTCAAGTCAGGTCACAGTTACTCTTGTTATATGGCAAAGTACAGGCCTTCTTGCAGGGTTTTCCAGCCACAGAAGAGGGTGAGAATTCTAGCTTCTCTGATCTTCAGTCACCTCACTGTTCCATACCTTCCACTTGGCAAAGAAAATGAAAAATAAGTGCAAGGGAATTTGTTCATTTTTCATAGAAGAAAAGTTCTGTTTGATCATATTCCTGTTTGAATGATGTTTTTAAAACAACCAGAAAACAATCTTATAAACAAAGAAAATAATATTGTGTGTAAGTTAATAATCTCTATGTTTTACTGATTAGGCTAAAAAAGAAACTTAAACCATTTTGTGTGTCTTTTATTTATTTAAAAAATGAAGGCTTCCCTCTCAATCCAATTCCTTGGCATTTGGAATTGAATGAACCATGATAAATTTCAGTGAAGCAGACCAATTTTGACTAAATAATAAAAGTGATTTTGTTGAAAGCGTATCAGAGTACACTCTGGCATCAGACCTAGCCTTTTAAAACTTTATATTGACATCTTTTAATTTTTTTAATTAAAATATGTAATTGAAGCATAGTTGATTTACAATGTTGTTTCAGTTTCAGGTGAACAGCAAAATGATTCAGTTACACACATACATGTATATATTCTTTTTAAGATTCTTTTCCTTTCTCAGTTCAGTTAGTTGTGTCAGACTCTTTGTGACCCCATGGACTGCAGCACTCCAGGCTTCCCTGTCTTTCGCCAACTCCTGGAGCCTGCTCAGACTAAAGTCCATTGAGTTGGTGATGCCCTCCAACCATCTTATCCTTTTTCATCCCCTTCTTCTTCCTTCAGTCTTTTCCAGCATCAGGGTTTTTTCCAGTGAGTCAGTTCTTCCCATTAAGTGGCCAAAGTATTGGAGTTTCAGCTTTAGCATCAGTCTTTCCAATGAATATTCAGGGCTGATTTCCTTTAGGATTAACTGATTTGATCTCTTTGCAGTCCAAGGGACTCTCAAGAGTCTTCTCCAACCACAGTTCAAAAGCATCAATTCTTCAGCACTCAGCTTTCTTTATGGTCCAACTCTCACATCCATACCTGGCTACTGGAAAAACCATAGCTTTGACTAGATGGACCTTTGTTGGCAAAGTAATGTCTCTGCTTTTTAATATGCTGTCTTGGTTGGTCATAGCTTTTCTTACAAGGAGCAAGCGTCTTTTAATTTCATGGCTGCAGTCACCATCTGCAGTGATTTTGGAGCCCCCCAAAATAAAGTCTGTCACTGTTTCCATTGTTTCCCCATCTATTTGCCATGAAGTGATGGGACCGGATGCCATGATCTTCATTTTTTGAATGTTGAGTTTTAAGCCAACTTTTTCACTCTCCTCTTTCACCTTCATCAAGATGCTCTTTAGTTCTTTTCGTTTTCTGCCATAAAGGATGGTGTCATCTGCATATCTGAGGTTATTGATACTTCTCCTGGCAATCTTTATTCCAGCCTGTGCTTCATCTAGCCCAGCATTTCTCATGATGTGCTCTGCATGTAAGTTAAATTAGCAGGGTGAAAATATACAGCTTTGACATACTCGTTCCAAATTTGGAACCAGTCCATTTTTGCACGTCTGGTTCTAACTGTTGCTTCTTGACCTGCACACAGATTTCTCAGGAGGCAGCTCAGGTGGTCTGCTATTCCCATCTCTTTAAGAATTTTCCACAGTCGTTGTATACACACAGTCAAAGGCTTTAGTATAGTCAATGAAGCAGAAGTAAATGTTTTTCTGGAACTCTCTTGCTTTTTCAAATATCCAACGGATGTTGCCAATTTGATCTCTGTTTCCCCTGCCTTTTATAAATCCAGCTTAACATGTGAAATTTCTTATTTCACATACTGCTGAAGCCTGGCCTGGAGAATTTTGAGCATTACTTTGCTAGTGTGTGAAATGAGTGCAATTGTGTGGTACTTTGAACATTCTTTGGCATTGCCTTTCTTTAGGATTTAAAGGAAAACTGACATTTTCCAACCCTGTCTCCCCTGCTGAGTTTTCCAAATGTGCTAACATATTGAGTGTAGCACTTTCACAGCATCTTTTTTTAGGATTTGAAATAGCTCAGCTGGAATTTCTCACCTCCACTAGTTTTGTTCATAGTGATGCTTCTTAAGGCCCATTTAATTTCACATTCCAGGATGTCTAGCTCTAGGTGAGTGGTCACACTATTGTGGTTATCTGGGTTATTAAGATCTTTTTTGTATAGTTCTTCTGTGTATTCTTGCCACCTTTTCTTAATATCTTCTGCTTCTGTTAGGTCCATACCATTTCTGTCCTTAATTGTGCCCATCTTTGCATGAAATGTTTCCTTGATATCTCTAATTTTCTTGAAGAGATCTCTAGTCTTTCCCATTCTATTGTTTTCCTCTATTTCTTTGCATTTATCACTTAGGAAGGCTTTCTTATCTCTCCTTGCTATTCTCTGGAACTCTGTATTCAGATGGGTATATCTTTCCTTTTCTCCTTTGCCTTTCGCTTCTCTTCTTTTCTCAGCTATTTGTAAGGCCTCCTCAGACAACCATTTTGCCTTTTTGCGTTTCTTCTTCTTGGAGATGGTTTTGATCACTGCCTCCTGTACAATATTACAAACCTCCATCCATAGTTCTTCATTCTGTCTATCAGATCTAATCCCTTGAGTCTATTTCTCATTTCTACTATTTAATTGTAGGGGATTTGATTTATAGGTCATACCTGAATGGTCTAGTGGATTTCCCTGCTTTCTTAAATTTAAGTCCTTATTTGGCAATAAGAAGTTCATGATCTGCTGACTCTATAGAGCTGTTCTTCAGCTGCAGCTGTAAAGAATATAATCAATCTGATTTCGGTATTGACCACCTGGTGATGTCCATGTGTAGAGTCTTCTCTTGTGTTGTTGGAAGAGGGTGTTTGTTATGACCAATGCATTCCCTTGGCAAAACTCTGTTAGCCTTTGCCCTGCTTCATTTTGTACTCCAAGGCCAAACTGCCTGTTACTCCAGATATCTCTTGACTTCCTCCTTTTGCATTCCTGTCCCCTGTGATGTAAAGGACATCATTTTTGGTGTTAGTTCTGGAAGGTTTTGTAGGTCTTCATTGAATTACTTCAGCTTCTTCGAAATTTATGGTTGGGGCATTGATTTAGATTACTCTGATATTGAACAGTTTGCCTTGAAAATGAACAGAGATCATTCTGTCGTTTTTGAGATCCAAGTACTGCATTTTGGACCCTTTTGTTTACTATGAGGGCTACTCCATTTTTTTCTAAGGGTTTTTGCCCATAGTAGTAGATATAATGGTTATCTGAATTAAATTCGCCTAGTCCAGTCCATTTTAGTTCATTGATTCCTAAAATGTCCATATTCAACTCTTGCCATCTCCTATTTGACCACTTCCAATTTATGTTGATTTGTGGACCTAAGATTCCAGGTTCCTATGCAGTATTGTTCTTTACAGCATCAGACTTCACTTCCATCACCAGTCACATCCACAACTGGGTGTTGCTTTTGCTTTGGCCTCGTCCTTCATTCTTTCTGGAGCTATTTCTCCAATATTCTCCAGTAGCATATTGGACACCTACCAACCTGGGGAGTTCATCTCTGAGTGTCGTATCTTTTTGCCTTTCATACTGTTCATGGGGTTCTCAAGGCAAGAATACTGAAGTGAATAAAAAGAAATTTTCCTTTCTAGGTTATCATAAAATACTGAGTTAGTTCCCTGTGCTATATAGAAGGTCCTTGTTGGACATCCATTTTATGTAAAGTAGTATGTATATGTTAATTCCAAACTTCTAATTTATCTCCCCATCCCATATCTATTTTTATTTTTTTTAATTTTATTTTATTTTTAAACTTTACAATATTGTATTAGTTTTGCCAAATATCAAAATGAATCCGTCACAGGTATACATGTGTTCCCCATCCTGAACCCTCCTCCCTCCTCCCTCTCCATACCATCCCTCTGGGTCATCCCAGTGTACCAGCCCCAAGCATCCAGTATCGTGCATCGAACCTGGACTGGTGACTCGTTTCATACATGATATTATACATGCTTCAATGCCATTCTCCAAAATCTTCCCACCCTTTCCCTCTCCCACAGAGTCCATAAGACTGTTCTATACATCAGTGTCTCTTTTGCTGTCTTGTATACAGGGTTATTGTTACCATCTTTCTAAATTCCATATATATGCGTCAGTATACTGTATTGGTGTTTTTCTTTCTGGCTTACTTCACTCTGTATAATAGGCTCCAGTTTCATCCACCTCATTAGGACTGATTCAAATGTATTCTTTTTAATGGCTGAGTAATACTCCATTGTGTATATGTACCACAGCTTTCTTATCCATTCATCTGCTGATGGACATCTAGGTTGCTTCCTTGTCCTGGCTATTATAAACAGTGCTGCAATGAACATTGGGGTACATGTGTCTCTTTCAATTCTGGTTTCCTCAGTGTGTATGCCCAGCAGTGGGATTGCTGGATCATAAGGCAGTTGTATTTCCAGTTTTTTAAGGAATCTCCACACTGTTCTCCATAGTGGCTGTACTAGTTTGCATTCCCACCAACAGTGTAAGAGGGTTCCCTTTTCTCCACACCCTCTCCAACATTTATTACTTGTAGACTTTTGGATCGCAGCCATTCTGACTGGCATGAAATGGTACCTCATTGTGGTTTTGATTTGCATTTCTCTGATAATGAGTGATGTTGAGCATCTTTTCATGTGTTTGTTAGCCATCTGTATGTCTTCTTTGGAGAAATGTCTATTTAGTTCTTTGGCCCATTTTTTGATTGGGTCATTTATTTTTCTGGAGTTGAGCTGTAGGAGTTGCTTGTATATTTTTGAGATTAGTTGTTTGTCGGTTGCTTCATTTGCTATTATTTTCTTCCATTCTGAAGGCTGCATTTTCACCTTGCTAATAGTTTCCTTTGTTGTGCAGAAGCTTTTAAGTTTAATTAGGTCCCATTTGTTTATTTTTGCTTTTATTTCCAATATTCTGGGAGGTGGGTCATAGAGGATCCTGCTGTGATGTATGTCGGAGAGTGTTTTGCCTATGTTCTCCTCTAGGAGTTTTATAGTTTCTGGTCTTACGTTTAGATCTTTAATCCATTTTGAGTGTATTTTTGTGTATGGTGTTAGAAAGTGTTCTAGTTTCATTCTTTTACAAGTGGTTGACCAATTTTCCCAGCACCACTTGTTAAAGAGATTGTCTTTAATCCATAGTATATTCTTGCCTCCTTTGTCAAAGATAAGGTGTCCATAGGTGTGTGGATTTATCTCTGGGCTTTCTATTTTGTTCCATTGATCTATATTTCTGTCTTTGTGCCAGTACCATACTGTCTTGATAACTGTGGCTCAGTAGTAGAGCCTGAAGTCAGGTAGGTTGATTCCTCCAGTTCCATTTTTCTTTCTCAAGATCGCTTTGGCTATTCGAGGTTTTTTGTATTTCCATACAAATTGTGAAATTATTTGTTCTAGCTCTGTGAAGAATACCGTTGGTAGCTTGATAGGGATTGCATTGAATCTATAAATTGCTTTGGGTAGTATATTCATTTTCACTATATTGATTCTTCCAATCCATGAACATGGTATATTTCTCCATCTATTAGTGTCCTCTTTGATTTCTTTCCCCAGTGTTTTATAGTTTTCTATATATAGGTCTTTAGTTTCTTTAGGCAAATATATTCCTAAGTATTTTATTCTTTCCGTTGCAATGGTGAATGGAATTGTTTCCTTAATTTCTCTTTCTGTTTTCTCATTATTAGTGTATAGGAATGCAAGGGATTTCTGTGTGTTGATTTTATATCCTGCAACTTTACTATAATCATTGATTAGTTCTAGTAATTTTCTGGTGGAGTCTTTAGGGTTTTCTGTGTAGAGGATCATGTCATCTCCAAATAGTGAGAGTTTTACTTCTTCTTTTCCAATTTGGATTCCTTTTATTTCTTTTTCTGCTCTGATTGCTGTGGCCAAAACTTCCAAAACTATGTTGAATAGTAATGGTGAAAGTGGGCACTCTTGTCCTGTTCCTGACTTTAGAGGGAATGCTTTCAATTTTTCACCCTTGAGGATAATGTTTGCTGTGGGTTTGTCATATATAGCTTTTATTATGTCGAGGTATGTTCCTTCTATTCCTGCTTTCTGGAGAGTTTTTTATCATAAATGGATGTTGAATTTTGTCAAAGGCTTTCTCTGCATCTATTGAGATAATCATATGGTTTTTATTTTTCAATTTGTTAATGTGGTGTATTACATTGATTGATTTGCGGATATTGAAGAATCCTTGCATCCCTGGGATAAAGCCCACTTGGTCATGGTGTATGATCTTTTTAATATGTTGTTGGATTCTGATTGCTAGAATTTTGTTAAGGATTTTTGCATCTATGTTAATCAGTAATATTGGCCTGTAGTTTTCTTTTATTGTGGGATCTTTGTCAGGTTTTGGTATTAGGGTAATGGTGGCCTCATAGAATGAGTTTGGAAGTTTACCTTCCTCTGCAATTT
Organism: Bos javanicus; assembly: GCF_032452875.1. Taxonomy (NCBI): domain Eukaryota; kingdom Metazoa; phylum Chordata; class Mammalia; order Artiodactyla; family Bovidae; genus Bos; species Bos javanicus. The sequence goes on along the minus strand of NC_083874.1, from coordinate 29,627,439 downwards.
TCTGGAAGAGTTTGAGCAGGATAGGTGTTAGCTCTTCTCTAAATTTTTGGTAGAATTCAGCTGTGAAGCCGTCTGGACCTGGGCTTTTGTTTGCTGGAAGATTTTTGATTACAGTTTCAATTTCCATGCTTGTGATGGGTCTGTTAAGATTTTCTATTTCTTCCTGGTCCAGTTTTGGAAAGTTGTACTTTTCTAAGAATTTGTCCATTTCTTCCACGTTGTCCATTTTATTGGCATATAATTGTTGATAGCAGTCTTTTATGATCCTTTGTATTTCTGTGTTGTCTTTGTGATCTCTTCATTTTCATTTTTAATTTTATTGATTTGATTTTTCTCCCTTTGTTTCTTGATGTGTCTGGCTAATGGTTTGTCAATTTTATTTATCCTTTCAAAGAACCAGCTTTTGGCTTTATTGATTTTTGCTATGGTCTCTTTTGTTTCTTTTGCATTTATTTCTGCCCTAATTTTTAAGATTTCTTTCCTTCTACTAACCCTGGGGTTCTTCATTTCTTCCTTTTCTAGTTGCTTTAGGTGTAGAGTTAGGTTATTTATTTGACTTTTTTCTTGTTTCTTGAGGTATGCCTGTATTGCTATGAACTTTCCCCTTAGGACTGCTTTTACAGTGTCCCACAGGTTTAGGGTTGTTGTGTTTTCATTTTCATTCATTTCTATGCAAATTTTGATTTCTTTTTTGATTTCTTCTGTGATTTGTTGGTTATTCAGCAGCATGTTGGTCAGTCTCCATATGTTGGAATTTTTAATAGTTTTTCTCCTGTAATTGAGATCTAATCTTACTGCATTGTGGTCAGAAAAGATGCTTGGAATGATTTCTATTTTTTTGAATTTACCAAGGCTAGATTTATGGCCCAGGATGTGATCTATCCTGGAGAAGATTCCATGTGCACTTGAGAAAAAGGTGAAATTCATTGTTTTGGGATGAAATGTCCTATAGATATCAATTAGGTTTTACTGGTCTATTGTATCATTTAAAGTTTGTGTTTCCTTGTTAATTTTCTGTTTAGTTCGTCTATCCATAGGTGGGAGTGGGGTATTAAAGTCTCCCACTATTATTGTGTTATTGTTAATTTCTCCTTTCATACTTGTTAGCATTTGTCTTACATATTACGGCGCTCCCGTGTTGGGTGCATATATATTTATAATTGTTATATCTTCTTCTTGGATTGCTCCTTTGATCATTATGTAGTGACCATCTTTGTCTCTTTTCACAGCCTTTGTTTTAAAGTCTATTTTATCTGATATGAGTATTGCTACTCCTGCTTTCTTTTGGTCCCTATTTGCATGGAAAATCTTTTTCCAGCCCTTAACTTGCAGTCTGTATGTGTCCCTGTTTTGAGGTGGGTCTCTTGTAGACAACATATGTAGGGGTCTTGTTTTTGTATCCATTCAGCCAGTCTTTGTCTTTTGGTTGGGGCATTCAACCCATTTATGTTTAAGGTAATTACTGATAAGTATGATCCTGTTGCCATTTAGTTTATTGTTTTGGGTTCAAATTTATACACCGTTTTTGTGTTTCCTGTCTAGAGAATATCCTTTAGTATTTGTTGGAGAGCTGGTTTGGTGATGCAGAATTCTCTCAGCTTTTGCTTGTCTGAAAAGCGTTTGATTTCTCCTTCATACTTGAATGAGATCCTTGCTGGGTTCAATAATCTGGGCTGTAGGTTATTTTCTTTCATCATTTTAAGTATGTTTTGCCATTCCCTCCTGGCTTGAAGAGTTTCTATTGAAAGATCAGCTGTTATCCTTATGGGAATTCCCTTGTGTGTTATTTGTTGTTTTTCCCTTGCTGCTTTTAATATTTGTTCTTTATGTTTGATCTTTGTTAATTTGATTAATATGTGTCTTGGGGTGTTTCTCCTTGGGTTTATCCTGTTTGGGACTCTCTGGGTTTCTTGGACTTGGGTGATTATTTCCTTCCCCATTTTAGGGAAGTTTTCAACTATTATCTCCTCAAGTATTTTCTCATGGTCTTTCTTTTTGTCTTCTTCTGGGACCCCTATGATTCAAATGTTGTAGCGTTTAATATTGTCCTGGAGGTCTCTGAGATTGTCCTCATTTCTTTTAATTAATTTTTCTTTTATCCTCTCTGATTCATTTATTTCTACCATTCTATCTTCTAATTCACTAATCCTATCTTCTGCCTCTGTTATTCTGCTATTTGTTGCCTCCAGAGTGTTTTTAATTTCATTTATTGCATTATTCATTATATATTGACTTTTTTTATTTCTTCAAGGTCCTTGTTAAACCTTTCTTGCATCTTCTCAATTCTTGTCTCCAGGCTATTTATCTGTGATTCCATTTTGAGTTCAAGATTTTGGATCAATTTCACTATCATTATTTGGAATTCTTTATCAGGTAGATTCCCTATCTCTTCCTCTTTTGTTTGGTTTGGTGGGCATTTATCCTGTTCCTTTATCTGCTGGGTATTCCTCTGTCTCTTCATCTTGTTTAAATTGCTGAGTTTGGGGTGTCCTTTCTGTATTCTGGCAGTTTGTGGAGTTCTCTTTATTGTGGTGTTTCCTCGCTGTGTGTGGGTTTGTACAGGTGGCTTGTCAAGGTTTCTTGGTTAGGGAAGCTTGTGTCGGTGTTCTGGTGGGTGGAGCTGTATTTCTTCTCTCTGGAGTGCAATGAAGTGTCCAGTAATGAGTTATGAGATGTCTATGGTTTTGGGGTAACTTTGGGGAGCCTGTATCTTGGAGCTCAGGGCTGTGTTCCTTTGTTGCTGGAGAATTTGCTTGGTATGTCTTGCCCTGGAACTTGTTGGCCCTTGTGTGGTGCTTGGTTTCAGTGTGGGTATTGAGGCGTTTGATGAGCTCCTGTCAATTAATGTTCTTTGGAGTCAGGAGATCCCTGGAGTCAGGGTTTGGACTTAAGCCTCCTGCTTCCAGTTATCGGTCTTATTTTTACAGTAGTTTCAAAACTTCTCCTTCTATACAGCACCATTGATAAAACATCTACCTTAAAGATGAAAAGTTTCTATACCCTGGGGGTCACCCAGAGAGGTTCACAGCGTTACATGGAGAAGAGAAGAGGGAGGAGGGTGTTAGAGATGACCTGACGGAGATGAGGTGGGATCAATAGAGGAGAGAGTGGGCTAGCAGGTAATCACTTCCTTATGTGCACTCCACAACTGGACCACTGAGAGATGTTCACGGAGTTATACATAGAAGAGAAGAAGGAGGAAGGAGACAGAGGTGGCCAGGAGGATAAAAGGTGGGAATGAAAAGGAGGGAGACAGATCCACCCAGTAATCAGTTCCCTAAGTGTTCTCCACCGTCTGGAACACACAGAAATTCACAGAGTTGGGTGGAGTAGAGAGGGGTTAGGGAGGAGACACAGGCGACCTGGTGGAGAAAAAGGAGAGTCCAAAGGGAGAGAGAGCAGTCAAGCCAGTAATCTCACTCCCTACTGAAAAATGGGTACTGAAGATTGGGTTCTTAAAGGTACAAAATTGGTAACAAATACATAAAAGCAAAAATTAAAAATCTAGAGTAGAGTTTGGAATTTCAAAAATACGATGTTAAAGAAAAGAAGAAGGAAAAGAAAGAGAGAAAAAATGAACAAGCAAAAACAAACAAGGTCGTGAAAAATATAAAGAAAATATGGGTACAAAATTGATAACTAATACCAAAAAGCAAAAGTTAAAAATCTAGAGTAGAGTTTGGAATTTCAAAAATACAATGTTTAAAAAAAGAAGAAGAAAAAGAAAGAGAGAAAAAAACAAACAAACGAAAACAAACAAAGTTGCAAAAATTATAAAGAAAATACAGGTACAAAATTGATATCAAATACCAAAAAGCATAAATTAAAAATCTAGAATAGAGTTTGGAATTTCAGATATACAATGTTATATAAAAGAAGAAGAGAAAGAAACAGAGAAAAAAAAATCACAGAAGTTATATAAAAAAAAACTATAGGTACAAAATTGATAACAAATATCAAAAAGCTAAAATTAAAAATCTAGAGTAGAGCTTGGAATTTCAAAAATACAATGTTAAAGAAAAGAAAAAAAAAACAGGGTCAAAAAAATTATAAAAAATATATATATGAAGTTTGCTTTAAAAAAATAATAGGGTCTTTTTTGTTGCAAAGTAATAGGTTATAAAAGTGAAAATTAAAGGAATAATAGAGGACTTAAAATTTTATTAAAAATTAAAAAAAAAAGAAAGAATGATCGTAAAAATAGTAAAAATATATCTAGGACTTTCTCTGGTTTTGTTGTGAGTATTGTGGGTTCAGTTCATTTTTGGCTAGTTCCTTGGTCCGACTTATATTTCTCAAGATCTATAGGCCCCTTCCTATGTAGTCGGTAGTAACCACAGGGTTTTAATCTATTGCCTGTAGCTTCCATGGCGGTTCCCTCTGTTATAGCTTCTTCTGTTTGCTGGTCTCTTCAGTGTCTGGTTTCCACCCTGACACAAAGGGGACGGTGGAGGACACTTTCTTTTTTTAAATTTTAGGTTCACTTGTTCAGTCGCGCTGTGGGGAGGGAGGGAGGGAAGCTGCAAACAAATAACACTGGCGTGTGCTCGCAGTGCCTCAGCCACACTGGGTCTGACCTCACTCACGGCGCGTGTAGCCTCCCTGCCCACACTGCTCAGGCTCTAGGTTGCTCCGCAGGGAACCATCCGTGGCTGGCCCTGGGCTGCCTGCACCTCCCAGGTCCAAGCCGCTCAGGTTCAGGCACTCAGGTAGTCCTCAGAGGCGCAGACTCGGTTGGGCCTGCGTTTTGTGCCCTTCCCAGGTCCGAGCAGCTCAGGTGATGAGGTGTTTGGTGAGCACAATTGCTGTGACTTATTGTCTCCCCTCCGCTCGGTTATCTAGGTGTACAACCGGCTCACCTTCTCAGGCAGATGTTGACCGTCCAGACCCCCCAAGAAGTTTTAGTTAGCAAAGAAGCCTGCTTACAGTTTTATAGATAATGTCTCTCTGGGGCTGCAATTGCCCCCCTCCGGTTCTGGCTGCCTGTCACTGGAGGGGGATGGTCTGCAGCCGGCTATCTCCGTTCAGTCTTTTGTTCCGTGCGTGGGCCTGGCGGTGTCTTAGGTTAGGGCTGGCTTTTTGCGTGGTAGATATCCCACAGTCTGGTTTGCTAGCCCAAATTATTTCACTAAGATAGCGCTCAGGGTATTCAGGCCAGGTCCTTACTCTAAGCGATGCAGCCCGCAGCGCGCCTCCCTGCCCAGCCCTGGCTTGCTAATGGCGTGTGCAGGCATCTGCGCTGCTTCTCCGCTGGGGGAGTTACCGTAGGGCTCAAAATCTGCAGGTTTTAATTGTTTATTTATTTTTCCTCCCTCTTATGTTGCCCTCTGTGCTTCCAAGGCTTGGCACAGATTCGGCAGTGAGGTTTCCTGGTGTTTGGAAACTTCTCTCTTTTTAAGACTCTCTTCCTTGGATGGAACTCTGTCCCTCCCTCTTTTGTCTCTTTTTTTGTCTTTTATATTTTTTCCTACCTCCTTTCAAAGACTTGGGTTGCTTTTCTGGGTGCCTGATGTCCTCTGCCAGCATTCGGAAGTTGTTTTGTGGAATTTACTTGGCGTTTAAATGTTCTTTTGATGAATTTGTGGGGGAGAAAGTGTTCTCCCGGTCCTACTCCTCTGCCATCTTAGCTTCTCCCTCCATATCTATTTTTAAAGGGACATGTCTTTGCTAATGTTCTTTGATTGTAACAAAATTATTCACATGTGTAGAAGTTACATTAAATACATCAATCAAATCAGATGGGTTCTAAGGTTCCCTGAACTGTTACTGGATAAGTTTTTAATTTTTTGAGAATGTGTTGTCATTTTCTTCTTGACATGCTTCTAACACCGTTTTGTTTCCTAGGTTTGATTTATTTTGTTACCAGATCCTGGAAACAGAGAGAGGAAAGCCAAGGAGTTAATAATGTATTATAAGCCGTGAGTTTATTCATACACTGTCTGACTCACCCTCCAAGAATTCCTCTCAGGAGCGATTTATTGCTATTACAGTCAGTACTAAAGATAAGTTGGGATTTCAGATGCTTTGGTATCCACATATCTAAATAATAGTAATTATTTTTCTTCTAGCTTTCCTTAATGTTACTTAGTTTTAATAGCTAATGGTATTTCTATTTGATTCCGCAGTAAATATCAGTTTCACTAAATCATTAGGGTTGGGTCCTACAGTTATAAGAATATCGATTTTTATGTAAACCAGCAGAAAATGTTAACAAATCATATAAAATGTTTGATAGTTTATTAGGGTTTTTCTGATAGCCACTTTACTTTCTGGCAGGCAGCATAAAGATTGGAGATACTGGGTTAGGGGTGAGTTAAAAGAGCAACTGGGAGGGAAAGAGTGATGATAAATGCCTTGGCATTCTTTAACACTAAATAAGAAGTTATATCATATTCACAGTGTTAAAGGATGACAGAAATATTGTGCAGCTTAAATGATTAGTCGGGGGCTTGTGTTCCTAGATTATATGATTTAGTAGCTATGCATTGGGTTTTATTACAAACAATGTTCTTTGAAAAGTCAACCAATAAAGAGAGAACACAGAGGAACTGACAATTTTGGCTACAGCTTCTATTTCCTTATGCCTAGTAACTTTAAAAATACAGAAGCACAAGTGTTAAAACGAAGAAGTTAATATATATGGGGAGTCCTGAAATAGCCCTACTGTTTTAGAAAATTAAGTTCAGAGTATCTACTATGGGAATTCAATAAAACTTTTGGCCTTCAATATAAGATAGACCATAAATCAATGAAGTTTAAATAGTTCTGCTCTCTTGAACACCTGCTTATCTGTCTTGAGAAAATTCTGTAGTGTTTTAACCATCATTTTATGACATTAAAAAGTAATGCTCACTATTGCAGTACTTGGAAAGGCTATTAACGTTAAGGGTATGTCAGCCATTCTATTATAAACCCTGATTTCCAGGAGTTTAATATAACCCAGACATCGCATGTAATAAACCTTAATGCAGGAATCTGAAACTTGGATCATTATTTTGTCTATTTAAAGGCCAACTGCTTCACAAGGACTGTCTCTAGCCATGGCAAATATCTTTAAGATAAGTTATAATTTAAAAAATTTACCAAATGCCAGTTTTTCCTTGCTGTGATATTTTCCCTCTAATTTAAGATAAGGGCTCTGAAAGGAAGGCTGCATGTAAAATAGCTTTTGAATGAAATTAATCTATGTATTTGCAGAAGAGCCCTCATCTCCCCATCCCCAATAGAATTTTATGTCTCTTTCTCCAGAGAAGAACCTTTCGATCCATGAATATGGTTCATCTTCTACACTTATTATAACAAATTACCACAAACTTAGCTGCTTACAACACTGTAAATGTGTTCTCTTAAGGTTCTTGGAAGTTGGAAGTCTGAACTCAGCTTCACTGGGCTAATGTCAAAAGTGTCAGCAGGGCTGGTTCCTTAGGAGGTTCTGAGGGGAGAACAGATTTCCTTGCCTTTTCAGCTGCTAGTTGCTGCCTCTATCCCTTGGCTCATGTTTGACTCTTTTGAGGCCCCATGGACTCTAGCTAGCTAGGCCCCTCTGTCCATTGGATTTCCCAGACCAGAATATTGGAGTGGGCTGCCATTTTCTTCTTCAGAGGATCTTCCTGACCCAGGGGTCGAACCCGAGTCTCCTGCATTAGCAGGCAGTTTCTTTACTGCTAATCACCAGGGAAGCCCTCAAATATCTGACTTACACATAAAAATGACTGACCTAGGTCCAGCCTAATCTGGGGAGGAAGGAATATGTTTTGGAGGCATGAAGAAGAAAGATGTGGAGAAACAATTCTATTTCTTGCTCACTGATCATCTTTGATGCTGGGCAGGCTAAGATGTGGTGATCAGCAGCCTTATTTTTATTTTGTTCAGTCGCTAAGTTGTGTCCGACTCTCTGCAACCCCATGGACCGCAGCATGCCAGGTATCCCTGTCCCTCACCATCAAAGTCCTCCTCCAAAAGTGAGAGAGTTCTTTTTTGATGGGTGCTGAGTGGCTAGAGGTTATTAAATTTGCAGTGGAAGGAGGTACGTGGAGGTAAGTGTCCCTTTACCTTTTGTAATCCTTTCTCCCTCTTTGTTATAGGATCTATTTTCCCAAAGAAATTATGTTGTAAAGAAGATTTTAAAAAAGAAGCTTAGGGTCCCAGACAAGCTTGCTGACATTGCCTTGTTAATCCTTGGTGTAGCCTATACATATATATATGTGTGTGTATATATACATATATATGTATACACACACACACACACATATTTAGAGAAAAAAGTGTAAGGAGTGTAATAACACAAGTGGTAAAAGGCAAGTGGATCAATTTAAAAAATAAGTATGTACTGGATTTATTTCTACTTCATGATGATTTAAGTGAGGGTGGTTTTGTTTGTTTGTTTTTAAGCTACTGAAAAACCAACCACCCTTTATTGTTGTTTTTTTTCAAGAATACTCAAGTATTTTCTGAATGATGAATAGGCAATTAAAGAGCAAACTTTTGGAGAACCATCTGGTTGAATGAGGAGATATCTTTGTGGCCCTCTCCATCAGTGGTCTCAGGATTAGCCTCAGGCTTGATGGCTCACCAGTACTCAGAAAGGTACTTATATTCACAGTTGTGATGTATTACAGAGAAAAGATTCAGATCAAAATCAGCAAAGGGAAAAAGCTCAGGGGTGAAATTCAGGAGAAACAAGCTTCCAGGTGTCCCCTTTCAGTGGAGTTGAACAGGGGCATGCTTGATTCTCCCAGCAATGATGTGTGACACTTATGAAGTGTTGCTAAACAGGGAAGCTCACCTTTGTGTCCAGGTATTTTTTGGGGGGTCACTCACATAGGCACGTAGCACCTATGTGGTCAGGAAACTAAGATTCCAAATCCTGTGTGATGTGGCTAAAAAAAAAAAAAAAGATATAATAGGGCCCAAGACCTAAGGCAGTCTTCTTTTAGATAGCTATTTTTAGAGTCATTTTTCTTTTAAAAGCATCTGTATTAACAATTGGCTTTCCCAATGACTCAGTAGTAAATAATCTGCCTGCAATGCAGGAGATGCAGGAGATGTGGGTGGGTTTGATCCCCGGGTCCGGAAGATCCCCTGGAGGAGAGGATGTCAACCCACTCCAGTATTCCTGCTTGGAGAATCCCACGGACAGAGGAGCCTGGCAGGCTACAGTCCATAGGATCACAAGGAGTCAGACGCAGCTGAACATGCACACACTTATACCAATCGAAGACTGCATTCCAGTGTCTCCAAGGGGGTTTAAGATCTTCTCTTTTAAAGGGTGCCCCTTCAGGTAGTTTTCTAAGTCAAAGTTTTCCCAAAGCGGTCACTGCAATTCCAAATGATCCAAAAGTTTACCCATTTTCCAAAAAGACACAATATCCTGATCCTCAGTGGTTATACCTAGAGGAAGCAGTTTTTGAGAGAGGCAGAGTTTTTGACCAAGTGGAACCCATATTGCCTTTAGTATCCCTGCTGCTGCTGCTGCTAGGTCACTTTAGTCGTGTCTGACTCTGTGCAACCCCATAGATGGCAGCCCACCAGGCTCCCCTGTCCCTGGGATTCTCCAGGCAAGAACACTGGAGTGGGTGGCCATTTCCTTCCCCAACGCATCAAAGTGAAAAGTGAAAGTGAAGTTGCTTAGTCGTATCCGACTCGTAGTGACCCCATGAACTGTAGCCTGCCAGGCTCCTCCATCCATGGGATTTTCCAGGCAAGAGTACTGGAGTGGGTTGCCATTGCCTTCTCAACCGTCTTAACTCTGAGGGGCCCTTTTTCCAACAGCTGTTACCAACCACAGGCAATCATGTTTTCTTCTCTTTTGAACAGAGAAGACTTACCAAGAAGTATCACCAAACAAAATACAGGTATGCACAATAAAGTCAGCCAGCGCAGAGCACAAAGAGAGTGGAGCTCAGTTCAAGAGAGACCCTCAAACTCCCGGATCTGAGAGAAAGCAGTGAATCAGTGGGTCTGGTGGATATTGACATCTAGTTGCTGACTGTTCTCAGAATCTTTGGGCGTTTTCCTTGGGTCTTCATTCTGATACCAGAAACTGTAAAAATCCAGGTCTTTATTCTGATACCAGAAACTGTAAAAATCCAGGAATAGCAAAATTAAAACCACTAATCAATTGATAGTACTTCAGTTCAGTTCAGTCGCTCAGTCGTGTCCGACTCTTTGCGACCCCATGAATCGCAGCATGCCAGGCCTCCCTGTCCATCACCAACTCCCAGAGTTCACTCAGACTCACGTCCATTGAGTCAGTGATGCCATCCAGCCATCTCATCCTCTGTTGTCCCCTTCTCCTCCTGCCCCCAATCCTTCCCAGCATCAGAGTCTTTTCCAATGAGTCAACTTTTTGCATGAGGTGGCCAAAGTACTGGAGTTTCAGCTTTAGCATCATTCCTTCCAAAGAAATCCCAGGGCTGATCTTCAGAATGGACTGGTTGGATCTCATTGCAGTCCAAGGGACTCTCAAGAGTCTTTTCCAACACCACAGTTCAAAAGCATCAATTCTTCGGTGCTCAGCCTTCTTCATAGTCCAACTCTCACATCCATACATGACCACAGGAAAAACCATAGCCTTGACTAGATGGACCTTTGTTGGCAAAGTAATGTCTCTGCTTTTGAATATGCTATCTAGGTTGGTCATAACTTTCCTTTTATTGTCTTATGTGGCATTTATAAGAAATAACATGTTCATGTAATAAGAGGTTTCACTAAATGTTCATGTAATAAGATATGTTCAGTTTTGTTTATACGGCTAAAATGGTTTTGTCTGCTCAAGGAATTTTCAAGTGCAATCTCCATTTTGTGTTTAATTGTAAGAGAAGGTATATGGTCCCTGTTACTCCATGTTAGCCAAAACAAGAAATGCCTCAATGTTTTAAAGCATGCAAGTACTTCCATTTCAAAAAGTACCACTTACGATTCAATGGCATATTTAGCAATCATTCTTTTTCATAATTTACATTCTCTTAACCAATCTAACAATTCCATCTGAGAAGACATTATGTGGAAAGATTTTCTTTCCCTTTAATCAGATATACAATCCCTTGGAAGACTCAAAGGAGACATAGAATCAACATTTCTCCCTGTTAAAAAAAACATTAAGGAAGATAATTTAGGTGATGTAAAATGTTTTACTTAACACTTCATGACGTGGACAACCTTTTTTCTGAGAATTGCAAGATGGAGAGGAAAATGGGAAGCTTTAACAGGTATCTCCAGGCAAGAATATTGGAGTGGGTTCTTATTTCCTTCTCCAGGTTTAACAGGGTAAGGGATACAAAACAGCTAGGAGACAAATAGAAACTATCTGATTGGCTGGGGCCATGTGGTCACCTAGTTGTTTGAAGTGAGAAGGTGCGACATTGGCTTGGCATTTGGGGAGTGGCTCAAGCCGTAGGCTGCGTGCCTTCCTGGTCACGTGATGCATTTACACACGTTGCGAAGTGATTGGTGACGTGGACCCTGGGGCAGAAGCAGCTCCATCTTGGGCTTAAGACAGTTCAAGAACTGAAATAGAATTTGCTTATGCTGACCCTCATCCCTTCTCCTCATCTCACCTGGTGCTTTATTGACTTGGAAAGCAAAGCTTGAGCGAGCTAGTTGAGCCCTGTCTGTGTGAACGGTGAAGGACCTGCCTCTGCTCTCTCAACGGAACATGGAAAAAAGTACGTGAAATCTTAAGAGTATATTTATCAGGCATGTGAATTGTAATGTTTCGGTTTGGTAAAGGAAGTAAGTGGATTAAACTGTGTTGTTCTTAAAGTAGGCTCTTGGATGGAAGACCCTCTGCTTTGAACTTAGAATTGGCTTGGTTTGGTGGGTAATTCAATCTTTCTGGCTTGTGTTATTATTACAGGATTGGGTTAGTGTGTTACAGTGTAAGCCTAAGGGGTTATGTCTGTGATTGTACCCTAATGTCCTGAGTTTAGAGTTGTTTGAAGTTCATGGCTTATTTTATTAGAAAAATACCTGGGCTTTGGGAGAGAGCCAGCGATTCTCAAGTTTCATATATTGTTGTAATGGACGCGTTTTCTCCCTTGTAAATATCAGCGGCATAGATTTTATTGGTATTCAACAACTTTTCAATCCAGAGAGCCCTAGATTCAGCACAGATGTCTGGTTCTTATGACTGTCACGGGAATGTACCTAGTGACATTGCGTCAGCCGGTTACCATGAGCCTTTAATATCTCACCCCCAAAGGAAACTTAGAACTGCAGTCTGAAAGTCTCCCAGCTACTACTGCATCTGGCTTTCCTTAAGTCCTGTGGGCTTTTCCTTCTCCTCTCGAGGGAATTTGGCACTGAAATAGCTTCCATTCCACACGAGACAGGAAAACACATCGTTTGGATCAAAATAACGTCTTTCTTTTTTCAAGGATTATGATATATTTTTAAAATCACAAACATCTGTCAGCAGCATGAAGCCCGCATGATTTATAAAAGGCATTTCCTTAAGGGCTTTTGTGTATGATGACTTCTTACTGGTCTGACATAATTTAACCTAGGCATCTTTCTGCGTTTATTTACTTTTAAGTTTCAATATACCGTGTGAAGGCTATTTTTGGACCCACTGTGAGGAAACTACTCATATGGAATGCATTTCCCAGGAAGACCATGTGTTTTCAGTGATGAATCAAACAAAGCCTTGCCCCTTATGCTAATAGAGAAGAATGCGTCTCCTTCTGTCTCTGTTTTCCTGTCTCTCCACTCCTTGTATCCTGCGCCAGGGAGACAGCTGTTTTCTCCCACACGCGGGAGGAGAGTATGAATGCTAAACTGAGGTATCTGGCTGTCTGTCAGAACAATAGGAAACTGCACACCTGTCGGCTCCTGGCAAGCAGGGCTGGTGAAATGACTAACTCCTAGCTCTCCTCGACAAGCACACCACTGGCTACGTTTCTCTCTCTTTCAGTTCACAAAGGCTTAGATTTCTCCCTTGAGGCATGGGGTGGGGGTGGTATTAAGCAGTTTTACTACTGCTTCTAATCAACAGCTTCCTTTAGACAAGGTGGATTTTCTTGCAGGACGTGGTTTATGGCCCCTTCTCTACCCCCTTTCCCACACTGGTCCCCTCACCCTCCCTGGAGCACTGGTAACCAGGGTTCTTTCTCCCTGTGTAGTCGCTGCTTTGCATCTGTAAGCGTTTTTCTTGTGCAGCCTCACTTGGCTTCCTAGAGGCAATCTGAAAGCCCCTTCAGCTAATGGCTCATTTAGCAATCAATTTGTCAAATAATGTTCACAGATGTTTTTCTGATGGAGCAGCATGCAGTGCAGGTAATGACTGAGTGAGTGATCATTTATGATAGGTGACAGGATCAAGGCATTGCTTTGCCAGGCGGTTCAGGAGTTAGGGGTTACTGGTCACCTTGAGAGAGAACATACTCCTTTTTAACACATTAAACCAGCCCTGTGATTCTGTTACCACTGAATCATGGGCTTGCAGTTGAAGTAGTTCCTTATATCCACAGCTGGAAGAGTCATACCAATGTGAGACCTAGAGGAATAGAAAAGTAATGTCTCTCTTAAATTGGTGCTTCCTGGTTTTTGAGCTTTGACCATAATGCTGGGGCTGGGAACATAAAAAGAGCAGAAAAAATATTACGCACATAATAATATCATAGTGGTTTGCAACTGTCTTCATACCTGTGGACATTTTCCAGCCTCAAACACAATTCAGAGTCAGTCAAGAGAAACACTTATTTTACCAGAAATGTGGAAAACTTTGTAGCTATTAATGTGGAATGATCTGTCAAAGTTCTAGAATATTGGAATCCAACTACTAAAGCCAGGACAGAACTGCTGAGCTGAGCAGTCTTAAGATTCCCACAGCTGCACTAGCTATGCTTTCTTTCATGGTCCTGAATTGTTTCCATTACCCTGAAAAGGGTTATAAAACCTACAATCAATTTAGTTTCTGGGGCATTGTGTTTTGAATACCGTTTAATAGGGTGTGACAAAAACACATAATTTCTCCACATGTTCTTACGTTGCAAGCAGATCTTCCGTGGTGCTCCTCAGTCCACCAAATCATATGAACAGCACCGGAAGCTTTGGGATTAGAAATAAAGGAAGAGCAGCAGATAGCCAGAATGTTAACTGTGTGAGGAGAATTTTAAATTTACGAGTTGACCACAACGCCATCAGCAAAATCTTTATCCTCTACTTTCAGCTGAGCTCAGTGCTAGCCAGAGATAAACAAATTTAATTATTTTGTACGTGAAAAAGAGAATCATGTTTCAGAATGCACAAATGAGCTTGAACACAGATGGACAGAATACATTTAATAAGAACATTAATAAGGAGAGTGGTTGAATCTGATCTGCAGCTGTGGATGTTGGAGGATAAGGATTTCTATTCCTTTTGATGAGCAGGAACTGAACTGCTCTTCCAACTCGATGCCCCAAACGTTTGTTTTTCCCTTCCTTCTCAAATGAGCAGGCTCATTTATTTTAATGAGAGTTTTTGACTAAGGAAAGAGACCAGTGTGTGGCTGTGTCACTGCTCCTAATCCATTTAGGCACCGAGTGTCTGGATGTCTCTTTTATGGTTGTGCTGTCTTCTCACACTGCATCAGGTTACTGAGGAACAGGATCTGTTGGTGCTTGTTAAAATTGCTAAATTTACATACTCTGGAAATTGCATTATTGGGCATATATGTGATGTGGATATTTTAGGTAACGTAACAGCATACAGGAACACACATTTTCAGCTGTAATAGACAACCTACAGGAACAGATGAGCCAAAAAATTGTCAGACTGTTCCTCCGTGGCACCAGCCCCACACTACTCTGTTTGAGAGCAGGTATAGGTTTGCATATTTTGAGCTGCCCATGGAGATCTTTCTCCTACAGGGCAAGAAATACTCTGTTGTTCTAGCTTTACTTGATCTTTGTGTCTGGGAATCTGGGTTGGTGGAAGTTTTCAATAGCCTTAGCTGTTCAAGTTTTGTTTGGAAATTCAGCTAGGTTGTGTGAAAAGCTTTTCTAGGCAAATCGATTTACCATTTACTGAACATTATATTAGCACTTTATAGATACAATTTATTCCTCAAAAGAGGTATATGTGTTAGATGTCTGTCTCATTTATAAGTGTAGAATCTGAGTGTTAAGAGAAATTTTTTTTAATTGCCATCAGAAGCTGTGATATGAACTGAACTCTTATTCCAAAATTCATGCTATCATAGGCTTTCATTAAAATTATGTTGCAAAAATTTCAAGCAATCCAAAAATGTCAAAGAGAGTTAAACTCTGTTCATGCTAATGCAAGTTTTGTGAATGTTTTTGATCATTTCACCATATAATCTGATCTGATATATACCTATACTGTGGGTCTGAAATTTCATATAAATGAGATCATAATAAACTTTGTAACTTGTTTTTAAGAAGTAATATGGATATATTTTCAGTAAATTTCTATGCCACTATTGAAAAGACTGTGTAATATTAATGTATATATCAAGCAAATTGATATAACCAGTTCCATCAGATCAGATCAGTCGCTCAGTCGTGTCTGACTGTTTGCAACCCCATGGATCACAGCACGCCAGGCCTCTCTGTCCATCACCAACTCCCGGAGTTCACTGAGACTCAAGTCCATCGAGTCAGTGATGCCATCCAGCCATCTCATCCTCTGTCGTCCCCTTCTCCTCCTGCCCCCAATCCCTCCCAGCATCAGACTCTTTTCCAATGAGTCAACTCTTCGCATGAGGTGGCCAAAGTATTGGAGTTTCAGCTTTAGCATCATTCCTTCCAAAGAAATCCCAGGGCTGATCTCCTTCAGAATGGACTGGTTGGATCTCCTTGCAGTCCAAGGGACTCTCAAGAGTTTCTCCAACACTGCAGTTCAAAAGCATCAATTCTTCGGCGCTCAGCCTTCTTCACAGTCCAACTCTCACATCCATACATGACCACTGGAAAAACCGTAGCCTTGACTAGACGAACCTTTGTTGGCAAAGTAATGTCTCTGCTTTTGAATATGCTATCTAGGTTGATCATAACTTCCCTTCCAAGGAATAAGCATCTTTTAATTTCATGGCTGCAATCACCATCTGCAGTGATTTTGGAGCCCAGAAAAATAAAGTCTGACGCTGTTTCCACTGTTTCCCCATCCATTTCCCATGAAGTGATGGGACTGGATGCCATGATCTTCATTTTCTGAATGTTGAGCTTTAAGCCAACTTTTTCACTCTCCACTTTCACTTTCATCAAGAGGCTTTTGAGTTCCTCTGCACTTTCTGCCATAAGGGTGGTGTCATCTGCATATCTGAGGTTATTGATATTTCTCCTAGCAATCTTGATTCCAGCTTGTGTTTCTTCCAGTCCAGCGTTTCTCATGATGTACTCTGCATATAAGTTAAATAAACAGGGTGACAATATATAGCCTTGACGTACTCCTTTTCCTATTTGGAACCAGTCTGTTGTTCCATGTCCAGTTCTCACTGTTGCTTCCTGACTTGCATACAAATTTCTCAATAGGCAGATCAGGTGGTCTGGTATTCCCATCTCTTTCAGAATTTTCCACAGTTGATTGTGATCCACACAGTCAAGGCTTTGGCATAGTCAATAAAGCAGAAATAGATGTTTTTCTGGAACTCTCTTGCTTTTTCCATGATCCAGCAGATGTTGGCAATTTGATCTCTGGTTCCTCTGCCTTTTCTAAAACCAGCTTGAACATCTGGAAGTTCACAGTTCACATATTGCTGAAGCCTGGCTTGGAGAATTTTGAGCATTACTTTACTAGCGTGTGAGATGTGTGCAATTGTGCGGTAGTTTGAGCATTCTTTGGCATTGCCTTTCTTTGGGATTGGAATGAAAACTGACCTTTTCCAGTCCTGTGGCTACTGCTGAGTTTTCGAAATTTGCTGGCATATTGAGTGCAGCACTTTCACAGCATCATCTTTCAGGATTTGGGATAGCTCACCTGGAATTCCATCACCTTCAATAGCTTTGTTCATAGTGATGCTTTCTAAGGCCCACTTGACTTCATATTCCAGGATGTCTGGTTCCAGGTCAGTGATCACACCATCGTGATTATCTGGGTCATGAAGATCTTTTTTGTACAGTTCTTCTGTGTATTCTTGCCACCTCTTCTTAATATCTTCTGCTTCTGTTAGGTCCATACCATTTCTGTCCTTTATCGAGCCCATCTTTGCATGAAATGTTCCTTTGGTATCTCTGATTTTCTTGAAGAGATCCCTAGTCTTTCCCATTCTGTTGTTTTCCTCTATTTCTTTGCATTGATCGCTGAAGAAGGCTTTCTTATCTCTTCTTGCTATTCTTTGGAACTCTGCATTCAGATGTTTATATCTTTCCTTTTCTCCTTTGCTTTTCCCTTCTCTTCTTTTCACAGCTCTTTGTAAGGCCTCCCCAGACAGCCATTTTGCTTTTTTGCATTTCTTTTCCATGAGGATGGTCTTGATCCCTGTCTCCTGTACAGTGTGATGAACCTCATTCCATAGTTCATCAGGCATTCTATCTATCAGATCCAGGCCCGACCGGTACGCTAAGCGCAGGCGGCTGCGACCGGCGCGCGAGAGGAGCCACCCCACGTCCAAGGTCAGGGGCAGAAGCCGGGAGGACCCCATGCCCGAAGGGTGGTGACCAAGAGGAATTACCCCACGTCCAAGGTCAGGGGCAGCGGCCGAGAGTACCAGACTGCGACGGCGCAGGAACAGCCGAGAGGAGCTACCCCGCGTCTGAGGTCAGGGGCAGCAGCCAGGAGGAACTACCCAATGCCCCCACACCTGAGGCCAGGGGCGGCGGCCAGGAGGACCAACCCCATGTCCAAGGAGCTGTGGCTGCGCAGGCGCAGGAGGGCCTAGAGGAACTATCCCATGTTGAAGGTCAGGAAGGGAGGCGGTGAGGAGATACCCCTCGTCCAAGGTAAGGAGCAATGGCTGTGCTTTGCTGGAGCAGCCATGAAGAGATACCCCATGCTCAAGATAAGAGAAACCCAAGTAAGACGGTAGATGTTGCAAGAGGGCATCAGAGGGCAGACACACTGAAACCATACTCACAGAAAACTAGTCAATCTAATCACACTAGGACCACAGCCTTGTCTAACTCAATGAAACTAAGCCATGCCCGTGGGGCAACCCAAGATGGGTGGGTCATGGTGGAGAGATCTGACAGAATGTGGTCCACTGGAGAAGGGAATGGCAAACCACTTCAGTATTCTTGCCTTGAGAACCCCATGAACAGTATGAAAAGGCAAAATGATAGGATACTGAAAGAGAAACTCCCCAGGTCATTAGGTGCCCAATATGCTACTGGAGATCAGTGGAGAAATAACTCCAGAAAGAATGAAGGGATGGAGCCAAAGCAAAAAGAATACCCAGCTGTGAATGTGACTGGTGATAGAAGTAAGGTCCAATGCTGTAAAGAGCAATATTGCATAGGAACCTGGAATGTCAGGTCCATGAATCAAGGCAAATTGGAAGTGGTCAAACAAGAGATGGCAAGAGTGAACATTGACATTCTAGGAATCAGCGAACTGAAATGGACTGGAATGGGTGAATTTAACTCAGATGATCATTATATCTACTACTGCAGGCAGGAATCCCTCAGAAGAAATGGAGTAGCCATCATGGTCAACAAGAGTCCGAAATGCAGTACTTGGATGCAATCTCAAAAACGACAGAATGATCTCTGTTCATTTCCAAGGCAAACCATTCAGTATCACAGTAATCCAAGTCTATGCCCCAACCAGTAACGCTGAAGAAGCTGAAGTTGAACGGTTCTATGAAGACCTACAAGACCTTTTAGAACTAACATCCAAAAAAGATGTCCTTTTCATTATAGGGGACTGGAATGCAAAAGTAGGAAGTCAAGAAACACCTGGAGTAACAGGCAAATTTGGCCTTGGAATATGGAATGAAGCAGGGCAAAGACTAATAGAGTTTTGCCAAGAAAATGCACTGGTCATAACAAACACCCTCTTCCAACAACACAAGAGAAGACTCTATGCATGGACATCACCAGATGGTCAACACCGAAATCAGATTGATTATATTCTTTGCAGCCAAAGATGGAGAAGCTCTGTACAGTCAACAAAAACAAGACCAGGAGCTGACTGTGGCTCAGATCATGAACTCCTTATTACCAAATTCAGACTTAAATTGAAGAAAGTAGGGAAAACCACTAGACCAGTTCCATATTGATGGGTATATGTTTCACTATTACATATAATGTTTTAATTTTTGTGCATACCTCTTCCCTTTTTCAGTTATGTTTTAGCATCTCTCTCTCTCTTTTTAGAATTTCTATTTGGGTTAAAGACGACGTGCATTTAAATGTTGAGATAGGTTATAAATATATAATTAATGAAGATCATAGGCTCTGGAATCAGTTTGCCTGGGTCTGAATTTCAGTTCCTCTACTTAACTTTTAAAATCAGGAGGATAATAAATAAAAAAGAAACTACTATTTGAAGTTTGTTGTGAAAATGAAATGACATGAGTGGGTAATGTAGTGTCCAGTGTGTGAATGCATAGTATGAAGTGGTTCATTACTGATAGCTCTGTTGTTATTATTACTGGATATATTTTGCAAAGCTATGTCCTAGAAAAGATTTACCAATTTATATTCCCACCAACAGTCTAAGACTGCGCATATCACCTCTTTCCTCCTTCCTGGGGGAAAAAAAAAAAGAAAAAAACAGAAACAAACTCTAGCAAATTGCATTCCTGGGATGAACTTTCCTAGCTCATGGTTTATTACAATGCTGAATCTAATTTGCGAATACTAAGGCTTTTTATGTCTTCATTTGTGAGGCAGTTTGGTTTGTAGTTTCTTTTTCTTGAGATGTCTTTGTTTGATTTTGGTATCAAGCTAGTACTGGCATATTCTTGTGTGATTTTCTTAAAGGCTGGTATGTCACTGGTAATGTTTCTTCCTTAAATGTTTGATAGAACTCACCACACCAGTGAAGCCAATTTAGGGAGTTTTTCTTGTGGCAAGGTTTAAAGTTAATAGATATAGAAATACTCACATTTTCGATTATTTCAGGGTCAGTTTTGATAAGTTGCGTTTTCAAGGACTTACTCAAATTAGCACTTACTGTAATTTTTTCCTTTCAAAATATGCTGGATCTTATGATACATTTTTCAGTCTAGACATTGATATTTTATGTCTTCTTTTAGTTTCTTCATCAGTCTTTCTAGAGGACTATTACTTTATTAATCATTTTAAAGAATCAATTTTATCTTTGTTGATTTTTCTCTATTTCAGTGATTTCTGCTCTTTATCTTTGTTCTTCTGCTTACATTAGGTTTAATTTGCTATTTTTCTGTGTTAAGGTAGCATAGTATTTTAAATTTTTCTTCTTTTTAAAACTATAGATTTTACTCAATGCTCTATTTCATTGTATCCCACAAATTGATATATAATATTTTCATTATTCATTTCAAAATATATGCTAATTTCCTTTGTGACTTCTTTCCTGACCCATTGGTTATTTAGAAATATGTTCCTTACTTTCCAAATATTTGGGAGTTTTCTAGAAATCATATTGCTGCTGTTACTTTCTAACTTACCTCCATTGTTGTTGATCATATTTGATAAGCTTTCAAATGATATTTATTGGACTTGTTTTGCACAGCGTATGGTTTAATCTAGTGAATCCATGGTTTGCACTTGAAAAGAATGTTGGGTATAGTGTTATATCAGTGTCAATTAAGTAAATTGGTTGGTAGTGTTGTTCAGATCTCTATCTTCTATACACTTGTTAAAATGTTTATTTTGGGCTGCACTTGGTCTTTGTTGCTGGGCACAGGCTTTCTCTAGTCGTGGTGAGTGGAGCTCCTGTCTAGGTGTGCGTTGGCTTCTCACTGCAGTGGCTTCTCTTGTTGCAGAGTATGGGCTGTAGGGCACGTGGGGTCAGTAGTTGTGGCACATGGGCTTAGTTGCCTCTTGGCATGTGGGATCTTCCTGGACCATGGATTGAACCTGTGTACCCTGCATTGGCAGGTGTATTCTTAACACCTGGACCACCAGCAAAGACCTTTAGAGCAGTTTTAGAATCACAGAAAAATTGAGAGACTTTCCATGAAGTACATGCCCCACATAGTAACAGCCTCCCCAACTATGAATATTCTGCATAAAAATAGCACATCTGTTGCAGGTAATAAGCCTATAGTGGCACATCACTATCTCCCAGAGTTTATAGTTTACATCAGGGTTCATTTCTGGCGTTGTAAATTCTTTGGGCTTCTGCAAATGTATAACGCCATGTGTCCACCATTATAGTATCATGCAGAATAGTTTCACTGCCTTCAGAATCCTCTGTACCTATTCGTCCTTCCACTAACCGCCAGGCCCCAGCAACCACTGAACATTCTCCTGTTGCATAGTTTCGCCCTTTCCAGAATGTCATATCGTTGGAATCGTATGGTATGTAGCCTTTTTGAATTGCCTTTTTAAAAATGATACTATTCATTTACAGCTTCCCTGTTGGTTCAGATGGTTAAGAATCTGCCTGCAGTGCAGAAGATGCGGCATTGGTCTCTGGGTTGGGAAGATGCCCTGGAGAAGGGAATGGCTGCCCACTCAAGTATTCTTGCCTGGATACTTCATTTAAGATTTTTCCAGGTGTTTTCCTGGCTTGATAGTTCATTTTTTTTTTTTAAAAAAGAGTAATATTCTTTTGTCTGGATGTACTGCAGTTTATTTATCTACCTACCTACCAAAGAGTATCTTGATCTCTTCCAAGTTTAGGAAATTATAAATAAAGCTGATGTAAACATTCATGGACAGGCTATGGTATGGACATAAGTTTCCACATCATTTGCATAAAATATCAAGGAGTATGGTTGCTGGATCATATAGTATAAATATGATAATATTTAGTTTTGTAAGAAACCACCAAACTCTCTTCCATATTGTCCCATTTTGTATTTCCATCAGCAATGAATGAGAATTCCTGTAGCTCCATATCCTTCCAAGCATTCGGTGGTGTCAGTTTTTTTTTATTTTGGCCATTCTAATAGGCAGAAAGTGATATATCATTGTTCTTTTAATATCCATTTACCTCATGGAGTATGATGTGGAACATCTTTTCATATGTCTATTTGTCATCTGTATGTCTTCTTTGATGAGAGATATGTTAAGGTTTTGGTCGATTTTTAAATTTTTTTTTTATTGTTGAGTTTTAAGGATTCTTTGTACATTTTGAATGACAGTC
Source organism: Bos javanicus (assembly GCF_032452875.1). NCBI lineage: Eukaryota > Metazoa > Chordata > Mammalia > Artiodactyla > Bovidae > Bos > Bos javanicus. The sequence continues at coordinate 29,605,260 of NC_083874.1, read as the reverse complement.
CTGTATCAGTTGTGTCCTTGACAAAATACTTTCCTCTAATATATGGCTTGTCTTTTCATTCTCTTGACATTGTATTTTTTTTTTTTTTTTGGCTGCACAGCTTATGGTGTTTTACTTCCCTTACCAGGGATTGAACCTGGACCCTCAGCTGTAAGAGTGCAGAGTCCTAATCACTGGATTGCCAGGGAATTACCTTGACATTGTCTTTTGCAAAGCCTATTAACTTTCTTTCATGGATCATGTTTTTGGTGTTGTATATAAAGTGTCATCACCATACCCAAGGTCATTTAGATTTTCTGTTATCTTCTAGAAGTTTTGTAGGTTTACTTGTTACATGTAGACCTCTGATCCAGTTTGAGTTCATTTTTGTGATATGTGTAAGATCTGTGTCTACACTGATTGTTTTTTTGACATATATATGTTCAGTTGATCCAGCATTGTTTGTTAAGATTCTCTTTGCTGCATTGTAGTGCCTTTGATCTTTGGTCACAGAATAGTTGACTGTATTTTCGTGGGGTTTCTGTTCTGTTCCATTGGTCTCTTTGTCTGTTCTTTTGCCAGTACCACATTGTCTTGAATACTGTAGCTTTATAATAAGTGTTGGGTGTTGTGGATCTTTTGCCTCTCCATGTCAACTTCAGAAATTGTTGCTATCCACAAAATAACTTGATAGAATTTTGATTTAGATTGCATTGAATCTATATATCATGGGCTTACCTGGTGGCTCAGATGGTAAAGAATCTGCTTGCAATGCAGGAGACCTGGATTTGATCCCTGGGTTGGGCAGATCTCCTGGAGAAGGGAATGGCAACCCAATTCTTGCCTGAAGAATTCCATGGACAGAAGAGCCAGGTGAGCTATAGTCCTTGGGATTGCAAAGAGTTGGACATGCTGAGTGACTCTTTATTTCTATATATCAAGTTATGAAGAACTGACATCTTCACAATTTTGAATCTTCCTACTCTTGGAATCTCATGATATTCCTTTTCATAAAATGGAATATCTCTCTACTTACTCAATTCTATTTCTCATATGAGGATTGTGTAATTTTCTTCATATAAATTTTATACATATATTGTTAGATTTATATCTAAAGCTTTCATTTTGGGGGGGGTGCTAGTGTAAACAGTATTACATTTTTAATTTTAAATTCTACTTGGTCATTACTGGTATGCAGGAAAATTAATGATATTTGTATATTAACTTTTTATCCCCAGACTTTACTATAATCACTTATCAATTCCAAAAGGGTTTTGTTTTGATTTTTGGTTGATTCTTTGGAATTTTCTACATTTATGACTATGTAATCTGTAAATACAGTTTTATTTCTTCCTTCTATATATATATATGTATATATATATATATATATATAATGTATTTATATATACTATATACATGCCTTTTAGTTGCTTTTCTTGTCTTTTATTTATTTTTTAATTTATTTTTTTTAACTTTACAATATTATATTGGTTTTGCCACATATCAACATGAATCTGCCACAGGTATACATATGTTCCCAATTCTGAACACTCCTCCCTCCCCATACCATCCCTCTGGGTCATCCCAGTGCACCAGCCCCAAGCATCCAGTATTGTGCATTGTACTTGGACTGGCGACTCATTTGATATATGATATTATACATGTTTCAATGCCATTCTCCCAAATCATCCCACCCTCTCCCTCTCCCACAGAGTCCAAAAGACTGTTCTATACATCAGTGTCTCTTTTGTTGTCTCGTACACCGGGTTATTGTTACCATCTTTCTAAATTCCTTATATATGTGTTAGTATACTGTATTGGTGTTTTTCTTTCTGGCTTACTTCACTCTGTATAATAGGCTCCAGTTTCATCCACCTCATTAGAACTGATTCAAATGTATTCTTTTTAATGACTGAGTAATACTTCATTGTGTATATGTACCACAGCTTTCTTATCCATTCATCTGCTGATGGACATCTAGGTTGCTTCCTTGTCCTGGCTATTATAAACAGTGCTGCGAAAAAAAAAAAAACAACAGTGCTGCGATGAACATTGGGGTACATGTGTCTCTTTCAATTCTTGTTTCCTCAGTGTGTATGCCCAGCAGTGGGATTGCTGGGTCATAAGGCAGTTGTATTTCCAGTTTTTTAAGGAATCTCCACACTGTTCTCCATAGTGGCTGTACTAGTTTGCATTCCCACCAACAGTGTAAGAGGGTTCCCTTTTCTCCACACCCTCTCCAGCATTTATTACTTGTAGACTTTTGGATCGCAGCCATTCTGACTGGTGTGAAATGGTACCTCACAGTGGTTTTGATTTGCATTTCTCTGATAATGAGTGATGTTGAGCATCTTTTCATGTGTTTGTTAGCCATCTGTATGTCTTCTTTGGAGAAATGTCTATTTAGTTCTTTGGCCCATTTTTTGATTGGGTCATTTATTTTTCTGGAGTTGAGCTGTAGGAGTTGCTTGTATATTTTTGAGATTAGTTGTTTGTCAGTTACTTCATTTGCTATTATTTTCTCCCATTCTGAAGGCTGTCTTTTCACCTTGCTAATAGTTTCCTTTGTTGTGCAGAAGCTTTTAAGTTTAATTAGGTCCCATTTGTTTATTTTTGCTTTTATTTCCAATATTCTGGGAGGTGGGTCATAGAGGATCCTGCTGTGATGTATGTCGGAGAGTGTTTTGCCTATGTTCTCCTCTAGGAGTTTTATAGTTTCTGGTCTTAAGTTTAGATCTTTAATCCATTTTGAGTGTATTTTTGTGTATGGTGTTAGAAAGTGTTCTAATTTCATTCTTTTACAAGTGGTTGACCAATTTTCCCAGCACCACTTGTTAAAGAGATTGTCTTTAATCCATTGTATATTCTTGCCTCCTTTGTCAAAGATAAGGTGTCCATAGGTGTGTGGATTTATCTCTGGGCTTTCTATTTTGTTCCATTGATCTATATTTCTGTCTTTGTGCAGTACCATACTGTCTTGATGACTGTGGCTTTGTAGTAGAGCCTGAAGTCAGGTAGGTTGATTCCTCCAGTTCCATTCTTCTTTCTCAAGATCGCTTTGGCTATTTGAGGTTTTTTGTATTTCCATACAAATTGTGAAATTATTTGTTCTAGCTCTATGAAGAATACTGTTGGTAGCTTGATAGGGATTGCATTGAATCTATAAATTGGGTAGTATATTCATTTTCACTATATTGATTCTTCCAATCCATGAACATGGTATATTTCTTCATCTATTAGTGTCCTCTTTGATTTCTTTCCCCAGTGTTTTATAGTTTTCTATATATAGGTCTTTAGTTTCTTTAGGTAGATATATTCCTAAGTATTTTATTCTTTTCATTGCAATGGTGATTGGAATTGTTTCCTTAATTTCTTTTTGTATTTTCTCATTATTAGTGTATAGGAATGCAAGGGATTTCTGTGTGTTGATTTTATATCCTGCAACTTTACTATATTCATTGATTAGTTCTAGTAATTTTATTTTTGTTGTGCTGGATCTTCATTGCTGTGTGGCTCTTCTCTAGTTGTGGTGCATGGGATTCTCACTGCAGTGGCTTCTCCTGTTGCAGGGCAGTCTCTATAGAGTACAGTGACTTCAGTGGTTGCAGCACATGGGCTCAGTATTGTGGCTTCTAGGTTCTAGAGCACAGGCTCGATGGTTGTGGCACATGGGCATAGTTGCTCTGTGGCATCTGGGATCTTCTTAGATCAGAGATCAAACCCGTGTCTGCTGCGTTGGCAGGTGGATTCTTTACCACTGAACCACCAGGGAACTTTTTCTTGTCATATTTCATTACATAAGACCTCTAGTAAAATGTTGAAATGGAGTAATAAGATGGATATGCTTGCCTTGGTCCTAATAAAAATGGGAACACTTCTAGTTTCTTAACTTTAGGTATGATATTAGCTATAGGTTTGTTGTAGATATTCTTGATCAGGTTGAGGAAGTCATTTCCTATTCCTAGCTTGCTGAGGAATTTTATAATGAGTGGGTGTTGGATTTTGTGAAATGCTTTTTCTGCATCTATTATCATGTAATTTTACTTCTTTAACCTATTGATGTGAGGATTATATTGATATATTTTTTGAATTTTGAACCAGGTTTGGATACATGGGATAAAACTCACTTGGTTGTGGTATATGACTCTTTTTACACTTTGTTGGATTCAATTTAGTAAATTTTTTTGAGGATCTTTAAGGGTATGTTCATGAGAGTTACTGGTCTGCAGTGTTTTGTTTTGTTTTGTTTTGTTTTTTAATTGTCTTTGTTTGGCCTGGTGTTAGAATAATTTTGGCCTCATAGAATAAGTTAGGAAGTATTCTCTCTTATAATCTCCTGAAAGAGATTGTAGAGAATTGATATAATTTTTTCCTTAATTATTTGGTAGAATTCATCTGGGCCTCATGCTTTCTGTTTTCGAAGGTTATTATTCAGTCTCTATAACAGATATAAGCGTATTCATATTATTTATTTATCCTTGTGTCCATTTGGGAAGATTGTATCTTTCAGGTAACAAGTCCATTTCATCTAGGTTATCAAATTTGTAGACACAGTTGTTCATATTCCTTTGTCTTTTTTTTTTTTTTAAATCTTCCAATTTTATTTTATTTTTAAACTTTACATAATTGTATTAGTTTTGCCACATATCAAAATGAATCCGCCACAGGTATACATGTGTTCCCCATCCCGAACCCTCCTCCCTCCTCCCTCCCCACACCATCCCTCTGGGCCGTCCCAGTGCACCAGCCCCAAGCATCCAGCATCATGCATCGAACCTGGACTGGCAACTCGTTTCCTACATGATATTTTACATGTTTCATTGCCATTCTCCCAAATCTTCCCACCCTCTCCCTCTCCCACAGAGTCCATAAGACTGTTCTATACATCAGTGTCTCTTTTGTTGTCTCGTACACTGGGTTATTGTTACCATCTTTCTAAATTCCATATATATGCGTTAGAATACTGTATTTATGTTTTTACTTCTGGCTTACTTCACTCTGTATAATAGGCTCCAGTTTCATCCACCTCATTAGAACTGATTCAAAAGTATTCTTTTTAATGGCTGAGTAATACTCCATTGTGTATATGTACCACAGCTTTCTTATCCATTCATCTACTGATGGACATCTAGGTTGCTTCCATGTCTTGGCTATTATAAACAGTGCTGCGATGAACATTGGGGTACACGTGTCTCTTTCCCTTCTGGTTTCCTCAGTGTGTATGCCCAGCAGTGGGGTTGCTGGATCATAAGGCAGTTGTATTTCCAGTTTTTTAAGGAATCTCCACACTGTTCTCCATAGTGGCTGTACTAGTTTGCATTCCCACCAACAGTATAAGAGGGTTCCCTTTTCTCCACACCCTCTCCAGCATTTATTATTTGTAGACTTTTGGATCGCAGCCATTCTGACTGGTGTGAAATGGTACCTCATAGTGGTTTTGATTTGCATTTCTCTGATAATGAGTGATGTTGAGCATCTTTTCATGTGTTTGTTAGCCATCTGTATGTCTTCTTTGGAGAAATGTCTATTTAGTTCTTTGGCCCATTTTTTGATTGGGTCGTTTATTTTTCTGGAGTTGAGCTGTAGGAGTTGCTTGTATATTTTTGAGATTAGTTGTTTGTCGGTTGCTTCATTTGCTATTATTTTCTCCCATTCTGAAGGCTGTCTTTTCACCTTGCTAATAGTTTCCTTTGATGTGCAGAAGCTTTTAAGTTTAATTAGGTCCCATTTGTTTATTTTTGCTTTTATTTCCAATATTCTGGGAGGTGGGTCATAGAGGATCCTGCTGTGATGTATGTCGGAGAGTGTTTTGCCTATGTTCTCCTCTAGGAGATTTATAGTTTCTGGTCTTACATTTAGATCTTTAATCCATTTTGAGTTTATTTTTGTGTATGGTGTTAGAAAGTGGTCCAGTTTCATTCTTTTACAAGTGGTTGACCAGATTTCCCAGCACCACTTGTTAAAGAGATTGTCTTTAATCCATTGTATATTCTTGCCTCCTTTGTCGAAGATAAGGTGTCCATATGTGCGTGGATTTATCTCTGGGCTTTCTATTTTATTCCATTGATCAATATTTCTGTCTTTGTGCCAGTACCATACTGTCTTGATAACTGTGGCTTTGTAGTAGAGCCTGAAGTCAGGTAGGTTGATTCCTCCAGTTCCATTCTTCTTTCTCAAGATCGCTTTGGCTATTTGAGGTTTTTTGTATTTCCATACAAATTGTGAAATTATTTGTTCTAGCTCTGTGAAGAATACTGTTGGTAGCTTGATAGGGATTGCGTTGAATCTATAAATTGCTTTGGGTAGTATACTCATTTTCACTATATTGATTCTTCCAATCCATGAACATGGTATATTTCTCCATCTATTAGTGTCCTCTTTGATTTCTTTCACCAGTGTTTTATAGTTTTCTATATATAGGTCTTTAGTTTCTTTAGGTAGATATATTCCTAAGTATTTTATTCTTTCTGTTGCAATGGTGAATGGAATTGTTTCCTTAATTTCTCTTTCTGTTTTCTCATTATTAGTGTATAGGAATGCAAGGGATTTCTGTGTGTTGATTTTATATCCTGCAAGTTTACTGTAGTCATTGATTAGTTCTAGTAATTTTCTGGTGGACTCTTTAGGGTTTTCTATGTAGAGGATCATGTCATCTGCAAATAGTGAGAGTTTTACTTCTTCTTTTCCAATTTGGATTCCTTTTATTTCTTTTTCTGCTCTGATTGCTGTGGCCAAAACTTCCAAAACGATGTTGAATAGTAATGGTGAAAGTGGGCACCCTTGTCTTGTTCCTGACTTTAGAGGAAATGCTTTCAATTTTTCACCATTGAGGATAATGTTTGCAGTGGGTTTGTCATATATAGCTTTTATTATGTTGAGGTATGTTCCTTCTATTCCTGCTTTCTGGAGAGTTTTTATCATAAATGGATGTTGAATTTTGTCAAAGGCTTTCTCTGCATCTATTGAGATAATCATATGGTTTTTATTTTTCAATTTGTTAATGTGGTGTATTACATTGATTGATTTGCGGATATTGAAGAATCCTTGCATCCCTGGGATAAAGCCCACTTGGTCATGGTGTATGATCTTTTTAATGTGTTGTTGGATTCTGATTGCTAGAATTTTGTTAAGGATTTTTGCATCTATGTTCATCAGTGATATTGGCCTGTAGTTTTCTTTTTTTGTGGGATCTTTGTCAGGTTTTGGTATTAGGGTGATGGTGGCCTCATAGAATGAGTTTGGAAGTTTACCTTCCTCTGCAATTTTCTGGAAGAGTTTGAGCAGGATAGGTGTTAGCTCTTCTCTAAATTTTTGGTAGAATTCAGCTGTGAAGCCGTCTGGACCGGGGCTTTTGTTTGCTGGAAGATTTTTGATTACAGTTTCAATTTCCATGCTTGTGATGGGTCTGTTAAGATTTTCTATTTCTTCCTGGTCCAGTTTTGGAAAGTTGTACTTTTCTAAGAATTTGTCCATTTCTTCCACGTTGTCCATTTTATTGGCATATAATTGTTGATAGTAGTCTCTTATGATCCTTTGTATTTCTGTGTTGTCTGTTGTGATCTCTCCATTTTCATTTCTAATTTTGTTGATTTGATTTTTCTCCCTTTGTTTCTTGATGAGTCTGGCTAATGGTTTGTCAATTTTATTTATCCTTTCAAAGAACCAGCTTTTGGCTTTGTTGATTTTTGCTATGGTCTCTTTTGTTTCTTTTGCATTTATTTCTGCCCTAATTTTTAAGATTTCTTTCCTTCTACTAACCCTGGGGTTCTTCATTTCTTCCTTTTCTAGTTGCTTTAGGTGTAGAGTTAGGTTATTTATTTGACTTTTTTCTTGTTTCTTGAGGTGTGCCTGTATTGCTATGAACTTTCCCCTTAGGACTGCTTTTACTGTGTCCCACAGGTTTTGGGTTGTTGTGTTTTCATTTTCATTCGTTTCTATGCAAATTTTGATTTCTTTTTTGATTTCTTCTGTGATTTGTTGATTATTCAGCAGCGTGTTGTTCAGCCTCCATATGTTGGAATTTTTAATAGTTTTTCTCCTGTAATTGAGATCTAATCTTACTGCATTGTGGTCAGAAAAAATGCTTGGAATGATTTCTATCTTTTTGAATTTACCAAGGCTAGCTTTATGGCCCAGGATGTGATCTATCCTGGAGAAAGTTCCATGTGCGCTTGAGAAAAAGGTGAAATTCATTGTTTTGGGATGAAATGACCTATAGATATCAATTAGGTCTAACTGGTCTATTGTATCGTTTAAAGTTTGTGTTTCCTTGTTAATTTTCTGTTTAGTTGATCTATCCATAGGTGTAAGTGGGGTATTAAAGTCTCCCACTATTATTGTGTTATTGTTAATTTCTCCTTTCATACTTGTTAGCATTTGTCTTACGTACTGTGGTGCTCCCGTGTTGGGTGCATATATATTTATAATTGTTATATCTTCTTCTTGGATTGATCCTTTGATCATTATGTAGTGACCTTCTTTGTCTCTTTTCACAGCCTTTGTTTTAAAGTCTATTTTATCTGATATGAGTATTGCTACTCCTGCTTTCTTTTGGTCCCTATTTGCATGGAAAATCTTTTTCCAGCCCTTCACTTTCAGTCTGTATGTGTCCCCTGTTTTGAGGTGGGTCTCTTGTAGACAACATATGTAGGGGGTCTTGTTTTTGTATCCATTCAGCCAGTCTTTGTCTTTTGGTTGGGGCATTCAACCCATTTACATTTAAGGTAATTACTGATAAGTATGTTCCCGTTGCCATTTACTTTATTGTTTTGGGTTCGAGTTTATACACCGTTTTTGTGTTTCCTGTCTAGAGAATATCCTTTAGTATTTGTTGGAGAGCTGGTTTGGTGATGCAGAATTCTCTCAGCTTTTGCTTGTCTGAAAAGCGTTTGATTTCTCCTTCATACTTGAATGAGATCCTTGCTGGGTACAATAATCTGGGCTGTAGGTTATTTTCTTTCATCATTTTAAGTATGTCTTGCCATTCCCTCCTGGCTTGAAGAGTTTCTATTGACAGATCAGCTGTTATCCTTATGGGAATTCCCTTGTGTGTTATTTGTTGTTTTTCCCTTGCTGCTTTTAATATTTGTTCTTTATGTTTGATCTTTGTTAATTTGATTAATATGTGTCTTGGGGTGTTTCTCCTTGGGTTTATCCTGCTTGGTACTCTCTGGGTTTCTTGGACTTGGGTGATTATTTCCTTCCCCATTTTAGGGAAGTTTTCCACTATTATCTCTTCAAGTATTTTCTCATGGTCTTTCTTTTTGTTTTCTTCTTCTGGAACCCCTATGATTCGAATGTTGTAGCGTTTAATATTGTCCTGGAGGTCTCTGAGATTGTCCTCATTTCTTTTAATTCGTTTTTCTTTTATCCTCTCTGATTCATTTATTTCTACCATTCTATCTTCTAATTCACTAATCCTGTCTTCTGCCTCTGTTATTCTATTATTTGTTGCCTCCAGAGTGTTTTTAATTTCACTTATTGCATTATTCATTATATATTGACTCTTTTTTATTTCTTCTAGGTCCTTGTTAAACCTTTCTTGCATCTTCTCAATCCTTGTCTCCAGGCTATTTATCTGTGATTCCATTTTAGTTTCAAGATTTTGGATCAATTTCACTATCATTATTCGGAATTCTTTATCTGGTAGATTCCCTATCTCTTCCTCTTTTGTTTGGTTTGGTGGGCATTTATCCTGTTCCTTTATCTGCTGAGTATTCCTCTGTCTCTTCATCTTGTTTAAATTGCTGAGTTTGGGGTGTCCTTTCTGTATTCTGGCAGTTTGTGGAGTTCTCTTTATTATGGCGTTTCCTCACTGTGTGTGGGTTTGTACAGGTGGCTTGTCAAGGTTTCCTGGTTAGGGAAGCTTGTTTCGGTGTTCTGGTGGGTGGAGCTGTATTTCTTCTCTCTGGAGTGCAATGAAATGTCCAGTAATGAGTTATGAGATGTCTATAGTTTTGGGGTGACTTTGGGCAGCCTGTATCTTGAAGCTCAGGGCTGTGTTCCTTTGTTGCTGGAGAATTTGCTTGGTATGTCTTGCCCTGGAACTTGTTGGCCCTTGTGTGGTGCTTGGTTTCAGTGTCGGTATGGAGGCATTTGATGAGCTCCTGTCAATTAATGTTCCTTGGAGTCAGGAGTTCCCTGGAGTCAGGGTTTGGACTTAAGTCTCCTGCTTCCGGTTATTGGTCTTATTTTTACAGTAGTTTCAAAACTTCTCCTTCTATACAGCACCATTGATAAAACATCTACATTAAAGATGAAAAGTTTCTCTATGATGAGGGTCACTCAGAGAGGTTCACAGGGTTACATGGAGAAGAGAAGAGGGAGGAGGGAGTTAGAGGTGACCCAAATGAGATGAGGTGAATCAATAATGGAGATAGTGGGCTAGCCAGTAGTCACTTCCTTATGTGCACTCCACAACTGGACCACTCAGAGATGTTCACGGGGTTATACAGAGAAGAGAAGAAGGAGGAAGGTAACAGAGGTGGCCAGAAGGATAAAAGGTGGGAATGAAAAGGAGGGAGACAGATCCAGCCAGTAATCAGTTCCCTAAGTGTTCTCCACCGTCTGGAACACACAGAAATTCACAGAGTTGGGTAGAGTAGAGAGGGGTTAGGGAGGAGACACAGGTGACCTGGTGGAGAAAAAGGAGGGTCCAAAGGGAGAGAGAGCAGTCAAGCCAGTAATCTCACTCCCTAGTGAAAAATGGGTCCTGAAGATTGGGTCCTTAAAGGTACAAAATTGGTAACAAATACATAAAAGCAAAAATTAAAAATCTAGAGTAGAGTTTGGAATTTCAAAAATACGATGTTAAAGAAAAGAAGAAGGAAAGAAAGAGAGAAAGAACGAACAAACAAAAACAAACAAGGTCGTGAAAATTATAAAGAAAGTACAGGTACAAAATTGATAACTAATACCAGAAAGCGAAAATTAAAAATCTAGAGTAGAGTTTGGAATTTCAAAAATACGATGTTAAAGAAAAGAAGAAGGAAAAGAAAGAGAGAAAAAATGAACAAACAAAAACAAACAAGGTCGCAAAAATTATAAAGAAAGTACAGGTACAAAATTGATAACTAATACCAGAAAGCAAAAATTAAAAATCTAGAGTAGAGTTTGGAATTTCAATAATACAATGTTAAAAAAAAAAAAAAGAAGAAGAAGAAAAATAAAGAGAGAAAACAAACAAACAAATATGAACAATGTCACAAAAATTATAAAGAAAATACAGGTACAAAATTGATATCAAATACCAAAAAGCATAAATTAAAAATCTAGAGTAAAGTTTGGAATTTCAGATATACAATGTTATATAAAAGAAGAAGAGAAAGAAACAGAGAAGAAGAAAAAAAAAAAAAGTCACAGAAATTATATAAAAAAAAAACTATAGGTACAAAATTGATAACATATACCAAAAAGCGAAAATTAAAAATCTAGAGTAGAGTTTGGAATTTCAAAAATACAATGTTAAAGAAAAGAAGAAAAAAACAAAAACAAACAAACAAAAAAAAACAAGGTCAAAAAATTATAAAATATATATATATATGAAGTTTGCTGAAGAAGAAAAAAATAGGGTCTTTTTTTTTTTTTTGCAAAGTAATAGGTTATAAAAGTGAAAATTAAAGGAACAATAGAGGACTTAAAATTTTTTTTTTAATTAAAAAAAAAAAGAAAGAATGATCGTAAAAATAATAAAAATATATCTAGGACTTTTTTGTTGTGTTTTTTTTTTTTGTGGGTGTTGTGGGTTCAGTTCATTTTTGGCTAGTTCCTTGGTCAGATTTATATTTCTCAAGATCTATAGGCCCCTTCCTATGTAGTCCGTAGTAACCACAGGGTTTTGATCTATTGCCTGTAGCTTCCAAGGCGTTTCCCTCTGTTATATCTTCTTCTGTTTGCTAGTCTCTTCAGTATGTGGTTTCCGCCCTGACTCAAAGGGCACGGTGGAGGACACTTTTTTTTTTTTTTTTTTAGGCTTACTTGTTCAGTCGCGCTGTGGGGAGGGAGGGAGGGATGCTGCAAACAAGTAACACTGGCATGGGCTCGCAGTGCCTCAGCCACCCTGGGTCTGCCCCCGCTCACGGCGCGTGTAGCCTCCCTGTCCACACTGCTCGGACTCTAGGTTGTTCCGCCGGGAACAATCCGAGGCTGGCCCTGGGTTGCATGCACCTCCCAGGTTCAAGCCGCTCAGGTTCAGGCACTCGGGTAGTCCTCAGAGGCGCAGACTCAGTTGGGCCTGCATTTTGTGCTCTTCCCAGGTCCGAGCGCCAATTTGCTCTTCCCAGGCGAGCGCCAATGCTGCGACTTATCACCTCCCCGCCACTCGGTTATCTGGATGTAAAACCGGCGCACCTTCTCAGGCAGATGTTGACCGTCCAGACCCCCAAGAAGTTTTAGTTAGCAAAGAAGCCTGCTTACAATTTTATAGATAATGTCTCTCTGGGGCTGCGATTGCCCCCTTCCGGCTCTGGCTGCCTGTCACCGGAGGGGGAAGGTCTGCAGCCGGCTATCTCTGTTCAGTCCTTTGTTCCGTGCGCGGGCCTGGCGGTCTTAGGTTAGGGCTGGCTTTTCGCGTGGTAGGTATCCCACAGTCTGGTTTGCTAGCCCAAATTATTTCGCTCAGATAGCGCTCAGGGTATTCAGGCCAGATTCTTACTCTCAGCGATGCAGCCCACGCCGCGCCTCCCTGCCCAGCCCCGGTTTGCTAATGGCGGATGCAGGTGTCTGCGCTGCTTCTCTGCTGGGGGAGTTACCGTAGGGCTCGCAATCTGCGAGTTTTAAATTGTTTATTTATTTTTTCTCCCTGTTATGTTGCCCTCTGTGCTTCCAAAGCTCGGCACAGATTCGGCAGTGAGAAGGTTTCCTGATGTTTGGAAACTTCTCTCTTTTTAAGATTCCCTTCCCGGGACGGAACTCCGTCCCTCTCTCTTTTGTCTCTTTTTTTTTTGTGTTTAATATTTTTTCCTACCTCCTTTCGAAGAGTTGGGTTGCTTTTCTGGGTGCCTGATGTCCTCTGCCGGCATTCAGAAGTTGTTTTGTGGAATTTACTCGACGTTTAAATGCTCTTTTGATGAATTTGTGGGGGAGAAAGTGTTCTCCCCGTCCTACTCCTCCGCCATCTTGGCTCCTCCCTCCAAGAGTTCTCCTTTGTCTTTTAATGTCAGTGAGATCTATAGTGATGTCACTTCTTTCATTTCTAATATTAGAATTTGTGTCATCCTCTTTTTTTCTTAATTAACTTGGCTGAAGGCTTATCAATTTTATTGATCTTTTCAAAGAAACATTTTATTTCTTCTGCTTACCTTGAATTTAATTTTCTCTTCTTTTGCTAGTTTCCTAAAATAAGAGCTTTAGATTATTGATTTTAGACTTATCTTCTTTTCAAATATATGCACTCAATACTATAAAATTTCCAGTAAGCACTACTTTTGCCACATCCCACAAATTTTGATAATTTAAAAACTTTTCATATTTAGTGTTTAAAATTTGAGATTTCATCATTGACCAGTTGTGTTATTTAGAAATATGTTGCTTAATCTCCAGGTATTTGGGGATTTTCCTGATGTCTTTTATTGATTTATAGTTTAATTCCATTGTGCTCTGAGAAAAGGCATAGAATAATTTATATTCTTTTAAACTTGTTGTGATGTGTTTTATGGCCTAGAATGTGATCTCTGTGAGTATTCCATGTGAGCTTGAGGAAAAGGCACATTATGCTGATTCTAGAAGTAGTGGTGTTATATAGATGTCAGTCATATCCAGTTGATTGATACCCTCTTTAAGTTCAACTATGTTCTTATTAATTTTCTGCCTGCTGTATCTGTCCATTGCTGAGAGAGTGATGTTTAAGTCTCCAACTATCATAGGGAGCTAATTTATTTTTCCCTTGCACGTCTGTCAGTTTTTGCCTTATATAGTTTGATGCTGTTGCCAGACACATACACGTTAATTATATCTTCTTAGAGAATTGACCCTTTTATCATTATGTAATGCCCTCTTTATCCCTGATAAGTTTCCTTACTCTGAAGTCTGCTGTGTCTGAAATTAATAAAGCTATTCCTACTTTCTCTCAATTAATATTACCATAGTTGTTGTTGTTTAGCTGCTAAGTCATTCCACAAAAGAGTCGAACACTTTTGTGACCCTATGGACTGTAGTCTGCCAGGCTTCTTTGTCCGTGGGATTTCCCAGGCAAGAATACTGGAGTGGGTTGCCATTTCCTTCTCCAGGGGATCTTTCCAACCCAGGGGGTTGAATCCCTGTCTGCTGCATTGGCACACAGACTCTTTACTGCTGAGGCACTAGGGAAGCCCTATTAACATGGTGTGTATAAGTATATATCTTTTTGTTGTTGTTCCCTATCCCTTTACTTTTAACCTATATATGTGTTTTTAAATGGATTTCTTGTAGACAGCATATAATTAGGTCTTATTTTTTATCTACTCTGACAGTCCCAATACAATTGTAATACCAATACAGTTAATTGGTGCTTGTACCATTGATATTTAAATGATTATGGATATTATTCCATGATGTGTGAACTGAAAGGAACACTTGTTAATAGGTTTTTAGTAATGTGGTGGTAAGGTGTGGAGGTAAGAGAAGCATTTGTTCATCTTAAGATTATATCTCAGGTTTTTAGTGAGCCAGTGGCCCTGGGATGTGAACTTCCTAAGTGCTTATCAGTTTTTTCCCCCAGCCTTAAGTGGGCCCAAATGACTGAGGGGCTCTGAAATCCAGTATTTCCCTTCCCTCCTGTGGAAAAGCTAGGGCTGGCTGAACTTGAATATTTCCTTCCTCCAGGTTGGTTAGGCACTGATAAGGTAGTTTATGGTGAGGAAGGCTAGTGTGGTTAAAAATTATAGAATGCTCTGGCATATTTCAAAATGACTGCTTTCTCCTTTCCCACTCCAGAAGCCTAAGAGGACTTTTTCTTCAATATTTACTGTGAAAATCTGGTGGAATTACAGGAAGTAATTAAAGTAAGAGTGTGAGAGCTTCCTTCCCTCACCTCCTCTCTGGAGTTTTTACTCTTCAGACTTGTCTGCATTGAGCGTTTGGCAGTTCATCTATTAAAGTTCAGTTTTTCCTATCCTGGCACTGGATCTCATGAAGGCTTCTGTCTGTGGATTTCAGCTTTAGTAAGTTAATGTTTCTCTGTAACCACCAGTTTGTCTCTCCAGTGTTGGGGACAGCAGTTTGCCCTGTAACTTGACCTCCCAAGGAGATTTGAGAAGAGTTGTTGATTTTTCAGTTTGTTCCGTTTTTAACTTGTTAGGATGCAGTAGAGATGCTAGCTTGGAAAATGGAAGTCCTCTAATTGGCTATTTTATTTAGCAATTTTTGGTCATATTTTCCTGTCTCTTAATGCATAGTTTTTGTTTTGTTTTGTTTTAAATTATATGCTGGAAATTATAATTGTATGTTGTAGGGGGAATGTTGAATTTTGTTCATGAAGGCAGTGAAATCCTAGCATATCCTCTTGATCTTGTCGGGGTTTGTTTTGTTGAGTCACTTGTGTGGGAATGTTTTGATTTTGCTCTTAATCCTAGGTCATGGTCCTACTCTGTCTGTTGGCATTATTACTAATGTATGATCTTTTGTGGTCTCTTATGAATGCCTGAAGTGATCAAGAAGATAATTCTCTTATGGATTGGCTGAAATTTAAACATGGTCTTGTCGTCGTCTCAGTTAGACGGTTTTGCTTGGGTTCTATGTCTTGTTTCATGGTTCCGAAAAGGATTCAAAACAGAAAGGAAGGGTAACAGGGGGCTCACCTCACAGGTTTTTCTTTTGTCCATGATCTGTTTTGTGTTGCCTGTTGTTGAATACCTAAAAACAGTGACTTCATAAGTTTTGTCTGGTTTTAGAGTTGTTCACAGTGGGAGAGCATGGTTGATACTTTTCACTTTTGTCTTTGCTGGATGCAGTCCAACACCCTCTTTTACTAATGTTAGCTTTACTATGTTTTAATATGTTATGAAGACACTTCTGTCTCTTTTCCCAAAACATTATCTTTGCTTTAATTGTTTGTAGATATTCTCTCATAAGTACTTAGATAACTTTGCCAGATTAAGAAATAATTCTGTTGAGATTTTGATTGTGATTGCATTAAATTTGGGTTTAATGTAGGGAGAATTTACATTTTTTTCAACATACTTTTCTTCAGCAGCAGCAGTTTATGTTTTTACATTAAATCAGTTTCCCTTAATATTTCTCACTTTTAGTAATTATGCACACATTAATAGCTTTTATATTTAAGTTTAATATAAGAAAAATGCATTGTTTTGTTGCTATTGTGGATTTTCTTTTGTTTTATAAATTTCCATTATTTATATGAAATAAGTTGATTAAAAATTTTTAACTTTAACCAGTCTTTGAAGTCTCATTCTCCTCTAGTTTCTAGTTGATCATTTTGTGTTTTCTACCTATGCCATCTAGATACAAGCAATAATATTTTCGCTCTACCTTTCAGATGTATAATATTAATTATGTTGTCATGATAATAGATAGTACTTCCAGAATATTGTAATCTAAAGGCATTTTTAATATCATCAAGTTTAATGGTATTTCAAAATTTAGCATCATGTCCAAGAAATAAACCCATGTACCTATGGTCAATTAACCTATGACAAAGCAGGTAAGAATGTACAATGGAGAGAAGACTGTCTCTTCAATAAATGTTGCTGGGGAAACTGGATAGCTACATGTAAAAGACTGAGATTAGAATATTTCCTCATACCATATACAAAAATAAAGTAAAAATAGGTTAAAGACCTAAATATAAGACCTAAACCACAAAACTTCTAGAAGATTATATAAGGAATTCACTCTGACATAGAATGTAGCAATAGGTTTTTGAATCTTTCTCCTAAGGAAAAAGAAAGAAAAGCAAAGATAAACAAATAGGACCTAATTAAACTTAAATGCTCTTACACAGCAAAAGAAACCATCAATGAAATGAAAAACCTACTGAATGGGAGAAAATATTTGCAAATGATATGACAAGATAATGGGTTAATATCCAAAACATATAAACAACCATATCAGTTCAGTTCAGTCGCTCAGTCATGTCCAACTCTTTGCGACCCCAAGAATTGCAGCACGCAAGGCCTCCCTGTCCTTCACCAACTCCCAGAGTCCACCCAAACCCATGTCCATTGAGTCGGTGGTGCCGTCCAACCATCTCATCCTCTGTCGTCCCCTTCTCCTCCTGCCCTCAACCTTCCCACCTTCAGGGTCTTTTCAAATGAGTCAGTTCTTCACATCTGGTGGCCAAATTATTGGAGTTTCAGCTTCAACATCAGTCCTTCCAGTGAACACCCAGGACTGATCTCCTTTAGGATGGACTGGTTGGATCTCCTTGCAGTCCAAGGGACTCTCAAGAGTCTTCTCCAGCACCACAGTTCAAAAGCATCAGTTCTTCCGTGCTCAGCTTTCTTTATAGTCCAACTCTCACATCCATACATGCCCACTGGAAAAACCATAGCCTTGACTAGATGGACCTTTGTTGACAAAGTAATGTCTGCTTTTTAATATGTTGTCTAGGTTGGTCATAACTTTTCTTCCAAGGAGTAAGCATCTTTTAATTTCATGGCTGCAATCGCCATCTGCAGTGACTTTGGAGCCCAGAAAAATAGTCAGCCACTGTTTCCACTGTTTCCCCATCTATTTGCCATGAAGTGATTGGACCAGATGCCACGATCTTCGTTTTCTGAATGTTGAACTTTAAGCCAACTTTTTCACTCTCCTTTTTCACTTTCATCAAGAGGCTCTTTAGTTCTTCTTCACTTTCTGCCATAAGGGTAGTGTCATCTGCATATCTGAGGTTATTGATATTTCTCCCGGCAATCTTGATTCCAGCTTGTGCTTCTTCCAGCCCAGCGTTTCTCACTCTGCATCTAAGTTAAATAAGCAGGGTGACAATATACAGCCTTGACGTACTCCTTTTCCTATTTGAAACCAGTCTGTTGTTCTATGTCCAGTTCTAACTGTTGCTTCCTGAGCTGCATACAGGTTACTCAGTATCAAAAAATGTACAAACAGCCTAATCAAAAAATGGGCATGATTCATGAATAGACATTTTTCCAAAGAAGACACACATATGGCCAACAGGTACACGAAAAGATGCTCAACATCACTAAGCATCAGAGAAATGCAAATCAAAACCACAGTGACATATCACCCCACGCCTCTCAGAATGGCTATCATCATAAAGTTTACTAATAACAAATATTGGTGAGGGAGTGGAGGAAAGGGAGCCCTTGTACACTGTTGGTGGGAATGTAAATCGTTGCAGCCACTGTGGAACACAGTATGGAGGGTTCTCAAACTAGAAATAGGACTACCATATGATCCAGCAGTTCCACCCTTGAGTATATATCTGAAGAAAGCAAAAACACTAATTCAAAAAGATACATGCACCCCAATATTCCAAGCAGCATTATTTATAACAGGCAAGATATAGAAGCAACCCAACATTCATCAACAGATAAAGGGATACAGACGATACGGTGTGTATACACAGACACACACACACACACACACACACACACACACACACACACACACAGAATGGAATATTATTCAGCTATTAAAAAGACTGAAATTCTGCTGTTTGCAATAATGCAGATGGACCTAGGGAGTAGTATGCTTTATTAAATAAGTCAGACATAGAAAGATGGATACTGTATGTTATCACTTATATGTGAAGTCTGAAAAACAAATATATATTAAAAAAACAGACTCACAGATAAAGAAAACTGGTGGTACCAGTGGTGAGAGGGAATGGGGAAGGACAAGATAGGGTATGGGATTAAGGGGTATAAACCACTATGTATAAAAAAGATAAGCAACAAGGATATATTATAAAGTACAGAGAAATATAGCCATTACTTTCTAGTAAATTTAAATGGAGCATCACCTATAAAAATATTGAATTACTATGCTGTACACCTGAAATGAAAAGAATATTGTAAATCAACTATATTCCAATAAACAAAGAACTTGAATTTAAGAAAAAAATTTAAATATCATGTCTTGGATTATGAAGTTACATATATCTTATATTGTTTTTAAAATTTTCAAAAATTTGACAAATATTATTTAATATCTCATACCTCTTTGGGCTCCATAAATATTGCCCTATTATTTTTCTTCATTGGGTTATTAATTTGGTGATTAATATAATTAGATATTTAAAATAGTTAATCTCCTTGAATTTTTAGTGAAACTCACTAGATTATGCTGGCTTATAATAGATATTTTGCTGGCTCTATTTGCTTAGTGTTTTTTGCTAAGTAAAATTTTGGCCAGCATTATACAAGTAAGTTTAATTTGTTTTTGCTTGCTGACATTTTCAAATCAGTGTTATACTAATTTACTGTCTGAAAAAATTAAAATGGGCATGGGCAGTTTTCACGTTTTTGGTATATTGACAGAAATCAACTCCAAAGTCATTTGAGCCTGATGTTTATTGTTGGTGGTGGTGGCAGTAAGTAATGGGCTAAATAACTCTTGGATTGACAGCTCACAATTTCTTCCTTGTTTGTGGTTGTTTCGGCTCTCTAACCCGTTGTGAATCAATTTCGTTAAACATAGTTTCCTAAAAGTCATCCATTTTATCCAAGCTTTGGATACATTAGCATGTGATTGTACAATGAATTATTTTATGGTGCTGAGTTTAACAGCTTTTTTTTTTTTTTAGGAAGAGATAAATGATGCTCATTGTAGGAAAAGAAGCAGCAAATACAGAGTATAGAGAATCATGTAAATACTAGTTAGTTTCATGACCCATCAGTAACCTCTGTTACTATTTTAGGTGTATTGCCTTCCAGAGTTTATCCTGTAAAACCTGAAGTATTTATCTCTGTAGTTTGTGCTGTCTCCAGGAAAGAGGTTATGACTTGGTTGGACAGAGAGCATTATATTTCCTCCCTCCTGGGGTTTTTGATTGCTGGAGGTGGATGTGGAAGTGTGCAGATCTAGTCCACACCAGGAGGAACACCAGAAAAGGGAGACCATGCTCTGCACAAAGACTGGAGAAATGGATGGACAGTGGGAAGTTAGACATCTAATGCAGTGAGCTTAGAAATACATTTTTTGTGCAGACTAAAGACACTGTAAGTGTAGAAAAAATATGATGAATTCAAGTGGCAGAACCAATGTGTTACACAGAGCGAGAGGGACTCTTGAATGATTTATGAATTCTGATAAAGAGTGGGTAAGTGTTCGGCGTTGATTCAGATGAAAAAGTCAGATTCTTTGGCTTTATCATAGTGGTATTTAAAGTTTTGTACATTCAGATGCTCTTCTATGCAATGAGAGGAAGCTGTACTTATTCAGGTATTCCAAGTAAATACATTTAAGTGAACTCAGAGATCGAGGCTGATTTGGGACTTTGAGTCAGTTGTCTATTTTTAGCTCTGTGATTTATATAGTGTCTTTATATCTCTTAAGTGTAAGGTCCAGTGCCTTCATATGCCATTGGCTGATTTAATGACTTCAGTTAGGTTTCCACTTCCCGAATTGATATATTTTCTTTAACATATTGAGAGACTGTGAGATGGAATACTTAGGGCAGACAAACAAATGTGTGATCCTTACCAGTAAGTAACTATACTAGATAAAGCTAAGAGAAAACAGGAGGGAAAAAAAAATGTTTTGCAGAGTATGTGAAAAAGGAGAAGTAGATAGATTTAACTGTACTGAAATGAGTGAAGCACAGGCTTTTGGAGTAAAGAAAACTTTAGAAGTGGAGAACTTAAGTGGAAAACAGGTTTGTGTTTCTATTCTGATATGAACTAGCTGTGTGATCTTTTTACAATCCCTTAGTTTCTGAACCCCAGTTCTTCCTCAGGAATTGAGGATAGCAGTCATTAATTTGTCAGAGGATTTGAGTTTCAGCTTAGATAAAGGATATAAACTAAATGTTTTTACCTGTAACTTTTACTTACTGAGTGAGTACCTTCTATGTTTGGCCCATACGTGTGCTAGCAGTTGTTGCTAGAACAATAAATGAGACAAAAATCCCTGTGTTTAAGAGTCCACTGGAGGGGAGGCTTATGGTTCGTAAGTTACCAATTCTTTAGGACAGGAAAAGGCAGACTTCCATTTCAGCAAATATCAAAATAATGTATCTTCTTCAGAAGAAAAAGAACTATAGAAAAGAATAAAGGAGAAAGGTGAAAAAAAAAAAAAAAAACACCTAAAAATCTACCACTCTGAAATAAATCTATTATCATGAGGTCATCATCACTCCGGGTTTCCCTGGGCTCAGTGGTAAAAATCTGCTGCCAGTGCAGGGCACGTGGATTTGATCCCTGGGTTGGGAAGATCCCTAGAGGAGGGAGTGGCAGTACACTCCAGTATTCTTGCTTGGAAAAGAGCAAAGAGAGGAGCCTGGTGGGTTACAGTCCATGGGGTTGTAAAAGAGAATCTGACATGACTTTCTGATGAACCAACAATAATCACCCTGTGAATCTCTGTGAATACACAAAATTGAAAGTCTGATAGATACAGGCAAAAAGATAAACAGGTCTCACTATTTATGTGAAAATGGAGTCTTATGTATTTAAAAATGAAATTATTGAACTTAATTTTATTTGTATCTAAATGAAAAATATAAAACTACAGTGATAGACAAGGAATTGCTAAAACTTCCAAAAATTTTTCCTTCACTGCAAATGATGTGAAATTCTAAAAGATCTTGCTAGGTAGGGCTCAGGTGCAACATTATGTATATTCAACAATTCAAGTCATTTTTTTTCAACTTTTATCTTTCAAATTTAGTGAATAATAGATTTTTAAATTATGAAAGTTGAGAAAATAAGCACTTTCTCGACCTTGTTATACCTTCTATCCCCCATTCCCAACTTTTGTTCGACTTTATAATTATATTGCTAAGATGATCCTCTTGCCTACAATCATTTCCACAGTTGTTTAGTCTTAGTTCTATTTTGAATGCTTATTGAGTTCTATATTGATGCTCATCGAGATAGGTTGCTATACTGATGCTCATTATCAGTCCTTTCATAATTTCCAGCTTGTTTTGATTGACCTCTTGGCTGAATGGAAAGTCCGGCTGAAGGCATCAGAGGCAACTTAGGAGTCAGACAGCTCCTAGGGAACCAAAAATTGCAGAATCAGGAGCCTGGAGAGAATGAGGGGCAGGAAAGGGTGACCTGCACTCAGGAGTTTTCCTAATGAGGCATTCGCTAAGTGTTTTAAGCTGCAGAGGTGCATGGCCAAGATGAATGGAGTTTTTGGTGTTTTCACTGTACCACGGTAAAGAAGAAACAGGAGATCGTTCCGTGACATGAAGGAGGGACCGCAGTAAACACTCTAGATCATCAGCTGAGATCTCTGAAGAACCAAATGCTAGAAATGAAGGCAGACCTAAAACCTTGTGAAAACTGCAATGCAGCCTGGGGTAGCTCAGCCACTGATACATTAAAATATCCCCATTTCACCTGCTTACTAGAGATTAGAGCGAGTTCAATCTGGAGGAAGATAGTCTTTTCCAGAGCTTCTATTACTTTTCATTTGTATTTCATGTATCTTTCATATATGTTAATCTCTTTAAAAAACACCTGCCACCTGCACCAGAAAGCAAGATCAAAAAACAAATGATAAAAATAGACTCATAGACGTCCCCGCACATTATCAAGCACAGACAATATCATAACTGTGATTAATATGTTTAGAAAAATATATGACAAGATGGAGAATTTCTCCAGAGAAAGGAGTCTATTTTAAAAATCAAATGGAAATATTTGAACACTAGAAATGTCTCAAAGGAATAATTTATAATCTCTAACTTTAGAGTTTGAGATCTGAATCAGTTCTTCCCCTCTTTCATGGAAATCCTTGTTTCCTTTTAACCTATATTCTATTTATTTTTTTCAGAGTGGTCATTCCTGTCATTTTCTGTGAAAGAGAGTATAAATATTTTTCAGTGTGTTTCAAGACAGTCACAGTTCAGTACTAAGCATAGTAGACTTGTGAAACTTCACTCTGTTATGAAAGAAAATTAAAAATCTCACACAGTGTGATTGAACATATGGTAGAGAGATATTTTCTTAAAAAATCATCTTTAACATTCCAGAAATAAATGCTAACATTTGGAAGTTTTTATTTCTCAAAAAAAGGCCATCTTTCATTTTTTAAATTATATATTTTATTTTTTAAAGCCCAACATTGAATAGAAACATTATTATGGTGACATAGCATATTTAGAAGTTCTGTAAAGTAATACTAATTACAAATTCTAAATTTATTGAAAATTGCATTTACTATCTTCTCATGCCTGATTTTTCTATGTAAACACTAAAAAAAAAAAAATAGGGGATAACAGTGTAACATCTGACTGTTGATAACACTGATAACTATAGTCAGCATCCAGACATATCTTTGACTAATTATTTGTAATTCAGTCATCCAGCCAGTATCTGCTGAGTATCTGCCATGAGACTGTCCTTGCTTTTGAGAAATTTGAAATCTAGTGGTAGAGGCAGACATTTTTAATTTGAAAAAGTACCACAAAAGTGGCAAGTGAGTTTGAGCAGGAATGCTTCATCTAATTGAACATGGATGTGGGAAAGGGGTTTTCACAGAAGTCCTCACAGTGGAGGGAGTGTTGAATGTGCCTGGAAGGTTAATAGGAGCACACCAGGTAGAAAAGTGGACAGGAACAAGGAACAGAGCTTCGGTGGGGTTTTGTTTTAGTGTTTGTAAAAAATGCTCGGTCATGTCAGACTCTTTGTGACCCCACAGACTGTAGCTCGCTGGGCTCCTCTGTCCATGGAATTCTCCAGGCCAGAATTCTGGAGTGGGTAGCCATTCCTTTCTCAAGGGAATCTTCCTGACCCAGCAATCAAACTTTGGTCTCTTGCATTGTGAGCAGATTCTTCACCATCTGAGCCAGCAGATGAGTGTATGGCGTGTTGCAGTACATGGGGTTGCAAAGAGTTAAACACCACTTAATGACAGATAACAGAGTCACTCCTGCCTTCCAGGAAATGATAATTTAATGGCCTCAGAGAATCCCCAGAAAAGCACCCTGCTCACCCCCAGCTTGACTGGCACTTGTTTTCTCAAGGTGGAAGTCGGGTTTCCATCCGTGGACCAGCTGTGCACGATGTCCTCTCCAGCTCCTCCTTTTGTCATCTGGTCCTTGGATCTGTGCTAAGATCCCATTGTTTCCAGAAGCAGCTTCCTCATGGAGCTCAATTCAGGGATGAAGAAGCTAGGAGGGCAGACTCTTTCCTCCCAACCCCAAGACTCCTAGCACTGAATCAGGCAGTGAAAGTTAAAGTTGCTTAGTCGTGTCCGAGTCTTTGCGACCTCATGGACAATACAGTCCATGGAATTCTCTGGGCCAGAATACTGGAGTGGGTAGCCTTTCCTTTCTCCAGGGGATCTTCCCACCCCAGGGACAGAACCCAGGTCTCCTGCACTGCAGGTGGATTCTTTACCAACTGAGCTATCTGCTACTGCTACTGCTAAGTCACTTCAATCGTGTCCGACTCTGTGCGACCCCATAGACGGCAGCCCACCAAGCTCCCCCGTCCCTGGGATTCTCCAGGCAAGAACACTGGAGTGGGTTGCCATTTCCTTCTCCAATGCATGAAAGTGAAAAGTGAAAGTGAAGTTGCTCAGTCATATCCGACTCTTCGCGACCCCATGGACTGCAGCCTACCAGGCTCCTCCATCCATGGGATTTTCCAGGCAAGAGTACTGGAGTGGGGTGCCATTGCCTTCTCCGAACTGAGCTATCAGGGAAGCCCAAATCAGGCATTCCTAGCAGCGAAAAAGACCCAGTGAAAAACTGCCAAAGGTAAAGAGAGTAGGGTAGTACAAGCATGTGAATGGATGTCTCAGGCTTCAGTGTACATCAAAGTACCTGGAGGGCCTACTAAAGCACAGATTTCTAGGTCCCAGAATTTCCTGTGTGGTTGGTCTGGGGCTTTTCTGAGGATGTTCCCAGATGATGCTGGTCCAGTAATAAGCACACTCAGGACTGCTGCTTAGAGAAAGTGAACTTTTCTTGTCTGTAAAAGGAAGGGGCTGAATTAACAACAACAAAAACAGTACTTCGATATTTCACCTAGGCTAATCCTCACAGATTTGATAATTCTTCAAAATTATGTTGTACCATTAATAGCTTAATTTGGTAAAGTAATGTGTTAGAGAATGGTAATCCTTGAGCTGTCTTCATAGATGAGATATAGAATGAGTCCACATTTAGAAACTTGAAAATTATAAACCTTAAAAGGGAAGAACACAGATTACCTTATGAAGGAAAAACTTGAAATAGCCTTTAAAATTTAACTTTTTCCTGTTTCATTTTCTTCAATGCATCAGTCTGTTCTTAATAAACAAATTTAGAAAAAGAAACTCTAATAATGTCAGCAGTAGCTGTTGTTATTTTTGGATGTGTAACCTAAACTCAGGTTCATACTGAGCAACAAAAAATGCATTTGTATATTAGATAGGGCTGTCATTTTCAGCTCTGTCCAAATACTAGAAATACCTGAGAAAATCTGGATTTCGTGAATCTGTGATCTAGGCATTGTCATTCTCTTTAAAACCCACCAGGTAGTTACAATTTATGTCAAGGGTTGAGAATCACTGGTGCAGTCATTGAGCTCAGGGTAACCTATATTTCATGGGTTGAGATTTTACTAATTACTTTCCTGCTAAAGCCCACATCAACTAATATTTCTATGAAAGTTTTATTTCACATATGCCTTCATAAACCAAAACTCCCCAATTTTGGTGAAAAATACTTTGATATAATGCTGCTGTTCCATTTATTGCCAATTGGTAGGGAAATTATATCTTTTATTTCTAATGAGTTTCATTATACATGCAGATGAGAAATAGACGTTATAGTAAGTCAGGACAGTGGGGAAACCAGGCAGAGTCTGTTCCAGCAACATGACAAAAATGATGGAAGTTTTCAGAAATGTCCTGGCAGCAAATTCACTGCCAAAGAGCCACAAATCATGTTGACGCCTTGTTGGTTGTCATCCTGTTGGTTAAGTTGAAGGGAGTTTTTGATTAAGAGTGCAGTCCAACCTAGATCAAAGTGGAAACGACTCTTGACATTTGGGTTCTTTTTAAGAAAGAGGAGTTTGATTAGTCACTCATAAACTGGAATGACCACATAGAAGCATATAAATTATTTGATGAAATAGCTTCTTATTTAGAATCCTAGGGATTACAAGAGAAATCTTACCAATTAATCATTTGTTCTAATTGCTCAATTCAGGCTTTATTTTCCCCAGGCCCCCAGATTTAATAAATACAAATAAAGGATGTTCAATTAAAAATGAGCTTCACATGACAACAGATAATTTTTAATATAATTTAATCTTAAATATGTATTCTAATAATTACTCATTTTTTAATTTGAAATGCACATTTAACAGGACATTCTGTATTTTTTTTAGCAAATTTAAATCTTACTCTGTCTTCCAAAGGGGTTTTGGCAGGATTGTGTAATAAAAAAAGGACTGTCTTGAAACTACTATCTTAAAAACATTAGATCTGATTCTCACTCTTCTTCCCCTTGTAAATGATCGTAACAGCAAAGTACACTCCTCTGCTTTGTTATTGTGAAGTTAGGAAGATAAAGTATAGGAAAGATAGATACATCCAATATATCCAATGAACAGAGGTAGCTAAATCTCTTCCTATTATTCCATTATTTGCCCTCCATGTTTATCAAGATCTCCCCAAAACTTGACCTTCTCTTAGTCTATGAGTTTAGAACCTTTTATGATCTCATTGTCTCCTTTCTCATTTTGCATTCTATGATTCTGTCTTTGGTACCTCATTCTTACGAACTGTCTCAAATTATTTGTTCTTCTGGTCCACCTAGGGCAGATCCTTATTGCCAAGGGGAAGGAGTTGTAATATTAGAATGACCTGGGGAACTGTTTTCTAGCTGGACATTCCTGCTCTCCCTTTCTGCATCCCTGATAGAGAAGCCTGGTCTAGTGTGAATGAGTGGGAGAAAAGTCAGGCTATTCCTCTCAAGTCTTCATTGGTAGAAGAAACCCCATTGTCTGTGTCTAGTTTGCCTTTTTGGAAGGTGTTTCCAAGAAGAAGGTACAAACAGTCCTAGAAGTAAATATGTGGCTCTTCAGTTGTACCTCCCTAGTTATCATTACTTCTATTAAAGGAATTGAAAGGTAGTGTAGACTTGAAATGAATATAATTTTATATGTCAAAGATATCCTAATTTAAAAAGGGGAAATGAGTTTTCCTTCTGTTATCTCAGTGGCCACACTTTCCTGCATTAAGAGCACTTGCCACAGAGATCATGTGAGGCTTCCAGGCATCATGGGGGTATCAGAGTGCCTTCCGTAGCGTGGGTTTGCTGGTGGCCCTGCATGTAATCACTGCAAACCCAGGAGTGATAGGAGACAGGTGTAAAGTACCTTTAGTGCTTGCCAACTGGTTCAAAATCATGGCCACAAAATAAAAGTGGGAGAATCTCCAGCTTCACACCCACATTCCAGAAAAAACCCGCATTGTCATGTGTTTAGCTTTGGGCACATATTTACAATGGAAAGTGAAAGTGAAACTTGCTCAGTCTTGTCTGACTCTTTGTGACCTCATAGACTATACAGTCCATGGAATTCTCCAGGCCAGGATACTGGAGTGGGTAGCCTTTCCCTTCTCCAGGGTATCTTCCCAACCCAGGGATCAAACCCAGGTCTCTCACATTGCAGGCAGATTCTTTACCAGCTGAGCCTCAAGGGAAGCTGAAGAATACTGGAGTGGGTAGCCTATCCCTTCTCTAGAGGATCTTCCTGACTCAGGAATCAAACCAGGGTCTCCTGCATTGCAGGTGGATTCTTTAACAACTGAGTTATAAAGGAAGCCCTTTACAATGGAAAAATATATTGCAAATTTCTGCTTATTTTTAATGTTAGGATTTCTTCTTTTTTTACCCTTTTAAAAGTGGATATTTTTTGTAAACATTGAAAAGGTAAAACATTCTTTAAAAAAAAAAAAAAGCTAACCTTTAAAGCCATGTATTTTCTTGGCTGCTTTATTTACTTGTATTTATTGAATGTAACTGTTCCTGCCTGCATGACATGTGAAAACTCATTTACTCTCAGTTGAGCTAAAGCAGTTTGAAGCTCAAGAGAATGACATTTGGCTCTGCTTGTCAGACAAGCTAGTTGATTATGTAAAAACACTTAGTTTGAATGCAGAGTTTTCTCCAGGGAGGAGCAAAAGCAATGATTGAAATCACTATCATATTTCAGTCATGGAGTTGGTCATTTGGAGGCAGATGAACTTATCAGGAATTCCTGAGCAGTACTTTGCAAAGGCCCAGTGGACTCGTCCTTGGAAATGGGAAAGGTGAGCAGAGCGGTTCAGCAAGTGCCCCCAGCGCCTTGGACTGTCTCTCTTTGGAAGGTGGGTTTATGTCTGTGGTGGAGCTGACACCATGCCAAAAACACCTCATTACTGTGGTGTGATTGAGGTCGTGCCCTCGAGTCACTTCATCCAAGTCTCCAGTTTTCACTGGAAAGTAAAACACCTTCAGCGAGTCTTCATGAGGAGGAAAAACCCGGCTTCGGCTTTTCTTCCCATAAAGTCCCTGCCTGCCAGGCCTGAGTGCCAAGGTAATTGTCTGTCTGTCTGCAGCTGCTTGTAGCCGCCCAGATGGTAATAATGCTGACACCTCAGGGTCAGAACTTCCCCTCCAGACGTATTACAGAATCTCTGGCAGAAATGGCAGCTCAGTACAAGAGGGAGGTCCTTGCAGATGGATCTGGGGTCGGGGGTGGGGGGCGGGCATTTCTCAGGTTGTAGAGAAAGTTGAGCTGTGAATGGAAGAGACGCGGAGAAAGTAAGGTGAAATCTGAGCTCTGTGGCTTCCAGAGCAGACTTGCAGAGCTGTAGGAATGGAAGAAAGTGGTGCTCTAGCTTAGTGGTTCTTGTGCCCAACAGGATACAAACAAGTGCTCTTAAATAGCCTCAGAATATTTGTTGTTGGTGCTGAGGGTCGTGATGAGGGCAAAGGACATATGGGGTTGTTGGGACCGTAAACAAGGCCTAAGCTAGAGAGCTGCCTGTGTGTGTGTCAAAAATGAGGGGTCAGTTACGAGTTTGGGATTAACAGATACACACTCCTATATATAAAAAAGATAAACAAGAAGGACCTTCTGTATAGCACAGGGAACTATATTCAGTGTCTTGTAATAACCAATTGTTGTTGCTCAGTCACTCAGTCCTGTCTGACTCTTTGCAACCCCATGGGCTGCAGCACTCCAGGCTTGCCTGTCCTTCACCATCTCCCGGAGCTTGCTCAAACTCATGTCCATTGAATGGGTGATGTCATCCAACCATCTCGTCCTCTGTCATCTGCTTCTCCTCCTGCCTTCAGTCTTTCCTAGAATCAGGGTCTTTTCTAATGAGTCAGATCATTGCATCAGGTGGCCAAAGTATTGGAGCTTCAGCTTCAACATCAGTCCTTCCAATGAATATTCCGGATTGATTTCCTTTAAGATTGACTGGTTTGATCTCCTTGCAGTCCAAGGGACTCTCAAAAGTCTTCTCCGACACCAATAATAACCAATAATGAAGCATAATCTGAAAAAGAATATATATTTAGTATATATAGCATCTATATAATGGAATCACTTTGCTGTATACCAGAAACTCTTTGTGACCCCATGGACTGTAGCTCACCAGGCTCCTATGTCCATGGGATTTTCCAGGCAAGAATGCTGGAGTGGGTAGCCATTTCCTACTCTAGGGGATCTTCCTGATTCAGGGATTTAACCCGAGTCTCCTACATTGCAAGCAAATTCTTTACTGCTGAGCCAGAGAAACACACATACCTGAAACTAACACAATTTAAATCAACTATGCCTCAATAAAAGAATAAATTAGAAAAATGAATGTTTGAGACATAATCTTAGAAAAAGATTCTAATGTGGGAAGACATTTGCGTCTTAACCCCTTTATTGGAGGTTGGTAAGGTTAATAATACAGGGAAAGTTAATGGAAAGAAGTGTCACTTAAATACTTATTAATTAGGGAGTGGTTCCAGAATTTCAAATCTAGTGATTTGGGGGTTATGAATATGAATTGGGACTACATCTCCTGAGAAGAGTTTCCGCTTTATTTCTCATGTATATATATACACACACACACAAACGTATGGTAAATGTATATATTTACCATTATATGTATAAACAACATTGGAAGCTAAGGGACTGAGGATTTGTGTTGCAGAGTAAGTGTTGTAAGCAATTGATTTGATGAGAGCCACGTGTGTCAGTTTACTATAAGAAGCCAAGACAGAGGGTGACCTACGTAACTTCTGGCTTAGCACAGCATTCTTTAGTATCTATTGTATGATCTTCTGTCTCTCAGTGAAGGTTTGCAACATACAATCACACATTTGTGTCCTAAAATGCCTAGAGAGAGTGTATATATGCACACACACACCTGAGGCAGTGTTGTGGCCTGTGTTGGGATCAAGTTCTAAAGTCAGCAAGTGGAACAGAAACCATGAATTATAAACTTGCCCCTGGACAGCTTTGAAGTTGCTTATAAAAATATAAAAACAGTATGCACAATTTTGTGTTTAATAGTAACACTTGTATGTGCTAAAGTGTAAGTGCGCATAGAATGAGCTAGACTGAAGAAAGAACAAATACAACAGTTTCATGCTGATATTTGGATGCTAAGACTCTTCCACTTGGCATAGACAGCAGGCCTCAAAAACAGCTTTCAAGTCCCTGTTGGGACGGGAGCCTGCATGATTTTAAGGGGTTCCTGCTTTCTGGCATTTTATCTTAATAGTAGGGTACTTACTCCTAATAAATACTTCTTTTATTTTGTAATGATGAAAATCAGAAAGGTACTGGAATCTCAGCTCCTGGAGGTTGAGTTCTAAAGCCTGTGCAGAAGGTAAAGGAGTACATGATGCAGTACCACTTCGCTTTGAGGAAATAAGCTTCAAGTTGAGTTGATTTCACTTCTGGAAGTCATTTTCTTCACACTTTGTCTACCTGCACTTGTTTTTATTTTGGTGGAAGGTGGATTTCATCTCCTGAGGTCGGCACCAATTAATTAGTTTACTGTATCTGGTAAATTGTATTTACCATAAAACATGCATTGTCAGTCTCTCTCTCCCTTTTATTTTTTTTTACAGTTCAGTTTGCTTAGGCGGTGTGTGTTGGGATGTGTGTGTGTGTGTCTGTGTGCAGTGAGTGCCTGAGTGTATCGGGACATCTTGTACAAACCTCTGTCAATGCTTGAGTGTGAGGGAGGTGCAGCCATGCCTGGAATTTCCTACACCCTGTGGGAGTGAGTCCGGCAGAAGCCTTCTGATTGGAAGACAAAGGAAGTTTGTATGAAAATTCAATCTGTGGGAGGAAGGAGTCTGGCATGGGGAGCTGGGCCCAGTAAGAAAGACTTAGCTGGCAGTGCTTGTAAGCATGTATCTGAAGACAGCATGGCCTTTTCCACTCAGATCTCTCTCCTAACCCAACGCTCTGTGTACTCTTTTCTGACTCCTCTAGAGAGGAGCAGAGTGGACTGTTTTCCTAGAGACTCTGTAAGAGATGTGGCCCAAACAGCATTGCCTTGGTAACCCTCTGATAAGGGCAGCTCAAAAGACAGGATGGGACAGAAGCTGTGACCGTTTGGTGCCTTGACACCTGATGCAACAGCAGAAGTACCAGTAGAGTCAGAATTATTTATGAGCCTGTGAGTCTCTTTCGGGGGACTTCCAGAAATTGGTGAAAGTACAAAGCAGAGAAATTTGAATTATTACTGTAAATGTGACCACATCTGTACCTACAGGCTAGTGAGGCTGAGACACAATTTGTTTGTAATCTCTATTATTAAACATCCTGGTGAATGGTAATTATTTATTTACATAACCACTCCCCTCCTAGGCTCTAAGGCCTTGCCAGCCAGGACTATATTTTATTCGTCTTTACTTTTCCAGAGTCTAGCTTTTGCCCCAGTACACAGTAGGTGCTCACCAAATGGCAGTGGTATTTTATAAGTTGAAAGAGTGCTTTCTGTGTGTGTTGATTATAGAAATAACTATCTGAAATATACAATTATTGGATTGAGAGGAAGAGGAGAAGGCTGGTTTCTGACTTTATTTCCATCTTTGTAGCATCTTCCTTTACATGCTATTGCCAGGGCATGAATAAAGTAGCAGATAGAGCTTCCTGCATGAGAGGAAAATGCCAAATTAGAAATTGGGAGAATAACCTCAGAATACCCCATTAGATCAGAGCAGTTGTGTTTTTATACAGAGGTTGGATAAAGGAGAAAAGAGTATTTCAGCTAGAGGCTTTGAAGGGCTGACAATGAGTGCAGCATAATATAGGGCTCAGTTTATTGTGTCTGAATGAATGCAGTGGCGTTTCTAGACTGTAACCTATACATCTGTTTTACGGGGGGAGGGGGTGAGTGAGGCAACCCGGGAGAGGAGGGATTAGGCTTGTGAAAATAGAACCAGTGTGAGGGGCTGAAGAAAAGGATGTTAGCAATGACCCGGCTCAGCCACTTAGGCAGCTCTGCCACATTCCTCAGAACAAACAACCATTAAAATCCAAGTGCACAAAGCCCGTAGCAGGCTTGGTAATGACAAGCTCTGTCAGCACACTGTAATTAACATGAGGTGGTATAATTTATAAGGAATGTACTATGCAGTTTAATGCCAACACAGAGCAGGGAATATCTGTAGCCTCATCCCTCGATGCAAGCATCCTTCTCTCCATATGGTCTTTATTTATTTATTTTTTTAGACTCACAAAAGCCTTTGTCACACTGAGTTAGTTTTGCACAAGGCAGAAGTGCACCTTGCAGGAGACCCTTCACCTTCCCTCCCCTCCCAGATTAATCAAGAAGGACAGTCTCAGCAGACTGTCTTTACTGCACATAATTAAGCAGTTCTGAATGCTCAGTGAAACTCAAATGGGATGGCACGGAGCCTGGTAATATGACAGTTAATGGGATGAGACTAGCACTTATTCTGCCTCTATAATAAGCAAAGGCTTTTTCCTTTCCACCTGAGGACAGGAAGAGAAGGAAGCAGTCACAAAAGATAACAACAATGACAACGTGGGGTTGTTGGGCACCTCTCTCCACCTTTTGTGGCTGTCGCCAAAAAGGAAAGTGCGCCCGAACTGGAAGAGCTTACTGCTTAATTATCCTTGCTTGGTGACTGTAATGAGCACAGGCTTTTACTTCTGCATAGCTGTGGATTGGTGTGAGAAGCATTCCCAGAAAATAATTTTAATGGAAGGTTTATAACCTCTCTACTCCTCTTATGCCTCCTACAAGCCTTTAAGCTAGTCGGAATATTGCCTTAATCCTACTTCTTTGGTGATGTGGATGTTTAAGAAAATGATGTTATTTTGCCTTTACAGGATGGTCAACATAAGTGTGTGTCATAAAGGACCTTTAGCTAGGACCTTGTGGCTTTCCTCTGCTGACCTGCACACACAAAAATAGCATCTCTTTCCTTCCCCCTAAAGAAAGAAGCTGGGTGAAATTACCTTTGAGGCAAGAGAAAATACAGTGACAGGAACCAGGTATCATTTTTAACTGCATAATCTTTGTATCACAAATTAAAAAGGCTTGTTGGCTTTGTCCATTGAACAACTGGGTTAAAAAAAAGAAAAATCTGTTTGTGCTTTGTGAGCTGTGGGAATAACTGGCGTAAGGCAGTCATTAAATGATCCCACCAAAGAGAAAACATATCAGACATTCATCTGAGAGGCAACCACGCAGCACCAGGATTCTGTACTCTTGTGTTAGGAGACATCCCTGGGAGGCAGAAATCCAAAGGATCAGAAACCAGCATTGTATTGAGAAATCAGTCCAAGTGACTACTCTGAATTACTTAAAATGTAATTGTCTATAGAGAGATCCTGAAAAGGGATCACTTACCATTACCGTTTCCAGGGAGGAAGGAGGGGCTGGTGGCCTGACAGTCGTAAGATTTGTGGAAAGCTGAGGTTTGGAGTTAGGAGTTTGTATTTTAGGCTCTGCTGCTGACCTTCTGCGTTTCCTTTAGAAAGGGACTTGATTTCCTGAAGGATAAAGGAGAAAAACGTCATTCAGTGATTTGAGGCTTTCAAGTGAGAGGGAGTCATCAGAAGCCTGCCTGATCAGCATTCCAAATTCTCTTCCTTTAGGGACTGTTTTCTAAGATTAGAGATGGCATTTGGCTCCTGAGAGTGTTTTCTCTGGGTTTAGCTGAGAATGCAGGTGTTTTGCTTGAGAAACTGCTGCTGGAAACAGTGAGAAAACACTCTGTTTCGGAAAGGTAACAATTTGGAGAACTGAAAACCTTCACTTCCTTTCCATAAGGAGGAACAGAAGTCCTTTCATTCACATCCATCATATTTTATTTCAGATTCAGAAACCTTTTCATTTCAGCAGAAATCTCAGCATATGTTATCTTGCTCCAAAACAGCAAACGGTGGCTTAAAATACACTTCATGCATTTCAAATGCTTGCTCTCAAAACAATATCTATGTATGTATATACACATTTCTACTCACATGGCTCCCATTTCAGCAATTTTGTAGGGTTTTTTTCCCCCTTCTTCTTCCCTTTTCTGTAAACTGTGCAAGCATGAAGCACATGTAAAGAGATTTCAGGAGCATTTTGTAATTCTTGAAAGGTTAATTGCACTATTTATAGACCAGACTGTAAAGCAAAAACCCTCTGCATGACCTTTCGGGGTCACCGTAGTAATAGCAACCTCAGTGGAGCCCTGACCAGTCATGAATTACTGTCTGTGATACCAGGAATGCTGACAGTTCAATCACAGCACTGTTTCAATAGAGAACTCCATATATTTAAAGCGCTGATACTGTTTTCCCTCTAAATGACAGCCTTGACAGATGGGCCAAAAGCACCGCAGACGTTTGAACAAGGAAATAGAGAGGGAGCCGGCTGGAAGCTGGGCTTCACGCAGCCAGCCGAGAATGATGAATAGAGTGTGATTGTGTCTGACAGGTAGTAATATAACTATTCATTCACCACAGCACACCTGGAGCACACTATATTAAATGGTACAAGATGGAGAGATTCTGGGAACAGAATAGGAAGTGTGAATCCCAGGCTGAGTTTAGGTACAGCAAGAGAAGAGGTCAGGGGTCAGGCAATATCAACTAGCTCAGAGAAGGCTGTAATTAAATTATTTGCTTACCAAAGTGTTTCTAATGTTTTGCTAACATGTTGCCAGGATCATTACTTCAGCACATCTGAACACTTCAAATAAAAGCAGATTTCCACCCCCCACTCCCTGACAACTCCACTTATTTCTTTTCTCATCTGAAGTCGCTTTCTCTCTTGCTGCTGATGTTGCTGCTGCTCCAGATCATTGTCCTAGAACAGTTGAGAGAAAGGTTGATCGGCTAGAGGGTCATCACCCTGAGTAAAAGCAGCCCCTCCGGCCCCCAGCGCAGTTCTGCTTGGACCAGGGCGTGGAGACCAGTCTTTGTGAGTTACATAACTGGCGGACATCCACCCAGGTGCAGAGCAGGAGCCAAGGACCTGATGGGGGAGAGGGTTGTGGGCAAATATTTGCCTTTTGCGTGGAAAGTCAGCAGAGACCCTGAGATGCCTCTGCCCAGTCAAAGAATAGTTTGCAAATCAAAGCACGAGAATGAGGGTGCAAGACTCCCCCCAAAAAGAGTGTAGGACTGTTTTTTCAGAACTTATGACCTCTTTTCCAGCCTTCCACTGCACCCATGGCTAAATATTTTTCAACCTGCCTTAGCATTAATTTCTAATTACCAGGTCTGACTGTCACATTCTGAAAGCTTTATTCCTAGAAAGTATTGTCTCATCATAAAATAAGATTGAATGGGCTCTCAAATCTGCATTTTAACTTTACTTACACATGTCTTATATAGTAACATCTACAGAAGGAACTTAAAATGTCAGCACTCAGATTGTGCTCTGTTTTACTGTGTGTGTGTGTGTGTGTGTGTGTGTGTGTGTGTAAAAGAGAGACAATATATACCACATTCTGTGCTCAGTCTCTCCCAGATAAACAGGGAGCCTGTTCTGGACCCTGGCTTATTTCTAAGATCCTTGGGAAAGGAAACACTTGGTGGTGGCTTTTACACGGTGAATGTTCATCAACTGCCGCCTCAAATTAGTTGTGCTTGTCACTTCCTTTATTCACAGGATGCTGTGATGGCCAGGGAGGTTACACTGCTGCCATGGCTGCGCGGTTTGGAGAGTCCCTCTGGGAGCCGAGATCCTGGTCACTTTTGTTTCCCTGCATTCCATTTTCTCTTCGTGTCTTTGTGGCTGATTGGGCTAGTCTGAAGCTGACTCTGACAGCAGGGTCACTGCCTATGTAGAAAGCTCTGTGCACCCGACTTCACCATTTCAGCTTTTCCTTTCTCATGAAAATCACGTTTTTAATAGATGGAGTTCTCTTTTCCCAGCTTACTGCGGGGTGAAACCATGAGCTTAACACTTAGAGAAGATTTTGCATGTGACCTCTCTGATTAGCTATGGAAAACCAAATCCAGTTAGAAGTGCCCCCGCCCCACCCTGGCCCTGACTGTCCAGGTTTTTTGCCTCCTTCACATCCTTCTTCTCTAGCTGGTATTCATCCTGTTGGTTACCGGGTTATGGATATATCTTTTTCTGTGTCTTCATCTGTGTCTATAAATCTATATATATTTTATCTGTCTGATCTCAAGAAAGAATATTTAACAGCTGTTGGTTCGAATCTGACCTCAAAACCGTGCGTTTCAGAGAATTGGGCAAAGTGCAAAATCCTGTTTGATAGGTTTCTTAAGAGAACTCAAGTGAAAACTTAAAACTTCACAGTTTTTTAAACCTGTCAGTAAGATTCCCCCCTCCCTGTTAGTATTTGCTGTGGGCATTTTGTGCATATACTTTTAAAAGCACAAACCAATGTTTCTCCAAATGCCTCTCTCTGCCTTCTTTTTAAATGGACCCTGATGTATGTACTGAACTGAGTTGAGCACGGTCATTGTGTAGCCTTGTATCTAATGCGTATCCTTTTTCACTCTAGTTGAGAGGCTACACAATGCTTAGTGCTGCCAATAAGGGGAAAGGGACTGTTTTGCAAAATAAGCAAATTGGATTATCCAGTGTATAAATAGGCACTCAGTCTTCTTTTCCCATGTAAATCAGGAAAAGCAATTTGCTTGTGTAGGAAAAAACCAGCACCACTTACCCACACTTCCCCGTCTTGGCCGGATTGGGAGTTCATTATAGGTGAGGAGAAGGAATTTGTTAGCACCCTCACTGGTTGGGGACAGTAATTAACTAATTTGCTTTCATTTTTCTGCAGTTTAAACATAGGTATTATGAAAAATATTCTTTTGAATAACCCCAAATCCTTTGGGTTGCATTCATATTAAGGCAGTAAAATGAACAACCGGGTTTTTAGGTTCTTTAGCCTTGGCCAAAGAAAAAAAACTACATGCAAATTTGCCCAATAACTTACAATTTGTGGTTAGTGCGACTCAGACTTGGGCATCACAAAGATAAATTGAACTTGGTTTCTTTTAAGGAACAGTAGGTCAAGGTTGCCATGGTGTAAATTGGGCATTATTTGAAATGAGACACCACATTACTTCATTTGTGCATTGAAGAAAAATTGCTGATTTTTAACAACTGTTTTCATCTTACTAGAATAAACCTGAAATGTAGTCAGAATTAATATTAGCAATTTAATGGTCTTGGACACCATGCTGGTTGGGCTTCTTTAATCATGACTAAAAAGGTAGAATTATAGTAGAGTGAAAAGAAACTTAGCTGTCATTTTGTCCTCTTCTTACTCTAAACATGAAGTGGCAAAGCTTAAAGCTAGAGCACCTTGTGGTGGCTGGACTGAGCATCCCTGCCTGCAACATCTCTGCTGATTGAACAAAAGAGATGAGCCATAAATTATTGACCTATCCAGAGAAAAGCTACACAGAATGGCTATAGATAGCAGTTTATAATGTTTAGTTAGGAGTTTGCATAAAATGTATAATGAGTGTATATTATGATTTATACTTATTCTCACCTGCTTTCTCTTTTAATCATGTCACAGGTGGGCATCTGCCTTTTATTCAAAGAAAATTTCATTGAAATATAGTTGATATACAATGTCATGTTTCTGGTGTACACCAAAGTGATTCAACACACACACACACATATATATATATGTATGTATGTGTGTTTGTGAATATATATATAAATTCTTTGTTTACATTCTCTTCCATTATAACTTATTGTAAGATATTGAGTAGAGTTCCCTACGCTATACAGTAGGCTCTTGTTGGTTATCTGTTTCATATATAGTAATGTGTATATTTTAATCCCCAATACGTAAGTTATCCCTTCCCCCACAGCAACCCCTATATTTTATTCTTTCTTTTCTTCCATCCCATTAGTCTGATTGTCAGTCTTGGGTAGATAATCACAGAAAAATAAGGGGGGGGGTGGGAATTGGAACTTTCTAGATAAGCGATCTTCAGAAAAAAAAAAAGAGAAGAAAAGACAGTGGGTCTGGGGGACATAGGTCAGATGTATAAATTATTAATCTCTGTATTCTTGTTTATGGACCATGGCTAACTCGGATAGGTTTTCTAATCTCCATTGCAGAGTTAACATAGGTACAACTCACAGCAGCTCTAAGTATTCTGTATGTCAACGCCAATTAGGGCTGCTTCCTGGTCACCTTTCTCATTGTTCTGCTCCTCGTGTTTGGTGTCTCGAGCAGAGCAGTATTTGTAACCAAAGATGATGATTGCTGCACACAGTTCTGAGGAAGTGGAGTTTATAGCATTCCTCGCATCAAAGGCAGCAGCCTCTGAAGCAAAGCACAGTGTCCCTAGGCAGAATGAAGCTAGGACTGTAAAAACAAACTGAGCAGACAGCCAATAAAAAGACCAAATCACATCTTCCATAGTTTTAATTTACGGGGGTAAATTATAGAGGATAAACTGGAAAAAAGAACCAGATTTAATGAGGCATTTTGACTAATACTGTATTTTAAAGTGCAAATGGCATGCTTGTAATAGGGGAGAGAGAAGGGGGAGTAAACTGGTAAAAGAGCATTACACTAAAGCCTGCAGGTAAATATTAGGCTTGAAGATGAAAAGCTGCATTTTGGAAAAGTGTTATTGATTGGAATTTTCTCTGCAAGTACTATTTTAGGACACATCTATAGGATTTATTCCACACAATAGAGGATTGCAGTCACCGTGTCAGGATCCGCCTTGCTCGGGCATCAGACTTCAATTAGATAATGACCATGGCAGGGAGTGAATAGCCAGAGAGTCATTCATCTTTCTCTCTACACAACACAGTGTAACGGGTGTTTCTGATGATCTGTGCACATTGAATTAGGTCATTGCTGAGTTTGTCGGCCTTTGAGAGGCTGTGCATTTACATGTGATGATTTCACCAGCCCCTTTCTCTTTGCTCTCCCTCCTTGCAAACAGCGTCTATTGTTCAGGAGCCCATATTGTAGTGGAGATCTGAATTTATGTCCACAGATTATAAGCAAGGGATACCACCACAGTCCATAATCAGCTCATGAGCATTCGGCTCACGTGAGCCACTGTGAATACAATTTTCAATGGCCTAATGTGACAGGTAATCATAAATTAGTATTTGCTTTAAAACAGCGGCAGAGTACACAGCCTGCATACTTAAGGAGAATGACTCAGTAAGTAGTCCCGCTCTGTAATGAAGTGGGAGCTCATTAAACAGATGCTATCTACTTCACTGAGCTGCACGAGCAGCAAACAAACCAAATGGAAATGTTTCAACAGAACACTGCAGTCAACCAGGACAAGTTCAGGTTCATTAGCTGTGGCACCATCTACAGGAATTAGTCACAGTAATAATTAAATAGTTGCTTGCTAATTTATCATTTTACATTTGCTGCTACATTTGCATAATGTGTTGTGTCTCCCCCTCCCCATCTCTGGTTACATTAAAATGCCACTCGTCTGCATGTAAAAACTCATAACTCTGTGATTAAAAAAAAGACATCGGAAGCACCCATATTTGGCAGTTGGTTGGTGATAACCTTGTAGTTTACTTCAAATATTTAAGCTGTGTCTCTATTATAATACTGGCATCGTGTCACTTTGACAAGCTGCCCTTAGGCCATCCCGGGAGGAGCGAAAGACCCAGACTTGTCTTTAAGCAGCTAGTTGGTGAGTTGGGTGAAATAGGAACTCAGCAGCCTATATTGCTAAATTAACCTGCCGTTAGGAAGAGCTTGGCATGCAACTCTGTGATTTCAGTGTCCAAAGACAACAAAGCCATGGAGTGAGACTTAATGCCCTACAGAGATCAGGACCAGTTACTCTGCGGGTTCCCTGGGGTCGTGTTGAGCTGATCTGTCCTGATTGAGAAACAAAGTTATACCGTCTTTATCCTGTGAAGCACAGTCTCTTAAAGCTGATGGAAAGTATCAAAGTTCAGTAGTTACAGAAGGATTTAGGTTCTTAGAGGGAACTACTCAAAACCATAGTGATCAGCACTAAAATGTTCACGAAGTCACAGGATTCAGATAGCAGGGTGGGCTGGTGAGGGAGTGGGAAGATTGTCAGGCGTTCAGGATGGGAGGGACAGAGTTAAAGGACAAGAGAGGAGAGAGAGAGACAGAGAGATGCTGCTCCTTATATATTGTGCCTGTGTTTGGGTTGGTTGATGAGGTGGTGATAAATGACTCAGTGGAACAACACAGAACAAGGACAATTTTTCAGGGTTTTCATTAATTATCCCTCATTGTTATTGATGTAAGGTCCCTTTATAATGTAAAATAAATCACTGAATGCTTTCTTTCTGTTCTTAATTCTCTTTTTTCTCAGGGTTTCACTAGCAGCCTAGACAGTGTGTTTTGGGTTGGAATAGTGATCTACAAAACTAGGGGTCCTTGAGAGAGAGAGAAACCAAGAGTGAGGCAGACACCAAAAGCAAATTTTACTTCTTGCTTCTGTTTGGTCAAAGTTGGAGCACAGACAGAGAACACAACATACTCTTTTTCTCCCCTCTTTGCCTTTGTTGTGACCATTTGGAGACATTATCTTTTTAGCAGTGTAAACTAATTAGGTATTCTCAGATTTTAAAATCTTTGTGAGTATGTGGGTAAATTCTACCTTAGTGGTGTGCTGCAAGAGAAGGTGAAGACATTCAGAGAACATTAGTGGCCAATTAAATATAAAGATGTGTAAACTGAGGAGCAAGGAGAAGCACATTATGTTTATGACAAATAAACAGGCAGTGGAAACTGCCATTCAGTGTGTTGGCATGGGCCATTAGAGCTTTCTTAGAAAATCAAAACATACGCCTCATTGTGAAGTCTCAGAGTATGCATAGTGCCTCTGTTTTGTCAGTAAATTTAGGGTAGTAGAACATGAATTTTTTTTTTTTTTAATGTTAAAAAATTCAGAGAGTGGTCATTCAAAGATTTTATCTGTTCAGCAGCATCTTTTCCTTTCAGGAATTATCCATCCTTTGCATGCAGAGACTGAGAAGCGCAGGGTGTCATATCCCAGTCCCCCTGGGTGGGCACACTCTCTGGACTGGTCACCAGAGTACTGCATTCCCAGCCCCAGTGATTGGCTGGCTGGCTCTGGGGTGGTCACATGACCCCACAAGCTAATTAGAACCTTTCCTGAGAGTTTTTCTGGGGTAAGGAAGGAACTCTCCATTTCAATGAGGAGTGCTGCCTATAAAGTTTTGAGCTGCTATGGCTATCCTGTGTGGAAAGGACTTTTCTAAAAATGAGTCCAGTGTGAAGAAAAACCAAAAGGAGAGACAGAGAAATAGGAGTAAGCCATTATTATTATTATTATTTTCTTGCTTAAGCCATTTTGTGCCTGTTTGTTTGTACTTGTAACTGGCAGAGTCTTGAATGACATACTACCCACACTTCCATTTTATGATGGAAACTGAGGTATAGTTGGTAGAAATGCATAGACTGTTAACTTCCAGCCCAGTCCCCTTTTCTCTTGTGCCTATATCAGCATATTTTAGATTAATTCTGTGGTCTGAATGAGTCCTTTTAAGTAATTTAGTGACTCCTTGCAACATGAAATAGTATTTTTTTGTGTTAGAGTAATCAGTGAGAATATCTATGATAATACTAAACAAAGATGTAATATTTGAAGAAACATATTCTTGGGGGTCATTTTCAGAAACCAGATCTTCACTGTACTTAGCTCAAACCCATCTTCATTTACAAACTGGTTTCTTCCCTTTTCATGCCATCTTCATCTAAGCTTCTCAGCCTGACTCAGAACTGTCTTTCTCAGGAAGACTTCTCTATCTCCACAGCCTTGGGAACCAATCTGTCTTGATATGGTTCATCTCCTCATGAGTCTTATCACACTTACTTTCACTCCCGCCTCCATCCCCTGTGTTTATTTGCCTAATATCAGTTCCTTCTGCCACTTGACTTAACGCCTTTTGAAGGCAAGAATTGTTTTTCTCCACCACACTGTATCCTCAGGCTAATACAGTATTTAGAGCAGTCAGTACACATTTATGTGGATATATCTACATCTGTCTATAATGAATAACTGTGTTATAATAAGAGACATTTGTGGTCTTTGTCCTTGGTTCCTGGGACAGTGATGCTAAAACCCATGGAATTTCCTTAGTGATAAGAGTGTCTTTTATTATTCATAAGGAGCCTCTTTTGACCATATCTGAGTTTCCATTAATGAGATGACTTAGGGTGGGGCCCTTCTGTAATCTCAGGATGGAAAATCCAAGTGCTTAGAGGGTTGGAGTTTTCAGACCCATTCACCCAGCTTGAGGAAGGGGGAAAAGATCCTGAAAATTAAGCTCTGTAAGAATTCTGTAACAAGGAGATTTTATGAACTTCCACGTTGACAAACATGTCCATGTGCTAGGAGGGTTGTTGTTGTTTACTCGCTTAGTCGTGTCCAACTCTTGGTGACCATGGACTGCAGCATGCCAGGCTTCCATGACTGTCAGTCTCTCTCAGAATTTGTTCAAACTCATTCCATTGAATTGATGATGTCATCCAGCCATCTCATCCTCTGTCACCTCCTCCTCCTCTTGCCCTCAGTTGTTCCCAGCATGAAGGTCTTTTCCAATGAGTGAGCACTTTGCGTCAGATGGCCAAAGTATTGGAGCGTCAACATTAGCCCTTCCAATGAATCCTCAGGGTTGATTTCCTTTAGAATAGACTGTTTTGATCTTCTTGCTGTCCAAGGGACTCTGAAGAGTCTTCTCCAGCACTACAGTTTGAAAACATCAATTCTTCAGCACTTAGCCTTCCTTGTGTTGCAAGTCTCACAGTCATACATGACTCCTGGAAAAACCATAACTTTGACTATACAGACCTTTGTCGGCAAGTAATGTCTCTGATTTTTAATATGCTGTCTAGGTTTGTCATAGCTTAAGGAGCAAGCATCTTTTAATTTCACAGCTGCAGTTACCATCTGCAGTGATTTGGGAGCCTAAAAATAATAAGGTATGTCACTGTTTCCATTTTTCTCCATCAATTTGTCATGAAGTGATGGGACTGGATGCCATGATCTTAGTTTTTTTGAATGTTGAGTTTTAAGCCAGCCTTTTCACTCTCCTCTTTACCCCTCATCAAGAGACACTCTAATTCTTCTTCACTTTCTGAAATTAGGGTAGTGTCATCTGCACATCTGAGGTTGTTGGTATTTCTTCCAGCAATCTTGATTCCAGCTTGTGAGTCATCCAGCCCAGCATTTCTCATGATGTACTTTGCGTATAAGTTAAATAGGCAGGGTGACAGTATATAGCCTTGACGTACTCATTTCTCAATTTGGAACCAGTCTGTTGTTTCATGTCCGTTTCTGACTTGCTTCTTGACCTGCATACAGATTTCTCAGGAGGCAGGAAAGGTGGTCTGGTATTCCTGTCTCTTTAAGAATTTTCCATAGTTTGTTATGATCCACACAGTGAAGAGCTTTACTGTGGTCAGTGAAACAGAAATAGATGTTTTTCTGCAATTCCCTTGCTTTTTCTATGATCCAGCAGATGTTGGCGATTTGATCTCTGGTTCCTCTGCCTTTTCTAAATCCAGCTTGAACATCTGGAAGTTCTTGGTTCATGTACTGTTGAAGCCTAGCTTCGAGGATTTTAAGCATTATCTTGCTAGCATGTGAAATGACTGCAGTTGTGTGATAGTTTGAACATTCTCTGGCATTGCTGTTCTTTGAGATTGAAGTGAAAACTGAACTTTTCCAGTCCTGTAACCACTGCTGAATTTTCCAAATTTGCTATTATATTGAGTACAGCACTTTA
The DNA here is from genome assembly GCF_032452875.1 of Bos javanicus. NCBI lineage: Eukaryota > Metazoa > Chordata > Mammalia > Artiodactyla > Bovidae > Bos > Bos javanicus. The sequence goes on along the minus strand of NC_083874.1, from coordinate 29,560,962 downwards.
AAAGGATCATCCTTTAGGATTTGAAATAGCTCAGCTGGAATTCCATCACCTCCACTAGCTTTGTTCTTAGTGATGCTTTTAAAGCCCACTTTCTTTGCACTCCAGGATGTCTTGCTGTAGGTGAGAGACCACACCATTGTGATTATATGGGTCATTAGAACTTTTTTTGTATAGTTCTTCTGTGTATTCCTGCCACCTCTTTCTTAATCTCTTCTGATTCTGTTAGGTCCTTACTGTTTCTGTCCTTTATTGTGCCCATCTTTGCATGAAATATTCCCTTGGTATCTCTAATTTTCTTGACGAGATCTCTAGTCTTTCGCATTCTATTGTTTTCCTCTTTTCCTTTGTATTGTTCACTGAGGAAGGCTTTCTTCTCTCTCCTTGCTGTTCTCTGGAATTGTGCATTCAGTTGGGTATATCTTTCCCTTTCTCCTTTGCCTTTCACTTCTCTTCTTTTCTCAGCTCTTTGCAAGTTCTCCTCAGACAACCATTTTGCCTCATTGAATTTCTTTTTCTTGGGGATGGTGTTGATCACACCTCCTGTACAGTGTTACAAAACTCTGTCCATAGTTCTTCAGGTTCTCCGTCTATCAGATTTAATCCCTTGAATCTATTGGTCACTTCCACTGTATAAGCATAAGGGATTTGATTGAGGTCATACCTGAATAGTCTAGTGGTTTTCCCTACTTTCTTCACTTTGTCTGAATTTTGCAATAAGGGGCTCATGATCTGAGCCACAGTCAGCTCCATGTCTTGTTTTTGCTGACTGTATAGAGCTTTCCATCTTTGGCTGCCAAGAATATAATCTGTCTGATTTCAGTGTTGACCATCTGTTGTCTTGTGTGTGGAGTTGTCTCGTGTTGTTGGAAGAGGGTGTTTCCACTTTGGCTCAGCCTCTTCATTCTTTCTAGAGCTCTCTTCCCCAGTGGCATATTGGACACCTACCATCCTGGGGTGCTTCTCTTTGGGGGTGCACCCCAACTCCACAGACATAGAAGCTCCTGTGCTCAGGGCCTGTCCAGGCCTCATCCTGTGTACCTCTTCATCTAGCTATTTATTTATATCCTTTATAATAAGCTGTTACACATAAATAAAATGTCTTCCTGAATTCTGTGAGCTATTTTAGTAAATTACTGAAGCTGAGTATGGGGTCCTGGGAACTTCTAGTTTATAACCAGTTAGTCAGAAGGTGCCTTGGAACTTGTGACCAGTATCTGAAGTAGGTATATTCTTGTAGGCCTCCATTCTTAACCTACAGGGTCTGTGCTGACTCTGGATAGTATCAGAATTGAATTGAATTCTTGGGTAAACAGTTGGTAACAGAGAATTGGAGTAATGGTGGTGTCAGAGAAAAATCCCCCCAACATCATGATCACATAGAATTTCTAGATAACATCAATAAGCTAAAATTGATCTTTTATTAAATGAGTTTTACATTTTTCAGATATGGTTAATAACTGCACTGTGATTCAAATAATTGCACTGTGACAATGTTGATGTTATTAATGCCAAAGTTTAGTTAATGTGCAACTTGGGAGATATTGAGGGACAGTGTCAGTGACATTTTATAATCGTTTCTTTAAAGTAGATCAGATGTCATCTCAGAGCAAGAAAGCTGGAAGAATACTACTAACTCAACCTGGGGCTGTGTGAAGATTTTAGGAAATAGAATTGGTATTAATTTGAGTGTTTTATTACTGAATTTTTAAAAAGTTCAATTCAAATAACTCACCTTTGTTTCCTAAGAAAATACATAGGGTTACTTGATTAGAGTTAGAGAATAACTTATTTTGACTGTTTGATTGAAAGAATAGGCAAGAGGTTTGAAAGTCCTGAAGTGTGTTTAAGCTTAGGCTTATTTCTGGAAGTGCTGTAATTCTGTTTCCCATTCATAAAATCTGGATTAATATTGCCTTACTATCACTTCCTATAACTTCATGGATGTTAGGAAAATAAGTTGGCCTTTAGCAAAATTTTTTTTTTAATTTTATTTTTAAACTTTAAAATATTGTATTAGTTTTGCCAAATATCGAAATGAATCCGCCACAGGTATACCTGTGTTCCCCATCCTGAACCCTCCTCCCTCATCCCTCCCCATACCCTCCCTCTGGGTCGTCCCAGTGCACCAGCCCCATAATAGTAAATACAGAATGTTTTTTCTCATTGTGTCTGTGTCTGCCACCACGCTACAACCGTGGACTGGAAGAACAAAAATGACAGTCTTATTTAGATTCTAAACATGTGAGTAGGGGCATACAATTTCTTCTCTCTCTTATTGGAAATGTTCCTTCTGAGGAGAGTCCAATGACTGTCATGTCATACTGAGTCAACACCCTGGTTAAGTCCCTTATCATTCTCTAGGTTAGGACTCTAATCATAAGATGGGATAGGACCATATTAAGGGGAATTCCCCTGCAGTATGTGTTGTGCTGGGAGTAGTGAACTAGCATTTGATAAATAAATTAGTAAGTAAAAAAATGGATAAAAATAAATTGATAATTGACTGTGAAGCACAGCACCACTTGTACTGGATAGAATCAAATATTATTTTGTCGTAAGGGCCAGGGTCTTCCAGCCCCTGCCAAGTTTCTTTAGCGCTAATTTAGGGTCCATTTGAAAGAGTAAGAGAAAGCACTAAAGCAGTGATCATGAATGATTAATATATTGAACAGTTGTATATGACTTGAAGGATGGAAATGCCTTCATCATGCTTGGTCTGGTTATATGTTTTCATTTTTAATCATCTCCAAAGGCTTCTTTTTGAGAAAGAAACTACATTTATTGGTCTCATAAAAGGTATATAATATGGTGATAACCACCACTTTTGACAGATCTAAATTCTCTAAATAGCTGACATTTAATCTATAGGCTATGAATTCAGTTATCATTGGAAAAGAGAAATCAGAGAATTGAAGGAAGGCAGAGCATTTTAACTGGTCAGTTAGTTTAACTGTATCTATGGACATCATTTAGTCTTTTGTTGGGGGAAAATATTTCCATTGAAGAATTTGCATGAGTACTTTATAAACATTTCTATACCAGGAATTTTGGAAGAAGACAACTTGACTTGACATCATTAAATACACTTAAAACTGGTCAAGTATTTTAACGTCTGATGGTAACTTCCTACTTAGAAACCTGGTTCTGCTTTTATGAAATAAATTCATGCAAGAAAGAGTCTGCATGCATAGTGTGTGGATTCATGTCTACTAGTGCATTTCAAAACATGAAAAACCCATGTACAAGATAAGCCATTATTGATTACAATTTCTTATCTGCAATCTGTATTATTTTATGGATGCTTCCACACAGCAAATAACTTTACCTGCAATTTGCCTAACACCTAATGTAATTTTATAAGTGCAAAGTTTGTATAGTATTCCAGTGTTTAGTCTTTTTATGTTTCCATATACTGAACTTGTTTAAGTGCTTTGAAAAATTTGTAGTGATGATTACTTGGATATGATCAGTTTTACATTAATCAGATGTGATGCCTATGCAGTTTGAATTACTAATTCTCTTAATTGTATTCATTATATATTATGAAATTGCCTCATTTGATAATTTTACTTGGAGACCATGTGGAAAATTAACTAGGATAATCCATTCTATTTAATACCTACCCTAATGTAAAATTATTAGAATAAAATTATAATCAATAATAACTGAGAAAATAACTAAGATTTTGTTTATTGAAGTCATGTGTTTGTTAGGAAAAAAAACTCAGTTGTTCAGGATTGATATTTCACTCCATTTGATTGCTTGATTGATAGATAAAAATGGATGAGTGGATAGATATTGGCAACAGAATTTTTGAGCTACCCAGCAATGTTGAACTTCTTTGCTCCGATAGCCTATTACTGCTCTCCCTGTTTACCTTTAGAGGATGACTTATATGTGACTATATTCCGGAGGAAAATTAGTCTCCATCTCTTTGACCAAGTAATGTAATGTCACTTTTTGTTACTAAAAAAAAAAAGCCAACAAATTACCTGATGTCCTAAGAAAGCTGATGGAGCTTTTGGTCTTCAGATGTCATCTGCAAGACCCTAGCCAATCAATTCTGTGCTACTCAATTTATCTGCCTTCAAAGGGTGAAGGACTTAGTTGAAGCTTTTGAGATTGGAATCTCTAGTTCCTGGGAAACTTGAGTATTTTGACCCTGGGGTCTCTACTGCTCAGCCAGTCCTCTGGCATCTGACAGTTCATATTTGTTGAATTCCGTAACCTTGATCCTGGTCCTGTCCCCCCGTGAAATGTGTCATCATTTTTGTTTGCTCCTGAAATGTGTAGCATATGAGGCAGAATATATCTGCTTCTCAGTAGCAGTCAAGCCACAGGAATTCTGAAACTTGTGTCACTGAAATGGCATTTTCAAGGAACGGGATGTGTCTGCACTAATAGCTTTCACATGGCAAGTCAGTCACAGTACAAGGCCTCTGTAGCAATTCTTAGCAATTTTTATATACATATAGATGACTTTCCCGAATACATTGGTCTTTCAGTTCTTTAATTTCCTTTTTTTCCAATTATCTTGACTACTACCCTAATTCAGTTCAAGGAGGGACACTGGAGAACTTGTCATAATCAAAATGTCAACCACTTTTCCATATTCACAATTCAAAGTCTCTCCCTCTCCAACTCTAGCCTGCTATCTTTCAGCTTCACTCCTTCTGATACCATGACTGCAAAAAGTATTTTCTGACCTCTCCAGGACCCACTGTTCCTGCCACCTTTTCATGATTCTTGTCTTTCCCTCTTACATCCTTATTTGCATCCTCATTTAGTTTAGCTTCTGTGGTCCACCCTTAGAATCATCCTTTGCATACATGCTTAACTCCTTTCAGCTTCTTACTTTGCATAATCATCTAGCAAAGCCCCATCCCTGGTTACATCCTCCTCTGACTAATCCAAGCCTGCACCTGTTCATCTAAATGTGCCTGGGGGAAAAACAAGCGACTGTGCTTCCTATTGTCACTTTAAATTCATGCCGTCTCAAGTTGTTTCTGAATGCTACTTGGCAATCCTACTGCATTTCATTCTTCCACTTCACGGATGGCTGTTTTACTCCTCTTTTTCCTCAAAGCTACAAACCTCAGTTTCCCATTATCACTGTCAGCTATCAACTGTGTTTTCCATGTATCTCAGAAAACAGAAGCAGAGTATTTCTTTGATCCCTGTGACTATGCCATCCTACCTACCAGCGTTGTGCCCATATACTCTGCCTTCCATGCTGTTATTGCGAATGAATTGTCCATTCTCTCCTTTTCCATTTGTAGATTAGATCCCATTCCTTCTTGTTTCTCCCATTATTTCTCCTGCATCACCATTCTTTAGTCTCTACATTTGGTCACTTATATCAGCACATAACTATTTTTAAAACTTGTTTTCTATTATAGTTGATTTACAGTATGTTATTTACGGGTATACAGCAAGGTGATTCACCTATACATATATCCATTCTGATTCTTTCCTCACATAGATTATAGGCAGAGTTCAAGGTTCTTGTTTATTATCTATTTTATATGTAGTTAGTGTGTGTAGGTTAATCCCAAACTTCTGATATATCCCTCCCCCCTCCCTTTCTCCATTGGTAACTGTAAGTTTGTTATCGAAGTCTGTGATTCTGTTTCTATTTTATGAATAAGTTCATTTGTATCATTTTTTTAGATTCCACATATAAAGTGATATCATATAATTTTTGTCTTTGACTAACTTCACTTAGTATAATAATCTCTAGGCCCATCCATGTTGCTGCAGATGTCATTATTTTACTCTCTTTTTTCATTGTATATGTGTACCAAAACTTGTTTATCCATTCCTCTGTCAAAGGATATTTACATTGCTTCCATGTCTTGGTTTTATAAATAGTGCTGCAGTGAATATGGGGGTTGTTGTTGTTAGTTGCTAAGTTGTGCCTGACTCTTCTGTGACCCCATGGACTGTAACCCACCAGGTTCCTTTGTCCATGGGATTCCCCAGGCAAGAATACTGGAGTGGGTTCCCATTTCTTTCTCTAGGGAATCTTCCCGACCCAGGGATTGAATACACATCTTCTGCATTGGCAGGCAGATTTTTTCTGACTGAGCCAGTAGGGAAGCCTGAATATTGTGTTGCATGTATCTTTTTGAACTATGATTTTCTCTAGATAGATGCCCCACAGTGAGATTGCTGGATCATATGGTAGTTCTATATTTAATTTTTGAAGGAACCCACATACTGTTCTCCATAATGGTTTTACCAGTTTACCTTGCCACCAACAATTTCTCCACACCCTCTCGAGCATTTGTTGTTTGTAGACTTTTTATGATGGCCATTCTAACTGATGTAGTAGTTTTGATTTGCATTTCTCTAAAAATGAGTGAAGTTGTGCATCTTTTCATGTGCTTTTTGGCCATTTTCTTTGGAAAAATGTCTATTTAGGTCTTCTACCCATTTTATAAAAATATTTATTTTTTATTGAAGGATAATTGCTTTACAAAAATTTATTGTTTTCTATCAAACCTCAACATGAATCAGCCATAGATATACGTATATCCCCTCCCTTTTGAACCTCCTTCCCATCTCCCTCCCCATTCCACCCCTCTAGGTTGACACAGAGCCCCTGTTTGAGTTTCCTGAGCCATACAGCAAATTCCCATTGGCTATCTATTTTACCTGTGTTCTACCTATTTTTTTTTATTGGATTGTTTGTTTTTTTAATAGTGAGCTACATGAACTATTTGTATATCTTGGAGATTATTTCCTCGTCTATCATTTCATATGCAAATATTTTCTCCCATTATGTGGTTGTCTTTTCACTTCGTGGTTTCCTTTGCTGTGCAAAAGCTTTCAAGTTTAATTAGGTCCCATTTGTTTATTTTACATTTATTTTCATTACTCTGGAAGCTAGATCAAAAAAGATACTACCATAATTTGTGTCAGAGTGTTCTGCCTATGTTTTCCTCTAAGAGTTTGATAATATCAGTCTTACATTTTGGTCTTTAATCCATTTTGAGTTTATTTTTGTGTATAGTACTAGAGAACGTTCTAATTTCACTCTTCTACATGTAGCTATCCAGTTTTCCCAGCACCACTTATTGAAGAGATTGTCTTCGTCCATTGTATATTCTTGCCTCCTTTGTTGTAGATTAATAGACTATAGGTGAGAGGGTTTATTTCTGGGCTTTCTTTCCTATTCCATTGATCTATATTTCTGTTTTTGTGCCAGTACCATACTGTTTTGATGGCTGTAGCTTTGTAGTATAGTAAGTCAGGGAGTGTGATTCCTCTAGCTCTGGTTTCTTTAAGATTGCTTTGGCTATTCGAGTTTTTTGTGTTTCCATTCAAATTAATTTTTTTTTGGTTACAGTTCTGTGAAAAATGCTATTGGTAATTCGATAGAGATTGCATTGAATTTGTAGATTGCTTTGGGTAGTACAGTCATTTTCACAATATTGAATATTGATTCTTTCAACCCAAGAACATGGTGTACCTTTCCATATGTTTTGTGTCATCTTCAGTTTCTTTCATCAAGGTTTAATAGTTTTCCAAGTATGTAACTTTTGCCTCATTAGAGAGGTTTATTCCTTTGTGTATTATTCTTTTTGATGCAGTGGTAAACGGGAGTTTCCTTAATTTTTCTTTTTGATATTTTGTTAGTGTATAGAACTGCAAAAGATTTCTGTGTTTTAATTTTGTATCCTGCAACTTTACCCCAGTAGTTTTCTGGTAGTGTCTTTAGGATTTTCTATGTATATTATCGTTTCATCTATAAACAGTGACAGTTTTACTTCTGTTGCAATTTGGATTCCTTTCATTTCTTTTTCTTCTCTTATAGCCATGGGTAGGACTTCCAAAACTAGTTTGAATATGAGTGGTGAGAGTGGACATGCTTGTCTTGTTTATGATCTTAGAGGGAATACTTTAAGCTTTCTGTGGTTTTCTGTTATGTCATTTTTATTATGTCGATGTGCCCTCTGTGCCCACCCTCTGGAAAGGTTTTTTTTTTTTAATCATAAATAGGTGTTGAATTTTGTCAAAGGCTTTTTCTGTGTCTATTGAGATGATTATGTGGTTTTTATTCTTCAATTTGTTAATATGGTATATCACACTGATTGATTTGTGGGTATTGAAAAATCCTTCTGTCCCTGGGGTTAAATCCTATTTGATCATAGTGTATGATCCTTTTGATGTATTGTTGGATTTGGTTTGCTAGTATTTTGTTGAGGAGTTTTGTGTCTGTGTTTATCAGTGATACTGGCCTGTTAACTTCCTTTTTCTGTTTGTCTGGTTTGGTAGCAGGATGATGGTGCCTTCCTCTGCAGTTTTTGGGAAGAGTTTCAGAAGAATCAATGTATTATTGCTGTTGTTCAGCCACCAAGTCATGTCCGACTCTTGGTGACTCCACAGACTGCAGCCCACCAGGCTTCTCTGTCCCTCACCATCTCCCAGAGTTTGCCCAAGTTCACATCTACTGAATCGGTGATGCCTTCCAACCATCTCATCCTCTGTTGCTCTCTTCTCCTTCTGCTTTCAATCTTTCCCAGCATCAAGGTCTTTTCTAGTGAGTCAGCTGTTTATATCAGATGGCCAAAGTATTAAAGCTTCAGCTTCAGCATCAGTCCTTCCAATGAGTATTCAGGGTTGATTTCCATTAAGATTGACTGGTTTGATCTCCTTTCTGTCCAGGGGACTCTCACGAGTCTTCTCCAGCACCACTGTTCGAAAGCATCAATTCTTCAGGACTCTGTTCTTTATGGTCCAGCTCTCACATCCATACATGACTAGTGGAAAGACTGTAGCCTTGACTATAAAGACCTTTGTTGCCTAAGTGATGTCTTTGCTTTTTAGCACATTTTCTAGGTTTGTCATAGCTTTCCTGCCAAGAAGCAATTGTTTTCTAACTTCATGGCTACAGTCACCAGCTACAGTGATTTTAGAGCCTAAGAAGAGGAAATCTGTCACTCCTTTCATCTTTTCCCCTTCCATCTGCCATGTGTTGAGGGGACTGGATTGGATGATCTTAGTTTTTCTAATATTGAATTTTAAGTGGGCTTTTCACTCTCCTCCTTCACCCTCATCAAGAATTTATTTAGTTCTTTGCTTTCTGCCATTAGAGTGGTATCATCTGCACATTTGAGGTTGTTGATATTTCTCCCAGCAATCTTGATTCCAGTTTGTAATTCATCCAGCCTGGCATCCTGCATGATGTGCTCCGTGTATAAGTTAAGGTGACAATAAACAGCCTTGTCGTACTCCTTTCTCAATCTTGAACCAGTTGTTCCATACAAGGTTCTAACTGTTGCTTCTTGGTGTGCATGCAGGTTTCTTCAGTTCAGTCGCTCAGTCGTGTCTGACTCTTTGCGACCCCATGAACTGCAGCATGCCAGGCCTCCCTGTCCATCACCAACTCCCAGAGTCCACCCAAACCCATGTCCATCGAGTTGATGATGCCATCCAACCATCTCATCCTCTGTCGTCCCCTTCTCCTCCTGCCCCCAATCCCTCCCAGCATCAGGGTTTTTCCAACTAGTCAACTCTTCACATCAGGTAGCCAAAGTATTGGAGTTTCAGCCTCAACATCAGTCCTTCCAGTGAACACCCAGGACTGATCTTTAGGATGGACTGGTTGAATTTCCTTGCAGTCCAAGGGACTCTCAAGAGTCTTCTCCAACATTACAGTTCAAAAGCATCAATTCTTCTGCACTCAGCTTTCTTTATTGTCCAACTCTCACATCCGTACATGACTACTGGAAAAACCATAGCCTTGACTAGATGGACCTTTGTTGGCAAAGTAATGTCTCTGCTTTTTAATATGCTGTCTAGGTTGGTCATAACTTAGGAGACTGGTAAGATGGTCTGGTATTCCCATCTCTTTAATAATCTTCCATACATTGTTGTATCCACAGTCAAAGGCTTTAGCATAGTCAATGAAACAGAGGTAGATGTTTTTTTGGAATTACCTTGCTTTCTCTGTGATCTAGTGAATGTTAGCAATTTGATCTCTGATTTCTCTGCCTTTTCTAAGCCCAGCTTGAACATCTGGAAGTACTCAGTTCACATAATGAAGAAGCTTAGCTTGAAGGATTTTGAGCATAACCTTACTAGCATGGGAGATGAGTGCAATTGTCTGGAGGTTTCAACATTCTTTAGTACTGCCCTTCTTGGGAATTGGGATGAGGACTGACCTTTTCTAGTCCTGTGGCCACTGCTGGGTGTTCCAAATTTGCTGACATATTTTGTGCAGCACTTTAATAGCATAGTCTTTCAGGATTTTAAATAGCTCTGCTGAAACCCCATCACCTTCACTGGCTTTATTGGCAGCAGTGCTTCCCAAGACCCACTTGACTCCACAATCCAGAATGTTTGGCCCTGGGTGAGTAACCACACCGTCATGGTTATCTGGGTCGTTAAGATCTTTTTTGTACAGTTCTTGTGTTTTCTGAACATCTCTTCTTGATCTCGTCTGCTTCTGTTAGGTCTTTACTCTCTCTGTCCTTTGTTGTGCCCATCTTTGGATGAAATGTTGTTTTGACATTTCCAATTTTCTTGAAGATATCCCTAGTCTTCCCTCTTCTGTTGTTTTCCTCTATTTCTTTACATTGTTCTTTGAAGAAGGCATACTTGTGTTTCCTTGGTATTCTCTGGAACTCTTCATTTAAGTGGTTGTTCCTTTCCCTTTCTCCCTTGCTTTTTTCTTCTCTGCTTTTCTCAGATGTTTGTAAAGCCTCTTTAGACAATGACTTTGCCTTCTTGTTTTTCTTTTTTTGGGAGGATGGGTTTTTATACTGCCCCCTGTACAGTATTACTAATCTCTGTCCATAGTTCTTCAGGCATTCTGTTTACTATATATAACCCCTTGAATCTATTCATCACCTCTACTATATATTCATAGAGATTTGATTTTAAGTCATACCTGACTGGCTTAGTAGTTTTCCCCACTTTCTTTAGTTTAATCCTAAATTTTTCTATGAGGAGTTGATGATCTGAGCCACAGTCAGTTCCAGGTCTTGTTTCTGCTGACTGTATACAGCTTTTCCATCTTCGGCTACAAAGAATGTCGTCAATCTGATTTCAATATTGACCGCTTATTGATGTCCATGTGTAAAGTCGTCTCCTGTGTTGTTGAAAAAGGGTGTTTGCTATGACAAATGTGTTCTCTTGGCAGAATTATATTAGCCTTTGCCCTGCTTCATTTTGTACTCCAAGGCCAAACTTGCTTGTTACTCCAGGTATCGCTTGACTTCCTACTTTTACATTCAAATCCCCTATGATGAATAGGGCATATATATATATATATATACACATACACACACATACATACATATATTTTGTGTGTGTGTGTGTGTGTGTTAGTTCTAGGAAGTCTTCTAGGTCTTCATAGAACTGATCAGCTTCAGCTTCTTTTGGCATTGGTGGTTGGGGCATAGATGTGGATTACTGTGATGCTGAATGGTTTGCCTTGGGAATGAACTGAGATCGTTCTGTCATTTTTGGGGTTGCACCCAAGTACTGCATTTCAGAGTTTTTTGTTGATTATGAGAGCTACTCCATTTCTTCTATGGCATTCTTGCCCACAGTAGAAGATATAATGGTCATCTGAATTAAATTCAGCCATTTCTAACCATTTTAGTTCACTGCTTCCTAAGATGTGGATGTTTACTCTTGCCGTTGCCTGCCTGACCATGTCCAGTTTACCTTAATTCATGGACCTAACATTCCAGGTTCCTATGCAGTACTGTTCTTTATAGCGTTGGGTTTTATTTCCATCACCAGACACATCCACAACTGAGTGGAGCTATTAGTAGTTGTCCCCCACTCTTCCCCAGTGGCACATTGGACACCTTCTGAGCGGGGGGGCCCATCTTTTGGTGTCATATCTTTTTGCTTTTTTATGCAGCTCCTGGGGTTCTCACAGCAAGTATACTGGAGTGGTTTGCATTCCCTCCTCCAGTGGATCACACTTTGCCAGAACTCTCCACTATGACCTGTCCATCTTGGGTAGCCCTGCTCAGCATGGCTCATAGCTTTCTTGAGTTATGCAAGCCCCTTCACCACAATACAGTGATCCATGAAGGTGATAGGTAAGTTAACGCCTCTCTAAATGTTTGATAGAATTTGCCTGTGAGGATGTCTGGTCCTGAACTTTGGTTTGCTGGAAGACTTTTAATCACACTTTCAGCTTTAATACTTATGATTGGTTTATTCATATTTTTTTAAATTTCTTGGTTGAGTCTTGGAAAGTTGTACTTTTGTAAGGATTTGTGTGTTTTTTTCTAGGTTACCCATTTTCTTGGCATATAGTTGCTTGTAGTAGTCTCTTATGATCCTTTGTATTTCTGTGATATCCATTGTAACTTCTTTTTCATTTCTGATTTTATTGATGTGAGTCCTCTCCCTTTTTTTCTTGGTGAGTCTGACTGAAAGTTGATAAATTTTAATCTTTTCATGCAGCCAGTATCTAAAAGTTTATAAATTTTAATCTTTTCATGCAGCCAGTATATTTAGAGAAATTGATAATTTCCATTCTTTAGTCTCATTTTATTAATTTTTGCTCTGATATTTATTATTTCTTCTATTAAATTTGGGTTTTGTTTGTTATTTAATGTTTAAGATTGAGACTTTTTTTGTGTGGGGAAACCATGCCATATGCATGTGAGACCTTAGTTCCTTGACCAGAGATGGAACCCATGCTCCCTGCACTGGAAGCATGAAGTCTTAACCCCTGGGGTCACTAGGGAAATCGTCTTCTTTCTTTAGTTGTTTTTGGTGTTAGGTTGTTTGAGATTTTTCGTGTTTCCTGAGTTAAGATTGTGGTGCTATAAACCTCCTTCTTAGAACTGCTTTTGCTGCATCTCATAAGTTTTGCATCATTGTGTTTTTGTTGTCAGTTGTCTCTAGGTAACTTTTTATATCCTCTTTAATTTCCTCAGTAATTTTTGGTTTGTTCAGTAACATATATTTTTACACATGTGTTATTATGTGTTTTACAGCTTTATTTTCTTATAGTTGATGTCTGATCTCATAGCATTGTGGTTGGAGAAGATGGTTGATATGATTTCAATTTTATTAAATTTACTAGTGTTTGCACATGATCTATCCTGGAGAATGTTCCATGCATCCTTGAGAAGAATGTGTAGCCTGCTTTTGGATGAAATGTTTTATAAATATGAATTAAGTCTTTTTCATCTAATGTATCATTTAAGGCCGGTATTTCTTTATTGATTTTTCCATCTGGATGATCTGTCCATTGATGTAAGTGGGTGTATTAAAGTCCTCCAGTATTATTGTTATATAGTTGATTTCTCCTTTTATGACTGTTAACATCAGCTTTATATATTGAGGTGCTCTTATGTTGGATGCATATAACATATGCATCCATTTTATGTTACATAGAAATGTAACAGTTTTACAATTGTTAAAATTGTAAATTGTTACATTTTCTTCTTGGATTGATCTTTTGATCACTGTATAGTGTCCTTATTTGTCTCTTGTAACAGTCTTTATTTTAAAGACTGTTTATCCATTTTTTCTGATATGGGTATTGCTATTCCAAATTTTTTTTTTCTTTTTCATTTGGATGGAACACCTTTTCCCATCCCTCAATTTCAGTCTGTATGTGTACCTAGATCTGAAGTGGATCTCTTGTAGATAGCATATACCTGAGTTTTGTAAATTGTATAAATAAAATTGAATTTTATTGTATAAAACTCAACACCCAGCCCCAAACTCCTGAGGTACAGTTTCCTTCATTATTACTATCTTACCTTAGTGGGACATGTTTGTTATAGTTAATGAACTGATACATTATTATTATAATCCATGGGTTACATTAAGATTCACTTTTTCTGTTGTATAGTTCTATGCGTTTTGACAAATGTATAATGACATGGATTCACAATTACAGTTCTGTATGCAACAGTTTCACTGCCTTGAAAATCCCCTGTGCTCCACCTAGTCATCCCTCCTGGAAACAATTGATATTTTTATCTCCTTCACAGTTTTTCTTTTTCCAGAATGTCATATAATTAGTCATAGAGTCTATTCAGATTGGCCTTTTTCTCTTAGTAATATGTGTATAAGCCATGTCTTTTCACAGCTTGATAGCTCATTTTTTTCTTTTTTTAAGTAGGGAATAACATTGCTTTCTGTAGCTACATCACAGTTTATCCTTTTATGTATTAAAGGACATCTGGATTGCTTCTTGTTTTTGGTTACTATGAGTAAAGCTGCTGAAAAAGATTTGCGTCCAGGCTTCCGTGTGGAGGTTAGTCTTCAACTCAGTTGGGGAAAATTCCTAGAAATTTGGCTGCTGGATCACATGAATGACAATGTTTAGCTGTGTCGTAAACTGCTGAACTGTATTCCATGGTGTACCATTTTGCATGCCCACCAGCAATAAATGAGTGTTTTTATTGCTCTGTAATCCTGGCAACATTTTGTATTATTAGTTTAATAGATTTTAGTCATTCTAATATGTATGCAATGATATCACTGTGTTGTTTTAATTTGCAATTATCTAATGACATAAGATGTTGAACATATTTTTTAATAATTACTTGCCATCTGTGTATCTTTTCTGATGAGATATCTGTTCAGATATTTTACTCATTTTATAATTGGATCCTCCTTCATGGATCACAGTCTTGTCACGGCAAGGGGACTTGGGTAACTCAATGAAGCTTGAACCATGCTCTGCACGGCCAACTAGGATGGACTGATCATAGTGAAAAGCTCTGACAAAACGTGTTCCATTGGAGAACGAAATGGCAACCCACTCCAGTATCCTTGTCTAGAGAACCCCATGGAAATTATGAAAAGGCAAAAGATATGATGTGGAAAGGTAAGTTCCCCAGGTTGGAAAGTGTCCAGTGTACTACTGGGGAAGAGAGGAGGGCAATTACTAATAGCTCCAGTAAGAATGAAGCAGCTGGGCTAAAGCAGAAACAATCCTCAGCTATGGGTGTGTCCAGTGTGGAAAGTAAAGTCCAATGCTATAAAGAACAATACTGCATAGGAGCCTGGATTATTAGGTCTGTGAATCAAAATTAATTGGACATGGTCAGGCAGGAAATGGCAAGATTGAACATCAACATCTTAGGAACCAGTGAACTAAAATGGACATGAGTGGGCAAATTTAATTCAGATGACCATTATATCTACTACTGTGGGCAATAATCACTTAGAAGAAATGGAGTAGCCCTCATAGTCAACAAGAGATTCCAAAATGCAGTACTTGGGTACAATCTCAAAAATGACAGAATGGTTTCAGTTCCTTTCCAAGGCAGACCATTCAACATCACAGGAATCCAAGTCTCTGCACCGACCACTGATGCTGCAGAAGCTGAAATTGACCAATTCTATGAAGACCTGCAAGATTTTCTAGAACTAACACCAAAAAAAGATGTCCTTTAATCATAGTGGATTGGATGCAAAAGTATGAAGTCAAGATACCTGGAATAACAGGCAGGTTTGGCCTTGGAGTATGAAATGAAGCAGGGCAAAGGCTACTGAGTTTTGTCAAGAGAACACACTGGTCATAGCAAATAACAACCCGAGAGATGACTATACTGGTGGCCATCTCCAGATGATCAATATTGAAATGAGATTGATTATGTTATTTGTAGCCAAGATGAAGAAGCTCTATTCAGTCTGTAAAAACAAGACCTGGAGCTGACTGTGGCTCAGATCATGAACTGCTTATTGCAAAATTCAGGCTGAAATTGAAGAAAGCAGGGAAACCACTAGGCTATAGGCCATTCAGATATGACCTAAATCAAATCCTTTATTATTATATGGTGGAGGCAATGAATAGATTCAAGGCATTGGATCTTGTAGACACCATGTCTGGAGAACTGTGGAAGGATGTTTATAACTTTGTACAGGAGGCAGTGAGCAAAACCATCCCAAAGAAAAAGAAATGCGAGAAGGCAAAGTGGTTATCTGAGGAGGTCTTACAAATAACTGAAGAAAGAAAAGAGCAGAAAGGCAAGGGAGAAAGGAAAGGATAAACCCACCTGAGTGCAGAGTCCTAGAAAATAGCAAAGATAGATAAGAAGGCCTTCTTAAGTGAACAGTGCAAAGAAGTAGAGGAAAACAATAGAACTAGAGGTCTCTTCAAAAACAATTGGAGATACCAAGGGAACATTTCATGCAGAGATGGGCATAATAAAGGAATAGAAACAGTAAGGACCTAACAGAAGCAGAAGTGGCAAGAATACACAGAAGAACGATACAGGAGAAGTCTTAAGGACTGGATAACCACGATGGTCACTAACCTAGAGCCAGACATCCTGGAGTGTGACGTCCAGTGGGCCTTAGGAAGCATTGCTATCAACAGAACTAGTTGAGGTGATGGGATTCTAGTTGAGCTATTTTAAATCCTAAAATATGATGCTGTGAAAGTGCTGCACTCAAAATGCCAGCAAATTTGGAAAACTCAGCAGTGGCTACAGGACTAGAAAAGGTCGGTTTTCCTTCCAACTCAAAGAAGAGCAATGCCAAGGAATGTTCAAACTACCTCACAATTGCACTCATTTCACAAGCTTGCAAGATCCTTCATGCTAGCCTTCAGCGGTATGTGAACTGAGAGCTTTCAGATGTATGAGCTGGCTTTTGAAGAGGCAGAGGAACCAGTGAGTAAATTACCAACATTTATTGGATCATGGAGAAAGCAAGGGAATTTCAAAAAAGGCCTCTACTTCTGCTTCATTGACTGCACTAAAGCCTTTGAGTGTGTGGACCACAACAAACTTGTGAAAAATTGTGTAAGTGATGGGAATACCAGACCACCTTACCTGTCTCTTGAGAAACCTGTATGCAGATCAAGAAGCAGTAGTTAGAACCAGACATGGAACAACTGACTGGTTTACAATTGGGAAAAGAGTATGACAGTGCTGTGTGTTGTCACACTGCTTAGTTAACTTATACACAGAGCACATCATGTGAAATGCTGGGCTGGATGAATCACAAGCTGGAGTCAAGAATGGCGGGAGAAATATTAACAACCTTAGATATGTAGAATGATACCACTCAAATGGAAGAAAGTGAAGAAGAACTAAAGAGGCCCTTGATGAGAGTGAAAAGCTGACTTTAAACTCAACATGAAAAAAGACTAAGATCTTGGCATGTGGTCCCATCACTTCATGGCAAATAGAAGGGTTGAAAAAATGGAAGAAGTGATTGATTTTATTTTCTTGGTCTCCAAAATCCCTGTGGATGATGACTGCAGCCATGATATTAAAATATGCTTGCTCCTTGGAAGGAAAGCCAAGACAAACCCAGATAGCTTATTAAAAAGCAGAGGTATCACTTTGCTGACAAAGATCTGTATAGTCAAAGCTATTGACTATAGCTTTAGTCATGTACAGATGTAGCAGTAGTCATGTACAGATATGGGAGTTTGACCACAAAGAAGGCTGAGTGCTAAAGAATTGATGCTTTTGAACTGTGGTGTTGGAGAAGACTCTTGAGAGTCCCTTGGAGAGCAAGGAGACCGAACTGGTCAATCCTAAAGGAAATCAACCCCTGAATATACATTGGAATGACTGTTGCTAAAGTTGAAGCTCCAGTACTTTGGCCACCTGATGCAAAGAGCTAACTCATTGGAAAAGACCCTGATGCTGGAAAAGAATGAAGGCAAAAGGAGAAGGGGGTCACACGGGATGAGATAGCATCAGCAACTCCATGGACATGAGTTTGAGCAAACTCCAGGAGATAGTGAAGGCCTGAGGAGCTTGGTGTGCTGTAGTCCATGGTGTTGCAAAGAGTTGGACATGTCTTAGCAGCTTAGTCCCTGGTGTTGCAAAGAGTTGGACATGTCTTAGCAGTTGAACAACAATAACAGTAATTGGGTTGGTTTGGTTTCCCTTTTCTGAGTGTTAAGAACTCTTCATATATTTTGTATGAAAGTGAAAGTGTTCATCACTCAGTCGTGCCCGACTCTTTGCGACCCCATGGTCATGTGACCCTGCTAGGCTCCTCTGTCCATGGAATTCTCCTAGGCAAGAATACTGAAGTCATTTGGCATTTCCATACCAGCCCTTATCAGAAATGTGATTCATAGATATTTTCTCTTGGTCTGTCTTGTCTCTTGATTCTCTTTAAAAATGTTTTTCATAGGAGTTTTAAATTTAATGAAGCCCATCCAGCCCAAGCCCCCTTAGATTTTATTCTGTGTTATTCTATAGAACTTTTGAAGTTTTATATTTATGTCTATAAATTATTTTGAGTAAAAGAATGTGAAACATGTATAATATCATATATGAAACGAGTCGCCAGTCCAGGTTCCATGCACAATACTGGATGCTTGGGGCTGGTGCACTGGGACGACCCAGAGGGATGGTACGGGGAGGGAGGAGAGTTCAGGACGGGGAACATGTGTATACCTGTGGCGGATTCATGTTGATATATGGCAAAACCAATACAATATTGTAAAGTTAAAAAAAAATTTTTTTTTTAAAAGAATGTGAAAGGTGTCAGGACTCTTTCTAGATTTATTTTTTTGTATATGGTGTGAGCAAATGTTTCAGCTTCATTGATTTACATGTAGTATTTATGTTTTCCAAAACCATTTGCTAAAGAGACTGTCTTTTCTCTATTGTATATCCTTGCCTGCTTTGTCAAAGATTAAGTGACCACAGGTGTGTAGGTTTATTTCTGGGCTCTCTATTCTGTTTCATTGATTTGTATGTCTTTTTTTTTTTTTTTTTTTTTGGTACAAATACTATACTATTTGATTACTGTGGCTTTATAGTGCTGTCTCAAGTTATATGCCTCTTACTCCCCCCTCCCCAGTATTTTGTTGTTAATTCTGCATCTTACATGGTTCTATATAAAGTTTTGGATTATTTTTTGAAGTTCTGTGAAAAATGTGGGTAATTCAATAGAGTTTGCATTAAATCTGTAGATTGCTTTGGGTAGTATTGCCGTTTTAACAATATTAATTCTTCCAATCCAAGAGCATGGTATATCTTTCCATTTCTTTGAATCCTCTTTAATTTCCTTTGTTACTGTTTTATAGTTCTCAGTATTAAGTCTTTCACCTCCTTGGTCAGGCTTATTCATAGATATTTTATAAAGGTTTAATTTTTAATTTCCTTTCTGATAGTTCATTGTTGGTGTAGAAAAACGCAACTGATTTTGGATGTTAATCTTGTATCCTACTACTTTGATGAATTCATTTATTAGATCTAGTAGTTTCTGTGTGGAGATCTTAGGGTTTTCTGTATATAGTATCATGTCATCTGCATAAAGTGAGGATTTTGCCTCTTCCTTAACAGTTTGGATACAGTTTATTTCTTGTATAATTGCTGTGGCTAGGACTTCTAATACTATATCAAATAGAATCGGTGAGAGTGGGCATTGTTTCCTTGTTTCAGATTTTAACAGGAAGTCTTCCAGATTTTCACCATTGAATATTACATTGACTGTGATTTGTCATAAATAACTTTTATTACGTTGAGATGTGTGTCCTGTATATGCACTTTGGTAAGAGTTTTTATCATGAGAGCATGTTGAGTTTCATCAAATACTTTTTTCTGCATCTACTGAGATTTTTTTTCTTTTCTTTTGTTTATTTGATATATTACATGTTGATTTGCGTATGTTGAACCATCCGGTGTACTTAGGGTGAATCACATTTGTTTGTTTGTTGTGTATGATCTTTTTAAGGTACTATTAGATTTAGTATGCTAATATTTTGTTGAATTTTTGCATCTAAATTCATCAGAGATACTGGCCTGTAGTTTTATTTTTTGGTGGTATTATGCTTGGTTTTGATATCAGGTAAAGAAAGCTGAGTGCCGAAGAATTGATGCTTTTGAACTGTGGTGTTGGAGAAGACTCTTGAGAGTCCCTTGGACTGCAAGGACATCCAACCAGTCCATTCTAAAGGAGATCAGTCCTGGGTGTTCTTTGGAAGGACTGATGCTAAAGCTGAAACTCCAGTACTTTGGCCACCTCATGCGAAGAGCTGACTCATTGGAAAAGACTCTGATGCTGGGAGGGATTGGGGGCAGGAGGAGAAGGGGACGACAGAGGATGAGATGGCTGGATGGCATCACCAACTCGATGGACATGAGTTTGAGTGAACTCTGGGAGTTGGTGATGGACAGGGAGGCCTGGCATGCTGCGATTCATGGGGTCACAAAGAGTTGGACACGACTGAGCAACTGAATTGAACTGATGGTGGCTTCATAGAATGTGTTTGGAAGTGTTCCCTCCTCTTCAGTCTTTTGGAAGAGTCTGATAAAGATTGGTGTAAGTTCTTTGTATCTTTGGTAGAATTCACCTGTTACTTTTGTTTGTAGGGAATTGTTTTTAAATTACAGATTCTAAATATTTCACTTCTAGGGATTGGTCTGTTCAAAGTATTTGTTTCTTCTTGATTCAATTTGGGTGGGTTGTATGTTTCTAGAAAGCTGTCCATTTCTTCTAGGTTGTCAAATTTATTGGCATACAATCATTCATAATATTCTCTTGTGGGTTTTTTTTTTTTCTTTTCTTTTTGGTATTTCTGAGGTATCAGTTGAGATTTCTCCTTTTTCATTTCTTATTTTGTCTATTTGAGTTCTCTTTCCTTTTCATTTTGGTGAGCCTGGCCAGAGATTTGTTAATTTTGTTTACCCTTTCAAAAAACTCTTGACTTTAGGTTTTGTTGTGTAATTCTTTTAGGTGGTATGTTAGGTGGTTTATTTGAGATTTTACCTTTTTTTTTCCTTGAGGAAAGTCCATATTGCTATGAACTTTCCTCTAAGAACTGCTCTTGCTGTGTTCCATGGATTTTGTATGGTTGTATTTTCATTGTCATTTGTTTCAAGGTATTTTAAAATGTTCTTTTTGATTTCTGCATTTACCCATTGATTTTTGAGTAGCATATTGTTTATTCTCCTTGTAATTATTTTTTTCTCATTTCTTTTCCTGTGGTTGATTTCTTGTTTCATGCTTGAAATAATTTCTATACTCTTAAGTTTGTTAGTTTTGTGCCATAAATGTGATCAATCCTAAGGATTGTTCCATGTGCACTTGAATGTGTATCCTGTTTTTTTCGGATGTAATGTTCTGAAAATATAAATAAAGTCTAACTGTTCTGTTATACCATTTAGGATCTCTGTTGCTTTGTAGATTTTCTCTCTGTCTTCTGATGTGACTGGGGTGTTAACGTCTCCTACTCTTTATTATGTTCCATCAGTTTCTCCCTTTATGTCTGCTAGTATTTGTTTTAAGTGTTCGGGTGCTCCTATATTAGGTGCATGTGTTGATGAGTGTAAAATGCTCTTGTAGTAATCCTTTTACTATTATATAGTATCCTTCTTTGTGTTTCTCTGTTGCCTTTGTTGTAAAGTCTATCTGTCTGATGAGTGTTGCAACTCCTCCTTTCTTGTCATTTGTCTGCATGAGTATGTTTTTCCAATCTTTCATTTTCAGTCTTACATGTGTTCTTTACCCCAAGGTGGATCTCTTGTAGACAGCATTTTGTTGCCTCTTGTTTTTAGTCCAGGCCGCCACTCTATGTCTTTTGACTGGTGTGCTCAATCCATTGACATTTAAGATAATTATTGATACATATGTATTTATTGCCATTTTTAACCTTGTTTTCTCGTTGATTCTAAGTTTCTTCTTTCTTCTTTTCTTTTTCTCTTTTTCTTTTGGTGGTTTGATGATTTCCATTTATTTTATGCCTGTATTCTTTTTTGTGTGTGTGTGTGATTCTGTTGTATGTTTTTGATTTGTGGTTGCCCTGTTTTTCAGGTATGTTAACTTCTTCCTATATCTGCCTGCTTTAGACCAATAGTCATATAGGCTAAAGTCAGTTCAGTCACTCAGTCGTGTCTGACTCTTTGCGACCCATGGACTGCAGCATGCCAGGCTTCCGTGTCCATCACCAACTCCCGGAGCCTACTCAAACTCATGTCCATTGTGTCGGTGATGCCATCCAACCGTCTCATCCTCTGTTGTGCCCTTCTCCTCCTGCCTTCAATCTTTCTTAGCATCAGTGTCTTTTCCAGTGAGTTGGGTCTTCACATCAGGTGGCCAAAGTATTGGAGTTTCAGCTTCAACATCAATCCTTCCATTGAATATTCAGGACTGATTTCCTTTAGGATAGACTGGTTGGATCTCCTTGCAGTCCAAGGGACTCTCAAGAGTCTTCTCCAACACCACAGTTCAAAAGCATCAATTCTTCAGTGCTCAGCTTTCCTTATAGTCCAGCTCTCACATCCATACATGACTATAGGCTGAAACACAATCTTAAAAAAAATCTATAATTTTCCTACTCTCTTTCCTCACAATTTATGATTTTGATGTCCTTCTTTATATCTTCCTATTTCTTTTTGGTGTTCTGTTTTTATCATCACTTTCACAAATAGATTTTCTTTCTTTTTTATCTGTATACTAGTTAATTTAAGTGATTTAATTTCCAATTGTGATTCTCCTTATAGCTTCTTGCTACTTTTTTTTCTGCATCATTCATTCTGCTGTTCATTTTCTTTTGCTCAGCTTTTGTCTCAGCAAATGAATTCTCTAAATTTTCTTGGCACGTTATAGTTTCTAGTTCCTTTGTACAGTACCCTGAATTTCTGTCAATAGACTTTCTTAATTCTTTCAGTGTTTTTGTTCCTTGTGTTTTGAACTTGTTGTCTATTAGACTGAAGAGGTCTGTTTCATTGTTTGTTCCTTCAGGGTAGCTTTCTTGGTCTTTTAACTGGGAGTGGTTCCTGTGATTCTTCATTTTGCTTGTATTTCTCTTGCTCTGTGAGAAACACTAACCTACTGTCATCTTGAGGAATGTTCCCATTTAGCTTGTGTTGGTTTAGTATGTTTTGGTGTGAGGGCATTTTTTGGTTTGGTTGCTTGCCGTCTCTCTGTTAAGTGTTTGCTGGCTGTTAGCCCCTTGACAGAGGGTGTGCAGGTGCATGGCCTGTGCACACTCTCCAGAAGGTGGGGGCAGAAACTGGAGCCCAGTGGTGGGGTCTGGTGGTATCTGGGGTCTGTGCCCTCCTCTGGAGTCTGAGATGGCAGCAGTGGCTCGAGCCTGCTCTCGGAGCTCTTGTAGGTGATGCCCTGCCACCTGAGAGTGCACACATGGAGAAAAGCTCCTATGGGGGTCCTGCCCCTCTTCTTGCACACCTTCCAGCTGTGGTACCCTGCCTCTTGAGTGGTCCCAGGCCTCCTCCTGTACTCCTGGCTTGTGGCAGGGCACACTACAGCGCCCCCCCAAGGCTGTCTCCACACAGTCTTCTCCGTGGTTCTGGCCTCTGAAGCCTAAGCCGAAGCACCCAGCCCTCACGCTCCTCCTCTGAGGAGTATCTCGGGCTGGGGAGTTCCAGGCAGTGGCTTTGGCCTCCTATGCAGGTCTTGCTCCACGTTGCCCTCCATCGTGTTGCTGTGCTCTCCTCTGAGGTTCTTAAACTCCCTCTCTGTCCCAGCTGATCTTCCTTCCAGCAAGGGAACTTCTCTGAGTACAGAAACCACTCTTCTTTCACGGCTTCCTCCCAGGAGCACAGGTCCCATCTCAGTTCTTTTCTCTCTCTTCCTTTTGTGTTATCCATCTGTGTGGAGATTTTTTCCCTCTTTTGGAAGTCTGCAACCGTCTGCTAGCATTTAGTAGATGTTCACTGAGAATCATTCTACACATACATGTACTTTTGATGTATTTACCGGAGAAGGTGAGCTCCATGTCCTACTCCCCCCTCCATCTTGATTCGATCCTCAGCTTTATAGTAAGTCTTGAATGGGGAGCATCAGTCCACTGAATTTTGTTCTTTTACTTTAATACTATGTTGGCTTTATTGGACCTTTTTTGATTTCCATATCAAATTTAAAATAAGTTTTTTGATATCTACAAAATAACTTGCTGGGATTTTGATTAAGATAACTGTATATATATATATATATATATATATATATATATATTAATTTGGAAAGGATTGACATCTTAAACAATATTGAGCCTTTCTATATGTGAACATGGAATATCTCTTCATTTAATTAGTTGTTATCTGATGTGACAAATAGATGCAAGGGATTAGATCTGATAGGCAGAATACCTGAAGAACTATGGATGGAGGTTAGTGACACTGTATAGGAGCCAGTGATCAAGATCATCCCTAAGAAAAAGAAATGCAAAAAGGCAAAATGGTTGATTGAGGAGGCCTTACAAATATCTGAGAATAGAAGAGAAGCAAAAGGCAAAGTAGAAAAGGAAAGATATGCCCATCTGAATACAGAGTTCCAGAGAATAACAAGGAGAGACAAGAAAGCCTTCCTAAGTGATCAATGCAAAGAAATAGAGGAAAACAATAGAATGGGAAAGACTAGAGATCTCTTCCAGAAAATTAGATACCTAGGGAACGTTTCATGCAAAGATAAGCATAATAAAGGACAGAAACGGTATGGACCTAACAGGAGCAGAAGATACTAAGAAGAGTTGGCAAGAATATACAGAAGAACTATACAAAAAAGATCTTCATGACCCAGATAACCATGATGGTGTGATCACTCACCTAGAGCCAGACATCCTGGAGTGTGAAGTCAAATGGGCCTTAGAAAGCATCACTATGAACAAAGCTAGTGGCGGTGAAGGAATTCCAGTTGAGCTATTTCAAATCCTAAAAGATGATGCTGTGAAAGTGCTGAACTCATTATGCCAGAAAATTTGGAAAACTCAGCAGTGGCCACAGGACTGGAAAATGTCAGTTTTCATTCCAGTGCCAAGGAATGTTCAAACTACTGCACAATTGCACTCATCTCACATGCTAGTAAAATAATGCTCAAAATTCTCCAAGCTAGGCTTTAACAGTATGTGAACCGAGAACTTCCAGATGTACAAGTTGGATTTAGCAAAGGCAAAGGAACCAGAGATCAAAATGCCAACATCCATTGGCTCATTGAAAAAGCAAGAGAGATCCAGAGAAACATCTTGCTTCTGCTTTATTGACTACTTTTTTACTTCTGCTTTTTTTCTTTTCACTGTCTTTCTTTACTTCTGCTTTATTGACTATGCCAAAGCCTTAAAGAGATGTGAATACTGGACTACCTTACCTGCCTCCTGAGAAATCTGTATGTAGGTCAAGGAACAAGTTAGAACAGGACATGGAACAAAAGACTGGTTCCAAATTGGGAAAGGAGTACGTCAAGGCTGTATATTGTTAATTGGTTATTTAACTTATATGCAGAGTACATCATGCAAAATGCTGGGCTGAATGAAGCACAAGCTGGTATCAAGGTTGTTGGGAGAAATATCAGTAACCTCAGATACTCAGATGACACCACCCTTAGAGGCAGAGAGTGAAGAGAAACTGAAGGCCCTCTTGATGATAGTGAAAGAAGAGCATGAAAAGGCTGGCTTAAAATTAAACATTCAAAAAACGAAGATCATGGCATCTGGTCCCATCACTTCATGTCAAACAGATGGGGAAACAATGGAAACAGTGAGAGACTTTTTTTTCTTGGGCTCCAAAATCACTGCAGATGGTGACTGCAGCCATAAAATTAAAAGATGCTTACTCCTTGGATGAAAAGCTGTGACCAACCTAGATAGCATATTAAAAAGCAGAGACATTACTTTGCCAACAAAGGTCCATCTAGCTAGTCAAAGCTATGGTTTTTTCAGTAGTCATGTGTGGATGTGAGAGTTGGACCATAAAGAAAGCTGAGTGCTGAAGAATTGATTTTTTCAATTGTGGTGCTGGAGAAGACTCTTGAGATTCCCTCGGACAGCATGGAAAGCAAACCAGTCCATCCTAAAGGAGATCAGTCCTGAATCTTCGGTGGAAGGATGGATGCTGAAGCTGAAACTCCAATACTTTGGCCACCTGATGTGAAGAACTGACTCACTGAAAAGACCCTGATGCTGGGAAAGATTGAGGGCAGGAGGAGAAGGGGACTACAGAGGATGAGATGGTTGGATGGCATCACTGACTCAATGGACGAGTTTAAGCCAGCTCTGGGAGTTGGTGGAGGACAGGGAAGCCTGGCATGCTGGACTCCACAGGGTCACAAAGAGTCGGACACCACTTAGCAACTGAACTGAGTGTCATCACTGAATAAAGACAGTTTTACTTCTTTCTTCACAATCTATATATCTTTTATTCCTTTTTCTCATCTTCTTGCATTAGCTATCCATTTCAGTACAGTAAATAGGAATGGGGAGAAGGGGAATCTTTGTTTTGTTCCCAAACTTAGGGAAAAAATATATAGTTTGTCACCATTAGGTATGATGCTAGCTATGGACATTTTTGGTAGATACTCTTTATCAAGTTGAGGAATTTCCTCTCTATTCCTTGTTTACTAAGTTTGTATCATAAGGGTTGAATTTTTGTCAGATATTTTTTCTGCATCTATTTACATGATTATATTCTTCTTTAGTTTGTTGTGATAAATTGCATTAATTTATTTTTTAAATGTTGAATAAGCCTTGCATATTTTCCTGTATTTTTATGACTAAAAATCTATATATTGGCGACCTCCAAACTTAACATCTCCAGCTTAGACTTACCCTTCTCTGTCAGTCACCCCCTAACATTTCCTAAACTCCAGATCTTTGTTAACAAAAATGCTCCTATGGTCTTCTCATCTCGGCAATCATAAACTCTCTTCTTCCTCTGCCTCTTCTAGAAAGGACTACAGTTCCAGGCTCTTCAGCAGTGGAACCCAGGCTAGAGTTAGTGATGCTGCTGTGATTTTGCAGCATGTTTCCAGGATATAATTGGCACTCTGGGAGAGGTCAGGGACATACAGAAGGCAGAGGCAGATGGCGTGCCTGGACTCCAAGGCTATTCTACACAGTCATGAACAGTCAGCAGAAGAGGAATTGTATAGAGACAGAAGGATTTTGGTATTAGTGTCCCTGAGGGAGCATAAAGTTCAGAAATAAAAGTTTCCGTCAGAAAGCCAGGATTCTGCTCTACTGTGTGAATCCATTAAGCTGATTTCAGCAGGAATTTTCTGCACAAGATCTCAAGTGAAGGTAGCCTATGGCAAGAAAATTGTAATTAGGAAGACCATATGTCTCCTAGGATGGTCTCAGTTTATACCTGTTGTAAGTCGTATTTATTTTCAGTGTCTTATTTCATTTTAAAAAGTGTCCCAATTTGAGGGTGATGCATTATTTTGTTACTTGCGTATAATCCAAGGGGCATTGGATACTTGGATAGCTTCTGGAGATGGAAACTTCATGTGGGAGATTTATAGGAAGGATCCAAACCATTTTCCTTCTCACATCAGGTTCTTTTGCTGGTAGCTTCCCAGAGGCATTGGGACTAGGTTGTCTTTAAACTTCTGGGTATGAAACCTCAGAGTTATTTCAGGGTGTTATAGAGATGCCATTGCCAGAGAAAGAAGAAGACATGATGTATAATAGGGTCAATTAGGGACACATGCAGAATGGGGATGTTTCTAATTATGAGAATTCAACATACTAGAGCTGAATCTGAGGGAGGGCAGCCAGAAAGAGCCCCTGGAAGGAAGTCTAGTCTTCAAGATAAGAAGTTGATGAGAAATTAAAGGAAAGGGACAATGAGCAAGAATTGCTGATGCTACTGCACCAACTAGTTAATGCATCTCTACAGACTTTTGTGGCCTCTGGCAAGGTCCCCAAAGTACACACACAGATATCGGCTTAGAAGGCATGAGGACCTCAGGAATATTAGAGAAAGAAATCTGTAGCCTTTGATCATTAAGTCATATTTGACATGTGACTACATACTCCATTTTCAAACTTGAGTTTTTAGTTCTGGTGTGATTTTAGGAGTATGTATATTGTATGCACATACATTATATACATATAATATATACAGAGTATGCATATGGTATACATGGAATATAAGGATAAGCAAATGCATATACTAATTGGGTTGGCCAAAAAGTTTGTTTGGGTTTTTCCATAGGATGCTATGGGAAAACAAACTTTTTGACCGACCCAATACAGTACTTTATCCTAGGCACAACAAACTGTGGAATGGTCTTAAAGAGATGGGACTACCTGACCCCATTACCTGTCTCTTGAGAAACCTGTATTCAGGACAAGAAGGAACAGTTAGAACTGGACACGAAACAATGGACTGGTTCAAAATTGGTAAAGGAGTACGTCAAGGTTGTATATTGTCACCCTGCTTATTTAATTTATATGCAGAGGACATCATGTGAAATGCTGGGCTGGATGAAGCAAAAGCTGGAATCAAGATTGCAGGGAGAAATATCAACAACCTCATATATGCAGGTAATACCACCTTAATAGCAGAAAGCGAAGAGGAACTGAAAAACTTCTTGATGAAGGTGAAGGAGGAGGGTGAAAAAGCTGGCTTAAAACTCAACATTCAAGAAACAATCATGGCATCTGGTCCTATCACTTCATGGCAAATATATGGGGGAAAAGTGGAAACAGTGGCATATTTCATTTTCTTGGTCTCCAAAATCACTGCAGATGGTGACTGCAGCCCTGAAATTAAAAGATGCTTGCTCCTTGGAAGAAAAGCTATGACCAACCTAGACAGCATATTAAAAAGCAGAAACATCACTTTGCCAACAAAGATCTGTATAGTTAAAGCTATGGTTTTTCCAGTCGTCATGCATGGATGTGAGAGTTGGACCATAAAGAAGGCTGAGCGCCAAAGAATTGATGCTTTTGAACTGTGATGTTGGAGAAGACTCTTGAGATTCCCTTGGACAGCAAGGAGATTGAATCACTCAATCATGAAGGAAATCAACTCTGAAGATTCACTGGAAGGGTTGATGCTGAAGCTCCAATACTTTAGCCACCTGATGGGAAGAGCCAGCTCATTGGAAATGACCTTGATGCTGGGAAAAACTGAGGGCAAGAGGAGAAGGGGAAGACAGGATGAGATGGTTGGATGGCATCACCGACTCAATGGACACAAGTTTGTGCAAGCTCCAGGAGATAGTGAAGAACAGGGAAGCCTGCCATTGTACTGCAGTTTATGGGGTCACAAAGAGTCCAACACGACTAAGAGACTGAGCAACAACAGTACAATACTAATTACAGATACATATAACATATACAAATACAATACATAATACAGAAAGAAACACACATTCATACATACACTGATGGAATGTCCTCTTAAAATTGTCTGCTAAAGTCACTTCTGAAATATCTTTACCTGTATTAATAAATGACACATCCAACAAGACAGCACTGAGTGGCTATTAGGGGAACGAGATATTAGAATTTATTATTGATTGAGGTCAAGAAACAGAACTAAATTGAGAAACTTGAAGAGTAAGAAAAAAAATGGTGGTTGCTCAGGAAAGACGTGGTCCTTGCCTTTCCCTGAACTCCTGTGCATTACAATGAGCGACGGGGTAGATAATGAATGAGAGATAAGGACTGACAACACCTGGAGAATGGGGCTCCTTGGCTTCCCAGGTTCTCCTCAGGGTGATGTGTCTCTGTCCACCACTCTGCATGACAGGGATGTCCTCCTCCTACATCCTTCCTCCACAGGCGTCAGGGTCCAGGAATCATGCCTAGGATAAACAGCTACCTAACTATATTCCCAAAGTAGGGGAGAGTGTTGACAAGGAAATGACCTCAGAGTTCATTGTGGACCAGCAGAAGTACCCTTGTAGAGGATAAACATTTGATTACCTGAGGCAGGAAGAAGCAGGTGGAGGCAGACAGCTTCTAGTCTGGATAAAAGGAAGGCTAAAAAGAGATGTTCTGTTAAGCAAAACAAGTGAGCACAAGTTCTCTGCCCTGCCATGTTTAACCAGCAGTGGTGGGTGGAGCTAGAATTGGCTGGTGAGGGCTGATTGTGCCATCTCTTCCCAACTCCTCATTCATGAGATCAATAGGTAGCTTGAGATAAATCATGATAGAAGTATTTATACCATCAGTGAACCAGTGAAGTTGCTCAGTCGTGTCCAACTCTTTGCGATCCCATGGACTGTAGCCTACCAGGCTCCTCCATCCATGGAATTCTCCAGGCAAGAGTACTGGAGTGGGTTGCCATTTCCTTCTCCACTTTATACCACAGAAATAGGCAAATGATGTATACCAGAGTTCACTTAAAAATCTTCCAGAGAACCAGATGTTAACTATTTACTGACACACCACTGGGTGTAGACTCTTTGGCAATAGAGGTCAGAAATTCATATGTCAGATTGTGATTTTAAACTGAGCTCTTACACATCTGTCAACCTGCTTTGTCGACAGGGAGGCTGGTTATGACCTTATTCCGGAGTGACTGAAGGAGGCCTGTCTCATTAGACTACTGTGGCCTAGTATTTGATTCTGAGTCAGAGCAGGCATTTCTGCCCAGAGTACGTCCGCAAAACTCCAAAATAACCCTGTCATGAACTTAGTGCCCTGGGCATATTGTTGCCTCAGAACTGCCAGATTGTTTGTCCAGGGGTGAGAAGGTTGGAGGAAAAAACAATGGTATGACCCTTCCTGAACTTCACTGCATACCAGGAAGTCTGTGGTTGGTAGTTAGCCTTCTACCAGTCTCTGAAGGGATTATTTCTGAATATCAGAAGTATTTAAAGAAACTCAAAGCCCTAAAAATCCCATAT
Organism: Bos javanicus; assembly: GCF_032452875.1. Classification (NCBI taxonomy): domain Eukaryota; kingdom Metazoa; phylum Chordata; class Mammalia; order Artiodactyla; family Bovidae; genus Bos; species Bos javanicus. The sequence continues at coordinate 29,530,446 of NC_083874.1, read as the reverse complement.
GAGTTTGATAAATTGCAGTTTGAATCTGATTACATTTTGCCAGAACCTCAAATCCAAATATGAGGTCTGTGATTCTGCACACAGTTGTTAACCATGCTTTTGATAATGATGTTTAAATGTTGAAAAAAAAAATCATTGCTACTTGTAAATGGAAGACTCACATGGACAATAAAAGAGGTGTTTAACTTTCTTAGAGTGAGTTTGTAGGACCCAGATTAATTCTGTTATTTTCACATAGTGAGAAATCATGTGTTTGATATAAAGAAGAAAATATCATCCTATATGTATAAGAAGTGAAGTCAGTTGTTGAAAGTATGTGTATCTAGGTTGACACTTGCAGGAGACAGTTCACCTATGGTATGTGGTATGGCAGCCTCTCATGACTGACGGCTTGTGAAGTGGGTGTCATATTTTGGAAGAAGAAAAAAAGCTAGCTAGTTTACTTATGGATTCCAAATCATTTATGGATTCCAAATAAGTTGATAGCATTAAGAAGTTATCTGGTAAAATTTGCTGTTTTAAATAATTGAATCTCCATTTATAATCTTTATAACTTTTCCTTTCAAATTATAACTAACCTAAAGATATGTTAAATGAATAAATTAATTTCAAAGGGAATTTTTAAATATTTGCTTACTGGCTGGATTGATTTTTTTTTTTTTAGCATTTCTTTTTTTTTTTTTTTTGGTTATACATACATATGTATCTCTTTTTTCCAGATTCTTATCCATTATAGGTTATTATAAAATGTTAAGGATAGTTACCTGTGCTATGGAGTAGGTAATTTTTGGTTATCTATTCTGTATAGTAATGTGTATATGTTAATCCCAAACTCCTAATTTATTTTTTCCCATCCCTTTCCAATTTGATAATCATAGGTTTGTTTTCTATGTCTGTAGATCCATGTTTTCTACATTTTGTATTGGTATATGTTCATTTGTATAATTTTCTTAGATTCCACATGTAAGTAATAACATATTTATCTTTGACTTCATTTTAGTATATCTTGTTTTTCAGTCACTAAGTTGTGTTTGACTCTTTGTGACCCCATGGATTCCCCATGACAGGCTTCACTGTCCTCCACTATCTTCAAGAGTTTGTTCAAATTCATGTCTGTTGAATTGATGATGCCATCCAACCGTCTTATCTTCTGTCATCCCCTTCTCTTCCTGCCCTCAATCTTTTCCAGCATCAGGGTCTTTTCTAGTGAGTTGTCTCTTTGTATCGGGTGGCCAAAATATTGGAGTTTCAGCTTTAGCATCCGTCCTTTCAATGAATATTCAGGGTTGATTTCCTTTAGGGTTGACTGGTTTGATCTCCTTGCTGTCCATGGGACTCTCAAGGGTCTTCTCCAACACCACAGTTCAAAAGCATCAGTTCTTCAGTGCTCAGCCTTCTTTATGGTCCACCTCTCACATCCATACATGATGACTGGAAAAAGCGTAGCTTTGACTTGACAGACCTTTGTTGGCAAAGTGATGTCTCTGCTTTTTAATATTGCTGTCTAGGTTTGACATAGCTTTCCTTCCAAGGAGTAAACATCTTTTAATTTCAGGGCTGCAGTAACCATCAGCAGTGATTTTGGAGACCGAGAAAATGAAATATGACACTGTTTACATTTTTTTATCCACCTATTTGGCATGAAGTGATGGGACCAAAATGCCATGTTCGTATTTTGGATATTGAGTTTTAAGCCAGCTTTTTCACTCTCCTCTTTCCCTTCAACAAGAGGCTGTTTAGTTCCTCTTCACTTTCTGCCACTAGGGTAGTATCAGCATATCTGAGTATTTCTCCTGGCAGTCTTGAGTCCAGCTTGTGAGTCATCTAGCCCAGCATTTCATTTGAGGTAGTCTGCATATAAGTTAAACAAGTAGGGTGACAATATGCAGCCTTGACGTACTCCTTTCTCAATTTGGAACCGGTCTATTGTTCCATATCTGGTTCTGACTGTTGCTTCTTGACCCTCATGCAGTTTTCTCAGGAGCAGGTAAGGTACTCTGGTACTTCCATCTCTTTAAGAATTTCCTACCGTTTGTTGTGATTCATACAATCAAAGGCTTTAGTGTAGTCAGTAAAGCAGAAGTAGATGTTTTTCTGGAATTCTCTTGCTTTTTCTATGATCCAACAGATGTTGGTAATTTGATCTCTGGTTCCTCTGCCTTTTCTAAATCCAGCTTGTACATCTGGAAGTTCTTGGTTTATATACTATTGAAGCACTAGCTTGAAGGATTTTGAGATTACTTTGCTAGCATGTGACATGAACACAATTACATGGTAGTTTGAGCATTCTTTGGCATTGCCCTTCTTTGGGATTGGAATGGAAACTGACCTTTTCCAGTCCTGTGCCCACTGCTGAGTTTTTCATGTTTGCTGGCATATTGAGTGCAGTACTTTCACAGCATCATCTTTTAGGATTTGAAATATCTCAGCTGGAATTCCATCACCTGCACTAGCTTTGTTCATGGTGATGCTTCCTAAGGCCCACTTTGCACTCCTGGATGTCTGGCTCTAGGTGAGTGGTCACACCATCCTGGTTATCTGGGTCACAAGGCCTTTTTTGTACAGTTCTTCTGTGTATTCTTGCCACCTCTTCTTAATCTCTTGCTTCTGTCCGTTTCTTGCCATTTCTTTCCTTTATTGTGCCCATTTTGCATGAAATGTTCCCTTGGTGTCCCTACTTTTCTCAAAGAGATCTCTAGTCTTTCCCATTCAGTTGTGTTCCTCTATTTCTGTGCATTGTTTGTTTAAGAAAGCTTTCTTATCTCTCCTTGCTATTCTTTGATCTTTGCATTCAGTTGGGTATATCTTTCCTTTTCTCCTTTGCCTTTTGCCTTTTGTTTCTCTTTTCTCAGCTATTTGTAAGGCCTCCTCAGACAATAATTTTGCATTCTTGCATTTCTTTTTCTTGGGGATTGTTTTGGTTACCCCATCCTGTGCAGTGTTACAAACCTCCATTCATAGTTCTTCAGGCACTCTGTCTACCAGATCTAATCCCTTGAATCTATTTGTCACTTTCACTGTATAGTCTTAAGGGATTTGATTTAGGTCATACTTGAGTAGCCCTGTGGTTTTCCCTACTTTCTTCAATTTAAGTGTAAATTTTGCAGTGAGGTGTAGATCCAAGCCACAGTCAGCTCCAGGTCTTGTTTTTGCTGACTGTATAGAGCTGCTCCATCTTCAGCTGCAAAGAATATAATCAATGTGATTTCATTATTGATGATCTGGTGATGGTCAAGAATCTCTAGGTCCATCCAAGTTGCTGCTAATCGCATTATTTCATTAGTTTATTTTTTTTTATGGCTGAGTGATGTACTGCTGTATGTGTGTGTATAAACTGCATACATACAATAGACACAGACCACACACAAACAGACACCCATCTTTATCCATTCTTCCATCGATGGACATTTAGGTTGCTTCCATATCTTGGCTATAGTAAATAGTGCTGCTGTGAACATTGGGTTGTGTGTATCTTTTTGAATTATGGCTTCTCTGAATATATGCCAATTGCAGGGTAATATGGTAGCTATATAAATTTAGTCATCAGAGCACACAGTAATTGTTATTGGAAGCTCTTGGGGCTCTGGAATTTGTCCTTGATTTTACCCATATATGTATACTTGGAGTGACTTGAAAGTAATCAAGGGCCTCTGAGATTTCTTACTCCATGAAGCTGCAGGTGATGTCAAAATTGGCAGCTGTCAGTGATTCCTGCCTGCCATTAAGCTGGGTGCAGTTCTTCCAAATTCAGAAGGGGATGAGGGAATATGAGTAGAAGCAAGCACTATTTTAGGTAACTACATGCATTTTATATATCCAGTCATTTATCTTCCTCATCTTACTTTAAAAAAAATTTTTAAGGACTTAAAAAATATGATATAATACAGTTAAAATAGGAAAGACTTAATGAAGTAATGGGAACAAGGGTAGTGAATGTTGAGTCATAGTTCATGCATGAGAAATGGAACACACGTTCACTCTAAGCTTTCCAGCAGCTACCACTAAAGACAAAAGATGCTTGGCTCTGGGTCTCACAATGTCCGTAAAAGTAAAACCAAAGTGAAAGTGAAAGTCACTCAGTCATGTCCGACTCTTTGTGACCCCATGGACTGTATAGTTCATGGAATTCTGCAGGCTAGAATACTGGAGTCGGAAGCCTTTCCCTTCTTCAGGGGATCTTCCTAACCCAGGGATCGAGCCCAGGTCTCCTGCATAACTAGCTGAACCACAAGGGAAGCCAAAACCAAAGTAACAACCTAAAATGGGAAAAAAAAAAACAAAAAAAAAACCCAATTGCTCAGAAAAAGCAAAGCACTTCCTGCCATTAAGAAAGATTTCTCCTCTGGGTCCCCTTAAAGAGGACACTTTGCAAAGTATTGAGCAGAATCCTCAATAGCATCCTTAAAGAAAAGTTGCCATGAGATTCTGTGGGCCGTCAGTGTTTCCTGATGTGAGCTGCTGGGGCTATATCAAAATGTAGTTCAGGAAGCATGTATACCTGGGCTGGGCCACTGGGATGCAAGTAGGCCCAGAGCTCTCTGATAATCTGGCTTAATGTGGGAGAAGGTTTTAGATTTTTAGCATAATGGACAGACAGAATGGATAGACTGAATATCCTTTAGATGATTCTGCATAACTAATAAATCACTTACATGAAATTTTGATCAATATGTAGCACAGTAAATTCAATATTGGCCTCTTTTCCCCTCTCAAGCTAATTTTTTTAAACTTTTTATTTTATTGGAGAAGGCAATGGCACCCCACTCCAGTACTATTGCCTGGAAAATCCCATGGATGGAGGAGCCTGGTAGGCTGCAGTCCATGGGGTCGCTAGTCGGATACGACTGAGCGACTTCACTTTCACTTTCCACTTTATTTTATACTGGAGTATAGTTGATTAATGATGTTGTGTTAGTTTCAGGTGTACAGCAAAGTGATACTTATACATACATTCATCAGTTCAGTTCAGTCGCTCAGTTGTGTCCGACTCTTTGCAACCCCATGAATTGCAGCACACCAGGCCTCCCTGTCCATCACCAACTCCCGGAGTTCATTCAAATTCACGTCCATCGAGTCCGTGATGCCATCCAGCCATCTCATCCTCTGTTGTCCCCTTTTCCTCCTGCCCCCAATCCCTCCCAGCACCAGAGTCTTTTCCAATAAGTCAACTCTTCACATGAGGTGGCCAAAGTATTGGAGTTTCAGCTTTAGCATCAGTCCTTCCAAAGAACACCCAGGACTGATCTTCAGAATGGACTGGTTGGATCTCCTTGCAGTCCAAGGGACTCTCAAGAGTCTTCTCCAACACCACAGTTCAAAAGCATCAATTCTTCGGCACTCAGCTTTTTTCACAGTACAACTCTCACATCCATACATGACCACAGGAAAAACCATAGCCTTGACTAGATGTACCTTTGTTGGCAAAGTAATGTCTCTGCTTTTGAATATGCTGTCTAGATTGGTCATAACTTTCCTTCCAAGGAGTAAGCATCTTTTAATTTCATGGCTGCAGTCACCATCTGCAGTGATTTTGGAGCCCCCAAAATAAAGTCTGACACTGTTTCCACTGTTTCCCCATCTATTTCCCATGAAGTGATGGGACCAGATGCCATGATCTTCGTTTTCTGAATGTTGAGCTTTAAGCCAACTTTTTCACTCTCCTCTTTCACTTTCATCAAGAGGCTCTTTAGTTCCTCTTCACTTTCTGCCATAAGGGTGGTATCATCTGCATATCTGAGGTTATTGATATTTCTCCCAGCAATCTTGATTCCAGCTTGTGCTTCTTCCAGCCCAGCGTTTATCATGATGTGCTCTGCATATAAGTTAAATAAGCAGGGTGACAATATACAGCCTTGACGTACTCCCTTTCCTAATTGGAACCAGTCTGTTGTTCCATGTCCAGTTCTAACTGTTGCTTCCTGACCTGCATACAGGTTTCTCAAGAGGCAGATCAGGTGGTCTGGGATTCCCATCTCTTTCAGAATTTTCCACAGTTTACTGTGATCCACGCAGTCAAAGGCTTTGGCATAGTCAATAAAGCAGAAATAGATGTTTTTCTGGAACTCTCTTGCTTTTTTGATGATCCAGCGGATGTTGGCAATTTGGTCTCTGGTGCCTCTGCCCTTTCTAAACATATACCTATGTTCAGTTATACATGTATCAATTCTTTGCAATTTTTTTTTCCATTTTAGGTTGTTACATAACGTTTAACAGAATTCCCTGTGCTATACAGTAGGTCCTTTTGGTTATCCGTTTTAAATATAGTAGTGTGTACATGTCAACCCAAACTCCCTAACTGTCCCTCCCCTGACTCCTTACCCTTTGGTAATCATAATTTTCTTCTCTAAGTCGGTGAATCTGTCACTATTTTGTGAATAAGTTCATTTGTATCTTTTTTAGATTCTTGTATAAGTGATATCACTTCTCTCTTTCCGACCTCACTCAGTCTGACGGTGTTTGGGTCCATCCATGTTGCTGCAAATGGCATTATTTCATTCTTCTTTATGGCTGAATAATAGGTATATGAAAATTACATATCTTAAAAATTGTTCAGGATGACCTCCAAGGAAATAGTGGTTGGGGGAAACTGGTAAGTAAACATTAACAATTGGAAAACCTACTCTCAGGGCAGCTTTGACAAGGCGATGTTGCTCGGTATGATCATCAGAGACCAACAAAGTGATGTCTTTTCTTTGGAATGTCTCAGAGCATTTCGGAGGCTAATGTGCTCTGTGAGATACCATGAACACATGGACCGTAAGGGGCTCCCTAAATGTATTGGACACAAGACCTTTCTTTGTAGAGGATCCTGTTGTAGTGTGCATGGTTCATTTGGGAAATGTTAGCCTAAAAGAGTAGTTCTGCTTTGGAGCCACCTAGGGAGACTTAAACCTACTGATTCCTGAGCCCCAAAGAGTTCAATTAAACTGTATTCTTGGTGGTGGAACAGCATTGATATTGAAAAAAAGAAAAACTCCATAAGATTCTAATGCATAGCCAGGATTCAGGACAGTCTAGAGGGACTAGGTCTTGAGTAGTTGGAGATTTATTTCGCCCTGGCTCTTAAACAATTTTTGCCTAACAAGAATAAACAGGTAGGAAAGTTGATATCAGTGTCTTTATCAATATACTTCTCTCAAACTCTATTTTTTTTCTTTTTAAAGCTATGGTGACCTTCTGCTTTCACTTTGGCCCATCTGTACAACCTGCCTTGCACAATTCCCAGTCAGTCCAAAGTCAAAAGAACTCTGGATTTTGTCCATTACTTTCCTCAACTCACTGTTGATTAGATTAGTAACTAATAACCACCTTGTCCAGGTGGTTATAATTCTGGGATTGTTAGAAATATGAGAATTGTATTGCAGCATTTTAACTTTCATTGGTACCATTGGAACTTTCAATTCCCTCCTTTCCTTATAGCCTCGTTTATCTCTTGCCCCTGACTTGGAAAGAAATGCAATACAGTTTTATAAAATTTTAAAATAACTTGCAGATGTACATATATATAGATAGGTTGATTCAGGCTCTATTTTTTAAGACGAGGCTCCTTTTTACTACTGATATGGTTACCTATTCATGAGATGTTGCTTTTTCCTGAGACTCTCACCAAGTTGATAGAGCACAGAATATATTCTTAGAAACTTTTGTTTTCAGATTCTGCTCATGGTCATCTAAGACTGGAGCATAAAGGCAAACTCCCAGAAAACATGAATTTTTAGTGCACCATGCTATGCACAGCCTACGGATTGGTCTGGAAGAACAGTTTTAATAGATCTAATTTGAATCTGAATGCTATGGAAGACAAAAAGGTTATAAAGATATCTGTAAATCCCTTTTCCACGTATTATGATGTACATTCTGAATTTCAAGCTCTGAAACATTGACTGTGACCATAGCTTACGAAGCAGCACAAGGCTAAGATACCTGAAACACAAAAATGCATGTCAGGCGCATTGGAGTGCTTGGGAATATGGGAACCTAACAGGGAAATATCAGCAAGTGCATCGTCAGATCTTTTTAGGAAAGTTGAGACTTTCCTAAAAATGTAACTTGAGAGGGAAAATAGAGTTAATCATGGTGTTTGTTTCAAGAGCCCTAGAAGACTTAAATTGAGTTCTTAGGGTGTGTAATTACTCCAGCCACAGAGGTGAAAGTGATTTTGGCTTAAAAAGTCTCAAAGAACCCTAGCATCAGAATAGTGGAGAGAAACAAGAAAACAGAAGGAATATGACCGGAAAAGGGTCATGAGTAACCTAAGCTGAGAATAGAAACCCAGTGTGAGGAAACTGGTAAGGATAAATGTGAGTCATGATCTAGCTGAGAAACCTCTTAACTGTCTGAAGCATTGAAAAGGAACATAAAGTGTAAAGCGGAAGAAGGGGAGGGATAAAGAGTTTGGGATTAAAATATATATACTACTATACATAATAATCAGCAAGAACCTAGAGTACAGTACAGGGAACTATACTCAATATCTGGTAAAACTACAATGGAAGAGAATGTTAAAAAAAAAAAAGCATATGTGTGTGTGTGTGTGTGTGTGTGTGTGTGTATAACTGAACCACTTTGCCATACACCTGAAATTAACACAACTTTGTAAATCAATCATACTTCAATAAAAGTTAGAAAAAAAATTTTTTTTAATTAAAAAAGACAGCAAGTTGTCAGATAGTCAGTTGAAAGTAAACTGGACTTAACTGAAACAAGCCCAAATTGCACATAGTTCTTCTTAGAAAGAATCCATAAACAGGCAGAAATGCAGAAATGAACAGTATAAAATGACACATCAAGGTTAAGTTAAACTGATACAGAACATTTTGTCCTGGTCACTAGAGTTGGCTGGTAAATAGGGAGATAAGTCCAGGGAGCAGGACATGGTATGGGGAATGGACAGTATAGGAAGTGGGCCAAAGGACTTTCGAATTTTTGGAAGGTTGAAAAAAGCTTTCTTAAGTGAACAGTGCAAAGAAATAGAGGAGAACAATAGAATGGGAAAGACTAGAGATTGCTTCAAGAAAATTAGAGATACCGAGGAACATTTCATGCAATGATGGGCTCAATAAAGGACAGAAATGATAAGGACCTAAAATACGCAGAAGATATTAAGAAAAGGTGGCAAGAATACACAGAAGAACCATACAAAAAAGGCCTTAATGACACAGATAACAATCATGGTATGATCACTCACCTAGAGTCAGACATCCTAGAGTGTGAAGTCAAGTGGGCCTTAGGAAGCATCACCATGAACAAAACTAGTGGAGGTGAAGGAATTCCACCTGAGTTCTTTCAAATCCTAAAAGATGATGTTGGTAAAAGTACTGCACTCAATATGCCAACACATTCGGGAAACTCAGCAGCAGCTACAGGACTGGAAAAGGTCAGTTTTCCTTCCAGTCCCAAAGAAGAGCAGTGATAATGATCAAGCTACCGCACATCCTAGCAAGGTAGTGCTCAGAATCCTTCAAGCTAGGCTTCAACAGTATGTGAACGGAGAACTCCCAGATGTAAAGCTGGCTTTAGAAAAGGCAGAGGAACCAGAGATCAAATTACCAACATCTGTTGGATCATAGAAAAAGCATGGGAATTCCAGAAAAACATCTACTTCTGCTTCATTGACCTAAAGCCTTTGCATGGATCACAACAAACTGTGGAGAATTCTTAGAGATGGGAATAGGAGACCACCTACCTGCCTCCTAAGAAACCTGTATGAAGGTCAAAAGGCATCAGTGAGAACTAGACATGGAAAAATGGACTGGTTCAAAATTGGGAAAGGAGTATGTCAGGGCTGTATATTGTCACCAGGCGGAGTACATCATGTGAAATGCTGGGCTGGATAAAGCACAAGCTGGAATCAAATTGCTTGGGGAAGTATCAATAACCTCAGATATGCAGATGATACCACCCCAATGAAGAGCCTCTTGAAGGTGAAAGAGGAGAGTGAAAAAGCTGGCTTAAAACTCAGCATTGAAAATAAGATCATGCCATCTGGTCCCATCACTTCATGGCAAGTATATGGGGGAAAATGGGAACAGTGACAGACAGATTTTATTTTATTGGGCTCCAAAATCACTGTGAATGGTGACTGCAGCAGTGAAATTCAGAGACATTTGCTCCTTGGAAGATAGTGAAAGCCACTCAGTCGTGTCCAACTCTTTGGTGACCCCATGGACTATAGAGTCCATGGAATTCTCCAGGTCAGAATACTGGAGTGGGTAGTCTTTCCCTTCTCCAGGGGATCTTCCCAACAAAGGATCGAACCCAGGTCTCTCCCATTGCAGGTGGATTCTTTACCAGCTGAGCCACAAGGGAAGCCCAAGAATACTGGAGGGGTAGCCTATCCCTTCTCCAGCAGATCTTCCCGCCCCAGGAATTGAACCGGGATCTCCTACATTGCAGGTGGATTCTTTACCAACTGAGCTATCAGGGAAGCCCAAACCTAGAGACATCACTTTGCCAACAAAGGTCCGTCTAGTCAAAGCTATGGTTTTTCCAGTAGTCATGTACAGATCTGAGAGTTGGACCATAAAGAAAGCTGAGTGCTGAAGAATTGATGGTTTCAAACTGTGGTTTTGGAGAAGACTCTGGAGAGTTCTTTGCACAGCAAGGAGGTCAAACCAGACAATCCTAAAGAAAATCAATCCTGAATATTCATTGAAAGAACTGATTCTGAAGCTGAAGCTCTAATACTTTGGCCACCTGATGAGAAGAGCTGACTCATGGAAAAGACCATGATGCTGGGAAAGATTGATGGCAAAAGGAGACCGGGGTGGCAGAGGATGAGATGGTTAGATAACATCACCAACTGAATGGACATGAGTTTGAACAAACTCCAGGAGATAGTGAAGGACAGGGAACCCTGATGTGCTGAAGTTCATGGGGTCACAAAGAGTTGGATGTGACTTCAAGACTGAATAATGATGACTGTAATTAGTCTCAGGGTATGATAAAGAGGTTCTCCAACTACTCACCATAGCCAATATAGGTGATGACAGTATTGGATAGAAAGGGGAGAAGACTCAAGTGTCTGTCATCACCCCTAGCCCTGTTCTTTCACCAAGTTTGATATCATTTGAAGTATGACTCCAGATTTACCTTTACTCCCGTTTTTTTTCCCCTTGTAAAGTTGTTTTCTCCCATCATTTCCTCCACTTTTCACCTGTGATAAAGCTGAGTCATGGTTTTGCTTATGGTCAGGGAAGTTCTGTTACCTTTTGCAAGGGAGTGGTTAATTGAAGGATTTTGTACTTTTTGCTATTATGGAGATAATCTTAGAATTTCCTTGTAAAATTAAATCTTTGCATATAGAACATGCTCTTTTCTTATCATTTCATGGATACCTTAGCACATATGCTAAGATACCAGAGACATCAGTTCAGTTCAGTTCAGTCGCTCAGTCGTGTCCGACTCTTTGCGATCCCATGAACTGTAGCATCCCTGTCCATCACCAACTCCCGGAGTTCACTCAGACTCACGTCCATCGAGTCAGTGATGCCATCCAGCCATCTCATCCTCTGTTGTCCCCTTCTCCTCCTGCCCCCAATCCCTCCCAGCACCAGAGTCTTTTCCAGTGAGTCAACTCTTCGCATGAGGTGGCCAAAGTACTGGAGTTTCAGCTTTAGCATCACTCCTTCCAAAGAACACCCAGGACTGATGTCCTTTAGAATGGACTGGTTGGAACTCCTTGCAGTCCAAGGGACTCTCAATAGTCTTCTCCAACACCACAGTTCAAAAGCATCAATTCTTCGGTGCTCAGCCTTCTTCACAGTCCAACTTTCACATCTATACGTGACCACTAGAAAAACTATAGCCTTGACTAGACAGACCTTTGTTGCCAAAGTAATGTCTCTGCTTTTGAATATGTTATCTAGGTTGGTCATAACTTTCCTTCCAAGGAGTAAGAGTCTTTTAATTTCATGGCTGCAGTCGCCATCTGCAGTGATTTTGGAGCCCCCCAAAATAAAGTCTGACACTGTTTCCCCATCTATTTGCCATGAAGTGATGGGACCAGATGCCATGATCTTCGTTTTCTGAATGTTGAGCTTTAAGCCAACTTTTTCACTCTCCTCTTTTACTTTCATCAAGAGGCTTTTGAGTTCCTCTTCACTTTCTGCCATAAGGGTCATGTCATCTGCATATCTGAGGTTATTGATATTTCTCCCGGCAACCTTGATTCCAGCTTGTGCTTCTTCCAGCCCAGCATTTCTCATGATGTACTCTGCATATAAGTTAAATAAGGGGGGTGACAATATACAGCCTTGACATACTCCTTTTCCTATTTGGAACCAGTCTGTTGTTCCATGTCCAGTTCTAACTGTTGCTTCCTGACCTGCATACAGGTTTCTCAAGAGGCAGATCTGGTATTCCCATCTCTTTCAGAATTTTCCACAGTTTGTTGTGATCCACATAGTCAAAGGCTTTGGCATAGTAAATAAAGCAGAAATAGATGTTTTCTGGAACTCTCTTGCTTTTTCGATGATCCAGCAGATGTTGGAAGTTTGATCTCTGGTTCCTCTGCCTTTTCTAAAACAAGCCTGAACATCTGGAAGTTCACGGTTCACATATTGTTGAAGACTGGCTTGGAGAAATTTGAGCATTACTTTACTAGCATGTGAAATGAGTGCAATTGCGCGGTAGTTTGAGCACTCTTTGGCATTGCCTTTCTTTGGGTTGGAATGAAAACTGATCTTTTCCAGTCCTGTGGCCACTGCTGAGTTTTCCAAATTTGCTGGCATATTGAGTGCAGCACTTTCACAGCATCATCTTTCAGGATTTGAAATAGCTCAACTGGAATTCCATCAGCTCCACTAGCTTTGTTCATAGTGATGCTTTCTAAGGCCCACTTGACTTCACATTCCAGGATGTCTGGCTCTAGGTCAGTGATCACACCATTGTGATTATCTGGGTCATGAAGATCTTTTTGTACAGTTCTTCTGTGTATTCTTGCCACCTCTTCTTAATATCTTCTGCTTCTGTTAGGTCCATATGATTTATGTCCTTTATCGAGCCCATCTTTGCATGAAATGTTCCCTTAGTACCTCTAGTTTTCTTGAAGAGATCTCTAGTCTTTCCCATTATTTTGTTTTCCTCTATTTCTTTGCATTGATCGCTGAGGAAGGCTTTCTTATCTCTTCTTGCTATTCTTTGGAACTCTGCATTCAGATGTCTTTTCTTTCCTTTTCTCCTTTGCTTTTCGCTTCTCTTCTTTTCACAGCTATTTGTAAGGCCTCCCCAGACAGCCATTTTGCTTTTTTGCATTTCTTTTCCATGGGGATGGTCTTGATCCCTGTCTCCTGTACAATGTCACGAACCTCTGAAACCAGAGAGATAGTATACAGAAAAAGTACTAAACGATTACAAAGTAAAGTCAGGATGTGTTTTTTCTTAGGGTAAATGCCACATATCAGCATGGCTGCAAAAATTTAAACTTAACTGCAAAAGATAAGAGGCAAGGAAATGGGTGACTGGACAATTAACTCTAGTATGAAATATGCGAGTCTGGTTTAGGAGTCTTGACAGATTGGAATGTTACAGGTATTGAAGATCATGATAAAAGAGAGAGAGGAAAAAAAAGATTAAATGGAACTCCTTTCCAGGAAAAATCAGTCAATAGGTTGAAGATTAAAGGAGTAAGAATAAAGACCTTTTGATACCAAACAAGAGAAAAAGACCACATAGCATAAATCAAATTTGATATTGACTTTTAACCTAGTTTTCAGTTATGCTGTTTCTATTATTTGTATTTTCCATAAATTTGAAGAGATAATCAAGAAAATATGCATTTCCATAAACTTCAATAGCAGTTTTTTAATCCCCACATGATAAGGCAAAGCTGTAAGCTAAGTGCCTTTGTTTCTGCTAGGGTGTAGGTTAAAGGGAGGAGGTTAAAAGACTTCCTGATTGCTTATGAATCATTAGGAGGCCCACTGGTACAAGAATTACAACTTGTCTTTTCCTGCCAGCTAATTTCTGTTCCACCTCTCATTTGATAGCCACAAGTTGTGCCTTTTGTAAAGAAAATTGGTCTGTTGAACCCTGCACACCACAAAGAGACAGAAAGGCTGTGTATCATAGTGTTCCAGGTCAAAGTAGGTCTTAGGCCCAGCTTTTCCTTCTTACCTGCAGTGTGTCCTTGAGAAGTTAAGTAGCCTCTGTTATTCCCAGCCAAAAAGTGGAGGTAACAATATGTATTTCACAAGATTGTTTTAAAGATTAAATGAGAACACACACATAAATCACTTGGTACATAGATCCACAGATGATAGCTATTATTGTTAACCGTTTAGGCTTAATGTTAGATGAAACTCAATTATAAAACTTCAAAGGAATGAAAATTCTAAGTGTTTTACATTCATAATCAAATCATTCCACTTTTCCTTTCTTTGTCTTTGGTCTTGGCTTTTGTCTTTAAAGTTGTATTTTATTAGGCAGTGATGAACTCTTGAAGGACTGAAAGCTGGTGTAGTGGTTCTCAAATCTGGTTACATGTCCAAAGGCAGTCTGTCCATTCAGCCCCACTGAGATTTGGGGTTGGGAAATCTTTGTTACTGGGGTTGGTTTTATGCATTGTAAGATTTTTAGCGGCATCCATGGTTCCTACCTACTAGAGATAGTAGTGTATCTCCTCTCAATTGTGACAGTCAAAAAATATTGAAAATGTCCCTCTTGGGGGACAAAATTACCTCCACGTGAAAAACACTGAGGAGAGAAATGTGATTTGAATGGTTTGGTACAGGAAACAGGCATTGGTATTTTTAGAAACACCCTAGATTTTTTTTTTCTTAATATATATATTTTATTGAAGTATATTTGACTTACAGTGGTTCAGGTACAGAGTAAGGTGATTCCGTTATATGTATACACATATATTATTTTTGAAATTATTTTCCATTATGGGTTATTAACAGGATACTGACAATAGTTCCCTGTTCTATACAGTAAACCTTTGATGCTTGTTGTTTATCATTTTTTTTAATTAGAAATCTAGCATTCTATTCAAATTAAGTCAAACAAGTGGAATCAAAATGTTGTAAATCTGTAAAAATCCTTAAGTTTTCTAAAATACATATACATATTATATATATGTATGTATACAAAAGCTTTCCTACTATGTATGATAAAGGCTTGAAAGTGAATATTAAAAAAAAGTTGGAGAAATCGGAAAGTATAAACTAAATGAAGTTGGAGCACTGAATATGAGATAGAAGAAGTGAAACAAATGAGGTAAAAGCAAAATACCATCATATAGTCCAGTTGTTATTACTTAAACATGACTGCTCATTAGAAACGTATCTGGAGCTCTGGAGAAAGAAAAGCAATACCTGGGCATTTGTATTTTTCAAAAAATTCCAAGACAATTCTGATACACATCTGGATTTTAAAAAGTGACTACAAGTTTTTCTATTAAGTCATAGTTTTGGTGAAGCTGGGCTTCCCTGGTGGCTCAGATGATAAAGAATCCACCTTCTATATGGGAAACCTGGGTTTAGCCTCTGGGTTGGGAAGGTCCCCTGGAGAAGGGAACAGCTACCCACTCCAGTATTCTTGCCTGGAGAATTCTATGGATAGAGGAGCCTGGGAGGCTACAGTCCATGGGGCTGCAAAGAGTCAGACATGACCCAGTTACTTTCACTTCACTTCACTTTGGAAATACAGAGTTCTATTATTTTTCCGTTGATCAATCATGATACAGTGGTATTAATAGTTACATAATCACAGTAGTAAAAGACATTTATCAGTTTTCAGAATCAATTGCCAGACAAAAAATAAAAGATCATTACAATTGCAAGCCATAATGGGAACTTAGCAATGTAAAATACTTACATACAATTTGGGGGTGTCAAGCAGAGTGATAGGGCAAGTGGAAGAGCATACATGCACATGTTTTCATCTATCCAGTCAGTGTCTTTTGGTTGGTGCATTTAATCCATTTACATTTAAGGTCCAACTCTTTGTGACCCCATGGACTGTAGCCCAACAGGTCTCTCTGTCCTTGGGGATTTTTCAGGAAAGAATACTGGAGTGGGATGCCATGCCCTCCTCCACAGGATCTTCTGAACCCAGGGATCAAACCTGGGTCTCCTGCATTATAGGTGGATTCTTTACCATCTGAGCCACTAGAGAAGCCCACGTTTAAGGTAATTATCAATATACATATGATCCTATTACTGTTTTCTTAATTGTTTTGGGTTTATTTTCTGTATGTCTTTTCCTTCTCTTGTGTTAACTGCCTAGAGAAGTTCCTGTAGCATTTGTTGTAAAGCTGGTTTGGTGGTGTTTGTTGTAAAGCTGGTTTGGTGGTGCTGAATTCTCTTTAACTTTTGCTTGTTTGGAAAGCTTTTGATTTCTCCATCAAATCTGAAGGACAGTCTTGCTGGGTAGAGTATTCTTGATTGTAGGTTCTTCCCTTTCATCACTTTAAATATATAGTTTCTATTGAGAAAACAGCTGATAGCCCAAAGGGAGTTCCCTTGTATGTTATTTGTCCTGTTTCCCTTGTTGCTTTTAATATTTTATCTTTGTCTTTAATTTTTTTCAGTTTGATTACTGTGTGTCTCAGTGTGTTCCTCCTTGAGTTTATCCTGCCCGGGACTCTCTGTGCTTCCTGGACTTGTTTGAATATTTCCTTTCCCATGTTAGAGAAGTTCTCAACTATTATCTCTTCAAATATTTTCTCAGGTCTTTCTCTCTCTCCTCCTTCTGGCACCCCTATAATGCAAATGTTGGGGTGTTTAATGTTGTCCCAGATGTCTCTTAGGCTGTCTTCATTTCTTTTCATTCTTTTTTCTATACTTCGTTGCATGGCAGTGATTTCCACTGTTCTGTCCTCCAGGTCATTTATCTGTTCTTCTGCCTCAGTTATTCTGCTGTTGATTTCTTCTAGTGTATTATTCATCTCTGTTTGTTCTTCAGTTCTTCTAGGACTTTGGTAGACATTTCTTGCATCTTCTCCATTGTTTTTCCTGAGATCCCGGATCACCTTCACTATCGTTATTCTGAATTCTTTCTCTGGAAGGTTACCTATCTCCACTTCATTTAGTTTTTCTGGGGTTTTATCTTGTCCACTCATCTGGGACATACCTTTCTGCCTTTTCGTTGTGATGAACTTTCTGTAATATGGCTTTTGTTTTAGCTGCTCTGGGACTGTGCTTCTTCTGTTTGCCCTCTGATGGAGGATGGTTAGAGGCTTGTGTAAGCTTCCTAATGGGAGGGACTGGCAGTGGAAAAAACTGAGTCTTGTTCTGGTGGGCAGGGTCTTGCTCGATAAAGCTTCAATCCAATTATCTGCTGATGGATGCAGTTGTACTCCCTCCCTAGTAGTTGTTTGGCCTGAGCTGACTCAGCCCTGAGGCCTGGGGGCCCTATGGCAGGGTTGATGTTGAACTCCAAGAGGGTTTATGCCAAAGGGGATTTTCTGGCAGTGCCCCATCCCTGTGGTGAGCCCCTGCTGACCCACATCTCCATAAGAGGCCCTCGAACACCAGCAGGTAGATTTGGTTCAGTCTCTTGTGGGGTCACTGCTCCTTTCCTCTGGTGTGAGCAAGGTTTTGTTTGTGCCCTCCAAGACTGAACTCTGTTTTCCTCAGCCCTATGGAAGTCCTATAATCAAATCCTGCTGGCCTTCGAGGCCAGATTCCCTGGGGATTCCTAGTCCCTTTGTGGGATCCCCAGGTTGGGAGTTCTAGTGTGGGGTTCAGAACCTTAATAATACTGGGAGAGCTTCTTTGGTATTATTGTACTCCAGTTTGTAGGTCATCCACCTGGCAGGTATGGACTTTGATTTTATCATGATTGTGCCCCTTCTGCCATCTTGCTGCAGCTTCTTCTTTGTCTTTAGACGTGGGGTATCTGTTTTTGGTGGGTTCCAGCATCCTCCTATTGAGGGTTGTTTAAAAGCTAGTTGCAATTTTGGTGCTCTTGCAATAGGAGAGGAGCTCATGTCCTTCTACTCTGCCATCTTGAACTGGAATTCCTAGATATTTTTAATATGGAATCAGAATCAAATTTAGAATAATTTGCCAGGGAATCTGTATTTTGTTTTATTATAAATATTTGATATTTTTATTGTGATATAATTGACATTTAACATTATATTGCTTTCGGGTGCATCAGTGATTTGCTGTATGTACTGCAAAATGATCACCACAAGTTTAGTAAACATGTGTCACTGCACAGTTACAGTTTTTTTATGAGAACTTTTAAAATTTACTTTTAGTAACTTTCAAATATGCAATGCAATATTATAAGCTATAATCACCATGTTGTATATTACATCATCCCAGGACTTTTTATCTTTTTATAACTGGAAGTTTGTATCTTTTGACTCCCTTCACCGATGAACTCACCTTGCACACCCCACTTCTGGTACCACTAATAGATTTTCTGTATGAAGACGTGAAGTTTTTTCTTTTTCAGATTGTATATCATACAGTATTTGTCTTTTTCTGTCTGACTTATTTAACTTAGCATAATGCCCTCTAGGTTCTTCTGTGTTTTCACAAATGGCAGGATTTCCTTCTTTTTATGACTGAGTAATATTCCTGTGTGTGTGTGTGCGTGTGTGTGTACGTGTGTGTACAACATTTCCTTTATCCATTCATCCATTGATGGACACTTAGGTTGTTTCCATGTCTTGGCTATGATAAATAATGCCACAATAAAGATGAGGTGCAGATATCTTTTCTAATTGGTGTTTTTGTTTCCTTCAGGTAAATACTCAGGAGTGAAGTTGCTGGATCACATGGTAGTTCTATGGCTGCACTAATTTAAATTCCCACCAGCAGTGCACGAGGGTTCCTTTATCTCCTTATCCTCACTAGCACTTGTTATTTGTTTTCCTTTTGACAATAGCCATTATAACAGGTGTGAGGTAGTATCTTATTGGGATTTTGATTTTCATTTCCTTGATGAGTAATGATGCTGAACGCATTTTTACCCCTCAGCCAATCTGTATGTCTTTTTGGGGAAAATGTCTGTTCAGGTCCTCTGTGCATTTTTAATTGGATTGTGGATTTTTTTAAACATTTTTTAAATTGTTAGGTTGAGTTCTTCATGTATTTTGATACTAAACTCTTGCCAGATATATGACTTGAAAATATATTCTCTTATATGTTCACTTATTTATTAATTTATATATACATGCATCTATTCTTTTTCATATTCTTTTCGCATATAATTTGTTACAGAATTTTGAGCAGAGGTTTATTTATTTATTTACATATACACTTGTCTATTCTTTTTCAAATTCTTTTCCCATTTAGATTGTTACAGAATATTGAGCAGATTTCCCCGTGCTATACAGTAGGTCTTTATTGGGTATCTATTTTAAATATAATAGCATGTATATGTCAATCCCAAACTTTCAAAGTATCTCTCCCTAGCACCTTTCTCCTTTGGTAACCAGAAGTTTGTTTTCAAAGTCTGTGAGTCTGTTTCTGTTTAATAAATAAGTTCATTTGTATCCTTTTCTTAAGATTCTGCATAAAAGTGATAGCATATGGTATTTGTCTTTCTCTTTCTGACTTAATTCACTTGGTATGATAATCTCTAGTTGCATCCATGTTGCTGCAGATGGCATTATTTCATTCTTTTTAGTAGCTGGGTAGTACTTCATTGTCCTGGAGTAGGACATGGCAACCTGCTCCAGTATTCTTGCCTGGAAAATCCCATGGACAGAGGAGCCTGGCGGGCTACAGTCCATGGGGTCTCACAGCGTCAGACACGACTGAGTATGTACCACATCTTTATCCACTCATCTGTCAGGGGACATTTACGCTATTTCTATGTGTTGGCTATTATAAACAGTGCTACAGTAAGTGTGGGCAAATGCATCATTTGAAAACACGATTTTCTCTGGATGTATACCAGGAGTGGGATTGCTGAATCATATGGTAGCTGTGTTTTTAGTTTTGTAGGGAACCTCCACAATGTTCTCAGTAGTAGCTGTACCAATTTACTCCTACAAACTGTGGGAGGGCCCCCTTTTCTCCATACCCTCTCCGGCATTTATTGTTTGTAGACGTTTGGATGATGGCCATTCTGACTGGTATGAGGTGATATCTCAATGTAGTCTTAATTTGACTTCTCATAAATAGCGTTGTTGAGCATCTTTTCATGTGCCTCTTGGCCACTGGTATGTCTTCTTTGGAGAAATATCTGTTAAGGTATTCTGTTTGTTTTATGTTTGGGTTTTTTTTTAATACTCAGTTACACTATTTGTGGTATCTGTACATTTTGAAGACTAATTGTCAGCTGTATGATGTGCAAGTATTTTATCCTGTTCTGTGGGTTATCTTCTCATTTTGTTCATGGTTTCCTTTGTTGTGTAAAAGCTTTTGAGCTTAATTTGGTTCCATTTGTTTATTTTTCTTTTTATTTCTGTTACTTTAGGAGATGAATAAAAGATATTGCAGCAATTTATGTCAAAGAGTATTTTATTTTGCCTATGTTTTCCTTTTTAACTTTTATGGAATCAGGTTTTACATTTAAGTCTTTAATCTATTTCAAGCTTATTTTTGTGTATGATATCAGAGCATGTTCCAATTTCATTCTTTTACATGGAGCTGCCCATTTTTTCCAGAATCACTTATTAAAGAGACTGTGTTCTCCATTGTATATTCTTGCCTCCTTTGTCAAAGATTAATTGTTCATAGGTCTCTGGGTTTATGTCTGGGTTTTGTACCCTGTTCCATTGATCTTTCTTTTTTCAGTACCAGTACCATACTGTTTGGGCTTCTCTGGTGGCTCTGTGGTAAAGACTCCACCTGTCAGTGGAGGAGATGAGGGTTTGATCCCTGGGTTGCAAAGACCCCTTGGAGCAGGAAATGGCAACCCACTCCAGTACTCTTGCCTGGGAAATCCCTTGGACAGAGGAGCCTGAAAGGCTACAGTCTCTGGAGTCACAAAAACATCAGACACAACTTAGCAACTAAACAACTGTACTGTTTTGATAACTGTAGCTTTGTAGTATACCCTGAAGTCCAGAAGCCTGATTCCTCTGTTTTTCTTTCTCAAGATTGCTTTGGCTACTCAGGATCTTATGTGTCTCCATTGAAAATTTTTGGGTTCTAGTTCTATGAAAAATGCCATTGGTAATTTCATATAGATTGCACTCTGAGTCAATAGATTTACCTTGTATAGTACAGTCATTTTGACAGTATTGATTTTTCCAATGTAAGAACATAGTATAATTTTCCATCTGTTTGTGTCGTCTTCGATTTCTTTCATTAGCATCTCGTAGTTTTTGGATTACAAGTCTTTCATCTTCTTAGGTAGGCTTATTACCAGGTATTTTACTTTTTATGCAGTGGTAAGTGGAATTATTTCTTCAATTTCTCTTTATGATATTTTGTTCGTGGTGTATAGAAATGCAACAGGTTTTTGTGTTATTAATTTTGTATCCTGCAACTTAATGTGAATACATTAATGAGTTCTAGTAGTTTTATGGTAGCGTCTTTGGGATTTTCTATGTATAGTCATCTATCATGTCATCTGCAGACAGTGACAGTTTCACTTCTTTTTCAATTTAGATTCCCGTTATTTCATTTTCTTCTGTGATTGCCATGGTTAGGACTTCCAAAACTATATTGAATAAAAGTGGTGAGAGTAAATATCCTTGTCTTGTTCCTGATCTTAGAGCTTTTCATCATTGAGTATGATGTTAGTGGTAGGTTTGACATTTATGGTTTTTATTATGTTGAGGTATGTTCTATGTCCACTTTCTGGAGAGTGTTTATCTTAAATGGATATTTGATTTTGTCAAAAGGTTTTTCTCTATCTATTGATATAATCATATGATTTTTATTCTTCAGTATGTTTATATGGTATGTCACAATGATTGATTTGTAGATATTGAAAAATCCTTGCATCCCTGGGATAAATCCCATTCAATCATGGTGTATGATTCTTTCAGTGCATTTGGATTCGGTTTGCTAGTATTTTGTTGGGTATTTTTGCATCTATGTTCATCGATGATACTGGCATGGAATTTTCTTTTTGTGTGTGGTATCTTTGGTTTTTGTATCAAAATCATTGTTTTGTCATAAAATGAGCTTGGCAGTGTTACTTCCTCTGTAGATTTTTGGAACTGTTTCTGAAGGACAGGTGTTAACTCTTCTCTAAATGTTTGATAGAATTTGCCTCTAAAGCCATCTGTTCCTGGTCTTTTGTTTGTTGGGAGTTTTTCAGTCACAGTTTCAATTTCAGTACTTGTGATTCATCTGTTCATGTTTTCTGTTTCTTCCTGGTTCAGTCTTTGGAGACTGTACCTTTCTAAGAATTTGTCCATTTCTTCAAAGTTGTCCATTTTATTGGAATATAGTTTTCTGTAGTAGTCTCATATGATTCTTTGTATTTCTGTGGTGTCTGTTGTAGCTTCTCTTTCATTTCTGATTTTATTGATTTGAGCCCTCTCTTATTTTTTTCTTGATGAGTCTGGCTAAAGATTTATCACTTAAAAAAATCTTTTAAAAAAACCCCAACTTTTAGTTTCATTGATCTTTTCCATTTTTTCTTCTTCTCATTGATTTATTGCAGCTCTGATCTTTCTTTCCTTCTATTAACTTTGGACTTCATTTGTTTCTTTAAGATTAGATTGCTTATTTGAGGTTTTTCTTGTGTCCTGAGGTAAGATCTTATTGCCATAAACTTCACTCTGGGAACTACTTTTGCTCCATCCAGTAGGTTTTGAATTATCATATTTTGGTTGTCATTTGTCTCTAGGTATAATCTGATTTCTTTTTTGATTTCTTCAGGGATCCATAAGTTGTTTAGTAGTATATTGTTTAGCCTCCATGTGTTTTTTTTTTTTTTTTTTTTTACCAATTTTTAATCTTGTAGTTGATTTCTAATCTCATAGCACTGTGGTTGAAATAGATGATTGATATAAATTCTGTTTTCTTACATTTACTGAGTCTTGATTAGTGGCCTAGTGTGTGATCTTGTTTGGAGAATGTTCCATATGCATTTGAGAAGAATATGTATTCTTTTGCTTTTTGAATGGAATGCTCTGTAAATATCAACTAAGTTCATCTAGGCTAATGTGTCAATTAAGACATGTGTTTCCTTATTTTCTGTCTGGATCTATCCACTGGTGTAAATGGGATGTTAAAGTCCTCCACTATTACTGTGTTACTGTTGATTTCCTCTTATATGGTTGTTGGCATTTGACCCATACATTGAGGTGCTCCTGTATTGGAAACGTATATATTTACAGTTGTTACATCTTCTGCTTGGATTGATCCCTTGATCATTATGTAGTGTCCTTGTTTGTCTCCTAAAACGGTTTTAACAGTTCTGTTTTGTCTGATATAAGTATTGCTACTCCAGCTTTCTTTTCCTATTTGCATGGAAAACGTTTTTACAACCCCTCACTTTCAGTCTGTATGTGTCCCTAGGTCTGAAGTGGTTCTCTTGTAGGCAGTATACATATGAGTCTTATTTTTGTATCCATTTAGCCAGTCTTTGTCTTTTGGCTGGAGCATTTAATCTGTTTAAGGTATTTATTGATAGGTATATTCTTATTGTCATGTTAATTGTTTCGGATTTGTTTTTGTAGGTCTTTTTTCTTCCCTTCCTCTTTTGTTTTCTTCTCTTGTGATTTGATGACTAACTCTAGTATTGTGTTTGGGTTGTTTTTCCTTTTTGTGTATATGTATCTGTTGGAGATTTTATGGTTGTGGTTCTCATAAGGTTTTGATAATGCAGTTTGTATAAAACAAGGTTGTTTTGAGTTGCTGATCTCTTAATTTCAAATGCATGTCCAATATCCTTATAATTTGTACTCTCTTCTCACAATTGCTGGTTTTGGTATCACATTTGTGTGTAGATGGTTTCCTAGCTTTACTTTATGTGTGCCTTTACTGGTGAGCTTTCCTATTTATAATTTTTTTTTTATTTCATTTGTGGCATCTCGCTTTCTGCATAGAGAATTCCTTTAGCATTTATTGTGAAGCTGGTCTAGTGGTTCTCTTAGATTTTATGAGTTCTGTTAGAATTTACTTGTCTGTAAAGCTGTTGATTTCTTTGTCAAATATGAATTATAGTCTTGCTTGGTGTAGAGTAGTTTTGGTTGTCATTTCTTCCCTTTCATCACTTTAAATGTATGCCATTCACTTTTAGCCTTGCAGAGTTTCTGCTGAGAAATCAACAGAGAAACTTATGAGAATTTCCTTGTATGTTATTTGTTGCTTTCCCCTTGTTGCTTTAAATATATATTTTTTTAATAGTCAGTTTGATTACTATGTATCTCAGCGTGTTCCTCCTTTTGTTAGCCCTTTCTGGGAGTCTCTGTGTTTCTGGACTTGGATGACTGTTCCCTTTCTCATAGGGAGGTTTCCACCTATTATCTCTTCAAATATTTTCTCGGGTCCTTTCTTTCTCTTCTCTCCTTCTGGGACCCATATGATATGAATGTTTTTACATTTACTGTTGCCCTCATTTCTTTTCATTCTTTTTTCTTTACTGTGTTCTGTAGCTGTGATTTCTGTTATGTCTTCCAGCTCTCTTATCCATTATTCTGCCTCAGTTATTCTGTTGATTCCTTCTAGTATAATCTTAATTTCAGTATATACATATATATTTATATATGTATGCTTGTATGTGTATATATATGTATATATTTGGCTGCACTGAGCAGCTGGCTGGATCTTCTTAAGAGAGGCTGAACCCATGCCCCCTGCAGTAGAAGTGAGGAGTCCTAATCACTGGACTGCCAGGAGATCCCCCAGTTATCGTACTGTTCATCTCTCTTGTCTATTCTTTAAACTAGAATTTTGTTAAACATTTTTTGTATCTTCTCCATCTGTGCCTCCATTGTTTTTCTGAGATCTTGAGTCATCTTTCCTATTATTACTCTGAATTTTTTGGGGGGATTGTTAGCCTGTCTCCACTTCAGTTAGGTATTGTTAGGGGTTTTATTTTGTTCCTTCATCTGGGATATAGTCCTCTATGATTGTGGTTTCTGTTCTGCAGGCTGCAGCGTTGTAGTTCTCCTTGTTTCTGCTCTCTGCCTCCCATGGATGAGAGGCTTGTGCTTGTGCGGGGTTCCTGGTGGAAGAGACTGGTGCCTGCTCACTTCTGAGTAGAGCTGGGTCTTGTCTCTCTGGTGAGCAGGGCCATGTCATGGGGTGTGTTTAGCAGGCATCTGTGTGCTCAGGAAGACATTAATCAGCCTGTCTGTTGGTAGGTGGGGCAGTGTTCCCACTCTGTTGGTTGTTTGGACCAACATTCCAGCACTGAAGCTTACAGGCTGTTGGGTAGGGCCAGGTCTTGGTGAGGAAATGGCAGCCTCCAGGAGGGCTCGTGGCAGTGAGTACTCTCCAGGACTACCACAGCCAGTGTCTTTGCCCCAGTAGAAAGCCACAGCCACCCCTTGCCTCCACAGGAGACTCAATACCACCAAGTAGGTCTGGCCTAACCCTGTGAAGTCACTGCTTTTTCCCTGGGTCCTGGTCCACACAGGATCCTATGTGCACCCTCCAAGAGTGAAGCTTCTATATCCTCAAGACCAGTGAAATTCCAGTAATCATACCCTGCTGGCCTTCAAAGCCAGATCTCTGGGGGCTGCTCCCTTTGGTAGACCCTTAGGTCAGGGAGCCTGAGTTAGGGCTCAGAACGGTCACTTCTGTGGGAGAACTTTTTTGGTAGGATCATGTCCTTCTATTCTCCCATCTTCCCTCTTACTTTTCTCCCACTTAGTAGGTTGCCTTTTGATTTTGCTGTGGTTTCCTTTGCGGTGAAGAGGCTTTGTGAGTTTGATGTTGGCGCACTTGCTTTTCTTGCTGTTATTGCCTTTGCTTTTGGAGTCAGAGCCAGAAAACTTGTTGCTAAGAAGGGTGTCAAGGAACTTACAGTTTATATCTTCTAAAATCTTGGATTTAGGTCTTCTGTTCAAGTCTGTTATCTGTTCTGAGTTACTTTATATATATGGTATAAGATAATGTCTAACTCAATGAAACTATGAGCCATGCCATGTAGGGCCACCCAAGATGGACGGGATACGGTGGAGAGTTCTGACAAAATGTGGTCCACTGGAGAAGGGAATAGTAAACCACT
Source organism: Bos javanicus (assembly GCF_032452875.1). Taxonomy (NCBI): domain Eukaryota; kingdom Metazoa; phylum Chordata; class Mammalia; order Artiodactyla; family Bovidae; genus Bos; species Bos javanicus. The sequence goes on along the minus strand of NC_083874.1, from coordinate 29,504,397 downwards.
TCAGTATTCTTGCCTTGAGAACCCCATGAACAGTATGAAAAAGCAAAAAAGACAGGACACTGAAAGATGAACTCCGCAGGTCAGTAGGTACCCAATATGCTACTGGGGATCAGTGGAGAAATAACTCCACAAAAAATGAAGAGATGGAGCCAAAGCAAAAACAACATCCATTTGTGGATGTGACTGGTGATGTAAGTAAACTCTGATGCTGTAAAGAGCAATGTTACATACGAACCTGAATGTGAGGTCCATGAATCAAGGCAATTTGGAAGTGGTCAAACAGGAGATGGCAAGAGAGAACATCGACATTTTTGGAATCAGTGAACTAAAATGTACTGGAATGGGTAAATTTAACTCAAATGACCATTATGTCTACTACTGTGGGCAAGAATCCCTTAGAAGAAATGGAGTAGCCATCATACGCAACAAAGGAGTTCAAAATGAGTACTTGGATGCAGTCTCAAAAATGACAGAATGATATCTGTTCATTTCCAAGGCAAACCATTCAATATCACAGTAATCCAAGTCTGTGCCCCAACCAGTAATGCTGAAGAAGCTGAGGTTGAAAGGTTCTATGAAGACCTACAACATCTTCTACACTAACACCCAAAAAAGATGTCCTTTTCATTATAGGGAACTGGAATGCAAAAGTAGGAAGGCAAGAGATACTTGAAGTAACAGGGAAATTTGGCCTTGGAGTACAAAACAAAGCAGGTCAAGGCTAACAGAGTTTTGCCAAGGGAACGCACTGGTCATAACAAACACCCTCTTCCAACAAAACAAGAGAAGACTTGACACATGGACATCACCAGATGCTCAATACTGAAATCAGATTGATTATATTCTTTGCAGCCAAAAATGGAGAAGCTCTGTACCATCAGCAAAAACAAGACCAAGAGCTGACTTGATCATGAACTCCTTATTGCCAAATTCAGACTTAAATTGAAGAAAGTAGGGAAAACCATTGCCTGGAGAATCCCAGGGATGGGGGAGCCTGGAGGGCTACCATCTATGGGGTTGCACAGAGTCGGACACGACTGAAGCGACTTAGCAGCAGCAGCAGGGAAAACCATTAGACCATTCAGGTATGACCTGAATCAAACCCCTTACAATTATACAGTGGAAGTGACGGATTCAAGGGATTAGATCTGATAGACAGAGTGCCTGAAGAACTATGGACGGAGGTTTGTGACATTATACAGGACACAGGGATCAAGACCATCCCCAAGGAAAAGAAATGCAAAAGGCAAAATGGTTGTCTGAGGAGGCCTTACAAATAGCTGAGAATGAAGAGAAGCAAAGGCAAAGAAGGAAAGGAAAGATACAACCATTTGAATGCAGAGTTCCAAAGAATAGTAAGGAGAGATAAGAAAGCCTTCCACAGTGATCAGTGTAAAAAAAAAAAATAGAGGAAAACAATAGAATGGGCAAGATTAAAGCTGTCTTCAAGAAAATTAGAGATGCAAAGGGAATATTTCATGCAAAGATAGGCACAATAAAGGACAGAAATGGTATGGACCTAACAGAAGCCGAAGATATTAAGAAGAGGTGGCAAGAATACACAGAAGAACTATACAAAAAAGAACTTCATGACCCAGATAACCATGATGGTGTGATCACTCACCTAGAGCCAGACATCCTGGAATGTGAAGTCAAGTGGGCCTTAGGAAGCATCACTACGAACAAAGCTAGTGGAGGTGATGGAATTCCAGTTGGGCTATTTCAAATCCTAAAAGATGATGCTATGAAAGTACTGCACTCAATATGCCAGAAAATTTGGAAAACTCAGCAATGGCCACAGGACTGGAAAAGGTCAGTTTTCATTCCAATCCCAAAGAAAGGCAATGCCAAAGAATGCTCAAACTACTGCACAATTGCACTCATCTCACACGCTAGCAAATTAATGCTCAAAGTTATCCAAGTGAGGCTTCAACAGTACGTGAACAGTGAACTTCCAGATGTTCAAGCTGGTTTTAGAAAAGGCAGAGGAACCAGAGATCAAATTGCCATCATCCGTTGGATCATCAAAAAAGCAAGAGAGTTCCAGAAAAACATCTATTTCTGCTATATTGACTACTCCAAATCCTTTGACTGTGTGGATCACAATAAACTATGGAAAATTTTTAAGGAGATGGGAATACCAGACCACCTGACCTGCCTCCTGAGAAATCCAAATGCAGGTCAGGAAGCAATAGTTAGAACAGGACATGGAACAACAAACTGGTTCCAAATAGGGAAAGAAGTACATCAAGGCTGTATATTGTCACCCTGCTTATTTAACTTATATGCAGAGGACATCAGGTGAAATGCTGGGCTGGATGAAGCACAAGCTGGAATCAAGATTGCCAGGAGAAATATCAATAACCTCAGATATGCAGATGACACCACCCTTGTGGCAGGAAGCGAAGGACTGAAAAGCCTGTTGATGAAAGTGAAAGAGAGAGTGAAAAAGTTGGCTTAAAACTCAGCATTCAAAAAACTAAGATCATGGCATCTGGTCCCATTACTTCATGGCAAATAGATGGGGAAACAGTGGCTGACTTTATTTTTGGGGGCTCCAAAATCACTGCAGATGGTGACTGCAGTCATGAAATTAAAAAAGATGCTTACTCCTTGGAAGAAAAAGTATGACCAACCTAGACCCCATATTAAAAAGCAGAGACATTACTTTGCCAACAAAGGTCTGTCTAGTCAAGGCTGTGGTTTTTCCAGTAGTCATGTATGGATGTGAGGGTTGGACTATAAATAAAGCTGAGCACCGAAGAATCAATGCTTTTGAACTGTGGTGTTGGAGAAGACTCTTGAGAGTTCCTTGGACTGCAAGGAGATCCAACCAGTCAATCGTAAAGGAATTCAGCCCTGAATATTCACTGGAAGGACTGATGCTAAAGCTGAAGCTCCAATGCTTTGGCCACCTGATACAAAGACCTGATTCATTGGAAAAGACCCTGAGGCTGGGAAAGATTGAAGGCAGGAGGAGAAGGGGCCAACATAGGATGAGATGGTTGGCTGACATCACAGACTCAATGGGCATGACTTTGAGTAGGCTCCGGGAGTTGGTGATGGACAGGGAGGCCTGGCGTGCTGCAGTCCATGGACTCGCAAATAGTTGGACACAACTGAGTGACTGAACTGATAAGATAATGATTCAGTTTGGTTCTTTTCATATATCTGTCCAGTTTTGCCAACACCATTTATTGAAGAATCTGTCTTTTCCCCATTGTATTTTTTTGGGGGAGGGGGAATCTATGTTTTAATTAATTTGGTAATGAATTTCTCTGAAATTCAAAATTATTTACAGTTGTTTAACATGAAAGTTATGTTATTAGATTTTAATGAAAGTTATTGCAGGTGATAGTGATAGTCATTGACTCCAATTTGGTTAGAGAAGTTTCAGGAAATTTGTTATGAATTTAAAAATGAGCTGAACAGGGACAGTTAAATATGTGACAGTCACTCTTTATTTAACAGATTATTGACCAGAGATGTATTAATATGTCTTTCGTTACATATTTTGTTATCTGAGGGATTCCCTGGTAGCTCAGCTGGTAAAGAATCTGCCTGCAATGCAGGAGACCACAGTTCAATTCCTGGGGTGGGAAGATCTGCTGGAGAAGGGATAGGCTACCTACTCCAGTATTCTTGGGCTTCCCTGGTGGCTCAGCTGGTAAAGAAAGTGAAGTGAAAGTGAAAGTGAAGTCCTTCAGTCGTGTCTGACTCTTTGCGACCCCATGGACTGTAGCCTACCAGGCTCCTCTGTCCATGGGATTTTCCAGGCGATAGTACTGGAGTGGATTGCCATTTCCTTCTCCAGGGGATCTTCCCAACCCAGGGATCGAACCTGGGTCTCCTGCATTGTAGATAGATGCTTTACCGTCTGAGCCAGTTGGACTTTATAGTCCATGGGATGGCAAAGAGTTGGACACGACTAAGTGACTTTCACTTTCACTTTGTTATCTGAATATTACTGACAGGAGTGTTTCAGGGTTCACTTACATAACAAATCACCAGCCATGGGCATTAGTTTCTGCAAAATTCCCCTGTCAGTAACGTGTTAACATTAGTTTTAGTTACTGTTTTAGTCAGCTCTGCCTGCCATAACAAAATACTATACTAGGTGGTTTAAACAGTGGGAATTTATTTTCTCAAAATTTCTGAAAGCCTGCAGTCCAAGGTCATGGTGCCGGCACAGGTGTTTCCCGTGAGATCTTTCTTCCTGCCTTGTGGAGGACTGCCTTCTTGCTGTGTCCTTTCATGGCAGGGATTTAGAAAGAGAGAGAAGTGGGGTGGGTTGGGATAGGGAGTTTCTCTGGTGCCTCTTCTCTTAAGGGCTCTAATCCCATCATGAGGTCCCCATGCTCATGACCTAATCTGAACTTAAAAGACCCCCATCTCCAAATACTACCACATTTGGAGGCTAGGACTTCAACATATGAATTTAGGTGCCAATTCAGTCCAAAGCGATTATGAAGAATCTTGCATTTCTCTGTAAGCATAGAACCAAGTGCAGTAGGCAGAATAATATTTCCCTCAAATATATAACATGTTAACCTCCATATAGTGTGAATGTATTACCTTTCATGGCAAAAGGGACTCTGCAGATATCATTGTTATGGATCTTGATATGGAGAAATTATCTGGATGGTTCTAGGGTAACCACAGGGTCCTTAAGTGGGAGAGGGAAACAGAAAAAATAGTCAGTGACCATTGTGTGTGTGTGTATACAATCTTTACAATCGTGTTTTAACTTCCTATATATTGCATTTAAAAACAAATTATGTGTCATTTAACACATTGTTAAATTTTTATCTACTATCAAATCATAATATTTTCTCCACAAATACCCTTTACTGTTCTTTCTTAAAGTATTATAAAATCTCCCGTCATTCATTTCTGAGTTCAATACTTGTCCTCTCAGGTAGAACCATATCTTGTCTTTGGCCCTGCAGAGAGTTCAGGCCGAGTAGAAAGTCAGAGGGACTGCAGTAGTCAGTACACATCAGAACCGGAGTACAGTAGCAAAACAAAACCTCCTGGGGCTAAAGATGGCACAGCTCCACCTAATACCTTGAGACACTCCACTCCTGGAACCCAGACCTCGTGACACGAGGAAGCTAAGCAACCATACAGTGGCCACCTGCTTCAGCCCTAGTCCCAGCCAAAAGCTGGTACCAACTACCGTACATGTGAGTAGTGAGCAAGCTTTTGGATGATTCCAGTCTTCAGCCTTCAATGTATCCCTATTTTGACACTGAAATGACTTATCCCAAAAGTCCTGACCAAATTTCAGATAATGAAAAAACAAATGCCATTGCTTTAAGCAACTCATTACATTTTGGTGTGGTTTGTCATATACACATAGAGAACTGCAATAACCTCTACATTTCTACCAAACCAAATATACATTCCTCTATCCCTCAGTACTCACACCTGACATTAACTTTGCTAGTTTGATCTATGGTGCCTCATCCCTCATGCATGTAATGCTTAACTCAGTCTTAGCATTGGAACCTTACACTCTTTTCCATATAGAGCCTAGTATTCCAGCTTGGCTCATCTCAGTCCTGTTCTTCATGGTCCACAATTTAGATCCTGCAGTGCACATCTATTGCCTAGATTTTACCATATCCAAGATTACTGGTTGGGTGCCAGCAGCCTAATTTACTTTTGAAGAAGCTATCTTTGTTTTACACTCCATCTAGAGGCTTCTAATAAGGTAAACTTCACCTTCTAGTCTAAGGTGGGCAAAGAGCCCAGATTTTGCCAGTTGGCATCCTTCATCCTCCTGGCCAGTTGATTCATTCAAGAATAGACACACATCCTGAGTTGATCCAATGAGGTGAAATCCTAGGCTTTTCCCTGAACAACGTTTCTATAGTGCCTGCTGAACCATGAGACTGTGAGCAGGCTGCCGGTGGCCAAGGCAGGACAAAAGCCTACCAAAGAATGAAGCCAACCCTTCATTGAAGAAAGCAGAGCATCACTGGAGCATCTGGACTCAGCCAGGCCTGAAGTTCCAACCCTCCTCCCACCCACAGCTTCTCAGTTGTGTGTGCCTAGCAATTCCTTTTTGGCTGAAAGCCAGATTGGGTTAGATTTATATCACTTGGTAATGATAGAGTCCTGGATAGTGTAAGACCACATCTTCTTATTCATTATGGCAGTTCCTGAGTGCCTATTTCACATGTGATTCTGTAGTTGAAGTTGAGGCATGAACACTGAGTACGATAGGGTTCATGAGGCTTAACCTTATTGTCTTCTCCTTCCATCCCTTCAGTGAAGAATTCTTCCTGATACCATTTGTTTACAGGACTCCCTGCAGCCATTTTACAGTATAACTAGCTGTATGCATGCCATCATAAGCTTTGAGAAGACAGGAATAAAGACATCTTTATTTGATGATATAGGAATCCATGTATGAGGGCGCAGGCATTATTGTGTGTATTGCATACATATTTCCTTTCTTTCACGTTGCACCTAGCATGAGGCTTATGCCTAGTTGTTGAATGATATGTATGTTAAATAATCCTTGTCTCTAATACTAGATAACATTTATGGAACAATTATTGGATGCCAAACTTAAGTACCATCTCAATTCTCAGACAGTAACTAATGTGAGGTAATATGTACTGTTATTATTCTTTTTATAAAGTTAGGAAAAATCCCAACAAATTAAAGCTTGAAAAGTTAAAAATCCTGTCCTTGGTCTCACAGTTCATAGGTGGCAGAGTGAGGACTCCAACTCATTCCTCTCTCCCACACACTTAGCTCATAGCCAATTCACCATATAAAGTGCATGGGGTTTCCTCCTTGAAAAACATTCTAAGTACGTGTTCTGAATAAAAGTAAATTGGTTTGAAGCACGGGAAATCAGTCCCCATTTTTGTGCTGTGGTCTTAGCCCTGATATTAGCTGCCTAGGCTACAGAAGTGACTTAGCAACATTTTGGGAGGTGGATAGGGTAAGTAGAGATTTGGAAGGCATGGCCATAAGCCAGATAGAAGGAGCAAATCGCCTGAGCTTTGTTCTTCCCGCATCGGCCACAGATGTGAAGAAAATGACAAGAGCGAAAACTGCAAAAGCCTCTTCTAAAAAGTGTTGCAAATGTGATGGCTGCCAGCCAGGAAAATGTAGCTACCCTGGTTGTCACAAGTGCATAACAGAACAAAGAATCTAGGCTGCCGGGAGAGATGATAGGGTTGGAAATGAAGAGCTTATGAGGAAACAAAATAGAAAAATCTAACCAAGGGTATATGGGAATAAATGGTCCTTGAAAGTTTCAGGAAGACCCATACAGAGTTCCAATGAGTATGTGGAGGGAAATATGCTCTTAGTAGAGTTGCATGTAGGTTTCCCATCCCACCCCCTCAAGGAATAGAACAGGCTCTCTGTTAACATTCCAGTGGTTCTTTAGGAGAAGAATTCTTAAGCAAATTGAAAAGGATGACAAGCACATGTCTTTTTCTTACAGTGCAATGAAAAACTAAATATTTATTACAGATTTAAAAACTCACGAAAAAGGCAGATTTTTTTTTTTTTCATCTCAATTTCCTCTGGGTGCTCTGCAGAGCTGTTGAGGAGAACTGCTCTCCTGGAGTCATGATTCCTTCTCCAAGCAGTCTGGTGGCCAGAGTGAGAACTGGAGACAGAGGAGAATTCTTGAGGCACTTCAGTGCATCCTGAGCTTTGAGGGCAGCAGGGTGGAACAAGGGTGGAGATGAGAGGATAAACTTCTTTTAGACTGCATTTTGACTCCTCAGTTTTGACATCTGAAAAGCAGGTCATGGAAACACGTTTCTCACTTGATCATTTTCAGGATTAAATGGATAACACACAAAAAGTCTCTGCTGGCCCATCCCATTCATTCACTCACTTTCCTCCCATTAGTCTGAGAGCCCCTTGGGGGCAGAGGCCAGGTCCTGTCACTGCTGTGCCCCAGCGCCTGGCGCAGAGTCTAAACAGAACGCGTTGGCTTGAATCGATGCCTGTTGTTTGTGTGTTTAGGAAGATGCAAAACCAATTTTCTATTATGTTTATTCTAAAGCGATTTGTGTCAAGTAAATGCTTTTCCAAGAATATTCAATTTGTCCCTAAGTGATCTGAGAGATCCTGAGGATGGACTAAAATGGCTAGTTGCATTTTATGACAGAAATGGGGTTGGAGGGGCCAAATGGACCGAGAACTTCCTCCCACAAATGATAGTCCTCTCTAATTAACATCCTCTATCTAAAGACCGTTGTCTCAATCAAAAAGCACCTAAAGTGACAATTTACATGTGGTCTTTTAAGGACGCCATGTAGCAAGAACAAATCCTTTGAAATAGACGTTGTTCTGTTTTGCATCTGTTCCCCAAAGGAAAGAAGATGATATAGCAAGTGAAATTTGCTAGGCTTTACTTAAAACTGTTGGAATTTTCCTAACTTCCATTCGAATTGCAGCTTAGAGCCATCTCTTCCAAAAAAGCCTTCTTTGGAATGAATGATACATATATTTGAGAAGTATGAGTAAGAGACATTAATAGTATGAACAGGTAAGAATAGATAAGAGTTATTGAGGGCTCTGGCAGCACTTATGATAACTGGGTGGTGGGGGAAGGGAATATTCGGGAACTAATGGTGTCCAAGTAGAATCCTGAGGATAAGAGAGTTAGCCGATTCATTTAATTCTTTTAAAAGTTCTCTATAATGAAATCATTATTCTTATTTCATTGATAATATAACACATCAACTTTACAGTAAGTTACTTTCTAAAATTCATACTTTTTGCTGTACCAACATTTTGCAGTGTATTTTTTCTTTTTTTGGTCTTATCCCTTTTACCAGATTAAATATTTGTGAACCTATTAAGGATTATTTTAATCATTTCCTAATATTTTGCATAATAAATTACTTTTAAAATTCTAAAATATTTTGTTAGGTAAGTATATGATTAATAGCTGTATTACAGCCATTAATCATATACTTTGAATATACTTTTTATATTATATATAAAATATAATTGTTTACTTTGAATATAATTTTTATCTTTGTATTTATGATGTACAATAATTACCTTTAGTCCTTTAATAAATACGGCACTATTTACTACCAAAAGTATAAGAAAAAATGATGATTTGGCTATACATTTATAAGTATTAGATTATCTTTAATAAGAGATCAAAACCATAATAAAATATAAAGTTATTTTAAGGATTATGAACATAAACAGTGGTCAGTAACTGCCTTCATTTAATGTTTGGAAATTTTGATTTTTCCAGTTACAATTTGGTTAATTTTTATGCTTTCTTTATCAATGACATGATAAGCTGGAAGGTATTATATTGCTGTTTGCAATCATTTACCCATAAGTAAGACATTCCAGATGTTGGTAGCCTTAATTACCACTGAATAAAAATCTAACTCAGTTATAACTGTCACAGGGCTTTCTGTTGTTAGCATTTTCTTTATTAGCAGAGACTTCTTCAGTTCAGTTCAGTTCAGTCGCTCAGTTGTGTCCGACTCTTTATGACCCCATGAATCGCAGCATGCCAGGCCTCCCTGTCATCACCAACTCCTGGAGTTCACTCAAACTCATGTCCATTGAGTTGGTGATGCCATCCAGCCATCTCATCCTCTGTCGTCCCCTTCTCTTCCTGCCCCCTAATCCCTCCCAGCATCAGAGTCTTTTCCAATGAGTCAACTCTTCGCATGAGGTGGCCAAAGTACTGGCGTTTCAGCTTTAGCATCACTCCTTCCAAAGAAAACCAGGGCTGATCTCCTTTAGAATGGACTGGTTGGATCTCCTTGCAGTCCAAGGGACTCTCAAGAGTCTTCTCCAACACCACAGTTCAAAAGCATCAATTCTTCGGCACTCAGCTTTCTTCACAGTCCAACTCTCACATCCATACATGACCACTGGAAAAACACTAGCCTTGACTAGATGGACCTTTGTTGGCAAAGTAATGTCTCTGTTTTCCAGTATGCTATCTAGGTTGGTCATAACTTTTCTTCAAAGGAGTAAGCGTCTTTTAATTTCATGGCTGCAGTCACCATCTTCAGAGATTTTGGAGACCAAAAAAATAAAGTCTGATACCATTTGCACTATTTCCCCATCTATTTGCCATGAAGTGATGGGACCAGATACCATGATCTTTGTTTTCTGAATGTTGAGCTTTAAGCCAACTTTTTCACTCTTCACTTTCATCAAGAGGCTTTTTAGTTCCTCTTTGCTTTCTGCCATAAGAGTGGTGTCATCTGCATATCTGAGGTTATTGATATTTCTCCTGGCAATCTGGATTCCAGTTTGTGCTTCTTCCAGCCCAGCATTTCTCATGATGTACTCTGCATATAAATTAAATAATCAGGGTGACAATATACAGCCTTGACGTACTCCTTTTCCTATTTGGAACCAGTCTGTTGTTCCATGTCCAGTTCTAACTGTTGCCTCCTGACCTGCATATAGGTTTCTCAAGAGGCAGGTCAGGTGGTCTGGTATTCCCATCTCTTTCAGAATTTTCCACAGTTTATTGTGATCCACACAGTCAAAGGCTTTGGCATAGTCAATAAAGCAGAAATAGATGTTTTTCTTGAACTCTCTTGCTTTTTTCTATGATCCAGCAGATGTTGGCAATTTGATCTCTGGTTCCTCTGCCTTTTCTAAAACCAGCTTGAACATCTGAAGTTCATGGTTCACGTATTGCTGAAGCCTGGCTTGGAGAATTTTGAGCATTATTTTACTAGCGTGTGAGATGAGTGCAATTATGTGGTAGTTTGAGCATTCTTTGGCATTGCCTTTCTTTGGGATTGGAATGAAAACTGACCTTTTCCAGTCCTGTGGCCACTGCTGAGTTTTTTCTTACAGGTCTGTATTATGAAGATATGTGTCTGAATAACAAATCTGGTGGGGAGCATCTTAAAATACATGTCTTAACTCAGGCTGCCATGACAAAAATACTACAGACTGCGTGCCTTAAATATAAGGATTTGTTTCTCACAGTTCTGAAGGCTAGTAGTCCAAGATCCGGGTGCCAGCAGATTTGGCTCCCAGGTAAGGGCCCGCTTCCAGTTGGCTGCCTTCTCACTCTATCCTCCTCACAAGGTGGAGGGAAAAAGAGCGTTGGTCTCTCTCCTTATTTTATGGATGCTAATCCTGTCGAGGAACCCTATCCTCATGACCTCATCACAAACAGCATCACATTGGGAGTCAGGGCTTTGACATATGAAGTTGAGGGGTGACAAACCTTCATTCAGTTCCTAACAGCACATCTACAGAAATGTTTTGGCCCAGAGAAGAGGGGCCCCACATGACTCTTTGGAATCTGTTCTGACCTTCCTCCTAATAGGGGGAGGAATTTGCAGGGCCAAAAGGACAAGAATATTCTGAGCTAACTGGCTGCCTTGCAGGTGGCACTGACTGCCTGGGACTCCAGAATGATCTCCTAACTAACCAACCTGCACCTGCTGCCAGGGCTGCAGTGCTCCTTCCCTAGGTTGCCCCTCTTGCCTGTGAGCTGCAAGGCCACTGTGGAACATCTCCTCCCAGGAGATGGCCAAGGGGTGGCAGTTTTGATTCAAGGGAAGAAAGATTAGAATGTTACATGCTGGCTGGGAGTCCACAGGCATGTATATGTGATGGAATTGAGGACAGAAAGGGAAGGGAGAGAAGAGAGCTGGCTCTCCCCACACCACTGTGTTCCAGCTTTGAAAAGTATAAGAATTCTGCATACAAACCTCAGCTTCCAGGTTATTAAGAAGGTGCAGTTTTGAAGGTATGAGGATAGAACATACTTTATTTCAGACATGTTACATTCAATATTGTTGGATTTTTTCCCAGAACTGCTATACCTGTTTTGACTTCTATGAGCAGTTTACATGTGTTTCCACCTCTCCACATATTCACCAACACTTACAAAAGGTCTTGAATAGTAAGACATTTGCTGTGTGGTCTCCATTTGTACTCTTGATTTATTTTTCATGAATGATAGGAGTGGGTTTGATTATGACTAATGCTGCTCATTAACTGGTAACTAATATTACTAACAGTACTATAATATTAGTAATTTTATGCATCTTCCCTTTAATATTGTAGACATCAAACAGCATATGGCTGAGAATAAGAGCTACTGTAAACTCAGTACTGTTTGAAACTGGTGGTTGAGTGTTGAACCAAGTGAGAAAGCAGCTAATTGAGTCATGAGTTTGCTCATCAGAGCTCTACTAAATGGCCATGAGGATGAATCTGATATACTCTATCAGTACCCCAAATTGCTCCATTTTGAAAGGAAAATATATACAGAATTACTATTCTGTTTGATTCATTAGCTAAAAAGTATCTTTTTCATTTCTAATTGCCACTGCTATTCCCCTCATAGGCTCCCTTTCTAATGCACTTGTCATATGACCTGAAATTTGTCCTTTTAGAAGGAATGTACTGTTGTTTTGTATGTGTATCTTAAAAGCTTTACACCACAGGCCTTGAAATTTACATCCAATTCTCTTTCTTGCTTTTTTCCCCACCTAATGGTCTATTCATATTGCCATGTGGATTGAATTGATTGCTTTGAATTACTGCACTGCAGCCATACAACATATATATTAACTTTTACTTATCTGCTCCCCTAGTTATAGGCATCTAGGTGGCTTTCTTTTAATTTTAATTTCATGGCTGCAGTCAGCATCTGCAGTGATTTTGGAGCCCAGAAAATAAAGTCTTACACTGTTTCCACTGTTTCCCCATCTATTTGCCATGAAGTGATGGGATCAGATGCCATGATCTTCGTTTTCTGAATGTTGAGCTTTAAGCCAACTTTTTCACTCTCTTTCACTTTCATCAAGAGGCATTTTAGTTCCTCTTCACTTTCTGCCATAAGGGTGGTGTCATCTGCATATCTGAGGTTATTGACATTTCTCCCAGCAATTTTGATTCCAGCTTGTACTTCTTCCAGCCATGAAATTAAAAGATGCTTACTCCTTGGAAGAAAAGTTATGACCAACCTAGATAGCATATTGAAAAGCAGAGACATTACTTTGCCAACAAAGGTCTGTCTAGTCAAGGCTATGGTTTTTCCAGTGGTCATGTATGGATGTGAGAGTTGGACAGTGAAGAAAGCTAACACTGAAGAATTGATGCTTTTGAACTGTAGTGTTGGAGAAGACTCTTGAGAGTCCCTTGGACTGCAAGGAGATCCAACCAGTCCATCCTAAAGATCAGTCCTGGGTGTTCATTGGAAGGAGTGATGCTAAAGCTGAAACTCCAACACTTTGGCGACCTCATGTGAAGAGCTGACACATTGGAAAAGACCCTGATGCTGGGAGGGATTGGGGGCCGGAGGAGAAGGGGACAACAGAGGATGAGATGGCTGGATGGCATCACCGACTTGATGGACATGAGTTTGGGTAAACTCCGGGAGTTGGTGATGGACAGGGAGGCCTGGTGTGCTGCAACTCATGGGGTCGCAAAAAGTCGGACATGACCGAGCGACTGAACTGAACTGAACTGAGGTGGCTTTCACTCTCTATTATCACAGATAAAATATGACCATAATAAATATATCATGTGTGATCCACACTAACTCATGTGAGAATTTCTTTGAGGTATTTACCCCAAGAGTGGTATTGCTGATAGGATAAAAGCATACTTATTACATTAAACATTGATGGATTTTTTTCTAGAACTGCTGTACCTATTTTAATTTCTATGAGCTGTTTACATGTGTTTCCATCTCTCCATATCGTCACCACTCTTGTTATATCACACTTGATATTATCTACTTTTCAAAATTTTGCCATTCTGATGCATTCACATGGTTCTTGTTCAGTCTTTAAGTCATGTTGGATTCTTTGTGACTGCATGGACTGCATGACTCCCTTGTCCTTCACTATCTCCTGGAGTTTGCTCATACTCAAGTCCATTGAGTCAGTGATGCTATCTAACCTCAGAGGATATCTAATCATATCCTCTGCTGCCCTCTTCTCCTTTTGCCTTCAGTCTTTCCCAGCATCAGGGTCTATTCCAATGAGTTGGCTCTTTGCATTCACATGGTATTTTATCATTTCAGTCTGGTGATATCTTTGTATTGCTTTCACAATTATTACAATTAAAAAAGAATAAATATTGTTACAAAATTATACTTTCCTTTTCCATTCTCTTTTTTTTTTTTTTTTTTTGTACATTGTTTCACTCAGGGCTTTCCTGGTAGTTCAGATGGTAAAGAATCTGCCCGCCATGCAGGAAACCCTGGTTCAATTCCTAGGTTGGGAAGATCCGCTAGAGAAAGGAAAGCTAACCACTCTATATTTTTGGGCTTCCCTTGAGGCTAATCTGGTAAAGAATCCACCTGCAATGTGGGAGATCTGGATTTGATCCCTGGGTTGGGAAGATCCCTTGGAGAAGGGAAAGGCTACCCACTCCAGTATTCTGGCCTGGAGAATTCCATGAACTGTATAGTCCATGGGGTCGCAAAGAATCGGACATGACTGAGCAACTTTCACTTTACTCAGGTTGGTTTTTATGTTCTTGTTCTCGATAGATAACGTAAGGTTCTGCTACTGTGTACCAGGAATATAAAACAATAATTTGCCAATCTTGTAAAGGGGGTGGTAGTGGTGGTGTGTGTGTTTAATTAACAAAAAGGACATTGTTGTTGTTCAGTTGCTCAGTCGTATCCAACTATTTGCGACCCCATGGACTGTAGCATGCCAGGCTTCCCTGTTCTTCACCATCTTCTGGAGCTTGCTCAAACTCATGTCCATTGCAATGGTGATGCCATCCAACCATCTCATCCTCTGTCGTCCCCTTCTCCTCCTGCCTTCTATCTTTCCCATAGTCAGGTCTTTTCCAGTGAGTCGGCTCTTTGCATCAGGTGGCCAAAGTATTAGGGCTTCAGCATCAGTCCTTCCAATGAATATTCAGGGTTGATTTCTTTTAGGATTGACTGGTTTGATCTCCTTGCAGTCCAAGGGACTCTCAAGAGTCTTCTCCAACACCACAGCTCAAGCATCAATTTGTTGGTGCTCAGGCTTTTTTATTGTCCAGCTCTCACATCCATACATGACTACTAGAAAAACAACAGCTTTTACTATACGGACCTTTGTCGACAAAGTAATGTCTCTGCTTTTTAATATGCTGTCTAGGTGTCATTGCTTTTCTTCCAAGGAGCAAGCTTCTTTTAATTTCATGGCTGCTGTCACCATCCACAGTATTTTTGGAGTCCCCCAAAATAGGTCTGTCACTGTTTCCATTGTTTCCCCATCTATTTGCCATAAAGTGATGGGACTGGATGCCGTGATCTTAATTTTTTGAATATTGAGTATTAAGCCAGGTTTTTTCATTCTCCTCTTTCACCTTCATCAAGAAGGTCTAATTCCTCTTCAGTTTCTGCCATAAGGATGGTGTCATCTGCATGTCTGAGGTTATTGATATTTCCCCTGCTATCTTTACTCCAGCTTGTGTTTCATCCAGCCCAGTGTGTTGCATGATATACTATGCATGTAAGTTAAATAAGCAGGGTGACAATAGACAGCCTTGACATACTTTTTTCCCAGTTTTGAACCAGTCTGTTATTCCAAGTCCAGTTGTGACTGTTGCTTCATTACCTGCATACAGGTTTTGCAGGAGGTTGGTAAGGTGGACTGGTATTCCCAAGTCTTTAAGAATTTTCCACAGTTCGTTGTGATCTACATAGTCAAAGACTTTAGCATAGTAAATGAAGCAGAAGTAGATGTTTTTCTGGAATTCTTTAGCTTTTTCAATGATCCAACAGATGTTGGCAATCTGATCTCTGGTTCCTCTGCCTTTTCTAAATCCAGCTTGTACATCTGGAAGTTCTTGGTTCACATACTGTTAAAGCCTAACTTGAAGGATTTTGAACATTACTTTGCTAGCATGTGAAATGAGCCCAATTGTGTGGTAGTTTGAACATTCTTTGAAATTGCTCTTCTTTGGGATTGGAATGAAAACTTACCTTTTCTAGTCCTGTTGCCACTGCTGAGTTTTAAAAATTTGCTGGCATGGTGAGCGCAGCACTTTAACAGCATCATCTTTTAGGATTTGAAAGAGCTCAGCTGTAATTCCATCACCTCCACTAGCTTTGTTTGTAGTGATGCCTCCTAAGGCCCACTTGACTTTGCATTCCAGAAATTCTGGCTCTGGGTGAGAGACCACACCATCATGGTTATTTGGGTCATTTTTTTTTTTTTTTTTGTATAATTCATCTGTGTATTCTTACTTCCTCTTTTTTAAATATCTTCTGCTAGGTCCATGCCCTTTCTTTCCTTTATTGTGCCTATCTTTGCATGAAATGTTCCCTTGGTAGCTTTTGATTTTCTTGAAGATATCTCTAGTTTTCCCATTCTATTGTTTTCCTCTATTTCTTTGCATTGTTCACTTATGGCTTTCTTATCTCTTCCTTGCTATTCTCTGGAACTCTGCATTGAGATAGGTATATCTTTTCTTTTCTCTTTTGCCTTTCACTTCTCTTCTTTTCTCAACTATTTGTAAGGCTTCCTCAACCAGTTTGCCTTGTTGCATTTCTTTTTCTTGGGGATGGTTTTGATCACCACCTCTTGTACAGTGTTATGAATCTCTGTCCATAGTTCTTCAGGCACTCTGTTTACCAGATATAATCCCTTGAATCTATTTGTTACTTCCACTATATAATATAAGGGATTTGATTTAGGTCATACCTGAATGTCCTAGTAGTTTTCCCTACATTCTTCAATTTAAGTCTGAATTTGGCAATAAGGAGTTCATGATCTGAGCCACAGTCAGCTCCTGGTCTTCTTTTTGCTGACTGTATAGAGCTTCTCTGTCTTCAGCTGCAAGAATATAATCAATCTGATTTCAGTATTGACCATCTGGTGATGTCCATGTGTAGAGCTGTCTCTTACATTGTTGGAAGAGGATGATTGCCATGACCAGCACATTCTCTCGGAAGAACTCTGTTATCCTTTGCCCTGCTTCATTTTGTACTCCAGGGCCAAACTTGCCTGTCACACCAAGTATCTCTTGACTTCCTACTTTTACATTCCAGTTCCCTATGATGAAAAGGACATCTTTTTGGTGTTAGTTCTAAAAGGTCTTGTAGATCTTCATAGAACCATTCAACTTCAGCTTCTTCAGCATTAATGGTTGGGGCATAGACTTGGATTAATGTGATGTTGAATGATTTGCCTTGGAAATGAACTGAGATCATTCTATCGTTTTTGAGATTGCACCCAAGTACTGCATTTTGAACTCTTTTGTTTACTATGAGGGCTATCCATCTTTTCTAAGGGATTCTTGCCCACAGTAATGGATATAATGGTCATCTGAATTAAATTCACCCTTTCCTGGCCATTTTAGTTCACTGATTCCTAAAATACCGATGTTCACTCTTGTGATGTGTTGACGACTTCCAGTTTACCTTGATTCATGGACTTAACATTCTAGGTTCCTATGCAGTATTGTTCTTCACAGCATCGGACTTTACTTTCACCACTAGACACATCCCCCACTGGGCTTTGTTTCTGCGTTGGCCCAGCCTCTTCATTCTTTCTGGAGCTATTTCTCTGCTCTTCTCCAGTAGAATGTTGGACACCCACTGATCTGGAGGGTTCATCTTTCAGTGTCATATCTTGTTTCCTTTTCATACTGTTCATGGGGTTCTCAAGGCAAGAATGCTGATGTGGTTTTTCCCATTCCCTTCTCCAGTGGACCATCTTTGTCCAAACTCTTCACCATGACCCATCTTTCTTGGGTGGCCTGACACTTCATGGCTCATAGTTTCATTGAGTTAGGCAAGGTTGTGGTCCATGTGATCAATTTGGTTAATTTTCTGTGATAGTGGTTTTCATTCTGTCTGCCCTCTGATGCATGAGGATAAGAGGCTTTTTCTGGTTTCCCCACTGGTAGTGGGGAAAACTGGGTCTTGTTATGATGGGCAAGAGCATGGTCAGTAAGTCTTAAATCCAATTTTCTGTTGATCGGTAGGGCTGTGTTCCCTCCCTGTAGTTTGAACTGAGGCCAAACTATGGTAAGGGTAATGGTGATAATGGCAACCTCCTTCAAAAGGACTTATGCCAGCATGCCAGGCCTCCCAGGACTGCTGTGGTCAGTACCCCTGACCGTGTGCAGGCCACTGTTCACCTCCACGCCCACCAGGGACTCCCAAGCACACACAGGCAAGTCTAGCTCAGTTTCTTATGGGATCACTTCTCCTTTCTCCTGAGTTCCGGTGCGCACAAGGTTTTGTTTTTGCCCTCTAAGAGTCTCTGTTTCCCCAGTCCTGTGGAAGTTCTATAATCATAATCCACTGGCCTTCAAAGTCAGATTCCCTGGGAATACTCAGCCCCTTTGCCCAGTCCCCAGGGTGGGAAATCTGTTGTGGTCCCTAGACCTTTTGCCAGTGTGCTAACCTCTTTGGTAAAATTGTTCTCCAGTTTGTTGAGTTGCCCGCCCTGCGGTGCTATTGTTGTTGTTCAGTCACTCAGTTGTGTCCAACGCTTTGCGACCCCATGGACTCCATGCTCCCCTGTCCTTCACCATCTCTCGGAGCTTGCTCAAACTCATGTCCATTGAGTTGGTGATGCCATCCAACCATCTCGTCCTCTGTCGTCCCCTTCTCCATCTGCCTTCTATCTTTCCCAGCATCAGGGTTTTTTCCAATGAGTTGGCTCTTCGTATCAGGTGGCTAAAGTATTGGAGCTTCAGTTTCAATGTCTGTCCTTCCAGTAAACATTCAGGATTGATTTCCATTAGGATTTTCTGGTTGTATTTCCTTGTAGCCCAAGGGACTCTTAGGAGTCTTCTCCAACACCACAGTTTGAAAACATCAATTCTTTGGCGCTCAGCCTTCTCTATGGTCCAACTCTCACATCCATACATGACTACTGGAAACACCATGGCTTCGACTGTATGGACCTTTGTCATCACAGTAATGTCTCTGCTTTTTATTATGCTGTCTAGGTTTATCATAGAGCTTTTCTTCCAAGAAGCAAGTGTCTTTTAATTTCATGGCTGCAGTCACTGTCCACAGTGACTTTGAAACCCAGGAAAATAAGGTCTTTCACTGTTTCCCCATCTATATGCTGTGAAATAATGGGACCAGATGCTATGATCTTAGTTTTTTGAGTGTTGAATGTTAAGCCAGCTTTTTCACTCTCCTCTTTCACCTTCATCAAGAGGCTCTTTAGTTCCTCTTCACTTTCAGCCATAAGGGTCATGTTATCTGCATATCTGCAGAGAAGGCAATGGCACCCCACTCCAGTACTGTTGCCTGGAAAATCCCATGGATGGAGGAGCCTGGTAGGCTGCAGTCCATGGGGTTGCTAAGCGTCGGACACGACTGAGTGGCTTCACTTTCACTTTTCAGTTTCATGCTTTGGAAAAGGAAATAGCATTCCACTCCAGTGTTCTTGCCTGGAGAATCCCAGGGACTGAGGAGCCTGGTGGGCTGCCATCTATGGGGTCGCACAGAGTTGGACACGACCGAAGCGATTTAGCAGCAGCAGCATCTGCATATCTGAGGTTATTGATATTTCTCCTGACAGTCTTTGATTCCAGCTTGTGCTTCATCTAGCCCAGCATTTCACATGATGTACTCTGCATATGTGTTAAATAGCAGGGTGACAATATACATCCTTGATGTACTCCTTTCCCAGTTTTGAATCAGTCTGTTGTTCTGTGTCCAGTTCTAACTGTTGCTTCTTGCCCTGCCTACAGGTTTCCACAGGCTGCAGGGTTGTAGTTCTTGCTCCTGGTGTCTGCTGCCTGGTGTGCAAAGTTGGTTTTGGGGTTTGTGCAGGTTTTCTGGTAGAAGGGACTGGTTCCTGCCCTCTGCAGGTGGATTTGGATCTTGTCCCTTTGGTGGGCAGGGCCGCGTCAAGGGGTGCGTTTATAGTTAGCTGTGAGCTCAATACAACTTTAGGCATCCTATTTGCTCTCAGATGGGGCTGTATTCCTGTCCTGCTGGTGGTTTGCTCTGAGGGACTCAGCACTAGAGCCTGCATTCTGTTGGCTGGAGCCAGGTCTTGGCGCTAAAATGGCAGCCTCTTGGGAGCGCTCACACAGGTCAGTATTCTCTGGGGCCCCAGGCATCCCAATGTCCTTGCTCCCCCAGTGAGCTACAGCCCAACCCCTCTCCCCTCCACTCCTCTTGGGGACCCTCCAAGACCCGAGGTGGGTCTTTTGGAATCACTACTTTGGAATCACTACTTTGTGCTGGATCCCAGTGCACTCTCCAAGAGTGGAGTCTCTGTTTCCCCCAGTCCAGGCTCTTTTGGAGTCTCTGTTTCCCCCAGTCCTGTGGTGCTCCCGTACTCAAGCCTCCTTGCCCTTCAAAGTCAGATGTGTGGGCCCCTCCTCCTAATGTCAGACTCAGGCTGTGCAGCCTGACTAGGGCTCAGAACTCTTACTTGTGTGGCAGAACCTCTGTGATACAATTATTTTCCAGCTTGTGTGTGAACCACCCAGTGGATATAGGATTTGATTATATCGTGAAATCATCCCTCTTACCATTTTGTTATGACTTCTTTTTTGTGTTTGGATTTAGAATATCTTTCTCAGTGTGTTCAAGCCTGTTCATTCAACGGTTAGTTGTGATTTTAGCATTGTCATCAGAGGAGGTAAGCTGAAGTCCTTCTACTCTGCCATCTTGTTGGGGATTGGGTGGCTACTTTTAGTTTGGATACTTGTCACCTCTTTCCTCAGTGTGTTGGCCATTAGCCCCTTGATATGGGGTGTATAGGTGTGGTGGCCCGTGTGCGCTTCCAGTTCAGCTCAGACAACTATTGGAGTCGACCTGTGAGTCTCTCAACAGCAGTGGTAGCTTGTGCATCCCCAGGACAGTGGCAGCGGCGAATGGCTTTGGCTCCCAGGCCTTCCAGTAGCAGCAGCAGCCCACTCACTCCCAGGACAGCAGGGGTAGTAACCAGCACTTGTTCCCATGTCTCCCAGCAGTGCCAGTGGCCTGCATGCTCCAGGAGAGCAGAGGGCAACAACTCGTGCCTGCTCTTGGCTCATGCCTGCTCTCTGGGTGGCGGGGGCAGCAGCTGATGGCCACTTACAAGTCTCCCAGTGGCAGCGGCTGGCCCCTCACTCTCAGGACAGGTTCCTGCTCGTGGGTCCTCCCGCAGTCGGTGTGGCCCACACACTCCTGGGACAGCTGAGGCAGCAGCCGGAGCCCACTTTTAGGTCTCTCAGTTGTTGCCAAAATCCTGGACTCTGTCTCTGGTGCTGAATAGAAACAGAGACGGAGTTTTGGGAAAAGTAGAAAAGAGCAGCTTTTATTGCTTTGCTAGGCAAAGGGGGCCATCGTGGGCTAATGCCCTGAAGACCATGTGACCCACCCTGGGGGGGTAGTGAGGAGTTTTATAGTGTTCGAGGATGAGGGTGCAATCAGCTCATGGACAGTTTTTGAATTGGGAAAACAATATCAGCATGATAGCTGCCACAGCTAAGAGCTTCACGGTTGCATAGGCATCTTTCTATCTCATCTGAGAGAATAATGCCCTAGCGTGTTCCCCAGGAAAAGGTTTGATGTTGAGTCTGAACTTGATGCTGCAGTCAAATTGCACATTTATGTTCATTTATGGTTATCTCAACTTTTTCTGTGTTTATGTTCATGCCATGCTTTAATTTGGGTAATACATTCATAGGGCTTTCTTTTTTGCTATCTGCCTTGTACACTACTGCTTAGTCAGTTGACTATCAAGCTGTGTTTTTTCACCAGTAGACAGGAAGAGTTTTGAGGGTGGACAGGGAATGGGGATTTCTGAATCTGCTATGTAGGTGTTACCTTGTGGGTGAGCACAATTTTGAACCCTAAAAATATTCTGCCAGGTAAGAACCACATCAGGGGATAATCAGGAATTTGAGGAGGTATTTTTTGGAAAACTTGAAATTACAGCATTGAATAGAGTTTCTTTTCTGAATGTCGACAGAACAACTCGACCTTGCTTCCTACTTAAAACTCTCTTTCTGGAACTTATGCGAGCATCTATTTAACTTGAGGCCTCTTTTCTGTATATTCCAGGGGCTCCACTGAGCAGAGCTTCATTTTAGGATACGGACGGAATCATGTTCCCCATCAACGGCCACCAGATAGCCACATTGACACTGCTTAAGAAGATGTGTGTACCATGGCTTAGAATCTCGTCTGTGCATAAAAGAAAGTAAGTCTGTCACACTGACTAACGTGATAGGTGATCTCCTGTGATATATGTGGTCCACTAATTTTCTGTGGTAACATCCACTTGTATTTTCTGCCTCCTAGCTGTCCTCATCTAAAATTTATCATCCTGTCTATTATGAGCTGAGAAAAGGCCTCAACCTTCAGCAAATTCCTGTTTTCTCTAAGCTCTGCTCATTAATAAATACTAATAGGAAACAAACAGAAAAATAGCCAGAGAAGCAGAATGGATAGTCAGGGTTGGCTTATCTCAAATCCATGTTTAGATCATCTGTCTGTGAATTTATATTCATGACTACTGTAAACTGTTTTTCTTTATGTTGGTAAATCATGGCAGAAGTTCTTGGGTGTCCGAATGACTCAGGCAGGACTTGTCTTCCATTGCCAGGGGACATGGTTCCGTGGTGATGGTCAGGCTCCTTCCTCTGCTGATTTCCCTGCCCCATCCTGTTAGCTGCTACATGCAAGTTAGCAGTGATATTCCTTGTTTAGTATGAATGTGTTTGTCAGATATTTCCTTGAGTGTTTATGAAGGCAAAAAGAAGAAGAGGAAGTTCAAAGACACTGGTAAAGCTTACACGATGCCAGACAACGTCCTGCTTAGAGCTGGCACTAACCTTTAGCTGAGGTGGCCTCAGGCTTGTTTCTTTTGCTTTTTACCAAAAGTTCATGTGGTGGTGATGGAAATGGAATGGGACTTGGTTTTCAAGTCCTGGATTCAAGTCTTGGCTGTCTCTAATCTCTTGTCTCCTGTGGTACACAGGAGATAATCTTTACCTCATTACACAGGAAGAGTCAGTCCAACACAGTGTGATGTAAGGTAAGACTTTTTGTTTTGTTCTTTCTTCTTCTTTGCTCTTTAGTCGCTAAGTCGTGCCCAACTCTTTGTGACCCCATGGACTGTAGCCTGCCAGGCTCCTCTGTCCATGGGATTCTCCAAGCAAGAACACTGGAGTAGGTTGTCATGTCCTTCTCCAGGGGATCTCCCCAACCCAGGGATTCAACCCATGTCTCCTGCATAGCAGGCAGATTCTTTACCTGCTGAACTAGAGGTAAGACTAGTATTATTAATAAGTCTACAAAAATATTCCCTGTTACTACTATTTCTAAAAGGAAACTTTAATATCATTTGCACCACACTATATGGAGAATCCTCTGTCCCCAGGGTGTATCACGAGTCCCCTGCACCCCCTCCTTACTGTACTTGGCGTACTACCTGGGTCGGTGTGTGATAGCTTGGGGAACTTTCTTGTTATTGCTCCAGCTGTGGTTGCTGTTTGTTGTGCTGTATAACATAGTCCTTGGTCTACATTAACTTGTGTGTACTATTATCCAGGAATAGATAGGACAAGAGATGCTTTTCATTAAAAATACATATTGAGATATAGAAATATTTAAATAAAATTCTAGGCCCACAGGATAACATCTTTTTTTCTACCTCCAAATGTCTAAAGTACATCCCTAATGCCAGCATTTGGGAACTTAAGTCCTGTGGACTTGCTATCATATCCCCTGAGGCAAAGCTGTGGTTGTTAAAATATGATGTGTGATTTTAGAAAAAGGGCTAGCATAATTCTGTATCATCTAACATGGTCTTAATAGGTCTGTTTCCTTTTGCAAGCATTTATTAATAGTGTGGCAACTCATACTGTAGATTTGGGGAAATTGTATTTTTAAGACTCAACTGATGCAGCCAGAGGTGGTCAGCAGCAATTAGACTGCCTAATATTTGACTTTCCTTAGGTTAGTTAAACATTTATAAGCCAACACCTGCATCAGATTAAAGCCTGGCTTGCCTTAGTCACCCTCTACTCCTGGGTCAGCAGCAGCACCAGGGAGCTTGTTAGAAATGCTGAGTCACAGGCCTGCCCCAGACCCAGTGATCAGACTCTGTCTGTTGGTGAGTTACATGTACATTTCAGTTCAAGAACACTGCCCCAGTGGACCTCATTCTTAGTTTTCAGAAGGAATGAAGAAGGCAAGAATAACTTGCTGCTCTTGTCACTGAAGGATCAGTCAGCAAAGCAGCTTGCGGATCTGTGTCGACTTGCACTATCAAAAGAAACATACTGTGAGCTACATGTGTGGTTTTAAATTTATGGTCAGTATGTTACAAAAAAAGAAACATAAAATTAATTTTAATGTATTTTATTTAAACCAATACATCCAAAGTAATATTTCAGTGGGGAATCAATGTGAAAAAAAATGATATTGTACATTTTTTCCATAATGATTGCTCATAGTAAATACTTACGTGCACATATACTTACAGCACATCTCAGTTCACACTGATTAGCCACACATTTCAGGTGCTCAACAGCCACATGTGGTGAGTAGCTGTCAGAGTGACAGAGCAGTTGTAGGCAATGATGTATCTGCCGTCCACTCCAGGGTGCCCTGAAGTGTCTTTCCTGCAGAGGTGTGCACACACTTCCTTCCTTGACTTTATTATTGGGTCAGACTTTGTGCTTACCTCCAACCTTAAGACGCACATGTTTTTAAAAAGTATCACAAGATAAATACAGTAGAAGACGTTTGTGCTAAGTGCTCAGGAAGCATGGGAGACAGAGTACCAAACATTGTCCATGGCAGAAGACAGCATCAGGCTTAAAAACTTGCACTATGGAGACAAATAGACCCATGCTTCAGGATTTACCCTAGTCCTCTGGGTTTTCAATAGGTGCTTTTCATAGAGTGTCATAAGGATAAAATGAGAATTGGATATAAAGAATAATATTATGCTTTATTTATATTATTAAAAGAAAGGTAAGGGTAAATTTGATTGTCTATGGATAAGTGGAGTTTCACAGGTGTATCTGCCAGGATCCACCAAATATGAACATTTGATTTCTCTACTTTCTCTCTCTGCATGTAGTATAATATATGAACATACATATGTATATACATATGTACATTTTCCTTAAATTGTTGGAGAATAATTTGTAGGCAGCAAGACTATCCCTATATATTTCCTGAGAATGAGAACATTTTCTTACATGATTAGGGGTGTAATTATCTAATTTCAGAAACCTTAAGACACAATTTCTGTAATCTGTCACATCTCTGTGATCTCCTGGAATCTAGAACAGTTGGTCAGACTTTACTTCGGGGTGGAGAAGGGTGTGTGTGTGTGTGTGTATAAAAACTCGACATTTTTAGAGAGATGAGGCTAGTTATTTTATGGACTATCCCTCAACTTGGGTTTATCTGATGTTTTCTCATATATTTTGGCAGGTTAACTAGGATATTTTAAAATATTTTTTATTTAAAATAATCTTTTTAAAAATATTATGGAAGTTTCAATATAGTATACAATAGAGTAATTCACAATTTTTAAACCTTATACACCATTTATAGTAATTATAAAATATAAAATATCAGCTATATTCCCTGTGGTATAGAATAGATCCTTGTAGCTCTATTTTACACACAGTAGTTTGTCTCTCTTAATCCCACACCCTGATCTTGCTCTTTCCCTCTCCCCACTTGTAGCCACTAGTTTGTTTTCCCTATTTCTTCTGTTATATTCACTATTTTAGATTCTACATATAATGATATCAAATTTTTGTTTTTGTTGCAGATAGAAAAATTTCATTTTTTATGGCTGAGTAATAATCCCTTGTGTGCACAAATATACTGCACAATTAAAATTTTTTAATTGAAGGATAATTGCTTTACAGAATTTTATGGTTTTCTGTCATACATCATTGATTTGTTGAAAGCCAGGTAGGTTGTATCTGTATCTTGGCAGTTATAAATAATGATGGTATATGAACATAGGGATGCTTGTATTTTTTGAATTAATGTTTTTTCATTTTCTTTGGAATATATACCTGGGAATGGAATTGCTGGACCACATGGTACATATTGCTGCTATTTATTCAAAATGTTCTCCCTTTCTTTTTCTCTGGAGGTGTTATAGTATCCCAGTCTTACAGTTACATCTTTAACACCTTTCTCAGCTGGTGAGTGAGACTAGCAGGAAAGATGGTGGGCAGGCTCAGGGATTTGGGGACAAGTGCCTGCCCACTGGTGAGTAGAGGTGGGTTTTGGGGTCTTAATGCAGCCCGTCTACTGGTGGGTGGGTCTGGAGACCTTGTGTACATCCTGTAAGAATGGGATTTCTATCTCCCTTGGTCGATAGAAATTCCAGTCTTATAGAATGCACACAAAGTCTCATGCTCCAGACTCACCCACCAGTAGACGGGTTGCATTAAGAACCCCTGGAGTAGGGAACGGAAACCCACTCCTTATTTTTGCCTGGAAAATTACATAGACAGAGGAGCTTGGTGGGCTACAGTCCATGGGGGGGGGGGCGGTCACAAAAAGTCAGACGTAACTGAGCATGCCCGCACACACACACTTCTGGGACTCCTGAAAGTAAAGCCCCACTGGCCTTCAAAGTGAGATGTTCTTGGGGTCATCTGCCTGGCACAGGACACCCAGGTTGGGGAAGTCTGATGTGTGGCTCAGATGCCTCACTCCTTTGGGAGAATCTCTGAAATTTTAATTATTCTCTCATTTGTGGGTCACCAACCCTTGGACACAACTGACATGACTTAGCAGCAGCAACCCTTGGGTATGGGACTGACTCTATCATGATTCTGCTTATTCCTACCTGTCTTGCTGTGGTTTCTTCTTCTATTGTGGAAGATTCTTTGTTTCTGGTTGAGTCCAGTTGTTTTTCCTGATGGTTTTTCTGTAAATACTGATAGCTGTAACTCGGGTGTGTTCATAAGAGGAGATGAGCTCAAATTCCCATAAGCTAGGATTTTTGAAGATATTTTTAAATGAAGATGCCAGTAATAGCAGGAAGGCAACATCATTGAAGGCCTAAAAACAGTGATGTGATTAGATCCTGCTTCCTAGTTGTAGCTGCAAAGGTTGGATCACTTGGGAGAAGCTGTATTTACTGAGGGGTGCCACCAAGCCCAGAACTGTGGTAGGGAAGAAGAGGAGGAGAAGTAAACACCCAGATCTTGCTCTCTTTCTGTCCTCGGATCTCTTGCAGGTGCTCTCATTGGCTCAATTCAACAACAAAAAAAGACATTTAAGGTAATCCAGGTGATTGAGTCTTTAGCAGTCAGACTCTTAGAGCAGTGAGAATGGGATTACAGGGGAAAAGAAAATCACCCATGCTCCAAGCAGAGGAAGCAGTAAATGCAAAGGGAGTGTGCAGTATGAAGGGCCATAAAGTGCTGAGGACCATTCTGGGATGCGGTCAATGAGGTTGAGAAGCTAGGCTGGGCCCACTGTGTAAAAGTACTACATAATAAGTTTAAGCGGGCTTCCCTGGTGGCTCAGATGGTAAAGAATCCACTTGCAATGCCAGAGACCTGGGTGTGATCCATGGGTTGTGAAGGTTCCCTGGAGGAGGGGATGGCAACCCGTTCCACTATTCTTGCCTGGAGAATCCAATGGACAGAGGAGTAGCAAAGAGTTGGACACGACTAAGCACAAGAAGTTAAGGACTCTGGAGTTGATCCTGCTGAAATAATTATTTTTGAGCATAGGAGTTAATATGATCAGATCAGTATTTCAGAAAAAATATCTATGGAACAGAGCTGCAAAAGAAATGGAAGTCAGGGAGTCATTCAAACAATTCAGAGCAGAGATGAAAAAGTGTCACTAAATTACTTGCACAGAAGGTAGAGAAAAAGACAAATATGAAGCTTTGGGGACATGTAAAAGTCAGACAACAAAAAGATACAAGATGCTGGAAGTTTAGTTAATAATAAGTAATATTGTT